>NC_067132.1:12634996-14058997 GCF_021347895.1 Acanthochromis polyacanthus
TGTATTATAGGTGCTGTTTTGTTGGTAAAAGGTGGCTGTACAAAATATCAACATCAGGGGTGCTAATAATTGTGGCACACATGATTTGATACTAAAAGAATTATTTCTTAATGTGTGATTTTTTCCCCACTGAATGAATGCACTTGAATTAAAGGTTGGATTTTCCTCTTTTTTTCATTTTGGTCCTATGTTGTTTAGAAAAAAAGTGAATTTAGTAGAAGCTAAAGAACACATCCCAACCAGGGGTGCCAATAATTAAGGAGGGTGCTGCTATGTGTGGATGGTAGATGATCCAACAGATGAAGGAGTCCCTGCATTAGCTGTGCTTTTCTGTAGACATAGTTATTACAATTTGTGTGCGATGCGCATGTAATTACACCCTTCAGAAGTTTGATGTCACTTAGAAATGTCCTTATTTTTGAAAGAAAAGCCGTTTCTTGCAATGAAGATAGCATTAAATTAATCAGAAATCCAGTCTAGACATTGTTAATGTGGTAAATGAGTATTCTAGCTGGAAACAGCTGATTTTAATAGAATATCTCCATAGGGCTACAGAGGAACATTTCCAGCAACCATCACTCCTGTGTTCTAATGCTACATTCTGTTAACTAATGGTGTTGAAAGGCTGATTGATGAATAGAAAACCCTTGTGCAATTATGTTAGAACATGAATAAAAGTGTGAGTTTTCATGAAAAACACCAAACGTTTGAACAGTAGTGTATGTACGTGTTCATGAAATGCTGGTACAAGCAGTTTTTTTCACTCTAAGTGGACTTTCAAACAAGCCGAACGAGACGCAGGAGTGTTGAAGCAGATAACTTCATCTTTAATAACCAGAGTTCCACTTCAAATTAATTCCAGAAATGTTCAGACTGATTGAAGTGTTTTTATCAGTTGTTGATTTTATCACTTTTTCTGATTTACTCATATCTGAAGACTTTCTGCAGCACCGAGACGCAATATCAAAAACACTTCCCATGACTTCTATGAACACGAATGCCGCGTCCAGTTCATACTTCTTTCATGGCAGAGGAATAAAATTCTCACAGTGTTCATATCTACGCCATGTAATCTGTTTCCTTTTGCGGAGGACCCTATACATTGATTTAGATTGTGAAAGTTTGTCCTGAGATCAGCAGCTTTGCAAAAAATTTCCTGAATTTCAGTTCAAACCACTGTGTGACGCATACAGAATATGGAGTTTTTGTGTTCCTTTTTGCCTTGCAAGCTTTCTTAACTCAGGTATTTTTACTCACATGACATGTTTTCCCAGAGATACCATTAATAAATATAGCAATTTTTGGTCAGATTTAGGCTTTTTGAAAATTTCATTTTAATGTTTTGATAATTTTGTAACTTGTAGTATTGATTCTGTGTTCTACAGCATTTTTAAAAACAGTAGTTTTTCCTTGCTAGTGGCCAGTGTGCAACAGAAGAATAGCATTTCCTAAACTATGCTCTCGGTATGAGTTTTGCAGAATATTTGCAGAATACTACTTATTCTTTCTGACTGGACTGATGCAGCCAGATTGTGAGAAAATTGCACATTTTCTCAAAATAAAGCAAAAATTCTGATAATGCTGAACACAGTTACATTGTGTATGAATTGCACAAATGTCCACCACATGGTTCCTTAAATGTCTAAATGCCATAAACATATATCTAGAAAAAGTATGCTGACTCAAATTTTCACATGAAGTGCTATGATATAAAGCAGGTCATCATTAAAGTATCTCAAATACATCAAAGACCAAACACATTTCTATTCAACGTTCTTAATTGAGCCAGTTTATTTTGCTTCTTTTAGCAGAGTATCAGTGCAGACTGCTGTACTACAACAGCACCTTGTGCATCTACTTACACTGGTGGTTAGGTGTGGATTTCCCAAGCCACTGACGGTTGATCCCCTGACCATATCGCTGGTTGCCTCGCTGCTTGCAGAGTGTGTTCAGAGCGTGTGAAGTTCAGCTTCTCTCCTCTGCGCTGACTGAAGCACTGATGCCTCTTTTTACTATTCACGGAAGCAGGCAGGCAGCGGAAACCGAGTCACATGGACAAACTGCAATCAGTCAGAGGTTCTCAAGCCCGGGGCCACAGGAAGGCGAGTGCAGGCTTAACAGCTCCTCACCAGGGTTGCTGCACAAGAGTTTTCTTTTTTCTTCAGCAGTGGTGTTGCTGTAAAGACGACTAATGCTGGTAGCGCAACTGCTACCGCAAAAACCCAATGAGAACACACCCTTGACACCTTCTGCTCGTTCTGATCAGCCAAGCTACTCGGGAGGAAACCACTCAACACACACACACCCTTCCTGCTGACTTTCGGCCTGCAACAGCCATAACAAATACACACACACACACGCTTTACACTGTGCATCTGGTGATATGTTAATATAGTCCAGAAAATGTACAATCATGAAGACAATCGATAACTGCACAAATCATTTAGCTGCAGCATGCTCTGAATCAACACTGTCTTCTCGTGTTTTACTTTGCTCACCTCAAGTAACCTTTCAGTAGCTTATCTAAACACCTCATGTGTTTCCTTCTATTTTTCTTTTAGCATGGCAACTAAATGCAGCATAACAATTCCTCCATCTTCTGTTCAACTCCAGCTGTCAGCTTGGACCCTGCTTTGTATTGGTGCAAAAATAAGGAATTGGGAATCAGGAAGTGATGGTGCTGTCCTTGGAGTGTCGATTAGTTAGTGATGCCTTCCTGTTTTCACACAGGACATCTCTAGCTCTCACTTCTGACTCTGGAGTAAAAATAGTTTAGGTGGCAGCAGCATTTTTTAATCCATAACCTGTGAAATGTCTTAGGAGAGAAAGCGCAGCGACTGTTTATACAAAACTGAACAAAATGCGTTTCCATTTGTTTTTATGCACAAGAGCAGCTTGCAAAAAAGCACAGATGGAAAAAAACATGTAGGTTTCATAAAAAAGCCAGCTTTCTGAATGTTTTATGCTGGGGGAAATTAATTCAACATGTTTATTAGACCTTCAGAATATACACAATGCATTTTGCTGAACAACAATGAACGCTAAAAGAAACTTACTTGAACAAAAACCTTTTACAGGCATCTTTAATTCTCACCCAGCTGCCTAAATAATGTGATTTAAATGTGTAGTTAGCATTGGAATTACTGCTGATCCTCTTGCCTTACATCTCTAGTGGGTTTCTGACTCATAGATGCTTTTACATTGCTTCGGTCACCTGTTAGGACACTTTTAGAATCTGTGTTCATCTTCAACTGTGGCTCTGCATGTGATGTAAGACAACTGACATCCTTCACTTGTGGCGTTCTAAGTATATCAAATGAAAGCAACTGTTGGTGAACATGGGCAGCACAAGTGTGAATTCTGGTCACTATGCTTTGTCTTTAGCAGCTGAGACCAAATTAGAACGTGGTATCAACATTTGCATTCTATTTCTGAGAGCTGAGGAGGTGGTGTGGCAGCTGAGGTGCAAAGCCTCATGGGAGAGGAGGGTGTGAGCAGTGAGGACTTACCAACATAAAGATAAATGTTGGAGTATTTACAATCCTCAGGGTCTCAGGCTATTGTTTATGTTCCTTTCATTTGCCTTATTTTCCTGATTCCTCAACAGCAAGAACATTTCATTTCTCTCCCCTCAGCTAATATCTGTAATTGTTTCAATATGGCTCCACTGCTGGATGTTAATGAGAACATCCATCCAGCTATCATCTATACACCACTTAATCCTCATTAGGGTCGCAGGGGGGCTGGAGTCTATCCCAGCTGACTTAGGGTGAAGACAGGGGACACCATGGACAGGTCACCAGTCTATCACAGGGCTACACACAGACAAACAATCACACTCACATTCACACCTATGGACTATTTAGAATCACCACTTAATCTCAGCAGGACTGTGCCATAAAACGTGGAGAAAACCCACTACCAAGTCACTGTGCAGCCTGTTAACAAGAACAGATACAATAAAAAAACTTTACTTCACGCTAAACAGTATTTACATCTGAAAAAATGGGCAGCCTCTGTCCTCCTGATATATTAAACCACACATGAGCCAGTTTTTATGTGCTGTGAAGCTGCTAACATGTACAAGACAATCGCTGCCCTCTAGTGGAAACAGGATGTTCATTTTGTCACGAGGATCTTGTGATCTGAAAGCCTTGGGTCAGTCAAATTTAATGTCATCTGACAGATTTATGACAGCTTTTACAAAACTTGTGAGGATATTGTACAGATATGACTATATTTTATGTTTAAATATCAACCAATGCAACAGCACAAGTATTACAATTAGCATGAATAGATGTGATCATTCTAAATTGTCCATAGGTGTGAATGCGAGTGTGATTGTTTGTCTGTGATAGAGATAATGAATGAATGAATGAATGAATGAATGAATGTATGTATGTATGTATGAATAGATGTTGGATACATTTTTAGTAAAGATACAGTAAAGGCATTACAAGGATAGTCCATGAGATCATAGTTATGTCATGAAAGTATATCAAAATACCTTAATCAGATTGTTTTTTTTCATATATAATAGAATGCGATGACTCAGTTATTACCGAGCAATAACTAATATTCATTCATTCATTTAAAAAGTAACACTTAATCTACATATTTAATGAACCTATAACAAACAGAAACTTCTATTAAGTTCTCTGTACAGATTCTCGGTCATGGTGATGGTACTCTTAACTGCTTCAGCAAATATAACTGACTAATATGGAGTTTCAGGTATTTCTATTCACCCTAAAATTACACATCTTATAGACACGAGTCACGCGCCTTGACTGTTGAATAGTTCTGAAACTATCGCGCGAGGGAGGACTCGAGGTGTTTCATCGTGGTGAAACTGCATTTTAGGTGTCTGATAAGTGAAGTCATAGATTATCTCCTCTGTTTAACCCTCCTGTCATCCTGCGGGTCAGATTGAGCCATTTTAAATTTTTAAAAATGTGGGGAAAAAATGTATATATTTTCACAGTGAAAACTTCCATATTTTCAAAATTTTTTAAGGAAATTTTTGAACATTTTTTGGTGGAAAAAAGAACATTAAAGAAAAAGAACATTCAGAAAAAAATCAACCAAAATCCAGTGAATTTCGCTGTCAAATTTGGGGATTTTTTTTATTAAAAAAAATAAAATTTTTGAGGGAAATTTTTCAGGAACTGGCGACCTGTCCAGGGTGTCCCCTGCCTTCGCCCGAGTCAGCTGGGATAGACTCCAGCACCCCCTGCGACCCTAGAGAGGATAAAGCGGTGTATAGAGAATGGATGGATGGACTTTTCAGGAATTTTCTTCCTGAAGATTTTGCAAATTTTTATAAATTTTTTCTGAATTTTTGGACTTTTTTCAGACAAGGCAACAACATTTTTTGGTAAGGACTACATGAGGGTTAAAGATGGCTGTCCCTCCTCTCTCAAACTGTCTCTTTTCTCTGTCCAGAATGTGAACACCGCTGTCCTCAAAGGAGTGTCTCTTATCCTTTAGATAAGAATAAAACACCCACCCACAAGCTGAACGACGCTTTGTATGCAGTACAATGCAGCAAGGAGTGCTTCTTTGATGACAGGTGAAATGTTTTCGAGAACAAAAAAAGGAGAAATGCAGCTGCCTTCCACTTAGTTTGCCCTCTGTTTCATTGATGCCCTTAAAATGCCTGATTTGGTAACATTTATACAAAAAACCATCTACGGAAAAAAATCACAACACCTTAAGAATACATTAGCTGCTCTTCTTGTCCTCTGTCACTTGTAGAGGTGTAATTACTGCCATCAAACAGCAGGTTTAACAGAGCAGTAAATGTCACAGAGAGGCAGACTGATGGACAGATGCTGTAATTGGAAACACAATCCAGAGGCAGACAGACAGTACGGTTGAACGTATCAAGGAGGCTGGAGCTGATAGACAGACGTTCAGGGACAGGACAGCAACCAGAGAGTATTAGCAGATACTCAGACAGGGGAACTTAGAGAGGAAGGGACAAACAGGCAATGCAGCCAGGCTCTCAGCATTGACAGCACATATTCAATCAATCATTTACTGAAGCGGTAACTCTCTCCTACACTTGTCCACATCGCAGCAGAACAGCATGTCCGGCACTCTGATGCCTTTTCCCCATATTTCCAGTAGATGAAGGTTAAGTTTCTGTATGTGCCACACTTGTGTCTGTTTATCCAGTTATGAGTCATGCTGATGTGATTCTGCAGATTTCAAAACAAGCTGCTGCTGCTGCTGCTACTATCTGAAATGTAAAAATGGGTCTCTCAGTGTGCAGTGGAAGAATGTTCCCAGAGCACACAGTGTTTACAACAGTAAAAGCATGAGGCTCCTTTTATCTGAATATAGGTTGAGTCACTGTTGTATCACCCTCATAAATAATTAATAGAGAACAGCAAGATGGAGCATGACAATACTGTAAATGATTGCTTGGAGATTATCTGAGTTAAATGTGCTAGCGATGTGGTGGATGGCTGCATTTAAAGCCTCAATGCTGGAAGTAAATGCAGCCAAAGTGAAACTTAAAGTGAGGGGACTCTGAGAGGAGGTGAATTAGGTTTTTAGGCCACACGTTGTGGTCTTTAAATATCCACTTCCAGTTAATGTTGCTGACGGAAGACCGTTGCTCTGTTTTCCTGTTTTTGACACATTGTATCTTGTTATAGGCCTTTTCCTGTATCTGTGGACAGTTTTGTAGTACCAGCAGTTCAGGAAACAAAGATGTAACCTCTTATGCTGCCTTAAAAACAGACTAATCAACAACACAGTGATCAGACTTCTAAAACACACATTACTTAGTTGCAACTAACCATTATTTTAATTATAGATAGATAGATAGATAGATAGATAGATAGATAGATAGATAGATAGATAGATAGATAGATAGATAGATAGATAGATAGATAGATAGATAGATAGATAGATAGATAGATAGATAGATAGATAGATAGATAGATAGATAGATAGATAGATAGATACAGTCAGCCTACACCTCCCTTAGACATAGTGCCAGGCCCACCATAAAGACTGTCACAACCTGGCCGGATGATGCGCTTTCCCAACTGCAGGACTGCTTCACTGAGACAGACTGGGACCTATTTGAACAGCAGGAGCTTGGAACTTTCACAGAAACAGTACTAGACTACATCAAGTTCTGTATTGGGAATGTGACTGTGGATAAAACCATCCGGGTCTTCCCAAATCGGAAACCCTGCCCAGGTCCATACACTCCTCAGAGCCCGTGACACTGCCTTCAGATCAGGTGACAGAGCCCTTTATAGGACTGCTCGAGCGGATCTGAAAAAAGGAATTAAAAAGCAAAGGCGGACCATAAGAAGTGCATAGAGTCTCACCTGTCCAGCAACAACACACGTGCGGTGTGGCAGGGCATTTACGACATCATAAACTCCAGGGGCGGCACTACAACAACAGAAGACCTGAGTGCATCACTGGCTGAGGAGCTAAACAGCTTTTTTGCTCGCTTTGAACCATCACAACAGCAACACTCAGCAGCCCCTGTACTACCCCCACTCCCACCCAGTTCCTGCACCACTATACTCACTGTCAGCGAGCATGAAGTCAGACGGGTGCTCCTGGCAGTGAACCCCAAGAAGGCTGCTGGCCCTGATGGTGTTCCTGGTAAAGTGCTAAAGGCGTGTGCCCTCCAGCTCACCCACATCTTCACCAGAATCTTCAACCTCTCCCTGTCACAGGCAATCATTCCGCCCTGTTTGAAAACCGCCACAATCATCCCAGTACCTAAGAAGTCTCCCACCATGAGCCCAAACGATTATCGTCCTGTGGCCCTCACTCCGATAATCATGAAGTGCTTCGAGAGACTGGTCCTCCAGCACATCAAGGACCATCTCCCCCAGACTTCGACACCTACCAGTTTGCATATCGTGCAAACAGATCCACTGAGGACGCCATCGCTGTAGCTCTACACTCTGCGCTGTCACATCTGGAGCAGCAGCAGAGCTATGTCCGAATGCTCTTCGTGGATTTCAGCTCTGCCTTCAATACAATCATTCCGGACATTCTCATCACCAAACTGGACACTCTCGGCCTCCCCCCTCTCACATGTGCCTGGATAAAGGACTTCCTCACCAACCGGCCCCAGGCTGTGAGACTCGGCCCCCACCTGTCCTCCACACGGACACTGAGCACCGGCTCCCCACAAGGCTGTGTGCTGAGCCCCCTCCTGTACTGCCTCTACACCCATGACTGTCGTCCGGCCCACAACAGCAACCTCATCGTGAAGTTTGCTGACGATACAACAGTTGTCGGACTCATCACAGGAGAAGATGAGGCAGCCTACAGAGGGGAGGTCCTGAAGTTGGCAGCTTGGTGTTCAGAAAACAACCTGGCTCTGAACACCAAGAAAACAAAGGAGATCATTGTCAACTTTAGGAAGCTCAGCACCGACCTAGCCCCCCTCTACATCAACGGTGAGTGTGTGGAGAGGGTCCACAGCTTCCGGTTCCTGGGCGTCCTCATCTCCTCTGACATCTCCTGGACGGACAACACTACGGCGATCATTAAGAAGGCACAGCAGCGACTACACCTCCTGAGGGTTCTCAAGAAACACAACTTGGACCCCACCCTGCTGACGACCTTCTATCGCTCGTCCATTGAGAGCCTGCTGACTTATTGCATCACAGTGTGGTACGGCAGCTGCACCATGGCAGACAGGAAGGGGCTTCAGAGGGTTGTTAAGACAGCACAGAAAATCATCGGCTGCCCCCTCCCCTCCCTGATGGACATTTACACCTCCCGCTGCCTTAAAAGGGCAGGAAACATCATCAAGGACAACTTCCACCCTGGTTCCGACCTGTTTGTCCTGTTGCCCTCAGGAAGGCGCTACAGGTGCATCAGAACCAAAACAAACAGACTCAAAAACAGTTTCTTTCCAAAAGCCATCACCACTCTGAATTCAAACATGCACTGACATTCCAAACCCCCCCCCCCAGACTACCTCAAAACCGTCTACTGTGCAATACGGACTATTCTAATGTGCAATATCACACTGACCATGCACTTTTATTCTTTTTAACTGTTTTAACTTATCCTTTTTTGTGATTTTTATTACATGTATCTTGCACTGATGGAGATGCTCTAAATCTCATTGTACTTGTGTATAGTGACAATAAATGGCATTCTATTCTATTCTATTCTATTCTATTCTATTCTAGATAGATAGATAGATAGATAGATAGATAGATAGATAGATAGATAGATAGATAGATAGATAGATAGATAGATAGATAGATAGATAGATAGATAGATAGGTAGGTAGGTAGGTAGGTAGGTAGATAGGTAGGTAGGTAGGTAGGTAGGTAAATAGATAGATAGATAGATAGATAGATAGATAGATAGATAGATAGATAGATAGATAGATAGATAGATAGATAGATAGATAGATAGATAGATAGATAGATAGATAGATAGATAGATAGATAGATAGATAGATAGATACTCTGAGCACGACTCTGGCTTCCTCCCACAGTCCGGGCTAATTGGTGTTTCTAAATTGTCCACAGGTGTGAATATGAGTGTGTTTTTTGTCTCTATGTAGCCCTATGATAGACTGGTGACCTGTCCAGGGTGAACCCTGCCTTCAACCTAACTCAGCTCTGATAGGCTCCAGTCCCTCTGCGATCTAACAGAGGATAAAGATAATAGATGGATTAATAAATGTACACTACTGTTCAAAGGTTTGGGGTCACTCAGGCAATTTCATGTTTTCCATGAAAACTCACACTTTTATTCATGTGCTAACATAACTGCACAAGGGTTTTCTAATCATCAATGTAGCATTAGAACACAGGAGTGACGGTTGCTGGAAATGTTCCTCTGTACCCCTATGGAGATATTCCATTAAAAGTCAGTAGTTTCCAGCTAGAATAGTCATTTTCCACATTAACAATGTCTTAGAATGTATTTCTGATTCATTTAATGTTATCGTCACTGAAAAAAACTGCTTTTCTTTCAGTAATATGGACATTTCTAAGTGACTCCAAACTTTTAAACAGTCATGTACAAACATACATAAAATACTAAAACATGAAGGTCACTATAGGAGGAACCAAAATCCATTAAAATCGTGCACTGATCTAATGATGGCACTTGATGAAGACACGTGAATTAGTTGTTGTTGATATTAAGCTGGGAAAGTGACTGAACATGAGACCAACACTGCCATCATTAGCATGGTAAATCATTTTCATTCAAACACATTTTATATAATTAGGCTGGTCACATATAAACATGTAATATCTTAGACTACATTGAGATTACTTGATATGAATCAAACCAAAAAAGGAACTTGAGACACTAAACACTCAGAAACCATAAAGTCAGGTATTAATTGCTCAATTCAAAAATAATATTTGCCTGTAAAACAAAACTAAGCAAAACAAAACTATACAGCCTCATACAGTAGCTGATATATTTATTTTTTTAGACTGGAGGAGTGCCAAATGGTGTATTTACATCATATAAAAGGGGTTTCTCATGCTTCTCACAGTACACATACAGACACTATGACACACACAGCTGAGCGCAGGACAGTCACTGTAGGTCAGTTTCCTCAAACAGGTCAGACCTTTTATACTCCCAGACGTTCAGACACCTATTACACCGAACATTTATTGTTAAGTTGATACCTGCAGTCATGTCTCCCCTTATAGAGGCGGCTTAGTCTGAGGTGTGTTTTCTGCAGCACAGACGCTACTAAATACTTCTGGCACCATAGTGTTCTGGATCATCTTGCTCTTCTGCAACTACACATTCTTACTGGTCACTGATCTTGAAGGTAAACTTTACTCCATTGAATATGGAGTAATTACGATTTTACACAGTGCATGGGACAATTTTTAAAATACATAAAATTTGAAGAAAAGAGACATGAGTCCAGAAGAAAATAAAAACTGCGATTTAATTTTTTTTTTTTTTTTTAAGAAATAAGAGTATCAGCAAAAAATAAAGAGAAATATTTGAAGGAGTGATTTTGGAGAAGCTTCAGACTGGGTTCAGGAGACACAGAGTTCAGCAGTGTGTGGGCTGTAATAGCAAAAGTCTGACCACAGTTTGTCACAAACCAGCAGCCCTCCAGCTACAGTGATGGAGAGGTCTCATACGATGTCAGTAAATCAAATGTATTAAGGAGGAAAGCCCTGAAAATGAACAATGATAGTGTTAAATTCCAGCTACAATATAGTACAGAATTGAGAAGTTATGGGCTGCACTTTAGATTATGTTATGGATTGATTCTTCAGCACCATGGACAGCACCATTGATTTATCAATACATTGAACAGTTATACTATTCATATTTCAGATCAAGAGATTCTAACTTTAACAAACTTCAGTCACATAAAGGATCATTGAGTCAGGCAGAAATGTTCTGCTAAATGACCTCTCTTCCACTGCACTCTTTCTGCTACTAGGGGCTGGAGGAGGGATTGCACGTCAACAATGGGGATGGTTTTCTCTTCATCCCCACTCAAACTGCCTGCTGGTCTTTTAAGTCCCTATTCTCTAACATAGACGTCACATCAGTTAAAATATATGCCGTTCATGCACAGTTACTCTCACTGTTGCATACTATGTGCCACCTATGAATTCATTTAATCAATTTAAACCATTTCAGCAATCATGGTACAGTCTATTCAATGTGATATATGTGAAATGCTTTATCCTGTATATATGACAATGTGTCATGTGCCTGTTTTTCAGTAGCTGCAGTATATTAATGTCATGTGTCCTGTAGATAATTAAACCTTTCATTGGTTAAGAAAAACAGTTCCGTTTCCAGCTTTGTCCTTTGTCAGATAGTCCAATGGAGCATTTGAAACTGGGGTAAACAGTAGGTTTTGGTATCATTGAGCAGAAAAAATCCATAATGATCTTTGAAATGTTGTATTTCACACAGGAAGAAAACTAGACTTCTGTACCTCCTCTTGGCTCCATTTTTAAACTTTAGAAAATCTAGTCCATGACAGGAGATTTCAGCCAATCATAGGGCTTTTCACTGATCAAATAACATGAGAACATGATGTCTGGGCACAGTGGGTTAAACACAAGACTTTCACCTGGGAAAGTGGTGTTTGAAACTTGGATGAAACCACTGATGCATGTTGACTATGTCTGCATTACATACTTTGTCTTTTAATTTCATTCTACAACTGCTCTCACAAAATACCTACTGTTTCATGCAGTCTGCATTCAATTGGGACATACTGCCTCATTAAAATATTGCACCTTAAACTTTGACTTTCACACTTTGAAATGAGCTGTCATCTGTCTGTTTGCTCTCAGCAGCTCAAGGTTGTTTATATTCGGGCAAGACACCTTGATGTATGCGACGGAAGTGTGCGCAGGACTGTGGGACAGAATGGCCTGCTATGTTGTATGCTGCAAAATCTACCTGGATGTAGTACATTGTGCTATTTTTGACATAATGTGCATTGCCACATTCAAATCTTTGTGCATTTAAATCATGCGCTTGTCTGCTGGGAGGCAGTTAAAACAGAGGGGAAGACCTACAGGATGATTTATATTTTAAAATTGTCTTATTTTTCCCTTTTCCCAAATGTTTGCCCCTACTACAGCTTCAGTTCTTCTGTTTATCTGAATGATCCAAATCTGAAGAGGTGGTAAGAGCTTATAGAGCTGTTTGTTCTTTTCTTGACATTTATACAAAGGCCAGTCAGAATCTGTGAGGTCTTTATTATGGTTTCACAGTAATTCCACAGTCTTGTGTTCATGTCTTTAAAAACTGCATCTCTATGGGCTGATTTATGCAACGTGGAGTGGAAACGTGCGCTGCATTTCGACAGCTGTGCATACACAGACAAACTGACAGGCTGCGTTATAAAAAGCCCATCTGTGCCGAACACACATTAAAACAAGCATCTAAGCATCTTTATTCTAAGAGTGGCACCATGTAGACTTTATTTTCAGGCCTTATAACCGTACAGCATCTATAGTACCATCGATAAAACAAAGAAATAAATAAAAGTGTAATACTACAATAGCACATTAAAAAGGACACGTTATCATGTTACAGGTATAGTTTCCACCATTACTGGGTGAGTATTTTAAAAGGGGAGATGTTTCTGTCCATACACCGCTATCCATGCACATGCATGCCAGTTGGTCTGCATGTCCTCCATGTTGATCAAAATATAACATCAGGTCACACTGATTTGGCATGAAGTCGTTACACTCCAGCTGTTGATTTTAGTTAAACTGTGTTGATCCACAATGAGTTGATTCCATTACCTCATACAACAGATAACTACAGATAACAACTTGTTTAAATGGTATCTTAAAGTATTTGCCACAGTTTAGAGTAGTTTTGGCCTCATTCAAGCAGTCATAAAATCTCAAATAAATCTTCAGCACTGTTAGTCTGAATTGCATGACATTAAATAATGTTCCCCTGACCTGTGAGTAAAACAGCTCAGCAGCTAAACTGTAAAAGTGGTCAGTTCCACGGTGGTAGAGAAACATGTTTACATCAGTCAACCACACATTCTTTCTCCCTGTGGTTTGTCCAGTCCAGCTGTAGTAGAAATGCCAACGGTTCTCTTTGTTCATGTGGATAAAGTTGTTCTATCTGGAAGAAAACATGACCACTTAGCCTCTGAAACCTTGAAAGTGTACAACAAAGTCTCCAGGAGCTTGGAAGTTTTAACGGAGCGGTGGCACAGGCTGTTGAGCTTCTAGCCGTCCAGAGGTTTCCCCAGGTACACCATGGTGACTTCAGTGTTGCCGTACACCGCAGACACAGCAGGGAACAGGCAGGCTTTGGGCAGTCCACGAAATGCTACTCCAAGAAACTCAAAACCCCTCTCGAAGGCTAATGTCTTGTCATCCATGTCTAGGATCACTCGTATTCTCTCCCCAATCTGTGGACAAGCACGATCGTACTGTAGTGTAAAGCAAAAAACATTCCAAAAACCAGACACCGTGTATGTTAATTAGTTTTTTCCTACCTGATATTTGGGTGCATTGTTACACTGTGGGAAATTTCCGTTGACCTCCCCGTTATGCAGCAGGTTGTTGTCGACCAGGTTCCAGCCCCAGCTCTGGTCGTCGCTGCCCAGCAGGGCCACGTAGCCTTGGCACTGCATCGCTGCCCGCTTTGTGGCGATGCCTATCACCGCCACGGTGCCAAGAGGGCCTTCCCACCAGATTTCCCAGGCATGCCGCCCTTCTGAGAAGCCAATTTTGCCACGTGCTCCATCCGTGCTCTGGGCGATGGGGTTGCGGTGCAGGGTAAAGCCGTTCTTCTTCACATAAACATTGCGGGAGCAGTCGTGGGAGCTCAGAGCGTGTTGAAAGGCCTTGAGCTGCAGAGGAGGACAGGCAATTGATCAGGCATTTCACAGCTTATATGATTAATAGAAGCATATTTATTGGTGAAATTACCTTCTTTTAGACATGCATTCTTGCATAACAAGATGAGACACTGTGTTGGATTTTCTATTTTGCAAGAAAGTGTGCACTGAACCAATCTGGGCTATGGAGCTTCAATCTTTTGTTCGGTGCTATGGTTGCTAAATGAAATGTGACATAAATTAATCCTAACATTTAGACTCTCTGTAAAATGTTAAACTGGATTTAGGGATTTTACAGCAACACCTGGAGGATTTCCAAGTAAAGTTTCCTGATTTCAGTGTTCCTGTTTACATCTCCATTCAGAGACTATTTCAAAAACTGGTTTAACTTCTTGTGGGCCAACTTGCACACAGTTAGGCAACAATGATAACCTCAGTAAGGGCTTCAGGGATAAAACAGAGAGCTACTATCTCATGAGAACCTGCTCTGTGTAACCCCAGAAACAACATTACAGCAAACACCATGTAACAACCTGCCCATTTATGTTGGATCCTCAGAAATAATAATAATGTATAAAAGAATGGTTAAAAATCACTTGGGATGTCTAGCAATCAATAATACCGTTTATGGGTTCATGATGAAGACCACATTGTCAGTTATGTTCCGTGCTGGCAGAGCAACACTATCACTAAAAAAGTAGATTTTTGATTGGAGTTAGTCATTAACCAGCCTCAGACAACAAAGGTGTACTAGTGAGGTGAACCTACTTTCCCCCTGTAGGTGAGCAGGTTGCACAGGATGTCTGAACGCAGGGCTTCATCGCTCAGAGACCGGCTGCAAAGGCTGCGCCACACCTCGCTGTTTTCATCCGCCAGGATATTATACCAATGCCAGCACACCAACGCGCACCGCATCAAGTCAGACAGCTCCAGATAGGAGAAAATATGCTCCAGGACCCGAGCTGGCAGCCTCCCGGCCACCCCTGCGCCTCCCCCGGCTGCAGCAGCGTAGGGAGAGCCGGCGGAGCTGCAACTGGCCGCCGCTGCTGCACCCAAACAGGAGGATCCTCCTCCCCCACCGGCCGCTCCAGACATTGTAGCCCTGCTGTTGACCGACGACACCAGCCGACCGAATATTTTCACCTTACACCGTAGGATGACTCCTAATATAAGTTAAATAGTAACATTTTACCTATAAAACCGCACGTAGGTCGCATTGAAACCTCAACAGTATGGACTCGACTCTTCCCAGTTCAATGGCTGAATGGAAACGATGCGTCAAGGTCCTGGAAGAGCAAATACACCTATAGCGCTGCTGTCAACAAAACGGGAAAATTAATTAGTGAAAGTATTAGTTCCTTTAAATGACCAATAAAGCCACCCCAATACAGCGTTGTAGCCTTATTAAATAAAAAGAAACTCTAAGCTCAGGTGAAATATATTTTATCACCTGCTAGGACCGCGGGGCAGACATGCTAATTGGCTCACAGAGGATTGCCTCAACGTTGCAGTGTTACGATATTGGAAGTTACACCGCTGCAATGTCAAAAGAGTAGCGAAGGTGTTACAAAAAAAATAGCCCAGTCTAAACGACCTGTGTTAAATGATACCATTGTTTATTTATTGATTATTTTACCTGACCTGTCAGTTGGATCCATGATCGTTTCCCAGATTTTGTTTGATGATAAAACCATTCAAAAGTGTTAGTTTAAGTATAGAAAGAGGAAATACTCACTGCGATGTGAAAATATGATAACGAAAATAATGTATTTTATTTTCGTAAACCACGTGATCCGACACGGAAGTGACGGGGTGCTCAAAAGAGTTAAGCAAAGCATCTGGGAGCAAAACACCAGCTAGCTAAATTTCATTTTACAGCAGAGGACCAGAGGAGGGGACTAACGGACGGTGAAAACTGTAACCAGTAAGTTACCGTGGGTTATTATGAAAATATGAAGGTTTGTGGGTGATGTATATTGTTGGGACAGGCGGTACTGCGGGACACAGCTGTTTGGCTGCCTGCCTTCTGAGCTATGCGGCCTGTTGACAAGCTGTCCCCATCTGTCTGCTGTCCGGGGACAGTCCGGCGGTTTTGTGCGGTCAGACAGGTGATTAGCGGGTCAGTCTGCACACCGGAGCCTACCTGCAGCCGCGAACACGCTTTGCTAACTGCAGGTGGTGCAGTTTTATGAAGCTTTTGGGCTAAGCTAGCTGAAGATAACAAAGCCTCGCTACGTTCACCTTTCAAAATTCTTCCACTTAAAGGTTGCCATCTTTATTTTTGCAGGCAACGTCACCTTTAAGAAAATGCACGGAGACCTTGGTGTTAGGACCTAGAGAAATGATCTCACAGGCGAACCAGAAAGCAATAATTTGTTCGATTTATAAAAACTAAAAAGGAATGAAAATCATTTAGAGCATTTACACTGTTCCTGTCCGCTTTGTGTTTTGGTGTCATGACGACATACATGAGAAGTGACTATAAATATGAACTCACTGTGTAATTTATGTTTAAACTACACAAAATGTATATGTATGTATGTGAATATAAGTGAGTGTGTGTGTGCGCGTCTGTAATGTTTAAAATAAAAATGTGAAGTTGACAAATAAATACACGCACATGCATTCGTCTAATGTAATCTGTTGTTACGAAAAGGTCACATTCTTTGCATCACCTCGTTTATTCATTTCACCTGCATGCACAGTTCAGACAGCTACATGCCTCATACTTTTACAGCCGGTGTGCGTGATGCAAAGAGAAAGATGGTTTCATTTAATTTAAAAATGTTGTTTTCTGTGTCCTCTGTTATTTTCAGACCGCAAACTAAAATTAGTATTTTTGCTGTATTCTTAACCGCACAAATGGCTTAATGGCTTCTATTCACTTTGCGTGCATGTTGTCACGTCAATAATTTCACCGTTATAGAAGTAGTTCATTCATTGGTAAAGGTTTCCCTTGAATGAGCACGTTTAAAAAAAGTGATGTAATGGGATTTGAAGCACAGCTAGAGGGCAGCACAGAAATAAAATGCAACTGAGGACAAATATTTCTTTTAACAAGTGAATATCATGAAGAGCAGAAGCCGGTGTTTCTGCTGGAAATGGAATTAATATGTTTAACTGGAAAGCAAATTTAAAATATGATTATAGGAAAGCAATTCATAGGGTAGATGTCAATTGGTAAATAAAGTTGTGTGATATTGGGAAAAATGCTCTTCTTTGATGTATATTGTGATATGGAGAAAAAAACACTTTAAATTTCACATTGATACTTGAATAACTAACTGAAAAGACTTACTCGTTCTCGAATGATTGGAGTTTGTTTTTAGGGGAGTATATCTGCATGAAAAATAGTATTTAAAAAGCTGAAATTTTTTTGTGGCACCTTCCTCACACTGGCAACACATCTATAGACAAAATATTCTTATACAGCTAATGCTGCATTTGTTTTTGCAACTGAATCATCCTTTTCAGTGCTTCTCTCCTCAGCAAGGCACTGCACCTTGTAAATAAAGTGAATTTTTAAAGGCTTTGTTCCAGTAAACCTAAAATACGAGTATGTTATGTTATGTTATGTTAGACAAGCTTCTCTTATAGATTAGTCATGAGAAATGAGAAAATGCAGGTTTTTGTTGTGTGTTAAACAGCACAAAAACTTGTAGCATAATGTGTTGGGCTTAATTTGCATTACTTATCATTGTGTGATGTGGCTTTTAGGCACACACACATCACAGTGCTGGTGCTGAAATGATATACTGTGGTCAGATTATAATGAAAGACTTAGAAGTTTATGGAATGAAAATTCTAGGCAACAGCTTATTTCTACTGTAGTGTTGCTGCTGTGATGCGGCTTCATGACACCTTGTTTGATGTGATGTTATTTAATAACCAGCCCCAAATAAGTGTTGTCATTTCAGTTTATGAGTATGTGTGAACAGAGCGTTAAAGATAAAGAACCAAATGTGATGTGACCCAGCAAGGTCATTACATGTGAGCCACTGGCAGCCCTCCGTGAGAAGAACAATTATATCTCCACTGCAGCCTCTGTGTTGCTTTTATCTGTTCATGTCGATGTTAAGTGCTGCCATAATACATAGTTTGAGCTCAGTTTTTTTTGGGGCATAAGTGGAGATGTAATCTATCCTGTTCCACCTGGGAGAACTACAGTGACAGAGGCCTATTAATAGGGCTGGAGTTGGGAAAGCATGAAGCTTCTGTCTAAAAAGGGCAAACAAACCAGCTTATAATAAGTTATACTGTTATGTTTTTTAAAGTTTTTTTTCTAGTCAACAGCCTCTTTTGGACCAGGTGTTTATAAATATTACGATCTCTAGCAATCAATCAGAAACATTTCAGCGTTTTTTGGTCAGTCCCAAATGTAAAGATAACCCATAGAAGAGCAGTGAGAGGGAGAGGGCTGCAACCAACAATTACTCCTTTGTTCATTCATCTGTTGATTAAAAATGTCAGGAAATTTTAAAAAAATCAATAGTTAATTGGTAAAAGCTCAATATGACGTCCTTAAATGTCTTGTTTTGTCCACAACCCAAATATATTCAGCTCACTGTCATATAAGAGTACAAAACCCAGAAAATACCAACATTTAAGAAGATGGAAGCTGAGGGTTTTGTCTTGTCAATTGTCAAACTGATGAATTGATTAATAAAATGGTTTAAAATTAATCATACAGAGCTAAATTCTTCACTGATTAATTGTTGCGGCTCTGCTGGTGGAGTTCTGGTAGCACAAGAATCTGTGTTTGTTCACACAGATGACTTTTGCATCAAATGTGAAATATTCCCACTTTGTTATATCGGATCATTTACTTTGCTGCACCAACGTCAGTTCATGTTTCCTTTGACTCTTTTGTTGCAGCATCTGTGAGAAGGCGAACACAATGAATCCAGTCTACAGCCCTGCACCAACAGGGGTCCCCTTCACCAACACTAAGGGTATAGGCTATCCAGGTAACTTCATGTGTTGACTTTTAGTGGTTTAAACAAATATCCTAAATGCAAAGAAGTAGCCCAAAATCAAGAAAAATATTGATTTCTTTTTTTCTGTTTTTGCTCACGGTAGCTGGATTCCCTGTCGGC
Source organism: Acanthochromis polyacanthus (assembly GCF_021347895.1). NCBI lineage: Eukaryota > Metazoa > Chordata > Actinopteri > Pomacentridae > Acanthochromis > Acanthochromis polyacanthus. Next base: position 12,654,437 of record NC_067132.1, read on the forward strand.
TATGCAGCAGCTGCTCCAGCATACACTCCCAATGTCTACGCAGGAGCAAACCCAGCCTTCCCCAGTGGTAAGAACAGAGCGATACTAAAACTCTTCTGGAGTTTGTATGAAGATAAATGAGATCACTTCCTTTCCAATGCTTCACATGTCTTTGCGCTCGATTAGAATTGTAGAACTGTAAGTATATCATAGTAAAGGATGACAGAATCAACTTTATTAAGTGCCACTGAGAAACTGAGTAATTGCAGTTCTTCTCAGTTGCTTTGGTACATTTCTCGAATCCTCCTCGACATTTGCAAACCAGTAAGTCCATTTTTCAAAACACCACGGATTACCTGCAAAAGCCAGTGTCTTGCTCAGAATCCTTAGTTCATTTCTCAGAAGTAAATATCTGTGTCAGTGAACATGTCATTGCTGTCAGAATGACAAGTCCTTGTGTCATTGTGTGTGGATAAGACAGTCAGATTGCTTAGTCATGTTGTCATTATAACAGTGTACTCTGGAGGGATGTTCTGATGGAAACTATGGCTAAAGTTTGGATGACAATTATTGTTTGATTTATGCCATTGTAGATTAGATTTCACGGATCGGATATCTGATGGTTGGACAAAAATAAATGAATATTCTGACATGTCATAGCCTAACAATTACTGAGGGGGAAAAAAACCCACTAATCATTAAATAGGAGGTCTTAGTTTGATACACGGTAACCTCAATTGGAATATCTGTTATCAGACTAAAATGATGTGTATGCACATTTACCTTCATTAGAGAAAGTCAAGATTCACCAGGGAGCAATTTACCAGTTCAGGGCAGATTTAGAAAAGAAAGTTTGATGGAAATGTATAGAAATATCTTTGACATATTATGACAACTTGTTCAACCATTTTGCATGTAACTAATGCCTAACTGTTGTGGGGGTGAGACTATTCAACAGAGACCCATTCTAATACATTTTGATCAACATGACATAAACAATAGATAATGTAGGAAACGGCAGAGAATTGTGCAGAATCATTTGCATGGATGAACCAAAGCATTTGCAGCTTCTTCAAAGAAATGTAAACTGCTTTTTTTGATGTGAACAAGTGACACAACGATGTGAAGATTGAAGAAATAGTTTTGAGAATTTCACTTCTGATCTGAGAAATGAACCAAAGTGACTGAGAAAAAACAGTAAAAATGTCCCAAAAATTCTGCGTACTTCTATGTATTGTGCGTCTGTTTGAGACTATGAAAACAGCATTAACATGAGGTGTGTTCCTCTCGCTCCAGGCTACGCTCCAGGAACTCCTTTCAAAATGTCCTGCTCTCCCAACACAGGGACTGTCCCACCCTACTCCTCCTCACCAAACCCCTACCCTGCTGCTGTTTATCCTGTCAGGAGCACCTATGCCCAACAGAACCCCTATGCACAGGTCAGTGCGTTTGAGTGATGGTATTAAAAAGCTCTCTGGTTTGAATTGTACAGTTTGTCTTTTGTAATTCTGTAATATTTGTTTCTCTTTATCCTGTTCTCTTTCACTTCGGTAATGTATTTATGGTTTCGAGCTGTCACAAATGATCCCGTTTGTCTGTGATCCAGGCACTAATACCGTCACAACAACAAGGCCCTTATTACACACAGCCACTGTATGCTGCGCCGCCTCATGTTATCCATCACACGACGGTGGTCCAGCCCAATGGGATGCCTGCAGCGATGTATGCCCCGCCCATCCCCCCTCCCCGCCCCAACGGCGTCGCCATGGGGATGGTAGCCGGCACCACCATGGCCATGTCAGCTGGTGAGCCGCAGCGATTCGTCACTTCACTGTGTTGAATACCCATGCACGGTTTCATATCTACGATGTCCACTCTGCTTCTTAGGAACTTTGTTGACAACTCCATCACCAGCGCCTGTTGCCCCCCACCAAGTCACGATGCCCACATATCGGCCTCCTGGGACACCCAGCTACAGCTACGTGCCCCCGCAGTGGTGAAGAGAGGGAAGCGTGAGTACGATACACGGAGACGCTTAAAATGGACTAAAAATACACGCAGGTTTGAGGTTTATATTTATGCTTTTTCTTCTCTCTGCAGGTTAGAAGATGGTAGATATGCATTCACACTCTACTCCAGTGTTTTTTGCTCTTGGTGAGGACCTGCCCTGGTGGTGTCCGCAACCAGTTACTCTTCTTCCAGCATAATGTGAATCTAAAACCCAACTACATAGAAAGAGGCCCATTTGTATAGGGAGGGGATGAATGAAAGGCCCATCCCCATGACCCCTCCTAATATGGAATAAGGCTGCATTCCATGCCACACCCCCAGCGCCAGCACCTCTTCAACCTGCTGCATATCTCACATCAAACTGCAGAGCCTCCATGCAAACTTTTTGTGGACTGTCATGCAGGTTTTTATAGCTTAAGCCCTTAAAGTGGTGAAAAGGGAGTTTGGAATAGTTACATTTCTTTGTTTGTTCAGTTTTGTTTTTTCATTTGGGGGATACATATGATGTTGAATGCATGTGTATATATAGATATATGAAGTAATGCTAGCTCAATCTACCTGCTGTGACAGATGCAAATTCAACAAAAAGGCACACATCCAAAGGAACTAAAAAAAAAAAAACAAACAAAAAAAACAAGTAATAATCTGCAATGCTGAATCACCAGTGACCATGTCTTAAATGTGAAAGAAGAAAAGACAAGAAACGTTTGTTCATGCAAAAACATGCCTGCGTAGTCGAGCGCAGACCAAACTGTACTATTTTCACTGCTTTGTGTTTAGGTAAGTGACGCTAGGTTTTTATGGTTTCTTTCAGTGATGCAGTGTTTGCATTATCTCTTACCATTTTTGTATTTTACGATAAAGATGGGACTTTTGAGTTCGTGCCTCTGACTGACGGCCATTCCAACACTTAGTCACTCTGTTTTGCTCTTCCTGCCTTGTTAAGCATTTTAGAAAAAGTCTGAAGCAGCTCCAGCTTGGGTGATGTTGATGTTAAAAACTATCCAGTAATTTTAGCCAGAAGTGTTCTTGGTGGGAAGCGAGTAAAGGAAGTTGTTGGAAATCATTTGCACCCATTTAAAGAGAGTGAATGAGGAACGGTGTCATGTGTGAGTTTATGGCCGCGTATGAACGTGGATTAAAATACAAACCATTCAAAATGGTGGCATACAGTGCAACATGCTTAGAATTTTAGGCCTACAGGTCACTATAACCAATTTGTTCTTAGGTAGGTCTGAAGCACTACATCAGTAAATCACTGCTAGCTGTGGACATGATAGGAAAACACGATATTGTTAAACTCCATTTGTGAATAGCACTACTGAACGAAGGCACTAATTCAAAACAGTTTGTGACGATATTGGACCTTTTGACATTGCTCGCTGTTTTACCTCAAGGTTCCAGGCTAATCCACCAATGTCACTGTTTCAGACATGCTTTTCTATGTTGCCTCAGTCACCTCAGTTAAATGATCTGTTTTGTAAATGTTATTTTTGTGATTTTGGTTCCTGTTTTGTATTCTAAAGAAAGACCAAAAATAAAAACAAATATAAGAATAATCAGTGCATTCTGTCCTGTGCTATTGGATATTTTGCTGCATTAGTATACACTCTGTGTTTACACAGAAGCAAAGTGGTAACCCTTTGGTAACATTAATAATAAATACTGCTGGAATAGGATATTTCAGATTTGTACCTATATGATCCATCAGATACAGTTGTGCTTGATTAAAATGATCACTTTTAACTTATAATAGACTATGTGGCAGGCAGACATTGATGATCTACTTAAAAAATTAAAATATGAAGGATTTAAAATCTCCAATATTTACTATGCAACTGCTCAATTTTAAAATGTCTTTTCCATTTTTCCTGTATCTCTTTTTCAGTCTATGCTCTGTTTATTAGCTTGTATAATTTATCTGGTAGTAAACAAACTTCATTTCTAGCATTACGTAAACTGACATAACTATCTGGGTTTATGTTTTATGCATTTGTGATTACTTTTTGTTGTAGTATCTGTATTTTCCCCAGCTGTATTAAAGCTATTATTATAGTAGTAATATTGTTTTTTGCTGTATTATTATTAGTATTTTTTTAAACAATAGTATTGTTATTTTCTAGTAGCAATAGTAAAATTATTATTTTTAGGGAGTAGTACAGAGCTGATCAAGGCTCTTGACTACAAAATTCTTCACTGTAATTTTTCAGCCAATCTTTGCTGACAACAGAATAACATTACAAAGCCGACAGCAGTACAGGGAGTACTGGGAAAGAATAAAACAGGTAATGTCCCCATTGTTCATACTGTACATTTAAAACAATGGCACCTTCCATGAGAGAAACAGCATTAATAGTACAATTCTACCTAATATTTTTGAATACTATGATTTAGACCCTTTATGAAACTCAACAAGCTCAGTCTTACTATGAGCAAGCACATTACAGTGGAGGGGCAGAATTCCCTTATAATAGATTGAGACCTCCAGAAGAACCAGGCTAAGGGAGGGTGGTCATCTGTGTCAAGTGACTGGGGCGAGAGAGAAGTAAGACAGGAAAACAGGCAACAAACAAAGAGAACATAACCACTGGGCAGGTAGGTGGGACCAGATCAGACATGTGCAGCAAGAATCACAGAAAATTCAAATATGAACAGTTTGTTTTCTTTATGTCTCTTATATTGAATGTCATTTCATTCAGCATTAAATGAATCCATGAATAATACAAAAATATATATAAAGATAGATAGATAGATACTTTTATTAATCCCAAGGGAAATTCAAGAAAATAGACATTAAACTAGATTTTTTTCATCAATACCAACACCAGCGGCCAGCAGGGACAATCCTACTACTAATAATGATGATATATTTTATTTGAAGGCACCTTTCTTGGCACCCAAGGACACCGTACAAACAAACAACACACAATGCAGTCCTGATTAGGCAGAGACTGGGTCACTGTGCACTAACAATGGTTTCCAGCATCATGATGATCCTGTATCTGTGAAGAGGCAGGAACTGTAAATTGTGCTCCAGTAGAAACTATCTCAGCAAGGGAAGTAAGCAAAGCAGTTTAAAACCTGAGTAACAGATCACTGAAGTGAAAACTGAACGTGGACTCTTAGAAATCAACCAAACCTGAATTTAGGTGTATCACTGTACTGGACTGTATACAGGGATCTATCTGCGTCAGTGAAATTCTACAGATGAACTGTGGAGGGCAGCAAAACGCCTTCGCTGTGTCTGGTCTGCCGGAAATCTTAGGAACAAAAACAAGGAACAGCAGAAGAAGACTACTTCCCAGCATGCAACGCGGCCCGCGAATTTGGATTTTCGTATACTTCCATGTTAGCCTAGCTGTTTGTCTCTCTGTATTTACTTGGACGCTTTGGTGTGAGTCTGAATTAGTTTGTTGATATTCTTGCTGTGAATTCGTGTCATTTATGTAGCCGTATTTCGCGTTTAATGCTTCATTTTGTTTACAGTCGTCAAGATGGTGAATGTGAATATATACAAACAGTTGTAACAACTGCTGAAAACCGAGCATAAACGCCCTTAAAGCCTCATTTTATAGCAAACACACAACACAGCCTTGAGTGCTTTGTGTTGTATATTGTAATATATAGTGAGAGTTGAAGAGTTGCTAGTTAGTTGTTATACACGGAACTGGAGCTGTTAGTAGTCAACCAAAGCTAAACTTAGAAATTTAGCATTTAATGCACAGTTTGGCAAATCTAAACTAGCGTTCTGTAGGCTATCATTACATCTCAGTGTAAGTGTCAGTCCATGTAATTTCAGCTAACAAAGTTGATTCACTGACTCAGAATGTACTTATTTGTTATTTTCATTAAGTTGTGTAATATATATATATATATATTTAAAACTATACGTGTGTTCAGACCTGGTAATGTTTGCATTTTCACGCTAAAAAGACGTCCTACCTGGAAAGCCATTATAGTGGTTCAGTAAACATGAAGTTTAAGCCAAACTTAATGAAATGTTTACCAAAGGTGGTATTAGTCATTGGAAATATGGATACATCCATATATACACACTTCCAGGAACCTTATGGGACCCCAGTACCACCTTCATTGTGAAACTTCGTACTTTCTTTTTCAATTTCAAGGGCCAATAATTCATAATATTGCATCTGCTTTTACAGAGCTTAGTGTTTGGCCCTAATGAACATACTTATGAAGACAGAACAAAATCTGAGACTGTACAGCAACATATTTGCTGATTTCTGTCTAAATTAACACCCATAAGGGATAAATATTTCTTCTTTCAGAAATGACTAAAGACCCAGCTCTTCACCGAACACCTTTGCACTTGACAGATTGCAAAATGAATAAATACATAGATAAAATAAATTTCTGACCTACCGCACGGCCTGTAAGCACTAGGATCCTATCACCGTTGAACATATTTTGTGGGTCTTATCCAGGTTGTTTTCTCCTAACTAGATCCTTGCTTGTGTTGTATCTACTCTCAGATGTATGTTCACTTTGGATAGAAGCGTCTGCTAAATGAAATTGGAGAATTGCAGATCAAAAAGTTGTTAATGTAATGACATATAGTGTCGTGCTCATGGTGTCGATGGCAGCTTAGATTTAGTAGCTCGGTGGTAATGAGGGTACAAAATCCATTAAATGCAAAGTAGAAAAATACTTAACACAATTTCTGTTATGAATTAGCTGACAGAGAGTTTCCTGTGGAGAGTTTCATATGTGAATGGGGGATGAGCAGCCCGGGACAGAGCAGCGGGACAACCAAACCAGCTGATCTGTTTGAAGACTTATGGAGGCAGCTGGGAGACTGCCACCAAAATGCACTTCAAGGTAATGGACACATAGCTGACCTCAGACAAGAAGGCAGAAATGAGATGAGTGTTTATTTATTTACTGTATGAGTGTGTCTTGTTATGTTTATGCTTGTTAAGTACATTTTACAGAAATCAGATACGAAATAAAAGGTTTTCTATTGTTTCACACATTAACATTGCATTTGGGGCTGTTTACAGAATTGGAGGCAAAAGTGAGCAAGCTGAAGAAAGATCGCTGTCTGTGAGTATTTTATGCTACACTCTTTTTCATTAATAATTTATTTGTGAATGGTAACCTTATGTGTCAGTGTTTGTTTTTTACAGAGATGCTCAGAGGCTGGAGGTGTTTTACAATCGCAACCAGCAGCTCAAGGAGCAAAACAAAACCCTGCAGGATGCCATCACTCTCCTGGAGGACAAGTAACTTCCTGAGGGTCTATGTACTTATCTGCCGTTTGTCGCAATGCTTTATGTCTCATTTGGGTTTTAATCCAAATCAGTAGCACGGATGATCCTCACTTAACTCTCCTTCTACCTTATAAACTAAGAAAAAGACAGGTATTCGGCACTGTACCACTCAGGACTGCTATTGTTGTCACAGGGATTCTAATAAGAGCATTAGGAATCCAAAGCTGTAAGATTTAAAATGAAAAAGGCGAATGAGGGTTGTATCAGAAGGTTTTGATGAAAGCTAATTAAGCCTAAAGCTGAACAGACTTTACAGTGTTGGCATGCTAAGTTGAAATGATTTGAAACATTACCACAAGCAGCTGTTTACTGTTTCCAGGCTTCGGACAGGAGAGTGTGATCGATGCGTCGTGTTAGAGGAGAACTTCAAGACCCATCAACATCAAAATTTGCAACTTATTGCCAAATTAAGTGAGTTTATTCATTCTTCTTATTATTATTTTTGTCACAGAGTGCTTAACCAGAGCTCTGCACCCTCCTTGATGTAATTAAAAGCACAGAAAAACCTGTAAAACAAGTGCATTTATTTTTTACTTAAATGTGTAGTCCACATGCTTGAAGTACTAGTAAAAGAGAATGTCAAAAATGTTTTTGCAATTTTCATCACTGTAGTTTGTCTGACATGACATACACTGTGATACACAGGAACAACTAGAAAACAGTTAGGGTAGTTTGATATCTGATATGTCAGTATTTTTCATACCATCAACTTTTCAATCAGAGATTGAGGGGAGCATCAGATTTCTCCTTTAGTGAGATTACCATATTACTGTGTTATGTCTATTCCTGTTTCTAAGGCCTGACAGTGTCAGCTGCCTGTCAGTGTTTATTTTGGATCAGTCATTTGAGAGACAGAACAGGGTTTTTAGGGAAAATGTTAGAGAATCTGAATGTAAATTAAAGAATTCTATACTCTTTAAATAATGACATAGAAGCTCCACATATCTCCTGACTTTAGCACATGGGGAACAGTTGTGGCCTGTGTGTCCCCTTTGAAAGAACTACTCTGTCATACATGCCCAGAGCAGTGGTAGTGCAAATTCTCCCACAACCAGTGTAGCACAAGATATGGCTTCTGACACTTTGAAGAGCGTAACGATAAGTGTGATTTGTGAGTGAAAGTCTGCTGTTGCTCATTTGTTCCTTAGAGAATGAAAAAAACAGTCTGGAGGATGAGAACAGAAAACTACACACCGAGCTGCAAAAGTTAAAGATGTCTCGGTAAGTTCTTAATGGTTTGTCACCATGCTTTCTTTGTAAAATTTGCAAATTAATTAAATACTTTGAACAATTAGTATTTTAAAGCCAGCTTTTGTTTTGTAAAAGCTGCCCAAGATGACTCCAATTACTGTAGGTCAGAAGACGCCACAGAGGTTTCACTTTAAGTTTTAATTATTTAAACCCTCCATACTTGAAACCTAACTAAGATGTACTCTATAGTTTACACTCTACAGGAGGACAGTGTTGTGGCTTCAGGTTTAGAACAAGTTATATCAGGAAAGTTTCAGTTCCCTTTTAAACATTGCAGATGTGTTTTTTAAATTTTTTAAAATCAGTTCGGAGCTCCACGAGGCCTCACCGCAGGAAGAGGAAGAGGGCATCATCCCAGACTCACCGATCCTGTCGAGCTCGCTGCCTGTGGTGAACAGACTGAAGAAACGGAAAAATATCAACAAAAACAAGCATGTCCGCTATGCAGAGATGCCTCTGCCAAAGTCTAACACTTCACTCTTCGACGGTGAGTCATCTACAGAGCAGGCTGCTGCTCCATCACCTGTCTGAAGAAACAGAGTGTTTTCATCTTTGCTCTTCTTTTTAAAGAGATAAATAAAGAGCCCACAAGAAACCCAGGGTGGGGTGAAGTGCTCGTACCCAACACTTGTGAAATGGACGCATCCCAGATTTCAGGTTTGACTTCATCCACTGTAGTCTTATAATGCCATTATTATTTAGAATTAGGAAATGTAAGAACCGGAAGGACTGTACTTTTAGTTTCTTAGACAACAGGAACTGAAAACTTTTTTTCACATATTCATTTTTTTTCATTAGCACCTGTGTTACTGGAAAATTCTAGAAGGGAAATGAGCAACATTTATCTATAAAAACACACCTATGATATCAGCTGAATTCACCCAGTTAGGCTGCACACAGAGAGAGAGGCGTTGCTGTAAATTCATACTATCACTTCAGATTAACTTCTTGTGTTGGGTGTAGCCACCTCCCTACTTAGTAGAGACTGTTCAATGAAAAGTGAAAAAGAGTGTATAAGCTGCCTATTAAACATCATCCACCCAGTGAAATTATTTCCCTATTTTACTGCTAATGAAGCATCATAGAGTGGTGGGACTGATGAACACTGAACATTTTTAGTTGCCTCTGTAGCAGCTTTAATTGTGAGAAGTGAAACTTGTCACTGAACATGTTTCCGTCCAGTTTCAGAAGAAGTGAATAATGATGGGGAAGAAGTGATTGCAGAAACCTGTGGTTTTGAACTTCTTGATAAGCGTCCTATGGTAAGTGGGAGAGGACCTAATTGCTAAAAATGTGAGTGTGCTGAATAACTAGATCTTATCTCTGAACTCACATTCACTGTTCCTTTTTTTCATATTCTCTCTTCTCAGAAAATGGAGACCTCTGCAAGACAACAAAGCAGCACAAAAACTCGCTGGAAGCATGAAGGCCGTTTAAAGTAAGCTCAGTTGAGATGTATTTATCTGCTGCCTAGTTGTACGTTTACAAATCCTACATGTTGTGGCTTTACAGGTGCTTATGTGACATTCAGAACCCCTGGATGTCACGACAAAATGTATCATGAGCGAAAAAGACAGTCAGTGTCATGACTAATCAACACAGATTCAGACTTCTGGAAGTTCAAATCTAACACCTCAAAAACACTGCCATCAGCTTGCAGGAGAGGGCTTTCTGTATTAGTTTTCTACCTCAGAATCTGTTTCCGTCTCGAACATGTGTGTAGGAAACATTATGTCTTGCAATTGAGCAGTGTAGAGAAGTTCACCCTTCCTTATTCTGTCTCTATCTGTAGACGCTGAGGGTATTGTAGGTGTTTTTTCGTAGTAATGTGTTTCTGTACTCTCATGCAACTGCTTCCTGATTAGTGTTTTTGACTGTTGCTCTTAATTCACGTAATCAATTTGTTTCCCTGCATAAAGGTCTCACTGCTCCTCCCATTCATCCACACTGATCCATAGTGCAGACAGCACCACAGAAAGATCCCCATCTCTGCTCCCAAGTGTCAAACGGTTTTCAGAAGACGGCTCCGTTTGGAAGGCGAAAAGAATAAAGCAGGAAAGTGACCATGAGGTGCAGGAGGGCAACAAACAAGGAACCCATGAAGGGTCAGACAAAGAGGAGGAAAGCAGACACCTGCAGCCTGAACTGCTCAACCAAGCGACCTCATCTGCAAGTAATCAAAGCGTCAAGAAGGAGCTTTTGGACATCAAGGTAAGAGATGTGTCCAAAAGCTTGTATAAATGTGTGTGTTTGGGGAAGCGGCTCTACTTTCATGTGCTACCCAAATCTAAGATGCTGGTTTCTATGTAACTAGACATTGATCCATCTTCTTTATCAAGTTCTTGTTTTGTTTTTTAAATTGTGATATTTATAGAGGTGAAATTTAACCTGTTAAGAAGTAAAGGCATGAGTATTTATAGCACAGAACAGATTAGTTTTAAAATATTTTGGATTATCTTTAACATTTTACAGGTCCAGTCAGCACAAGCAGAGACTTCCCGCCAGAAGTCCAACGTTTCTTTTGTAAGTCCTACTTTCAAGAAGCCCAACAGTAAGGTTAAAAAAGATGCAGATGGTGCGGGCCAGAAAGGAAGTCCTCTGCAGGATCTGAATGCTTCACACGGCCAGCCTGAAGGAAAACCTGGTGAGTTCTGTGCAACATTAATAATTCAAAGGGCTGCTTTTATGTCAGATTGCAGGTTGATGCTGTAAATCGTTCAGCGTTTCTTTATAATTATCAATCGACTTGAATGTGAAAGTAAATGTGAATCTGTGAAATTCTGCTTTCCAAGCTGAAAAGAAGCACACGGTGGAGAATATGTGGAGCCTTGACCCTGCCCTCGCTCTGTCCATGTATGACAGTGAGTGGAGAAGAGACGAGGTACAGTCACAGGACCTGTAATTCTGCTTCATTCACTGGATTCATGAGCTGTGTTTTAGCTGTTAAGACATTATGATACTGAATTGACATAGATTATGGTATTTTTATTAGACCTTTATTAAAGAATCCATATGATGCACATATATAGGCTCTTAATTTTATTTGTGGGGATTTCTAGATTGAGATCAGCATGTGTCATGATGTTTTCAGCTACTGCATTAAATTGTCTCAAAAGTGGGTTCATATATCTGGCTGTAACTGTACACTGAGTCTCTGAGTATGTGTTTGTGTTCTAGGAAATGGAAGAAGAGCAGCATCTGGCAGATACTGACTGCACTTGGGTCAGTCACAGCTTACTTCAGGGTCAAAGACATAATGTCATGGACAGAGAAGACAATGTGCCTGGTAAATACAACAAACTATTTTTTAAAAGAACCACATATTGCAATGTTTTGATTGAGATTATTAACACAACTTGATAGGTCCAATCTCCAGCAGGTTATAGCACTTGATGTATAATATTTCATCTCTCATTCTTTTTAAGGACTAGGCATGAAGGCAAATGACAGTTTGGATATGTTGTTTGAGACAACAGCGAATGGAGAGTACAAGTCCTTCACCAGTTCACGTGGAGGCCAGAGCCAGCCTTGTGACGAAGAGGAGGAGGAGGAGGAAGAAGAGGACGACGATGGTAAGCTTTGAGATTAAAAGAAACCGTCATTGGACTTTGTGTTTAACATTGGATGGCAGCTCTTAAATTCGTGCTCACCTCTAATCTTACTCTCCTTAACTAGAACAAGATCTTTGTGAAAACAGTGCACGTCAGAGTAAAGCACGGTAAGAAATAATCGCTGATTATTACTGTTTTGTATCCTTTAAACTCTGTTTCAAAGTTAACAGCGAGAGGAAAAAGGGCAGAGCATTCACTGCTTTGCATTCCTGCCTCATACACGTTGTCAGTTCCCCACAACCTAAATCTCGTCTCTCTGGATCAGACACCCGACATTTCCACACGTGGCAGTAATTCGTAAGAAAGATGAGAGAAGAAAGCTGAAGGGCACTACCTGCAAGGAATGTGAAATTGTGAGTATGCAGAGTACAAAGCGGAATAAAACAGATGTGGTTTTAACTCTTATTCTGCTGACATAAATGTGGTTTCCTACAGTATTACGCACATCTGCCAGAGGAGGAAAAACAGAAAAAACTGTCCGCCTGCTCCAGACATCGCTTTCTGTATATTCCTCCTTGTACTCCTGAAAACTTCTGGGAAGTTGGCTTCCCATCAACACAAACATGCATTGATAGAGGTATCTGAACAGTTTAACTAAACCTTTCTTTAAAGCAGGATGGTGTCACATTTTTACAGTGTTATTCCAAAAATGTTTGCAGTAGCACAACATCCTTTAACCCTTTAAGCTTCAGTCAATTCCAGCCGTTTTCAGTACAAAAAAATCGCTAATATTCTATTTTTAAATAAAAAAAATTACGAAAAATACAGGGAATATTGGACGGGCATCGCGAGGTGCATTTCCTTGAAAATGACCGATTCGAGGACATGTTTTGGATAAAATAGTTTACTGGCTTGTGTCATCTGCCTGTAAAAGGTTGGATTATGGCCGTTTTGTGGAATCTTTTTTTGTGTGTGTAATAACAAACCCGGAAATGTGAGTCGCGCTGTGTGCGTTGAAGCCGTGTACAGAGAACGGATGGATGAATATTTGTTTTTGTCGGACAAATGTATTTTTCTCACCCGCTGTGGTAATCGCATCTGAAAGTGGTTTATACCGGCGGATTCATGAGAATCTAAGCTTTCCATCGGTGTATAGTGTTTGTATAATCGTGTTTGCAGCCGTCGGACATTCTTGAAATTCCTATGCAAATTAGTAGGTGTACCGCCGGCGGTACACTGAAGCTTAGCCTGAACTGAATAGCAGAAGTCACTGTGGTCTCAAACACTGAGATGTTCTCTGTTAATAGGTTACATCAAGGAAGACAAGAATCCTGAGGCACGTCTGCGGAGAAGACAACCACTCACTGCTTTATTCTCTCCAAAGCAAAGCCAGCAGGACTAAAAAGATTCTCTGTTAGAAGACTGTTGAACTGACGCGTTTACTGAGAATCTGTGAGAAGAACAGGCTTTTTACTGTGTTCAAATTGTTCTGCTAGCACAGATGCTGTTTTAAAGTGACCTTAAGAATGTTCAGTGTTTCAGTGTAACGACTATTTGGCTGGTTTGTGTTTTTGTACGTAACATGTTTAAATAAATAAAAGATTAACCATATCCCTATGGAGTGCTGGAATTGCCATGTCTACATGATTGCAAGTGTCAATGAATTTTACTAAAAAAACAAGAAGAAATACCACATTCAGTACATAGAAACCCTTTGAGGATGAAAAGTGACGGCAATGAAAACAGAATTCATATATAAAGAGTTTTATTTGGTAAGCAGATAATCAGTGCAGATGAGAAATTATAAAAATAATGAAAATATAAAATCTGTTCTTCAAAAGCAATCTCTTTATGAAGTGCGAGTTGTGAACTCATCCTGAAAGCTACAGTTGAGAATCTCTCTGGGCGTAAACCAGCAGGGCCTCTCCAGCATGACTGACGACCACGCTGCGATCAACAAGCACAGATTTGTCACTTTTCTAACAGTCAGTCTGAATCACATTTTTAGTTCAATAATTGGCCACAAACAAGTTAAACAAAAAAACAGCACAGGTTGGACACAGCCCCATGGCGTACTTATTAAACTATTAAGGAGGAAAGTCAAACATTGAAATAATTCACCTTCATGTGTTTAGCAGTTAGAAAAATCTATGTAACAGCTAAAAACTGACGCTGAGAAACAACAAAAAATAGGAGACATTCATGACATGAAAAAATATTTTGTACACTTCATTGCTAAAATGAATATGAAAGATAACTGTGAAACAAAGGTATGAAAGCGTATTATTGGCACTCAAGAAAATGAAAAACTGTCCAGTTTCACATCAAAAAGATTCCTATCATAACATATTTTCACATTATTGTGACAGACAAACCTCAAATGTTACAACAAAGAGACAAATAACATACTTGTCTTATGTGAAATGCTTCAGATAATAATGTGGTAATTTACACTGTAATAACAGAACGTGTAATGTCTTGAGGAAAACTACACATTTACGTGATCTGACTAAGCTCATCTTCATGCTGAGACACAGTGAGATTCTGACTTTGTGTACAATAGATAATATTGTGATAAATCATGTATCCATGGAGCCTTCAGTGCCTGTTTGGCTAATTAGTGACAAATGATGCTACATCAGCTATTTCTGTACCGCTCTGCATTTTACAATCCTTTCATGTGTGTATCATCACAATAACATCCACTGTACTAAATAACAATGGAAGTTACCAATGTGAAACATTTCATGTAGTAACATTAAGTTATCATGTTATAACCTGAAATATTTCACATTATAACATGCTAATATATTGTTAGAACATGAAACCTGTAATTTTGAGGAGTCTGTATGTCATAATAACATAAAACTTATTGTTATTGAGTGAAAAACATCTTTTCACATCAAAATGTGGTACAAAGGCAATGAGAAACTCACCAAAAGAGAGACGGGGTGTTGATGTCCATGTGGAAAATAAACGGGGAGATTAACATCGCAGTGACCTGACAGCAAACATTATCACAGTAATGAAGTCACTTGATGTTTCACGTGGACAGGAGTGTTAAGTACACCACAAAATATGATGAAAAATGAAACGAGAAAGGTTACCTTGGACAAAAAAATCCAAACTCCAAAGTGCTCGAGGGACAGTCCACTTTTTAACTTGACTGTGGTCAACAGCAGCAAGAACCCCAACAAAGCACTGCAGGGTGAGAAACACAAGTTGACAGCAAGTGTTGCTAACAAGCTAAATTAAAAAGTCTAACATGAAAAAGGCCTGTCTCATCTGCTTTTATCTCACTATACAACCAAGTACAGTTAATAGAGGATCTGTAAGCCTCTGCATGATGTAACCTGTTTGAGATCCCATACAGTTAAACTGACGGTCTGGACTGCATAAATCACACCTAAAGTATGCTACATTTTGATGCTACATGCGCTGCTTCTCCCATTAATCAGGAAGACTGATGTTTTCACCTGGCACAGCATCCACCGTGAAATGTGTGCGACTGCAGGGAGGGAAACTCCAAGGCACCTGTGAGGTCACCTGTAGAGGAACAAAGATTTACAAATGATGCACAGATTACTGAGTAAAACAGCTGAGAAGCAAAATCTGCACAGGACTGATTGTACCTGTTGGGTGAGCAGCGATGGCCAGCAGCAGCACACTGTGAGGAAAAGCTGTAATTAGTTACCTACTGATAATACCTGAAACCGCACCAATGTACACCCCCTGTCAAAAGTTTTGAGACACTTTCTCATTCAAATAAATTCGAACCCGTCTCAAAACTTTTGACAAGGGGTGTACATTGGGAAAAAAAAATAACAATCCTGATGTACTAATTCTAATTATTTATTGGCCTCTGCATACTATGTGGAAGCACAGGCAATGTGTTTATGATCACATGATTGAAAAAAGTATATTCACTCATGTGAAGGTATGTTTTCAGTGCCTCTGTCTGTCTACGGGAAAGATTACACAGAAACTACCGGGCTGACTCATGCAACTCGTTAAGGATCCCGAACACAGGGAAAGATAAACCCATATTACATTTTGGAGCAGATTTATAACATATTCTTGCTAGACAGAGTCTCCTTCTACTTGAGGTCATTGTCAGCGAGGTCCAGAATTTCTGATTCGATATGAAGTTTTTGCTGTATTTAGGCTAACTCTGACTTGTTTCAATGAGAGGACAGTTTAAACTTTCCTACAATTAAAGAAATAAAGATTTAACAGCATTTAGTTGCCACTAGTTACTTAACGGACACTGATAAAGAGCACCTTCCAACAGAAAAATAGGATAACATTTATCTGATAAATTCAAATATTATGGTTAAGATCCTACAATATTATTTAAATCTCAAGTTTACCTGACTAATTTACATATTAAGGACCTGCAATATGATGTATAATGTAAATTTATCTAACTTAAATATTAAGGCTAAGACCCTTTAATATTCTATTTAAATTTACTGGACTATTTAAATGTAAATGTAATATCTTACATTATTAAGTATTATATATATTATAATTATATAATACTATTTTTTTTTGCTCCCATTTTTTATGAGATGAACTCAAAGATCTAAAACTTTTTCCACATACACAATATCACCATTTCTCTCAAATATTGTTCACAAATTTGTCTAAATCTGTGATAGTGAGCACTTCTCCTTTGCTGAGATAATCCATCCCACCTCACAGGTGTGCCATATCAAGATGCTGATTAGACACCAAGATTAGTGCACAGGTGTGCCATGGAAGCTGAAAACGTTCCAGTTCTTGCATGGCCAGCATACTCATCGGACATGTCACCCATTGAGCATGTTTAGGATGCTCTGAATCGGCGTATACGACAGTGTGGACCAGTTCCCGCCAATATCCAGCAACTTCGCACAGCCATTGAAGAGGAGTGGACCCCCCCCCAATCAAACAACACTGTACCTTTCAGAGTGGCCTTTTATTGTGGGCAGTCTAAGGCACACCTGTGCACTAATCATGGTGTCTAATCAGCATCTTGATATGGCACAGCTGTGAGGTGGGATGGATTATCTCAGCAAAGGAGAAGTGCTCACTATCACAGATTTAGACAGATTTGTGAACAATATTTGAGAGAAATGGTGATATTGTACATGTGGAAAAAGTTTTAGATCTTTGAGTTCATCTCATAAAAAATGGGAGCAAAAACAAAAGCGTTGCATTTATATTTTTGTTGAGAGTATATATATATATATATATATATATATATATATATATATATATATATAATACTAAGCCTAACCCTCTATAATATTATGGATTGTACAAAATTACCTTACTAATTTAAGACAACACTAAGATCCTACATTATTATATATGGTAGAAAATTATGACTCATTTAAATATTAAGGTTAAGACCCTACAATATTATATTTAATACAAATTCATGTGGCTCATCTAAATATTAAAGTTTTGACCCTGCAATATTTAATATCACACAAATGTACATGCCTAACTTTACATCATTTAAGTCACAGCAACACTTTGGTAAGACATGGAAGCAATCTGTAATTGTTAAGATGCAAATTAAATTTCCCAATAAGGTTTGAGAGTAAAATTTGGACCAATTCAGCGTCAGATCAAAACTCTTAGAATGATTTATTCTTACCTGAACAAGTAGTTAATGCACTGTTGCTCAAGATCACTAGAATAAAATCACAAAAGGAACATGTTCAGTGTGTGATGTTCAGAATAACAACTTTAGATTGAATTGCTGCATGTTGCTGCTCTGATCAGATGTGCTTAAACTTACCTCAGGTTACTGGACTTGTAGTGAACTTGAAACACCCTGTAAGCACCTGAAAATTAAATCACATTTTTACAACATTCATTTTCTTAAGGTATTTTTGGCAGTAAGGAACAATCTTATAAGTAAAAACAGACTCTGATGCCTCCTGCTTGATGCATATTCTGATCACTTACAGCTTAAGTACAACATCTGACTGATTTCTTTCAGGAATCTGTGGTTTCCCCAAAGCCTTGACGGTGCGGCATCTCTGCATAGTAAACTTACCAACACAGAGCAGATGGCAGACAGCCCACAGGTAACCACTGTAGTCAAACTGCAGAGGATAAAAACATGTACAGTAACTACACGTGTTGCACTGGAAGTAAGAAATTCACCATTTAATGATGATTACACATTGTTACCTGAGGGTCATAACGCGGAAGGTTGAGCGCTGAGAGCAGCATGAGGCAGACGCTGTAGGAGGGGAAGCACATTTAAATATGCAGCAGAGAGATTATTTACTCCACCAAGGAACACGGCGGAGTTATGTAACGATCTGCGTACGTTTGTCTGTCCGTCTGTCTCATAAACAGACGGACGGATTTGGATGGAATTTTCAGGGAAGGTCAGAAATGACACAAGGACCACCTGATTGGATTTTGGCAGTGATGCAGCTTATAGTCTGGATCCACAGATTTGTTAAATATTTCTGCATTATTGTGAGATAGCGTGCATCAGCTGCCTGCTAACGATCCACCACTGCGGACTTAGGAGGACTTATCCGTCAGAAATGATACAAGGAACAATTGATTAAACTGTGGTAGTGTTTCTGAGTCCCATCAATTCCCGCCACCCGCTACATATTTAGCTCACGTGATTCAGTATCTGTACATAACGTACACGTGCATAACACACACCTGTGCTCAGCGTAAGGTCATTTTGTTTGTGGGTACATCTATATTAAATGGACACATTCCATAGTGCTGTGATTTCTGATCATCAATAACTAATAAACAAATGCTGCATTTCTAAAAGTAAGAAAAATGCTGCATTTCTCACAATGTCATATGGGGGAATGAACAGCCTTGTGCTCTCTCGGTGCTTTTCTTGTTCATATTTGTGTTTGAATATGTGTTTGACAAGTTAGATTCATTGGGTAAAGTGAAATAAATGCATTCCCTCATGTCCACCTCATCTCCTGCAACCTTTGTGTACTTGCCATATAGAACTTGGTAATTGTACAGCTGTATCACATGGAAAAAATTCACATACCTGATGAATTTAGGCCATTGTGTCTTCTGCTGGACAGACAGAAGAAAGCACATTTTACTGAGTGGTAAAAGCTTGTATAAGATATAGTATGTGGCTTTTGGCTGTTCAAGGTCCCATATCTGCCTCCTTTACTTCCAGTGAAAAAGATGACAGGGCAGAGTGCTCTGCACATAATGGAACAGATTCACATAGAGCACTTACTTCTCTACGGACAGCCTTGACGATTATGTAACTAACAACATGAGAGGAATTCTGAAGAGTGAAGAAAAAAGGAATGTCCTGCACAAGAAGGAAAAACAACGTCATCAACACAGAACCAAAGTAAAATCAACAGACAAAACACAACACTAAGGCAGCACCAATGTACGATATTAATTGTGCCACTTACGATGCGTGATAAAGCCCTGGAACCAGCATATATGTTCCCCACAAACAGACAAGAGCCTGGAAGCCAGGACAGAGCTGCAGATCTGTCACACAGCATTGAAACACGTCAAAGAAATATCTAAATATGAGAGTTAAACATTTAATCCTCCAGGAAAAAGTCTACGAAAAGTACCTGGTGATGCGGCTCATTTCCACCCATCCCAGTTTCCCAGATAGGAGGAGGAGGACAGCCCCGATTAATGTCTGCCATCTGGAAACAAACATTTCTGTCATGTTAGTGAGCAATGCATACACCACCAGTCAACAGTCTGACACACCTTCTCAATCAACATTTTGTATTTATTGGTATTATTTTCTACATTGTACATTAATACTGAAGATGAACACTTTTTTGTTTACAACATAATTCCATATGTATTATTTAACAGTTGAGATGTCTTCAGTACTAATCTATAATGTAGAAAATATTCAAATAAAACCATTGAATGACTGGTAGTGTACAATATACAGCAAAAGTGAGTATACCCCTATGCACTAGCATTGACTGAACGCAACCAAAAATCACATTTCATTACTGACAGGAAAGTCTTATTTCTTCCTGGATTTCACATGTCCACTTTTAGTTTCGACAGACAATCCTCCTCAGCATGGAGAACACCAGTGCTGTACAAATTTCTGAAGAATAGCTATTGTTCTTTGCTGGAGGTGTTGTATTACTCAACCTTTAAAAAAATAAACTCTACCAGAGGTGTTCCGTTTGATTCAAGTCAAACAACATACTTGGCCAGATCACAGTTTCTTCTCCTTCCTCTTATTTGGAAACTGATTTTGTGCTTTCGATGGTTATCATGCTGTAAAATTCCTGTTCTGTAAAGCTTTTGCACACTGGAAGTCCCTTTGTCAGGCTGTATTTTGGTATATCCACAGGCATTTATAGCGCATCTATAAAAGTCCTCTTCACAATACCTTTGGCACTCATACAGGCCCATGTCATCACACTCCCACCTGTAGTCCTGGACCTAAGAAACAGATCTTGGTCTCATCTGATCAAAGAATTTGCTCCCAATATTCATCAGGTTTAATGTAATCTTGCAGTTTTGCAGAAAACAGCAAGCACAGGTTTTTCTGCATCATGTCATCTGACATTAAAGTGATATTGTACAGGAGCGTACTCTCTTCTGAGTAAACAGTGAGTTTATTTTTGGTCTGGCAGTTTGCATGTGGTCACTCATTAATAGCGTATATGTAAAAGGTCAGTTGTAGTAGATACAACTTTAATCAAGAGGCATATTCATTCTGTGGAAGAAGCTTCTTTTCAAACATTTTTATTTGATGTATTTGAGCTTTAAAATACACATTATATATTTTCAGCTACTCACCCTTGGAATAAGGTGGGATAGGTGAACTTTAGCACCGACAGAACAAACTACAAAAGAAGAAAAAAAAAACATATAAACCAGGCCATGAGCTCATCATATGCCACCAGTGTGATACTCATAACTTTTATCATTTATATAACAGGTGATGTTCCTTCACTGGAACCAAACCCCATTCAAATATCTATCAATTGCTATAGTTAATACCTCTCCACAAAATCCTTTAAGTGGTGAAACACAGCTGAATATACTATTTATTACTGATGGGATTCAGTCTTCCATTCGGCATACTCTGTATCTACTTTACAACTTGTTTGTTTACTTCTTGCAAGTATTTCTACTAATCTGTGTGGATTTTATTGCATAATGCTGCTTTATTGTGTCACATTTACGCCGGATTTGTAACAGCAATTACATTTCAGTGCTTGTTATTTGTGATGAAATGCGATTTTCCGCAGTTTTCAAGGGAAATAAGTCAAGTTCTGTACACAGGAGTTGTTATGGAGCCTTCCTGTGCTTAAGTCTGGGTGCTGGAGGTAGAAAATGACATAAAACAACACGAACCCAGCAGGCTGTTTGAACTAAACTTAGCTGCTAACGTCTCCTCTTTAAACTAGTGTTGCGTCTACTGCAGTCTCACCTTGTTCGTGAAATACGAGACAACGAAAACGAGGCTAAAAGCGAGTCCGTTGATGTGTCTCTTCCACTGCATGTTGAGCCGCAGACACACCGCAGCAGGGACATGATTCCCACCAAAAACTAACTCTACATTTCATACATGTAGCGTGTTTCAAACTAGAGAGGTTTTAAGATCGGAAACTTCCCTCAGTGTCCCCTGGTGACACGTCAAGACGTCCTCACACAGAGATCGTCTATAACGGACAGGATCGCTCACTGGATGGGCGTCACGCATGCGCCTTTGCTTATCTCTGTCAGACTTTCTGATCTGAAAACAAGTATGTCAGTGTGGTGTCTGAGTCATCTGCAGCTGGAAAGAGATATAAATACTTTTAAAAGCAAAAATACCATCTCTGTTCTCAAAATGGAAATTATCAATCTCTCCAGTATTTAGGTTTTGGAAAGCTGTTTTCACCCATTTCACTATTTTCATTTATTAGAAAAAACAACCACAAAATAAATTCTAAATCACAATTCATGATTGAAAGTCTAAAAAAAATACTGATTTGCAGAAGCTGCAAACTTTTTTTTTTTTGGTGGGTTAGGGTGAGATTGTTATGTTAATAATTACATCAATTTGAAATTGTGTGTAAATTAATCACAACTGTTTGCATTCATCCATTTAAAACTACTTTTCTTCAACTTCAGTTCAGGATTTCAAGTTTCCTCCTCCATTTTAAAATGCCTGTAAAATTTCCGACAGTTAAGACTGGCAATTCAAAATACTTTTGATTGTAGAGGATAGTTAATTTTCCTTAACTGAGTGTAGTTTCTTGGTTAAACATAATTTCTTCAGAATTTTTCAAAACTTAAACATACTAATAGTAACCTTTTTTCACATTCAGATATTTTAATGTATACTATGTTCAGATCAACACACAATAATAATAGGATTAGTAAGGTTATTACTCCACCAAGGAATGCGACGGAGTTACATGACGATCGGTGTATGTTTGTCTGTCTGTAATTCTGTCTGTGCGCAACATTAGTCAAAAACGAAATTACAAATTTGGATGAAATTTTCAGGGAAGGTCAGAAATGACACAAGGACCAAGTGATTAGCTTTTTGCAGTGATGCGTCTTACAGTCTGGATCCATGGATTTGTGAAAGATTTCTCTATCATTGCCAGATAGCGGCTTGGCGTCACTGTAACTATGACAACAAGTGAACACTACTTCAACTGCCTGCTGATGATCACATGATTGCGATCCGACTGCAAATCAACCACTGCAGACTTATCGGGACGTATCTGTTGGAAATCATACAATGACGAGCAGTCTTAGCCATACAGTCTATGGTCTTAGCGGAATACTGCAGCCTCTGAGTGCTTTTCTTGTTGTCTTCTATGTTCATTTTAGGATGAGTGAATTTTTGCTCATCTCAGGATAAACTTGAGAAACTGACCCTGATGTTGACTTCAAGTTATCTTCGATTGGGTTTAAGATTGGAATTGTCTTGCAAACTTGGGACACAGATTTTAAAAGATCTACCATCTTTACCAAACTTTCAGGGTCTAACGAAAATTGCTGCTGAGCTGCTTTATAGGGATTTTTTTCAGACACTGCAAACAAAAATCAAGACATATTAGCCTCTGCTGCCTGCATTGCTTTTGACTATTCTTCTTCTTTTACCTTTGACTACCTTAACTTTACAGAGATTCAACACTATAACTAAACGGCACTAAAATTGTGCAATGATTTCTCTCCAAAAATTGCTGCATTAACACAAAAAGAAAAGTTGATCAATATTATGTTACTTACGGTGAAAATTTTATTGCTATAATAAGATGTTTTCACATTTTTATGACATGAAAACTTCTTATATTATAACACAAAACATAAATTATTATAACAATATGGCGTACTGCTTATCTTTTTTATCACGTCAAACCTTTCATTGTTTATTGTGGTGCTAATTAACTTTTTTTTCTGATGTGTCAGTATTGTGCTTCCGTAATTGCTGTTAAACACAAAATGTCAAACATTTACATACTCTGGGGGTTTAAATGTAGTAATAACATCTTCATCGCGCTCATCATGATTCACATTGTACCAGTAAGTCTGCAGCAGTGGATTTGTAGTAGGATTGCAATCATGTGATCACCAGCATTCAGCAGAGGTAGTGTTCACTTGTTGTCATAGTTACAGTGACATCGTGCTGCTCTCTCACAATGATACAGAAATCTTTAACAAATCCGTGGATCCAGACTATAAGCCGCATCACTTCCAAAATCTTATCAGGTGGTCCTTGTGTCATTTCTGACCTTCCCTGAAAATTTCATCCAAATCCGTTTGTCCATTTTTGAGTAAAGTTGCACACAGACAGAGGGAAGGATAAACATATGCTGATTGTCACATAACTCCGCCATGTTCCTTGGTGGAATAATTATGATACCACTTTTGAAGCATTTTTAAATATCAGAAGTTACAGAACAAGACACTATTTCATAATGAAAAAGTTCTGAAAATGGCGGCACACACTGCCATCAGTCACAATCCCCCCCTTTGTGTGAAATCCCGCCGTGCAGTGCTTGGTTCCCAGAAACCGCGCCGGAGTGAGACCTCTTCGTTTTCCTTCGCGGGGGGATGATCTGTGTAAGAGAGTCACGTGGTCTCAGTCAAGTTTCCGTGTTTACAGAGCTCAGAAATCCGCTGCTGGTCGTCGGTGTTGAGTTTATGAAGAGGATGCTGCAGTCATGGCCTTTTTAAAGACGCCAGAGCGAACCAAAGAGAGGTTTGTGTCCCTGCGTTGCTTGTTTACGGGTCTCTGTGTCTTTCTTGGAGGTCGTCGTGTGGCCGGAGGGGCAGCTGACGGCGGCAGCGGCTGTTTTTCTGGGCTCTGGATGAGCGCCAGCTGTAGCGTCAGACTGGACCACTCAGCTAATTAGCTCCACTGCCAGCACTGATGCTCTTATTATTACTGGAAGTGTCAGGAGGATTCTAGTCTGCTGTGTATTGTAACTGTAAATCTGGGGTATTTTCTAGTTTAAAAACAGATAAAAGCTATGGCAGTTTAAAGTCTAAGTTTGTTAAACAAAACCACTCAAAGCTCTTTGTGAACTGACAGCATGTCCATCAGTTGATTTGTTTATTATAACAATAGACCATATAGCTGCTGTAGAACTCATGACAGAAGCACTATGCTTTTGAATAAGTCCTCAGAGGGTTGTATAAATCCACCAGCAGAGTGATCTCGTAAAAGCTTTTAAATGATTTTCCATCTCTGCCTCTTCTAAACTGAGGTATTGGATTTCCAGAGTGCAGTCAGTTGCTCAGCTCTAAAGAATGGAGCATTAAATATTTCTGCATCAGCTGTGAAGTGACGCCTGCACACTGGTGATTAAACTGCAGTCCAGTAAGTGTGAAATAAATCTAACAATGTGGTGAAAGTCAAAGGCATTCTTCATCGATGACGTATTCAAAGTTTCTCTCCTGCAGTAGCTCATTTTGAGGCTTTAAAACCTGTTTACCTCACTGCAGAGACTGAATTGGAATCATTTTTATGTGACTGAGTCGAGAGCTCTGCAACTAAATGAAGTAATCATATTTTTTTCTTTACTGGCGCCTTTCAAAACTCCCAAGGACACCTTACAAGCTGTCTACATTTCTGATGAAAGACTCACTGCTCCTCATGGACAACACCAACTAATAAAGAGTTCTTCAGAGACTATTTTCAGCTGCTTTTTGCTAAAGGAGTTGTGTTGCTCTACCTTTTCTTTTTAAAATACCCCAAATGTTCTGTTTGATTCAAGTTAACTGACAACCAAGGCCGTAGTCTTTGCTTCTGTGTAGTGTGCTTTGGATTATTATCACGCTGGAATATTCTTGTTCTGCCATCAAGCTTGTATGTTCCTTATGGTACCATCGCTAAATGTCGCCTCCCAACAGGTTTTGCTCTCATGCAGCTTCATATCATCACACTCTCTTTTGTGCGTCGCTGTCAGGACACTGATTCTCCTGATCAGATTTATTTAAAACATGCTGGCCTGAACTGATTTGTCTCGGGCTCATCAGACTATAAAATGCGCTTCCAGTATTCATCAGGCTTTTTTTGTGTGTCTTTAAACAAAGTTTGACCTTGCAGTGTTGTGCTGAACAGCAAACAAAGGCTTTTTTTTCTTGGATGTTGTCTATAGAGACCAGCTTAATGAGCTTTGCTTCCCTCTGTCTGAGCTGTCACAGAAACTGATAAACCCCTGTGCCAAATCTGATGCCCTATCTGTCTGTTTTTTAAGGTCGATCATAGAAATAGCCTCCTGTCTGTGGCTTCATTTAAGGAGGATGACCGCTGGATTGCAGTTGGGGTATAATAGGATAAATCTGCCTTGTCACGTGAAGCGAGCAGTTGAGTCCAGCTGATGAATGCATGAAAGTAGTGAGTGCCAGAGTTGTGGTGCAGGGGAGATGAAGGATGTGTCAGCCAGCAGTCTTCAAGCACAAGAAGGGTTGTAGAACATCTGGAAGGTATATGAGAGAGACAGGTAATGGAAGGCTTTGAAGATGAGCAGCAGAACCTTGTAGTGTGTCTGGACAGGGAGCCAGTGGAGCTTAATGAGGCAGAGTGTGATATGAGCAGTGGACTCTGTGCTGGTGATCAGGAGAGTTTTGGATGAGTTTGAGCAGATTAAGCCATTTATTGGGCATACCAAAGACAATGGCACTGCAGTAATTAAAGCAGGATGTGACCTGAATAAGAACTTGAGTGCTGTGTTCAGAGACAAAGGGAAGAAGTCTGAAAATAACACGGTAAATGAGTAAGATATATATAATTGAGAGTGGGTTTTATTAAGCGTGGTCTTTGGAGTTACGGGGTTGAACCATTGAGAAAGTTTTTTTTTTTTACATCCAGATGCTGAGGGCTTCAATAAAAGGTGTCAACAATTAAAAAGCACATTTTTTAAAAGGCTTTGACTAAGATCTGTATTAAAAGGAACAATTTGCTTTTATTCTCACCGTTTTAATCATTCTGTCTAATATGTTAACTTTGCGTTTGCTAAACAACATATTCACATCAAACACTGAACTTCAGCATCACGTAATAAATCTATATTAGTCATAATTTGATCACTATTTCCTCCATATGAGTCCTAGACTGAACAAGACTGAACAAAAAACACACTCAGAGAGCGCAGTACTCCACTAAGACTGTTCATTCCCCCAAATGGCATTGTCAGAAATGCAACATTTGTTTATTAGTTATTGATGATCAGAAACCACGACAACATAGAATGTGGTCATTTACTATAGATGCACCCTCAAACAAAATGACCTTGCGCTGAGCACAGGCGTGTGTTATGCATGTGTACGTTATGCACGGATAGCGAATCACATCACCTAAATATGTAGTGGACTTATCAAAGGTAGCTTGAAAAATTGAATGTAATGATATTAAAATGTCTTTTTTAATGAATAGGTGGAAAATGAAATGATTGATTGCAAGAAGGGGCTGCTCAGTGGGAAAGTGGTTAGCACTTTTGCCTTGCAGCAAGAAGATCCCCGGTTCGAATCCCGGGGTGGGCCTGGGATCTTTCTGCATGTTCTCCCTGAGCATGTGTGGGTTTTCTCTGGGCACTCCGGCTTCCTCCCACAGTCCAAAAATATGCTGAGGTTCATTGAGTACTCTAAATTGCCCGTAGGTGTGAATGTGAGAGTGATTGTCTGTCTGTATATGTAGCCCTGTGACAGACTGGTGACCTGTCCAGGGTGTCCCCTGCCTTCGCCCGAGTCAGCTGGGATAGACTCCAGCACCCCCTGCGACCCTAGTGAGGATAAAGCAGTGTATAGAGGATGGATGGATGATTGCAAGAAAACAACCTGACTGGGTCATTTTCACTCGTGCATCTCATGGTTAATGAATAGCAGTTTACAGCTTATGTGTTTTTCAGCTGATCATTACCTGAAATACAGGCTGCCTGCTTTCTCTGTCTCTTCTATCAACACCACTGATGTAAACAAACCTTTGACTGTATCTCAGATACTAGGAGAACTCCAGCATTGAACTCGTTACAGATCTTTATGTGTACAGTAGGCAAACCTTTGCTTTTTAAACCGATTTAAGTTTTTGTTTAGCGTTTTAAAACTATTTGTTTTTTGCTTTGACATTTTTTTCACTCTAACACCTGCTGCTGTATTTCAGGTGTCTTTATCTTACAGAACTGTTTCGTTCTTCTCCAGGTTTTCTCTCTTGCTGCTGGATTTGGAAGAATATTACTTTGAGCAGCACACTGCGTACCATGTGACGAGCAGTTCAAAAAAGGACAGGCAAGTCCTTAGTATTCATGCTTTGACAAAAACCGCTTCACTATAAAATGACTTTGTAAGCCTGAGTGCAAACTGTGGAGAAGCTTCTTGTGTGAGAATCCTGATACATGTCATCATGCTGCCATAATACTAGAAAATGTACATAACTTCTCACAATCAATGTGTGACAATCCAAATATTATAAATCTTACACTGTTAGATAAGCTTGTCTGGTTTTATTGTGCTTATTATGTTTCTTTAAGGCCTTCAGAGCTAATAGCAGTTACAATAGCTTGTAAAAAAAAAACAGCTGTTCAAACATCATCGCTTCCTGTTCTGGATGCGCAAACCAACTATTAGAACAGTTTAGTTTTATTGCTCTGGTTTAGTAAAACGACTATGTTCTCAGTGAGGAGAAGGGAGATATTTATGCTGCTGTAACTCCTCTGATTCCTCCTCACGTTTGCACAGCTACAAACATCGTGTAGCTGTGTGTGAATGCGTCCAGCTGTGAGAAGAGAAAATGACTAAATTACGAATATATTTATCACCAGAGGACTCTAACGTCTTTCTCTAACTCACTGTGAATTCTTTATCCATTAGGAGATTTGTGAAATGAATATATAACATACAAGAAGCACTGCGTTCTCTAACAAAATATAAAATCCATGTTAAGTTTGTATCCTCACTATAATTCTGTCTCTTCCAGTCAGAAAACTGCATTTAACACCTTTTATTACTCCGCTGGATTAATTAAGATATCTAAAGTTCTTTGCAGCACAACACAAGTAGAGCATTTATTGGTAAATCAGGTTCTATATTTATAGTCATTTACATCAGGGGTGTTAAACTCCTCTTAGTTCAGGGGTCACATCAAGCCCGATTTGATCTCAAGTGGGCCGGACCAGTAAAATATCCACAACTATAAATTTTTCCTTTAAGTAAATAAAAGTACGTTCTGAAAATGTTTGCTTTTAAGTTATTATCTTTTTGCACATCATGAACAACCTAAAATTTCTTTCAAAAAATAGTTCAATTCAGTTTCAACAACATCATGCCTCAGTTTATCATTTACACATTACAACCTCCAGATCAGTGTGTCTACAAAAAGGCACTAAACTTTTAGTCACAGGTGTCTGAAACTGAATGACGTAGTATTTTACTTTATGGTCAAAACAACAAAAGTCAGACAAAAAAACAACAAAAATGTGACAAAACATTACAAAAATGAGACGAATGATATGAAACGAAACAAAAAAGAGACAAAAATTTTGATTAAAAAGTTACAAAGCGACAAAAATAGGACGTATACGAAAAAATTGACGAACAACACAAGCGAGACAAAAAACACAAATTGGCAAAAACGATGCACAAAACAACCAATTCAGCGAAACACAAAATGACAAAAATAAGAAAAATCACTGGCGAAACAAAAATACAAAACAAAGCGACAAAAACACGAGACAAACGACAAGTCAGACAACAAACAATAAAAAATAAGACAAAACATTAGAAAAATGAGACACAAAATTACAAATGAACAATCTAGCATTTTATTTTATGATCGAAATAACTTGTCAAGGTCGAGGAATTATTTAAAATTTGTAGTTTCACAAATTTACAAATTCCAGTTAATGTCTTACACTTTATAAAATCATCCTATAGGCCGAAGTGAACCCTCTGCTGGGCTGCTTTTGGCCCACGGGCCGCATGTTTGACACCCCTGATTTAGGTTAAAGTCATTCTGGGTTTATAGAAAGACTTGTAAAAGACAGGCTCATATCTGTGTTCCTTTCAGTCAAAATATTCACTCATGTATAAGTTCATGGTTGTATTATTGTTTTCTGTAGCCTTTACAGTATATCTACTGCTCTGTGTAACTAAATGGACTGGTGTTAGCAGCACTAACCAGCTGATGTTGACTTTTATGTTGCAGAAAAATCAGAGGCTCATTCAAGGTTTGTTCCAGATCGATCATATTTGATCCAGAGGATCTCGAAGAGCCAATTCTAAAGGTGTGTTTTCCTAATATTTGTGTATATTATAACTTTTGATTGTTTTAAAAGCTTTTTTTTAATCAAAACAAAATGAGATAAGCTTAGTGTTTGTTTTCCTCCTTTAACTGGTGAAGTCGCAGTTTGCGTTCCTGTCTGTCCTGTCTGTCGTGAAGACTTTGAAGGAAGCTAATAGGTGGCTTTCAAGATTAGATTATCACAGTTCAGTGTCTGAACAAATGTAAAATATGCTCACCATCTCTCCTTCTGTTCCTGAGTTATGGTGTTGATCGATGACTAGAAGTGTTATGAGATTACAGTGGTTTTAAAATTTGACCATTAAGCTCTAACTGGTTCATCCTCAAGGTTGAACTGAGCGTTTGTGTCAAATTTCTAAAAATGCTCTCCCTGGCACAGAGGCTTAACAATGATAAACTTGCCATCGAAATGTAAAACTTGACATTTTTACACTCAACTTTGGCATTTTAGAAAGCTGAACATATAAGACCTTACATTTCACATTCAGGTTGGGCAAATTGGTGAAGTGGTCGACATAAACTCAGCTGTCTGTTTTGCATGGATGCTGTGTTTTACTGTGCGTTTGGGAATCATAACTCATCCTCCTTGCTGTGTCTGCAGATTCCTCTACGAGACTGCAAGAAGATAGAGTTTGTGGAGAAGGAGAACAACCCTTTTAACGAGTGAGAACTCTTTCAGCTCCGGTGTTACATGTTCAGTTTAGCTGCTCAAGTGTAGTTTGTCAGACTGGTTTTGTTGCTTGTAAATGGAATGCGGATGTGGTTCGAAGCCAATTTTGAAACCAACATCTACAAAATGACATACTTAGTAGTTTGGTTTGGAATTAAGCTAATTTTGGTTCATTTATGTTGTTAAGCTGAATCTTACCATTCAGTTTTGTTTTTGTTTGGTTCTTTTACCTTTGGATGCAGTTTTGATCCTCATTGTTGATCCTTTTTGCATTTTAACTTCTCTGATGTGCATTTTTCTCGTAGGCCTCGACCATCAGCCATATCTGTTTCAAGTGGACAGGTGAGTTATAAATACAGAGGTGATTAAATGAGTGGCATGAGTCCTGGCTTGTCACATTGTTTATTGCTCTCACTTGTTTTTGATTGTCCAGATTTATCTTGTGTAATTGTTGCGTTGACCCATTTGTTTTCACAGGCTTTCAAAGTAAATTTCTAAATATAATTTTCACTTTCATTTCAGATCATTTACATCAAAGAAAGCAATGTCATAGCACCTTACAGAAACGACAGGGTGAGTCAGCTGACCTCAGCAGCAGGTTTCCTCTCATGTTTCCCTGCTCAGAGCAGTTTGTGTGTTCTGTGGAAATCCGTTCATAGATGTGACGTTAAACCAAGAATACAATGTAAAACTTTAATGGTCAGAGTTTCACCTGATTGTTGTAAAGGTGCATTTCAAGCGGTCAGATCATTGACGTTTGAAGAGTGAAATCTGAAAGTAAAACTCTCCTGGTATATTAAAAGGATATGGGAAATAAAATGAGTCAGACCTGAGAGATCACACACCAGAAGCAGACCAGAGGGCCTCTTTTTATGTGATGTTCTCATCTGAAACACTAGTTTCTTAACCCTTTAAAGGCATTATGGAGAATATTTTGTTTGTTTAATTTGTCTGATTCACATAAAATGAATATACTGACCTTTAGTGGACTTGTATGTATGGTTTCTAAAAGAGTAAAAAAAAGTAACTGTGGACATGGCAGGACCTGAAAAACATCAGCCAATCAATGCGCTCGGACCGAGGCGTTTGGTTTGCTCCCTTTCCTGTCAATCAAAAATCCTCCGGCTCAGGCCTAGTTACGTAGATTACGTACGCCTTGGACTTACGTGTTTTCTGTATGTGTTGCTTTGGTATAGCTTCGTAGTTAGCTGGCGACTTGTTTTGCTCATCTTTTTTACATAATGGCATATAAAGATCCAGGGGGACCCAGCTATAAAAGAAAGTCATATTTTGAGGTCAGAGAAAATAAAAGACAACTGGATCACGAGAATGCAAAAACAAAAGTGATTATTGGCGAGTCATTTGGGCGATGGCGTCAGCTCAAGCAACAAATGGACCTAAAGACAGATGCCTTGGTTGCTAAATTCCTTCTGGACAGGTAAAATGTATTACTGTATTATACTGCGGCTGTAGGCAACTTAACGAGTCCTACGCAAGTTTCTGGAGGGGGGCGTTTCTTCGTAAATGTTAAGAGGGGGGAGGTTAGAGGGGGGAGAGGGAGAGGTTGTATGTGCGCATGCGCATGCTACGTTCAAAGTCATAGGAAATTAAATCTCCTCTAATGCCTTTAACTTACCATTGTGCAAGTCCACCAGGACATATTCTTACATTTTTACATACTGTAGTGTAGTGTTTTTATTTGCTTTACATCAATATAGCCCTTACATCCCAAGTTTTATTAACATATATATTGACTTACATCTTCACTACTACAATAAATTGTTTGAAAGTGCAATAAGCCTAAAAAACTTGCTTTTTTTCACATATATTTCAAAATACAGAAACTGCATAATACCCTGTGCTCTTGTTTCTGAAGATTTTTGTTACGTGCACTTTATTGTGTACTTTTACAAACCCACCACTGCAATGAAAAAGTGCTCTGAGACATGGGGAATGTGTGAAATGTTGGTGTAACTCCCCGTAGGCAAAAGGAATGATTGATCTATCGTATCTGGTTTCCAATCTACCGCCAATCAAAAATGATTATGCAATCATGGGATAGATGCACTACGCTGAGCTCTATAGGGTTAAATAGTTTGATCATGCTCTTTAATCAAATAAATAAAAATACCCCAAATAATCATGGTGTATACATTTTATGCATGTTGCAGCAAGAGTAGTTCTAAACAGCAAGGAGAAAATATACACAAAAAAGTTTGTAATTACAGCAGCTAACAAAGCTACATTAAAACAGAAAAACCGTATAGAACTCCCCCTGAAAACAACAAAACACACTTGCTGTTAGGGCCATAGATCAGAACTGAGTAACTGAGGGAGCAATGATGATATCAGATTTAAATCAGCAGCCAGTCTGACTTTTGTCCAGTAGATGCAGTGAAAAGTTTAACATTAGATCGGCCCTTGTTTGCCACATTCACATTAAAAAGTTATCCTGCAATTGATCCTCATTGTTTCGTTGCCTCTGTCCTCCTCCATAATGTTTTGACAGCTGACAATGAGGAACTCTAAATGAAGTAAATTCACTCATATCTGCTCATTTTGGATTTTCTCATCCAAGATGATCCCTTTTAATACAGAATGATAATTTAAAAAAAAATAATAATTCATGAAGGTGCTTCCAGGCTAAGAGGACAATTAGGGGGTTATGTCATGAATGAATGTGTAGATAGTGTAAAAAAAAAACTGAAATGAGGACTTTAAGATTCAGGAAAAGTAATTTTTAACTAAAGTGTAAGGATCCGGGTAAAACCATACAATGCTTTTCTAGAAAGGAGAACTGGATAGAATTGTTTTTTTTTTTGTTGTTTTTTGAAAAGATATTATCTGCTGTTCCTGAATAAATTTGTGTCATCACGCTGGCAGGGAGCAAAGAAAATAACCTTTCAGCTGGAAGTGTGGAATAAAACTGAAGATGTTGTCCAGACATTACTGCAGGTATGTGTTTATTCCACATCAATACTAATACAACATTTACAGCAGCTGATACCATGAAGGAGTTGTCTGCGTCTGTTTGATAAACCAGTCGGTCCGTGTTACTTTTAAACACACCCAGCAGGGATTTGCTGCACTTGTTTTGGTGCTGAACGGGTGCTGCTGTCATTTTTCTCTTTTTTGACTTTTGTTGAACTTTGTAGCTCCACAGGGCGTCCTGTCTGGAAAAACTTGGAGACCAGACTGCAATGGTGAGTCTATAATTACTTTACACCTCCAAAACCTGAAATTTGATGATACTATTGAAATCCCGAATGGTCCATTGTTCCACGTTTCCATTGTTTTCTTCCTTCAATCCATGATTATGTTTTGATTGTTTCTTGTTAGTAACCATCGTATAATCATCCATGAGCTAACCTACTTCTCTTCTTGTGTATTTCTAGATTGCTGCCAATCTGCAGTCACGTCTGGCGAGGTCATCATTTGACAAAAACTGGTATGTACATGTCAAACAGAAGCATATTTATATGCTTTGACATACAGAAAAAGCAGCTAAAAATAAGCAAATAGAACACAGATATACACACCAGGAAAAAAACAACAACAAAAACTGTGTAGAGAACCAGCATAGTACAACTTATCTTATGTCATTTAAAGACTGATCGATATGAGTCGATAAAGTCAATCGAACCATTTCAACAATTATCAAACATATCTGTTTTGAGTCTCTTAGTTTCTGGATTACAACAATATCATGCATCACATTGAACCAGTGTTCTATCGATGGTGGGTCCTGACATAACCATTTTTTTGTAGTGGCTTTTTTGCTCTCAGAAAGCAGAATTCTAGCCTGTCTTAGGGTAACCAATGAGTTGTGGTGGCATCTTACCCAAGAACAAGACCTGAAAACAAAGAACAATCTTTGATTCTTAACACCTTCTCCATGCTGTCATTGATCATCTTCCAGAAGCTGTGAATCCGAGGACACCCCCAAAACACGTGAAAACGGTTTGCCCAAACATTTCCACATCCTGTCCAGAAAGCATCCTGCCTCTCCCTGAATTGTTTTGGAGTCGATGTCATAAAGAATCTGACCATATTTTTCCAGTTAAGCTCGGTCCGGGACAGTAAACTGGTTGATTTCCAGTGCTTGTCATTCAGATCTTCCCAGTCCTCTGATGACATGATAAAGTCTCCCTCTCTTCCCTATTTTTCTTTCATATGGGATGTATTTCCCTCATTTAACTCTTGGAGGTCCTTATATAATTTAGAAATTGTTCTGAGGCCTTCTCTGTGCTATAAGCTGAGATATAAACTACTAATATACCAGGTCCAGATCTTGATTTTTCCAGATCTGCCATTTGATTTGTTTTAAATCATCATAATAATCAGCAGGATGGTGCTATAGTATGAATTACACCTACTGTATAGGAGTTCACAGCTGGATCTGACTGTGGCGTTAATCTGCTCTACAGCTTTCAGAGTGTTGCTGAGAAGCCTCACATGGAGTGTCCAGTGGAGATGGTCCTGCCTCTGGTGTGCAATCCAGGCCACGTCTGCATAACAGATGAAAACCTCTACTTCCAGCCTCTCAACGGATATCCGGTGAGCCGACACAGTGGCCGCTCACAGCTGTGATACCTGCGTTTCCTCTCTGCTGTACAGCAGGAACCTCATCACGAATGGATTATGTTTAATTCGTTTACGTGTCATTTCAGGAACACGTGATTCAAATCAAGCTGCACAGAGTCAGGAGAATCTACAAAAGACGACATGGTCTGCGGCCCCTGGTGAGGCTGCTGCATGTCCACTAATGCAGTAAAATTCACTCTCACTCACTCGGCTGATCGGATTAGCTGTCACAGCAGTTGCATTTACATTTGTGTTCGTTTGTCTGGTCTCTCCTCACCAGGGTCTGGAGGTTTTCTGTACTGAGAATGATTTCTGCTCAGACATCTACCTGAAGTTTTACAACACCGCTGACAGAGATGAGATCTATTACTACATCGCCACTTTCCTGGGTGAGAAAACGCAAAGACATTGATAGATCTGCTGCAAAGTGTCTTCAGTTCCTAAAAAATCTTCTGCACTTAAAACTTGACGATTGGCAATTCTGAACATGCTATACTTTTAAGGTTCCCAGTGGAGTTTTGACCCTTAGTTGTGTTTGCTTTTCTGTGAAAGAGAGCCTGTTTTGTCGTACATTCATCAGCAGGTGGCAGCAAAATGCTGCGATTTGCCGCGACTTGTCAACAATCACAATGATTTAAACAATGCAGGGTTTAAAATATGTTGAAAACGGTTTAATGAGAAAGGAAAGCTCACACAGCTCACAAATGCAAGACATCTCCACAGATCACCTTTCTATTAATCTCTGCCTGGTGTCCTGCTCTTTATTTGTTTCGTGAAGTTGTGCAGTTACATGTTTTTAAATGATAATTTTCTTTGCTGATAATGTTTCAGCTGTAGTCTACAGACAACAGTGTTACCAGGGTTTCAGTGTACTGTTATAATCTGCCTTGATGGCAATTAAATTCACAATGAAATTCTGTTTTTAGGAAGCCCTTTTAACATTTGGGGAGCTGATTAGTAGTGAATGAGTTTTTTTAATTTATTTTTTTATTAGTGAAAATTGTGACACAGTTGTGTAAATGATAAATCGTTCATTTAAGATAAGACGTCTGGAAAGCATTTTTTGACACGCTACCATATATTTTTTCACATGTAGAAATTACAATTGAACCAGTCAAAATTAATGTACAGATGTTTGTAATTTGACTATAAAAAGTAATTGTTGTTAACAGGTTTTAATGATTGAATTATCAGATGTTGATAAAGAATAAGTGGAAAAGTAAATTTGTATCTATTGTATATATCTGGCCTATTAACAAACCATTTCTGATATGTGGCACTGGTTAGCATTTTCATTAGTAGACAGACATGTCATTGAAGATATCCCTGCATTTCTGATATGTCTGACCTATTACCTGATTAACATATTGATTTTAGATACGTATCAGTGAAGATTTTCCCAGTGATACTTTGACTGGTGGAAAAGGAAATGTAATATAATGTCTCTAGTACAAACACAACTTTTTTAATTGCTGCAGATGCTTAAAATGTAATACTAGATCTCTTAAATTACATAGTTACAGTTCCAATCAGACGTATCAATAATTGTATTCTAT
This sequence comes from Acanthochromis polyacanthus, assembly GCF_021347895.1. Classification (NCBI taxonomy): domain Eukaryota; kingdom Metazoa; phylum Chordata; class Actinopteri; family Pomacentridae; genus Acanthochromis; species Acanthochromis polyacanthus. The sequence goes on from NC_067132.1 coordinate 12,691,081, forward strand.
TCTGTCAGAATCACATTGTATATACCTGGATTTCCACTTACATGTGTATTCTAAGAACAACTATAAATATCTGCAATAAATGTTTCCATTTGTAAGAAATGAGATGTTAATATTAACAATTGACATTTTGACTAGTTGATAGTGAGCTGTAGATATCAAGAATTCAAGTTACATTAAGTCAAAATTGCATTATTTATATGTTAACTTGAATGACAGATAGTTGGCATTTCTACAAATACGAAATGATTGTTGATGTCAATTACTACTACTGCTAAATGTTAAAAAGGCTGGTCATATACTGTTCAAGTATGTGGAATTGTTTGCCTTGATGATGACCACATAAGAAGAAAAGTAAATGAAACAACAGCAGAGTATTAGACATTACCTATTCACAGTGATCCTGAAATGTTGGTGTTTTCCTTGGCATTTCACACCACATAGGTCTGTTCTTCTCATGTGCACATATATTTTATCTAGGATGGGCAGTCCAGTCTGTTAGTCTATTTATCGTTCATGTTTTTATTGTGTACTTTGCTTTTAGTTCTATTATTTCTACCTAGTTCTATTGTTTTTATCCTAGTTTTATTATTCTTATCTTTTGATCATGTTTTTTTACGCTTCTGTACAGCACTTTGGTCGACTCTGGTTGCTTTAAAACCAGAGTCCACCACCTTTGAACGGTGACATTGATAAAACCCCATAATTTATTCCAATCTGAGCCCTGTTGTTTCTTCTCTTTCGTCCTCAGAGAACCACGTGACGGAGCACACAGCAGAGAGTTACATGTTGCAGTGGCAGCGCGGTCATCTCAGCAACTACCAGTATCTCCTCCACCTCAACAACCTGGCCGACCGCAGCTGCAACGACCTCTCCCAGTACCCCGTCTTCCCCTGGGTCATCACTGACTACAGCAGCTCTCAGTTAGGTGGGTCAGCTGGCCTCTACTTAACAACTCCACCTCATGCCTGCTGAGTGTTTGGAGCGGCTTTTCTCTGTAGTAACCTATTTTAAAGAGTAGCTCATTGTCAGGACTTCACACTTTGTTTTCCAGACATGACAAACGCTGCCACATTCAGAGACCTGAGCAAACCTGTGGGTGCCCTCAATAAAGAGCGTCTGGACAGACTGCTGGTGAGACTGTGATGCTTACTGATGTTTCTGGACTGTGAATATCTGAGACGAGGAGCCCCTCAGTGACCGCAGAGTTGTTCTCTCGTTCACAGGCTCGCTACAGAGGCATGCCCGAACCTCGCTTCTTGTACGGAAGTCACTACTCCTCTCCAGGCTACGTCCTTTTTTACCTGGTCAGAGTTGGTATGTGTCACACTTTCACATGACTTCTCAGCTACAGAATGTATGCAAACCCTCTGATTCAGTGTGTTTGTACATAGTAGGTCATGGATCAGTCAGACTGTTGGTTTTTGTGTCTGCTTGTGTGTGCTGTTAGAATACTGTCACTCTTCACTGTAGACTGAGGCTCATGGGTGTGAAGTAGAGCTGCAGCGATCGATCATTTAAGTAATCAAGCATTACTCTGGCGATAAATCAAATAATCGAGTTCTGTGCTAGACATGCGCGTTACAGAATCAAAAGCTGAAGTGAGAGCGTTGTGCGACAGAAATAACCATCCTGGTGGAACACAGGCAGTCATCTGCAGTGTATTGTAATATATAGTATAGTACGGGGGTACTCAGCTAAAACTCAAAGGGCACCCATTATGTATTTAGTTGGTGATGTGAGAAATCCCATAAATATGTTGTTAGATTTCCGTCCGTTTAAACTGCTGCTATTAATACTGCAGCTGATAGAACACAGGCTAGAAAACTGATTAGTTTATTAGTATCTATTACAAAGAATATTCAATCATTAACATTAGTTTCACTTTTATTTGGCCACAAATTAAAGTGATTTCCTTCATTGTGAGACAGAGTCAGACCTGCATGCACTTCAATACAACATCATGTTTTATCAGCTGCATTGATGGTAAAATAAATACATTAACGCACATTTAGCAGTTTTCTACCAGCATTCCTGTCTTTTATCATTTCCATTTTATTGTCATAAATTCCTTATTGTTCTCTATTAAAACGACCTGTTCGTGATCGGTTCATTTTGTGTGGAAAGCGAGTCAAATGATACTCCTGTTTGTGTGATGAGTTTGAAGCAGGAAGTCTGAGTTATCAAAGAAAGTTGAAAACCGCCTTCATACCTGTTAACTCTGACTGAGGTTGTCGTTCAAAGAAAGTGTGACCATTTCAAACTGCCTTCGTAGTTCAGCCTCTGATCTGATAAACCAAGCACGAGAAAAGCTGCGCCGGCTTAAATACAAGTGCCCCGTTAAATTTAATTTATTTAGGTCAGGGTCTGTATCAGATGAAGTCTGGATCCGGCCTCAGACCACAGTCCACCGTTTAGTGACCTGGGGTCTAGTATGTAGTGGATTAAACAAAGCATTGATTCAGAGAATTTGGAATTTTAATAATTGAATTACTAGAATAACTTGAGGAATCATTTCAGCCCTATCGTGAAGTGTGCCAGCCCATTAACTGACAGATTCTACACGAATGTGAAACTGCAGTTCCTCGAAGCAGATTTAATTTTCAGATTTAATTCTGACAGTTGATCAGAATTATTATGACAGTCATGAAGGAGCAGGTTCTTTAAAATTAGAGACAAAAATGCAATATTTTGAAAGCTATTTTATAAATATTGCCCAGAATCGCTTTCAAAAACTGAACAGATTGATTTAATTAATTTATTTATTTGATCATCAAGGTACTGTTTTACTTAATCCCAAGCTGTCGTCTCCCCTCCAGCTCCAGAGCACATGCTGTGTCTCCAGAACGGCCGCTATGACCACGCAGATCGCATGTTTAACAGGTACATTTTTTTCGCCTTATGCACATCCCAAAAATACTTTGATCAGTACGTTCTTTAACCCAGCTTGTACTGTATATATACAGGTGATGGAGAAGTTCAAAAATAACCCCTAGTTTAATCTTTGTGTGTAAACATGTATCTCAGAACGTGTTATATTATTCATTTAAAAAAAAATCTTCATATCAAAAGTAACTCAACCTGTCAAATAAATCTGAGAGGTTAAAAATTGCAGCCTTGTAAGATGGAAATACTCAGATACCATTTTCTTTAAGTGGTTTACTTGACTAATTACAGTACTTTCCAACACTAAAAAGTTTGTTTGCATGCGGTGTTGCATTTAGTCTGTAACACCAATTTGTGCCTTATGACTCGCTTATTGTTTAAATGTGTTTATTAAGGTTGTATTTTGAGCTTTGAAGACAACATCTGATTATGTCTATTGGTACTTACTGACATTTGGTATTTCTTACAGCATAGGTGAAACGTGGAAAAACTGCTTAGAAGGAGCAACGGACTTCAAAGAGGTACAGCTATTGGTCATTTTCATCAGTTTGCCTGCTGTGGCCTGATTCTGCAGAGATTTTGCACAAGGTTATCAGTATGACTGAATAAAAGAAAATAAGACAGAATATGTTCATGCTGCCTGCAGAGAGTCTTGATATGATTTCTGTAGAATGTATCTCTTGACACGTTGTCTGAATATTCTTCTGCTAATGTAGTTAATCCCAGAGTTTTATGGGCAAGACTCCAGCTTCCTGGAAAACAGACAGAGTCTTGATTTGGGTCGGAAGCAGAATGGAAGCTTAGTTGGTGACGTCATTCTCCCGCCGTGGGCCTCAGGTAAACCGTCTGTGGATTATCTGTGTGTGACGCAGTCCTGTTGATAATTTTGTAAAGAATTAATTCAGCTTACTGTCTGTGCTCCAGCAATCTTTTTCTCCTGCTTCCACCAGATTCCAGTGATTTTCTTCAGAAGCATAAGGCAGCGCTGGAGAGTCAGTATGTATCAGAGCACCTTCATGAGTGGATAGACCTGGTGTTTGGCTTTAAACAGAGAGGAAGTGAAGCTGTGGCAGCTCAGAATGGTAAACCAGACGCACCTGTTTTCAACATCAAACACACTGAAATTGGACAACAACTGATATTTATCTCACTGCTTTCCAGTCTTTCACCCGCTAACCTATGAAGGCGGCATCGACTGTGACAGGTAGAGGAGACAATTCCTCAACAAATACTATTCCAAACGTGTTTGCTGTGTTGTTAACCTAACTTTGGCCTCCATCTCTCTGGGAAGCATTGAGGACACTGATCAGAGGATCGCCATGCTGACGCAGATCCTGGAGTTCGGCCAGACACCCAAACAGCTGTTCACCAGCCCCCACCCTCAGAGGATCACACCGAGATTTCAGAACATCACACGAAGCCCCAGCATCAACTCACCCGTCAGCGACACGTCTCCAGGTAACAAAAACAGTAGGAGGACACTGTAACATTATCATTTGTAGCTTCATTATATTTCCATCATAGTGTGAAAGACAGTTTTACTGCCGTTATTACTTTTTAGGTCTTTCCTTTTTAGAAGGACACTCAGAGAGGGCATCCTTCACCAAGGCCAGTGCCCGATGTCCCATTTCTAAAGCAATCCAGATCCGTGCCTGGTAGTTTTTGCATAAACCTGCTTATAGATAAACAGACAAAAAAAATGGCACTGAAAACATACCTCAGTCTGAGAAAGGAGTCCCCTAAACATTGATGCACAGTTGCAGTGACAACAAACGAAGCAGCAAAGAGAAGTTGACAATAACGATCACAGCAGTATCTGTGTTTTTGCTGATGTGAAAAATGATCCAATCTGTGAGTCAGAAGCCATGATACAATACAAACCTTGAGTTTTGTGATCTTTGGCACCCCAAATTTGAATCGGAAAATAGTATTTACATATATAGCAACCACAGCCATCCAACATTTAAGCTGGATACCATATTTTGGACCCCTCTGTATCCCTACAGTAGTTGTCCTTGTGTTGTTTTGCAGCCTCTCCGAGTGAGGATTCGTCGTTTGAAGATCTGACTGAGGAGAGCAGGAAGTTGGCTTGGACAAACATGGGGAGTTTGAAAGTCATTTCCAGCCACAAGATCCATAAAGAGTGAGTCAGGACCCATCTACTTGGCTACAGAAATAACAAAGTACAAATATATTTGCATTTCTAGTCGCATAAACGAGAAATAAAAGCTTTGGCTCAAGTAAGAGGAAGTATATGCATTGTATGAAGGTGGCAGGAAGCTGAAGTACCCATGAGGACTGGGGGCTACTGTAAGATTTCTTCTTCCAGTGTTAAAACAATGACAGAGCTGTAGAATACTTAGTGATAAAACATTGTTTTCTCCCATTTCTAAACCGTAGAATTATGAAATCCCCTCACAGATGACTCAGTTTTGTAATAGTTTGTCTGCTACCTTTCCCTACATACACACGTGGACAAAATTGTTGGTACCCCTCAGTTAAAGAAGGAAAAACCCACAATTCTCACTGAAATCACTTGAAACTCACAAAAGTAACAATAAATAAAAATTTATTGAAAATTAAATAATCAAAATCAGCCATCACTTTTGAATTGTTGATTAACATAATTATTTAAAAAACAAACTAATGAAATAGGGCTGGACAAAAATGATGGTACCCATAACTTAATATTTTGTTGCACAACCTTTTGAGGCAATCACTGCAATTAAACGATTTCTGTATTTGTCAATGAGCGTTCTGCAGCTGTCAACAGGTATTTTGGCCCACTCCTCATGAGCAAACAGTTCCAGTTGTCTCAGGTTTGATGGGTGTCTTCTCCAAATGGCATGTTTCAGCTCCTTCCACATATGTTCAATGGGATTCAGATCTGGGCTCATAGAAGGCCACTTTAGAATAGTCCAACGCTTTTCTCTCAGCCATTCTTGGGTGTTTTTGGCTGTGTGTTTTGGATGGTTGTCCTGTTGGAAGACCCATGACCTGCGACTGAGACCAAGCTTTCTGACACTAGGCAGCACATTTCTCTCCAGAATGCCTTGATAGTCTTCAGATTTCATCGTACCTTGCACACTTTCAAGACACCCTGTGCCAGATGCAGCAAAGCAGCCCCAAAACATTACTGAGCCTCCTCCATGTTTCACCGTAGGGACAGTGTTCTTTTCTTCGTATGCTTGGTTTTTGAGTCTATGAACATAGAGTTGATGTGCCTTACCAAAAAGCTCCAGTTTGGTCTCATCTGTCCAAAGGACATTCTCCCAGAAGCTTTGTGGCTTGTCAACATGCATTTTTGCAAATTCCAGTCTCGCTTTTTTATGAGTTTTTTTTCAGCAGTGGTGTCCTCCTTGGTCGTCTCCCATGAAGTCCACTTTGGCTCAAACAACGACGAATGGTGCGATCTGACACTGATGTACCTTGGCCTTGGAGTTCACCTTTAATTTCTTTGGAGGTTGCTCTGGGCTCTTTGGATACAATTCCAACGATCCGTCTCTTCAATTTGTCATCAATTTTCCTCTTGCGGCCACGTCCAGGGAGGTTGGCTCCTGTCCCGTGGGTCTTGAACTTCTGAATAATATGAGCCACTGTTGTCACAGGAACTTCAAGCTGTTTAGAGATGGTCTTATAGCCTTTACCTTTAAGATGTTTGTCTATAATTTTTTTTCGGATGTCCTGGGACAATTCTCTCCTTCGCTTTCTGTTGTCCATGTTCAGTGTGGTACACACCTTTTCACCAAACAGCAGGGTGACTACTTGTCTCCCTTTAAATAGGCAGACTGACTGATTATGAGTTTTGAAACACCTGTGATGTCAATTAAATGACACACCTGAGTTAATCATGTCACTCTGGTCAAATAGTTTTCAATCTTTTATAGAGGTACCATCATTTTTGTCCAGGCCTGTTTCATTAGTTTGTTTTTTTAAATAATTATGTTAATCAACAATTCAAAAGTAATGGCTGTTTTTGATTATTTAATTTTCAATAAATTTTTATTTATTGTTACTTTTGTGAGTTTCAAGTGATTTCAGTGAGAATTGTGGGTTTTTCCTTCTTTAACTGAGGGGTACCAACAATTTTGTCCACGTGTGTATATCCATTCTTTCTATTTATTTATGTTTTTTAATAATCAAGTGTTTCTACTGTATTTGCAGAGCTGTTACGGGAATCGCTGTGACTCGAGATGGAGCGGCTATTTTCTCCACATCCCAAGGTCTAGAAAATGTTTGAACAGTGACAAATAGACTGTTGTATTAATACAGAAAGGATCCAAAGAAAGGCACTGGCTGCTAAAGAATTTTGTGCATCAATCAATTTAAAGACCTGATGAATAAAACTATTTTCTGCGTACAGTTTTCAGTCACTGCAGTGGTGTTTCCTGAGGTATTCTAATGTAGTTACAGATTTCACCTGTGCAGCTGTCTGAGAGAATCAAAACCACAAGTTCTGTAATGTCACAACAGGGCAGGGACTAACTTTTCAACTGGTAACACTGGTGCTTCCAGCTTTTTTGGTTGGTCACACCAGCAAATTATTTGGTAGCCCCACCCCACCACCTTATTTTGGTAACTTAGTTATGTTGTTGTAATTTTATGGGAATTTTGTGAAAATTTTCCAGGAATTCTCTGGGAATTTTCCTGGAATATTGTGAAAATCTTCCAGAATTTTTATGTGAATTTTCCAGGAATTTCCCCTGAAAATTTATGGCAACTTTCCTGGAATTCTATGAAAATTTTCCAGGAATTCTATGGAAATGTTATGAGACTTTTTCTGTAAGGTAATGGACATTTTACTGTATCTTAATAGGAATTCTACTAGAATTTAATGGAAATCTTATGGGAATTTTACTTAAAAATTTCCATTTTTTGGAAAATTCTCGTAAAATTTCAAGAAAATTCCCAGAGAATTCCAGGAAAATTCCCCACCAAATTTCTTGAAAATTCACATTGAATTCCTTAAAAATTTCCATAAAATTCCAGGAAAATTCCCACAAAAATCCCATGAACTTCCATAATATTCTAATACAATTTCTAGAAAATCATGTGATAATTCCAGGAAAATTCCCATACAATTTTAGGAAAAGTCCCATAAATTTACCATAGAATGTCTGGAAAATTCCCAGAACATCACCTTAAAATTCTTGGAAAATTTCATAAAAAATCAAGGGAAATGCCAGTGAAGTTTGGGGAAATTCAACAAATTGGAGTTTCTTTTAATATTTACTTTCCAAAAATTGCAAAAACCTGGAATTAACGTACAATATTTTCCAAGTGCCCCCATACATGCCACTATCCTCACCAAGATATATTTAACTGAACAGTTTATGTTGAGCCTCCTGAAAATCACTCACAGCTTATACGTTTGCTCTCCATGATGTGGTCTTATAAACTAGTTCATTTATACATTTTACTATTGAGTTGAAATGTATTTCTGTTTTTCAACTTGCTATTGGTAATCTTATTGATTGAGGTTTCCCATCAGTCGCAATACTTTGTAAATTGTTACTAGTGGAAAAGGAGAACAAATAGCAGATTGATTCAAATCACTGATTCCAGTTCATTTTAAATGACTGCAGTTTCATCTCTGTTGTGTTGTGTAAAACTCAGCTGTGTCTCTTTATTCCAGACTCAACGCTTAAAATGTTTTCCAAAGACCTAAAGGACTTCCAGAGAAGCATGTCCTTCTCTAACATGGTACATGTCTGTATTTACTTACCACATCATCTCTCTCTGTATGTTTTCTTGCAATCTGCTCCAGTTCTCTCAGAACAATAAACCATTTGACTGTTTTTCAGGCATTATCATCATGTTTGATGCTGGCAGATGGTAAAACAGTGGTGTGTTCTTCATGGGACAACAATGTGTACGTACAGCATATTTGTGCACATTTCAAGTGTTTTTAGGCAAATGTTGAAGGCTTCTCACTGACCTAAAATCTCCTTCCTTCTAGTTATTTCTACTCCGTCCCGTACGGCAGGCGGCAGGACACGCTGATGGGTCACGATGACGCCGTCAGTGATACGTGTTGGTTTGATGACCGACTCTACACGGCATCCTGGGATTCCACTGTCAAGGTAAATATAAATAAATCCCAGCCTTACAGAGGTGATTCTAGAACACGTTCTCACGGTGTTTGTTTATTATTCAACCATGAAAGTGTTAAAGAAGCCAATTTAGGCTCTTGAGATTCTGACAAATGCAAGTGTCAACGGAATATGCTGATTTTTATGATCAAGCTTTACAGCTGTAGCTTTGTAGCAAGAGAGACCGCTATAGTTTATTGTGTTGTTTTGTTTCACAGGTCTGGCAGTGTGCGTCTGACAGCTCATCCAGTCACAAGAGAACCCAGTTTGAGTTGTTGGCTGAGCTGGAACATGAAGCAGGGGTGAGTGAGGACACTAACGCTAGCTTTCCATGTTGCTCTACATGCTGTAAGGCTTCATCATCTACAAACTCTGTATGTATCGACACCATTTGTTCAAACTTCATTGACTTGTTGGAAGCCAGTTTGTAGCTGATGAAGCTATGTGCATGTTTTAATGTTGTCAAGTGTGGGATAATCCTGTTGTTTGAGGCTTTACCAAACACACAGATGGTTAAAAACACCAAACAATGTTACCATATGAAGTGCTGAGAAGTTGTTACAGAGCTGAAAACAAGCTCATTTTCCTTCTGTACTTTTCTTATTCAGGTGAACACTGTTGCCTTGAACCCGGCGGGGACTCTGCTGGTGTCTGGCTGTAAAGACGGGACGGTCACTATCTGGGACACCAGCAGCTACGGGACTCTGCAGCAGGTCCACTGCCACAATGGAACCATCCACCACGTGTCCTTCAGTCCTGGTAAGTGTAAATGCAGATCTTTTAGGTCTGAATGGTGTGCAGTTTAGTCTTAATCTTTTATGCACTGAAGTCAGAATCTTAGGATTTAACCTTTTATGTGACTTTGTCTGCATTAATTTCCCTTCCAGTACTACAAAGAAACTATAATGAAATACTTCTGAAACTTTCTTTCAGTAGGAGGGGAATAAAATGCACTGAAAGGTCAACGCAGAGCACAGTATTTGTTTCAATGCTGTTCATTAAGTAGCTTATTGTTTCCTACCAACAGACCACTTCAGCGTTCTGTTTTGAAGTGCTGGCAGCTGCTTGATTTTTTTTTTTTCCTCTTTATGGATCAACAAGGACTTTACCACACAGTACTGTCCTGAAAGCCAAGGCAGTGTTTATTTTCTGGCTGCACATTATAGCTCATAGACTGGAGTTTATTGTCCAAAGAACATAACAGTATGCCTATAAGCCTTATAAAAACTGAGGGTATATGAGTGCATGCTGGAACTCTTCTCTGTTTTCGCTTTTATCTCCCACTAAGCAGCTGAACTGAGAAATGACATCACAGTGGAAATATTGTGTGGACTTGAGAGTGCGTTTGAAAGATTTGAGCAATAAGTTTCTGCCTAGGAAACTCACAGAAGTCCTGCCTGATTAAAGAAGGACTCTGATTTTTATATCCTCAGACAGCCGACACGTTCTCAGTGTTGGTGCGGACTCCTGTATGAAGGTCATTGACGTCCAGACGGGGATGGTGATCTCGTCTGTGAAAGCTGAGGAGGAGCAGAGGTAAAAGAGTCTCACTTCAAATTACGCTACAGTTGTACCACACCGTCACAGCATGTGAAGCTGTTTAGGAAGCCAGGAGGCTGGGCAGTGCTGGAGTTGATATTCCCTCATTTCTAATGAACCTTTATTTCCTTGTTAAACTAATTTAGATATTGAAGATCTCTCATTAGATATTTTATCAGAAAAACCCTGACTTGCTGGTATTGAGTTGGTTTTCTGATGTCTAAAATGAAACCTTTAACCTTTAATTTGATTTGCTTTTTGAGTTGTAGCTCTGCACAAATCTCAGTCTTTGAAGAGAACTTGATCCATATTGCAAGTCAAGCTAATCAAACGGCATCCTGTGTGGCTGCAGGTGTTTCTGCTGGGACGGGAACTCTGTGCTGTGCGGAGGTCAGTCTGGTGATCTCCTTCTGTGGGACCTGCTCAGCAACACGGTCACCCAGAGGATCCCTGCACACTCAGGTAGCTCATCGTTACACATCCAGCTTTTATTTTCTGTTCCTTAAGGACGATTATTAATTAAAAAAAAAAAAAGAAATACAACACTCTTGTTTGGAAAATCCAAAGGTCACAGCAAAAATCTTTATAAAAAAAGCAAAATATTTCTCATTTGTTTCAATCAGCATAGAGCTCTATAAAGGTCATGGCGAGAATTTTAAGAAGATTACTCTTTGGAATGTACTTTACATGTTTTGTGCTCCTTATAAAAAGTTGAAGTGTTAGTTTAGTCCTGTTCTAATACACTGCCAGTTTTGGGAAAACCCCGTACAGAAAAGAGAGATTATGCGACACATGATGCTTTTATGATTCATTATTAATTTTTAAAGGCTGATGTCCTGCAAAATCCTGCCACTAACTGTGAGCACAGCTACTCTGTTCGGCTGAGATAATGTAGCGTGGTGATTATGACAGATGTGCTTATTTTAAACCAGTTTAGTTATATTTATATAGCGCCAATTACAGTTCAGATTGTTTCAAGACACTTTACAGAACCCATATGCCTGAACCCCCAGAGCAGCCCTAAGGCGACAGTGGCAAGAAAAAAACTCCCTTTTAATGGGAAAAGCCTTGAGAAGAACCCGGTTCATGTGGCGGACAGAAGAGGTGGAGGAGGGCGGGGAACAAGGAACATATTACACACATTGGGATACATGCATGATAAGATAGATGATACATGCGAAGTACAAGTCACCAATGAAACTGACTCATAAGTTTACTGTTATGATGTAAGACTGGCATTAAATATACCACATATATAGCTGGTAGTCAGATGCAAACAGTGTGTAGATGAGCATATCAAGTATAGTAAGGGAAATGCAGAGTAGATTATTTAAAAATGACTCTCTGTAGTCACAACTGCATGAGCTGTATCATGTTTTAGCATGTAGCCAATAGACTGCTATTGCATTAAAGAAAACAACTAGCTGGACGGACTCGCCGTTCTCTCACTGGCCACTGCAGAAACTCACTGACTGCAGCTTTGTCATGACAGCTGTCACTGTGGCTGCAACCATTTTTAAAATCATGGCTGTAGCACATTATTTTTAATGGTTGCAGCACTGACTACATGCCGCAGTAGTGTGGGTGCACAGATCATTTTGCTGCTACTTTATTCCTAAACTCCTAAATATCCACATCATCATAGGAGCACTACGGGGTCAGATAGTTACCAAAGTCTGATAATAACCAAATCCAGCCACAGCTTCCCCATCACAGCAGGTAGAGCAGCTGTGCTCACAACCAGCACCTGGAAACTGTCATAGACGGGACTTTTAAAATGGTTAATTAGCAATAAATGCGTCATGTAAAGCCTCACATCATCTCTCCTGTCTGTAGTATCTGTTGAGGGTTTCTATAAACTGGCAGTGTGTTATAACTGCACTGAACAACACAGACTGTATGTATCAGAGGGAGCATAAAGAATATTATGAGGTAACACAAATCAAAATTTTTTACTGTGACCCTTGTTAGTTTATAGCAGTGGCACTAAAGTTTTGCAATTAATTTGAGAGTGAATATGCCGATAAAACAAGTGATATAGCATAAAATCATTATTTGGCCTTCTGTTGGATAGCGTTGTTATTGTAAAGGTTTACCTGTTTGTACAGGTGCTGTCACAGCCATGTGGATGAGCGAGCTGTGCACCACGGTGATCACAGGCGGGGAGGACAGACAGATAATCCTCTGGAAGCTCCAGAGTTAGAAGCATCTCTGCAGAATCCAGCTTCTGGTGAGAGGAAGGCTTCCAGTGCAATAGACTGGACAACACAGGCCAAGTACCCTGCCGTCTACATGACCCCACCACCGGACTTTCACAAGAGACTGTAAAAGTGCAGTGTGTCTGAGGAGTCAGTGGAGATGACGACCACAAGTCTCCTCATCCAAAACTGAACAGAAGGTCACATCCAGTCATGTTAGTCATCATCTGCTTCTTGAGAGAAAATGTCCAAGTGCAGGTTTGTGCATGAGAGCAGGAAGCTAAAACGGTGTACCCGCCTTATTTTACACTTCTGTTTTTAGCTTGTTATACATTGCTGTGGATTTTTTCCCCAATTTATTATTTCTTATGTATCATGTTACCTTCCTCCACACCCTCTAATGTAGAAAGTGGGATGATTTAATGGGTGGATGGACCTTCATTTGCTTTTTTTTTTTTTTTTAAATTAGCTTTATGTGCATTTTATTGTTTGAAGTGAACTTAAGGTATCTGTCAGAGCTTGATGCTGCTCAGGTGTTATTACAAAAGCACATTTACCTCTCAAGGCTGGCCCGTCTCATTTTTTGGTGTCAGATTTCAGTTTTCCTGAGTGGCACAAGTCGCAACCTTTTTTCATTATCTTGACAGATGCATTTTTTTCCTGTCTAGAAACAGTTGATGCAGCGTTACCGAGTGAGTAATTACAATTACATGGCATTTATTTTAATAAACTGAATACTAATTGTGTTGCAAAAATGGATCAGAGGACAAAAAGTAAAAGAAAAAAAACAAATTATACAATATTTCAGCGTAACAAAAGTATACGTTGCCTTCAAAACAAAACTTCTCATCTAGCAGAGCTGCTCCAGTTTGCAGATTGTCTGTGCCACAGTTTCCTCCAGTGTTGATCGGCTTAAACGTAGGACATGTAACCAATCAGATAGGGCTGCTTGCGGTACGTTGGCTTAGACCTCAGAGGTGGCTGAATACGAGCCAGTGTAGTACACGTTATATGAATTTATAGTATAGGGATACAGTTAAATGTAGTGACAATGCAGATAATCAGGAAAATGCTGAATATTGGATTTAATGAAGAACAGAGCTGATGATCAGTCGATCTCTACTCAGAACCCAACTCACTGCTTCTGTGCTTCAGCTCTTAATCTGTTTAACCCTCCTGTTGTCTCATTTACGGCCACCAAAACATATTGTTTCCTTGTCTGAAAAAATCCCAAAATTCTGCCAAAAAAAAAAGCCCCAAATTTCTGAAAATTTGCAAACCTTCAGGAAGAAAATTCCAATAATTCTTTGAAAGTTTCCCTTTAAAGTTTTATTTTAAAAAGAAATCCCCCAAATTTGGCAAGAAAATTCTTGTAAATATCTTCCCCCAAAAAAATCCTAAAAATATCTAAAGTGATTACATTCACACACACACAAAAAAAAAAAATCAACCAAAATTCGCTGGATTTTGGTTGATTTTTGTGAATGTTCTTAAACATTTTTAACATTTCTTTTTTCCCCACCAAAAAATGCTCAAAGATTTCCTAAAAATGTTGAAAATGTGGACATTAGAGGGTTCACTGTGAATTTATTTTTTTCACATTTTCAAACTTTAAACGGATCAATTTTGACCCGCAGAACGACACGAGGGTTAAATCCTGAAGTCACACAGTCGGTGGTGCTCTTCACCTGGACTGTAACTACTGCTCAGTCTAACCTTCACTCCTTCCAAACTGTTCAAAAGCAGAGAAGCTCAACTAAAGCGAATCTGAGGTATAAAGCAACACAATATCATCTATTAATAATATACCTGAGGACACATTTTGTAGTAAACTTTGTTTTTTTATTATAAAATGAAACACAATTTCAAAAATACAAACTTTAAAATCAAGTTTGACTTTTAAATTTTGCTCCCGACACTGATCAGAGCCGTCATAGCAGACTTTTCTGTCTCTACTAAGGAATCTACAAAAGATTAAGCGAACATCATTTGATTGGAATTCCAAATATTCAGCTTCAATTGTGGTTGTTGCGCTAAAGCTGGTTCCAGTTGATGTTTCTGCCGAAGAATGTCACATCGTACGAACGCTGAAAATGTGCTAAACATTGCAACGACTCAACTGTTTCACATCTCTGCTTGTAAATCTGAAACATCACGAGCCCTCCAGTGGTCAGCGAACAGTAGAATATACAAACTGAGACGGCTGTGAAATGGAGACGCTCAGGAATACACATCCTCTTCTTAGCTTTAATCACTTTTCTGTGGACAAAAGACAGAAAGAGAAACATTACATTACTCCGCAGTTACTGGTTAAGTGATGAGAAGACTGGAACTAAATTCACAAAGAGCTGCCATCGCTCTTAAATCACATCAAACTGTTATTTCAGTGTGGAGACTCAGTGTAAAGGCTTTACCTTGAGTTTGTCCACGACTCCTCCTTTACGAAAATTGCCAAAGGCTTTGAGGAGCTTGGGTGTCGGTGGTTTTTGTCCAAACAGAGCTATACCTTTCGGCTTTTCCTCTGGTTTAGCCCCTGCAGGACCTTTGGCTTTGGTCAGTTTCCTTTTCAATCACAAAACAGACACCATCATTATTGAGCTGTGTATTTACATATAATGTGGCATAAAAAGGACTGACTGATGCATAAAATCTTGATTTTTTTTTTTTTTTAACCAACACTCATCATAATAAAAGTTTTGCTTATTGGTGACCAACCTGCCCTTTCTGGCCAGAACCTTCTGAGACTCTGGATAGTGGACCAGAATGTCAAACAGGTCTTTCTTCTCCAGGACAAAGAGGTTAGCAAAGCCGTGTGCTTTCACGTTAGCTGTGCGTCTGTTTCCTCCATCTTTAGCAGACTGTAGTAAACTGATTAGGCACAAACACAAAAACAAACCATGTATTCCAGTCAGGTAACTTTAAATGATTTCAAAGTAACATTTTCAGTGACGTCTGGGCCTCCGATCCCCCAAAACTGAAGTTTTGGGATGAAATTATTGCAAATAAAAATATCTGTTGTTAAAATCTTGTTAAATTTACTTTTAAGTTAACAAGCAGATTTACCTGAGACAAATGTTTATTTCCTTATACAATGTTTAGCTTTATCATGCCAAGCAGTGTTATCAAAACACTTACTGGTGATAAAATGATGAAAACAAGAGAAGTACTCAGAAAAATGACGTTACTCTGAGAACAGGCGTCTGTTATGTACAGATACCAAATTGCGTGACCTAAATATGTAGCGGGAATTGATGGACTCGGAAACAGCACCACAATTGAATCAACTGTTCCTCGTATAATGTCAGATGGATAAGTCCCGATAAGTCTGTAGTGGTGGATTTGTAGTAGGAACGCAATCATGTGATGTCAGCAGGCAGCTGATGTATCATTCGCTTGTTGTCATAGTAGCAGTGACACCGTGTCGCTATCTGGCAATGATACAGAACTCTTTAACAAATCCGTAGATCCAGATAAGTCACATTACTACCAAAATCTCATCAGTTGGTCTTTGTGTCATTTCTGGTTTTCCCTGAAAAATTTCATCCCAAATCTGTTTTTGAGTAATATTGCTAACGGACAGCATAACCGACGGACAAACGAACGTACGCTGATCGTCACATAACTTTGCTGTGTCCCTTGACAGAGTAATGAACATTGCACATAAACTGCATTATTCTGTTCCATCCTAGCTCTGTCCTCCATGTCTCTGCAGACTAACCTGATTTCTCCAAACACACATCCAGCCTTCAGTGTGACAAACACTATACTGTTGTCAGGTCCTCCCACCACCTGCACCGCTCCACTTTTAATGATGTACATCTCTTTACCGATGTCACCCTGCAGAGAAACACACAGGGCAGCAGCAGCACACAGGTCAGAGTTACACTGAGGTCAGAAAACGTTGCTGGTTGTGTCATGCGTCATTCTAGGACTGGAGGACATTTTATGTCCCACCCAACAAATTTGAAATAATCCATGTACAAAATACTAAAACATGCAGTTGTGTAAACTGACTTGTCCTAAGACCAAATTTAAAAAAAAAAAAAAAAAAAGTGGAGAAAAGAATATTTGAAAATATTTTAAAAATACCAAATAAGTGTGAAGTTTCTCCTAAAATGCAGTTTTTCTCTTGCCCCACCCCTCTGATGACCAAATTGAATCTCAAATAAAACAGTTGAAATGCAATTTAATTCTTCTTTTGGTATTTTTTTTCATTGACGTCTCTTGTAATTGTGGGTACATTTTTTTTCATCAACATAATATTTTAAATAATAATTATTGTACATGGAATGGAGCATCAAAGCTAACATTAGCATGGATTAGCAATCCTGTTACTGTGATTAGAGTAGGGTTAGCAAACAACAACTAAAACACGGAATAAAATTTGCACCATTGATGTGCAAGCTGAGCCAATCAAGCCTTTGATACTTTATTATCAATTACTGATGAATATGTAGCAGAAAACTGAAAAAGAGAGTTTATTTTTTCAAATATTTTGCAGCCCAAATGTCCTCCAATTCTGGAATGAGCCTCATAATAATGAGCACACTTCATCTATTCATCCAATTGTTGCTACTTTTTTAGTTTTCAGTCACTTTGTTGGCTTTTTGTAAGGTTCACACACTCTCACCTTCTTCACGACAAAGTCTCCGGGTAGATAAATGATGGACTTCAGCCTCAGTAACATGTCCACCAACATCTGCTGGTCACAGCCCTGAAAGAGACGATGTTTAGTTGGCAGGTTTGTTTAAAGTCCTGTTTTCAGATGGATGTGGGACTGTATGCCTGTCAGGTTTTTCAGAAAAGAAAAGTAACAGACTGTTAGCCATTGAGCTAAACACTGTATTTTATTGCATAGTAAAAGATTACAGCAGCAAAACGGAGTTGAATTTTAGGTGCTCCTTTTAGTATCTCTGCATGAAAACAAACAATTTTCTGTTTTATCCTCTTATGATATGAAATATTTTAGCACCGCTGCAAAAATTTGTTTGTCGTGGAGATAATGGGAGCAGATTATTGTTTAGTTTCTTTCCTGTCAAAGGTCCAGACCAGCTTTAACCCACTAAGACCTGCAGCATATGTACAGGTAGATAAATATATACTTTCTTGTCCCACAGGGAAACTTGTATGGGGCTCCAACCCACTGCTTCACACAGCACACTTGACAGCTACACAGATCCACATTCACACAAGAATTTAGATTTTACAAGAAATAATAAAATAAATATGCCTAATTACACCAAGACAACGGTCACAAAGTTTTGGCAAATAATATAAAGACAGTAGTTATAGTCAAACTAGTGATTCTGTTAAATAAAACATCATAAAAATAAATAAACCCTGGAATAAATACTTAAGTTACAATGTATGAAACCTAGTGAAATCATATGTATATTCCCCTAATTGGTTGCAATTTAACACACTGCCCGTCCAAAATAAAAAGCCACACACTAACATTTCATTGAACCACCTTTAGCTTTGAGTATGGCACAAATTCATTTTGGCATCATTCTAATAAGCTTTTGCAATATCACAGCATTTAGT
The DNA here is from genome assembly GCF_021347895.1 of Acanthochromis polyacanthus. NCBI lineage: Eukaryota > Metazoa > Chordata > Actinopteri > Pomacentridae > Acanthochromis > Acanthochromis polyacanthus. The sequence goes on from NC_067132.1 coordinate 12,709,337, forward strand.
TCTGTCCAATGTGAGCCCCATGAATCCTGGCATCATCATCTTGGAACATGCTCATGTCATCAGGGAAGAAAATCTACATTGATGTAAAGACCAGGGGCCTCATTTATAAAACACTGCGTAGGATCCACACTAAAAGTTTGCGTACGCCGAAAATCCTAAATAGACGTATGCCCGTCACCCTGATTTATAAAACTGTGTCTAAGCACAGCTGCTCGCAATTTCTTGATAAATCACACACCAGCTGGAAGATTGCACAGGTGGATCCACCTCACATTCCGCCCACAACACACCCACATTTTACCATGAATGGTCAATGCAAAGTATCTCATGAATGTATCTGTATATAAATAAGCTGCTGATCCACGGCATTTCACGCAGCGCCCCCTGCAGTCTTTTCACTGCTGTGCGTCAGGATGAATGAATCATGTGTTGACCCAGGCCACCCTGCCACTAAATTTGTTATGATCATGTCCAATGTACAAATAATTTGTACACTGATTGAATGTACATTTTTTCGGTTCACATAGACAAATTCATTTTCACTCGGAGCCCTTACAGCAACATGAGTGCAGTCAGTTATGCCGATTACATTTGGGAAACCAGACATTGCTGCAAATTGCCGTTTAATGTTGGCCTGTTCACCCACAGTGTAAGGAAGCCTGATGTATTGACTGGTCATGTTTATAATGTCATCCAAAACAGCTGGCATTATTGCGCTGAGGGATGGTTGTGATATCCCAGACCTAAAGGACATCATTTAACTGTATATCAGACCCAGATAGGATTTAGACAACAAATGTAACCTCATATATTCTTCATATAAAACACATACCTGTCAGCCACTTAACGCTGGAAGGAGCCGGTGTCGCCAGAAACCCCCGAGTCGTCAGCTCCTGTGTCTGTACCGGGATGGCGTGGTTTTGGTAGGTGGGTCCATCTAAGACGGCCCAGTTCAGCACATAGATCCAAGAGTACTGCTCTAGGGAATCTGAATCGGCTTATTAGCCAGTCATCGTCATGGGCAAATCCCTGTGATCCCTAAAATCTCTCTCCTTTCTTAACGTGATCTTCCAGCAATGCCAGCGCATCCATTGTGCCACATTACACACGGCTGTCACCCGCTATTTATCTGCTTGATCAGCGATTGGACTGATTGTCACATGCCTTTTCCAAATTAGTAATCAATCAGTGCCACTAACCGCTCTGTTATATCATTTGACGATGGAAGTTTGACATATGAACTTAGTTCTGCAAATACAGTCGTAGGCCGAATGACGCACTACAGGAACATCTACAACAATGAGGGTTTATGATTATCCGGCTCTACAAGTCTAATATGTGATAACAATAAAGGTTTGAGATCAATCTGGTTTCAATTCACCACTTCACCCTCTGGCACTGCCGTTCCCTCTGTCTCCAAAATGTGCTTAAGCAAGCATCAAAGTTGGTGCACCGGTGCGCACATTCTCACGCCAAGTTTGTTTTTAGAAATCACAACCTTTGCGTAGATAGCCCTGTTTTGTGCGTACGCAAGCTTTATAAATGAGGCCCCTGGTCATTCAGTATATTCAGGTATCAGCTGACCTCATTCTTTGGGAACATAACGTTGCTGAACCTAAGTTCATAACCCTAACCCCTACAGGCTGGTAGACACTAGGCATGAGGAGCTGTTAAGTCCCAATCCCTTGAGTTCCCTTAACATTGTGCATATGGAAATAATCTTATTGTCACTATTAAACATTTCCTACGATCATCTAAGAGTTTGTACCAACCACATTTGTTCCTCAAAGATGATGGTTCACTAATATCCTTGAGGTTTTAATCATGCATCGTATGTTGATAGCAGAGTGGATGAATACATTAATGGACACTTTGGAGTCCTCCCTGATGGTAACACCTCCGATTCTGGGTTTAGGATGTCTGTTGTATTATTCATTGTCTTCTGTGTTTCCCTGAGCATACATGATTAATATAAAGACTGATGTTCTGTCTCTGGATGAGACGTGAGCTTATACTTAGCTATGCTGACAAAGTACACCAGTTACAGGACAGCCCTTTCAAAAACAGCATCACGTGTTGTAGCATAGAGCAAAGGTTTGAACATGAGCAGGCCATGCGAGTGTGCTGTCAGTGTACACACCAAGATATTTATATAAAGGAGCCTGATTTATGGGTACATTGTGGGTGCAACTATGGTCAGTAATTATCTTTGACAAAAAACATTTGAGACTAGTCCTGATGACATTTGAGATACCTGTGCTTATTATTTTCACCAGTCAAAACTGAATTACAGTGAATTACATCTTGCCATGTTTTTTTCATATTGACAATAATTTGGTGAGGGTGTGTGTGTGTTTAGTCGGCTAATGATATCACCTGAAACAGTGCGATCTTCTGGAAGGTGGCCAGGTTGATGTCCACAGCGATGGCGGTTTTCATCACCAGAGGCATCTTATCCAGGAGCTCGGACTCATCTGGAGAGGACAGATCATGCGTTATTGCCCTTAAACCTCTAGTGGTTCAAATTTGACTGATTCTTCTTCATAACCACGGATAAGTAGATAACGAACCTGCACATTTTTAATTCATCTAAATGCACTAATATGGGGTAGCTGCAATGGCATAAATACGTTTTGAAGCTGCTCAGAATCAAAGAGTGTAATCAGTGGCCTTTTCAGAAGAGTTTATGCTGTCTCCTCTTCTGACAAGAATTACAGGATGAAGTCCTCACCCAGCATGCCCTGAGCCGCCCAGGTGTAGTTGTACCACATTCGGACCCTGTTCTGGCAGAGCTTGGGGATGGTGTAGGTGTTCATGTATTCAACACATCCGTCCATTGATGCCCGAAAATACGTCTGACCTGCTGTCGCTGCGCCGATGACGTCTCTCATCTGAGACAGAAATGAAGAGTGTTGAAGAGAAGTAAAAATTATGAAGAAAAGCATTTAAAGTGGAATCTGAATATTTTAAAGCACCACATATTGAATATATATATATATATATATATATATATATATAGAGAGAGAGAGAGAGATACTGATGAGATAAGATAAGATGCTTGATTGATCCCACAGTGGGGACAGTTCACCATTACAGCAGCTCCAAGAAGAAAAAATAGTATGAGGCAGTACAGAATAAATTAGAAACACAATCCAAAAATGCAGAGAACAAGATATACACAGATTTTTGAGGATGAGGATGAAACAGTTATTGCACTTAAGTGGTATGCATGTGTGAGGGAAAAGAGTGCAGCAGTGACAGAGGTAGAAACTACTACCGTGCAAAAGTTTGGGGTCATTTAGAAATGTCCTTATTTTTGAAAGAAAAGCATTTTTCTTCAGTGAAGATAACATTAAATAAATCAGAAATACAGTCTAGACATTTCTAATGTGGTAAATGACTATTCTATGTGTAAACAGCTGATTTTTAATGGAATATCTCCATAGGGGTACAGAGGAACATTTCCAGCAACCATCACTCCTGTGTTCTAATGCTACATTGTGTTAGCTAATGGTGTTGAAAGGCTCATTGATGATTAGAAAATCCTTGTGCAGTTATGTTAGCACATGAATAGAAGTGTGAGTTTTCATGGAAAACATGAAATGGCCTGGGTAACCCCAAACTTTTGAACAGTAGTGTATGTATTTAAATGGCCGAAGACTGAAACAGGTCTACCACACGACAACGTGTTGAGTAAAGCCTCTACCTGTCCAATCAAACTGGAGAACACAAAGACACCAATGAAGAAGTTGGCCATCTGAAACGTAATCTCAAAGGTGGTTACAGGTTCTGGAAGACCCCCGATGTTGATCAGACTGCGGACTGCATAGTAGTAACAACGTATGTATCTGTAGAATCAAAAATAAATCAAAAAAAAGAATAATCTGTTGATAGCTGCAGATAACAAAATAAAACACCTTCACTTCAAATGTCGAAGCAGGGTTTTAACAAAAAGAAAGCAACTTATAAAAAATAACACAAAACTGTTGGAGCGGAAAAAAAATCAAAATTGGCACAAATACGGCAAGTTTACAAAAAACAGAACTATTACAGCTGATAAATAAAGGCTTAAACCACATGCAAAAAACAAGTTCAGTACTGTCGCTGCTGCTGCCAAAAGACAGCAGATTAGTTATTAAATTTTAGGCTTCACCCAGTTTTTGCACATACACTGTGAAGGATTATGGCTGTCTTCAATTTAGAAACAAAACATTAGAAAAGTTTGTGTGTTCTTAGCGTACACACACTGTGTTTGTCTATATTGTCTGTTTTAGGGATAAGGGATAGGTTGTGTGTAACATCAGTCCCTCATTAACTGCTCCATAACAGACACAGATGGATGAATCCTTGTCATGTTGTCTTCGTCTTTATCATAAAACAAATTTGTAGTTGTTATTATTTATAGGTTATTGTGCTGTGATTTTACTGGTCCGGCCCACTTGAAATCAAATTGGACAGTATGAGGCTCCTGATCTAAAATGAGTGTGACTCCCCATGGGTTCATTTGTAATCCAGTTTTTTTTTTTTTATGGGGAGCACTTTGGCGAAGTGGCTGTTCTTTCAAATGTGCTTTACACAAAGCAACAACTTGACTGTTTTCCACTGATTGTTGAAATATTTGAGGACACGATATATTAAATGCATCTACACTGTTAGGTACACTTTCACAGCAGATATAGTTTATTCTTAAATAAATGGGGAGGGATTTTGGACACAGAGAAACTGCGTGAAGCATTCAGCCCCGAGGTTCAAAGTAGAAAATCAGTGTTTCAGCACCATGGAGAGCTGCAGCTACAACTTTTAATCACAAAGTTGAACAACCAACAACAAGACAAACATAAAAAAAAGTACATACGCTGTGCCTTCTCCATTATACACCCATGTAGTTGTTGCAAGGCCCTGGTGGACTGAGGCTACATAGTAGGCACAGGCGTTGAGGTGGAGCATGTAGAGTAGATAACCGGTGGTGCGAGCAACTCTGCATCACAGAGAGAGTGACATGAAAGACGGAAAGAGACAGGATTAGATGGACATGGAAGGATCTTAGTGTGATGTACTCAAACAGTAGTGAGAATTACATCGGTAGCAGCATGTATAGAGGTAATGAAAACATGATAACTCTGAAAAATGTCACATGTGGAGAATGAATATAGGCAGATGTTGTAATATGCATACATCAATACATGTATACAACAGTTCATGTCATCTAATGGAATAAATTTGTCCTAAAAAATGATTTTAAAAAAACAGGCTGAATTAAAAAATCTTCACACGAGGAGTACATCCTCTAGTGTGTTGCTTGGTTGAGTGGAATATTATTTCTAATGGATGCATCCATGTTATGTATGTAGTTTTTTGTGTATATTTTCCATATACATTTTATACATAAACAAGGCAGGAGACAACTTTACTTTCTTAACTGTCTGTATAAAATAGCTGCTGCTTAAGATTTAAAGGTGTGCAGAGTTAATTTAGGTGTTCACAATTACTTTCCAGATGTGGAAAACGGACTTCAAAAAAGTTCTATATCTTGATAAGTTTGATTTTTTTTTAAGTTCCAGGACTATGTTTTTAAGTTACACATACCTGTGACTAAATATGTTGTGCCATTGTACAATCACTGTGATCAGTTGTAATGCACAATGCACACAAATAAATGTTAAACTGAGTCATAGTGTTGTTGAAATTGCACTTACTTTAATCTCTGCTTGTTTCTAATCTAATTTTTAAAAGGACAGTTCATTGCATATAAAGATTTTTCTAATATACTTGTTCTCCTTTGCACTAAAACGTCGGAAAAACTTAGACTTATTATTACTTCTCGGTATTATTTACTGGTCCGGCCCCTTTAAGATTAAATTGGGCTGTATGCGGCCCCTGGACCAAAATGAATTTGACACCCCTGCTCTAAATAGAACTGAGAGTGACTTCTAATAATGAATCAAGACGACTATTACGCTAAGAAAAGGCTGCTTTGGATAACACAATGTTTCATGGACACACTTGTCTACAGTAATTGGTGTGTCAGAGAATTAGTAGTTAAAAAATAGACTATCAAATTAAAACATTCTCTTGCTAAAGTTAGAATGCAAAGCTCTAAAATATAAATTGTCAAAGGAGTTCACACATTGCTAATTAAGCCTATCAGCACCAGGTAAGTCTCTCTGTATTTATACAGGTTTTAATCTGGTGTCTGAGGCAACATTCCTGCTCTGGTGCACTGGTAGTGATGTGTTTAATGTCAACCAGCAATAAGGGCTTTGCCAGAGATGGAGAGGGGACCAGCTGTAGCTATGGAGACGCATTAGGATGCAGCAGCCAGGAGTATGGTGGAGATTATGGCACAAAAACCTGGGAAGCATCCAAGAAAAGATTCTGATGCTCCGCATAGGAGAGAAACTTAGAGGAAGGATCAGAGTCCAAAACAAAAAATGTTTGAAGGCAAAGTATAGTTCAATAAGCAGACAAAAGTTCTATGTGCAACCACTGGATGTCGCTAGAGCGCTAGCATCTCAGATCAAAACAAAAGGACAGGTCAGCTGCACCTCCCATCTCGCTTCACTTTCATTTACAACCAGAAGGGTTTTATACATGCCAGTCAAAAGTTTGGACACAGCTTCTCATTCAGTGCTTTTTAGTTAATTATTTTGTACATTGTAGATTTATACTGGAGAAATCAAAACTATAAAATACTACATATGGAATTATGTTGTTAACAAAAAATGTAAATCTTCAGTATTAATCTATGATTTAGGTAATAATGCAAATAAATAAAAAACATTGAATGAGAAGGTGTGTCCAAACTTTTGACTGGTAGTGTACATGGGAGCCAACAAAAAGAAATCTAGTCACAACCATTAGCCCACATTAGCACTGCTAAAGGCACCGAACCTAAAGGATCAGAACAGATACTTTTGAATTTGTCTCCATGATCTGTCCATGAGTGGGGGTGTGTGTGGAAACAAACACACAAAGACCAGCGTGGAGAAGCAGAGGAGAGCCTCAAACCAGCACTAGAGACTCTCACACTGAGGTGAAATTCAACAAGTACACACAAATTAGGTAAAAAAACATAAATAAAATGCTTTGTTTTAAATTATTTGGTGTTTTGGGAAACTGGCTGAGCACTAGTTTGCACTTTTATGTTTTTATTATGGTGTGAGACTTTGCTCTAGTTGTCTTTAGAACTGCAGACGGGCCATAAGTTTCAAAGGGAGAGACTTAAACAGAGAAACTGAGATTCAAGGACTAACACAGACACAGAGTAACTTCATTCTCTGCTAAGGATCCTATTACTCCACTATATCTTTACAAAGCACATAGTTGTTTGCTGTCATACTAATGTTATATTTATGTGCAAAATCTTGCATGTTGCACCTTTACATCAGCCTCTGGCATGACATAACTGACGAACAAACACATCAATAGTTCAGTTTAGCACCTGTTTTACCTGGAAATCTAAAAAAAAAAAGGATACAAAATCAGTTTTATCTAGATTAATCAGGACTTTTGAACACTTTTTTCCTCTACTGTCTGGTTTGTTGCACTGCACTGTTTCTTTCTCCTCATTTCTACATTTTCAAGGTTTTCCTTCAGGATGACCAGAGTTCTGTCTTTTCTTAAACTGTTAGTGCTACTCCATTATCTAGATCAGATGTTTGTATCAGTTCGTGATCATCATTTACCTCCAGATGTAAGCTTTGGCCATGATGCTCTCAAGTCGATCGCTGAACTCAAAGAAGGAGTCAATCTAGAACACACAAGGAAACAGTCATGAGGAAGTGAAGAGGACATATCAAGTTGAGTCCAAAGTATATTTTCTTAGATACTCTGCATTGACCTTATTTGTAAAATCTACGAGCTGCCTGCTTACCCTGACGAAGCGGTTGAGTCGGTATACGGAGGAGAATTCAAAGTGCAGGCAGAGAAGGTCTAAGGGGAGGATGCTGATCATATCAATCTATACAGAGAGGAATATAAGCAAAACCTCTGAGTTCAAAGTGAGTGGAGCTTGTTCAGTTCTATAATAGTATCTGAAAGGATTTACATTACTGCAACATATACTGACGTATGTTACTGGTCAAAAGTTTGGACTCACCTTCTCATTCGATGTTTTTTATTGAATTATTTTATACATTGCAGATTAATACTGGAGACATCAAAACCATAAAAAAACAGAAATGGAATTATGCTGTAAACAAAAAGTGTTATTCTTCAGTATTAATCTATAATGTAGAAATCAATACAAATAATTAAAAAGCACTGAATGAGAAGGTGTGTCCAAATTTTTGACTGGTAGTGTAGAAGAGACATTAAGACAATTTGCCTCTTGTTTCTCCAAATCTTTAGAATGGGTCCAAAGACTGCAAAGTTAGTGTGACACTTGGAGCCACAATAGCCACATTAATAGGAAATACGTTGAACTTCTCCCCTTTTATTCCCCTTTATTATTAAACCTACCTTTTTAGTCTGGCTTTTAATTGAATTGCCTTTTAGTGTTTTTATTCTTTTTACAACTCCCAATTTATAATTATCACTATTATCATTATTATCCTTATTATTATTTTATTTCATTCTGTTTTTTATATGACATATTTAATTGAATTTATTTACTAATTTATCTATTTTACTGATCTACTTATGGATTTATTTTATTTTATTCATTTTTTTTTTTTTTTACACTTTAAACTCACCTCCAGTGTTTACCTATTTTAAACTTTTAAGATGGTGTTTCCTCAGTACGTACTGGGTATAACAACGTCCCTGACTTATTTTTGTCTTTTATTTCTGTTGCTTTTAACATTACAGTGTATGGATCGCGGGGTGGGTGGGGTGTGTGTGTGTGTGTGTGTGTGTGTGTGTGTGTGTGTGTGTGTGGGGTGTGTGTGTGTGGGGTGGGGGTGGGAGGGTGGATTTGGGTTTTAATTTCTTTCATTTTATTTTAATTATTTGTCTGTTTGTAAAGCACTTTGTGCTACAAATGATGTATGAAAAGTGCTACATAAATAAACATTATTATTATTATTTATTGGATATTTGAATCTATTTAGCCTTCAATAACTATTTGAAAGGAAAAAAATCAGTCTTTGCTGGAATTGCAGGGATAGTAGATAAACTAAAATATGTCCATCTCAAAACTTTACTTACTGTATATACTGTGCTTGAATAAATGCATTTAGTTATTTTAAATTATGTTCTCACCTTAAATCGTGGGGATTTGCGATAATGCACCTTAGTCATAGCTCCGTCTTTCTGCAGACGACAGAAGCATCCGTGTTATTCCACAGTGCTAAAATTCACACTAGATGCAGGTCAGTGACAGTGATGCTTCATGTTGCTTTGTCACTTACAATAATGTCTCCGGCTTTGACGAACTGAAGCCGAGGCTGCCAAATAATGATGTCAATAACATTCACAGCGTCACTGAGAACGTCAAAGAAGATCCAGAATCGGTTGGCGGTGTCATTGTGGTAGGGGAAGGCCAACCGAGCAGTGGAGAACCAAACGTTGTAGTTGTACGCCACGGCAACGACGGTCAACCAGGCAATATACCGACGGTCTGGAGAGAGGAACACAAAAGATTTGTAGTTACACTGCAAAAACTCAAAATCTTACCAAGTCTGTTTGTCTTATTTTTAGTCCAAATGTCTCATCCCACTTGGAATAAGATAAATTCCCTTAACAAGAGACATTTCAGCAACATAGAGGGACTTATTTTAAGACAATCCATCTTAAGTTTCTTGTTGAGTCGAACAATCTTGAAATGATCTTGTTCTAACCCTCGTGTCATCCTGCGGGTCAAATTGACCCGTTTTAAAGTTTGAAAATGTGGAGAAAAAAAAACATTTTCACTGTGAAAACTTCCACATGTTTTTGGAAAGTTTTTGAACATTTTTTTATGGAAAAAAATAAATGCTAAAAAAAAATGTTTCTTTAAGAACATTCAGAAAAAAATCAACCAAAATCCAGCAAATTTCGCTGGATTTTGGTTGATTTTTTTGTGAATGTTCGTAAAGAAAATATTAGAAGTTTTACTGATATATATATATATATATATATATATATATATATATATATATATATATATATATATATATATATATATGTAATCACTTTATATATTTTTAGGATTTTTGGGAAGATTTTTATTCATTTTTTAAAAAAATATTTACAATTTTTTTTAGATATTTTTCATTTTTATTTCCTGCTAAATTTGGGGATTTTTTTTCTTTTTAAATAAAACCTTTAAGGGAAAACTTTTAAAGAATTTTCTTCTTGAAGATTTTGCAAATTTTTATAAATTTGGGGAACTTTTTTGCTGAATTTCTGGATTTTTTTCAGACAAAGGAACAGTACTTTTGGTGCTGTAAATGACAACAGGAGGGTAAGACACCTAAGCTTGACATTCCTGGTAAAATGGACCGTAAAATAAGTTTCCCCAGCTAATTATAAGATCTCAATATACTAAATATTATATCTTACTTCAAAAAGTCTTACCAAGCCATTTTTCACTTGTTCTATTGGTAGATGTTTTTTTCCACTTATTTCAAGGTAAAAGTTCTTTGAAATAAGTTTTTTTTTTCTTGTTTTGAGAGGGGCATTTTTCCAGTGCAGATTTTTAAACACTAATTCATTTCATCTGAGCTGTAACTGATACAAACTTCACCCACCTGTGAAGGGATCGATGGTGTTCCCTAAGACGGAGTCCATCATCACCTCGATCGGATGGAAGAGGACGTCGAAGCAGGAGCAGGTGATCTCTGGTAGGATCTTTGCCTTCTTCCTGGCCTCCTCCGCCATCCTCTCCTCCTCCGCCTTCTTCTCAGCCTCCAGCCTCTTCTCCTCATCCTTCTTCTTCTTCTCCTCTGCTTTCTTGGCTGCTTCTTCGGCCTTCTTTTTATCTGCTTCTTCTTTTGCTATGCGCTCCTCTTCCTTCAGTCTGATGTAGTCGTCCTTCAGCAGAATAGGTGCTGAACAGGCCAAGAAAGAGACGTTGGGTTAAGCAGCTCTGCTGTTGGGTTTGTGTTTTTGCCTGGAAGCATCTTATTTAGTCCGTTTGCATCCATACTTACTGACAGGTGGAGTGACTTCTGGAGATGTGGCGTAAGGATCTATGGCTTTCTCTTTGAGCTCGGCTGTTCGCTCCTTTAACTTCTTGGCCAACTCTCTGAGGGTGTCATCTGTGTAGCGGAAGTAGACAACAGGTGGAGGAGGAGGAGGAGGGGCTTCTTCACTAAAAGAGACAAGACATAAAAGATTACAGCAAATCAGACAGAGGGCAAGTGCAGAGGCATGAGTGGAAATGAAAGGACATAACATTCCCTATAAGTGGAGCCATTTTTGCAGGTGTAGTTCATGTTAACAGGGCACTTTTTAAGCTGGTGTGATAGAAAAAGACGACATGGGCTGCAGTTTTCTTTTGCAATTTATCTGAATGCCAAAGACAAAACAGGATTAAATGTTATTTCCTTCTATACTGTCTACAGAGGATGCAATAAATTCTTCAAAATCAACTGCAGTTTGCATGTGAATGCTATCCCTGATCATTCTCAGTCACAAATACCACTAAGCTCCTAATCTCCTTTCCTGATTTAGAAGTCACATGCGGCAAGTCGCAGTGTAATCATGGCTGCTGTTACAGGAATGATGTCCACACACCTTCTCTCACTGTAAGGTAGCAGTGAGGTGGAGATGTTGTTTTTATGCTGTACTGAGGCTGATGTACTTCACTGATACCTGAAGGCAGGAGGAGTTCATCAAATGGACACAGCTCAAGCAGAGTCAAGATATTCTTTGTTGAATCTATTTTCATAGCTGGAAATCACTGGTTGGGTCTGAATGGTCTCATATTGAGTGCAACAAATGCACACTGAGCAGTCCACAAGATGAAAACCGCCGATAGTTAAAGTGAATTACGTTGATAATCTTGTTACCATAACACCTGTCAAAGGCTGGGATATGTTAGGCAGCAGGTCAAAGTCAGTTGTTGAAGTCGATGTGTTGAAAACAGGACAAACTGACAGTGGTGGTTGTGGATCAGATGGTAGAGCGCATTGTCTGCTAATTTCATTGGCATTGGCTCAAATACACCGAGCCTGAAGCTGCTTCTAATGGCAGATAAGGAAAAGTGGTCCACTGTGGGAGGAAGGTGAGTCAGCAGAGGCAACGTGATGCTCTGGGCAATTTCCTGCTGGGAAACCTTGAGTCCTGCATTCGTATGGATGTTAATTTGACATGAATCAACTCCCTAATCACTGCTGTAGACCAGGTACAACTCTACAACCAAGCAGTATCCCCTGATAGCAGTGGGCTCTCTCAGCAGGATAATGTCCCTGCTGCACTACAAACATTGTTCAGGAATGGTTTTGATTTGAAAGGTGTTGATTTGGCCTTCAAATTCTAGCAATAATACATTTGTGGGATGTGCTGATTAAAACCAGTCCATGCAGGCCCCAGCTCACAGCATTCAGGACTTGAAGGATCTACTGCTAGGGGAGTCCATGCCTCTACGGCTGATTGATGTGCATGTTTCTTAATGTCATTGTTTAATGAATCTTTTATAATGCTCCAGTTTTGTTGGTAATTTGTGTCTCTCATCAGACTAACCTGAAACAAAATATTCAGCTGCATGTTGCTCTGTCTTGCCTGTTTTTGTAACACTCATACAGACAATACAAACTACCCCCTATAATGAATATTTTTAGCTTTTGCTCCATATTTTACAACCCATTTGTCATTACGCAGCCGCACTGATGACACAGTAGTTTATAAAAGCCAACAGAAATGTTCAGTGAACTGGTAATACCCCTCCATTTGAATCATTAAAATAATATACCGGTAACATGACTAAAATACATACATATATATATATATATATATATATATTTAGATTGGATTCAGTCACCATCCACTGTGCTCCTGCATTTGTCTGCATTTGAAACTGCTGACCTTCTGCTATCCAGTCTCCACTTGCAGCATTTCAATAAAACAATTTCCAAAATGAACTGACCAAACATGGCTCAATTTGAAACATGTACCCGAAAAATGTGTCATATCAAACTGACTGCATCGCGATATATTCTGTAATCTACAGCCTAAAGTAATATATTCGTCTTCTATATCGAAATTTTTGGGGGAATTTTTGTTGTGTAAAAACATGCCATATGATGTAAAGTAGGCTGTAAAAAACACTATAGAGTGGTTTTCTTTGGAAAAAAGAATCATCATGAATTTTGTGCAAAAAAAATGCCACGGTATACGTCGAAATGTTTTTTATAATTTTTTTCAACATGTTGTAAAAACATGCAATATGATGGGATAATGTAAAGTAGGCTGTGAAAAACACTATGGTAAGGATTTGTTTGAAAAAAAATCATCATGAATTTTGTCCAAAAAAAAGGCCATAGTATACTATGTCAAAAAAAAATTTTTTTCAACATGTTGTGAAAACATGCCATATGATGAAATAATGTGTAGTAGGTTGTGAAAAACACTATGATAGGTTTTGTTTGAAAAAAGTCATGAATTTTATCCAAAAAAAACCCCACCATAGTATACTATGTCAAAAATTTTGGGGGGATTTTTTTCAACATGTTATAAAAACATGAAATTATGTAAAGAAGGCCGTGAAAAACACTATAGAGCGGTTTTCTTTGAAAAAAAAATCATCATGAACTTTGGCCAAAAAACAACACCATACTGTACTATGTAGAAATTTTAGGGGGGATTTTTTTCAACATGTTGTTGAATCATGGCATATGGTGAAATACTGTAAAGTTGGCATCTCGATGCACTGCAGTGTTCTCTTGCAGAACCTTAGACCCTCTCAATCATGAGGATATGACGGGTATCATTCAGTTAAACGTTGCTGCAGAACCCTCCCATGAGGCAGCAGCCCCTCCCAGCTGTACCAAAGCATGTCGCCCCACCATAAAAACTGCTCAGGAGCAGCTTGAGGACCCTGACCAGGAGCCCGAGGCATTGAGCCATCCAACCTATCCAGTTCACAGTCCAGTCGAGCATCCACTTGACCCATCGCAACAAGCTCAATCCAATCTAATACTGGGTTCAATGTGTCAGACACACAGTATAAGATGCATTCTTACCCTTCAACTCCTGGATTGGCAGGAGCAGCACCAGCAGGGGCAGGAGCTGCAGCTGGGGCAGGAGCTGGGGCAGGAGCTGGGGCAGGAGCTGCAGCTGGAGCAGGAGCTGCAGCTGGAGCAGGAGCTGGGGCAGGAGCTGGAAGAAATATATAGCAGCACTCTTTGGTCTGTTTTAAACTGAACATGAACACTCGTATCAGCAGGTGATCCCGCCCAAGACATAAAAACAGACAGAAGATGGTTATATTTTTTATAACAGCGGGATATAGAATCACTCTAAAGTGTCAAGTTTGACAGAGGGAGACGTGCAGTTCAACCTGTGTTTACTATAATGTGATACATAAAACAAGAGCATGATGGAATTTGACAGAAACTTTTGAAGTTAACAGTTCACCTTGTGAGCTTATGCAAAGAGATAATGTTTAACTGTGAGGTATTGAGTCTTCTTAGATGTTGTTCTTATCAGTTTTATCGTTGTTATTGTGTCTTCTTAGCCATTGTTTTTATCCGTTATCAATTTATTGTATTTTATCTGCTGTTTGCTCTGTAAAGCACTTTGATTTGAAAGTGCTATATAAATAAAGTTATTAATAAAGTTATTCTAATATTATTATTATGATGCTGTTGTCATTTGAAAACTGTAACTGGAAAAATGTCATCGATAAGCAACAAAAATCCCAAAAGCTTTTATGTCTTTCTCCAGTATCTTCCTACACAAATGAAAGGGTGACTGCACAAGGTGCATTTCAGTCTCTTAATTTCCCTTAAATCAATCAGATGCAGATGATATTTATTATTTCATATTCAGAAATAAAAAGTGCACATTTACAATTCCCTATTTTGTGTGCACTGTTCAATATTTGCTGCCAGTTAGCATCATTCCTTTTGTCTGTGTGTGTTCAGAGCAAATGAGGACAGATGGACTGGCTAATGATCTGCTTGTAGCCACGTTGGCTCAAAACACAGACACTTGGAAAAATGAAAAAGAGGGTACTATGCATTGTAACAGAAAAAACAACCATGGACAGGATATAGAAGACAGTATATATAACCATAAGCCAGGTTTCCAAAACCTGTATCATGTTGTGCCTGTACATCAAATCACAATCATCTTAATAGAACGCAAACACCAAGCAGGCTGAAATCTCACCTGGTTGTGGCTCTTCCTTCTTGGCCTCTTCTTCTTTCTTCTCCTCCTCCTCCTTCTTTGGCTCCTCTTTCTTCTCCTCCTCCTTGTTTGGCTCCTCTTTCTTCTCCTCCTCTTTCTTTGGCTCCTCTTTCTTCTCCTCCTCCTTTGGCTGCTCTTTTTCATCTTTCTTTTCAGGAGGCTTCTCTTCCTGTAAATACACAACACAGGTATGCAGAGAAAAGTTTTAACACTTGCTAATGTCCTCGAATGCCTTTGGAATTAATCCTCAGTCTCTCTTTCTCAAACTCAAGCACAAAAATCATCAGCGTGTCCTCCTACACAGGACCAGCCTCTCTATTGAACAAACAGAAGCTGCTCCTGTGCTCATCAGTGCCAAGCTGCTTCACAGGCTGGACATCAGCCATGTTCACCTTAATTCATCTTGAGTCAGCTCAGTGTGACAAACACACTTAAACTAACCAATGCAATTTTTGGTTTAAATGATGTACCTATTTAATGAAAACCTTTAGCAGGAAGCCAATAGAAATTAACAATTTTATGATGAGGAACAAGGTATAGAGTGCTGATTTTTTACAAAAGAAAAGTGTTTTCAAAATACCTTACTGCTTCAGGTCTGCGAACACTCAGTTTCTGTATTTTCAAAGACAACAGAGGAGGATGAGGTCTTACCTTAGCTGGTGGAGCTGGGGCAGACGGGGGCTCAGGGGCCCCCATCCACTTCTTCAGCCTGCTGAACATGGTGAGGCTCTCTGTGGGCTACAGCCAACAGGCCTGTCCGTCTGCGTCTCCTCTTGCTTTTTGGATCTTAAAAGAACCCCCCCAGGATCCCTTGTTGTGAAGTCTTCGTCTCACAGCAGGACTGAGGCAATTAAATTTCCTAGGAGCATTAATTCCCTCTGGACACTCCCCTCTCTGCTGGAGCCAACACCAGATCAGCTATCACAGCCACC
This sequence comes from Acanthochromis polyacanthus, assembly GCF_021347895.1. Lineage (NCBI taxonomy): Eukaryota > Metazoa > Chordata > Actinopteri > Pomacentridae > Acanthochromis > Acanthochromis polyacanthus. The sequence continues at coordinate 12,725,542 of NC_067132.1, forward strand.
AATCACCGGCAGCCACTGCTGACTACAGTCCAGGTGAAAATAAGTTTGACCATTTAAAAAGCTCCAGTATATTTTAAGATATTGAGAAATAAATAATTATATGGAGGGAATTCAAATGAAAGGATCAATTAGACAGGATGTTGGAGGATGTTCAAGGAGAAGGATGGTGGTTATTTTATCATTATTACACATCAGCTCCATATTCTATTACCTCTATTTATGCAGCATTTGTGCTTATGCAGGATCATCTTTATCTCTATGTTTGAAACAATAAAGTATATTTTACAATATACTGAATAATTGGCTAACATACACTACTGTTCAAAAGTTTGGGGTCACTTAGAAATGTCCTTATTTTTGAAAGAAAAGCATTTTTTTCCATTGCTAATGTGGTAAATGACTAGCTTAGCCGAGCTAGACCCAGGTCTGAAGACACAAGGGTCTAAGAACTCTCGACAGGGAGGGAGGCGGGCTAAAAGGTTGTCTATCAAATCACTCTGCAGCAATTGGGTAGGTATACAACCAATCAGCGGAACGAATAGGCTGACGTAGTTCCTAGAGCGCCGAAAATCAGAGGATGCGGGAGTTCGGTGAAGCCTTATTTATACAGTCAATGGGTGAAGCTCAAGTATATTACAGACATGTTAACAGAAAGATTATTCAGAGTCGGTGCTAATGGAGCTCAACGACTGTTGTCGACCCTGGCAGAGAATTAAATTCGTTGCCGTCCGTTGTCTAGCACGGCTAGGCTAGTTGTTTCCGGTTGTTTCTGTCAGAATCGTTGCGCCTCTGTCGTCACTTAGTTACGCCCGCCTTCTGACTCTACACTTTATGGTGATTCGTCGGCCAGTTTTAGGAGCATCCAACCTCGAGGCTTACTGAGGGTAACTAGACCCACCCTGGCAGAGAATTAAATTCGTTGCCGTGGGTTGTCTAGCACGGATAGGCTAGTAAATGACTATTCTAGCTGCAAACAGCTGATTTTTAATGGAATATCTCCATAGGGGTACAGAGGAACATTTCCAGCAACCATCACTCCTGTGTTCTAATGCTACATTTTGGTAGCTAATGGTGTTGAAAGGCTGACTGATGAATAGAAAACCCTTGTGCAGTTATGTTAGCACATGAATAAAAGTGTGAGTTTTCATGGGAAACACGGACTTGCCTGGGTGACCCCAAACTTTTGAACGGTAGTGCATAAAATACATTGGAGTGACTCATGACAGTATAGGCTGAGAGTACGTGGTTTAAAATTGGACTGTGCCTGGGTTATTTCAGGCCCGTCTAGGTGTGGAATCCACAAATGGAAAGACCACTTAGTTAATCAGGCCTCACTATGTCTGATTAACAGGATTAGGTAGGATCTGAAGTGTAACTCTAAATGCACAAACACAATGCTGACAGGCAGGAACGGAAATGATAAAACAAAAGGCAGAATTATGAGGAAAAGCAATTAAATCAGGTAATTATTTATTTTAGCAGATATAGATGGGCATAAAATCAATCAAACATTATATGCTATTACAACTTTCTCATAATTCCAGATAATCTCTGTTTGGCTTTTACCACTGAAACTGAAAAAATAAATATACAGCATGTAAAATGACAGAATATACACACGTGGACAAAATTGTTGGTACCCCTCAGTTAAAGAAGGAAAAACCCACAATTCTCACTGAAATCACTTGAAACTCACAAAAGTAACAATAAATAGAAATTTATTGAAAATTAAATAATCAAAATCAGCCATCACTTTTGAATTGTTGATTAACATAATTATTTAAAAAAACAAACTAATGAAATAGGGCTGGACAAAAATGATGGTACCCATAACTTAATATTTTGTTGCACAACCTTTTGAGGCAATCACTGCAATTAAACGATTTCTGTATTTGTCAATGAGCGTTCTGCAGCTGTCAACAGGTATTTTGGCCCACTCCTCATGAGCAAACAGCTCCAGTTGTCTCAGGTTTGATGGGTGTCTTCTCCAAATGGCATGTTTCAGCTCCTTCCACATATGTTCAATGGGATTCAGATCTGGGCTCATAGAAGGCCACTTTAGAATAGTCCAACGCTTTTCTCTCAGCCATTCTTGGGTGTTTTTGGCTGTGTGTTTTGGATGGTTGTCCTGTTGGAAGACCCATGACCTGCGACTGAGACCAAGCTTTCTGACACAAGGCAGCACATTTCTCTCCAGAATGCCTTGATAGTCTTCAGATTTCATTGTACCTTGCACACTTTCAAGACACCCTGTGCCAGATGCAGCAAAGCAGCCCCAAAACATTACTGAGCCTCCTCCATGTTTCACCGTAGGGACAGTGTTCTTTTCTTCGTATGCTTGGTTTTTGAGTCTATGAACATAGAGTTGATGTGCCTTACCAAAAAGCTCCAGTTTGGTCTCATCTGTCCAAAGGACATTCTCCCAGAAGCTTTGTGGCTTGTCAACATGCATTTTTGCAAATTCCAGTCTGGCTTTTTTATGAGTTTTTTTCAGCAGTGGTGTCCTCCTTGGTCGTCTCCCATGAAGTCCACTTTGGCTCAAACAACGACGAATGGTGCGATCTGACACTGATGTACCTTGGCCTTGGAGTTCACCTTTAATTTCTTTGGAGGTTGCTCTGGGCTCTTTGGATACAATTCCAACGATCCGTCTCTTCAATTTGTCATCAATTTTCCTCTTGCGGCCACGTCCAGGGAGGTTGGCTACTGTCCCGTGGGTCTTGAACTTCTGAATAATATGGGCCACTGTTGTCACAGGAACTTCAAGCTGTTTAGAGATGGTCTTATAGCCTTTACCTTTAAGATGTTTGTCTATAATTTTTTTTCGGATGTCCTGGGACAATTCTCTCCTTCGCTTTCTGTTGTCCATGTTCAGTGTGGTACACACCTTTTCACCAAACAGCAGGGTGACTACTTGTCTCCCTTTAAATAGGCAGACTGACTGATTATGAGTTTGGAAACACCTGTGATGTCAATTAAATGACACACCTGAGTTAATCATGTCACTCTGGTCAAATAGTTTTCAATCTTTTATAGAGGTACCATCATTTTTGTCCAGGCCTGTTTCATTAGTTTGTTTTTTTAAATAATTATGTTAATCAACAATTCAAAAGCAATGGCTGTTTTTGATTATTTAATTTTCAATAAATTTTTATTTATTGTTACTTTTGTGAGTTTCAAGTGATTTCAGTGAGAATTGTGGGTTTTTCCTTCTTTAACTGAGGGGTACCAACAATTTTGTCCACGTGTGTATAACCTGCAGTATCCACTTGGGGCAGTAGACAGTCTCTGGATCCTAATATTGTACTAATTGCATTTCTCAATGTTTGTTGCAGCCAGTGTTGTTTGACATTTAGTACATTTCCTTGTGATTACAATTAATGTTCTTAAAGCTCGCAGTCTTGCTTTAAGTGAACCGTGCTGCTGTCGGGCTTCTAGTAAATGTTTGAATGAGGCCATCTCAGAGAAAATCTTAACATTACAGAAAACAAACTCTGTACAAAAGAGCAGCAAGAGGCTGAAAATAAAACTGTACATTTATTCCCAAAAAGGAGTTATAAAGAAAAATCAAAGCAGGCTCATTATAGTCCTCACTGACCACCAGAACTCTGTAAAAAAAACCACACACACACAAAATATAGTTTGTTAAGGAGTTTGTGCGATGACCACATAGAAATAATGTCTTTGAGGAGAACAGTAAATTGTAGCTACCTTCATTTTGTCAATGAGGTTTTTGTTGATGCTTCCTCCGCTGGCTCGCAGCAGTTTGAGTGTCGGCGGTTTGGGTCCAAACAGCGCCAGGCCGTTCTTCTTCTCCTCTTCAGCTTTAGCTGCTGCTGGGCCCTTGGCCTTCATTAGTTTTCTACATAAACACACAAAGAAAACATCTGAATTACTTCTTCGTAGTTGTATGCCTCCAACAACCAGTCAAGTTGAACTTTACATCCATGTCTGCTGCGACTTGACCTTTGACCTTTTGGATATAAAGCATCATCATTTTATTAGACATTTGTGTGAGACTTTGTCACAATTAGAGTTGGAATTAGTGAGTTATAGCCAAAAAATGAGTTTGTTACATCACAGTGACCTTTAATCACCTAAATCTGATCTGTTCATCCACGAGTCCAAGAGAACCTTCACGACAAAGTTGAAGAAATTCCCTCCATGCTGTTCAGGAGAAGTTGGTCTGTACACACAAGCCCTAAAACACAATACCTCCATGTTGGCAACAGCCGAGGCCAGAAACATTATATATGGTGAAAAATGGCAAAAGGGATAAAAAAATAATAACCAGCAAACACGCTCTAAAGCATGTACTGCAAACACTTGGTTTGCAGGGAAAACAAAGGAATAGTTATCTTTGACTTTAAATGATATCATAATATAACATGTAGGTTTCTTTTAATTTTGGTAAGGAGCATCAGTCCAAAAGTATGTTGAGATTAATTGATTATTCTAAATTTGCCCATAGATGTGAGTGTGATTGTTTGTCCTGCTTTAAATTACTGTATTGTTTTTAGGTAATTTTCTTGTTTTTTACTGTAAAGGACTTTGGTCATCCTTTGGCCTGTTGTAAAGGGCTATATAAATATACTTTGATTGATTGATTGATTGATCTCTGCACTATGTTAATATACTTCTCAAAATGGCTCCTTCAATGGCCACATGGAATTATTTTAAATGATCAAATACAGTGTTTCTCCTGCTCAGAATGGGCCTTTGGGAGGTGACTACACACCACAGTAAGCTTCATCAGTCTGTGTGCAGAGTGGTGATGGCATTTTCCTGTTTTTTATGGCACCTTGATAAACTGAAATGTGTATTGTTCTTGACTAAATGAAACTCCAATTGGCTGAAACCTCTTTGTGGGGCACCAAGAATTCCTCTCTGCAGGAACAGCCCTGACAGCTGCTGTGATTACAGCAGAGTACACTAGTAAAGAAGCCTAATGTGTTTGCCTTCAGGCCCAGGACTCACCTGCCCTTCCTGGCCAGAACTTTCTGGGACTCTGGATAATGGACCAGAATGTCAAAAAGGTCTTTCTTCTCCAGGACAAAGAGGTTAGCGAAGCCGTACGCTTTGACATTAGCTGTCCGCCTGTTGCCTCCGTCTTTGGAAGACTGCAAGAGACTAAGAAAAGAGAAACATTTTAAGTTTGACTAATAGATGTTGTTCTGTCTGTGCTGATTTAATTGGTTATCTTGTCATTTAAAAGGATATGGAAATTAAACATCCCTGCTGATGTTCATTACAGCTGTTTGTTTTTTTCTGTGAAATTACCTGATTTCTCCAAACACACATCCAGCCTTTAGTGTGACAAACACTATACTGTTGTCAGGTCCTCCCACCACCTGCACCGCTCCACTTTTAATGATGTACATCTCTTTACCGATGTCACCCTGCAGAGGTTTGAAAAGATTTGCACAGAGAATTTGCTGATTGTGTTTTGAACGGATGGATAATTAACTTTCATTTATTTTGAAAAACGTTTAAAGTTGACATTTTAATCTAGGATAACGGCATGATCACAACATTAGCTTACTTTTTTCACAACAAAGTCTCCGGGTAGGTAGATGATTGACTTGAGCCTCAGCAACATGTCGACTAACATCTGCTGGTCACAGCCCTGTGGAAACCCAAAGAGATATTTAACTGAACAGTCTACGGTATCCTCATGTTATTGTGTTTGTGACGACCTTGAAAAGATCAATCTTCTGGAAGGTTGTGAGGTTGATGTCCACAGCGATGGCAGTTTTCATCACTAGAGGCATCTTATCCAGCAGCTCCGACTCATCTGATAACATCGAAATGAGGTAATATAAATTTACCTTTTGATTCAAGGCTTTCTAATGTCCTGTAAAACACCGATGTTAGTGTCTACTGACCCAGCATGCCCTGAGCCTCCCAGGTGTAGGTGTACCAGGTGCGGATTCTGTTCTGCACCAAAGAGGGGATCCGGTTGGTCACCATGTAGGCGACGGTGTTGTCCATGGAGGCACGAAAGTAGGTCTGTCCAGCTGTAGCTGCACCGATTACATCCCTCATCTGAGGCAGGATGACGATAAAATAAGAGTAAATATGTGAAGTAAGAAGAATTTTGGTTAAACTGAATGACTACACTAGTCAATCAGACAATGGAGCGGATAGTTTTTGTTGTCAAAATGCTACATTTGCCATCTTTGGCAAGCTTTTTCAAAGTCAAGACTCCACAGGGAACCAATAGAATACAACAGACAGAGTGACGGATGATGGTTTGTTAGTGTGAATGTCAGTTGACGAGCTTCTTTCATCCAACACTACTTTACCAAGACAAACGGAGAAGGAGGTGATGGGCTAAATTACAGATGCTAATCTCAGGATTCCTCAGGATGCTATGGTTGATGCTACAGACACACTGTCTATGTTACCTGTCCAATCAAACTGGAGAACACAAAGACGCCCGTGAAAAAGTTAGTCATCTGAAAGGTAATATCAAAGATGGTGTGGGGTTCGTTAAGACCCCCAATGTTGATCAGACTGCGGACTGCAAAGCAGTAGCAACGCAGGTACTTGTGGAGAGGGTGAGGGTTGTTAGAGGGGCTCTCACAAACTATTACTGGGTGTTTCTGGCCGGTGTGTCCGAGTGGATTTATAGAAGAATCTGTATCTGTGTTGTGGAAGGAGTGGGCAGTCCTGAGTTCTGCAAATGTATTGAATCTTTCTTTTAAAGCTCGATTCCCTTGACGTCTTGCAGTAATTTTTTAAAGAACAAAATTTGTTGCAACTGCTTTAGCTGCTTAAGAAAAACGAAAAACCGTCAAGATTAAAAAGAAAAACATTGAATGTCAGCTGAAGCGAATCATTGAAAAAAAAAAACCGCAAAGAAGCAGAAGGCAAAAAATAAAATACAAGGCAATTGTTACAAGAGAGAAACTACCTGGCCGAGAATGACGGACATAAAGAAAGCCCCAAAAAGGTAGTTGATCATCTGAAAGATCTGTCCGAACATGGAGTCAGGAACTGGCAACTCACCGATCATCAGCAGGGACTTCTCCGCATAGAAAAAGCAGCTGATGTAACTGTAGCAGCAGCAGCAAAGATGGAAGATACATGCAACAGATTCAAATTTAGGACACTTCAGATGTGTCACAGATGCAGATTTTGTAAATAGGAGCTCAGATTATTGCATTTACTCTGAAAAGCTCTGTGTTAGCTTGTGTTGCATATATATTATACGTGTGACTGGTCATGTGATATTCAGCCATGTACTGTGTGTTCAAGACAACTAGTATGAATTTTAAAATGTGCAACGTACTGAAAACAGGACTACCCCACACCTCTGAAGTCAAGCAGGAATATAAAGATACTGTACTCACGCGTTGCCCAGGCCGGAGTAAACCCATTTTGTTTCACCGATGCCCTGATAGTCTGAGGCCACGTAGTAGAAGCAGGCGTTGATGTGGAGCATGAAGAGGAGGTAACCGATGGTGCGAATCACTCTAACAGAGCAGTAAAGATATCACTTACTCTTCTCTATTTCATTTGCTTCCACTGCTGATCACTTCAAGAGTTTTAGAGGCTGCTTCATGACTGACATTAAGATTTTATTTCGGTACACCTCTTTGATTTTTATCTTGATAGACATTTGTGAGATAAGGGCTGTATGACATTATAATTGTCGAATTCATCACGTGTGACGTACCTCCAGATGTAAGCTTTGGCCATGATGCTCTCTAGACGGTCACTGAACTCAAAAAACGTGTCTGCCTTGAGAATAAAGAGCGAAAGGTCAGTCAGAAAGTCAAACGCGGTGATCATTGTCTAAATATCCTTGAGAGAATTAGCACATGAGGAAACTCACCTTGAGAAGACGGTTGAACCTGAAAATGGATTTAAATCCAAACTGCATGTACAACAAGTCAAAAGGAATGGTGGAAATGGCATCAAACTGTTGAGAGAAAAATGTTTCACGTCACTGACATTAGTTTACAGTAGGGATGTCGAAATATTAGATTTTTACTACACAATCATAGTAGACAAAAGTATCACGATCACAACAATATGATAACTATAGATAGTTTGACAACATACAAATAATGCTCAGGTAAATACGTCTTAATCTTTGCTGATTGTGTGTTTTTATTTTTTTATAATTTTATTTGTTGGTTTATATCTTACTGATTATGTTATCATATGTTTATTATCAACATGATGTCAGTATTTTATTCTTCAAACATCAAAATTCATTCAAATTTTCAATTCAAGTCACCCTACCATGAATCTGTCAGAGTCTCTGTAGTGTTTCTTTGTCAGCACTCTGTCTTTCTGGAATGAAAAAGAAAAGCCGAGTTGTCACGTCTCAATCCAGGTCATTGTCAGTCAGCGATCAGGGTCATGTGACTCTTACTATGATGTCTCCTCTTTTGACGAACTGTTTGCGCGGCTGGAAGATGATGTTGTCTGTGAGGTAGATGAGGTCGGCCAGCAGGTCCACGGCGAACCAGTAAGGGATGGCGCTTTCAGTGTGGTAAGGGAAACACAGACGGGCCGTCATGAACCATATGTTGTAGATGAAGGCCAGAGTCACCAGGCTGAGCCACGCAATGTAGCGCTGATCTGTGAAAGGGTCTATAGTGGTCCCCACCACGGAGTCCATCTTGTCCTCAATGGGCTTCAGCATCATGTCCACGGTTGTCCAGGCAGCTACACTTAACCTGGTCTTAATGCTCACCTTCTCCTTCTTCTTCTCTTCCTCTGCTTTCTTTTTCTCCTCCTCCTCCTTCTCCTTCTGCTCATCCTCCGTCTTCTTCTTCTCCTGCTCCTCTTTCTTCTTCTTATCGGCTTCCTCCTTCTTTATCCGATCCTCCTCTGCTTGCCGTTCCCTTTCCTCGATGAGTTTCGTGTAGTCGTCTTCGTGTAGTATTGGTGCTGAAGGCATAACATCACAAATAAGTGAGCTAAAACATTTACTCTAAGTTAAATATTCTTCATTTGGGCAGTTACTGTCCAGTAAAGAGACAATAATGTCCCTAAGAATGTCTCACAGTTTTACATCATGTGCATGAAGATGAATAATTTTGTTTTGGCACTCACTGACAGGAGGAGATATCTCAGGGGATGAAATGTACTGATCAGCCAGTTTCTTCTTGTAGATCACGTTTCTCTCTCTCATCAGTTTGACTATGGCTCTGAGTTGGTCGTCTGAGTACCTGTTGATGACTATGGGCAGAGGTGGAGGAGGAGCCGCCTCCTGTCTGAAAAACAAGAGTTCCATCAGACAATAAGAGAGATCAGACAATTTGGCTCATCACAGGAGTGAAAAAGCAGGTATATCAGTGATGGATCCATCCCACTTAGTCCTGCTTTTGTGCATACTGGTTGACTATCATGGCCTACAAGTACATTTAATGCTTTTAATTCCAGCACACTTGCTCGGTATAAAGCCCGGTTCTCAGGCCTCTAAAGAAATCTCTAAACACACTTCAGATGAACCAAAATGCAGCAGTGAAAAACTTATCACGGAGAGATATTACCCTGGTTACAAAGGCTTGAAAGGCTTGCTGTTCATTTTAGGATTCATTTTAAGATTTAGCTTTTAGTTTTTAAATGACTTTGGGTACTAGCGCCTTAATATTTGTTTTATATATTGTTTAGATATTCGACTTCTTGGTCCCTGGATCCTTTAAACCTGTAGCGTACCAACCGTCATGTAATATAGTTCATACACTGACTTTTTGTTAAGTAGCTACGAATTCATGTGCAAAAAACATATCAAGTCATTTTAAAAATCACAGTTTGATTAAATTTCCTTTGACTGCACAATTAAAAAATAACAGGATTTAGGAAAACTAACACAAATTGAGCTGTCTCGTCAAAACAATGCAACATCGGTTTGAATGATATTCCCTGGAGTGAACAATTCAAAACACAATTTAGGGAAAGTGAAAATGGAGATAATTTGTTTCTCAAATGAATCCTTCATACTGGGCCTAAATTGTGATGTCAAACACAATGATGTTTGTTATACCTAAACTCTGATTAAAAGTGAGAACAGAGAAAGACACAATCTAATTTCAAAGTGAAGCAACATAAAAAAAACCCACATTTTTGAGCAGAGGGAGACTTTAAATATGCAATTTTTCCAGACTGTAAAATCAGCCTGCAGACATCGAAACTTACTTATATGTTGAACAACAATAAAAATGTTATTTCATTACATCCTCATATTATGTTCAAAGCTTTGGTAAACTTCATTTTCTAGGAGGCAGATTGGGGTTTTTATGTGATAGATTAAACTATACTGACTGAAACAAGAACAATCAAATCCACAAGACAACATGTTCTCGCTGTTCAACTGTAGTTTCACATTAATTCATCGCTATATTTGCAGTAAGAGAATGTGGCCAGCAGATGTCCCCATTTTAAAGGTGATTCAGTGCTTCAGAAAGCTCAGTTTCCACCACGAGTGGTTGTTTCATGAATATAAGCTGCTGTTAGCTCATGACTCAGCACAGTAACAGTCATTTGTACCATCATATAGACAGAATTACAGTGAAATGCTGCTAATTGACACAGACAACTTCAGCCTCAGCAGGACAGATCATGGATGCTCATGATTCGCCCCCTAGTGGATCAAATTCAGGATCACATCTGATAGAAGAAATCATTATCAAATGAGTCACCACATCTAAAAGTCAGTTCTTAATATGTTTAATCAAGCTGTGTAATTACATCAAGGTCCACAAATATTCTTAGAATGATTCCAGTGAGCCAAAACCAAAACACAACCACTTCAAAGGACGACAAAGTCTAAAATGAGGTCTTTTTGAGAGGTCGCTCTATGACTTTGCAATGGCTGCCTTTAAGTGGATTTTCTTTGCACATTATTTTGGAATGCAGAGTGAAAGAAAGTTAACTCTGAAAGCTGTTATAACTCAGCTCAAAGGTGATTGAGAGTCTTCTCTCCTTTGGTCAGAGCTGCGGATGAGGTCACCCTCTGGTGGCAGTGAGTCGCAGTGCTGATAGGAAGCCTTCGCAGACTTAATCTACCCTGAAGGCTGCAGCTTTTCATCTCGCTAATGTGACTCGTCAAGTCCAGGGCCACATTCTAATCTTGCAAAATGCAAGAGAGACACAAGCTCGTGCTTTACATTTGTTTGCATTAGAAAATTTGAGTGCTACAGTGGAAAAAAAATACTGGTATTTGTTTTGGAAGATAAGTTAGAAAAGCATGAATAAAGCTGTACAGAGAGTGTTCAGAACTAGCATAGAATATTAAACACACATCATGAGAGGTGTAGTTTTAAACTGCATTAGAGCCGTTTGTGTGAAACATAATTAGCTGACATCAGTCTAACCCTACTGAGGAGTGTCTTTCACATCACCTTTAAATAGCTGCTCTCCACCTGGAGTCCCCAGCTCTTCTCACCACTCTTTCATTATTCATTAATAAAACATTTACCACACGTTTCCTCATTTATAAAAGAAGATGTGTTTACAACTGTGAGGATCAGCCATTTCTGTCTCTACCTGTCGCCTCTGTGGCTTTTATTGCTGTGCCAGAAGCAGCCCCGGTGAGCTCCTTAAACCTAAAAAGCTGAAAAGCTTTTAATCCACTTTCAGGTCATCCTTGTGCTAATATGTGCGATGCACCAGAGGATAAAGATCTTACATGCTGCGCTCATCTCTGAGGGCTTTCTCAATCTTCCTCTGCTGTGTTGCCAGGGAAGCTGATTAATTAGCGTCCGTTGGGTGATTAATCTGATACAGGTTTGTGGTGTCGCTGTCTTGGCAGGCGTGTGTTTTGTAAGCTAAAGTGGAGTTTGGGGGCCGGGCAGATACTCCAGGGATAAATACACTGTAACTACTCTCTGTGATTGCTTATTACTTTCAATGCGATTAAAGGCAGCACAACAAATGAAGTGGACAAAAAAACAAAACCACTGGTGATGATGAAGGTTGGTGGATGTCAGTGTGACTGTTGCTCAAAGAAGCGGAAAATATAGAATCCAGTGCAGGTCTTACCCCTCAGCTCCAGGTTGGTCAGGGTTAGCTGGTGCTGCTGTAAGGGCAGGAGCTGGGGCAGGGGCAGGGGCAGGGGCAGGGGCAGGGGCAGGGGCAGGGGCAGGGGCAGAGGTGGGAGCAGGAGCTGGATCTGAGAAAACAAAATGATCAAAATTATCTTTCAACTCCTGTTCCTTCTTATTATTATAATGTACTTTGTATCTGTGGGGGCTAGAATAAAGCACAATAATTAATTTTACTTTTTTATTTCTTGTTTTCCTGTTTAGCATTTTTTTCAGTTTTCATAAAGTGCTTTATAAATGACATAATTAGCAGTATTACTGTTGTAAAAATGGATTACCTTCTTTCATGGTCACTTGAATATATAATCCACATGGCTAAAAAAGTGAGTCTATTATTTTGAAAGGCATCTATTGGTCCCAACTGACAAGTAACAAGCTACACAGTTCTTTAATCCTCATTTGGCATCTGTGCTGCACTGGTTATATACGAGTCTGATTTTATACTTATGTAGAAGGGAGAGACAAGCAGCTATACAGCACAGTAAAGGAAATTGATTAGGAGTTGTCTCGCTGGCTTCCAGACACATTAACTAACGGTATGATCAGCAGTGGGGGGGTAATGGAACCTGAATGGATAGCAGAGACAATCCCAATGCTCTTCACTCCAAATTGCCTGCAAGAGGGAGTCTAAACTTTTAGCAAGACAATCAACAAATCAATGAAATTCAATTTCTTGTAGAACTTAGCAACCGAGGAAACTAAGCTGAAATTGAGACGGACAGCAGGGCTGAGAAAAGTTGTCCAGAGGTGATCTGTCCACGGGGAACATCTGTCACCAGCCAGTTTGTGTCATTTGCAGGTCTGTCTGTTGCCTTTCCAGTGTGATTATTTTTACTGATCAATACTTCTGCCTTACAAGTGCACACAAAGCTGATTATGGTTATTTGAAGCTTCCCAATACTCCACGGATTTAAATTTGACAAAGAATTAATCTGAGAGAAAGTCAGTGTTGAGGTAATTCCACGAGCATTGGGTTACACTACAGTATGTTACATGCAAAAATATGAAGAGAATCAAATAAAAGTTGCACTGCACTGAAAAGAATAATGTGCATAAATGAAGTTTCCATCTTGTCTCTAACCGCCTGGGATACAGATCCAGCTTCTACAGTAACCGTATCATTTTCAGCCTCTTGAATAACTTACCCTGCGGTTTGTCCACTTTCTTGGCTTCATCTTCCTTATCGGCTGGCTTCTCCTCCTACACGACAAATCAACATTTTCCACAAAGTCAGATGCTTGGCTCCATTAGTCAAACCGCGGCCATTAGAGAGACATTTTAATTTCGAGAGGGTTTTTTAAAGAATAGCGAATTTAACATTTGACAAATTACTCCCTTGCCTGATAGACACTTTTAAAAACAAGCTGTGTTTGAGCCGAAATGAATTTAAAAGTGCCCGTCGGGTAATGAGTGATTTCAATGAGGTCCGTATAATGAAACAATTATGTTTGATTCTTTGCTGGCAAGAGTACTGAGCCAGTGAATGGATGGAGGAGCAGATAAGAAGCCACTGCTTTGATCTGAGGAGAAACAAATGTAACCAATTCGCTGTATTACACGCTGGACGCAATATATTATTTTTTTGTGGTTATCTTTGATTTCAGTCTTGGCTGCTGCTGCTGCTGTGACTGGCACATGCTGAGCTGCATTAAAGCTAATCAAAGTTTGAAAGAGTATCACAGAAGAATCCTGCATCTTTTCAGACCCACCATATGAATAAATAATATGGTGAACAGTTAATAGAGAGAATTTTTAGTGAGAGCTTGTCTTACTTTGGCTGGAGCTGGAGCTGGGTCCACCCTCCTGGTCCCAGAGTCTGCTGGCACCTGTGGGCCACTGAGGAGGCCCTTCAACTTCCCAAGCATGTCTAGAAGCCTAAAGGTGCATCCGCTGTATTTTCTGCTACCTGTATGAGGGGAATGTGCATAAGGTGCCTAAAGATCCCACTCTTGGCTTAACCCTCCTGTTCACTCTGCCTGTGGCTTCTCTTCTGCACCTGTTTTAAAGCAACATGCTCTCATAACCACGTTAGTCCTCATGGTTTTAATGCATTTAGCACCGCTAATACTCTTGCACAGAGAATAGCCCCCACCATCGCCACAGAAAGGTAAGCCCATCACCATCTCATATAGGATCCCAACTGGCTTATAACCACTGAAGCAGGGAGGAGCACCTTACCAGAAAACATGCATGTGTGTGTGTGCAAGGAGAACATTCAGATCCACTCTGGCTCTTAAAATACAAAATGTCAGGACGCACTTTTTAAATGCACTGCAGCACATGCATAGTATACTATCTCATTAATGACTTTCGTGTGACTTTCGTGAACTCTTAGGTATCTTTTGGAGTACTGTAGTAATGCAGGGTTTCAAAAAATAAAGCAGAAAATCAGAATACTTGCCGCTAGTGAAACTGTAAAGCTTTTGAATGAGCTAAATGCAAATGCATCAAGTACATCGTGTCTGCTGTCAGCATGGATAAAAGAGGAGAGGTGTGAACACAGCACCTGTCATATGTTGCTCCCTTCGTGCTGGTTTAAGCTGCAGGAGCTTGTTTCTCAGCATGTAAGGTGATTGTTCTTCTCTGTGAATGGAAGTTATTTGTAGCTCTGTAGTGCTTTTTCAAATGACTGTATGTTAGAAGCACACAATGCATCAACAACAAATGTTACTACAAATTCCAAAGCTAACACCATTGTATTGCTGTAAAGTTAAACCTTCAGCATGAGTGAACACTTCTGTTTTCCCCTGCAGCACTGGACAGTACTCACTGTTCTAACTGCTGAGCTGGACTCATCCCTTCCCCACACATCCAACTCCTGACTGCATACAGCATCAACACAAGCAATAAGCTACTGTAAGTTTTGTGTCTCATTGCAACAAACATTTTTTCTTTGCCAGAGATCACAACTCTACAGACTGTAAAGCCAGTCCAGGACACCCTACCACTGCTGGGAGATGTCGTTCCTCACATGGCCAACAGGTGCTGGCACCAAGAAACCAAAACCACCCATCTAGTCTATCCCAGCTGACTTAGGGCAAAGGCAGGAGACACCCTGGACAGCTCGCCAGTCTAACACAGGGCTACACATAGAGACAAACAATCACACTCATACTTACAGACAGTTTAGAGTAATCAATTAACCTCAGCATGTTTTTTGATTGTGGGATGAAGCTGGAGTACATGGAGAAAACCCTCACATAGACAGGGAGAACATGCAAGCTCCATGCAGAAAGATACCAGGCCCAGGCTGGGATGCTAACTGGGGATCTTTTAGGTGTGAGGATAACCATCGAGCCACTCTGCGGCCCCAAACCAAAACCTCCAATTCTCTAAGTGTTGTAGTGCCATTATGTTCCATTAATGAGATGGTAAGCAACCTCCAACCCTCAATTGTCATTTCTTATTTACATTTAGCCCATGCTTTGCTGTTAACATGCATTTAGGACATTTTGCACCAAAAAAAAAACAAAACTCTTGGTTTGTCTAAGAACTAAATATGAAAACCTTGTTGCAGACACTCAGACACAACTATGGTCCCTGGGTTGGCCAGTTGATTGGTTGGTCGACATACTCACATCTGCTCATATTCTCATTGGCTGGGCAATCGTTGGTACTTTCAAGTAGAGAAAAGCACTTAATCATCTGCCTTCCATGACCAATCCATTGTGTTTGGAATTGAACGAACAGATGGTCTGGGAACATCCCTGTGTTTTTACAATTTTGAACTCTCTCAATCCATGCTGTCAAATTCAACTTATTGAACATTTACTGAAAGTTTATTTGGAGTCAGCTAAAGACTAATTGACATTACGTCAAAGAGGTCATCAGTGTGGCTGTGTTTTGTTACAGTGGATGGCCTAAAAGTTGTGTAAACTCTGCAAAGAGTAGTCTGCATATCACAGCTCAACAGTCAACATGGCTGACTAGCTGAAAACAGTAGGCTAACTGGTCTGTGTCAGGATGTTCCACTGGCTATCAGGATAAATTCATGAGAAATTTGATTGCGAATCAATTACAATTTGCATAAATCAATAATTTTGGTTGAATAATTATTTTAAAGAAGCAACCAATTGATCAGTCAAAGAGTAGGTATGATTTCAGTCGACCTAGATGCTATATGATTAGCTACAATACAGTAATATTCTACACTTACTGTGAAGATACAAAAGTGAAGCTTGGCCATTTACAGAATGATGATTTCTTAACACACACATTGTCATAAACGTTTTTTGTTTAAAGGTTTTCCTATGTTTAGTATTTCTAACTAGAATACATTGTCCTTGTCATATAACTTTTGCAAAAGTTATTTTTTCCGTATTTCAAAATAAATCTGCATCATTTCCATTTGTGTTTACTTGAGTGCAAACTTCTTCCCTGACATTTTCTGGCATATTACCACCATTAACTGTCAGTCTGTGGCAAAAAACTGTCACATATGTCTGTGTGCACCATATAGTCAGACATCTCCACAGCACTGTGGTCTGGCTGCACCCATTATGATGCTGCTATAGGCGGAAAAATCCCAAGTTTGCTTGTATTTCTTTTAGCCAGTCATTTATCTTGGCAGTGCTAAGCCCAGGTTGCCATGATGGAGCCCCTGCACAATAGGGAGAGTTTGTTTTAGTGGAATATTTGCATGCATCATGAAGGCTCATTTTTCACTGCAATATAAAGTCCTGCACCTCTATGGAAGCAACACAACCATGGCTAGAAGTTAAAGACAACTCACATATGTCTTGTCTGCAATATGTCGCCACAGTTTTAATGACATGCATAATGAGAAAAAAATATATATAAACAACAAGAAAAGCTCTAAGAGAGCAGTACTCTGCCAAGGCTGTTCATTCCCACATATGGCATTGTCAGAAATGCAACATGTTTTTGTAGAAGTGCAGCAATTTTTTATTAGCTATTGATGATCAGAAATCACAGCAACATAGAATGTGGCCGTTTAATATAGATGTACCCACAAACAAAATGACCTTCCGCTGAGCACAGGCGTGTCTTATGCATGTGTACGTTATGTATGGATACTGAATGGCGTGACCTAAATATGTAGCAGGCGCGGGAATTGATGGGACTCAGAAACACCATCACATTTTAATCAATTGTTCCTTGTAAAATGCCGGATAGATATGTCCCAAAAAGTCTGCACATGGCCGTAGCCAGGTATGAGGTCAGCGAGGTCCGGACCTCACCTATTTTTTCCGAGTTTTTTTTTTTTTTTTGCCAAATATGCCCAACTGAATAAAACATAAACTCATATAAACTTGAAACCTCTCTGTGAAACGTGCTTGTAAATTGTAAATTGTGGTAAACATCCATGGGCTTTGTGTTCTGTTTGTGCCTGTGTGCGTGTTGCGGTGAAAAGCTGTTTGATCAGCTGATGCACGTACCGCAAATGCGCCCTGTGACGCGCTTGGCAGCGGGCCAAACCCCGTTCAAAAACTAGTGTTTTTATTATTAGCACTTTGTAGACCACATCCCCGCCCATCTACACCAAGGTGACCACAATATATATTTTTAGATAATTCGGCACTAGTTCGGCCTGTCAGATCATCTGATCAAAGAGTTTAATTACTTTTATCCACAGCGGAGAGCGCGTCCAGCGCTTTTTTTTTTTTTTTTTTTTTTGATGAGCGCCTGGCTCATCAGACACATAGACTGTATATATAGTGGACATAGCATCTGGCTCCAGAATTGAAGCCAATCCGGAAGTGTCAAAAACTTGCAATATCACGCCGTCCACTAGGGTTGGCTCCAAAAAGCTTTTGCTCCATAGACCCCAATTCATTTTTGGAAAAAATTAAATTTGATAGACTGATTTTCTACAGCTCAGGATTTTTTTCCTCTTAGTTTTCATGGTCAAAATGAGAGATCAGGTGGCCGATCTTAAAATAAATCAATACTGAATTTTAAATAAATCGTTAAAGTTGGCGGAGCCAGGGGGCGTGGCTATACTTGATAGACAGCAACAGAAGCCTCTGCGGTAAAACGTGGGCGGGATAAGAGAGTTTTCAGCCAATCCTGCCCCTAGTTGCTCTCGGGTCCAGTCTGTTTGATGACGCTTTTAACGTCACTGGCTCCAAAAAATCCAAAACGGCGACCAGGAAGTAGCAAAATCCGGGCTTCATTTTCTCACCGTTGAAACCAACGGGTGACGTCACGGTTAGTTTACGCCTGATCAGACAACATACAATGTATGTTGAAGATATTTCTAACCTTGCCAGTGACGACTTGTGTCTGTGAGAGGTCATTCTCAGCCATGCAAAGACTTAAGACATGGCTTAGATCTACCATGTCCAACGACAGACTGACAGGCCTGGCGATGATGCATGTGCATCAGAAAGTGGAGGTGAACCGGGAGAATATCCTTCGACGGTGGGATGCCTCTGGTCACAGGAGGATTCAGCTAGCCTTTGATGTAAAAAGTTGATTTGTTTTTTTGAAAAAATATACATTTTTGTTTGGAAAATGCTGATTTCACATCATTAAAAGATATTTAAACAACAAACATCTTGTGTGACTTGTAGCCTAAAAAAAAAATATATATATATATATAAAAATAAATATTTTTAAAAAACATTGAAAAATTTTCGGCGCGCACTTTGCGCGCGCATCATGGACCTCACCTATTCCAAAATCCTGGCTACGGCCCTGAGTCTGCAGTGGTGGATTGTAGTAGGATCGCAATCATTTGATCATCAGCAGACAGCTGACACAGTGTTCACTTGTTGTCATGGTTACAGTGATGGCATGCCGCTATCTCACAATGTTACAGAAATCTTTAACAAATCTAAACTATAAGCCGCATCACTGCTAAAATGTAATTATTTGGTGCTTGTGTTATTTCTGACCTTCCCTAAAAATGTCATCGAAATCCATTATTCTCTATTTTGACGGAATAACAGACTGACAGACAAATGTAGCCGATCGTCACATAACGCCGTGTTCCTTGGTGAAGCAATGAAGGATGCCCATGAACTGGACTATTCTGTTCTGTTCTAGCTGTGTCCTCCATGTCACTGCAGACTAATCTGATTTCTACTAGCCGATCGTCACATAACTCCACTGCGCTCCTCGGCGGAGTAAAAATGGTGATAACTGGAGCTTATGTGCTTATGTGTTTGCAGTATTGGATGAAAAAAAATGTGGCTCATGCTGTAGTTGGGATATATCTATTTCCATTTTTACATCTTCTACAAACTTGCCATTTTTTACACTTACTCTTTGACACTCAAAAAGATGTTTCACTGTGCTGAATGTATCTTCCAACAGCTTGTTGACAGCTTGTTCCTCTGTATACCATTTTAACTATGCTGCAGTTCTTTAATTGATCAAATGTATTTTACTCTCCTCTCAGTCGGTTTTGTCGTCTCCTCTCTGCTTTGTGTGAACACCACCGTGGAATTTGTGTCACATCTGTTGGTCACAGCTCCAGTCAGTAACCGCATCTCAGGTATTAACAGTGTATTTCTGGTGACTTTTTGAATGAGATGCAGATTTAAGTGATTTCATTTAAATATCACAGTTGTAAGGTTATTTTTGGCTCCGTATTTTAGCATATTAATATGTCACATTTGATATGTTCACAGACTGTAGGGAAGTTTAAAATATGATGCTTCTGTTTTTACAGTTTGTTACAATAAATGGTGTCATTCTGGTGATTTTTGATAAAAATCTGGAGAGCTTTCAAGCAGGTATATATTTATATACGTCCTTTTATTATCCAGCAGGTAAGCTGTCTGTATGCATTAACACTTGGTTAGAGCAGGGATTCCCACTATGTAAAATCTACATCATAAATGCATTAACCTCATTCCATAACCAGCATGACACATGGGGGGGTGGGGTGGGGGGACACACACCTGTAAGTACGGCTATTTCTGCTCGTGAATCTTGTCTTTTTCATTATCTTTGCATACGTTCCTGCTTTTATTTATTCCTTATCTCAGTGAGACACTCATATGCTCGCTTGTCATTAAGAATAAAATTACGCCGCGGTCGCCCACCCACTCGGACCATATTTCTCTGTTCCGTTCCTCCTGTCACCCCGAGGAACGGCCAACAGAATGCCACAGTGATGCACACGGGGCTTGACTCAGCCGTGGGCTTCATGTAATGTTTCTCCAAGCATTCTGAAGGACCATTGACTTGTCTGGGCCAGTAGAGAGGAACGGATGAGTGGAGGACTTGTTCATGTCTCTTCGTCTTTCTGCTGTCTAGTGATGCAGGGAGATGGGGTATTAGATCCTCCCCCATCTCTTCCATTAATTTAATTAAACCCCAAAGGGTGTAGCCCTTGACTTAGCACTCAAAGAGCTTGATATGTATTAGAGAGAGCAACAAAAGAGGCTTTATATTGTTATACTCACTGTGCGCATTCGAAAAATCCCTTAAGTTTACTTGTTTTGCTGCATACAAACATACAAAATAGATTGAAAAAGGAGGTTAAAGGAGATGAATGACTGAAATTGCAATATAAAACCTGACTGAACCCACACCTTTCACCTCCTCACACACCCTCCATCAGAGACCCTGACCCCGCATACAGGCAGCAGCTCAGTTTGTCAGTCAGCAGGCAGCAGAGTGATGACAGACTCCTGCATAACAGCTCGAGGTAAATTTACAGCACAGAGTGGAGGAGGCTGAGTCGTCTGGTGGCCACTGACATATGACTCACCACAGTAATTGGTGTAATACAGAGCGGATCTCAACCAGGGGTCTGGAAATTATAAGAAGGCCTAACTGAGGGAGGCCAATTCATAGAGTAATCATAGTGACAAATGCCACAATGATTACTCCTTTAACAATGCCATAAAAATCAAGCACTGTTCACTTACTATGTGTGCGGTCTCCATTCAGCGAGGAAACGACAAAGTGGCAGCGATTGGTTCCTGCAAGAAAATGCCTTTTTGAAGAACCACTTCAGATACTGAAAAAGAACACTTTTCACAGAGTTTTTGTGTTTGAAATATTACAGAGCAAGATTTTAATTTTGGTGTTTATTAGTCTTTTGCTGTTGAGGGATGAATAGATCTAAACAACATATTTATGTAGAGAGCAGGACAGAATAGTTGAGGAAACACAGCTTTAAGATACGTATTCATTTTATTGACTGAAAGAGAGGCCTCACATGACTCTGGAAATTGTTGGCTTCTGGTTAATAGTGTTGTTCATGTAACCTCCATCCTGTCACTCATATGAGGTCTCTAAAAGTTTCTAGATATGAGGGTGAAGACATATTTTTACCATTTTGTTCACGCTTGTCCTGATCTACAGGTAGCCACAAAGCGCTAAGAACTTCTGGCAAAAGTAGTAAAGAAGAAGACGGTAAGTAAATACATCAATGTAAACAATGCAGTTTTATAAGTGGTTTATGTGGAGAATATGACATGTGACTTCAAGCATACATACAGTGCCTTTCAGTGAGAAACACTGAATGTAATCACAGATGCCACAGGGGACCTTTAAGTCTTTAGTCGTAGCGCAAGTAATTAACATAAACCTGCATAAACAGATGTTTTTGGCTACTCTTGGCAGCAGAAACAAGCTGTCAGCACATCACTGACACAACATCACCATTTAAGCCTCTGTATTCTACAGAGTTTCCGGGTGGTTTTTGCTCCTGTTACATTTTTACTCACTGCAATGCTGCTCCTCTATGGAAACATCAGAACCATGGCTGGAAGTAGAGAGAACTTTTTAGGAGAAACTTTAAAAAACAGGAATAAATATGTACATTATTTACTAAACTCGGAAACTGTGATGGTTTTACATGCTATTACTAATTACAGTTTTAAAACCTCTGCTAACTGTTTTCATGCTATTCTGCACATTAACTCTACAGAGGTATTTCACCATGCTGAATGTATCTCCTAACAACATGTTGACCTTTTGCTCCTCTGTATGTTGATGTTAAGGGTCCGTGTAAATTTTGGCAATTGGATTTTCCGTTCTGAAACGGGTATTGAAAAACAAAAAACAAGTGTTTTTTAAAATTTATTTTGGTTTTAAAATACAAAAATTAAAATTGAAATACAAGGAATTTTCCTTTTCATGATCAAAAAGGTATATCCCAAATTTTAATAAGGCGTTCATTTTCATTTTATATTTGAAATAACAAACAAGTAAAATCAGTAAGAGACAGAAAGGAATAAAGGTCCATTTTTTTCATTTTCTGAGACCGGAAGTGGTCATCAGCAAGTGTGGAGGCAATCGGAGTACGGTGCAAAGACTGAACATATTGTTTTTTTCTTTAGTTGTTATGGTCAGAATGAGAGATCAGGTGGCCGATCTTAAAATAAATCAATATTATTTTGTATAGAGCGTTAAAGTTTTGCGAAGCCAGGGGGCAGCCTAGTCTGGAAGGATTGACAGGTCCTATGGAGGAGACAGCCCAGACGCTCATTCACCATAAACTCTGTTCTCTTTTAGATTTAGTTCTGATAAAAACAGAAAAAAAAAACTTTTCCACAGACAGTTTTTCTGTCTGTTGACTTGTTTTAACCAGTTTTCTACCTTCAGCTGATCCTACCAGCAGACACTGACAGGACTCTGATAGTTCGGTAAGTGTTTGTTTTTTCTTATTGGTGCAGCTTTTAATGCACTTTTGACTCTAAAAACGTCATATTATAGCATGTCACTCTAAAAACATCATAATATAGGTTTGGTCCAAAAAACGTCATTTTATAGCATGTTCCTCTAAAAACGTCATTTTATAGGCTTTGGTCCAACAACATCATAGTATAGCATGCCGCGCTAAAAATGTCACAGTATGGCATGTCGCTCTACAAACGTCATAGTATAGCATGTCACTGTAACAAGGTCATAGTATTGGCTTTGGTCCACAAAACATTATGTCCCGGCAGTCTGAAGTAGGTGAGGAGCATCACAAAGACGTCCAAATGCTTGTTTCCAGAGGGTTAGACGAGCATTTATTTGAAAGAGTAAGTTTACAACAACACAACATGTGAGGGGGTTAAAAGCAAATGGGTGTTAAATAAAAATAAATAAACCTAAAAGTGAACTTCACATTGACATTGATGGGCATTCCAACCAGGAACAAAGTAAAAGATCATCAATACAAAAAAACCCTCTTCCTGTTCACCTCTTAAAACCCAAAAACACACTACAGTAACACCCTAAACTAAAATTACCAATGGGTTCCCTGTTTTCCTTTCTGAACAATTCAAAGGTCCCTCTCTATCTCCCCACACATCCACCAACCACCAGAACACATCTCTAAAGTTCTGCTGAAGCTCAGCTTCCCCTCAGAACAAGTGCTGCCAGATGAAAGAGCCTTTTGAGAGGCAGCTGGCATCGTGATTGGACGGTACTTTGGTCTGATCCAATCCAGCTTCAGCTCCAGAGACGGCAGGCAGGACAAGTCAACGGAGGCCGGGTGGACGAAGGCATGCAGCTGAGTACAATCTAGAAAACAACAGAGGAGGAGAGCAGCGGCCCAGGACCAGAACAAACAGAGTATGTCTCTGAGAAAACATCATCGTATAGCTTTTGGTATGAAAAAACACCATCATATACATTGTATATTGTACAAATAACAAGTCAAAGGAAAGAGACATACATTGCAGAATTGTAGTAATTGTGGGCTGACTAATTTACTGATTGTCAGTATTTTAGTTTTTACTGATTTACGGTAATAAATTAATTTAAAAATGGCGCTACTTTGGCTCTGAACCTTTATCTAGCTGTGGTCACTCTGTCTTCTGGAGTGATTTGATTGGTTATACGTTACGAATAAAACTCCTTTAACTTAACATCTGTAAACAAAACAAAAACGTATCAACAAAGTTTTCTGTTAGTTTGTGTTCTTCTAAGTTTAACTCCAAGATTTTAAATACTTTCATTTACTGCAAATGAATATCTGCTCCAAATGTCTCACTAATAATCATTATCAACCTTAAAAACCCACAAAACACCCCTCTATACTGGACCACACTTAGTACAGTCCAGTTCCCCCTTCTATAAATGTGCTTGGAATCTTCCACTTCCTGTTTGTCAAAATGGCCTCCTACCTGGACAGGTTTTGTTGGAGCTCATGCAACAAACATTTTGGGTAACTGCACTTAAATATGGATGGATGACACTGAATTAGAGTTCAGATGTGTAGCTCTGTCATTAAATACTAAATTATTTCTCAGAATTCACAGAGAAAAATCTGAAATGTTTGCTAGGTTAGCGTCCCACATGTTCTTTGGCTCAGCTAAAGCTAACCCTCTCCAACTTCTGGATCTCTTGAGTTGCTTGTTGTTCAAATATCTTGCTAGAGATGCTGAAGCTCAGAAAGTCTGAGATGTTTGTTCAGAATAAGCTCATTCTCAAGTCTTATCTGAACTGTCCTCTTTAGTTTGAACTTTCCCTAAACTTAGGAGTTAATGACCGAGCAGCACATCCAGACTCAGCCTCATTTATGTAGAGATTAAACTTCAGTGTCATTCATTGATGATAAAGTGCAGTTTGTCAGATGTTTGTTGCACATGCTCCCGACCAAACAAGTCCAGCTAGAAGATGATGTGAAGAGAAGCTCCAGAGGATGAACATCACACATTTACGTTTGAAATAAATGTTCTTTAATTAGACATTGTCATGCAAAAGTTGGATTTCCCTTTAATGATGTTCAAATCTTTGAGTGTTTTGTTGATGTTGGTTTCTAAATGTTTTCTGACACTCGGCTCCAAACATTAAAACCTTCTACGGCTCACAAGCTGCAACAATTCAAACATTATCAACTATCTTTCTGACTAAACTCAGATAAAAAGTGAAAAACTGCCTGATTCCTCCATCATGGATGTAAATATTTTTGTTTTTATGACAGTAAGCTGAATATATTTGGGTTTAACATTTTATAAACCAAAAAAAGAAATGAATTACTGGAGAAAACATTCAACAGATTAATGGATAAAGAAAATGTGTTTTCCAACATATATGGCTGAATTCCTCCAAAATTACAAGATACATACAATTTAAATTCAGTTTTACTTATATAACGCCTATTACAGGTCAAATTGTCTCAAGACGCTTTATTTTTATATTTTTGTCATATTTAAAATATGACAAAGTAAGAAATTTAAACCTCTTTACTAATCCAATTCATTATTTGGTTTATTAGAGACTAATTGACAATTAAAATAACTTTTAAAATTAAAAGTTATTAAAATAACTTGAAGATATCAAGTTGAACATCTGGATGGAGGTTGATAAAATTTGACCTCCCTTCATTTGTCTGGAGCCAACTCCATGAATTTTAGGGATGCTGGTTAAAGACCTGGGGCCTCATTTATAAAGCTTGCGTACGCACAAAACAGGGCTAGAAAGTGGCGTACGCCACTTTCTACGCAAAGGTTGTGATTTATAAAAACAAACTTGCCGTGAGACTGTGCGCACGGTGCGCCAACCTTGATGCTCGATGCTTGCTTACGCACAAAACAGGGCTAGAAAGTGGCGTAAATCACAACCTTTGCGTAGAAAGTGGCGTACGCTGTGATTTCTAAAAACAAACTTTGCGTGAGAATGTGCGCACCGGTGCGCCAACTTTGATGCTTGCTTAAGCACATTTTGGAGACAGAGGGAACGGCAGTGCCAGAGGGTGAAGTGGTGAATTGAAACCAGATTGATCTCAAACCTTTATTGTTATCACATATTAGACTTGTAGAGCCGGATAATCATAAACCCTCATTGTTGTAGATGTTCATATAGTGCACCATTCGGTCTACGACTGTATTTGCAGAACCATGTTCATATATTAACGGGCAGATTGAACGTTATTTCATTCAGTCGTTTGACCTAAGGGCTGGTCCACGTCTGGGCCGGTGCGCTGGTCTTCATTAAATAGATTTGTTTACTGATCACCCGGCGCCCGTATAGCTCATCGGGTTATGCAGGTGACCCATTTGCAGAGACTGGTCTTCGACGCAGCGGCCCGCGTTTGATTCCTGCCCGCGGCCCTTTTATGCATGTCTTTCCCCATTTCCTGTCACTCTTCACTGCAACTATCACAGTAAAAAGGCAGAAAAAAGTAAATTATTGTGTTTATTTATCCATATGCGGCCGAATGGGATGAGCGTCCAACCATTAATCAGCTCTGTTCAGGTACGCAGGCACACATGTGTCACACCACAACCACGCTCAGTGTAGGGAAAAGACTGCAGGCCGTGGATCCAGCAGCTTATTTATATACAGATACATTCATGAGTTACTTTGCATTGACCATTCATGGTAAAATGTGGGTGTGTTGTGGGCGGAATGTGAGGTGGATCCACCTGTGCAATCTTCCAGCTGGTGTGTGATTATAAAGGGAAAATTGCGTGCAGCTGTGCTTACGCACAGTTTTATAAATCAGGGGCGAAGGGCATACGCCCATTTCGGATTTTCGGCGTACGCAAACTTTAGTATGGATCCTACGTAATGTTTTATAAATGAGGCCCCTGAGCTTTCACACAGTCTGAGTGCTGAAATTTTCTAAGTCCCACAGCAGTTCTTTGTTAGATTTAACTTTCAGACAGTCCAAGGACTGATATCTTCTAAGTTCCTGAGTAGATCCTTGTTAGTTTGAACCTTCAGACAGTCTGAGGACTGAAATTTTAAAAGTTTCTCAGTACTTTCTGTGTCAGTACTTTCTCGCTAAATCTAGCGACTTTCCAAAGCGTCCTAGCAACTTTTTTTGTCAAAAGCGACTAGCGACAAATCTAGCGACTTTTTCTGCCGTTTTGGAGACTCTGACAGGAAAACTCGGCTCATTCTGCAGTTACTGTTTTCAATGAGCAGCAGGTGCTGCTGTGAGCTTCTCCCTGTCCCAAATAACAGGCTGTCAATCCAGTAACCCCGCAGCAGTCCCAGTGTCTGATTAGAGGACACATCACTCCGCGGCCAGACGGCAGATGAATCGAGCATGCGCAGTCACTACAGATCCCATCCAGGCTTACAGAGCGGCATATAAATGAAAATGTTTTCTTCACTGTCATACTAAAATAAACCACAGCATTTAGGCTCTAGTTCAAAAACATATTTTGGGTGTTTTATACTCACTTTTTGGTCTCTTCCACAACGTCATTCCTCTCTCCTACAATGTTGATTACAATTACATGCAAACTGGGAATTATGCAAATTAGGAGATGACGTCATTTAGCGGCTTCTCGGACAGCCAATAGCGACTTTCCTTACTGAGGAGTTGGCAACACTGCTAAAACATAAACAGCTATGGAGGAAGACAGTGGACTCGACTCAGAAGAACAATCTAAATAACAAGATGGCGAACAACCAGCTCAAATCGACGAGCTTGTACCTAAAAGAGGGGGAACTTCTGTCATATGGCGGTGGTTTGGATTTAAAAAGACCGACAAGGATCAGACTACCGTACTTTGTAAGGTATGCCGCTGCCCACTCCCATTCATTCATTGAATTTACCAAAAATATGCTATATCGTGATGTATATCATATCGGGATATAAAATAAGCTATATCAGGATATAAAATTTTGGTCATATCACCCAGCCCTAGTCTGGACTAAACAAATAACAGCAGCATAAGTCTCAAACGTCTGTATGAGGAGTCTGGATTGAGGTTTCTCACTTGATAATGATCAAAACATGAAAATTCCACCTAAAATCCTCCAATGTAGAGCTAAAAGATGAGTTTAATGGTATATTTCACCTAAAATTCTCTACTGTAGACCTTGGAGGTTGGTCTAATGGTATATTCCACCCAACATCCTTGAACATAAACTTAAAAAGTTTGTTGAAAGGAATATTCCACCTAAAATCCTTCAATGTTGACCAAAAAAAATCTTGGTGTAAAGGAGTATTCCACCTTAAATGTAGACCTAAAAGATGATTTGGAGTAATATTCTCCTCTAAAATCTTCCAATGTAGACCTAAAAGGTTGATCTGATGGTATATTCTACCCAACATCCGGGAACATTTACCTGAAAGGTTGGTTTAATGGAAGAACCCTTGAACATTGGGCTTAATGGTATATTCCACCCAAAATACTTGTACATATACCAAGAAGTCTGTGTAAAGGAAATGTAGATCTAAAAGGATTGTTTAAAGGAATATTTAAACTATTATTTTCATTATTTAATAATCTGCTGTCAATCAGAACCCTGGCAAACTTATTCTCATCATATTTTTTTAGTGGAAGTCATTTTTTACCAGCGTTATTGAGTCAAAAGCTGCAGTTCAACACAGACACATTCACAAGCATCCACAAACCTCTCAGCACTCAAACACCCACAAACAGGCGGCCGGCTGGGCCGAGGCTCGGCAGCGTCCTCAGACCCGCGAGTCGAGGAGTCGGTGAACTTGTTGGTTCTGTTTGAAGGCCTTCATGGGGTCCAGTAGAAGTCCACGTAGTCGGTGTTGGCTTTGAACCGCAGCGACTGGCCACCATCAGGTGGACCGGCTCGTCCTCGTAGGACTCCTCCTGTGGCCTTGAGGGGACCACAGGAACATTCAGCAGCTGTTGGAGTTCTTCCTGTCAGGCTCATGGTGGAACTGCTCTGAAGTATCTTGTACTCGTCTTATCTGGAACAATCTAACAGCCTAAACTGTTAACAGTGGTGTAAAGAAGCAAACACACAGTCATAGATTAGGTCTCAAACTAGATTTATTTTAGAAAACAAATCAACTTAGAGGCATTAGTTCATGCATGTAGCTGAACAGGAGGCCGTCCAATCAGGTTAGAGGTCTTCAATCTGTAGGCTGTTTGGTCAGACTCTTGGACCTCCATCAGCTGACGTGGATGTTTGATGGTCTTCCTCTCTAGTGCCAGATGATTCATCCATGAATTCAGCAGCTACAGACTAAAATGAAGCTCATGCTGCAGTTATTGAATTCCTGTTCCAGATCAGATGTTCAGAGTTCACCTTGAATGCTGCTGTCTGCTGTCTGATAGTTTTCCTCATTGTCGTCTTCAATAAAGTCTTTTTCCTCATGTCAGGATGCGGTGAGACTCTTTCTCAGTCGCTGCAGACGTCCCTCATTGTGCATCTCCAGAGAAGAAACAGAAAAACTGGTCAGTGCTTCAGCTTCACAAACACTCTCCAGCACTGAGAGTGTTTCAGGAATTCATTCATTGTGTTGTGAACTTTGAAGGAGCAGAAACTTTACAGCTGCCAAAGATATGAACTCCCATTCTGGATGTTTTAGGAAATGAAGTTCATCAAATGAATAACTGATTCATGCTGATAACTCTCATTAAATTACTGAAGAAATTAACATAAATACCTGAAAACTCTCAGGGAGCTTTTGTTAAAGTTTATCTATAATTCTATCATCATGTTCTGGAACCAGGACTCTCCAGAAGTTCCTTCAATCAGATACTTGTGTGTTTCTATTTAAGACTCCAGGTTTGAATGTACAGCAGAGGATTAGAAAGGAGTGGTTTTAATATTTAAATCAGTCTAGTCAATGTTTGGAGTAAAAATGATTAAAATTAAATATACACACGTGGACAAAATTGTTGGTACCCCTCAGTTAAAGAAGGAAAAACCCACAATTCTCACTGAAATCACTTGAAACTCACAAAAGTAACAATAAATAGAAATGTATTGAAAATTAAATAATCAAAATCAGCCATCACTTTTGAATTGCTGATTAACATAATTATTTAAAAAAACAAACTAATGAAATAGGGCTGGACAAAAATGATGGTACCCATAACTTAATATTTTGTTGCACAACCTTTTGAGGCAATCACTGCAATTAAACGATTTCTGTATTTGTCAATGAGCGTTCTGCAGCTGTCAACAGGTATTTTGGCCCACTCCTCATGAGCAAACAGCTCCAGTTGTCTCAGGTTTGATGGGTGTCTTCTCCAAATGGCATGTTTCAGCTCCTTCCACATATGTTCAATGGGATTCAGATCTGGGCTCATAGAAGGCCACTTTAGAATAGTCCAACGCTTTTCTCTCAGCCATTCTTGGGTGTTTTTGGCTGTGTGTTTTGGATCGTTGTCCTGTTGGAAGACCCATGACCTGCGACTGAGACCAAGCTTTCTGACACAAGGCAGCACATTTCTCTCCAGAATGCCTTGATAGTCTTCAGATTTCATTGTACCTTGCACACTTTCAAGACACCCTGTGCCAGATGCAGCAAAGCAGCCCCAAAACATTACTGAGCCTCCTCCATGTTTCACCGTAGGGACAGTGTTCTTCTCTTCGTATGCTTGGTTTTTGAGTCTATGAACATAGAGTTGATGTGCCTTACCAAAAAGCTCCAGTTTGGTCTCATCTGTCCAAAGGACATTCTCCCAGAAGCTTTGTGGCTTGTCAACATGCATTTTTGCAAATTCCAGTCTGGCTTTTTTATGAGTTTTTTTCAGCAGTGGTGTCCTCCTTGGTCGTCTCCCATGAAGTCCACTTTGGCTCAAACAACGACGAATGGTGCGATCTGACACTGATGTACCTTGGCCTTGGAGTTCACCTTTAATTTCTTTGGAGGTTGCTCTGGGCTCTTTGGATACAATTCCAACGATCCGTCTCTTCAATTTGTCATCAATTTTCCTCTTGCGGCCACGTCCAGGGAGGTTGGCTACTGTCCCGTGGGTCTTGAACTTCTGAATAATATGGGCCACTGTTGTCACAGGAACTTCAAGCTGTTTAGAGATGGTCTTATAGCCTTTACCTTTAAGATGTTTGTCTATAATTTTTTTTCGGATGTCCTGGGACAATTCTCTCCTTCGCTTTCTGTTGTCCATGTTCAGTGTGGTACACACCTTTTCACCAAACAGCAGGGTGACTACTTGTCTCCCTTTAAATAGGCAGACTGACTGATTATGAGTTTGGAAACACCTGTGATGTCAATTAAATGACACACCTGAGTTAATCATGTCACTCTGGTCAAATAGTTTTCAATCTTTTATAGAGGTACCATCATTTTTGTCCAGGCCTGTTTCATTAGTTTGTTTTTTTAAATAATTATGTTAATCAACAATTCAAAAGCAATGGCTGTTTTTGATTATTTAATTTTCAATAAATTTTTATTTATTGTTACTTTTGTGAGTTTCAAGTGATTTCAGTGAGAATTGTGGGTTTTTCCTTCTTTAACTGAGGGGTACCAACAATTTTGTCCACGTGTGTAGATAGATTTGTGTCAAATAATATTGTAGAGTCTCACTTAAATATATCCAAATTAGTTCAGTGTATTTACATTTTTATAGAATATTTGATTTCTTAATCTCAATCCTGTAAGGTCTGACCCTAAATATTATTATAATGATGTCAATGTAAATATTAAATAATATTGTAGTGCAGTCATAAACTTTAATCAGCTGAACTTGCATAATAAATATCACTGCACAATCTTAACCTGAATGTTCATATTATTTACATAATTCATGATATTCTAGAGTCTTAACTGGAATATTTCTAACATGAATTTGTTTTGTATTGTGCTGATAAACAACAATAACCCGACTTTCAGATCATATTTATTGTCTGATTGTGAGACTAAATTCCTTCACATTCTGGCTGTAGGAATAAATAAAAAGAAAATCTGTTCATTTCCACATTATGCACATTTATTTATTCTTCATACCTCAGACTGAATGGTAGCTGTCAGTAAAAGCAAAATCATCTTCTGGACTGCATCCCATAATGAAACATGGATAGAATTTAACATTCATGTATCCATGGCAACTTTCTGTTTCTTACCAAAATTCACAACAAAAGTAAAGATATGAATGTAAAACTTCAGGGATGACTGCTGACCAGAAGTATTCTGATCAATACTTCATGATCAATATCAGGACAGATGTTACAGTTCCAGCTGTTCCACTAGACTGCAGTTATTCACAGAAATTAAAACGTCACATTCCTCATAAAAACTAGATGGACTTTTATTAAATAAAGTGTTGGTGAATTAACAGTGTAATTAAATGAGATGTGAGACTTCCACAGCATGGATCACCATCAACTGGATCTGCTGTTGATTCAGAGCTGAATGTCAGAATGAACTGAGATAGAAAAACTGCTTTGAGCTGCAACATTACGGTCTGACAATCCAACACCATCACTCAGCTGCTTGTTTTGCTCCAACATGCTGTGAAGTTCAGTTTTTACCTGAATCAATGCAGAGATTCTATTTCCTACCAAGACTGGGATAAAAATTAGAATGTTATGAGGTTATTAATGCAACTAAATCCTTTCAGATGGAAGGATTTACTTCTAAGTTCTAGTCAAGTTTCAGTTGGAGAACATTGCATTGACTAAGAAAAACAGCGATACCTTCATAGTAACATTTAATAAACCTAAAGCTTCCCTTTTGGCTCATTGGTGGAGTTTGTTACTGAGCATCTGAACCTTAAATCCAGTCAGAGGACCATCTTCAGTCAGAACTTCAAGACCTTCCATCGGCTGGACCAGATGTGGCATCAGCTCCCTCTGAACATCTGGATGACAGGAGAAAAGACAGAAATCAAACACAGATATATTATATTATTTTTTTCACTTTCATCATTTTATAAAAGTAACATGAACTTGATTAAAACTTGACATCAGTAATGAAAGTAAATGTTTTTATCTCGTGTTGAAGCTAAATTTAAAGTCAGTTTTAATGACAGTTTATCCTGAGAGGAGTGAGAATGGAGCTTGTCTATTCATTCTTTATTAAAATGCTTTGTCCTTGTGTCTGATTAATTGTCTTAAAGCTCACAAAAATGAGACAAACTTAAATGAAATGGTCATTTTGATTCTTTGGAGTCAAATTTATTGCTTAGACTAAGTGACAGAAAACAGTTGGAGACCCAGCCGTGACCCCAAGAACACAGCAAGTTCTGAATCTTCACGGTCTGTCGATGAGTTTGGTTTTCTGGGTGCTAGAATGAATTTGGAGTCAGAGTGTTGCTGAGTTGGAAGTTGCTGGTTTGAGTTGAACATTCTATTCACCTTCCTTCTTGGTATTGGACAAGTTTTAAATCTTAAAACCCTCAAAGTAGGTCCACAAGGATCACAATAATAATCC
Organism: Acanthochromis polyacanthus; assembly: GCF_021347895.1. Taxonomy (NCBI): domain Eukaryota; kingdom Metazoa; phylum Chordata; class Actinopteri; family Pomacentridae; genus Acanthochromis; species Acanthochromis polyacanthus. The sequence continues at coordinate 12,758,590 of NC_067132.1, forward strand.
TTATGGAGGGGTTTGGGGGTGCTTAGCAACAGCATTTTTGCCAGTGTTGTTGCTAAGCATTCTGGTATTGTGTGGTATTTTTAGCGTTTAGCTGCTCTGTTGAGAAAGTTCGGCTTTCTTAGGTGTAACTATTAATCTTTTCTGCCGGGTTTTTATTTATTTATTTGCCGCCTAACTTACTGTAAACTTCAAATTTTCTGCGCATCAGCAGATTCAGTTGTAGCGCACTGCTTGAGCTCCTCATATTTGTTAAGCAAATACATAATATTACACGTTATCTATTTTTGTCGGCGCACAGAGTTTGTGCACAGAATTGCATCTTGGATTCACACCCAGGAAAATGGACCTTACTTCTGCTCTGGTGAGTGTTTTTTTGAAAAGTCCTCTGTTGTCTGTCCTGCATTATCTGCCCAAATCTCAATTGTATGCCGGTGTTTCATGTAGCTTGGGACTGGTATTAGATTTATCTTCAAAAGGAATACCTTAAAAGTTAAAAGGGGTGTTTTATAAGCTCTTTATGTTGAATGCTGCACTTCTTCCTGCTACCAAATGGGGGCAGAGCTTCCTTTCCTATCTCCTCTGTGCGTAGCTCTCCAACAGATGATGACACTATTTTCATTAGAATTAGCCAGATGCTATTGAGAATTACTGCGAGCTCCAAGAAAGCAAAAAAACAAACAAAAAAAAAAACAGTAGACATCAGCATGACTTATGAGGATTTTAAAGACGGCAACATCTGGTGCCACTACAGAACTGGTCCCAAGAAAATAAAAAGAGTCACTAATTTATTGTCAAATCCCAAATCCCAGACAATTAATACTTAACATCTGATTCTTTTGGAAGAGGCATTTTTTGGACAGTAACTGTGACTGTTGACATTGGCTGTCAAAAAGCTGCTTTCAAAGGTGTATTTTTAAATGAGTGATGATGTATTAAATCAAGTCAAACAGGCATGTTTCTGGAAAATATCCTCTGTGATGCTCCATTAGCATTAATAACTTTTGTTTCATGCCTGATACAGTTCAGATGTTGCTGGTGTTGTCAAAAATATCCATCCATGGTGTACTTACCGAATTGCCACTTGTATTTCTGCTTCATTATTGCAGTGATATCAATCTTTCTAAGATGCTCTGCATGTTGAAGTGTGTTTCATCTGCTTTCTAAAGGCTGAAGGATGGTGACATGAGGCAACAAGCGAGGCTGAATGTGCAAATTCCAGTTGAGGTACATGCTTTACTGGCTTTTCACGGTGAAAAGGTGTGTGAGCGCACGTGCTTCTTAGTGACGGTGACAAGCCTCCGTGTGGGTTTTTCGGTGTGTATTTGTGTGCGGCAGGTGCACCACGGAGCACTGAGGTGTGTCATTGAGAGGGCCTGTGGGGCTTAATGCCTGGCCGGTTGGTGTGCACATTAATCTGAATGAAGGCACAAAGTGACAGGCCTGTGATTTAGACTGCCCATTAAAGCTTACAGTCACATGCTTCCCACTGTCACAACAGAGGGGCTTCGAGACGGGGAGGATCAGCCAGCAGCTCAGGTGCGTTTGGCCACCCACTGAATGCAGGGGAGACGGGCGGACAGGTGGCTGATAAGCAGGGATGAACTAACACTTCGCATTTTGCGTCGCCGCCTGAGATCCGTGATGGTCTCCTGTGTCTGTATTTACTCGTATCTGCAGTGTGTCTGCATCATATCATCACATGTCTATCAAGGCCGGATTTAGATCACAATTATAGTCAGCAAGGATGGTGAAATGAGTGATATTTGTTCATACGGTTCATGATGCTTGAATGGGATTGGACGCTTTTCAAGGCAATGCAAAATTTGAAAAGAAATGAAGGAAAGGAAAAGCAAAGAAATGAAGGTGAGAAGAGAAATGATGGTTAGGTGTGAAGGAAGGATGCAGGGAAAAAAAGGAATAAAGACAGAAAGGCCTTATAAGATAGTTTCACATCAAACGGCTGAACAGAAGAAAGATGACCAGTCAAATAGATCAGTGCTGTCTGAGGGATGACAAGTGGATGCTCTCCCTTTGACACCGTGATCATTTCTCATGAATGTTAACGGCCCAATTTCTTTTTTTTCTCTTTTTTATGTCGCCTCCTGACACACCCCTTGGCACCAATCAAACCTTACATGACAAGGCTGTCAGCCGGCGTTAAGCTACAGGTCTCCTCATCATAACACTTCGAGGCTGACAAAGGTCAACTGTTGCTGAAAAATATTACTCCCTGGGTCAACACTTCCTGAATTAGTTACACTGACGGAGGCAGATATGATGAGATGAAACTTTAATGATGCTTGTCAGGATGTGGACGTTGCTGCATCAAACAAGTTGAGGAGGATGTAGAGAAACAAGCCGAGAATGTAAATACGAGGAGTCCGCAGCAGATCAGCATTACAGAGATCTGCTCAAATAAACCAAGATTCAGCAGTGAATGAATGAATGCTGTGTAAATTTTGAAAAATGACTGCAATAAAAGCCACTCAGAAGTGATTAAGTGGCATTAAAGGAATAGTTTGACATTTTGAGAAATGGGCTCAGGTGCTTTCTTGCCAAGAGTTGCACCACTCCAAGGTTTTATGGGTGTTACATTAGGAAACTATTCCTTGGGAAACAGCAGCCGAAGGCCACGACTTCCTGGAACCTTTTGGTCACTGTGAGATTGCCAGGACACCAGGAGAGACTCCAGGAAGTCACGTTTCCACTGTTTGCCAAGAAATAGTTGCCAAGAAACCCTTATAGCTGCCTGTGAAATTGAGTAAGTTTATTTTTCTCACTGTCAAACTGCTGCTTTAATGGTTTTGTTGCTTGTCTTAAGGCTCATCGTGGCATGCAAAGATGAACTCTGACGCACAAATATGTGCTTCTTACTGCAAAAACATCTTGAAAGCCCTCATTGAGAGAAAGATTTTCAATGAAAGGATGTATTACAAAAGAAAAACATACAAAGTGCTCGGAAGTTCAAACAAGTTCACTAAAAGTAAAAAGTAAAAGTAGGGGGCACAGAAGTTTTTTTAAAAAAGGAAAAAGATCCAAGACACTCCTCTGGCAATAAAGTTAAAAGCTTTCATACAGATGGCTATTTCGTGATGAAATTCTAAAAGCACAGACAATAGCTGTGCATATTCAAATAAAGCTGAGGTACAACTCATGCATAGTGGCACAAACGGCCTTCTTCTGGGTGTAATGGACAGTACAGCTCCATCTCCACCCCGAGGCTGAAGCACTAAACCCTTTAAAATGACGTCAAGGCCGTAGTGCTTGAGTTCATGAGGGCTGAAACTGAATCAAAAAGGAAGAATGGACACATTATCTTGACAGCACATGTTGCTGGGAAACATTAAACACAAAGTGAATTTGGACTCGTGCTTCACTTTACATTACAGTTCTAGTACATTTTTACCAAACCAACAAAAGTCAGGAGAGACATGAACCTCAGTAAATCCTATGTAGATGTTGACTGAAAATACAAGTAACTCTACAGATGTGTAATAAATGACCACAGCAGTGAGTAAGCAGATGTTGCCATTGACAGATAAACTTCCTTGCAGATTTTCTTCTTCAACACCATCCATGCTTGACGTGTGTTTTTTCGGTGGTGAGCAATAAAGCTGTGTTTATGTGTCACCAATTCACTGTAACTATGGGCAAGTCCTGCAGGAAAATCTGCAGACCCACAGAAGAGGCATCGAAAAGAATCTGCATCAAAGCTTTCTTGTGCTTATCCATTAGAAAAAAACCCAACCCTCAACCAGTTCAGCAGGAATGTGACTCAAGATCTGTGAGTCTGTGAATATAGAGACTTCGATTGGACTAGTATTCTCTTTTGGTAAATGCAGAATGATTGCAAATTATAAACTCAATAAATGTAATAAAGTCACAGGTGATAAATGCAAAGTATAACCCCTAGATGGCTCTACAAAATGTAAACAAGAAAAGCACTCAGAGAGCACAGTCCTCCTCCAAGGCTGTTCATTCCCGCATATGGCATTGTCACAAATGCAGCATTATTAGTTATTGATGATTAGAAATCATGGCAACATAGAATGTGGACATTTAATATACATGTATCCACAAACACAATAACCCTGCCCTGAGCACAGGCGTGTGTCGTGCATGTGTACCTTATGTACAGATACCAAATCGCGTGATCTAAATATGTAGCGGGAATTGATGGGACTCAGAAACACCCCCCACAATTTAATCAACTGTTCCTTGTATCATTTCCAAAGGATAAGTCTCAATAAGCCTGTAGCGGTCGATTTGTAGTAGGACTGCAATCATGTTATCGTAAACAGGCAGCTGATGTAGTGTTCACTTGTTGTCATGGTTACAGTGACGCTGTGCTGCTATCTCGCAATGACACAGAAATCTTTAACAAATCTGTGGATCCAGACTTTAAGCTGCATCACTGTCAAAATTTAATCAATTAGTCCTTGTGTCATGTCTGACCTTCCCTAAAAATTTTATCCAAATTCAATTGTCTGTTTTTGAGTAATGTTGCTGACAGACAGACAGACAAACCAGCAGCGATCGTCACGTAACTCCTCCACAGCCTTGGCGGAGTAAAAATAGAAAACAGCAGTAAACACAATGTAACTATTTACAACAACGGCACCGAGCCACATGCAAAAGGATGAATTAAGTTTCTTCATTTAGTCTGTGGTCTGCCTTTAATGTTTATATAAAAAAACAAACAACCATTGACCTCAATGTAAGGCTGTCTGAATTGCTGTTCTATAATCTAACAGTGTTTTGTAATAAGGCAATCAAATTTAGCTTTTCTGTTCACAGATTCCCAACCACAAGTACAAGACAAACAGTACACAGCAAACATAGCGCTACAGGTAATGAATTTGATGTCATCCACCTCATGAGCCTTAAAACCCCTAATTTGCTTCACACTCCTTTATATGAGCGCAGTGGTGTTTTATTAGCTGTGTGACAAGCTTCCTGACTTACACAATTCTGCTCCACAGAATGAGAAGCAATGCCAATATCTTCACTCAAGATAAATTATATTACAAATGAAAAGAATGAGCTCCATATAAACACAGTCGATCCATCACAAAAGAGTCTTCATTTGTCTCTACAACGGTGGAATAAAAGCCGGGTTTCCACCCATTTTAGTCCCCGTAACTTTCCAGACCCGCCTGCCAGAGTTTTATCTGCCATCTGAGCATATAAACACTAACGCACTCATGCACGTGAGAGAACAAGCGGAGGAAGGTGAAGGTTAATGAAAGGTGTGTCTCCCATCTTGTCTTGTGCCACCCTCCACAGATGGAGACTCTGATAAAATCCTCCCTTTTCCTCTTCGCTCTGAGGTCTGGCTGCATTCTGGCCTCCGGTCGCCGCCCTGCTGAGCTCCACTTCCTCTGGATAAGAGCTGACTATCTTCATATCTCGGCTACGGATGCCAACTGTAATCGGCATGCGCGTTTTCCTTGTGAGGAACAGAGGAAACAGGTTTATTGGGGCCTGTGAGTGCATGAAATAAGGTAATGAGTGGTACTGTAACATGTAAAAATGACCTTTTAAAGGTAAAGCAGTCATAATAGGATAACAAAGTGGAGCTGATGGACACAAACTGTGCTCCTAATTGGTGTTTTCAAAGTGAATTGAAGACTATCTTTGCCATGAAAGTCCTCTCACAGTGGGGAAACATGTATCTACAGTGCCACTATTACTTCAACTGACTTTTATTGTAATTCTATTGGATCTGAACTTCTGTACTGGAAATTGCTTGTGATGTAAAATACCAGACAAATGTTTCTAATTAAAATCATTCTGCCTTCATGATGTACAGTTTGTGGCTTATCTGACTTCTGAGACTTTGTGCCGACATCAGAAACAAGATAAAAAGGAAACAGAGACCAAAATGATGGCATTAGCTTTTGTACAATCTGAGTTCCTTTTCCAGATTGTATTAATTATTTGGGTTTATAATGCACTTCTTAAGAGATCATCTCAGTCGAACATTATGATCAGCGTCATTTTTGAATTTCTGAAGATGTAGTTTTAGTTTCCGTTAGTGATTTATTGTTGCTGTTGTTTACTGTTTATTGACTAGCGTCTCATAGTAACTGTTGGTTGTAAATCTTTGTCTGTTTTTTTCAAAAACAAACCAGAGATGCTGCCTCACTGTGAGCTTTGTCACGCAAAACCAAACAGGCACCAAATGTCTACAGTGACAAATAGGTTGTACTGTTGTACTGTATCGGTCGCAAAGACATTTAGATATTCTTATATTAAAAAGAAAGTCAAATTAAGTCAAAATTGGTGCTAATTCAGATGTAATTAGGCATGCTGGCTGGGAGTTGTAATACAGTATACACTACTATGATTTCTTCATGCAAGTCATGTTATTGACTCATGCGATGAAATGATTGTACGTGAATTTTTATCTCTTTGGGAAATATTTCAAGTCTGTGCTGAAAAATTGTTAATGAAGTTTTAGAAATTTCATTAAAAAAAGAAGAAAAATCTGTAAAACTACAAACATTATCTGTAAATAAATAACCCCAATTTACTATATTAATTATACGATATTTCTAATGCTATCTTAATTACACACAAATTACTTAAAATTACCATCATTATCTGTAACCATGTAAAAACTATAAATTAAATGTTCTTCCTCAAAATTTTAAGGCAATTTCTGTACACTTTCACATTCATTTACACATACGTTTACAATTACTTGTGAATCTGAACAAATAAAACAAAAACATTTTGGAATAAATATTGGTGTTTACTTTATGTTGTCATCAAAAATAAGACTAAATCTTGAGAATATGTTAACATTTTATTGACGCATTTGATTGTAATAATTTAGGCCAAATCTGTAAAATAAAAACATTTTAATGCTGAATTTCCAGGTCTACCATTCTACTGAGGGTCTCTGATTGTAATAATTCATGAAAAATCCTTAAAATAACAGTGTTTGTCTACAAAACATCCAATGAAAATGACTGCACATGTATTTTCTGTGCACTTAAATTTCACAGTTCTTGTGATTTAACCATTTTTAAATGATTTCTTACAGTGTAGAAAAGCATGCAGGTATACAAAGTCAAGAAGCCTAATGGCATACAGGAGTTTTCACACATATTTCATTTACTCTGCTCCACCCAACACCTCCAGGAGCTCCTCTCCCACTTGGCACAGATTGCACCTACTTCCACCCAAACTACTGTACACTTCCTCCACCCTGCGCCTACGTTTTGGCTCCCTCTCAGCCCACAGCACCGCAGAGGATCATTTCAAACTTCCCAGTCTAAACACACGGATGGCAGGAGACGGAGACTGTGGTGCAGCCCAAAGTGTGCACCTGCAGAACTGCTAAGACCAGTAGTCGTCTTTGAGGGAGACGGTGAATATTGCCAACACATTTCAGTGGAAAAATGACTGTCAGCTTGTACAGTGTTTCAGGAAAGTCGCAGCCTTTAATAGGATTTCCTGGATGTGTAGTATTCTGTTTCTTCTGTACATGCGACTGCTACACCACAATGCTTTAATGTGTTTTCTGATTCCAAATAAGTCGGTAGGAATTTGATTGAATCCATTTCATGCAAGGCAGTTTGGGTATAATGTGGCTCAAATGGGATCACTTGACTTTTACAACAAACCTGCTGAAAGGCATTTATGGTGTGTGTGTGTGTGCATATACAGTACTGCTGACCTTATATCAAGTGCATTGCAGCTTTTTTTTTTTCACCTATGCCTGCTGCCTCACCAGATTTTCACTTTCAGCGAGGCAGGAAGCGCAGTCCAAATAGTAGCATGTGCACACACACATACACACTTTTTTCCTGTTCCCGTGAGAGCCTGACTGCGTGCCAGAAAGGAATTGCATACATTGTCCCTCCCCGCTGTCGTCCTGCTGGGACGCAGCACCTGCCCCTCCACCTCGACCACGTCGGCCGATGCGTCTTTTCTGGGACAGGATGGGATGGGTGTCGGGCCCCGGTGCTTATGGGTAACAGCCAGAGTGACAAAAGCCCTTGAAGCGTGAGCTCAGCGGAACTCACGCTTGTTTTCTGAAGGAAGACAGGACTCCATCTGCTTTGTCTGCACTTTTACACGTTTTTTTCTTTCTGATTCGGTCTTTTCATGTTTCTTTATGAATCAGCTATCTCTCTTCCCACCTTAGGTTCTTGTTTCCAGTTCCATTTCCTCTTTCCAAACAATCTAACATTGGGACAGATAGATAGTGACAGAGAAATCAGTGTTTCCCTTCCCTGCCCACTCTTCTCGGCATTCTCTGAGTAACCTGAGTTACGGTTTTACAGCAATTTTCTTGACCCTACAAATCTAAACTGTTCCTTTTGTTGTACGAAGACCTCAAATAATGTTTTTCACTGAGTTCTGTCACTCAAAAATGACCTTGCTATACAACTGATTGTATTCTCAATTTTATCTTGAGGTAAATTTTTCTCCCAGATTTAGTTGTTTTTGCGATATATCACAAATATTTGCAAAGTCAGTATATCATTGGCATTTATTGTGCTGCTTTACTGTCACTCATTGTCAACTAATCAACTCAGAAGATTGAGGAGTAGCTTTAAATACCTAGTGAATGATTTGCATGTTTACACAATCCACGATATTTTCTCAAACTAAGTCATAAGATTGGTTCAGTGGTATAGATAAATGGCAAATGCATCAATTCCTCAATCCACAGACTGTGTAGAAAAGGTGAGACTGCAACAGTTTGTGACTTGAGTTTGGCTTTTGATAGCTTTGTTTTTGGAACCAGATGTTGGGGATTTGATTAAAACTCTAGGACATCATGTGTGCTATTAGAGTAGCCACCTGTCAATCATGAGGGAACTCTGCCTTAAGACACGTCCTTCTTTATCTTTGTCTATTTTATCCTAAATGGAACCATATATCACAAAATGAACATCATGCTGTATTGAAGGAAACTTGAAAGTCGAGACTGAGATCATAATCTCATTAGGAAAATATTAACTGAGGTGTCAGATCAACTGAAAAACAGACTCATTTTCTAATAGACTTCCATATAATTCAATTCAATTCAATTCAATTTTATTTATATAGCGTCAATTACAGTCAACTCGTCTCAAGACGCTTTACAGAACCCAAATGCCTGACCCCCAGAGCAAGCCCAAAGGCGACAGTGGCAAGGAAAAACACCCTTTTAACAGGGAAGAAACCTCGAGCAGAACCCGGCTCTATATAGGGGGGACCCATCTGCCTGCTGGCCGGGCGGGTTGAGAAGGACAGAAGAGGGCAAGGGGGAGGGATGGGAGAAGAGGGAGGGGTGGGAAAGCAAGGAAAACACAACACACATTTGGATACATGCATGACAGGATATGTGACACAGACAAAGTATAAGCTAACATTGAAAACTGACTCATAATTTACTCTTATGATGTACGGCTCTGACATTAAACATACTCCATATATAGCTAGCAGTAAAATTCAAACAGTATGTAAGTTAGCATAACAGTATAGTGAAGGCAATGCAGAGTTGACTGGTGGAAAAAGGGAGTTGGAAGCAGAGGGCTGGAGGAAGGTCAGCAGCAGCATCCCACAGTGGACATGGTGGAGACTGGACCAGCTGGTGGAACATCATAATCAGGCTTATTTGAACAACTAAAGGATTCGCCCCCTGCTGGATGTGGGAAAGAATGCAGGCTCAAAACTCTTCTGTATTGCCTTTATTATGTTTAACCCCGAGGCTATAATCATCTTTTGTGTGCAGGCTTTGGCTCAATCTGATCAAATGTTGACATGCTGTGAGTAAATGCAAGGTACATGAAAATAAACATTTTTCCTGTCTTTTTTTTTTTACGTAATTACTGAACATATCACACTGACTATGAATACTGAATGTCCATCAGCACTAATCAACACTAACAACATTATAACTGATTGGCGGCATGTTTTTGTATTGTTCTGGCCTCATAAATAAAAGGACTAATATTCCGATCATTATGACTGAGGTGACTTAATGGTAAGTGACCCTGTTTGTTAGCGCTGCCTCAGCAGAGGGACTGTAAAGGGAGCAGCTCGGTTTAATGTCGCTCCCTCTGCTGCCTGGATGCTGCTGCTCCAAACTGTCACAACACTCCGAATGAGTGAAGAGATGTCAGGTGGGTAAAAAAAAGAACAAATAATTAAACAAATGGAAGGCTGCCAGACAGGCTGCTGTCTGCGCATTGTACGCTGCAAATGCTGCCAGGCGAGACAACCATGGCCACACACACAAACAGAGGACACACAACAAAGGACACACAGTTACTGCAGCTATTCATTTCCTGACTTTCTCCCTCCCCTGGCCGATGGCTCTGCTCCTCTTAAAGCCATCTATTATCGTTATCTGTCTATTGGCCTCGACACCATTATCCAGGTTCTTAAATCTTTATATATTATATATTTAATCTTTATTAGAAAGTAATGGCAGGTGGTCCCACTAAGAGCAAATACAGGATTTACGCCGCACTCGGGATCCATATTGGAGACAAGCAAGCTCAGGGAAAAAGTGCAGCAGCTGAAGCAACAAGGTATTTATTAGCAGCCATAGGGATGAGCGCAATCAATAGGCACCATCATGTTAGAGTGGATATGGAAATGTGATAGCCAGTCTGCTCTGGCTTTGTGTCTGTGTTTGTCTACTGCACTAGAAGCTGTGATCAATATGCAGCAGGTCCTAAGGCATCAGACATAGAGACTCATAGTCTAAAAGCTAAGCTCTGATTGCGCCAGCGTAACCTGGTGGCTGCATTGTGGTCCTGCAAAGAGAGCAGAGTCTTGATCCCGCCTCAGATAAGTAATCTTTTAAAGAATTTCTTATTATTCAAGTTCAGGCTCTTTTTTCTATTGATAAAACTGCCTTCACTACAGCAGCAGCCGAAGTCTGGTCACATCACAACGACTCTAAAACAATGTCAGTCACGACAATAAACGCCAGCAAGCAGAAGATCAGAGAGATTGCTAACATTTCAGCCTCATACTTTTTCGAGGTAAAAGTGGGAGCACCTGATAAGTAGCTAATAATCCCTCATACGCTGAACTTATCTGTTATCGTGCAACAGTATTTCAGGCAGAAAAACACAACATATTATCACACAAGGAAATTGCAGCGACCACCTACAAAATAAAGTCAATACCAAAGATATACATCAGTGCACAGAGTAAAGACCGGCTGGGTTTCAGTAAACATAGATTAAAGCCTGACTGTAGTACACACACACACACACACACGCACACGCACACGCACACGCACACGCACACGCACACACACACACACACACACACGCACACACACACAACCTTATAACACATTTGTTCTAAGCACATCATTCCACCTCACAGGTGTAGATGGACTGGTAGGATTGTGTTATGCCAGTAAACTCAATTCATGTTGGGTTTGGTTTACAATAATGTGCATTTTCCATCCATCCATCCTCTATACACTGCTTTATCCTCATTAGGGTTGCGGGGGGTGCTGGAGCCTATCCCAGCTGACTCGGGTGAAGGCAGGGGACACCCTGGACAGGTCACCAGTCTGTCACAGGGCTACATATACAGACGAACAATCACACTCACATTCACACCTACGGGCAATTTAGAGTTATCAATTAACCTCAGCATATTTTTGGACTGTGGAGGAAGCCGGAGTGCCCGGAGAAAACCCACACATGCACAGGGAGAACATGCAAACTCCATGCAGAAAGATCCCAGGTCTTGCTGCAGGGCTAAAGTGCTAACCACTACTCCACTGTGCAGTCCACATTCATATACAACTAAGCTGAATTCTCAACTATATTTTGAGGAAAATGTGTGATCACATTTGTTTGTGATGTATCACAGATCTGCTCAATACCTTCTGTGCCATTTATTTCATTGCTTTGCTGTCGCTCCTTTTCAGCCAACCAGTCACATATTGTACATGCAGCTGGACTCGTCTCCCTGGTAACTCAGAAAATGGAGAAGCTCCAGACATGTTGTGAAAGAGTTGCAGTTTAACCCAAATCATGACATTTTCCTAAATATCTAGCTTGATGGTTGAATCTAACTCAACAGCGAGTAAAAGCAAAACATAAATCTAAGAATAATGGTCATACATGAGATGTTAGCTCCGTCCTGCTCGGTAAAGGGCCTGTTCCTGGCTTCTGCTTTTGTTCTCCCCTCAGACCTCATTACGTGAATTTCTCTACTACGTCGCAGGCTTTGCTCTGAGGGAGAAAATAAGTTTCTTTGAGAATGTAACAGGATAGTAAGTTAAGTTTTTGCAGACAGGATGGCACAGTAGGAACGCAAAGGTGTAAATAATAAATTAGCGATGGCTGAATTCCACTCAGCTGCTTCAGTTTCTGGCCCTAATCCTGTTCATGCTGACTCACTGTCTCTGTGTTACCGGGACACTTAAAGTCCCTGCACCCACAGCCCACCCACACAAGTGATTTAATCGGACCTCTTCCCAGGAATGTGTGACCATTATACAAACTGCACTTTAGCAACATTTCTCTCAGCCCGCCAATGTTGTACCTGTTGGGTGGAAACACTTACTCTGCTTTTATTCCTATTACTACTACAGTTTCAAGGATATTACTACATTCCCAGCATAGCTGAACCCAACTTCAACCTGACTGGAGGTCTATCAGCCAGAGTAATTGGAAACAACTGTGTGGGGGTGAAGAGCTGTTGTTCATGTTGTTGGTTATACCTGACCTTTTCTTTTCTTATGATAAGTCAGGATGCCTTCTGTGAAAAAAGCCTATGAATCCAACAGGCCTGTCACTCAATGACAAAAAAGTTAAATAGAGAATGAACACAGGATAATACCAAGAAGAGTTAGTAAGAGAAACTGGAACGATTTTCCTCATCTTAATTGGACAATGTTGCTGCACTCCCATTATATATGGCTGTTACAGTCATGAAACTATAGCTGACTATTAATTGTCACAGGCAGAAATGTGATGCATGATTGCATTTTTTCTTTTTATGTTCTTTCTTCTGTTTAAATTAGTCATATTAATGCCTTTGGCCAACATCTTTTTGGTGCAAATCCAACAAATCATCTCCTTCAGGTCAATGGACTCCTTCATTTGGCCTAAAATCAAAGTGTGCCCACAGCACTGCTGTAGCGTTTGTCAATAGATACTTATAGAAATGCAGTCAGTCAAATATTAGAAGTTAAGCCTCACGACAAACCGTTGGTACCAAAACCACAACAGAAGAAGAGGATGCAAGCAACAGAAAATGATGTGTAAATAGTGAGTGAGTGGTGAATGGAAAATATTTTAACAAATAACCAAATAATTGTGATGAGGTGATTGTATAACAGTTGTGACATGGTCAAACTAGAGCACGATTTCCCGGTTGTTCTCACAAATGAATTTGGCTACCAGAGCTCTCCAGGATCCAAATACTTGGTTTCTTTAGGTCCATTAAACTGTGACGAAAGTGTAACAATGGCCACACTAAATGCTACTGCTTGCCATTGTTTTCTTTTACAAAAATAGCTTTGTGTAGTCAACAATAGAACGAGATATGCCAACATGTTTTTTGCCTGCATGGTATCCATGTGTCCTTTGAATAAGGCAAGTAGTCTGCCACTTAACCTTAGCTAGATTCTACAAAGCACTTGACAGTGTGTTCCTTATTCGGCCATTCACACACACTCACACATCAGTGGCCACAAAGCTGGTTCATTGTGTGCCATCGGTAGCAACTGGGGTTCAATGTCCTCCTGGCACATGGAGGGGACAGGATCATACCACCAGCCTTGCAATTATTGAACATCTTATTCTTCCAACTGGGCCACAGCTTCTCACTTCACTCTCCATCACGTTTCCGTGGCTTCCGTTCAGGTCTCCTAAGACGTGCTAGTCCACGGCCACTGGGTCTCATTCCAACTCCTTCTGGAGGCTGCGGTAGTTGTCTTTCCAAACAAAACATCCACTCCCCTGTATGTCCAATCCCCTCCATCTGAGCCTTGCACTCCTGATGGCCTCCTCTGAGGACTGATGGAGTTGACGCCAAGGAGGATGAGGAGGGTGGTGTGGGAGTCCTGTCTGCTGACACCCGGTCATTTATGGCCTCATCAGAGTGTGGCAGCTTTTCTCTCAGTGCCCTCTGTACACTTCATAGCTTTACCTGCTTTCTATTTTTATTGCATATCAAGGTGAGATGATTCCTTTATACTTGTTGATTTGTAAAAATATATGTATGTGTGTTTTTACATTGATGTGTTGGCATTAAAACTTTGCATTGGTACATTGATTTTTTTCCACATTTGCCTCAAAGTCCTTTTTTCTTCCTGTGTTCATTAAAAACTTTTTTATCAGTATTGATTAAAATGAAACATTATTGCACTTACACTACCGTTCAAAAATTATGAGTCACCAAGACCATTTCACGTTCTCCATGGAAACCTCACACTTTTATTCATTTTATTCATGTTCTAACATAACTGCACAAGGGGTTTCCAATCATCAATGAGCCTTTCAACACCATCAACTAACAGAATGTAGCATTAGAACACAGGAGTGATGGTTGCTGGGAATGTTTCCTCTGTCTCTATGGAGATATTCCATTAAAAATCAGCTGTTTCCATCTAGAATAGTCATTTACCACATTAGCAATGTCTAGACTGTATTTCTGATTCTTTTAATATTATTTCATTGAAAAAAATGCTTTTCTTTCAAAAATAAGGACATTTCTAAGTGACCCCAAACTTCTGAATGGTACTGTATGCTGGTGCATTTTTCACCTATTGTATCACAGTAATAATATCTCCATATTCTGAGAAATCTTCTTTGCTTTGCTCTAAGCTCTGCTCATTTTTGATTTTCCAAAAAACCTGCAGGATGAGGAATATGTCAAAGTATTTTACAGAGACAGTAAACTTCTCAAGAAGTGAGGCAGAACTCTGGGTGGAACTGATATCTTGTCTCATGAGCCAATGATTTAACCATCCCTCTCTCTGCTCAGCCACAGCTCTGTAAAGGAGGGCTGTGTGCTACAAAAAACAAACCAAGGAGCCGCAGCATGTTCTCATAACGCAATACACATCAATAGACTTTTAAGCAGATATGGGAGTCAAATCTGCAGCCATCTTTGCTCGGCTTGTAGAAAATGCTTTAAGCACAGGAGGAGATGTGTGGAGGTGCAGAGCCAACCCAGGAGATGGAGCAGATAGCTGTAAAGACTTGCCTGTTACAAGAATGATGGATTTCACAACACTGGGAGGCAGAGCGTCACTCTCCAATATGAGACAGGTGCTTGGAAGCAGCTTTGTAGCAAAGAGATCTGTCCAGCGATAAAACCTCCTGCAGCCATGCAGTACTGGAAATACAATATTCCTCCAGATTACTTTCCCCCCATTATTTTCGCCCTCTGGCTCTTACTTCAGTTTATGGCCATTCTTCTTATTTATTTTTTTTTTTGTATTTAAATCTGTTTGACACTGTGCCGGGAGGGGAAAAAAAAGAAGTAGGACATAAATATCACCCAGGCGCTCATCATGCTTTGGAAATGTCAACAGTGAGAAAAGAGGAGAGACAGGAGCTGCTGAAGGAAGAAAGGAGGGAAGTTCCCTCTCATCTGGTTCTGGCAGAGGAGGAGTGAGTCATCCTGAGGAGCGCCACGATGCTAAATGACTTTTCCTTCCCATCCCGCTCTGAGGGTCAACCGAGGTAGAGCGTCTTTCAAGACTAGTCAGGTGCATGGAAATCCTACACAGCTGACTCCCAGGCAAGAAACACTGTGTTTTATTTCACTTCTCCAGGCTAGCCAGTCATTTCAGGACTCAGGAAAAGGCCAAAGGATTTCATTACAAGTGCACGAACTCCTTACTCTACAATTGCCTATGGAGTGCCTCCAGTCTGGTGGTGAAACATGAGAGAGACTGAAAGTTCCCAAGAGCATAGAAAATTACAGAGTACAGCTCAACTTAGTCACCTAACAAAGGAGAGAAACAGAGGAAGAAATGGAAGTTTCTAAGACAAACGAAATGAGATCCAGTGATGTAAATGTAACAGCTTGGTCACTGACTGTGCCCTGCAATTACAGCCTGAGGTGACTGCTGCAGGTTTTTCTTATTGTGGCACACACATTGTCACTCTGTATGAAGGACATGCATCAGGAGTGTGGCTGCTGGATGGAAAAGTTTCAAGAGAGACAGGCTTGTGAGGAGCATCATCTATGAATGCCAAGTTCATCAATCCTGAGTAAACGTTTTACAGCAGCATTAATATAAAAACACATCAGCGTGTACAAGACATCGGAAGCTGCTCTTTTAATTGAAGATGTCTGTTTAACTCAAAGACAGCATCCAGGCACGCAAGTGAGTGATGGAAATGAACTCTGGAAGTCCCTCATGTAACAGTCACAGACAGATGTTAAGAGTAAAATGGTCCCCAAGTCTAGTAGTCATGCTGGTTTACTACTAGATGATAATACCACTACATTACATCTCCAGTGTCCTTAGCAGAAGGATACAGCGCAGTGCAATTTTCAGCATGTGTTTTAACACTTTGCGATGTATTTTCAACGGGGAGACCTGAAACAGAGCCATGCTTCTTCAGACAGCAGTCCCGGTGGGCTGTCAGGAAGAGTTATGGGAAAAAACTAAACACTTCCCAAAACAATCTTCCATAATTTGCTGTTTGACAATGCATTTTGTCTTTTTTAGTGGAAAACTGTCCAAACCAATTATCAGCTACACAGCCAACATGACCTTAGCTTCAGAACGTTCCTGCAGCCCCGCTTTCATGGAAGACAACCAGCGCGGATAAACGATGAATTCCGTTTTACCCACTGAAAAAGTAAATATCACCAAGCTAGCCAGAAGAAAAGCTGTCTGTTATGTTCCAAGATCCATTGATTTTGCTTATCAATACTCCTCCAAACCCTCTGCAGGTGTATGTCTTCAGTATTTTACATGTGTAAATACAGAAATGAGACACTGCGGTTTAAAAAGCAGCCAACCTGTTTCCACATGTTTCCTCTGTCCGGATGGTGGCACAAGGAGAGCTGTTTTTTGTTCAGGAACCAACAGAACCAAATGCCCATCAGCAAACCGACACATTTCAGCTACAGCATCACTTCCATACTCATGTCTAGTCTGTGGTGGCATTCGCCAAATTTTCTGCATACAATTTCCAAGTCGAACCTTCAAGCTTCTGCTGATGTTTAGCAGATCTTCATATTGACATTAAAGGTTTGGGTTTCTCTGAGTGACCAGGTAGCATATGTTTTTTCACTTCTTCTATCTTTTAAAAGGTTTCGCGCACAACCACTCATGATGCGGATGTAATCATGATTCTCATATGGATTTGACTGACCTCTGGTTCTCAGTTGTTGCTATTTTACAGGTTTTTGCTGTCAAAAGAGTTGGACAGTTGTTCATGAACTAGAATCAAACCAGTTCTGTTGGTTGAAAAGACCACAAACACTTAAAATGTGCAGTTCACATACCTAACTCAAAACCAGCAAACTGCATGTAAGCTGACTAGTTTGTACCATCAACAAGCTAATGAAGAGCGATGCCTGCAGCTCCGGAGATATTGGGAGTCGTGTTGTTTGGACCTCAAAGGCCCAACAACATGTATTTGTGATGCATCTTTGTCGTGTCAAAGTCCTTGTTAGTTTGAATAAATCACTAAATAAAACAGCCTCTAAGAAAACTGTAAAGTGTCATAGAGTAATGTAGATGCTGTTGACTCAATTTTTAAATATAATTCATTAATCTAACTTTTTAAACTTCAGCCCCACTGACAAAACATAATAACTTACACAAAGCTTTGATTTCTGATGTCAATATTGCAATACCATTGTAACAAAAGGCTGTTGTATTATTTCAGAACAGACCTACTAACAACGGACTCTCTGTGGAGGAGGAAAACCTACAACATGATGAGAGCTTGCTGTCTGCAGATGAACTGACACATGAAGCTCCAGCCATGTCCTCAAAACTACACAAAAGACAGAGAGGACCCTCTGGTGAAGCAGGACATTTGTAAAATTAGTTCTTGTATCTTGCGCCTTTTTTTTTATAGAATGATTTAAAATTGGTTAATTTTTGATTGTTCTGTTTTCTATTGTGAGTAGTGATAATAGTGTAAATAAAATATGATATATTTAGTATTTTAATGGTAGCTTTTATCTTTAGCGAATGATTTCCAGTAACTTCTGTAAATAGTTGTTATGATCTTGTTGTGTGGTCTTGTGCGATCTGAGAGATATAGTAAACCACTTCTCAATTTCAAGGTGCATCGGGCTCCATCTCACTCTCCGCCTCCTGAGGCCCTCGCTGGTCCCTCAGCTCCACCCTCTCCTCCGGTCCCTGCTGGTCTAGCGGTACGTCCTCATCACCCGATTGGGAAAAAGAGCTTCCAGACCTCCAGCGGTTCCTCCACTGACGTCAGCAGCAGCAGCAGTGGGAGGAGCAGGACCAGAACCAGAACCCGGAACAGCCAATCATCCGACTGAAACATTGTGTTAGCAGGTTTCGGTGCAACATGCCGGGGCCAAAGGTTCCATTTTATATTGATTCTGTTGTTTTAAATGTGTTCTATAAATTATTAATAGTATTACTTTAAGAATGCAATGTGTTCCTATGCTAAGTTATACTGATTCTGTTGTTTAAATACTTTTACATCTAACAGAAAATTATTATTTTTGTTAGTCCTTAGTTTGGTAAAAAAAAAAAAAAAAAAAAACTTGGGTAAGGGTTGTTCCCTCTCTAACCCTAACCCTAAACCTCTTTTAGTAAATTATGAAATGCAAATCATCACTCTCTACATAATTTAATAAATCATGGAAATCACCGGGTGTGATGAAACCGTAATATTACTGGAAAATGACCATCTACTGTAGAAACTGTTTACAGTAAGTTGCTGTAGATCTGCAATCTATCATGGGTAAAATTCACTGAGAGGCTACATTTACAGTAAATACATTTTTACTGCAAATCACATTACAAAGTGACAAATGAAACAAAAAGGGAAGAAAGGCCTGTGATACTTAACAAGTCTTAATTGCTAAAGGAAATGCAATCAGTTATTATTTACTACATGATCAAACAAGGAGCTTGTGAACAGTGTCCCAGTGGTCCTCCGGGGCCTCATCAAAATCTTTTACAAGGCAGGCTGCCTGTTCCATGTTCTACAGGTCCAGGTATTCTCCAGCCATGAATCCCCAGAGAAGCAGGATGTTCACGCTCTTTTCAGTTTAGAAGAATTAGTCTTTTAGTAGATATGCAACCAAGTGTCTATCCCAAATCAAATTATTCTCTGCACTGAATCCAGCTGGGTTCAAGACTCACTTTAAGGAAAAAAGACATAGAACAAACTGTCCTTCAAAAGGTTAGAAGAGTTACTGATAGTGGTACTATAACTACTGAATTTCAAATTGCAATGCCTTGCACTGCTAAACAGCAGTCAGATTACTGAAATGCAGCTATGCAGAGAGCATTTGTGGTCATTAAGACATCAGGTTTTACTATCAAGTGGTCAGAGTAGAAGAGGATTCTTTCTCAAGTTAACCTTTCACACAGACAGACATCAGGTATGAGAATGGCTGTGTCTTCACCAACTCTAGCTTTTATTGTATAAATAAAATTTGATTGATTAATGGTAAAACACCTTAGTTTAATAAAGACAAAGCATATTCTTGGATCTGTTGTTTGCGGAATGCCTGAAACAGACATTTGTTTGAAATAAGAAGCCCAGTTTGGCATTCCGCTATGGGCATCTATTTTCCTTGTCTGGGAATTTTGACTTGTCTTATTCCATGATTCAATCCAAATTCAAACACACCTCAGAAAAAATGCACCATTTGTAGTTTGACAAATCACTCTGTAGGTATTCAAGGTAGAATAAGGAATCATCCAACTTTCGAAGCCCAAGTTGGATGCAGATGTTTAGAGCAGGCCAGCTTGTACAGCTCTCCCAAATCTAAGGTTCCAAACCCACAATAAATGGAGGTTTAGAAAAACAAGTTAAATTTACTCACAAAGTAATGTCAGTGTGTTCATCTCCATCTGTTCATACATATAAGTATTGAATAGCAAGATAAATATATGTGTCCTGTTTCATTGCTTACATTTTCTCTTGGCTGTGTTTACGTTTTATGCAGTTTGGTTTTGTATTTCATTTCATGGCAGGTCATGAGTAATAATACTAATGCATGTTCCTAGAGGAGGACTTATCTGTTATATTATTTCGATCTTTAAATGTTATCTCCCTCTCCTCGGTGTCACAAGTCTCAGCAGTGAAGATTAAGCTTTGTGGGTTTTTTGCAAACACAAAAGAGGGAAGAGCAATCTGATAGACACTTTTATTAAAGAGGGCTTACATTCTTTTGCTTTCACCAGACTGTATGGGGCAGATGTTATTGCCAATAATAAAATAAAATACACTTTCGCTGTAAGGTAATATAATAGACCTGATCCATCTCATATTGGATTCAAAAAAAACATCCTGTGCTTTTTCCCCCGAACGTATTCACTCCGATCTCTCACTGGCACTCAGATTGTCTGCTGTGGAGCCTCATTTCAGTTGAAATATTATCACTCTAATCTCCGTGGTGGATTCTTTTTTGTTGAGACTCAATTCTCTCTGGCAGAGGTGGGACGCAACCTCACATCCCACTGCCAGGTCGCTCTTTCAGCTTAAAGACAGCTGCTGCTGCCGGGGAAATCCCCATGAGGAAAGAGTTCTTCTAAACACCCATTCTTTGTTCATTTATTTCTTTTTTGTTCTGATCATTCTCATCCTCTGGCTCTCTATTTCTCTCACTTGGTAACAGTTGGAGAAGTCTGGGCATTAATCAAACCCAGTGTTCCAGTGGCTGGGTGTTGGGATCTGCTCCAGACTGGGTGATGATGGTGGATATTGAGCCCTCTGGCTCAGAACTTGCTGGTGCTGCTGGTGTTTGGCTGAGGAGTCTAGAAAAACATGGTTATTAAAGTGTGGGAAGAGTTTGAAGCATCTGCTTAAGTTCTATATTTTTGTCTTTTGTTATGAATCATTTTTTCACTTTGTCTCTTTCTTGGCTTTACCATACAAGTCACGCCTACGGTAAAAGACTACATCAGGCTGAAATAAGACTGGTCCTTTAAGGGCAGTGGAGGACATTCACCCTCCTCTGGAGACATTTTTCCCCTCTTTTCTCCTCACAATGCATTATCTGGTGACAGAGGCGTCCCAGGCTCTGCTCTCTTTGCCATGATGGATGGCCCTCGGTGCTCCACAGTGGCCACAGTGATTGGCTAGTGCTGATAAAACTCTAAATGGCTTTAGTAGGAATCTCATTGCCCCGCAATCCCCCAAAGACACGACTACTCCTCAGCTTCCTCTGCAATCCCCAACTGCCGGGGAAAATTGAAACTGAACTAGTGTGCTTTTTTCTTCACAACTGACCTTTGACCCCTTCACGTTCCTTTTGAGGAAAAAGTGCAACAAAGGCAAGACGAGGACGCGAGAAAAAACAATCAGCCATCAAAGAAGCAATCAGAGTGTCCAGATCCCAGCGATCAAGTCAGCGAAGGCCTCCCCCTGCTGTTATCGCAGAGAGAAAGTGGTTCTTTGACTTAGAATTAAGCTCAGCACCTTTCTCTTTTCAGCCCTAATCCCACTTCTTCCCTTCATCTCGTCAGTGGGGCTCATTGCTCCCTAACTTTCAGTCAGATAGCTCTTATCAATGGTGCCCCATCCCAATGATTTATGTCACTGACTGACTCTGCTTTAGCTGTAATTTTCTATTGCCATATCCACTGGAGATAGTGGAAAACGGAGGGTATTTGGTGGCCTGGAAGATAGTGTCTGAGGGTCCAGACTGCATGATAACAGTGGTTACTGTTATTTGTGAGGCAAAGGTGAGGGGCTTTGTCTCCTGTCAGGTCACTAACAGCAGCTGTCTTTCTGATCCCGATGCCCTAAAAGCTACACTTCGAGGTTTAGACACTGGTGGATCTGAAACTAATCTGATTCCACACCTCACCCAGGGTGAAAGACGTCACGAAGCCCTTGATGAGATAATGCTGGAGGAGCAGGATGTGCGGAGATGAAATCAGCATCAGTGCGATTATTAATGATGATAGACTGAGGATGATGGACTGTAATCGCTTCCAACTGTGAAAGGCCACCAACACACAGCCGCAACTCCAGAGAGTCAGATTATCCTCGGTTATGCAGGAAGCTTTTCATCCAAGGAGTCTGCTGAGACGAGCCTCAACAGTTCTGATAACTCTCATGAAAGCATGTTGCTGCTTTCATGAGAGTTATGTAGCTGTCTTATGGTTGCTCTGCCAACTTTGATGACAACCAGGCAGCTATTCAGAGTTCCCCTTCTGTTTGCTTTAGTCCTTTATTAGTATGTGTCAAGTCAGTTTTGAAGAGAAAAGGGATTCAATTTGCACGCATGCATTGACAGAGACTGTTCAAAAGCCATATTCCTGTGATTTGTGGGGTTTTCAGTGATTGTGACTGGAGATACACAGAGGTCCTGTCTTTCATTACCCGAAGGAAATGCTTTTTAAAAAATTATTATTTTTTTTGTACAGTGAAATAGAGTCTCAGCAGAACCAGCAAATCAGAGTCTTGATCTGTCTGTTTGCCTGAGGCTTGAGCATGCTATTTTTAAAATCAGCTCATCAATCTAAAGAAATGGGACTAGTTTATGCCACTAAATGATTTTTTTTCATGACGGACAATCTGAACATTGCAGAGACCACGTTCTTCCATACAGGTCAGCCTTTGCTGCCCGTGGTATTTGTTAAAATAGTGCATCCGAATGTCAGATAGAGAAGTCTAATAAACTGCTGTGTCCAAAGTTTGACAGAAAAGCCCAAAAATGTCCCATAGTAAGAAAAGTCAGTCATTACAAATGGACATGATAACATCCAATTTAAAGATCAGTGTCAGCACAGACACATAAAGTCGATACTATTTACCTCCTGAGTGTATTTGTTCTTGCCGACTGTTCTTGTATTAAATGCGGTCAGTTGGCTAGTTAGGAGGAGCTATGGAGATACTGAATGAAACTGTTTTATCCAAGCAGATATTCAACAAACACAAACTCAGATTAGTTTGATGTTTTTTCAGTATATCCCACATGTCGACATATCTGTCCCAGTCAAGTTTTTTTGGCCCCCAATCCAATGGAATCTTTATCTTCTACAGGGTTGCGGGGGGCTGGAGGCACCAGTGCTAACTATTGAGCCACCATGCAACTCTATTATCTAGTATCTTATATTATTTTCCTAAATAATACACACGTCAAGTACAGTAAAATATTAAAATTAATCCAAAAAATGTGCTTGATAGCTGAAGTCCTGAGGAGCTGAACAGGTGATGATCTGGTAGGGTTCTGCCTGGAATGTCCTGTCAGACGGTAAGGTGTACCATGGCTCCACACACTCCAAAAGACGTAAAGATCCAAAAGACCTTCTTACTGTATGACGCTTTACTGACCAGAAGAGGCTGTCTCTCAGACTAAGAACACTTCTTGTTGTGTGAGCATTGAGGAGGTTTAGCTAGCAATGAGCCCCATGACAAAGACTTCTGTGGTGCTTCATGGCCTCCAGCCAGAACTCGTGACTTTAAAACTAGCCAGGATTGACTAAGGCAGCATTCCTATATGTCAGTGGTATTATCTGCTCATATCATATATTTCTGATGACTAAAACAACAATGTCAGCGCAGGACTCAAATCCATTGTGCTTCGTTTTAATTATTCCATTAGTGATTGATAATGCTGCCAAATAACAATTTACAAAACTAATTAAACATTTGTATACCTTGGGCTTTGCCACAAATTGTGTTTGTTTTTTTTAAGAACACTGTGTGAGGCATAAACAAAGGATTGAGCTTAGGTTGTGACAATACCAGTCAGTTACAAAAGGCCTTTGTCTTGATTCCTGGAAATCACTACTAGACTAACTACAAGATGGAGTGCACATGGTGTAACTAAAGGTGTGTATTAAACCCAGAGCATGGTTGGAAATAAAATTGATAGTTTCGGTTTCAGAGTGTTCAGAACAGGGAAAGGTTTACTAATTTGGGGGTTGCAGAAAAAATTATTTATTTTACCTTTTTTCTGAATGCTGCTTGGCAGTAGTACAAGCATTAAAAGAATAATAGTAAAGCTATCAACACACAATAGAAATACTTTCAATGAAAAAGTCTTGCACTCAGTTTCTTTTTTACTTAAAACTGATGAGTGAAAGAGAAAAATTTAAAAACAGGAAAGAAAAGCTATATTAATTCTATTGTTAATCATTTCAATTTTCCCAGTTTTTATGAAAAATTACAAAAACAACTAATACAAGCATTGTTAAATTAGCACATAGAGGAGCAGCAGCATGGGTAAGAGCAATGATACATGTAAAATCATAATGGTAGCCATCTGTAAGTGGAACCATTAGATGTTATAGTTTGTAATAACTTGACAGACAACATAACTTGACATCACAACATATCGTTCACTTTTTAAGAATATTACACTCAAAACTTAAGGCCAATATGGTGTGAAGTAATTTTATTTTTTTATTGCTAAAACAAGTATTCCATAGATGATCAATGTGATAATATGGTTTACAGATTTATTTGCTCTTAACATAGATTGCTATATTGTAGCACTTTTTTTATTATTGTGCTCTCTGAAAAAAAAAAAAAAGGAAAAATAAAAGGATGATTGAAGCAGAAAACTAAAACAGGCTGTCAGAGGAATGGAGTTCAAGATGAAGAGAAATGGCAACAACAATGTGGATCGACTGTGTCAGCATCTGTTGGTGCAGGAGTTGGATCATCCTCTCTTGTGTCTCTTTATGAGCCTGTTTGTCTTGAGCGAAAAATTGTGGATCAACAGAAGCTGTGCAGCACCACACAGGAACAGCAGCACAGAGCTGACCCCCTCTGGCATAGGACACCGTCTGTCTGTCTGTCTGTCTGTCTGTCTGTCTGTCTGTCTGTCTGTCTGTAGACCTCTATACCCAGTCACCAACACACACACACATTCACACACAGTCAGAAGCTGAGCAGCCAGAAAAGGGACAATTGTGTAAGCAGGGTGGCAGATTAATTTGTGGAGTGCATGGTTTTTTTTTCTCTCTCTCTCTCTGTGTGTGTGTGTGTGTGTGTGTGTGTGTGTGTGTGTGTGTGTGTGTGTGTGTGTGTGTGCGCGTGTGTGTCTGTGGATCAAGGAGCTACAAATCCTTGACACTGCAGAAAAATGATTTTTTTCCCCAAGAATAATTCAAGTCGTCCCTGTACTCGTGATGATAAACTTTCCACCAGTTAATTACAAATGTATGGCAGGATTAGCGGGGCAATTATTATTATCACTGGAAAATTTATGATTAGTGTCACCAAGTGTTGTGTGAAAATAGCAGTTGAAGCCTGAATTAATTAGAGATGTTTGTTTTTGTGAAAGCAGGATGAAGACCAAGCACTCCTCATGGGCTAACCTTGAGGTTTTTTAGAAATGCACAGCTTTGCTATTTTGGGGTTTTATTTATCCTCTGAGCTGTGGAGAACTCAAACTGAAATACTTTCTAAAACAAATACAGGGCTGGAGAAGGTCACGAGCTTCACTTTGCCTAGCCGTAGAAATGCGAAAATCAAAAGGAATCACTAATAATATAAAATCGCAAAAAGTAATCTGGGTGAAATTATGCTTTTTTATAATCTGCCAGCAGCTCTGTGAGGTTGTACGTTGAGCTAAATACTAATATTAGCACAACGTCAACAACAGGGCTACAGACTACACCATTACATTTAAAATTTTACAGTTAACCCAAAATTCTTCATGCCTTTTGGCACCCCAAAATGCACTATAGCCTTTTTTATTGAGCCCCACATAGACATCTTATAGTGGATTTCTAAACACATTTTATACAGCACCGTTCAAAAGTTTGGGGTCACTCAGACCATTTCATGTTTTCCATTAAAACGCACACTTTTATTCATGTGCTAACATAATTGCATAAGGGTATTCTAATCATCAATGAGCCTTTCAACACCATTATCTAACACAATGTAGCATTAGAACACAGGAGTGATGGTTGCTGGAAATGTTCCTCTGTACCCCTATGGAGATATTCCATTAAAAATCAGCTGTTTCCAGCGGGAATAGTCATTTACCACATTAACAATGTCTAGACTGTATTTCTGATTCATTTAATGCTATCTTCATTGAAATAAACTGTTTTTCCATCAAAAGTAAGGACATTTCCAAGTGACTTTACTTACTTTGGAACAACAGTGTGTTTGGCTGCAAACTGGAATCAAGTTGCTGATAAATATTTTGCACATTTAACTCTTTCTTTTCCAAAAGGATGATCTGGGTCTTAAAGGCATTAGAGGAGATTTAATTTCCTACGACTTTGAACGTAGCATGCGCATGCGCACATACAACCTCTCCTTCACCCCCCTCTAACCTCCCCCCTCTTAACATTTACGAAGAAACGCCCCCCTCCAGAAACTTGCGTAGCACTCGTGAAGTTGTCTTTTACGGCTGGGTCCCCCTGGATCTTTATCTGCCATTATGTAAAAAAGATGAGCAAAACAAGTCGCCAGCTAACTACGAAGCTATACCAAAGCAACACATACAGAAAACACGTAAGTCCAAGGCGTACGTAATCTACGTAACTAGGCCTGAGCCGGAAGATTTTTGATTGACAGGAAAGGGAGCAAACCAAACGTCTCGGTCCGAGCGCGTTGATTGGCTGATGTTTTTCAGGTCCTGCAATGTCCACAGTTATTTTTTTAATTTTTAATTTTTTTAGAAACCATACATTCAAGTCCACTAAAGGTCAGTATATTCATTTTATGTGAATCAGACAAATTAAACAAAAAAAAAATCCTCCATAATGCCTTTAAAGTAAGTAAAAGGTAGCTCTTCTTTCACTATATGAGCATAACCAGTGTTAAATTTTATGCTAATTTGTGACTCTTCACTGCTGAAAGGCTGCAAGCTGGGGGGCTGCTCCAACGTCCACAGACCTGTCACTACACAAGACATGTTTCAGTTCAGAACATATCTCCTCTGACAGCAAATGCACCGTTCCCAGACAGCACATTTCAATAAATACAACGAATAATACGGGACATTATTGCATATCTCTGTGTTTCCCACAGGCTGAGACTTTATTTGTGGTGGCAGGTGGCATGTCATGACCCATGTGCCTGCAGAGACTCGTGAAGTTCTGCAGAGGAGAGCCACAGTTTATATACTTCACATAAACGCCTTTGATGAAGTCTCTCAGTCGGCATAAAAAATGATCAGTATTCCCTAAACACCTCGCATGCATCTGTAGGTGCAACAATCAGACATGTGACTAATATTTGGTTATTTGTTTAAAATAAGGTGTTATAATAGAATATTATCTGCATGGACGGGCCACCTAAAGACAGTGATAGACAGACCTGCTATATTACTGGAACACTGAAAATGTTTAATCACACTTTGCAGATCTTTAGTTGCAAGCGTGAGTCCTGTAGACATACAGATGTTTAGCAAGTAAAATGCTAACAATCTCAATTTTGTGCATTTATATGCTAGCATTGAATAATTAGCACAAATTAGCACCTTCATCAAGGAGATTTCACATTAATTTCATGTCAACTCTGTTGTTAGTACAAACTAGCATATCTGACAAATGGTAATATTGTAGCGGCCGTGGGGGCCGCTGCGACTGTGTTCCGGGTAGGGGTACCGCTAGGCATCATGGGGGAAATTATGTGTTCTTTGGGAATTGTTTTATGGGGTTATTTGTTTGTTCAAGACATTCTTTATTTACTGGTTGCATTTAGTTAGTTCCAGTTCTGCGTTCATTTTGTGTGTTCATTGTTTTCATGTGTACCGTGACTCGGGGGGGGGGGGGTTGTTTGGGGAATGACCATGGCCTGCGAGCCGGTACAGTGTGTGTGCGAGTTCTGGAGTGCTTATTGTGGTAGAGACAATAAAGCCTGGTGTGTTAACTGCAAGATCGTTCGTCATTCCTGCCTTAAGTTGCCGCTCAGTGCTACAATATGTTAGACATGATGAATTTGCACACCTGTTAAAATCACCACGGTAACATTGTTACTGTGAGCCTACTAGCATGCTTTGACAAAAGCAGCCAGTTAAAGTTGCCTATAGTTCTCGACTCAATCCCTAAAACCCATATCTGTGTATTAAAGTTACATTTTCAAAAGTTTTCATTCGCCCCTCTGCTACCTGCTGCAGCTCAAGCACACCAGCTCACCTGCACTTTAAGTCAAAACTACTGCGGTATACAATGACAGGCTGTGCTATTGGAGCAATCCAGCCATAACTGAAAAGACTCAATTTCCCACTCATGACATGAGTTCTAGCTAACATATAAAAAAAACAAACATATATACATATTACCAAGGTAAAAATAATAATAATAAAGTCAGCAGAGGGAGTCTTAAAAGCACTGCCGTACACCCGCAGCTTTGTTGAATGTACAATTTGTTTGCATTTTCACAGAACCAGTTCTCAGTTCTAAATATTTATGGCTGCCTATAGTAAAAGTGCACCAACAGACATATATAATAATACGCTAGATGCTTGTAGGAGACCTTATTTATCTAATTAAGTATGCCTATAGTCACTCACAAACCCAGCCCACTTTCTAAGGCAGCACGTTCAAAGCATACCATCAAGAGGCTTGCGATGCTTGTAATAGTCAGAAGGGAAGCACATTTAATTATCTTCAAGTCAGGGGTCAAGACTAAAGAAGGCAACAGGAAAGGAACAAGGTCAGTAAATCAAGGTTGGTGGTCACAGATCTAATTAATCTTCATACAGTGCAGGGAATATGGGGATAATTTATGTGTCTGTAGTTTGTTGACTCAATATATTCTTTGACTAAACATGAAACCCTTGCTATATTTGCAGCTCTTTATTTGCTCATACATAATGTAGGTGCAGGAGCTCTATACTTCTAGGCACACACAATGCTGGTTAAGTCATGATTCCCAACTGTTGGGATCATTATGCAGGGAAGAAAATTAAATCGATGGCGCACTGCTCATTTCCATTTTGGTGGTCAGAACAAAACTCATGAGGCCCTCAGAGACTTGAGAAGAAAGAGAAAACCCTCCATAGTCCAATGAATATGGTTTAAATAGATTGAAACAGCACAGCTCAGCATAATGCCGATTACTTTGGCTCCAATATGACAAAGTGAGCTCATCCTGTCCCTTATGAGGTGCAATAACCACAGAGTAATTATTACGTTATGCTTACAAATGCAACAGCGCCGTAAGAAGGAAATCAAATGCAGATAGTGCAGGCTGCTTATTCCCTGTTGGCTTCACTGTGACTAGATGTATAACCACTGATTTAGCATGCAGCCTCTTTGAGCTTGTATAGCCCTGAACCTTTGAAATATGCTGGGAGCTGGAGAAACCCAGCAGCTGAGTGGTTACAGTTCATACCACTAGGGCGCAATTGTTGTCAGCAGTGAGTCTCTGGTTAGAGTCCCAGCTGTCCGGACCTTTACCGCATTCACTGTTAGTCTCCTGTTGTCTTTGCCAACATTTTTACATTTTGTGTCTTTTTTTTTCTTCTTCTTCTTTTTTTTTTTACATTTTGTGTCTGTCTCTACTGCTCCTTTGTACCACACACACACACACACACACACACACACACACACACACACACACACACACACACACATATATGATGCAGAGCTCAGCAAAAGTCATGCATGACTCGGTAGGAGGGAGACGACAGAAGTCCTCAGTGTTGGAGGATTCATCATAGACGGGCCATGCTCTGCTTGGCAGGTAGGTAAGCTGCAGGTTGGAAGGAAGAGCTCACTGTCTGACTTTTTAAAATGAACAGAAACATGGCGGTAAACCCTAACCACAGCTGTTCAGACAAAACTAGCCTGGTGAAGATGCTGGACTGTGGGTGTTTGTGGGAGGCATTTGACATTAAAACTAATTAGGTCACTTTATACAATAGTCAAAGTATGACTAACAATCTGAATGAAAAAAAGGCAGGATCCAAATATTATGGCATGGAGAGCAAGAAGTGAGTGATCCATATTTTTGCATAGTTCTTCAAAAAGTTCATCAAAAGTGTCCAAGATAACTCAGTCACACCACAATTCCACAGTCTGTACTTTGTTCACCAGCGTCTTGAGTCCCTTAATCACATCAAAGTTGGAGTCATGAATGGCTACACATGCAGTGACTTACTGACGTTCTACTGTGACGCAGTGATGTGGCTCTAGCTTTGCCCCTTGCCAGTGGAAAGCAAACTGGTTCTTAGGAGGCATGAGATTTGAACCAACTAAGCACCAGCACTGAACTAGTGCCTGGTTCTTTTTGGTGGAAAAGTGGTTCAGGACAGCTGGGGTTCCATAAAAGCAGTCATGATGTGGGGCTGCACAATTTATCCAATTTAAATCCTAATCACAATTTTATCTTTTGGCTTCAATTAAATGACCATGATCAACTACGATGTCGACATTTAAAATGCCTGCTCTCCTCATAGAAATTCCTCTGCATGTCAAGACAAGCGCTTCCTAAACTAAGAGCCAGCCATAAGGGAGCGATCAAGATGTTTTGGCTTCACTTTTGGGGGACAGTTATACTGCTGTGCATGCCCTCCTGCAGTCTGTGCATAAACACTGCAGCAGCAGAGCAGAGCAGAACAGTGATACACAACGGAGAGCGGACAGGGAAAATAAAAATCAGATGTCTGCTGCAGAAGGTGAAGAGCTCGTCCTCTGAAACGGATCATCATCTGTCGTTTGGAAGTGTCTCAGATTTAGGGCAAACAATGTTAAGCAAGAAGAAATCACATGCAAAGACTGCATTAGATTTGTGTCAGTGCTTCAAAGCAACACAACTAACTTGTTCAACCAGCTGAGAAAACACAACAAACTGTGGAACAACGGATGCACGAAGGTGAAGAAGAACAAAGCTGCTTTCATTGCCTCACTGAATCCTCGTACACATCACCGTGTTGCACAATGTGAAAATGAAAGCAGCTCTGTTGGCTTCGTTTTGGTGAAAAGGAACTTCTGTTTTATTCATATTTTGCCACTAGGAGAGTCACTGAGATTAAGAACCAGCCTTATTCTGATGTAAAGGTTTGTACAATAGCATTATGCAGTCCAAGTTTATGGTATAAAAATTGAACCAAACTTAACAACTAAATGATGCAACGTCATTGTCCTGGGCTGACCAATCAAACCTGAGTAAAAACATACTCTTGTTAGGTGCCTGTGAAGTAGAGAACAAAGCATTCATGTTGGAGGTTTGTCAATAGTATTTTTAGCCCATCAAATCACTTTTATAATGGTAATATATCATTTCCATACATCCATATTCCCTCCACATTCTAGTAGGCTCAGTAGACTGCTATCCCCCTATTTAGTGGTGCTCCATTATCATTTGATATAACAGTGGTGGAGCTGCCATTTAGAAACACTTTACCAAGAAAACTATGTTTCAAGTCTTTTTTTTAAAGCATTATTAAAGTATTAATTTATGACATAATCTTGTTTTCCCTTTTGCTTTCATTCTTGGTTTCTTTACTCTGTGTTTACTTCTGTTTTCAGTCAATGTTTGGTTATGTTTAAGCACCAAAACTACTTCAGCATCACTGTTTGAGGTTATATACACCCTGTCACTGTGTTTAGCACATTACAAAGCTTCGTTTTTCCAGTATGTTTGTGCGTTCCCGTGTTTCAAATGGACGATAACGCCACACTGAGTCTCCTAGAGAGTGGAGGATGTACCTGTTGGTCCACATAAAAGGGAAATTTTTAATGATAGCAACCATTTATTGGTAGTGATTGGGTGCTTGTCCTAAAATGGTACCATAACTTAATATGTTGGTACTGACCGCTGGCATTATAGGCAGATGTGAGTTTTGTCCAGTATAGACATAGCGCACCAGATGTGAAGGTTGGCGGATTATTCTGTTTGAGCATTATAAAGCTGGATATGTTTGATATGTTTTTCTTGTCATGAGGCACTGCTCTTTGCAGTGGGGCTCTGGTCTTTGGTGTGAGAAATGTATGAGATTCTGACACCTTCACCCTCAGTGTAGACAGCCCTGACAGCATTGTGACTCTCCATCAGTCGCATGCTAAACAACTCAAGTCATGCCCATGGCTGACTGCAGAATGTCATGTCAACATGGAAGAGCATCAACTACAGGGACAAGAAAAACAAACTGGAAAACAGCAGGAAACACTTTTGAAAGCTGATGTAGCAGCTATTGGTGTGGTTGTGAATGAGGTATTGTGCTTTTATTTTGGTGGTTTGCAATAACAAGCCAAATGTCAAAAGAGTCAAGGTAAAAAAAAAAAAAGGCAACGCCTATGTGGATTAACAAGTTTTTCTTCCTCTGACTGTCCAATTTTAAGTCGGAAGTGCTGCAATTTTGTTTTGTCTCCTCCTTCCACATTTACAAAGAAGATGTGTGATGTGGCTCTTTGCTGCATTGTGAAAACAGCTTCAGACTGGAGAAACACGAGTTTCTGTAATTATATAGATTGTGAGGCCACACCCGTATGAGTAAATGTAAAAGGCGAACACAACAACATCTCCGTCCGTCTCTCCCAGACTCATGTACATAAACACACAGCGCCAACAGTCTCCCAGCAGGCCTGCATTGTGGAGGTTTCTGTGATTGATGTCTCTGACCTATTCTGTGAGCAGGCAGCCACATCAGCAGCCTAATTACCCTATCATCATCACTGCTCTATCTGGTGGCACAAAACACACACATATACACATTCACAAACAAAATAACAGTAACAGCAGGTTCCTGCCGACTTTTCCCAGCAAAGTTCAAAGTACAAGTTGCAGGTTGTGGTGTGATCAAATTTAATTCAAACATCTGACCTCAGAAACCTTCCTGCTGAACAGAACGTGTTGTTTTCTCAGTAATCCCTGAGAGCATTTTACTGTAGTGGAGAAATAAGCAGTTTCCTGGCAGATTGTGGGATGTGCCATCCATTTTCTGTTTAGATTACTGAAATGTCTTTATTGTTTGCACTGTGGGATGTTTACAGAGACAGTAAGCTCGCCTTTTCTCTTTGTTTCTTTGTCTTCAGCTGGCTCATCTGGTCATTAACTG
Source organism: Acanthochromis polyacanthus (assembly GCF_021347895.1). NCBI lineage: Eukaryota > Metazoa > Chordata > Actinopteri > Pomacentridae > Acanthochromis > Acanthochromis polyacanthus. The sequence goes on from NC_067132.1 coordinate 12,791,692, forward strand.
TGATCTGGTTGGATTAAACAGCTGCTATCTTAGATCTATATATGTATTCCATATATATTTTTACATATACAGTGCAGTGAACCCTCTACTAATTTTGTGTGTTCTTCTGTCAGATGTCCAAACAATATTTAACATAAAACAAATGCAACCTAAGTAAACACAAAACATATGTTTAAAATAGCAACTGCATTAATCAAAGGAAAAAAATATAATCCAAAACCAAAATTACCAATGTAACAAAACACAAAACAAACAAATAAAAAAATCACTCCCCTGAACTGGATAGCTGTGTCACCTTTAGCCACAACAACTGCAACTGAATGTTTCTGATAATTGGAGATCTGTCTAGAGGGTGTTTTCCTCCTGATAATTGGCCTTTGACTACACAGTAATTAGCCCACACACATTAAAGGTCTGGGTCTCATTTATCTGATTTGACAGACATCTGTGCATTGTCCTGTTATTTCTGACCATTCGACGTACAGAAATCCATCCATCCATCCTCTATACACCACTTTATCCTCACTAGGGTCGTGGGGGGTGCTGGAGCCTATCCCAGCTGACTCAGGCGAAGGCAGGGGACACCCTGGACAGGTACAAACAGAAATGTTTATTAAAATTTAAAATATAGATTTTTATATTCTCAGCTTTTATCATTTTGGTGGTCCTGATCTTCATTTACTGCTACAAGTAGGAAGTTCTACAACACCAGTTATAAACAATCAACTGCATTCTTGCAAAGAAAACATGAAAGAGGCTGATTAAAACGTGCACTAAAGTACTGCTACACTAATCTCAGCAAGGATTTGTCCTTTTTATAAGCAGCAGCATGACATGTGAAGGTGGAGAGACATGAACATGTGAAAAGTTGATCTTAATGAAGAGTTCCTCCAGTTCTGGTTGGATATGAAAATGTATGAACACACTGGTGCTGAAATTCACTCATGTTTTACGGCTTCTTTTCACATCCTCCATCGCCTTCACTTTTCCACTGAATATTCTGTCGTGCATTATTCTATTAGTTTTTCTGATGTTTGAGGTTTTGCTGTGGTATAGTTCAGTATCTGTATCAATATATTTGTCACTCTCTAAGCCTGATTGAGCAAATATTATAATAAGGACTGACAGGTTGCTGATGTATAACCATTATAAGTAAGCACAGATTATAACTTTTGCTTAAAGCACATACTCTTTTAGAAGAGTAATTCTGAATAGCTTCTGCAAAAAACTTACCTTTTTCTAGTCTGTTGTGTATATCTATGTATATCTACTATTTCAGTAGGCTGTTTGCTCCAAGTTTCCACAAAAAGAGAAATAGTGAGAAGACAGATAGGTAGACCAACAGTCCACCAAAATAGTCTCAGACAGTCACGCAGGCAGGCTGACAGTTAGAACTCTGCTGCTGTTTGTTTTCACAACTACTGTACACTTGAAATAGGCTTTGATGTTATTGCTTTAGACAGCCCCATTCCCCACCACCGCTCCCTATCATACTGAAGACACAAAAAACACATACAATCATCACCTATTATTCATTCTATTCACAAAAGCCATTTGAATACATCAAGCGAGCGGGCGGTTTCGCCTGTGTGTCTATCAGATTTAGCTGCAGGGAGGCGACAGGCAAAACAAACAGGGAGAATCTGCCTGTCTGCTCATGCCTGGACAATCATTAGACATGGATGTTTGAGTGCACACGCTAATGCATTTGTATGTAAATACACACAGGCTCTCATGCATATCATCATACCAGTCCGAATCCCTGAACTGCATTTTCTATAAGATGAGCTGAACCTGAATATCAGGAAAGCTGCCTGATTGTCCAAAAGCACTTCCATCTGCCTTAGTTTCTTTTAATTATTCAGCCTCTATCCATCCATCTATAATTCACTCTCTGCACTCCTCAGCTTCTCGGCTGAAGAGCTTGTTCTCCGTGTAGACTCAGACTAATAAAACACCCTCCATGTGATAAGAGCACGAGGAAGAGACTACAGGAGGGGACAGACAGGGAGAGTAAGGGAGGAGGAAAGGGGGAGAGGATGGGTGGGAAAGGAATGACAAGAGATGAGAAGCACCGCAGGGAATTTTGCTACTTGAAAAAACTGTCAGCCATTTAGCCTCAGAAACAACTTGTCAGTACGAAAGCAGCATCCAGCAGCACACAAAAACTTGAAATAGTTTCTGCTTTCCTGCCGTCCTCTCGCTTTTCAATCGACCTCTGATGTTTAATTTCTTCTAGAATTTTCTTTTGGATTAAATTCAACACAAACTCAAATTGTATGTTTTGTCTGACGAAGAACAACAAATCTAAATATGTTCTAATTACAATGGCATAAGCGAAGCAGATATGAGAAGCAGATCGATCTGAGAAGTTTTGCAGGTTTGCTTCATGATTTTTCTCTTCAGTCATTTACTGGTAGCATTCAATTTAGCATATTTCCACATTTTCACACTGGCCACAACCTCTTCTGATGAATTTTAACCAAACTGTTTAATAATAAAGCTAGCTCAAGGCATCGTCTAGAGCTTTAATGAGAGAAACACTGGGAATAACACCAGCTCAACCTCATTGTGTTGGAGACGTTCGTGAGCTTAACTAGCGCTACGGATACCATGACAGTAACTCTTGGAGCTCTGGTTCAGTGGAAATAGCTAGCCGGCACATGCCTGATGGTTCATCTATGGGTCCTTGATGGGCTCAACCCAAAGAAGCAACATGGAGATGCTACTGCGCAAGCGATGACACAAATAGGGCAGGAATGAAGGTCAGCTACAACACTAGAGACACCTTAACAAGACAAAAGCTGCAACAGCTACTGCTAGGGAAGAGGAATGTGAGCTTGTTGAAGGAGCCAGAGCTGTTGTAGCCTAGCCGCGCTAGACCCAGGTCTGAAGACGCAAGGGTCTAGGAACTCTCGACAGGGAGCGAGGCGGGCTAAAAGGTTGTCTTTCAAATCACTCTGCAGCAATTGGGTAGGTATACAACCAATCAGCGCAACGAATAGACATAGTTCCTAAAGCGCCGGAAATCAGAGGATGCGGGAGTTCGATGAAGCCTTATTTATACAGTCAATGGGTGAAGCTCAAGTATATTACAGACATGTTAACAGAAAGATTATTCAGAGTCGGTGCTAATGGAGCTCAAGGACTGTTATCGACCCTGACAGAGAATTAAATTCGTTGCCGTGGGTTGTCTAGCGCGGCTAGGCTAGTTGTTTCTGGTTGTTTCTGTCAGAATCGTCATGCCTCTGTCGTCACTTAGTTACGCCTGCCTTCTGACTCTACACTTCATGGTGATTCGTCGGCCAGTTTTAGGAGCATCCAACCTCGAGGCTTACCGAGTGTAACTAGACCGACCCTGGCAGAGAATTAAATTCGTTGCCGTGCGTTGTCTAGCACGGCTAGGCTAGAGCTGGTGAGGAATTCAGGAAAACTTACCTCTATGGACAGCGCTAGCTCGAAAAGAAACCACTCGCACATTAAATGACCAGCACATACCATTCCTAACAGATGACCCAGTAGGGACATCCATCCATTGGAGGACATGTTATTATGCATTCTGATCACTGACAAACAGAAATTAGCCCCAATAACACAGGTGACCTCTTGTGATCATGTGAATAAGCGTGTGTAAAATCACTGGTGGATTCATGACCTTGGAAAGGTACAAAATGTGGCTTTGTAGCTGGAAAATCAGCAAGATACAGTGAAAGTCGAATTGACCACCCAAGTCACACAATAATGATAGTGATAACAAGCAGCATGAAAGTGAAGTGATAACAGCCTACTGAGGCACTAGAAGCTGGAGGGCTGTATGAGCACACATGTATAGAATTGCATGTGCTGATAAGAAGCTGTTTAATGAGAAATATTAAAAGTTAAAGAGTCTTGAATAGAAAAGTATGGGAGAATTCCTTAAAGCCAAAGATGGTGGTTGCATGACACATGTCTTGTCCCTGCCCACAAAAACGAAAGAAGTCGTCAAACTTTTCAAGCAATATTTGTCAGATTTGACTGGTGATTCTGTATGTGGAGTTTTAATATCCTGGTGACAATTGCAGTTATGGCTCTCTTGCCCAAAATAACTGCCTGTGAGTCTTACCAAGATGGCAGTGGAGCGCCTAAAAAGACTGTGATCTAAAGCCAAACTCATGCCTCAACTCTTTCCCTTTCCAGAGCTGCTCAGGGTGGGAGGTGATGTTGGTTGTGGGGATCCACCTGGCAGATCCTTATGCTAGAAAATGTCAAGGGAAAGAACAGTAGACTCTACTTTGTTGTCGATACAACCCAGATGGGCAGCAGGAAATGGTCTTTGTGCAGTGATAATACAGTGCATAGATGCAAGTTCTATACTTGACCATTTGGATATTCATGAAGTAGGTGTCTTTGTCTAAATGTAATAAGCATTCTGAAGAACATTTGTAGCAAAAAATTCAATATTTCAAATCAAATGAGGCACGAGTTAGAAGAGGATGAATACAGGGAGGGAGAGGTGTGATTGTGGGTTTATAATAACAGTAATGAACAGTGACATCTGGAGCTTTTCCCTAAAAAGGTGGTCTTCTGTTCACTCCGGTACAAAGAAACTCTCTGTCGGTGTAATAAGGATTAGGCTGAGAAGGTTACTCCTCCATTGGGGAGTCATTGTTCTATAAGCTGTGATTGCATTTGCTGATTAAATCATGGGCTACGGGTCTTTGGAAACCACTGAGCTAAGCCGGCAATATATATGTGTAGAAATTACATGTGCTGATAACAGGCTGTTTAATGAGAAATGATAAAAATTAAAGAGTCTTGAATAGAAAAGTATGGGAGAATTACTGAAAGCCAAAGATGGTGCTTGATTGACACATTTTGTCTCTGCCCACAAAAAAGGAAAGAAATCGTCAAACTTTTCAAGCAATATTTGTAATTAATAAGAGAGACATGATCCACTGGTCAGATTGAGCTACTCCTACATGCTATAAAAAGCTAACAAGCTTCACTTTCCTCCTCTCCAAATCCTAGGTCATCACATCTTGATATGATTACAGGCTTTAGCGGTAAATAGTTTGCTCAAAGTGTTTATTACCCTTATGTGTTGTAATCTCCTGCCAGTATGACGTACATGTAAGTGTGCCATTAAATAGGATTTTGATGGAACTAAAGTGTTTTTAAGAACCTCACAATGAACCACCACGAAGGGTACTAAAGGTCCGACAAGTTCCAGTTCCACCAAGTGCTAAATAACAGTAATAACGCAAAACTTAAACTTCAAAAGCTTTATTCCTGCAGCTTGGCAAATAAAAATAAATAACACTTCATCCTCCAACTCTGCATCTGGCTGCCTCTATGGGTTTTAGCATTTTGTTTGTCTTCACACTTCTGAAGTTCTCGGGATGAAAAAAAGCTGTTTCAGTTGATTCAAGTCCACTTTTAACTGGTTTACAACTGTTGCCTGTTGAGACAAGCAGCCAAGACTTTGGCTGTTTTTGGTCTAAAGAAAGTTGCTTCGTCGGCACAGTACTCAACAGCTCTTCGTGTGGTGGACAAATGTTTGTGACAAAAGGATGCCATGCCAGAGAAAGTGTCACCAGAGGATCAATGTTTTCAAAGCCGGAGGAAAAATGAAAAGATGGAGCTGCTGGTGGAAAAATATGAGTAACCCCGAATTTCCACATCGCGCCGCGCCACGCACCTGTCAGAGCTCCCTTCTCATCCCCTGTCTTTCCCATCTGGCATCCCAAATACCTTTTTCCCCATCTCTCTCCCTCTCATGCCCCTCTCCCATCCGCTCCTCTGCCCTGTCTGTCTGGCTGTCTCCCATCCGCTCCTCTGCCCTGTCTCCTGTCTCTTCCCCCTGCAGCTCGGTGCCTGAGTGGAGTCGAGCTTCTCAGCTGACTCCACTCAGGCAATCAACCTCCTCTACGGCTCCCGGACAGCTGACGATCATCACACTGATTACTCACCTCCACAATAAGAACCGGCTCATCCTTCCACTCCCTGTCGAATTGTTGAACCAAGACACCTCAGTCAGTTCACTCTCTAGCCCTCTGTTAAGATTTGTTTAAGTTTCCCTTTTCTTACTTTGCTTTCTCCTGCTCCTCCGCCAGATTCAGCTGTCCGGGATCCCCGCTGTCCTCCTTCCCCTCCGGCTCTCCCCAACCCAGTCATCACTGGTTTTCCCCTCCTGGACCCCCCTGCTCATGCCTGGACCCCCATTCCTGCCTGGACCCCTTCTGTCCCTGCCTGGACCCCCCGTTCCTGGCCAAAACCCCCCACTACACCAGCCGTTCCTGCACTCTGGTTTTCCCCCACCGAGCCATTATTCACTCCTCCAACAATAAAACTCCTCCTCAGCTCCACCAGCCTTGGTAGTGTGGCTTTCTGTTCGGGTCCGCCTTCTGAGAGCGTGACAGCACCGGAATGAAGCGCCGCCGTCTTGCTCCGAAAGTCAAAGCACACAGCAAGCGCAGCGCAGCGGCGCGCCGTCCGGATGGGGAGGGCTGCTCCTCAGAGAGGCTCTCGTGTGAATAGCAATATCATGCGATAAAAACACATGATATAAACAGAAAATAAATAAACCACACCTCATTTCACTTCTACAAGGTCGCTCTGCTCGACCTAGCCACATTGCTCTGTGATTTATAGTACTTCTAGCATGGTTGAGTACATGATTTATGTTTTGATCTCAAATGAGTGCTATTCTTTATCCAATAGTTAATTTTGTATGGTTTATTCTGTATAAAAAACGGTAATTTCTCTTCATTCATGGCGTCGTGTTGTATCTGGGACCCTGTTAACCTGATGCTCGTGCCTCCGGAGGCGTAATAACAACATATAGGAAAAAATTTACGTCCGAGAGGTCGTGCATTGTGTTTTATTTTGAATGTTCCGGTTTAACTTCCTGTCTGGTGCTTTCTCAACGACAGTGAATTTACGAGGTTTTGAAGCGGCGGCGCAGAAAATAGAACTGAAGCGAATCTCCAGCGCCGTGGCGCGCGCCGGCGCTTCAGGGACGCGGCACTGACGCTCCGCAGCGCGTGCAGTGGAAATTGTCTGATAGAAGAGAATGGGTTCTAAGTGCTGCGCAGTACGATTCAAGAGCGTGGCGCAGCGCGGCGCTTTCGCGTTATGTGGAAATTAGGGGTTATATGGTCTGGTTTGCCATGGAGTTTAATTTTATTTAGACACCAAAACTACTGGATTTAGTTGCTGAGCCCTGATGCTCTCTCCTCCACAAGCAAAACAAATGTGCGCGCGGTTGCGTAGTGCGTAGCTTGCCCACCTCTGCATGGGCTTGCTTGCTCTGCGCGTAACCGTTGATTGACAGCATGACAAAGCTGAAGCTCGAACTTGATTGGTCGGCAGCAACCGGCGCTTTTTGGAATAACATGGGGGTCTATGAGAGGAAGGCGGAGCTCAGGAATAAATTTTCATATCGCGTTATACTAACTTTATATTATAGTATCGAACTAGACTAACACATTTAAGCCTTGTTAAAAAATGATACAAAAATTGAAAACAAACGGAAACTCCGGACAGCAGCTTTAATGTTTCCAATTTGAATGCACTTTATTCGCAATTTTAGTATGAAGTGGAACATGCCCAATGTGTACTGCTTCTGTTAGCTAACATACCCAAGGTGCTGTTTGCATTACCGCTGAGCTCCAATCAGGTTTCTAGTACCACTTGTCTGCTCTACCCTGTTTTTTATATTTGGAAGGTGTTGCTGATCATAGAGACATTCCCGTGGTTGAATAGAGTAAAGTCATTTTAAGTTAAATATTCCATTGAGTTAACTTTGGTTTTGCCATTTGCATTTGGAAAAAATATGTTCCAAAAGACAATCCCTCACCCTACAAACTCTTTATTTATATCGTCTCCCTGCAGCCTCACAAATGCTTCCACAGAATCTTAAGTGTGACAGGCCTGCTGTGCCTACATAGTCACAGCTGCTAAACTATGGTTTAAAAAATTGCTGTTCCTGAGAGGAGTTTAAAATGACGCTCAATCTACATAGTGAAAACTCAGCTCTTGCCAAAATTGCCCAAAACACCTGAATCTTCACATCATGGCGAAGAGCATGTGGTCTGCATCTTAATTCAAGACATGATGTGTTTTTTCCCCACAGCACTAAAAATGGTTGTCTTTCTTCCTTGTTGATGAATAGCATCCACCTGTGGTGAAAATAAGGTGTCCTGCTGAGACACGCCGAAGCTCTGCTGCAAATGAAAATACTTGTATTGGATTGACCGCTGAAGACATTGTTGGAAACCAGGTTCGATTTATGAATCAATTTGTCATCATCACAGACTGTCAAAGCAGAGCCGACAATGCTCAGCGGATTTTCATTTGTCATCTCAGGACCGTCTCGGCTCTGATATGAGTCATTCTCCGTTTCTCACATTCACAAAATTGCTTTCTCTTTGTCAGAGCTGATAATCACTTGTATATTGTAGTCGCTTAATGATTAGAAAGAAGTCTTCCACGAGAAGCAATCTGAAGGGAAAAAAACTGCCTGGTCTAAAGGTTAAAGTGTCAATGGTTTGTAAACAGAGAATAATGATTGAATATGCCAGGAGTAAATGTCAACGCTAGATACATTATGCAGGTTGGACAAGACAAATGTTTTCTGTGACAGGAAAAGTAAAATGTGCAATATCAGAAATGTGATTTTTTTTTGTCCCTGTGTATTTATCCTTTGAGACAAAGACTCTGGCATAATTGTTTTTCTCTGAGATAAGCCTCTGCCATGGTTTGATGTCTGGCTTTTATCTTGGTGAAGGCTGTTTTATTAATTGTCCACAGAAGAATAACAAAAACTGAATGAGAATGAGCTCAAATCACACTTGAAATGATTGTTCGATGCATTTGTTGATGGTCATGCCATAAAATCCTTGAGTGATGACATTCAGCCACAAAATAGCTCCATTATGACTCACTCTCTGCTCGTTTCTCCTCCTCCCTGTTGCTCGACAGCATTTGCTAAACTGGGCTCTATGTGATTCGATAAAGTTAGGTGTGGTCCTATAAACTGCACTCAGCGGAGGCCTTCCACCCAAAGGACCCAATAAAGAGCTGTCCAGTCGGGAGGGAATGTATTCGTGATCCACAAAACAAAACCTCCTCCTCCTCATCCAAATGATGTTTTTCAAGCTTGAAAAGATGACACACCATTAGGAAAATTCACAGAAATGACAGTGAATCAGGTTTCAAGCTTGTCCTGTCATTTTATTGTTGTTTTGTACTTGCTCTGCTCAGTGTGTGGAAAAGTTTGGGCTCTTGGTTGCTTCCTGGTGAAGCCAACATGGTGTTCAGTGTCCTCTGACCACAGAACTGCTCAAAGGGTCTCACAGTAAACATAATACACTTTGCTGTATATTTATCTATGAGTGTTTCCAGCTACAAAGCCATACATACAATCAGATGCATAAATATTTGAACATTGACACAAATTTCAGCATTTGGGCTCTGTTCATCACCACAATGGATTTGAAACAAAACAAGATGTGCTTTAAGTGCAGACTTTCAGCTTTAACTTAAGGATATTTACTTCCAAATCAGGTGAACTGTGTCTCCACCTTTAAAGGGACCAAAAGTAACTGGACAAACTAGCATAATCATAAATAAAATTGTCATTTTTAGTATTTGGTTGCAAATCCTGTGGGAAGATTAAAAAGGTGTGTATGTGCCATACCATGTCTCACCTCTCAGTGTTTCCCTGCAGGCACAAAATAAACCCAGACGAGTGCTTGTGATTCCACAAGCACATCTTCCCCTGCTTTGGATGTTCTAATGCTGTCTATGTGTGAGAGAGAGATGTCCACTAAACACAACAAATTAGTGCTGTAGTAAACCAAGGAACATCTTGATCGACATTCAGAAATTGTCAGAAATCATACCTACACTTTGATCAATCAACTGGTCCAAGGGGGGGGATCAGCTGTATTTGCAGCATATTAAACCATTTTAACCTGGTTATTTTACAATAACATAATAACAGAGTTGGAGCAAATTAGCATGCACCTGTCCATATTATCACACATATCATGCCGGTAGTTAAGCTGTGATATACAAATTGCTCTTAGCAAAGTTTACATTTGACTTTTTAGCCATTGGATTTTAACTAATGGCAGCCATACAGAAAACTATTTCAACATGAAGGTAAATGGTGCAATATTTTCTATTTCTAAGGAGCTTGATGAACTCATGGCCACAGCTGTTGATACTGTTAGGAAGTTAAAAGATCTTGGGAGCTGATCATGTAGCTGACCTCCTTGAATGTGGCCACAAGAAGAAAACTGACCCCAGATTGAACAAGAAAAACCCTCAGAGAGCGCAGTACTTCACCAAGGCTGTTCATTCCCCCAAATGGCATTGTCAGAAATGCAGTAATTATTTTTTTAAATGCAGCATTTATTTATAGTTATTGATGATCAGAAATCATGACAACATAGAATGTGGCCATTTAATATAGATGTACCCACAAACAAAATGACCTTGCAGTCAGGCTTTTGTTATGCATGTGTACGTTATGTACGGATACCAAATCGCGTGACCTAAATATGAAGCGCGCAGCGAGAACTGATGTAACTCAGAAATACCCCCACAATTTAATCAATTGTTCTTTATATAATGTTAGACAGATAAGTCCACAGCAGTCTGCTATCTTGCAATGATACAGAAATCTTTAATAAATCCGTGGATCCAGACTAAAAGCCACATCACTGCCAAAATCTAATGAGGTGGCCCTTGTGTTATTTCTGACCTTCCTTGGAAATGTCATACAAATCTGTTTTTGAGTAACATTGCACACAGAGAGAATAAGAGACAGACAAACAAATGTTAATCGTCACATAAGGTGAATGGTGGTAAAAGAACCAAGAAAAAGTAATAATCAACCTCCCAGGCCAGAGTACAGCAGTAAGAAGACCCTGGATAAAAGAAAAAGTCCAAATGGAGTTTCCTGAAACACATGCTGACAAGTCACAGTGCTTCTGGGAGAATGTCCTTCAGACAAATGTAACAAAAGCATCCCCACTGTGAAACACAAAGGAGGCTCAGCTATGATATCAGGGTTGCTCTGCTGCATACTAGTATCTTAATGTGCAGAATTTATATGGGATGCAATAAAATCTGCAGATTTTCAAGGGATTCTGCAGCCAAACATACTTCCCACTGTCAGACAGCTCCCTCTCAGTTGCAGGTCAAGGCTCCTCCAATGGGATAAAGTCCCAAAACATAGATCTAAAAGCACCAAGAATAGACAAGAAGAAAACACTGAAATGCTCTGAACTGACTGTTGAGCCCTGATCTTAATCCAACAGAACATCTGGAGAGAGCTGAAAGTTGCAGTTGAGGGGAAGACGTTCATCAAACATGAGACAAACGGAGTAGTTTGCTGAGGAAGAGCCAAACTACTAGTTGACAAGTCAAGTCTTTTAAGAGCAAAAAAAGTTGTTGATTGCAGGGATTTTCTCATAAAGGGTGTTACAGAATGTTTGATTAAGAGACTCAATATTTTTGTCCATGCCATTTTGATATGCTGTGTTATTTTAAACAGCAATGTTACATCAAAAATCTAATCCCGTCTTTACCCAGTGTGTCTGTTTAGTTAAATATAGTAGAAAGAATAGTGGATGCTAAATACTTTTGTCAGTTACAACTTTATTTTAGGGAAGATTGTGATTTTTCTTTATGAGTGGAAGAGAGGGCACCAATAATTGAGGCTGTTTCTTGTTCCCAGTCTCTAAGTTAAGCAGCATATATAGAGTGTAAAGATGCCCGTAGCAATCGTGTGGTTTGTGGACTATAGTTGTGAAGCCTCAAGTTTGACATTTTCACCATCTTGGCCTTTGGAAACCAGATAGAGCTGATTGTGAACTTGAGAACACCATATACTGTGATACATTCACTACCTGTCAATCACTAGGTACCTTCACCCTAAAGCATACCTTGCTTTATCGCATATTTTATTCTAAATTGGAACATAAATTGCAAATTAAACATAATTTTTAGCTGAAGGAGATGTAAAATCAGCCGTTGGAATAAAAAAGAACTCATAAAAGGAAATGTTTAAGGGTGATAGATCAAGTGAGAAGTGGAGCCATTTTTCCTGAGACATCTGTGCAGATGAATTTCTTTTTGTAAACAGAGTTGTCGCCCCCTGCAGGCTGTTAAGAAGAATGTAGTTTTCAGGCGCTTCCACACTGGCTTTACTTCTCGGACCCAGGGGCTACATCCATCTTTAATAAACAGCCCGTGGCTACGCTAACCATCTCCTGGGTGCAGCTTTGTGTTTACGAGACATGCGAGAGTGATACCGATCTCCTCTTTTAACTCTTGGCAAGAAAGTGACCTAAGCACATTTCCAAATGTCAAGCTAGTCCTGTAACTAATCACAAGAAGTGGAGCTGATGACCTCCAGGATTTTGGCCTGATACCCGATTTCCTAAAATAAAAACTGCTTACTGTATCCCCTCAATATTTCTCTCCAACTGCAGCAACCCTGAATCAGCTGGAACCCATTTCCCGTCTTTGCCAGCCTTTTTAATCAAGCAGGTGTCATGTTTTAGCTTTACACAGCACCATGTTGTAGGGTTATTAATGAAGTACTGATGTTGTATGAGAGGTAATGCACAGGAATCAATACTTCTGTTACCTGGAGGCTTTACAAGTCTATAGTGACAATAGGCTGGAAGCTATAGTGTGATCTCATCCGCAGGGCTCTTTATAAATAACACACACACATGCACACATACTTGTCTGATACACACGGCTCTTGTGTTTATGACATCACTGGATATGCTGGCTTGAATGACTGTGATGCTGCAGCTGCGCAACACACACACACACATCTGCACAGATATGGAAACAAACGTCGCAGGCCCTTTGACTGGTCTGGCCTGATCCAGACAACAGCTTCACTTTCCCACGCTTCCAAACTGGAGAAGTCTGTCCGGGAATAAGATACCGTGGAATATTTTGACACTGGACACACTGTCGGAATATTGTGTCTCATGTCCAGACCGGTCAAGTCAGTCCAACAGTGTCTTTTTGTTTTAGTTTCATCAAACACACACCCACAGACACACCTAAATGGAGCTCGCATGGACTGTTTTGTTGGGTTTCCACGCTACAATTGAGGATCAAATCCTCGGCGCTGTACATACAGGCACTATATTCTATCCAGCCTGATGGATTACATGTAAGAAGTGGTGATCCATTCATAGATCTGATTGATTTGCCATGCCTCCCGCCTTAATCCTGGGATCACCCAGTCTGGGATCAAGCTTGTCGTCCTGCTGCAATGACTTTTAATTGAGTGGGAAAGCTCGGCATTGTGGCATCACTCTGACGCCTTGAGGGAATGCAGGTGGTGAAGCCTGCCATCGCATTGTGTGGCGTTCGGTATCGGCCCCGCTGAGCTATCAGTGGTTGAGCAGCAGTGTGTGCAGACTGATGTTATGTGATACATCCTCTGGGAATGAATTAATTTCCTCCTAAAGCCTTTGCGTTGCTGGCATCTGGCCTCGTCTGAGCATTTTCAGCTGTCTTTTTTCTTTTCTCATCCCTCCATCTTTTCCACTGATGCTCTATGTGCCAGGCCTCCACACAGCATTATGGACTGATTATAGCTCCACTGGCCTCATTACTGCCAATGAAGGGCTCAAACAGGGTAATAGCTGCGTATTACAGTGCTATTAGAGAAGAGGATTTGCCCCTTATTAGCCCTTCTCTGCTTGATAACTAGATGATCAACGATCAGCGAGTTTGTTTTTGTTGGCAGGGGGGCATGAAATATACTTACATGTATTCAGCATGCCAACGTACTGTGACAGATAGAGCCGAATGCAGGAACATGTAGCACACTCAGACAGTAATCGCTTCAGCTGTCTCCACAAACCAGTAAAAACACTGGTGTTAACTTCACCCCATTAGCCTGATGTCAATCACAGATGCCAGTTTCAGGGCCCCAGAGCATACATCACACTTAAGCCTAAGCAATTTGCAGCTGATTAATAAAGAGCTCTGCTGCTACACCAGCAAGTTATGTTTGTCTGCACTGGTGTGAAATAGAAACTGCAAGAATAATTCAATCCTGTTACACCAAGAAAGTGTGTGTTGGCTGAGTAAGCGTAAGTACCTGATGGTATCATAATGTGGAAACCCCAAACATCATTTCACACGTGGTGAGCTTTCTAAAGAGCTCTTGTTGTGTCTTCCTCCAGCTAACTCACTCTTGTCTTTTTGTGTTCTCGCAACATAGATCCGACGCAGAGAAGAAAATGATCAGAGTGAGTTCCTCGCAGGGAGGCATACATATTTTAGATTTGGAGAATTATTACTGAAAGAACAGAAACATGGGAATGAGAACAGTTATAAATTCTCCAAAAATCTATACACGTGACACAGAAGTCTTGTTCTTGTTGCTGGTTTAACACTGGCAGGTTCTCTCTTGACTGCAGTCTGGAAGTTGCAAATGAGTATTTTATTTCCTGAGAAATCTACTTCCACATTTTGGGTTTCTTTTTGAAGTTGAGCACAACGATAAGACTTTCCTTCCTTTACTTAATTAAGTGGACTAGAAAATAACTATTCAGTTTAAAGAGCTGAGTACAGTAGAGAGACTGGTTGACACTTTGATACGTAACAATGCATCTGAATAAATGTGGAATCTCATTCAGCTTCACTATGTCACTTCAGAGTATTGAATTTAGTGAACTATAAATAAAAAATAGGGTTGCACATTAAAAAAACAGTGTCCACATTTGTGCTAATGTACAAGGCAAACATTGAGATACTCATTTTTTTCCAGATAAGAGAATATGCATTTGAAAATAAGAAAATAAGGTAATAATTAAAAATCAGTATACAATGTTAAAAGTGTTCACTTACAAATTTTTGGTTTCTTTGTTCCTTCACACCTCCTAGACAAATATAAGGTCCCACATTGTTGGTCTCACCTGTCCCCTGAATGTTTCTCTCAGTTTTCAGCTGAAAATGCTTCATGTCACTACAACTGTATATCCCATGTTTTTCCTGCTGTCCAAAACATGCTGTCCATATCCCCTTCAGGAAGAAGACTCTCTCTGCCTCAGTGATTGACAGAGCAAAACTGTTCACCTCACAGCATCCGATGGAGAGTTGTACCAGTTTTCAAAACCAAAAAATTGTTTTATCTCTAATGTTCTCTCTGAGCAATCATTTTACATGTAAATATAGTCCAATTCTCATTGGTTTGGTGTCAGTTGATATCATGGTGATAAAATCAGTATTTTAATGATGCAGAGCAGCAACTTGGAAGAAGCTGTGAACTAACTGCTGGTTAATATGTCGTCTTAATAGGCTGTTTCTGTCACTTATGCTGTTGTCTGACAACAGAAAAATATGCAACTTAGAACAATTTCTTTAGGAATTCAACTGTATTAAAATACAGTATAAGTGAGCACAGAGAGCAGGAGAGAAGTAAATGGACATAAACACCAGCTGAATTCAGGTTGTACTGCAGCACACCAGTCCTTGTCCTTGTTCATTGGTTTCTGAAATTTTCAACATCTCTGAATGTCTGTCAGATCTACAATTTTCACCTATTTATTAACTGGCGGTGTCAAACAGTTACATTAGCTGTGCATCGTCCTAACACAAAGGATTCCTATTGTTGTGTAGCTGTAGCTGGCAAAGTGGTGATAAATCCAGAACCAAAAAGCAGCCTCAGTCCTTTCTGCAAACCTAGAGTCAGTTAAGTGAAAGATCTGGAGGAACCTGCTAATTTCTCACTTGTCTAACAGAGACCACCCTCCCTCCACCACCTGTCCTCTCTGAATACACTGGCAGTGAAGGAGGGCAGTCGTATCTCGCTCAATTACCCCAGTAAGAAATGCTTAGGGCTGAGATTCGACAGCATTTTATCAAATCCACTCATCACGTCCCACATCGGATCATTAAGTTTAGCTTTCATCACTTGCAAGCGCTTAAAGTTATAAATAACCACATTTCAAAGGTTTATGATCACCTTTTATTAGGCGAGAAGTTGAAAATGACAGTTTCTGTTGTAAGCTGCTCCAATGCATTGACATTAATTAAGGAAAGCTAATTAATGTTCACAACCTGAGTTTCCAACCTGACAATGAGGTGAACAGCTGCCTATGAGTTGAACCTGATTTCTTTTTTGATGAGCTTAAATGTTAACTCATAATAGTGTCACATCAGCTCAGAAGTGTTGCCAAAATGCTGAACAACAAAACACTAAATTTTATTTTTGGACGTGTTATTTTTGTACTAATTACGGTAGAAAATGCATGTCAAATGAAGAAGTGACATTTCCAACTAAAAAACTGTAAAAAAAAAAAAAAAAAAAAAAAACAGCAAATCTTATAGTGTGACTGAACGGCTAGTTTATGCTACTCTTTTCTTGAATTCAGTCATATCAAGGATATTTAGACTTTTTAATATGAAAACATGTAAGGTAAAAAAAAACAGGTAATTCCTTTTTAGGAAAGTTGGGGAATTTTTTTCCAGTATTTTTAGCTTGAAAGGATTCAGTGACCAGATTAAAATGCAACCAGATATTTGAACCCAGACTTGTCGCTTTCATCCACCTATTATTATGTAAGACTAAAAAATAAATAAAAGGCTTTAAGTTCTCGTATTTGGAAAGAACGTAAAGTGAAAATATTATTTACATCTATTATCTATGCACTTAATCCTCATTAGGGTGGTGGAGGGGTTGGAGCCTATCCCAGCTGACTTCAGGTAAGTGTTCACTGGATCCGTCCATTTCCAACATTGCATTTCATTGTCAATATGAAATGCAATGTTGCATGCTGCTTCTGTTGCGGTGTGTTTCAAGCTGTGATCTGGTGCGTCTCCCCAGAGTGGGCTGCATCTCATTTGCATAAAGCAGACTTGACTTCTACTTTATGCAAATTTGATGTGGAGGTCCGACACATCTCGAAACTTTCGTGAATCGTCTAAACTAGCCGTTGTTGAACTAAAACGAGGACAGATTCAGCTTCCGCACAGCTTATTTCTCGCCTCAAAAGATTTTGGAAATACTTTTCGCTGAAGTGTTTTCAAAATAGAAGAGAAAGCTTGAAGCCAAGCCGCCATTTTGGTCTGAAAGTGCTGTCACATGACCACGTAGTGATCCACTGGTGACCCGCCCATCAAGTGGCCAATTTTCAGATGCGCATTTACATGTGGGAGAAACGGATCCAGTACCTACACCAGTACATACCTTTAGGGTGAAGGCAGGGGACACCCTGGGCAGGTCACCAGTCTATCACAGGGCTACACAGAGAGACAAACCATCACACTCACTTTCACACCTACGAATAATTTAAAATCACCATTTAACCTCAGCATATCTTTGGACTGCGGGAGGAAGCCGGAGTAACTGGAGAAAATCCTCACATGCACAGGGAGAACATGCAAAGTCCATGCAGAAAGATCCCAGACTCAGGCCAGGACATGACCTGGGGATCTTCAAGCAGCAAGGCGACAAGTCTTAACCACCGATCACCGTGCAGCCCCAAAATATTAAATAAAAAAAAACACAATGATGGAGATCGACAGTTTAATTTTTTTTTTTTTAAATGGATGGATACATGTTTTTGAGGTCTTAAGATTAAACTGTCACATGTAATACTCTCATACTAATCACTTCATCACTACATTCCTCTTCTGCTTTGTCCTAATAGCAGCCAACTGGAGAATTAGTGGCACCAGCTATTTATCTTGACGAACCAACAGAGCCTACGTTCACTTCACATTAGTGGAAGGAAATCCACATTTCCCGGAAACTCTCTGAGACTTTGCACATTATTTGGACAGAAACCTGACTACACACAGACAAAGGGTGGGCCCACATCTCATCTGAATCCATCGTGTCTTGAGCAGTGGTGTAGTCCAGGGTATATGCCGTATACCGCCGTATACCCACTTTTTTTTCAGTTAGCATTGCGTATACCCACTTCTAATGCTCCCTGGTGCGCATCATTCAGTAATATCTGTGTGCCAGGTAGCCCTCTTTTGCTTAAGGACGATGAAGCCATGAACAACCCTCCTCTGCCTGTAATTGGCTGGTACATGCTACCTTCACTGATTCGATTGGTTAACTTTAGGGATGAGCCAATCAGAGGCAGAGTAGGGCGGGTCATACAGAGGAAAATTTTGCTAACACCTCTGTGGCACTCCAGTTGATTGACAGGTCTGCTTGAAAGATGCGCGGAAATGCGAGAAAGTCAGAATAAACACCTTTCAAGTGAGTGGCACGTATCGAGCGAACCTACTTTCATGGACGATATAATTCTCAGGTAAGTTTAAAGGTGGTTTCCAAATGAATCATTGTTTTAAAATACTGGCAACATGACTGCACATTTCAAGGAGAGGATATTTTGTCGCCAGTGGTTAAAGCTGCAGTCAATTCCAGCCATTTTCAGTACAAAAAAATCGCTAATATTCTATTTGTAAATAAAAATATGACAAGAAATACAGGGAATATTGGACGCGCATCGCGAGGTGCATTTCCTCGAAAACGACCTATTCGTGGATCATATACCGTCTTCAAGACATGTTTTGGACAAAATAGTTTACTGGCTTGTGTCGTCTGGATGTCCAAGGTTGGATTATGGCCGTTTTTTGTGGAATATTTTCATCTGTGTGTAATAATGAACCCGGAAATGCGAGTCGCACTGTGTACGTTGAAGCCGTGTATAGAGAACGGATGGATGGATATTCGTTGTTTGTCGGACAAATGTGTTTATATTACCCGCTGTGGTAATCACATCTGAAAGTGGTTTATACCGGCGGATTCATGAGAATCTAAGTTTTCCATCGGCGTATAGTGTTTGTATAATCGTGTTTGCAGTTTCAGACATTTAGCAAATTGCTTTATGCAGATCTCAAAGTGTACCCCGGGCGGGACACTGAAGCGTAGCTGAAGCGCAACGGGTTAAACTGAGTGTCGGGCCGAGTCTGACTAACGTTTTGAAAGGCTAACGTTATTCTAACGTAAGTCTGAACCTAGCTAGATTGGGATAATGTGGGAAAAGCTCTAGGCTGGTAGTTGATTTTAAAGTAAGTAAAAACACAAGAATGGGGACAGGTAGTTTAAGATTCGACCTAAAACAATATTGAGGTTTCATTCATGATGAAATATGAACAAGGATGCACTGTCAACCTCATATTTGAAGTATTTTATTTAAATAAATGTTCAAAAGTAACTGAAACACCATGTTTGCCTCATGATAAATACATGTTACATTAATCCAGTTTGCTTGTGTGACCAGTAATAACTACAAACTGCTCCTAATCAAGTCATGATAATTTTATAATAGTGGGCAAGTAGAAATGACTGAATAAATTGAATAGAGTAGTCTTCTATGTCACTGTTTCTAAAACAGGGCGTTTTTCTGGACTAATTAAAAAAAAGGTGAAAATGAAGAGTATACCCACTTCTCCAGGGACCACTACACCACTGGTCTTGAGGCGATTAGACTTAAAAACACTCAATTACACTTTGCTGCTTTCACTGTAAAACTCTGTTCACCTCATGAGGCTTCACAAAGATGTACAGTCACCCTGCAGGCCAGACTTCCTGTTTGTGTCACCTGGGCCACACAGAAAAATGATTTTTATTTCATTTTTTTAACAACAGCCATCCAGGCAGCTAGAAGCTTCACTGTAAATCAATGCAGCTCTTAAGCACCACAACAGCACTCCTCCCTCTTTCTCAGCTTGTTTTTGCCTCTACGTTTTCAGCTGAGATTTATCCAGTTTATTTTTAGGATGCTTTTTGTTAAGGGAGTTAGTTCAGTAGTGGTCAGTAGAGGAAGATATAAACTCCTGTTTGGGCTTTAGTTATGTTACTGCCTCTGAAAAACATATTCTCTGCCCAACACAGTAAGGATTTGGGCTTAATTTGAATAGTTTGGTTAAAAAAAACTGTCTAGAACTGGTTGTTCTTTCATTCGTGTGTCCCTGACGACCACTCACAGGTTTAGGAATGATGCATCGCACTGAATCACCCCAGCACTTTGAATACATTACTTTCAGCTGACCTATCGACTGCCCCGCAAACAGATCTGGTCCTGCAAAATGACTCCTCTCCATGTGCACAACTGACTTTAAACTTCGAAATTTGCACAGCTGATGTGCTGTCCTTCCTCCTGGGCGCACAGTGGCATAGATTTTTCCTGCCTCTCGCACACGGCCGAGGCAGATTGCAACAGATGATGCTGTCTGAGTCTCAGGCTCATTAGTTCGTACGGGATGTGGACTGGAAACAGAACCGGGACGGAGCAGATGGGTGGCAGGGACAGAAAAGGGATGCAGCTGAACAGACACCAGCTCCGAAAGCCTTTTTATAAAAGCAGGTGCAAACTGTGTGTGAGGTCATGCAAAAAGTATTTAGCAGCAACGTTAAAACTGGATGTAGACACCTGTAATGTAAAGACATGCTTGTAGAAGTTTCAACAACACTCAAAAGCTGCAAGAGTGGAATGTCTCTTTTCCCAGATAATTGCTGTATTAGAGTCAAACTACTGGCCTTTGAAGTTAACATGAGCGCTAGTGAGGAGAAAATCTCAGTGGACAAGAAGCAAAAAATGGAAATTTTAGTGTGAAACAAGTTGTTAGTAGTAAAGCACACAATCTTCTGCATATGTTTCTCATTTGTGTTTGATGTGTTGCACACATGTGATTAATGCTGGTCATGAAACGTGAATTTTACACCATGAAATCGTAGAGGAACCACACAAGACTAAACCCTGTAGCTGCTCCAACAGAACACCACACAGCTCTGAGTTTTTACTGTACTTGGGCTCATCGCACAGAAATATATTACAGTCTGAGTGAGTCAAATGGATGCAAATGTACGAGGAAAAGAACAAACAGAGGATTAGGAGGAGCAGGCAGCACTAAACAAGCGACTGTTTAGCCTGGATTTGAACACTGAGGCTGTGTATAACTGAGACTCGCTGCCTCCAGACTTTTTCTTTATATTTGCATTTTCGGGTGTTTAGCTGATGTAGTGTGACTGATGCAATAAACAGTGAAAGAGACGGATGTACTGATGGCATAAGAGACTGGATTATTTATCAGGCCTTTTTAACACCGCACAGAATGGAATTTAACACCTGTTTCAGTGTCATACTGTCTAAAGTATGATGAAAATTAAACCACAGAGGGGACCAGACAGCTCAAGCGGGTGACCCATGAACAGGGGTTCCAAATGCAGCAGCCTGGGTTCAATTCCAGCTTGTGTGCCTTTGCCGGTGTTCCCCCCATTCTTCTCTCTACTAACCTGTTCAATAAAGCAACAAAAACAAATAATTAAAAGAAAATCAAACCACAGAATTGCATTTCCAACCAAATATTCAATGCATGAAATGTGTTTTGGGAGGTATGACAAAGAAAGACGGGACAGAGGGTTCCAAAATGAAGAAATTCAGCAACTGATTGAGGCCAATTGAGGCACTTTGGTCACAGAAGATGATAAAAACACAAACAGCTGTGAATACTACAACCCGTTTCAGATAGGCAAGAATACCAATTCTAGTCTTTTCTAAATATGAATCCTCAGGTTTGCTTGAGAGATCCAAATGTTTTGAAAAACGCATTCTCAACTCATCTTTTCCTCAGTCAGAAACTCTAGTCTGGTAATTGTATCCAGGTCCAAGTATGACTTTGAAAGCCAGACAAAATATCCTACATGTCCCTCATTCAAACATGTCAAAGATTGCTCCCCTCTTGTTCTATAAAGAGTGTATGGAGCATAATACTAGGCCTACTGTGATCAAACTATGGCCAAAAACTATGATTTGCTAGAAAAGCACTCAGAGAGCGCAGTACTGAGTCAAGGCTGCTCACTTGTTCTATCATTTCCAAAGGATAAGTTCCGATAAGTCGGTGGATTTGTAATCGGATTGCAATCATGTGATCATCAGCTGGCAGCTGAGGTAGCGTTCTCTTGTTGTCATAGTTACAGTGACTCCATGCTGCGATCACTGATACAGAAATCTTTAACAAATCCGTGAATCCACACTATAAGCCGCATCACTGTCAGACGCTAATCAGTTGGTCCTTGTGTCATTTTTGACCTTCCCTGAAAATTTCATATAAATCCTTTGGTCCATTTTAGAGTAATGTTGCACACAGACAGACAGACAGACAAACCAGTGCCGATTGTCACATAACTGCACCACATTCCTTAGTGGAATAAAAATGAATTAATTAGTCAATTCACTGCAGTGATGTAGTGTTGTCATGTGTATTATTAAATTGACATACTAAGTTTTAAATACAAATGCAGGTCTCAAAATATTAACAGGCTTATGTGAAGAGAATAACTGTCAGCTCAGCTCTTGCTGTTGCTCGGGTGACTTCATTTCTGAACACAAAGTGTGTGTTGCTAAGAAAAGGCTGGTTGGCAGTGGGTTGTTTGGGTTTACCTCCTACCTCACCACAAGATGCCAGTTCAGGTGGCGTCAGTAGACAGGATTTGTTTGACTTTGCTGTTTTTGTTGGTGGTGGTTGGTCCAAACCAACATGAAACCAGATCTTGTAGGCGTTCAATCTTCAAGACCAAGACAGGAGCTGCTCCAAACTCAAGTCTCTTATTCTCACGGTGACTCAGCCCCAAAATCCATTCTAAATGCTGCCATCCAGAAGCTTTATTGCCCCTAATTGATGAGCCTGACTAGTACCAAGCAGCCTAAAAAAAAAACAAAGAAGAAACTATGACTACTGAAGAGCAAACTGCTCAACCTAACACCTACAAATACATGAAAGTAGAGGTTTTTAAGTTCTAGTGTACTTTTATAATAAACAAAAGCATGATTTTTATTGCAAGAGCACTACAGGTACATTTAACATGATTTCTTTCACCATCAAAAATGATGTATTATCATAGCAACAAGAAAACAGTCTTTGTCCTGATCAAATTCTTGGAAAAAACTACATCTTTTGTGGACTAGCATGGAGATAAATAAATTAAGCAATTCATTCTTGTACATTTAATGGTTCAAATGTTGTTTTGATGAACTTTTTTCAGATTTTTCAACACTCACAGAAGCCATTATTAAACTCGAGGCTCATATTTCTATGTCTGAAAATAGCGTCGGGGCATCTGATGGACAGCGAAGTGCCTCTTGTCACTGGAGGCTTCATGCAGTCTGATAAAAGGTGCAGCTGTGTCCAGAGCCGAGGCTGCTGCAGCTCTACAGAGATGTACTTTTTTTTTTAATCAACACTCGGCGGTCTGCATTGTAACCAGCAGTCCAAAAAGGCAGGCTGGCGCTGGTGTAATGTGTTAATGCATGGGAATTGGGTGCACACTTGACAGGAGACTTTTTATACATTTTAAAAGGTGGACAGTTTAGGGCATAAAAATAGTGTGATATGAACCTGAAGCACTGGGACCTTTTATTCAGTGAAAATACACACAATCGCTCCTGCTGTTAAACACTCAGGTTTAAATAAGGATTGAAAAAAATACGGATGTCCTAAGCCTGATTTTAGGATCGAAATTGGAGGTGACTGCAGCTATTTCTACTGGACTGATGTTTGCGGGCAGCTATGCTCAAATCTCTGCTGTGCCACTGTGTCACATATTGCAATTATGTGCTTGTCAGGTATTTAAAGATATGTGCAGCAGCTTTATCTCCTTGGTATCAGGGCTGACGAGTCAGGAGTGGCTCTCTGCTGTCTCCCTTGTCTCCATTTAAGCAGCTCTTGGCAGGCTTCACCTGATATTCATACACATCGAGTCCCACTGGGATACCTATAATAGAAATTCTACAGTAATTAGGAAATTGTCATGTCCTTGATTTAAAAAAAATGTTACACTGGAGAAAGATACACTTATCAGAAGTGAGCCTCTTCATAAATAGAGTCCTCATTTTTTCAGTCAGTGAAATCTGAACAACTTTGCCTTCCTAAGTATCTGGAATAATCAGTAAATCATTCTTGTTACTGGGGGTCCTCGACTTCCATTGGTGTTCCGTTCCTACGGATTGACGCAAGTTCATTTTCGCCGTAACTCTGGTGAAAATGTAAACAAAACCGTCACCTGCATCACAATACTGATAAGTTCTTTGGAAAAGTCGTGAATGCCAGTGACTTTCATGCATGTATGAGCCACTTTACAAGAAGACAACAGAATATGTTACACTGTTTTTACTACTTGAGCGTTTGACTATCTAATTTCACTTCCATGGAGACGGCTTTCCTTTTCTTTGAAGCACTGCTGTCAGAAGAGTCTGACTTACGCCTGGGAGTCAAAATGAAGGGCACAAAGTTAGTGGATGTAGCACAATCCAAGGTGGTGTAATGACACGTGGCAATGTATTCGTCCGCTCGCCAACTAGCTCAAGGCACTGGATCATATGTGATGGATCCATAACTCTCATCATAAATCTGTGAAACGAAAGTGAAAGAAGCTACGTTACTAGGCTACATTAAAAGCAATTCGTATTGTAGTTGATTAAGATTAGTATGTAAATGTGTGATGATGTATGAACACTGCCATGAGGTCAATAAGGGAGCTGCATCCTTTGTGTTGTTGAAGTGACGATTGCTTAAACCAGGGGAGTCAAATTCATTTTAGTTCAGGGGCCACATACAGCCCAATTTGATTTCAAGTGGTCCGGACCAGTGAAATCGCAGCATAATGGCGTATAAATAACTTTGTTTTCGTGCAAAAACGCACAATTCTGTGCACCCAGATAATTCCACTGCTTGAGCGGGCAACCCATAAACGGCTATAGTCCCTGACACAGCGGCCATGGTTTGATTCCAGCTCACAGCTAGAAATGATTTTAAATTTACAATTTTATACAATTACAATTTGCAGTTAATGTCTTCTCGGTCTTTTCTCCATTTTTTCAAAGTCATTCTACTGGCCGGATTGGACCACTGACGGCCGCTTTTGGCTTGCGGTCCGCATGTTTGACACCCCTGACTTAAACTACCCTGTTATCTTTGCTATAATTTCCGCACACTTGTTTAGATCCGAGTCATGAAAACCAAACTTGTACACCTGCGACTGACAAATGCAGATTCGATCCATGACGCTGGTTTTTAGATTGGATAAAAGCCATGAATGATTTTTTTTCCCCCCAAACCAAGGCAATCAATCCAGAAAATCTCCTGTGTTGTGTAAAATGAAAAAGTCAGAAAATGCTCCCGATGTTGTGTTTGTGAGCGTTGACAGTTTGGCATCCAGACTGACAAGTAGGTGTTTATCAGCATCTTAAAGGACAACGCTGCTGACAGCATTAAATATCGTGTCATGTGAGACGTGTTTGTATGATTTGGGTGTGGTGGGAGCAGGATGTCAGCGCTGACATGGCTCGGCTGGCCCATAGGGGAGCTACTGGCATTATGTGCATCGCTGGGATTTGTCAACATTTACATAACAATAAAAACACTGTCATTTTTGTAGATAAGAAAAGAAACAGCACATGTGAAAGTCGATAGCAGCACAGCTGAACTCTGGTGGATGTCATGTGTGATTGGCGTGTATAGTTGACACAGAATAGTAGCTAAAAAAATCATATTTGAAATGTTCAACAGTGCAATGATTGCAAAGCACAAAAACAAAATGTGATCTGGCTGCTGCCCACATATATCATTGAAGCTCTATTTTCCTCATAACAAAGAAAGAAAAACAACAATTTACCGCATATAACACTGGCTTCTCTCAGGTCACAGAGGATGAATGCACCTCTGGCAGCAAATTACGAGTGTCGCGAGCTGGAATTTCTGCGATTTATTTGTTGGCCAGATTAATTAAAGCTGAACACAGCTTTTGCGAACAATTGGTAATCAGTGGATGTCAGTGTTAATTATGCTGAATTGTGCTGAAAATAAATAGTGGAGTTCACAAAAACTATTTTGCTGGAGCCTTCTCAGGCACTGTTTTACCTTCTCAGCTCTGACTGGGTGAATTTAAACTAGAATAAATCCAATGCAAAATCCAACAGGGAAGTCACAGCCTCCTACATGTAACTCCTGTATGTCACAGAGCAACATTGTTATCCAAAAATGATCACAGAAACACATCAGTGAGCTGCACTGTTGTATGTCTCTTCATTGTTATGTAAACTGGTATTGTGTTATATTTGGACTAAATCCTACAAAGTCCTGCTGCTGCAAATGTTCAAAAAATAATCCCCAGAAAATATGGCCTTTAAGTCGGTTTAGGTTAAAACTCAGAAACAATAGCATTTTTAAGGAAAGGTGACATATTCTTGAATAGTTTCAGGCTTTTACATCAGTACACTTGCACAGAAAGCCTCAACTTTTATCCAAAAACAAGAATTTAATTAATTAACCTTTCTCTAAAGTCTCACCAGGGGGTCTACAAGCGGTACCATGCTAAGATACTCACAGATATAACTAGTATTGTAGATCTCTAGATTAGTCTTGGCATGGAGAAAACTTTTGAAAGTATTGCTTCAGTCTGATATAAATAAGATTTTATTTCAGAGCCAGTCAGGACTGCATCGCTACATTTCCTTTCTATTGTCTGATTTATTTGCTAACATCATTGTTGTGACTGGAAGTAGGTCAACTGGAAACTGGAAACTGTAGCCGTCTATGGAGGACATCAGCTTTACAGAGTGATCGTTTGGAGAACAGAATCCAAAAGAAAACACAGCTGTACATACATTCAGCCATGCAGCTCTTACTTTTATCAGCATATTGAAAAGGAGTATAAAGAAAGGTAGGACAAGTTTAAGTGACAATAGCAAATCTAGGCCATCGAATAGTAAATAAACAACAGAAGAAACTTAGATTCAACGTCTTTTCCTAAACACTTCTCCTCGACTTGGATGACGACATTGGAAAAGACAGGAGTGAGACAATGTTAATCCTACCTTATTTACATGAGGCTATGTAATTAAGTGACGGCAGATGTTGCAGATGTGGGTTCGCCATGGATGGTGTGTCACTATGAAAGAATTCTGGGACAGCATTATCTCCTTCCCTTCAGTTAAAGGTGGACCGGCGTATCCTTTACTAAAAGAGATAAAGAAATCAGTGAAGCACCTTTCCTTAACATTTAAGGAATTCGAACAGCTCTTATCGTGGCTGACACTCAGACACTTCTAGGTCACTTCACTCAGTTAGGAACCTTTCTCGGCTAAAAACACAATTTGACTGAAACCTTGGACTCACACAACGCATCTTAAATATCTTGTGAAGTCAAACAATCTTGAAATTATCTTGTTTTGAGTTGAATTTTACAAGAAAACTCAAAATAAGTTTAACCCTTGTGCCGTCCTGCGGGTCAAATTGGACTCATTTTAATGTTTGAAAATGTGGGGAAAAATATATATATTTCACAGTGACACTTCTGATGTCCACATTTCCAACATTTTTGGGAAATCTTGGAACAGTTTTTGGTGGCAAAAAAGAAAGGTTAAAAATGTTTCTTAAGAACATTCATAGAAAATCAACCAAAATCCAGCGAATTTCATTGAATTTTGGTTGATTTTTAGGTGAATGTTCTTAAAGAAAATATTGGAAGTTTCACTCATATGTGTAATCATGTTAGACATTTTTAGGATTTCTTTGGAAGATTTTTACTCATTTTTTGAAAATATTTACAAGAATTTCCTCGCCAAATTTGGGGGATTTAAAAAAAAAGTGAGGGAAAACTTTGAAGGAATTATTGGAATTTTCTTCCTGAAGGTTTTTGCACATTTTCAGAAATTTGGGAGGGGTTTTTTGCTGATTTTTTGGATTTTTTTTTGGACAAGGAAACAATATTTTTGGTGCCCATAAATGAAGACAGCAGGAGGGTTAATACATCCCAAATGAGGAGATTACATGAAAGAGAAAATCTCTTTTTGAGTGAAAAACTGCTTTTTTTTGACAATCCTGATAAAATATAGCTTAAATAAGTTTTTACCAGATAATTTTAAGATCTCAATATTTTAAATATCATATCTTATTTCAAGAAATCTCACCAAGCCATTTTTCAATTGTTCCAGTGGCAGATTTTTTCACTTATTTCAAGGTAAAAGTTGAAATAAGTTTATTTTTCTTATTTTGAGAGGGGCATTTTTTCCAGTGCACCTCAGAGTCTTGGTCTTGATTTGTTCTCACTTTAAGTGGACTTTACCACAACACTAATAAATCTAATACATAAAACATACTGTTGTTTGGCACTCTGTGAGTTTAAAGTGTGGCCATGCCAGCATTTTTCAGCTGTACTTTGTATTTGGGGATTCCCACTAAACACAAAGTGAAGCTGAGGATGGTGGGAACGTGATCATTTTAGGAACTATTTGGGTTCTGTTAAGCATCTTGAGACAATCTGAATTGTAATTGGTGCTATATAAATAAAATTGAATTGAATTGAAGGTTTTAAATTAGATTGGAAAAGTTAAAGGTGACACTTGAGGAATCATCAAGATTAGTACTCAAGATTTCTGGGCATACTGTCCAAGAGTAGTTGAGGCATTTCACTGAAACTGCCAATGTGTGGAGGAAAACTTAGATCGCCAAAGCCTGCAGGATTCATCCTCTTGGGAAAATATCATTTCAATCCATCTGAGAGTTGTTTAGATATAGATATTGGACCAACAGACCATTAACTCCATCCATACAACTAAAACCAATAGCATGACTAAAAAGATGACAGGAAGAATCAAAAGATCAGGGTGGGATCCACTGTAGTGACTCAATAGCTCAACATCAGCGAAGAATTCCAATAAGTAAGATTAACTTCAGATGTTTATTTCAGGTTGGTTGCATGTTGAAGGACAGAAAGAAGCAGCTTGTGGTGTTTTGGGAAAAACAGAGCAATTAAGTCCCTCAGACAGCACAGTGTCCTTCAGCACCTGTCCTCCATTACTGTCATATCAATGAGTGTGCAAAAACCTGGTTCAGTTTAACAATACAGCTTTTCCCTCTCTAATTCTCGCCTGTTGACATATTTCCAGTGCTGCAGGTCATTCCGCTTCACCTCTCTGTCAGTATGAATCACAGGAAAAATCTGGAACAAAGCTGTTCTTTTTCTAGAGTGGAGACAGAGAAGAGGGAACGTAAATGACTGGAGAGTTCCACCCGACACAGTCCTTTAACATCTCTGACTGATCATTAACAGGACGGCCCTCAAGTGTTGGTGCTCGAGCTCAAGTAGGGTCAAAAGGAAAGGTCCACTTGGAAGGGCTTCCGTCGAAAGTCGAATGGCCGTTGTAAATGATGACAGAGATAGAAGCTTTACAGAAGGATTTCATGGAACACCCACAACAGAGTTCATGAACTTTTGGTTTTAGGCTTGATCTTGTGACACACTTTCATATCAAACTGCACAATCATACATTTTATTTAGTCAACATGTCCACATAACATTCTAACATTTAGCATGCAACATTTGCTATGTTCTCATTCTCAACATGGCAGCAACAACCTGGAATTTCTAGGATGCAGTCACTAAAATCATCCATCCATCATCTATACACCGTTTAATCCTCATTCAGGTCACAGGGGGGCTGGAGTCTATCCCAGCTGACTTAGGGTGAAAGCAGGGGACACCGGGACAAGTCACCAGTCTATCACAGGGCTGCACATGGAGACAAACAATCACACTCACACCTATGGACAATTTAGAAACACCAATTAACCTGAGCATGTTTTTGGATTGCGGGAGGAAGCTGGAGTACCTGAAGAAAACCCACGCATGCACATGGAGAACATGCAAACTCCACAGAGAAAGATTCAGGGAAGGTCAAGACGCAAACCAGAGGTCTTCTAACTGCAAGGTAAAACTATTAACCACAATCCACTGTGCAGCCCCACTAAAATCATGAAAATTCTTTTTTTTAAACTTTGCGTTTTCAGACATAGCAATCTATTTACTGTGAATAACTTTATCCATCCATTATCTATATACCACTTAGTCCTCATCAGGGTCAGGGGGGCTGGTGTCTATCCCAGCTGACTTAGGGTGAAGACAGGGGACACCATGGACAGGTCACAAGTCTATTACAGGGCAGAAAGATCCCGTGAAGGCTGGGACGCAAACCATTGATCCTCATCAATGTGAAAGTGCTACCCATCAAGCCACTGTGCAGCCCTGATTAACTTCAATAAACATGAAAATTACCTACATAAGTCTCAACAGCATCAGCCTTCAGGGCCTCTTAGAGCACCAGACAAGTATTTTCTCTTTTAAAGTGTCATATTGCTTAACTATTTGCTCATGTTTTTGTGTTTTGTTGTCTCGCAAGAAGAAATCAGCAACAGGGAAAACTTGAGTGAAAAATTCTAAGTAGCTGGAAGACACCAGATACCAAACAACCTGCTGTCGTCAGAAATGACAGAAATAACTTTTATATTAACTTTCATCATTCCACTTTGTCTAACATCATACTTAAAGTGGATTTCAGTGTGTTTCAATAGTTAATATGACTGCCCTCAACCTTTGTCGTACACTTTATGAATGTGTGAGAAACCTGGATCACGATGTGTGGTCTAAAGCAGACGCAAATGCTGACTTGCTTTGATAGTCAGCAGAGCTTACTCATTCCCTGCCAGCAGCTCCAGCGGTTTCTCTTTGTTTTCCACCAAACCGCTTTCTCTCTCTCCACGAGTCCTCCCTTCTCGCTTACAGCTCTCCCTCCTCTCTCTGTTTGTGGTGGTGTCATTTCAGACGTGCGCTGGGACTCCGCCAGTTTCCCAAGACGATTACACCAGTGTGCGGTGTGCTCCATCATTGCCATGGCTCAAATCCTGACTTAGAGAAGAAAATTCATTATGGATGCTAATCGGTCCAGTGCAATCCCTTTAGAATCCCACGACTGCACGTCATCGTGCTTGTACAGCTTGTGTGTGATCATGACAGACTAACAGACAGATGGATGGATTGGCAAACAGGTAGGGCAGGATGACGGACAGAGAATGAGCAGATGTGCACAGGTGCAAAACAAAAACAAGTATTTAATGAAGGGCGAGGACTTCACTCAACAGTCTCAAACTGGGCCTCTAGTGACTCTTATTAGGTCCCAAATTTTAAACAAACAGACCCATAACAAGCATCTGGCCTTCTTTCAGGTCAGGAACCTCTCCCACTGTTCCACATCTCTGTGCAAAATTACACTGAGCGAGGTTAATTTTCTCTTCAGAGGCTGCCAGCGAAGTCCGAGCCCAGCTGTTGGACCTCATCACAGTCTGGTGTCTGTGGTCTCCACCCAGCATCTCATCCATGACCAGAGAGCTGTCAGGGCTTGATGGAAAGAAGTAGTTAAACTCTTTTAGCTCTTCTTACCCTCTAAAAGCATCTGGGTTTTCTTGTCAGAGGCGGCATGAAAGATGGAGCCCAGCTTTCTCCAGCGCCGCTCAGCAAAGCTTTTAGTTTGATATGACGCTCGAACTGGATGAAATTACCTTCGCAGTGAGTGGCCGCTGTACGGAAAGGCAGAATATCTGAACCATTTTCAAAGCTTTTTTAAACATAACAATTGGTAAAAGTAAGTCTAGATGCTGGGTAAGCTGTTCTAGAAGCATTTACTAGTATAAGCACTTTGAGCCATATTTCCTGTGAGCTGATTTAAACATGGCGGTGTGTACGTGAATGCAACGCTCTGCTTCCACTCTATGCAGGCACAGTGGGCATGCCAACTGCTGTTTTCTTTGCTCAAAAGCACATTGCAGCTTTCAAAGTGACACAATAAAAGATATGGCTTTGCCCAACACTAAATGCGGCTTTATTTCACTTACAGCCAGCAGTCAGGGCGAGCCTACAAACGCCACGAAGCCCATCTGTAAGATGTTTAAGCTACGCAGAGTGCAGGAGCCAGTGTGTGAAACTTGGCAAAGCATCTCGCCAACAGACATGCAAACTTGTTCTAAAGATTTTTTTTAAATACAGAACACAGGTTAGCAAATCCTTATCTGACAGATAACATAAGTGTGCTGTATTTTGTGACAGGCAAACGTTTATCATCATCAGAGTCGTACTGCTGCACTACCAGTCAAAAGTTTGGACACATCTTCTCATTCAGTGGTTTTTATTTAATCATTTTATACATGGTAGATTAATATCTAAGACAGAAAAACTATAAAATAATAATTATAGAATTATTTTGGAAACAAAAAAGTGCAAATCTTCTGCATTAATGTACAATGTAGAAAATAATACAAATAATTAAAAAATAAATGAGAAGGTGTGTCCAAACCTTTCTTTGCAACAAATGATCTTTCTATAAGCAGCAGTGTGTCATGTGAAGATAGAAAGATGTGAACGTGTAAACTTGTTAACTTAATGAACACTTTCTCCATTTCTGGTTGGATAGTAAACTGTATAAACACACTGTGGTGTAGTAATTCTGTTGTTTTGTGGCTTCTTTTACATCCTCCACTGCCTGACATATTTTCATTTTTTTATTAAATTAAACAAATTTTAAGTTCCACATTCTCACATAAATTATTTAACTAACTTTTCTTGATGTTTTATGTTTTTGCTGTGGTATAATTTCAGTGTCTGCATTGAAATATTTAGGCAGGCATCATGTCAAAGTGAAAATATTGGTATTGTGACAACACTACACTGAAGCTAATCTTCCCGTTTGTGAACAGTGGCCAACAATTCTTGGGAATCTTGCTAAAAATATGACAATTGTGGAAAACAAATTACTTGTTCACTTTTATAATTGCCCAGACATTATTTACAACTTTTGAACAATATATTCTCACACATTCTTTCACAACAGTGTGCTGAAAGTCCATTGACTCATCTATTATCTATACACCACTTACTCCTCATTAGTTTCGTAGGGGGGCTGGAGTCTATCCCAGCTGGTCAACTAGGCAATGACAGGGCTACATATAGAGGCAAACAATTCCACTGACATTCACACCTTTGGACAATTTAGAATCACCAACTACCCTCAGCATGTTTTTGGACTGTGGGAGGAAGTCAGCACACATGCACAGGGAGAACACGCACACTCCATGGAGAAAGATCCCAGGAAGGGGCAGAGACATGACCCGGGCATCTTCTAACTCCAATGCAACAGTGCTAACCACCGATCCACTGTGCAACCTCTGTTGAAATCCCAGCAGCTTTATATTTCATTTGTGTTTTGGGGAATCAGACGAGGAGCTGGATCTACTTGGTTTTACTCAACTTTACCAAACACCGGGAATGCGCCACTATTTTTAGTAAATCCCTGAACTGTCGTCTGGCAACCCCACAAAAGAGACTTAATATAGGATTTGGTAGGGGAAAAGTGGGTGAATCTCTCCTATAAATTACCAAAAGTCTGTGCTGCTCAGTAATCTGAGCTGTAATTTCGGGACATCAGCACTCGCGTCATCGACAACCCAAACTTAGAACGCTTTGGGTTTTGTTGGTCAGTGCATGTTTGTGTACAGCTGAGTTTAACTGAAGAAGTTACATGCAGGGATGTGGATGTGGGAAAGGGTGGAGATGAAGTGGGAGTGAGCAGATAAAAGCAAAAGCAGGAGGGAAGTCACTATGAGCTTCCTATACAATATCACAACAAGAGTTTACCTATCAATGCCACAGAACTCTGTTATGCTGCTGTGTGACACGGCTGCATTTTCTAATCCACTTTGACTCGATGTTAGCTATTTTCATTCAGCACCATGACTACTATCAGGCTTCAGTGAGGATTTTATC
Organism: Acanthochromis polyacanthus; assembly: GCF_021347895.1. Taxonomy (NCBI): domain Eukaryota; kingdom Metazoa; phylum Chordata; class Actinopteri; family Pomacentridae; genus Acanthochromis; species Acanthochromis polyacanthus. Next base: position 12,825,335 of record NC_067132.1, read on the forward strand.
CCATTTGTAAGCCATAAAAAATTTTGCTTGATGTTTTCATAGGCAATTATCGCTCGTTTTTTACATGCTCTGTGAAGTAAAGTGTGGCTCTTCTACTAAAACTCAGTCATTTGCATCCATGAAGGTAGAACATTCATTTGCAAACACACCTTAATGACTAATTGAAAACCTTTTAATTATTTTATGGTTGTTTCTTTTTTGTTGAGAAACTCTGCCTGGAGGTACGATCTAATGAACCCAATAAAAAGGCTCCTGCTCCAATTCCCTCGCCATTGAATCGTGTGTTCAAGTGCGCCCACACTGTCTGTGCATCTGTCAGTCTGCTGATTTGTGTGTGTGCAGGTGCCCGCTCATCGGTGCGTGAGAATGTGTCTTGTAGGGCAGATAATGAGCGCGCAGCATGCATTCTCTGATTTCAATCCTAAACTGGCTCAGCAGAGTGCAGCGGTTTGTATTCATAAACATAATGCACATCGATCACTTGATTTGTTTCCACAGCCAAATCAGTCTGGGCGTCGGCCTGTCTCTAATTCTCTCTATGATTGGTTATCTGTTTCCTATAATTTTGATCCAAACTACGTGCCCGTGAGACGGCTGAAGTAATAGCGCTGCATTGATTTATATACATTGTCTCATTGTAGGTAATGAGTCTGCTTGTCGCAATGTATTCTTTGTTCTTTCCTATATCGGGAGTCCTGACAGGTAAAGTAGTGAGGAAATGTATTTTTGTCTAATCTTACATAACATCTAGTCACAGCTCAGCTCCTTTAAGTGTTAAATCCAAACAGGTCAAAAGAAATTCAGGTCATTCAAATATTTATCTTAGCTGCCAGCCTCGTTTTCACTACAGCACCTGAGCTCTCCTGTTTCTATACGCTACGAGTCAGACACTGTACGACTTCATTAGTGTTTGTTGCAAGATCAAGGGAACATTTCAACTCTTTGAAACATACAACTGTAACCACTCACATCTGTGTATGAACTACGGAGGTAAAACCAGGGGTGATTAGCTTCCCACGAAGACCACAGCAAGGGTGAACGATTAGCTTGACTTGCTGCATAAGTCAGGTCCAATATTTGGCTTTTTTACCTAAATTTGGGCAGCAGAGAGCAGACATGAAACGAGGTGGTTGGTGAGTGAGGTGTGAACATGCAATACCAAGATGTCATGACACCAGAAATGCTTCAGAAATGTTGCGACTCCTGATACCTATTTGGATACCGTAGCTAAAAATAAACCGATGAAAGTTCAATATTTTTGTGCCTGTCTGTGCTGCTCTACATCCTCCTTAGGCTGATGTTGTGAAAAGATCTTTAGGAAACCCGGAGGCTGCCACACACAGTGTGCTAACACTTACTGTTCATTATCAATTCAAACACTATCCCCATACATGACATTTCAGACATGTTGATCTACCTGCACCTCTCAGTGGCATTCTGGAGAAATCACAAACACCAGTGTGTCAGACGTGGTTCCTTTACTACCTTTGGCACCACAGAAAAGAAGTACCATCACATTATAGATTTTTGGGTCCTACTTGGATAACAAAGTATTGGTTCTCATGGATAATGCAAACTCCAGCTACTGCTAATGCTCAGCAGCCCCCACCCAAGACCACCAGAGTACTTGTGTTTATTTGTATCTCAGACTGTTTCTGAAAGATGGACATAGCACTCGTGACATTACCAGCTGGTTTGTGGGCGATCACTTTGAAGCTTCAAGTTTGGAATTCTTGGCCTTTTAAAAGCAGACATGATGAGTGAGTGATGGAGCTGACTGAGAACTCAACGACAATAAGCATGCTGGTATGGTAGCAACCTGTCAATCATAAGGTAAGTTCTCACTAAAAGATACCTTAGTCGTCTCTTTTACTCTAAATGGGATCAAAATTTAGAAAACAAGAACAAGACAAGTTGGACTGGTCCAGACATATGGACGTAGTGTACAAGAAGGGCCAAAGCAGACTTTACTTCCTGAGAAGGTTAAGGTCTTTTAACATCAACAGGTCTCTTTTAACATCAACAGGTCTCTTCTATATACATTTTCCCAGACTGTGGTGGCCGGTGTTTTATTCTTTGGGGTTGCGTGTTGGGGGGTGGGGGCTCACTCCAGGGATAGAAACCGGCTGAGTAAGCTGATCAAGAAAGTGAGCTCCACAACGGGTGTTGATTTTAACAATGCTTCTCAACCACTAAACAATCTGGAGGTGTTTTGGCAGAACACCTAGCCACAGACTCATCCATCCTTAGTGCAGGTCTGAGGACAGCAGGAAGTCCTTACTACCAGCTGCATTCAGGCTTTCCAATTCACAGTAATAAACATTAATATTTCTCAATTTTATGCTGTGTATGTTATTGACTTTTATAATTTTTCTAACTGATATACTATGTATATGGTCATACTGATGACTATTAGTGTTGGTGTTCTGTCAGGTTAGTGGCTTGTCTGAGTGTTTATATGCTGCTGATACAAGTCATTTCTAAAACAAAATCCTGCTGTACTAGAGTCTTGAAACTACCATTCAGAACCATAAATTCATTAGGAACATGTTTACTGTGGTGGCAGATCAGGTTAGAAGTATGGTTATTTTCTGATAGACTTCTACAGTCTAGACTTCTTCTTGCTACCAGATGAGTCGCCCCCTGCTGGATGTTTAAAAGAATGTAGATTTCAGTCACTTCTGCTCTGGTTTTGCATTTCAAACCTGGAGAGTGTGTACATATTTTATATATAATCTGAGGTTAGTACACAAACACAGAAGTAGTAAATAAAAAAACAAAAAAATCCACCAGAAGAACAGTTGAGGAAACTGTCTTTGACATACCATGATTAATGATGCAAAAAGGCAAACGTTAATTGCAGGTCTGTGGCGGCAACACCCATCCACCACTCCAACCACCACACTAATACTTTCATCATTGGTACTGCATTATTTTGTACACAACTTCAGCATTTAATCTAAGGTGTGTGGTCTCAGAATTACAGAGCAAGGATGTAGTTCCTAGGAGCTATAATCTACTCAGTCTTAATGTAAACAACAGCTGATTTCTCCATGAAATACGGTTCAAATCTAAAATTACCAGAGGGTGATTCAAATCAGTGCAGCATCTGCTCAGCCTTACATGGGTGGAAACCACACATGATTCCATGTGGCTGGAAACTCTGGTAGGAGAGCTTTAAATGGGTATTAATTAAGCTGCAAATAAGCCGCTTGTATACAACTCAGCATCTTCAAAACCTGCTTCTCAGTGATCCGTCACATGGTGGATAACCACAGTTAAACACACTATTTAAATACGTCATCTGTTTTTCTTTCTGCAAGTAAAAAGTTCAAGGTGAAATGAAATACTTTATTAATAATGCTAGGATACAAGGATTCACTCCTCTTCTGCAGATGTCAACACAGATGCTGCGAGAAGCCACATTTTGCAATATTCTAATGAACAATGAAGCTTTCCCTGCCAAACGCTAATTTGCTGTTTACGGGATGACTTCATTCTAGCAGATCCCTCTTCTCACAGCAACATTCAGCATATATTATCCAGACTTCAGCCATCCATCACAAACTGCTGGAACATCAGAGAAACTCAGCTTCCCGAGACCAGAAGCAGACCAGCAAAGTGAATTTAGTCAGATCTCAAGTCGTTGTATTCTTTCAACAGCAGCTCATCTCAGGAATTATTAACAGTACTTTCTGTTGCTGTTTTATTTCATTTGTTGTTTGATTTGACAAGTCAGTCATTAGGGTCACGCTCTCCGAACACCATTTTTCAGCCTGACAGACAACACAAAAGGAGAAACTGAAATGGCATTTGATATGATTCGCTTTCCTTTTCAAACAGATCAGAATGTCACTAAAGGACGCTCAGACAAGCAGAGACCTTAAAGAACACCGACTATGCTGAGACTTGCAGACCTTAACTGACCCTCTTCATGCTTCTTCTTGTATTCCCAGGAAAAATACAACAGCTCTGGTCATCCTGAACTGAAACGACCCCTCAGTCTGGGTAAACTGAGTCCAAAACAAGACCACACTGGAAAAAATGCTCCTCTCAAAACAAGAAAAAAAACTTATTTCAAGGAATTTTTACCAAAAAAATCCCAAATTTGGCAAGAAATAAAACCTCAAAAATAAAAAAAATCTAAAAATTGTAAATATTTTCAAAAAATGCATAAAATTCTTCCCAAAAAAATCCTAAAAATATCAAAAGTGACTACATATATATCAGTAAAAGTTTTAATATTTTCTTTAAGAACATTCAGAAATTTTTTCCCCAATGTTCTTCAAGAAACCTTTTTTTTAAACATTCTTTTTTTTCCCCACCAAAAAATGTTAAAACATTTCCCAGAAAATTGAAAATGTGGAAGTTTTCACTGTGAAAATAAATATATTTTTTTACATATTTTAAAACTTTAACCAGGTCAATTTGACCCGCAGGACAATACCAGAGTTAAACTTATTTTGAGTTTTCTTGTAAAATACAAATCAAAACAAGATAATTTCAAGATTGTTTGACTTAACAAGATATTTAAGATGCGTTGCCTTAAAACAAGTCCCTCCATCTTGCTGAAATGTCACTTGTTAAATGAATTTATCTTAAGTCAAGTGGGATGAGACATTTAGATTAAAATTAAGACAAATAGACTTGGTAAGATTTTGAGTTTTTGCAGTGCAGTCATTATCATGTTAAATGACCTGCATTGTTTTTTCCATTTCATCCTATCTGAGCTCTTGTTCATTTCATCTGAGTGAAAGAAAAGCATTACAGCTGCATTGGTGTACATCCACCACGTGGTATGCGATGAAAACACCTCTGCATTCAGATTGCATCAGGTAATTACTGCTCCCATCGTTACTTTTATGTCTACGTTTATCTGCTGAGGTGGGGAAATATTCCTATCAGCAGAGATGGCAGATGAAAGGCCGACATTAGTGGCGAGCTGCGGCGACGCTGCCGTAACTTCTGCTTTTTGAGATATGCGTCCCTGCTGTCGCTGCTGTTTCTGTGGCTTGTCATATAAAAGTAATTAATCTCAATGAGAGTCTCTTCCATTAGTGATAAATGAAGAATTTGTCCTGATGACATTGGTGTAGAAAAATATCAGCTGAAGGAAAAAAAGAACATCTGAGTGACTCAGTTTCGAGTCTATTTGTTTCTTTTTTTAAGGCTTCATTTCTCTTTATCCTGTAATGCTGATATAAAAAAATTCCATTAGTCACACTTCCTCCTTTATTTGCATAAATGGCTTCTATATCCAAACAGTGACTCATTTTTCTCGTTTAAATATAGCACAATTGTAGAGTTAAAGGTTTCATTATCGTTCAGCTCAGAACGTGTGATTTAAGTGACTTTGTACGGAAAATGACTGCTGTGCCAGACACACTGGACCCACTACAGCATGCACGGTTTATGGAAAATCTGCAAAAGCCTTCAAGCCAGACACCGTGTGGTTGAAAGACGTCAAGAGACAAAGGGGCAAGATTTGTGAAACCTAACAGGTGGGCCAGGAGGATGCAAATCAGGAAAGAAGCAACATTTCAGGATGCTATCAGTGTGTTGCAACACCTTGCTGTCTGTTGCTACACACAACCTGATTGCAAGGTGGAAATTCAGCACAACAGAACCTCGCATCCACCTTTAGCGACACAAAGTGATGTTTCAACATTTTCCTGGTTTGAATTTGACCTTTTGGTAACTAATTGAGCCTCATTAAAAACAGTAAGCCCTGAGATTTACATCAAAGCAACCCTGATTTGTGATGCTGTTTATGATCTGCATTTTCTCTCCAACATTCTGTAATTACCTCGCTTTACAGTAGATGTGAATTGGTAGTGGTGGAAGCGGCCATTCCCATGTTGGATTCAGATTTCCTTCTTATGAATTAGGGGCTCACAGGCATGCTAATACTGACGCAAACCAAACATTTTCTACTGCTGCTGCTTCATATGAAAATACTGGCTTTTATTATATGTATCACTGTGGTGAGGCTTTGACACCTGACCCCTAGTGAACATTGCAGAAAGTGATTCTTTGGCAGAGATCGTGTTCACATCACTGATATTTAAATGAAGTGTTAGCTCATAGCTGCCTATAGTTACCAGCAGCCAACATGCTTTCATCCCAGTTATTTGATGCACATTTGGTACAATTCAGTGCACACAGAGAGCTGAACTTTTTTGTCACAATTATGTCAATTTGTCTTATTTATGTAAAAATAAATAGACTTGCATTACCAGGACAAAAATTCCGGAGAGCAACCAACACCCATAATGTTTGTCAGTGCAGCTGTTGTTAATTTTAATTTATTCTGAATATGTTACACTTGTCTTAATGGGCATGTTTTATTATATATTCCATATTAAATTGTGTTAATTACAGTGTACAGCACTTCAGTACCATAATTACTGTAACAATTACAGCCACATTGGCACATGAAATCTTTAAATTTTTTTTGAAGGTTATCTGCGTTATCTGCTGTATTGAAGGTCCATACTGAAGTGGGAATTTTGTGTAGCATTACATTCCTACTAGTTACACATCTGGACTGCAATCTGCAAGATTAGCACCCATTTGGAGCCATGTTTGCATCTGATGAAAGCTAGTCCAATATCCAATCTCCTTTAGTTTTGGTCTCAATGAGATCAACAGCCAGCTGTGTGACAATTTTGTCTTTTTGCTTGGTTTACTTGGTGTTACACTACTTTTCTAGTCCATGGAAATCTGCTTGGAAATCTCTGATGCACACATGCACAGTTGAACGTATCTATACATCCTGTAAATGTGCACTTCTGCCCAGCACACTCTATTGCCCTTGGAGTGTAGTCGCTGCATAGACACAAATTTTGAGTAGCACAATGAGGGATCCACATGGACGTAGCGAGACTAAATTTACATTACTGAAATCCAAACAGATGTGTGCCCGTGGAAAATATTTCATGTCTTTACAGAGAGCTAGGGTAGTAAAGTTTAACTGTAAAGTTGGTGGTTATTAAACCAAAACATCCATCCATCCATTCTCTATACACCGCTTTATCCTCATTAGGGTCGCGGGGGGTGCTGGACTCTATCCCAGCTGACTCGGGTGAAGGCAGGGGACACCCAGGACAGGTCGCCAGTCTGTCACAGGGCTACATATACAGACAAACGATCACACACACATTCACACCTACGGGCAATTTAGAGTACTCAATTAACCTCAGCATATGTTTGGACTGTGGGAGGAAGCCGGAGTGCCCGGAGAAAACCCACCATGCACAGGGAGAACATGCAAACTCCATGCAGAAGATCCCAGTCCCAGGTTGGGATTTGAACCGGGGATCTTCTTGCTGCAAGGCGAAAGTGCTAACCACTACTCCACTGAGCAGCCCTAAACCAAAACAATTACATGAAATAAGCCACAGTATAAAGATCCACAGAGTTGAGAGGAAACAGTCGAGTCTGGTTATTAGTGACCTCATCACTCATAACAACCACTTTCTAATACAAGTGGTGATGCAATCCATTTATGTTAGATATGATTAGTACAAATATATCATAATTATGCTTCTTTAAGGCCATGACAGTAACTACAGTTGAGTCCACACCTGACAGCATCATGCGTGCAGTACAAATCGTGACCAGCGTGACAGTCTCTAGAGCGCATTTCAGAAATTGGAAAGGTGCAGAAAACCACAATAGTTTAAAAAAGCTTGTAAAATCAGCTGACAGTTCTTGGCAGAAACTGAAAAACTGCTTCATGACATTTACAAAGTCACCACATTGTTACAGAAACCATTATTCCAACATGACGGAATTCATATTTTCTGTCCTCGACGTTGAAAAGGTTTGCTGAGTCTGTGCAGCCTCCTGTTTGCCCTGCTGAGGTGCTGGGGAGGAGGGTCACAGCCAAGTCATTTCCGCTATTTGGACTGAACCCTGTGAAAACGTCTCGGGAGGCACGAGGACTCATTAGGTGCGGTGACACCGTTGCCGCAGGAGGTGTCACCAGGAAACCAGCTGACAGGTCCTTAAATATAACACAAACTTCCTATGACCTCCCATCCGGACAAGCTGCTGCGGTGTGATCGCTGCTCTGCCTCCGAGGCCAATGTGTCTTCAGTCATCATTTAAAATGAGAAGTACCCACAAACGCAGCACACACACAGCTGCATCAGTACCTGCAGCACAAACAATACAGCAGCACAGACATTAATTAATCACTTTGACCCCGAAAAAACAGCAACAAATTTGTGACTGGCCACTCCAAAACATCAATACACAAAAATCCTTTAACATGATGCGTTCAGTGACATTCAAGTGATGCTTTTTACCAACACTCACTCGTGATGACCCGACAACCACACAGGTCCTTGATCCTTTATAGCAGCTGACAACAAAGGAGCAAGAGGGACTGTGTTGGCTGCATTTCCCTACAATTCATTCCACCGCTTCTCTTTGTGTGCAGAAAACCCAACAATAGAGCAAATGTTTCACTTTTCAGTTCACTGTCAGGAGAACAAGCAGTTCCACTTTGCATGCCATTGTTGTTCTCTGAATGATACTGTGCTCCACAGCAACACTGGCTCAGAAAGCCTGTTTCACTCTTCACCTAATTTGTGTTTGTGGCTGCTACAGGGGAAGCAGAGGTATAATGTGCTGCCAAACCACCACTAACCAAGCTGAGACCAAGAAGACAAGTGTCTTTTACGCTTCTTATAAAAAAAAAGGGAAGATTTTATTTCTTTTGCTGAAATGAATCCATCCAAATATCAAATATATCTTATATCTTCACAATATACATATAAAGATAACTGGTAGATTACCAAAAAGACATGACTACTTTCCAAGAATGATGACTGATGCAGACTGATTATTACATCCATGAAAACCTTGGAGTAAGTTTTCATCTAAACCCTGGTCACACAAGAAAGTGGGAAATATTTGGTTCTAGTAGCTTTCTGAAGCTATTCTAGCTGGTGTCTGTGTAGATTCTCAGTCATCCAGGTCATGGTAATTCTCAACACGGTCTAATTCTAGGAGCTGCACTAAAAAGCAACTGCACTTCTCTTCCAGGCTCTCTGAGACATTTCACTCTCATCCAAGAGGCTCATTCAGTGCTATTAAGAGCTTCTCAGGCACAGCATCTCTTCGTTTTCTCTACCACTGATTCTTAACCCATAGCTGTCTAAAAACCATGCTTCTATGTGGAGCTGTTTATATTCCCACAACAGCTAAGCCAGCATTACACACCTAAGCTGTTTGTCTGTGCAAATCAAAGTTCACTGGAGTTGATCACAACATTACGCCCATGTGTGAATCCACAAAATGTACAAATCCCTGCTTGAGATTGTTCAATTTCTATGCCACTTTTATTTCTTATAATTTAAATTCCTCCGCGCAATCAAAACGTTCTGAAACCTCACCTAAAAACTACAAAAACCAAACTTGACTTATATATGGTCGCTATCTCCTTCAAAGTAGTCTTATTATGCAGCAATACACTGCTCCCAGTGCTCCTGCGACACTTCCTGGAAGTCCCATTATGTCAGCATGTCCAGCACCATGTGTGACGCATGTTGTGTTGCTTATCTATCTTTTGAGGAAGAGGAAGAAATTGCAGGAAGCTAAATCTGGCGAGTAGGGCGGATGGAGAGCAGTGACTCCAATGTTTTTGTGAGCAGGCGTACAGTGGCATGATAGCACAGTCCACAAGGCGCTTGTGCCAAATGTTCTCCCTCAGACGCTTCAGGACATTACCTTGTGAAAGTCAACCAAAAAGGCGACGCGCTCTTGGTCACGCTCCTGACCTGACATGCCTTCTTCTTGGAGGCTGTGGACTCTTCCACTCTCCCGTATCCATGGGCTGATTTGAAGGACATGCCGAGAAATTTCTCCAACTTTACACGAAAGTCAGCTGCCAAAACATCCTAAAAGAAATTGTAGGAGCAAGAACACATTCATGTATTTGGATCTTCCTTACTGAACAAATGCAGACTTCCACTTTGGACAGCCGTCGGTCCGTAACTGATGACATTTCCATAATAACACAAGTAAAGACAAGAACACAGTTTCAGAAAACGCTAATGTGTTCCAAGCAATCTGAGATGTGTGCTGCATAACGATGGCATCAGCAGGTCTCATATTTATGTTGGTCACATGCCAACTGGTGGCACAGAGCAGCACAAGCAGCAGCTATATTAGCTCCACACACAAGCGTTAATAATCAACATAATCCCTGATGCATCTGATTAATCAAACATCGCCGGTGCTGGTTCAGTGTGTCTGTAACGGGGCCTGAGGCAGGTCTGCTGACAGATGACTCCACACAGTGTGTAATAATAAACATGGGACAGAGGAGGAAACATGAGACCCAATTTGACTTCCAGTCCTTAAAGGTAATCCATCATCGCAGTGCTGACCGGCTAACTTTCACAGACCCATGTGGATGACACACAATACAGTGAGGAGACTCAGAGCTTCTGGTCCAGTCACGGATGTGCTATGAGGCCCTCGACTGACACTGAGCATTGTTTCCCACTGTCTCTGCTAGCTGGTTCGAGACCAGAAAGGATAAACAGAGCACTGAGCTTGGCACAAAGTTTGTCCTCCTCCCTAATGAAGTGCAACCTCCCGAGCCCAAACATCATTCATCATACTCCAGCCGCTGCGCTGGTGTGTGAGCGGGTTAGCGTCTATGCCAAATGTCTACTCCATATCTGTGCTTGTGTTTTCATTTTCCGTCCTAAAGACTGCAGGCACCCAAACAGAGCTTGAATGGCTTTAACTTTAGGAGGAAAAAAAACAAATAAGCCTGTTTGCCCCCCCCCCCCCTTTTTTTTTGGCTTTTGCTTTGTTTGGCACCAACGTCATAGATCCAATTTCCTGCCTTATTTGATGGCTATCAGAAATCTTAGCTGTATCTGATTTTCATATGGATTTACACTATGCAGGGTTAGCAGAGTGAGTTTCCAGTGTTGATTTATGCTCCACTATGCCACAACTTCCCAGTTATCCATAAAGGAGGTAGCTTTGCTCCAGCTGTGCCATAATATTTACATGATAAATCGTTAGCCTGTGTTTAGTCTGTGCTCTGATGTATGTCTCAGTGTGATGTTTTTCCTCATCACGGTTCGGAAAGTGTGTGTTATGAATGTCCACAGCAGAAGTCATATATGGACATGCATGTCCTTGTAGTCGGGGTCAGGGCTGACAATGTGTTTCATGCTTCCAAACTGGGCCAGGAAGTTTAAATATATCAGAGGGAAATAATTAAAAGATGGTGCTTCGATCAAAGTTATTATTGGATGTAATATTTCTTGGACGAGGTTAAAGATTAAAAGGAAATTTTGCTTGGAGATAATTCTGAGAACCTCAAATGTGGACGTGTGATATCTTCCATATGGCGCTGTGCTGTTATACAGATGTAGCATAACAAAAGAAGCTGAGCGTATCCAGACTTGGCTGTGCTGAATATAATATATGAGGGCCGGCGTGGCTGCTTTGGTCCTTGTGTTTGCTGGGGCATAACGCCGCAATGGCTAAAACTCTGCATCTGTTTTATTATACTGACAAACCCATTTATAATTTTTCTCGTATTCTTAACATAACAAATTACATCAATGGTCAGGTCACTAAAAGATTTAATGCAACACATCAACATTCAAACCAGACCTCCTGAAAGTTTATAAAAGCAGACACACGTCTGACCAATGAAATGTTAAATACATTTTCTTTACACAAAGTGTTATTGAGGTGGTGGATGATGAATGCATTTGCTTTAACTTTTTCCAAGTCAGATTTGATTCATATCCAGGACTTTTACACTGTAATTTCACTTCACACTTTAATTGTGGAGCACATTAATTGTCCATGGCTATGGCTAAGAACTGTTACAGATGGGCTGCAGGTGTTTGGAGATACCGTGCACTAGGATACCTGAAATACAGCTGTTCTCATTAGCACACCTTTTGAAGTTTCTTCGGTATATGTGCAATAGAGCTGCAATTAACAATAAGTTTTTACAGTTGATTACTCTGTCAGTTATTTATTGTTTAGTTGGTTGATGGATAAAATGTCAGAAAATAGTAAAAAAAATATGATGATTAGTACTACTAAAAGCCCAAGATGTCGTCCTAAAATGTCATATTTTGCCTACAACCCAAAAATAGTAAGTTTACTGTCACAGAAGAGTAAAGAAAACAGAATATATTCACATTTTAAACAATAAAAGCACTCACAGTGTAGTACCTCGCCACGGCTGTTCATTCCCCCATACGGCACTGTCAAAAATTCAGCGTTTGTCTATTAGTTATTGATGATCAGAAATCACAGCACCACAGAATGCGGCCATTTAATATAGATGTTGACCTTGTGTCGAGCACAGGCGTGTGTTATGCATGTGTACGTTATGTACAAATACCGAATCGCATGACCTAAATATGAAGCGGACGGCGGGAATTGATGGGAGTCAGAAACACCCCCACGATTTAATCAATTGTTCCTTGTATTATTTCTGACAGATAAGTCCTAGTAGGTCCACAATGGTTGATTTGTAGTAGGATCTCATGTAGTGTTCACTTGTTGTCATAGTTAGAGTGACGTCGTGAGTTACAGGGTCCAAAGGTGGCTTAGTTTTGGCGGTTGTCCACCCAATTTCCCATTTGATTCAAAAGGGTTTTTTAATGCAGTTTTTTGCAAATTTCAAAAAAAAAACTGATGAATCGCTGACAAAAGTCATAGCACAGCATTCCCAATCGAACCGCATGTTTTAATATATAATTCATACGGGCTTTCTCAAAGCTGCAGGACGATGTCGTAAGAATCAATAAGAATAAGCTTGAAGAATAATAATGCTGCTTCAGTGCTTATGTATAGGCACACTTAACCAATACATTCTTATTTATTGATTCATTTTCTTCTGTTTGTAGCCCCGTGGTATTCTAATTCAAGTATTACAGACGGCCACACAAAAAGCAAAGCACTGCAGCATCTTTGCAATTCTTGCTGTATTTTGCTCAGGCCTTCGACGGCAGTTCACTACTTTTGTTAGGACAAGATGTAATCCGGTTCACAGCGTTTATTTTTCCCATTTTTCTCCAATTTGTCATCATGAACATTGTGTACCGCCTCGTTCTGGCTCGATGTTGATTCAAATTCAAGGCGACGTGTGCAGCAGTATGGTCCACCTCAGATGCTCCACCGTCTCACACACAGAAGATAAGAAGCCATCATAACACTAGGTAACTTAAGGAGAAGTGGGTCACATTAAGGATATGAACCTCTGCTTAGCTGTGTCTGTGTGTGTGTGTGTGTGCTTTCAGATAACTCTCCCCTATCTCTACTCCATTTAGTGCCGCCATGCCTCAGTCTGGGTTACACCGACGGCCACCTCGGGGGAAATAAGGATACGGCTCTCAGGTTCCCAGCAGGCCCAACATATGGGAGCTGCTCTCTCATCCAGCAGAGATGAATTCATCCCAAACTCATCTCCTCACACAGATTAATTTGGCAGACGTGGCGAGGCAGGTGGAATGTGTGGAGAAGCATCTGCGTGTGTCTCTCTGTGTGTGAGATTGATGTGGATGTTACGCTTTTGTGTATCTCACTTCTGTACGGCTAAAGGCTTGGGTGATGGAAAACGGAATGAGGTGTCGGCCCATTGTTATTTATTGTCATTCATGTCTCACGATTAGTCTCAGAAGTGAAGGAAGGGAAATTTATAAATCGCTGTGAAAGTATTGACTTGTGAATCAAAGCTAAGTATATCATTCTAGCGCTTTTTACCAAAGCGCAGAGATTAGTACAGATGAAGGCTGCAGTCAGACAGCTGAAGTTAAATTAACATCAAATTCAAAGGCTTTACAAAAACACTGATATGATTTAATGCATTTGGATTAACACTGCATAATCATACCTTAATTACCTGATTATATCATTTACTTCAAATAAATGCATACATTTTATACATTTCAAGGTAATAAAAGCTAAAATCTCAAGTTTTTATCTCAGAGTCATTCAAATTCTTCTGACCTGAAAGCATTAGTTGAATCAAAATACTGCAGAGTGTTTCTGGAATTAATAAAAGGCAGTTTTAGCGAATTGTCCAAGAGTTAAATGTGAAGGTTGATGCTCTTACATGTCCGTAGGCTAAGTGGCACACTGTAGACGACTAACTTAAGTGAGCGAACAGACTAAAAGCAGAAGGACTTAGCTTGGCTGACTGTCTAAAAGAAAACATTCTGTCTTATACGGCTAACTGTTGGCTGTAATTTTGAATCATGTTGTATTTAGCGTGCAGATGTGAGAACATTCCTTCAAATTTAGTTTAAAGAAGCATGATTTTCATATTAGCTCCTTCACAGACTAAGGTTAGAGGGGTTTGCAGAGAATGGTGTCCTGGCAGATTGAGACAGGAATTTGACTGAAAAGCTGTAACTGATATGATGAAGAAGTTCAGAGGATGTTCTTTATGCATGAGTACTGAGTACAGCGCTGTCACATGCATGTAAGAAGTGCAAACATTTACTGTCATGAGCCACAATCCTGTGAGATGTTCTGTGATCATCGCCAGGCCTTGCCTTAGATGACTATTTGTGACAACTGCGAGATGTACCATCTCCCGCATGGACCTCAAAATGGAGCAGAGAGCAAACATGACATCTTTTTCAGTCAGTAGCTGGGAAGCTTCACATTGAGGATCCTCACTGGTTGATGTGAGGCGGGTCAGGATCTACAATCTAGAGACCAAACAACCCAATGGAGGATCCTGCAGCCTCTGGAACCAGATAAGGTGCATCCGGTCAGGCATTCAGAGCATGCTTGTAGTTTTCTTTAACATTTATGGGGTTGTGCACAATGAGTTGGTCCCGCAGGATCACACTGTAAATTCAGGGTTCTACTGCAGTATGATGAGGTGTCATAGGGAGAACATTAGCTGTAAATGAGCTGAACTGTGACTGGATGACATGTGGGTGCTCCAACTGCACTGTGCGTCTGGTCACAGTGTGTTGATTCAACACGTTTTTTTGTGTAAAAATCCTTACTCCACATCCACACAACTTAAAAGATTTAGTTCCATGTATCATCTTCCTCTTAACTGTTTTTACACAGTGAAGGAGATTTGGCATGTGTAAATGGTGCATGACATGCTGATTTCTAGGGAGTATCCCAACAGCAGCAGGAGCACTGGGAGCAGTGTATTGCGACTATTCTGAATTAGATGGTGTCCAAATTTAAAATCAGTGGGTCAATATATAATTGTGGGACTTTTTGTAACATAGCTGAAAGGTATCATAGTTGACATTTTCGCTGTTTTCAGGCCTAAAATCAACATGGAAACCTATAACCAAACACCACATGGCATTTTTAGAGAAAAATTCTTCTAAATATTTTATATACAATTAAGTAAAATTGAAATTGAAAGTTATTTATAAAGATATAGCAGTAAATCTGTTGACATGTCATAAATCCACACTTGACTAACACAGTACTTTATATTAAATAACTAAGAAAGCCTTGGAGTCTTGCCAGTCTTGTGATCTGGAATTAACACAGTTCCTAGAGAGGTGTTTTTGTAATGGGTAACTTAGTTGAAAATGATTTCTTTTACACAGATACAATTCGTTATTTTCCGTATTGCCAAAAAAGAAATATCTGTCATGATTATGTCAACTTAATAAAAAGAACACAATCAAAAACATTTGGATAAACTCATTTTTTTATTGTTTAGCAAATTAGAAGGTGGTTATTTAGTTGACATTTTGATGATTTCCAGTCGTTTTCATTAATAAGTGATTGTTTCCAAAATAAATAATTATGGAGTTTGTGAAGACATGATCATAATGGACATAAGAACTTTTTTTTTGCTTTTAATAAAAATGTATGCAAGATATATTCCATGAACTTCAAAAGTCCCACAATTATATATTGACCCAGGTACAGTTTTTGCTTTTTATGAAAGCAGTCAGAAGTTTTTGAACACACCTCATAATGTCTGACAGCATAACCTAATAGCTGTAGATTCAACTTCTTGTAATGAATGTTGCTGAGATTATTTCCTCTGAATCAGTGTACAGTGTCTTGTGAAAGTATTCGGCCCCCTTGAACTTTTCAACCTTTCGCCACATTTCAGGCTTCAAACATAAAGATATAAAATTCTAATTTTTTGTCAAGAATCAACAACAATTGGGACACAATCGTGAAGTGGAACGAAATTTATTGGATATTTTAAACTTTTTTAACAAATAAAAACCTGAAAAGTGGGGTGTGCAATATTATTCGGCCCCCTTGCATTAATACTTTGTAGCGCCACCTTTTGCTGCAATTACAGCTGCAAGTCGCTTGGGGTATGTCTCTATCAGTTTTGCACATCGAGAGACTGAAATTCTTGCCCATTCCTCCTTGCAAAACAGCTCGAGCTCAGTGAGGTTGGATGGAGAGCGTTTGTGAACAGCAGTCTTCAGCTCTGCCCACAGATTCTCGATTGGATTCAGGTCTGGACTTTGACTTGGCCATTCTAACACCTGGATACGTTTATTTGTGAACCATTCCATTGTAGATTTGGCTTTATGTTTTGGATCATTGTCCTGTTGGAAGATAAATCTCCATCCCAGTCTCAGGTCTTTTGCAGACTCCAACAGGTTTTCTTCCAGAATGCTCCTGTATTTGGCTCCATTCATCTTCCCATCAATTTGAACCATCTTCCCTGTCCCTGCTGAAGAAAAGCAGGCCCAAACCATGAGGCTGCCACCACCATGTTTGACAGTGGGGATGGTGTGTTCAGGGTGATGAGCTGTGTTGCTTTTACGCCAAACATATCGTTTTGCATTGTGGCCAAAAAGTTCGATTTTGGTTTCATCTGACCAGAGCACCTTCTTCCACATGTTTGGTGTGTCTCCCAGGTGGCTTGTGGCAAACTTCAAACGAGACTTTTTATGGATATCTTTGAGAAATGGCTTTCTTCTTGCCACTCTTCCATAAAGGCCAGATTTGTGCAGTGTATGACTGATTGTTGTCCTATGGACAGACTCTCCCACCTCAGCTGTAGATCTCTGCAGTTCATCCAGAGTGATCATGGGCCTCTTGGCTGCATCTCTGATCAGTCTTCTCCTTGTTCGAGGTGAAAGTTTAGAGGGACGGCCGGGTCTTGGTAGATTTGCAGTGGTCTGATACTCCTTCCATTTCAATATGATTGCTTGCACAGTGCTCCTTGAGATGTTTAAAGCTTGGGAAATCTTTTTGTATCCAAATCCGGCTTTAAACTTCTCCACAACAGTATCTCGGACCTGCCTGGTGTGTTCCTTGGTCTTCATGATGCTCTCTGCACTTTAAACAGAACCCTGAGACTATCACAGAGCAGGTGCATTTATATGGAGACTTGATTACACACAGGTGGATTCTATTTATCATCATCAGTCATTTAGGACAACATTGGATCATTCAGAGATCCTCACTGAACTTCTGGAGTGAGTTTGCTGCACTGAAAGTAAAGGGGCCGAATAATATTGCACGCCCCACTTTTCAGTTTTTTATTTGTTAAAAAAGTTTAAAATAGCCAATAAATTTCATTCCACTTCACGATTGTGTCCCAATTGTTGTTGATTCTTGACAAAAAATTTAAATTTTATATCTTTATGTTTGAAGCCTGAAATGTGGCGAAAGGTTGAAAAGTTCAAGGGGGCCGAATACTTTCACAAGGCACTGTACTTGATATTTCTACAACTCAGGAAACGATTGAATAAATGAAGTTCAGTTCTGTAAGACAGCAGGTGAAGGTAAAATTTTGACTTGAATCAGCTCGTTGTGTTACTCAATAAATTCTTGTTTTGGGTACTGAAAAGTGTCATGACAAGCTTTGATAACTTTGAGCATTTATTGTTAAATGTTGTGATCCTCATGGTGAGCAAATCCAATGCAGAGTTTCCAGCCTTTAAACCATTGATCTGCTTAATCTCTTGACTGTTTTACTCCTCTGAATATAAAGTAACTTCAACACAAACAGATGTCAATAGGGTCAAGTGAAACTTCTGAGCTGAATCATGCCTGCTTTTAAATTCAGCACTGAGGGCAGAGTTAGAAAACAATAATGAAACTGCTGCAGCCTTCAGGCCACTGGCTCGGCTGAAAAATAAAACCATATGGTAGCAAACACAATCTGCCTTGATCATCCAAACCAACAAATAGAGCCATTTGGTGCAGTAGCTTCCTCCAGACAGAAGTCAAACGCTTCACTGCCTTTCAGCTTTTCAGGAGAATTCAGACAAAAGTTAATGGATTCTGGGTTTGAGGGTTACCCTGAGGTAATCCACATTAATCTGTATTATAATGTTTAAGTTTGTTTAAAGAAAAAGCTGTGAAGAATGGTCCTTAAACAGCAATCTAAAATTATACAATAAAAGAAACACATTGCAAACTTCTCAGGGGAAACAAAAATGTAAAAGGTTTTCTTTTGAACAGTGAATATAATCAAAACTGTTCCCAACAACTTGCCTCAAACATTATTACACTGTCAGTGGACATGTTTTTCAACATTATCAAAGGGATACATGAGGGTCCAGGGAACTTATTTAGTGTCATCCTTACAGAATGTAACAAAAGAAGCTCATGAATAATTCAAAATGCTTGCAGAACTTTCACAGTGTCAATATATAGAAAGTCTGCTCTTGCTTCAAAATACAGCATCTCCAGTGCCTGCTTGGCAAACAACTAAAATGTGAAAATAGTAATAACAGTGATAAACAGCTTCTTCAAATTAAATTTGCTTTGTCTGTAGTGTTTATTTTGGCCCTGACTAATTGACTGCTCATGGAGGCAAAATTGTATATAAGATATGATATTGACAGGATGAAGGGAAATGCAAATGAGAAAGCAAATACAGTGAAAAACGATTAACTGCAAACTGTTGCACCGTCATGTAGCTATCCTAGGATTCAGTGATTTCCTCACTGGAGGAAACCAGGGACCTTAAAACCTCATCAAAGACACAATGACTCCTCAGACTGACTGCCAACTTGTTGGTCCACGGTTTGTGGCAGAGGTTAATAACCACCGTGGTCTCTATCTGATGGTTTTCCAAAGATGATGGGAATCTGTGTGTGTGTCTGTGTGTAAAAAGAAGACAGAGCGGGAAAGAGAGGGACAACTGGCTCTGGTTCACCGTCTGAGTGTTTTGCTTTTACACTGTTGCTTTTGGGAGAGCAAACTAAAACAGCAAACTGGCAGCACTTTGCGGAGGGAATATTACAGGTTTACATGGAGCAACTGAGTTCTGACGCGCTACTGATGTTTACTTTGCCAACTCAAACTGATGCAGCAAGCTCCTCATTGACCACTGAAAAGAAAAACAAATAAATCTGTCCATGGATTTATGGAAAATACTTCTATTTACTTGTCAACAGTTGTGGCCCAGGTAGGAGAACGATCCCCGGCTCCTTCTGTCCATGTAGAACTGTTCTTAGGGAAGACAATGGATTGCAGATCCAGCGCTACTGTAGTGTGAGTTTGTGTCAATAGGTCAATATGAGACAAAGTTTGCAAAGCATCAAAATTAAAAGGCCCTATATCAGTGCAATACATTTCAAAACTAAGCTACAATATTCATTTTGGAGTCCCCTGGCTACGGTTTGCTGTTGCTCAACAGCGCAAATTCACCAGACAAAGTCCATCAAAGTTCAAGTTCACACAAAACCTTCCAGATTTGCATTACTCTGCAAGCAAACCCACCAACTGGAAAAAAGAATTTGATTATGAAAGCTGCTTTAAATCACAGTTTTAAGCCAGCAGAGGAGGTTGGAGCTCATGCAGTCAGGTATCCCAACGGCAGCAGAGGTGCCAATTTTTGCTGCCACTGGGTCTCATGAGTCATTCATCTGAGGTTCCCAGAGACAGATTTGCTCTTAAATCCTTTTTATTGAATTTTATGCTTTTTGTTTTGTTTTGTTTTTTGTTTTTTACAAAACACAGCAATTTAAGGGCTAATATGACACAAATATAGTAGCTTTTAATAGATGCTTATTATGAGGACTTTTTAAAGCTCCAATAAAACCTGAGTAATGAATGAATTCCATGTTGCCTTTCCCAGAACGGCTTCGGAAAACATAAAATATATTCAATAACCCATAGCATTGTGCAAGGCCCTGCTCCTGCTGTTGAGGCCCAAATTAGTCCTCTGTGAGACCTTTGTAGCTTGAGGTGGATGTTGTTGTCTTTAGCCCTGTTTGGACAGGATTAGTTTTACAGTGGGTGGTGTGGTAATGTAGTCATTGCTGCAGCAGGTCTATAAATTAAGCCAAATTTACTTTGTCAGCTTGTTTTTATGCATCCTTTTACCCTATATACTCTGTCAAGTTTCTGTTACAAACTTACTGGAGTTTCAGTTTCAGAGTCTCTGGTGTGAGAGCCATACTGACTTTTTATTGCTTTATTACTGTCTGTGAAAACTGCCAAAAGTTATGTATGATGGTGTATTTGAGACATGAATTGCTCAGACTGATTCCAAATACGGTACACAGACTTATGTTCATGGACAAATTGGCCATAAACATTGCAAATGTGTGGTTTGGTTTGTTCATGTTCTGGATATTGTGCTGCAAACTAACTTTGTCTGAAACTGAGTTTTTTGAATCTGTGCATCCTGAGAGATCAGTTTGAAATGAAACAAAAAAAAAAATCTTGAATTCACCATGTTTAGTCCAACTAGGTACCCAGTTAGAAAAAGAAACGGGCACATATCTGCACACCCAGACTACATAGAAAACTACAAAATTAGAAATATATTCATGATTGAGTTTGTACGTTCTTCTTTACCTTGTGATGTCTGACATTCCATCCAACTGAGGAACAGCTTGATTTCACTCCACATTAATTCTCAAGAATGTATACCTATTGCTAAATGACTAAGACAGACTACCACATTCAATTATCCATCAAAAGGCCCTTAGGTCATAACTGTAGCCGCATCGATGCTAATGATGCGTTCCACTTGAACTTGGAAGTTGGAATTTTTGACTTTGACACAGCTGGAACGTCTCCTGTTGTCAGATTTTCATTTTTCCCCTGACCTCAAAATCCAAGATGGCTGCTCAGCACATGTAGAGGAGTGGAGGCTGTTTTATTGTACTGTTTATAAGCACTTACCCTACTGTTCAAAAGTTAGGGGTCACCCAGACAATTTCACGTTTTCCATCAAAACTCACACTTTTGTTCATGTGCTAACATAACTGCACAAGGGTTTTCTAATCATCATTTAGCCTTTCACCACCATTAGCTAACACAATGTAGCATTAGAAAACAGGAGTGATGGTTGCTGGAAATGTTCCTCTGTACCCCTATGGAGATATTCCATTAAAAATCAGTCGTTTCCAGCTGGAATAGTCATTTATCACATTAACAATGTCTCGGCTGTAATTCTAATTTATTGTTATCTTCACTGAAAAAAAAGATTTTCTTTCAAAAATAAGGACATTTCTAAGTCACCGCAAACTTTTGAACGGTAATGAATGTCTTCTTTATGTCTCATTAAACCAGTAACGCACAGAGTACCGTCCGACTCTGTTTCTATGTGTTTGAATTTGCAAAATACCACATAATGCATATCATTCAACTGGTATTGCCAACAATAGCAAACTTGAAAAGTTTTTCCGAATTGTGTGTCTCTGAATTTGTACTGGAACATAATCAATTTGTGCTTGATGTCATTCCCAGCTCAGATTTCGGAAGTAGTACAAAGGGGAAAACATGGAACAATGTCAACTAAAGCAACAATGACTGTTTGACTAGTTATCAACTACTTAATTAATCGCTTGATATTGGTGAAAAATGTGTAATATGCTTGAATAATTCTTTAAGTAAAAGGTCAAAATTTTCACATTCTAGATTCTTAAATTTCTTTTTCTTTACTCCTCTGTGGTTTTAAACTTACTGATTCAAGGATGTCATCTTGGATTTTGGAATTTACATTTTTCACAATTTTCTGACATTTTATAGACCAAAGTAATCAACTATTGGAGAAAATAATTCACATAATAATCAACGATGATAATAATCATTAGCTGCAGTGTTGATTGCATCTTTCCTGTTGGAAACTGACACAAATACAAACTATTATGTTGATACAAGCAAAATTCTGCTGGAACTGCTAGATCTTGACATATGGTCCTATCTTTCTTTCTTCTGAAGGTCTGTGTTCTCTTGTATTTCCTTGCCTTTACATCTCATCCGCTCATCCCTTCGTTGTCACTCTGAAGCTCTCATCTCCTGCAGCCCTCTTTTCCTCCATGCCTCTGCTCATGAGCGTGACATTCTTCCTCATTTTCTCAATAGTCCGCCTGTCCTCCTGAGGTTCTGTCAGTTTCTTCTGCTGGATCGTCATCTCCACCCTCAAGCTCTGGGTCTCACCAGTCCTGTGTCATCACATCTACTTCTGCTGTCACTTAACCACCTATCTGTGGGACAGATAAAGACATGGAACACTCTAAGGCACACACACAAGAAAGGAAGATGGGGGTTAATGAACCATCTTGGTTTCTTTCTCAAACTGTGGCTTTTACTAAATAAAAAAATACAGATAAGACGCTGTTAGAATTGTAGAACCTCATGCTCTCGTTGCATCTTAACTTGAGATATGGCAGGTAGGTTACTCCCAAGTTCTCACAAGGATTGCAAGTCCAACCACTTTCCCAAACGTGGGAGGATTTCCTGCTGTACTTTGTCATGTAAAATAGCACGCTGAATATTTTGGAGATTTAGACTGTTGGTCAGACAAAACAAGCAGCCGCAATATGTCAGCTGTCGGGACTAATATAATGAAAAATAATCATGAGTTGCAGCCCTATTTTGGAGGCTTTGAATCAATTGTTCCTTCTAAAGATGAAACATCCAGTTTTATTTGGTCACAGAAGAAGAGTTCATTTTTATGACCAGAGGAGGAGGGTTCTGTGAAACTAACATCTGAATGCAACCTGACATTTAATCAGCAGTGAAATCTGACACTGGTGCACATTATTTTTTTCTAACAGTAATAAAAATGATGTGGCAGAATTGCATTCGACTTTGTTTTGCTGTTCTTAACGAAGGCCAGAACAAACACAGAGTCACTACAAATTATTCATGAGTTCCAGCTGCTTTAGGCGAGATATCTGACTCACAACACACCTCTTATTATTGAATATACCTGTTTTAGAAGCCTAAATCACAGAGTGAGACTGGAAATCTCAGGGTAACATCCTGCTACAGATTTCACTCTCCTCTCAGGGCCCAAATAACACTTTACTGGCAGGTACGACCACCAGACACTCATTTTTATTTACAATTGCTCTCGATCATTAGTCCTGGATGGTTTCACTTGAGGTGCTAAGCATACGCAATAAACAAGCTGTGAATTTTCACTAAGTTCAGGTTTTTCACACTCAGTCTAAGTGGATAAAATCACAGTCATGCAAAACAACATGTTGTGAAAACTGCATATTATTAGCTTACTTGTCTTTCTTTTAATCTCTGAAATACTGTAGCCTCATTCAGCAGACAGAGAGGAGCACATCTGATGAGTGGTAGCGAAAATACAAATAGAAAACCACAGCTTCATTCTGTCTCATTCAACTCTTTAATGCCACCACACTGCAACAGTTCTTAAAGGGATTTTTGGGACAGTTTCCATTAATCTCCACCATATGCTGCGCAACTGTCACAAACAAAAAGCCACCTCGCAAACCAATTACATGTCGGTGCGGGGAAGAAAACACATGGGCGCAGCGACTCGATTAGATGGATGACAAAATGAAACAACAGAAAGGAAACAAATTACACTGTGTCAGCGAAGGCATCAAAAACACCCAAAGGGACGGTGGTGGAGCCGCCTCACACAGCTCGGCTCGCCTCCCAAACTCAGCTCCTCCCCGTTACTCCTCACAGCTGCTTCTCTCTGACTGATGAGCCAAGTGAATCATTCATTGGCGAAAACAAACAAACACATTTGTTGCGGCTCGGCATTATCGCCTAGTCTCGTTTTTAACAGTTCCAGTGAGTATTCTTCTTTGAATAAGAGGTGGCTGCTTAGGTTTAAAGTTTCTCATAAACAACCAACGTGGTGACATGTAGTGAAAAGTGTACAAGTGATTTGTGCAGATGATTTGCAATCCAAAAAATAAAGGGAATCAAAAACCATGTAGGCGTATCGTGATCAGCAGGTCTTGTGAGGATTTCCCTGCATGCAGTGGTTCAAGCAAGGACAACTAGTGAACTGAAAGCAGTCATTGCTGCTGTGTGGATGAATACCCAAGAAGACCTTAATGCTGGCTGTGATACATAGGTGTCAGAACATGCTGTGCATGGTCAGAGTGTCCACTGAAAGCCCCTTCAACGGGCACGTGAGCATCAGAGCTCAACCATGGAGCAATACCAGGCGGTGGCCTAGTCTGATCAGTCATGTTTTCTTTTTCTTTATGTGCACGGCTTGGTGGGTTGTTTACCAGTGGAAGAGATTGTAGAAAAATGCACGGGAAGAAGATAAGCCGACAGAAGCAGCATGATGCTATTCGCAATGTTCCTTTGGCAAACTGTGGGTCCTTCATGCAGAAGTTACGTTGACATGTACTACCTTCCTAAACACTGTTGCTGGCCAAGCACAACCTTCCATGGCAGCAGAATTTCCAGATGGCAGTGGACTCTTTCAGCATGATAATGCGTCCTGCCATGCTGCAAGCATTGTTCAGGAATGGTTTGAGAAGCATGATGAAGAGTTTAAGGAGTCTCCAGACTCTCCTCATACTAATCTCTTTGATCATCTATGGGATGCACCAGACAAAGGTTGATTAATGGAGGTCCGAATTCATGCTAGGACTTGAAAGAGCTGCTGTATTTCAGTCTCTGATACCACAGGACACCTTCAGATGTCTGTGAAATCAGTGGGGCAGAGCTGTTTTGGTGGCATAAAAGGGACCAACACAATATTAGGCAGGTCTGTTAATGTTGTGGCTGATGGTATATGCTCACCTTCACACAACATTTTACAAAATGTACAAAGAACAAACAGAAAATACACGAAAATCAAACGTACACCTTAAAGTCAATGTAAAAAATGTATTCTAAGTTTTTATGGAAGGAAAGACAATGAATAATGCTGAAAGAAAAAAAACATTTGCAAAGCTATTTCCTATATAATGGAGTTATTTTGCTGGAGTTTAAATTTGACCCATGAAAGTATAATTAGACAGCAGGTCAATCAAAAAATAGAAGCTAGAAAAATGGACTGACTAGCTCAGTTTCAATTCAAGGTAGATTTAGTCTAGTTTACCTAGCTTGCTAAGGTTGGCACAGATGTTCATATTGGAAAGACCAGGTTTTCTACCAGGATCAGCTGTCCGTCCTTAGTGGGTCCATAGACCGATAAGCCATGATCATTGTGACCGCTGACAGGAGAATAACTTTATCATAATGAAACATTATGCTGGGGAACCATAATTCCTGATATTCATGTGGATGTTTGATATGCACCACCCACCAAAACATTGCAGGCTAAGCAAACCTCCACCTTCCCATGGCAACAGCAGTCACTGATGCCAGTTGCTACCCTCAGCAGGACAATGCACTCCAACATGCCACCAAAACTGCTCAGGAGTGACCCGGGGAACACGACAAAGCTAAGGTGTTCACTCGAGTTCTACACCCCCTAGATCCAAATCTTATTAAGCATTTTTGGGATGTGCCAGGATAACCTTGATCTAGGAAGGTCCCACCCTGCAACCCACAGGACCCACAGAATTTACTGACATCCCCAGAGGTCCTGTGTCCATGCCCCACTGGGTCAGAGGACTTTTACTAGCATAAAGGGACACAATACTAGACAGGCGGTCATGATGTTATGCCTGACTGGCATATATGTGACCATGACAGTCAACACTTGCAGTGAGTGGTCTTGTAACCTCAGCAACTCATATTACCACGTTTTTAATAACTCCACACAGTCTTTTGGTATTCACTCACATGGATACTACACCAGCCAAATTATCAATAACAAAAAAAATTGAAACTCGTGTACAATACCAACAAAGGGAGAATTATCCAAAAATCTACTGTTTTTTTCTTTGTAGTAATTTAAAATCTTATTTTTTAAGTAAAAAAACAAAAATAAAAACAAGGAAACATGATCTCCTAGCAAGACCTCATTCTATACTTTACTAATCTTTCATACTTTTCCATTGGAGAACAAAGGGTTCACACTGGGTGCAGTGGCAGCAAGTTCATCTTTGTCATGAATCTGTGTAATGACTGAAAGAATGAGATCACAGACACAAGTGACTGAAATGAGTTTTCTCCGCAGGGTGACAGGCTTCACTTCCCGTCACAGGGTGAAGAGTTCAGCCATGAGAGGAAGTGAGGGCAGAGTCGCTACTCCTCCGCAGTGAGAGCAGCAAACTGAGGTGGTTCGGGCACCTGATTAAAATGCCCCCTTAGTGCATCCTGTTGGAGGTCTGCCAGGCAGAGCCAACTGGGAAACGAGACCCCGAGGTCAGCCCAGGACCCACTGGAGAGATTATATTTTACTGCTGGTCTGGGAGCAGCTCCATTGTGATGAGCGGAACGAAGCTGCAGAAAAAAGAAAGTCTGGGCTTCTCTATGCCGCCACGACCCTGACTGAACTAAGAAGACAGACTGAAATAAAAACTTTCCTTAAATCTGCACATTCAGTGGATTCAGGCAGAGTTTTGATAACATTGTAGCAGCTCATACAGACAATTTACATTTCTGTAGCATCCTGAATGGTGCACAGAGAGCTCCAGCATAGATTCATTCCCATAAAGATTTCATTAGAAAGCTATGCATTATCTTCTATTATTATCATTTGTAGTCTAGTGAATGTCCCATTTTTATGGCCCCTTTTAGCCTGCTGGTCTGACATTACATCAGTCACAGTGTCATCTCAATACACTCCTCTGTCGCCAAGATGGATCCTCTTCTCGCTTCTCTGTTTAATTCTTCACTCGGCCCTTTCTTTGTTGGAACCCAAACACACACTCACACACTGTTCTCTGTCAATTTCTGCTCCAGTTGTGATAGTCTGAGTGGTGGACTGGCTACAAATTATTCATGATGTAATTAGCCAGCAGGGAAATCATATTAGAGAATCTTAACTTAGACCTCTGGGAAACTTTAAGCACTTCATCAAATAATGGGCAAGGCATCCAAATAATATCCCTGACCCACTTCTGCTCTCCCATGGGCAAGACCATTTCAGCTGCTAAGAAACGAGAACATTTTGATGTTTGATCCTCCAGCCAGCCAGGTTCAGTAAAAAAAAAAAAAACACCAGGAAAATACAGCATAATTAGAGCTGCTGAAGTAGCTGACTGTAATTGCAGATGACTGGAGAGGATAATATACACACTCTACAGTTTGGTTCCATTATTGTACTTTCTTTTGATCAAGAGCATGTACCTCATACATTTATACTTACATATATCACATGGATATTTTATTTATACGTGATAGTTCCTAACAAATGCCTGATAAAGATACAACATGAGGATGCTGACGTTGACCAACCAATGGACAGTATCCATCATACAATTTAATATTGATCTTCATGGTTAAAAGCAGATGTTTTTATGTGGCTTCAAGTCTTTGACCAATCTCAACAGTATGTCAGAATTTCCTCCTAAGCCTTGTTTCTAGTGGTGATTCCAGTAAGAATACTATTTACAACATTTAGCTCTTTCCTTTTGCACTGTTGTTATGCCAAGATTCAGTTGTGCTCTTTTAGTATCCTGTACAGGTAATCTAATTAAGGTACAGATGCTCTAATCCATTTCTTTTACTCCCCACACAGACTCCAGTATCAGCT
This sequence comes from Acanthochromis polyacanthus, assembly GCF_021347895.1. Classification (NCBI taxonomy): domain Eukaryota; kingdom Metazoa; phylum Chordata; class Actinopteri; family Pomacentridae; genus Acanthochromis; species Acanthochromis polyacanthus. The sequence goes on from NC_067132.1 coordinate 12,853,149, forward strand.
CAGGGTATCTGTTGATACAGTGTACCGATCCAATGCTCTCTTTTTTTAAACAAATTTAAAATGGTAGTTTAGGATGGTACCTTCATAAAGTAGGGGTGCAAATTAACAAAGAACTGTCAAAGCTGAAGCTGCAGGGGCTGAGAAATCCCAACTTTTGGTAAATTGTATGGATCCAGCTTCATCAAACAACCAGATTCTGCACTTTCCATAATGAGTGAAGAAACTTTTAAACATACTTTTAAAAATTCAAGACCAAGACAAAATAGCCTGTCTAATAGTGTCACTACAACAAATACACAATGTGTAAAATTGTTGTGTTTAAGGGTCACTGGGATGTTTTTTTTTTTCTTTTCACATCCAGCCAGAGTTCACTGTCTACTAATGAAGTCAACTGGCAGCAGAATCACTGATATTTATAAATGACAATAACAAAGACACTAAGTGTTTTTTCACTGCAGGGACTTGGTACATATTTACAGAAACAGCCCTCTAATCGACCTGTTCAGCCTTTCTGTTTACATTGCAGTGCTTGATCGTGTAGTTCCAGCCATGACATAAAATCCAAGTGTGCCAAAGGAATGACAGGTAGTATTTACTAGACATGTTCTCCCATGTTCTATAAACACAGGGAACAGAGCAGTGAAGGGTTTGTTATGTTTGCCTATATGGCATATTTTACGTTGTTGATGACAATGTCAGAGAGGAGAAGACTGCTTCTACAGGAGGATATTGAGAGCAGAAAAATGGCCTTCGCCATCCTCTCCGAGGTTAATAAATGAGCGTTGCCTTCTGTGAGGTGGACCAATCAGCAACAAGCCCTGCACAGCAGTTTTTCAGGGCCACTCAGAAGTACCTGCACTGGAGTGGGTGCATGTTTCTACCCTAAAAGTGGCTCTGAAAGAGCTTCTTCAGGGACAAATTGTCAACACACACAAAGGTATTGGCTGCCCCTAAATGCTCTGTAAGTTCCTTCAGTGGAAAATGGCTTTTGGAGATTGGTCACAAATGGCCAAAACCTGATCCGTTAAATATGATCAGTATCTGCCTCAAGATAAATCTGGAGCATCGGATTGATCCAGCATTCATGCTCTCAGCTAGACTGTGGCATTCACCCTGGTGTAACAAAAAGACAAACTTTACTTTTTGCACAGTCTTTTATCAGGGTGCAATAATCAGTACAACCTCCTGGGAGAGCAGGAATGCAGACTTTGCTCTTATACCTTTGCATGTTTCCATCCATGCATTTTCAATACTCTGCTTTATCCTGCCTATCCCAGCTGACTTAAGGTGGACGAAGGTTCACCCAGCAAGAGGTCACTAATCCATCAGAGAGAGACACTTTGAAAAATTTTAAACTTTTCAAGGGCGACTGACAGCTGGTCACTGGGCTTCAAGATGTGTCTTCCACCCATCATTTCTTACCACTGTATTTAGGTTTCACCCAATTTGAGTTTATCTTTCTGTCCACATTGATTCCATACACCATTCGGTCACAGGCAACTGACCAGTAATGAACAATATACACTACAGTTCGAATGTTTGGGGTCACCCAGGCAATTTCATGTTCTCCATGAAAACTCACTTTTATTCATGTGCTAGCATAACTGCACAAGGGTTTTCTAATCATCAATTAGCCTTTCAACACCATTAGCTAACACAATGTAGCATTAGAACACAGGAGTGATGGTTGCTGGAAATGTTCCTCTGTACCCCTATGGAGGTATTCCATTAAAAATCAGCCGCTTCCAGATAGAATAGTCGTTTACCACATTAACAATGTCTACACTGTATTTCTGATTAATTTAATGGCATCTTCTTTGAAAACGTGCTTTTCTTTCAAAAATAAGGACATTTCTAAGTGACTCCAAACTTTTGAACAGCAGTGTATGAGTCAAAAAAATGCAAATTGCAGTGAACATTTCAGCTCAGTCATGATATTAGATTTTAAATGTCCCACGAGAACCATTTAACACAAATATAGCAATAAAATGCAAGTACCTGAACATTTCCTTCAGTCTTTGCTGTGCTGACAATGAAGACCAACACTGTACAGTTGTGTGATGCTTAGTTACATGCGAGGAAGAGCACAGGAACTGATGAATTGGATGACGGTAATTAGGTGAATAATGACTAAAGGGGATAAGGGAGTTGAAACAGGATACAGCTCAATGTTTAGTTTATTACAAAGTAAAGAAAATCCCACCGCTGCGGAAGATGGTGTAACATTGGAGGAGGTTTAGTGTAAAAACATGAGCCACCTGTTCCAGATCTACTGTGAAAGCCCCACCCCTTCCCTTTGCTTCCTATTTCCTTTTCACAACAGCTTTTTTTGCCTGAGATCATCTTTGGCTTCCACGAAGGCCTACACGTTGTATTTCAGCGTGTACGTACGCTCATCCTAGCTGGATGATATCTTGGTTTTGTAGCCAACCAACTTTCACATCTGGTGAGAAGTCTCTGGGATGGTTCCCAGCAGAGATGAATATTCTCTTTTGCACACTGTCCTATCAGTCTGCATGGCATGCTATTACACAGCCCACATTTTATTTCCAGCTGCTCTCTGCTGCATCACTCAGCACCTCCTCAAAGGTAGTTTTGATATTTTCAGAGGCCTTTTGGATGCATGAATGGACAAACATTTCCAATCCTCACCAGTTGCTTTAGCACTTTGTGTTTTGTTCCATTAAAAATACTGAAACAAAAGAAAGGTATATTGGCTTCCGTTGTTTACCCGGAGCCAATGGCTGCCTTTATTTCACTCATAAATCTCGTTGTCAGCCTTTGACTGGTAGATTGAGCAGACAAAATGGGCTGCTACTCTGAGCCTAGAAGGAGTTTGTTCCACGACATTACACCGCTGTTTGCAGGATGCCTCCATTCTGAGAGAAAGTGGTCCTGTTTCAGCACGGAGACAGGAAGGAGGACATAAATCCAGGAATGCAAGGCCTCGCTCTGCACGGTTGCAGGACATCAGTTGTCATTTTTACGATGCAAATGAGGTGAGTCCCCAGCTGCTTGGTAGTGCGACTTTCGCCTTCATGCAGCTTTCTTGCTCTCGGTCTGCATTTTCAAAACTGTTTGTTTGATGAGAATTCCGTCTGCTTCCAAAGCACTCATGTGGAAACACTGGGCACCAGACTTGTATCAACAAGCTTTTGAGATGATTTAACCTCCTCTTTACTATTGTTTTTGTCCATGCTTATGGTGTCTGTGTTTCTCTAAGGGATCCCTCACAGCTTTTGTCTTCGCTGCCGACCTCTCCATCATGTCAAGAGCTCTGACAGCACTGGGGACTGAGGTGCACCTCGGGACTGAATGGGCTGTTAAATGCATGCCAGCTGGTGTCCTGGTGGCGATGCTACAAAGCGGGCGACGATGTTTGACTCAGCCATGTCTTGCATGGCTGCCTTGAAAGCCAATTCCTCTGAAATGCTTTTTTTTTTTGGAATGGAAAGCATCTGGATATATGAGCATCTTCTGATGACCCTCCTGCGACAATCCCAGACTGATGCAGCAGCAGGGAGAAGGAAGGAGGAAAAGAGGCAGAGAGAAAAGTCTAATGGAGACTAAATCATAGAAAATGAGACGGAGCATGTGGATGAGGAAAGTAATGTAGGAGATATGAGCAACGGAGGCGAAGCAAAATGAGGAACGGGGAAAAGTGTTTTGCTTTCACACTAAATGATCCATCTGCTGAAGTGTGTTGTGGCTGCAGGGATAGAGTTTGTTTTGCCCTTGGGATGTCTTCATCCTCAAAGTATAAGCTCACAGTTGGCTCCACATTCAGCTGGTGGTAGCCTCAAATTTATGGAAGTAAACCTACAGTCAAATCCTATGTTTTTAAAGATTAAGATGAAAATGAAATGAAGGACTTTCCCTCTGAAAAACATCGGACAAGGTGTCTGAGTAACTGAAGCTCCTATATGACATAAGTAAATGAAAGACATCAAAGGGGTTTATGTGAGTGTTGAGAGGCCATATTGTGTGTAGCTACCAAATAAATAGCATTACATCACTAAATGTTGACAGCCATGCTAGCAGCTCTGTGAGGCTTTACTGAGACACAGCAGTGCTTTAAGTTACAGCATGCACACAATGATCATGCCAGTGTGATAGTAATTAGTACATGTAATGTTTTCCTCATTGAAAAGCTCCATTTAAGAAATGAGAATGCAAACATTTGCTCATTAGGATTAAACACAAAGTAGAGCTGAGGCTTTTAGAACAGTCACACAGATATTTAGATCAGATGATTGCAATGGATGACCTTTAAGGAAATTATTATTAAATTATGGCTGCAGCGACAGCATCCATCATATTAATGTAAGTTAAAGCTACATACTATTCATCCCTTAAAAACATTATCTTCCTTGTGAACTTCTGGTTGGTTATGTAATGGAGCTACAAAGACAGTCAAGAGATGATAATGAGTGATCAGAGCATGTACTGTGGATTACTTGTAGTACCTGGTGACACTACTAGGAGTTTCTTGTTTATCACTGTAGCACTCGAGGAGGCAGTGACTTAAACTATACTCATTGTGGGGGCATTGTGGGGGTTTAGGTAGCAAATGGGCACCATGACAAAGTCTACTATGGTTAATGGATACCATCCAGCACACACTGTTAAGATGCCTGGTCGTCTACTAGAATGTTTGTCCTGAGAGGTAACATAAAGGTCTGAACCAAGTTTGATGTCATTCTTGTCCAAAACTGAAATAAAAGGTCAGTTTACCTATTAATCAGTTAGAAAAAAACACCAAAGTTACAGTTCTTTACTAATTGTCATTCTTAAAGTAAAAACATTGTCTAATCAGATTGGTAACTGTGAGGACAGTTTGTAAAAGTGTTTTGTATTATGCAGTACAAAACTGGACATCTTTTGGTGTTGGACTGTTAGACAAAACATGATTTTGGGCTTAAAGAAACATGTTTCAGTGGTTGATGAAATTTCAAAGACCAAACAATTAGGTATTCAATCAGAACATACCGGTAAAATTAAACCAATAATTTAAGTAGTTGATAGTTGTTGACCTAATATTTCTGGTGATACAAAAAAGCTAAGAGTTATAGACTCAACAGGATACACCGTTAAGTAACTACGACTGCCTATCTGAGAGATGTTTAGATGTTTAAAAGGAATAAAAACGTGGTGTGGCTGGAGAAAAAGAAGCCACCAAAGCTGTAAGAATCTGTCCACTGGGCACCAAGAATATTTGTATCAAATGTCTTTGTAATCCATCCAATGGCTGTTGAGACGTTCCACCAAAGTCGACATTCGGTGGCACCAGCTGAAAGGTCAGAGAATCACCCAAGTCATTTGGATCCAATCCATCTGGCAGACTCAGTTGGGCCAAAGAGGCAGACCAATCAAAAGACAGACCCAACATTCATGGAAACTACAGTTGGAGTTGGAAATACAGTAGTGGAATTGCACCTGACTTTGCAATGTCATTTTAGACTTTTCAACACCAAAATTGCTGTCTTCAATCAATTCTGTATTACAATTTCAGCACAAGTGGTCAAGACGAGTCCTGAAATTACCAAATGGGGACAGGGAAAGAATGCTCTAATTGCACCCAACAAAACGACCATTGTTCTCATGGAAGAAGTGGCACAGCTTTAACCTGTCGCATAAGCTCTCCCTGCTGTGCATTAACATTTTTTGTCTTCCTACATCTACTTTTAATTTGTCCTTTGGCTTAATAATGACAGGACTGTCAACACTTGGTCATTTCAATCCATTAGACTCTTCGGAAAGGTCATTCTTTAAGTCTTCTTGCTTTGCCAGCTGCAGCTCAAGATAAGGTCGCCCCTTCTCAAGTGTTCCTTTCTTATGTTCTGTGCTACATCTGTTATGAGTGACAAAAGCAAAAGAAATGGATTCATGGAAAGAGCACTTCCTCCAACTATTGAGATGTATCCAAAGTAAAGAAAAGCAAAACAGTCTCTCAGCAGCTCCACTCTCTCTTCCCTCTGGACGTCTGAAATGTGGCCCTCTTCCCCACTTTGATATGGGCTCAGAGTACGGGGGAGGCCCCTCAGGTAACCAGAGCTGGCTCTCTGGACTGCAGGGCCAGGCTTTCAGAGAGAGACAGATGTGTCATTGAAGACAACCAACCGTGACCTACAGGCAGGCCAGACAGGCTGGGTGGGTCTGACAAACAACTACCAGATCTCTGCATGAGAACTCACACAGCCACCTGTTTTTATGCTCTTGTAATAATTCTGTCGAGAGCGAGTTTCATTCAGTCTGGGAACCTTGAGAGGAAACTTCTTCTCCCTTTTCATTTTTGATACTCACTTTCTTGATGAACTAGATTTGATTTTGAAATAAAGCATTTCTCCATGTGTGGATTAAATATGTTGAAGAGCCTAAAACCATGTTTTGCCAAGCTTCTAGTTAAGTGTGTATTTGCACAGTTTTCCCAAACTTACAACCACTTTGGTTATTTTACATGAGAGATTTCCTGGATTAGGTATTTTATCTGAGGTCGTCTCAGTGGTTTGAAGTGGGAGGGAGTCAGTACTCATATTTTCACACCATCTGCAACTTAGAAATATGTTATTCAAAATCTGACGAAAGTTTGGGGATTACTAGCTTGTTGCTGAGCCAGTGTCAATTGGAATCTTATCAAACCATAACCACACGGACCTAATGAGGCAGATCAGCTTTATTACAGACTGTGGAACATAATTCATGAAACATTTGCCTGAAACATTCTTGTTCCAAAGAAATTGATTAAACAGTGGTCCTTGTGATCTGATTTTACAACCATTAGCATATCAAGCAGCAAAAGCTGTGTTGACTTTTATTCTTGTGTCATCTAAAACTAAAACTTTTAGATTTCAAAGCCCAAACTGACAGTGTCACCAGTACAAAATGGAAAAACTAATTAATACAACTGCCAATCAATAGCTTTTGTATTTGCTGTAAGACTTACATTTCCAGCAGAAACAACGTTAAATCATACATTGTGTCATTAAGATAATGGATTTTTTTCCTACAATACTTTGAAAAATATCAACATTTCACACCATATTCAACATCACGGTATTGTTCAGGCAGGGTGTGCACAAATCCATGTTTATATGTAACAAAGTCGAAGAATCTTGCAGGGTTTGGCCTTCTATATCACTGTTTGTCTTCAGAAGTGGTATCTGGCTTGAACATATAGAGCTGAAGGACACAACTTGTCATTGTGTCGGATTAAGTGTAGGTGAGCTGGTGTGCTGAACTGCAGCGAGAGGGGGGTGACTTCATAGATCTGCACATTGAAAGGAGACAACCGTTTTACTCTATCTTAATGCATGAAAAGATTACTTTGATGACAAAAAATCATCAATCAATGCCTAGCAAAGGATTTAAAAGATAAATGCAAGAAGGCTATAATGTGATGATGCAGTAAATTTTGCATTGAAACAAAACACTATTTTACCTGAATGAGACAAGTTACAATACTGTAAGGGAATGAAGTACGATGTGAGCTCTGAGGTGTGTGAATTTGCTTTTGATAAAGACGTCACAGTAAGAGTCTCACACCTAAAGAATCTGAACAAAAATCTAAGAGAGAATTCCAATATTCAAAAGATGTCAGTATCTGACATGTACCACTTGTACCCACAGCAAAAAATGGGTAACATCTTGCCAGTCATGTTGTTGTTCTCCCACAGAAGCAGTGCTATCAAACTGTGAACATGTATACAAAAAATACAAATTATTGATGATTATAAACTGGCCAAAAAAAAAACCTTTTTGCACCTTATTTTGAGGCAAAGCCACCAAACCAAAACTTTTAAGCCCCCCCTTTTTAAAAAAAAAATTCAGATTTGATCAATGATTCTATACAAGCAGTTTTTATGTCCCATGACCAGTGAAATTGTGACTTTCTCCCCTTTTATAGAGACCAGGGGCCTCATTTATAAAACATTGCGTAGGATCCATAGTAAAAGTTTGCGTACGCCGAAAATCCTAAATAGACGTATGCCCGTCACCCTGATTTATGAAACTGTGCGTAAGCACAGCTGCATGCAATTTCTTGATAAATCACACACCAGCTGGAAGATTGCACAGGTGGATCCACCTCACATTCCGCCCACAACACACCCACATTTTACCATGAATGGTCAATGCAAAGTATCTCATGAATGTATCTGTATATAAATAAGCCGCTGATCCACGGCATTTTACGCAGCGCCGACCTGCAGTCTTTTCACTGCTGTGCATCAGGATGAATGAATCATGTGTTGACCCAGGCCACCCTGCCACTAAATTTGTTATGATCATGTCCGATGTACAAATAATTTGCACACTGATTGAATGTACATTTTTTCGGTTCACATAGACAAATTCATTTTCACTCGGAGCCCTTACAGCAACATGAGTGCAGTCAGTTACGCCGATTACATTTGGGAAACCAGACATTGCTGCAAATTGCCGTTTAATGTTGGCCTGTTCACCCACAGTGTAAGGAAGCCTGATGTATTGACTGGTCATGTTTATAATGTCATCCAAAACAGCTGGCATTATTGCGCTGAGGGATGGTTGTGATATCCCAGACCTAAAGGACATCATTTAACTGTATATCAGACCCAGATAGGATTTAGACAACAAATGTAACCTCATATATTCTTCATATAAAACACATACCTGTCAGCCACTTAACGCTGGAAGGAGCCGGTGTCGCCAGAAACCCCCGAGTCGTCAGCTCCTCTGTCTGTACCGGGATGGCGTGGTTTCGGCAGGTGGGTCCGTCTAAGACGGCCCAGTTCAACACATAGATCCAAGAGTACTGCTCTAGGGAATCTGAATCGGCTTATTAGCCAGTCATCGTCATGGGCAAATCCCCGTGATCCATAAAATCTCTCTCCTTTCTTAACGTGATCTTCCAGCAATGCCAGCGCATCCATTGTGCCACATTACACACGGCTGTCACCCGCTATTTATCTGCTTGATCAGCGATTGGACTGATTGTCACATGCCTTTTCCAAATTAGTAATCAATCAGTGCCACTCACTGCTCTATATCATTTGAAGATGGAAGTTTGATATATGAACTTAGTTCTGCAAATACAATCGTAGGACGAATGGCGCACTATATGAACATCTACAATAATGAGGTTTTATGATTATCCGGCTCTACAAGTCTAATATGGGATTAAAAATAAAGGTTTGAGAGCAATCTGGCTTCAATTCACCACTTCACCCTCCGGCACTGCCGTTCCCTCTGTCTCCAAAATGTGCTTAAGCAAGCATCAAAGTTGGTGCACCGGTGCGCACATTCTCACGCCAAGTTTGTTTTTAGAAATCACAACGAACACAGCGTACGCCACTTTCTACGCAAAGGTTGTAATTTACGCCACTTTCTAGCCCTGTTTTGTGCGTAAGCAAGCATCAAGCTTCAAGGTTGGCGCACCGGTTCTCACGCCAAGTTTGATTTTATAAATCACAACCTTTGCGTAGAAAGTCACGTACCCCACTTTCTAGCCCTGTTTTGTGCGCACGCAAGCTTTATAAATGAGGCCCCTGCTCTTGTTACTACAAAATAACTGCCCAAGATTATTACTGAGATGACTGCAGAGTGGCAAGATTTATCTCTAAAGACTTTTCTGTCAGAGAGAAGAGAAAGTGGTAAAGTGCAGCTGGTATCAGTGTTTTGAAAATACCAATATTCAAAATTCAGAATTTGAGGGTGTTGCAATAAAGGAAGCAGTATGTATTAGAAAACTATTCCTACATGGATACAGTAACTATCATGATGGCTCCAAACATGCCCAATACTGAAAACGTAATAAATTATTAGTTATGATAATGATTCAAATATAATTACACACGACCTTGGGTTTGTGAAAGGCGCTATATAAATTGAACATATTATTATTATTATTACACACCATGATGTCTGCTCTTAACGTCAAAAATGAGACAGAAATAGTTGCAGATTCCCTTCTTTCTTAACTGGTCTATCTTCAAAGTGACCGCTTGCACATCTGGAAACTTACTAAATACTGTTAAATGCATTTGTCTCTTGTATATTTTCATGTGGACGATCAGTAAAACCTAACATCTTCGGTCCCTGCCCCCCTTTGCTGTTATAAAATCACTGCCACTTTATCATGTCTGCCATATATTGCTTAATAGTAGTCGGGCATGCAGAGAGCATAAACCAAAAGTGGAGACCGCTGATCCTGATGAAAACAAATTGGGATAAAGAAAATTACAGTTCCTGGGCAAACTTTACTTCTGTGTACTATTTAGAGGAGCTGATCACAGCAACAAACCGTTTAAATTAAACTACTAAAACTACTGAACCAAGACAGAAATCCAAATAGTAATTTGTTGTTGAGGGGAAATGTAATAATAATGCTACCCTATTTTTTTCTCCTGCCCAATGGCAATAAGTCCCTTTGAAAGTAATGAAACCCCTTTTTGACTGTGCACTCCAGAGGATTAATGTGAACCACTTTCTCTGCCCTGCAGATGATGAGCTTTCAAACTGCCTCCACCATCTTTACAGTAAACCTTGCTGTCAGGCACAAGTTATTTGATATGCAGGATGGTTTGGCATACTGACTCGCATGTGGAAGGGCGATTCAATAACTGGGACTTTATATATTATAGTTAAATGGGGTCATTTGGGAGCCTGTATCTGCTCTCCCACTGTGTATCTCCGACAGGGATCAATAGGACTCATTCTGTCCCATTGACTTTCAATCACGTTTCTCTCAGTTCCCCTGTTCCCCCCACCAGCCGACAAACGCTGACTCATTACAGGGCTGGGTTAGAGTAACCAGGCCTCTGCAGCCGATGCATTATGGGTCGAATGCCCACGGGCGAAACGATCTTGTCCTGTTCATGGCGCTGTAATGACAGGGGCGCTGGTGTTTATGCAGTAAATTTGCCTGCCTCATTCTCAGCGGTAACTTTTCTTGTCAGACAATATTGACTCACTGAAATCATTTAAAGCTGAATGATGAAAATGATGTCCTCATGATTGTAATAATTAGCCAAACTGGAATATAATGGCTCCAGTAAGAGTTTCAGATTCTATTTATAGTGTGTAAGCGCCAAATGATGATGATGTCTTATACAGTGGCAATGTAGAGCATTTTGAGGGAAATCTATTGCATAAAGATGTCAACACTCAAGGAAAATCAGCAGCGTCAATTTAAAAAAAAAAACTATATATTTAAGACGCTTTGTGCCTTTGTCTGTCAGATGGTCAAAGATAACAGGAAAATGGATAGATATCTGTCAAATAAGGTAACACAGACTCCTTGCTTTTACTGTACAAGGAAAGATCATGCCAACTGTCATACATTGTGAACTCCTGAAAGATCCGTTTTGAGCCAGGAAAACCTTGTAATGCAATTCAATTTTTGTCAGATTCACTCAACATCTCCATAGTGTTCTAGCTGTTCATTTTGTGTGTGCACAGGAAATAAATCCAGCTTTCAGAAACAGCAATGGTTTTGGAAATGAGAAATAAAACATTCAACACAACAGTATTCCAGCATTGCTTTTGCATGTTCATGCACAAAACAGGGAAGGGCTCAGTTCTGTCGCCAAAAATTACATTTCTATACAACTACACTGCAATTACATTTGTATGGAGCTAGCTTATCATTGTCATGTTTTTCCAACGTTTGATTTACTGTCACTCATGTATTTTATGTTGCAGGATTCGTCACCATCGTAACTAAGGAGATGGAGCACAACAAATGTGTTATGAAAAGGTTGGATTTCAGCTTAAACCATGACATTTTTCTAAACCTGACCACGTAGTTTTGGTGCCGAAACCTCACCAAACAGTGAGTTAAAGTGAAAGTAAACAAGCAAAAATGAATGTCTGAGAATAAGTTTCCCACGCCAAAAGCCTTTCCTTCACAATCTTAACTCTCAGGGAGCAAATGAGCGACTTTCAAAACAAAAATAAGAATGCGGCTCGGTTATATAGGAATGTAATTTTTGGGAGAAAGTTTTGGACGGGAGTTTGAAGGGAGATGAGGAGTAAAGGGATCAGTTCAAGCAAATAGGACGGTAAATATGGCACATGCCAGCTAACTAAATGTGTTAAATATCAATAATTTTTCTTCAGAACCAGAGATTCCACCTTAAATTGTCCAAATTTACTCAAAAAATCCTCTTTGTTTGTCAGACCAACAATGTCTTCCCACAACTTTGATGCTGTGACCTAAATAAAATTAGACTGCTGTTAAATGGAAATCCTTTGAAGCGCAGTTACTTACAAATCAGATCTTACTAGCAAAACACGGACTCTATTTTAAACAGCATTACACAAGAGCTGCATACTAAAGAAGCAGCTCTCACCAACGATGGCTGAACCTACCACGAAGGCTTTATGAGCCTCTAGCAAAATACAAAGTTTCTTATTGTAAGCTTAAGATTTTTCAGATGATGCACTCTGCACATTGAAGTCATTTGAGCCCTGCGTTCAGATGTCCAAGCAGCGATCCCTCCATCAGTCCCGAGGCCAACTAATATCGCTTTCCTGTAAAAAAGGACAAGAAACTGAGTGCAAACCTGCTGTTGGGAGCCAGCGTTAACAACACACATCCCATCTGTTCCATTAGTTCAGCAAAAAAAGGTTTCATGTCCGTCTGAGCGACCACAAAAAGAAAAACAGCTTCATCTCCTTTGGAAAATATTATTAGGCCTCCACGGCGATGTGTATACAAGGTCTACCCGCTGCCAAGCACACAAACACAGATGAGTTTTTACTGTCTCTTTCAACTTCAAGTGAGAGGTCAGCTGGGAACATTTCCTCCTCCTCCTCCTCATGATTGTTCTCTCTGTGTGTCTGCTGCACTGTAAAATGTATCCACCTGTGTTTAATGTACTACTGAGCACGACAGACGTTTACTCAAAACAGCCAAGTCTGAATGGATCTGAAAGGAGATGCAATTTATTTGATTTCATTCAGCGCAACCGACTCTATCTACAGAGCAATCTACTTAATCAATCGATCACATTTCTCTTTTCTTGTCTCAGAGGTGTTCTTCAAAGGACATTAGTGACGAATAAAGGCCTCATAAACATTATGCAAAGATGCTCAAAATGCAATTATGTTTAAAAACAATTTGAAAGATGTCCAAACTGTTGCTAATGCAGATCAGACAGATATGTTTAATGTGCACTGGACTATTTCTAATTATTTTGAATGTTTGAAAAACTTCCGCTCGGCCATCTCCTATTTGCCTGAAAATTTCAGAACATACAGCATGCATCTTTATAAAGATATTTGTGAAGTTTTAGCTTGGCTGTTGGCCCTTTTTCCGCATGTTCTCTTGCACATTTAATTTACGACTATGTTTGGACAACAATATCTGAGGAACTATTAAAGACGAAATCCTGAAAGTTTCACTGTTAGTTCTGATCAAATCCTCGATTCAGAATCTCTGATTATGTATGACTTGAAATAATGAAAATCTTAAGCCGTCATGAAAGGTACCGCCTCTGAGCACACATTAACAAAAAATAAATAAAAAATGATAATGCAAAAGTCAGCTCCTGATATTATCTGAACTATATGGCGATGTGTGCCACGATATAAATAAGAAAACAAACATAGATAACATACTGTATGACAAGTTGTACCACAAAAGAAAAAAGTACGGCTATACAGGGAGTCCTCGACTTATGTCAGAGTTCTGTTCTTACGGATTGATGTAAATAGATTTTTGCCGTAAATCAGAACTCTGGCAAAAATGTAAACAAAGCCGTTACGTGCATCACAATATGATCAGTTCTTCAGAAAACTTACGAATAATAATGGCTTTCATGTACGTATGAGTCATTTTACAAGAAGATGTTGCACTGTTTTACAACTTGAGCATTTTTTTATATCTAATTTAATTTCCATGGAGATGGCTTTCCTTTTCTTTGAAGCACTGCCATCAGAAGACTCTAACTTATGTTCGGGAGCCATAATGAAGTTAGTGAATGTAGCACAACCCAAGGTGGTGCACAACCGGCGAATGTAAACAAATCCGTCTTACATGACATATTCATCTGCTCCACTCGCTAGCTAGTTCCACGTAACCAGTTCTGACACAGTGACAAAACGCCGTACGTCATGAATCAAGGACCCACCCGCAACCAGTTCCTACGTAACGGCGTAGTTTGAGGACATTGTAAATCGAGGACCCGCGTATAGGCAAATCCAAGTAGAAAGAAGCTCCTACCTAGCCCTAGCCTTGTTGTGATCATTCTATCAGCTTTGTCACCCAACCCTTGCATTTATTATTCAAGTAGCTGATTCCCTTAGTTTTCTGTTTTTTAAAAAAAGTCAGTTGTTTCCTATAACTTGAGAATATTAGTAAAGTAATACGGCAACACTGAATATTATAAAGTCTTTAATCCTCAGATCTTGGCACATATATGCAGAAATTTTAGGCACAAAACACACAAAAGAGATCTTCAATATAAAGCATGCGTAATCTCTTTTAAACCTGAACATTGACATTTTTTGCAGCATTCTCTCCTTTACCCTGCTGATCTGCGACATCTTTCCTTCCATGTTGCTTTTGGAGAATAGCATGAACATGGGGAGAGATATTCATTAAGGTGGCCTTGACTTCAAACAGTGGAACAAAAAGTGGACAAGAAGAAAGAGAGAAGGGAGCAGCAGAGCAGAGCAGAGGATCAGTTGAGAGGAAGATGAAGGAGAAGACGTGGGAATGGGAGCATATGGAAGGGACGCTAACTGTGTGCATCTCGGTTCACATCCCTGCGCATGTTGTGCCCATGAAGTTGATGGAGATTGAGCCATTAAAGGCATTATCATCTCTCTGCTCAGGGGGACAGTTGATGCCGGCGCAAACAAAGACAAAACCATCCCAACCCGTCTCTTTGCTATTTATTGATGTTAGGATGACAGCTGCAGCACTCCCAGTATCCCCACAAAATCCCCTAAGTGTGCGTCTGTGTTTCTAAGAAGCCCTGTGTCTCACACTGTATTTTTCATAAAGGAAGCAATTTACAATGATGTGAGGGAGATAAAGCTCAGGGAGAGAGGCAAACACAAGACGCTGTTGGAAGGAAGCAAATTTTATCTTGGCAGAGAATGGGTGGCCAGAGGGTCGATGGTGTTTTTGTATTCCAGATGCTTGCTGGAAAATGGGCTGTCGTCTGGGTTTCTGTGTGAACACCAGAGGAGACAGCGGGGGCGTCCCAGTGCACGGCCGACTCTCTCTGTATACATCTGTGTGCATGTGTATATTCTTCGATATTTAGAAATTCTCCGGACACCTATCCAAACAAACTTTCATTGTGCGCACTTGTTTATGCAAACGCACGGCCGTCTGTCGGCAAACTTGACTTCCTGTGTGTGTGCGTGCATGTTTGGATGCGTGTCCAGGGCCCTCAGGAGCCTGTCCTGGCCATAGTGTTGAGCACTGAGCGCTGAGTCAGTGCATTAGTGTCATGGCAGATGTATCCTCCGGCCTGTCCCTTGGCTCTCGCTGCCAGCCCATAGAGATGCATTCAGCTGCAGCCAGCGGCACTTTGCGTGATGAGCCTGGGCAATAGCCTCAATAAGGACTGATGGCAGCATTTGGAGAAAAAGAGGGAAGGAAGTGGAGGAAGAAAGACGGGGAGAAAAACTGGATGAAGGATTACTGAGAGGAGCAGATATACTGTAGATGGAAGGATGTTGAGGAGAGTAATGGCGGGTAGAGAAGGGTAATATTGGTGTACACTGAGCAGCGTGTGCACTCGAATGGGCAAACTGCCGGCCATTACCGACAAACAGTCACGTTCTCTGACTACAGCCAGCTCAGACACCTATCATTACCCCGGTGAATTTATTATGAGGCACAGAGGGGAAAAAAAGTCTACTTCACAGCCACACTGAATCAATGACTGCAGCCTCGTTGGCAGCTGAGCTCGTGGCACGTGTCAGCCGATGGCACGCTTTTAAAACCTTCAGTCAGGCACGGCGCTGCTGCTGATGGGAGGGGGGGCGAAAGCAGGGGGTGCCATCTCATTAGCACTTCAGATCCATATTGCTGGGACTTATAAATAATTAGCAGTAAGACACCACGGGGAGTCAGGGCATGCTGCCATCTCAAAAATCAACAAAGGGGTGATTCATTTACATGGGGATCACTGACGTGTCACGAGGTTCAGTCAACACATGTTGGTACGCCCCGGGTCATTAAAACGAGAATCAGTCGACAATCAAGCCAACACATTTCTGCCTCTCATGTAAAGCTGGACCAATCAGCGGGCTACAGGGAGTGCCATGGTTTTATTTTGAATCGGCCAAATTTGGTTTGCAGCAAAGTAATATCAGTCCATAAAATGTGCTTCTGCCAAAACTCCGACCAGAACGCTGCCAGACCACAATGACTGAACAGAAATTTGTGGAACAGTTTTTCAAAGTCCAAATGGAAACAGAAACACTGTAGAAAGACCCTAAATCTCTTTAACCCCTCTGAACCCTAAAACCCGCCAGCAGAGTTTAAAGGCACGATATCTTGAAATTTAATTGAACAAATAAATTTAAAAAATCAGAGCCAGAAACTCAAAAAAACCAGAGACATTCATTAGATTTTCATCTTTCAACTACTGATCTGTGATGCTCTCTTATGTTTGATATCATGACTAAATCTGAGCTTAAAATTGTAATATTTAATCAAAATCACTTTAATCTATAAGATTTGTGTTAAAATTCAGCAAAAATAAATTATCCACACTAACCAGATTTACAGCATTTATGAGATCAGAGGACTGAACTACAAAGACAGTTCAACATATCCGGGCTTTCTTTGTGTGGCTCGGCTCAAGAAAACCCAAAGCCTCAGTCAGAGTTAACAGGTATGTAGACAGTTTTCAATTTTCTTTGTTAACTCAGACTTCCTGCTTCAAACTTGTCACACAAACAGGAGCGTTTAGCGATCATTTGACTCGTTTTCTGCACAAAATGCACCGATCGCGACAGGTTGTTTTAATGGAAACCAATGAGGAATTTATGATGGTAAAAAGCTGCTACTGGAAATTATGTAAGACAGGAATGCTGGTAAAAAAAAAACAAACTGTTAAATGTGTGCAATATATTTATTTTATCGATCATTGCAGCCACACACACACACAAAAAACCACTATTAAACTTCATATATTCAAACATGATATTGTATTGAAGTGCAGGTAGGTCTGACACTGTCTCATAATGAAGGAAATCACCTTAATTTGTGGCAAAATCAAAGTGAAACTAAAGTTACTGACTGAATATTCTCTGTAATAAATACTAATAAACTAATCAGTTTTCTTATTTGTGTTTCTTATCAGTTGCAGTAGCAGCCGTTTAAAGAGACCAAACATAAAAACATATTTATGTGATTTCTGCATTACCAACTAAATACACATAGGGTTCACATGGCTTTGAGCTTTAGATGAATACCTCTGTACTATATGATATATGTACTGATCATTGCAGTTGTCCGTCTGTCCGTGTTCCACTAGGACGGTTATTTCTGGTGCACAGCACGCTCATTTCCATTTTTGATGCTGTAATGTGCATGTCTAACAGATAATCCGATTACTCAATTAATCGCCAGAAAAATTAACAGAATGCTTGATTATTAACATCGTCGAAAGCTGCAGCCCTAATGGAAACTAAAGAAGCGGTAAAATATCTATAGTGTATTTTCTACTGTCGGTATTGCAAATAATAGAAAAAAGACAAATTTTGTTATTCTTTTTTATGATTTTTGGTATAACTTTATTATGCTGCATAAGACGTGTCTGAGTTCTCTCTACTTCTAGCCATGACTGTGTTGTTTCAACAGAGGTGCAGGAGCAAGTGAGTGAAAATGTGAAAAGAGCAAGAAACACCCAGAAACTCTTTGGGCTCAGAGGGATGTTTCACCAGATCAGAAGCTCAGAAAACTCATCTGAAAAGTGCTTCCAAATGCGGGTTTCATTTGAATCTTTACACCATAGGCCTGTACAGTACTGTTCAGCTAATTTCAGTTGTTTAACCAGTCGAGGTTGTAACACCAGTTTAATGGTCCATTAGCCCAGTCACACTTCAGCATTTCCCAGATGCACCCACAATTGAAAAATTCCACCATTACAATTTGCTCAACACTTCTTCTGCTATCCACCAATAAGGACAGCCGATCTCTGTGTATTGCTAAAGTGTGCTAATGAGTTCTTCCGCTGAGGGTCGACTCAGTCAGGCAGCTTCCTAATCAGCAGCTGATCACCCACCGACCTGCTACATCCACTTTCACCGAGCTTGATTATCTCAGCGCTGATTTCCGGCAGTGAAGCAACACTGCATGACGTCTGAGATCACTGCTGACGGCAGGGATTGCTAATTAAGAGGGGAAGAAAGTCGGGAGGTAATGACTTGCAAAATGTCAAGTGGAGTTGAGGGTTAAGGCCAAATGACCAAATAGAGCAGTTTATCAAAAACGGCACAAAATAATTTGCAGAATTAATGTGTATATTTAGACAAAATTCACAAAATTCACCGTCAGTGCCACTAAATTATTTCGCTGGAGTTTTATACCACCGCATGTCATTACTCTGCAAAGGAGGTGGAGCCACGGCGGAGTTTTGTGACGGTTTGTCTGTCTGTGTGCAACATTGCTCAAAAACGGAATTGCATGAAATTTTCAGGGAAAGTCAGAAATGACACAAGGACCAAGTGATTAGATTTTGGCAGTGATGCAGCGTATAGTCTGGATTTGTTACAGATTTCCATATCATTGCAAGATAATGGCATGACGTCACTGTAGCTATCACTACACGTGAACACTACATCAGTTGCTTGCTGACGATCATATGATTGTAACCCTAGTATAAATCAACCGTGGTGGACTTATCAGGACTTATCCATCAGAACTGATACAAGGAACAACTGATTAAATTGTGGGGGTGTTTCTAAGTTTCACCAATTCCCGCCACCCGCTACATATTTAGGTCACACCATTCGGTATCCGTACAAAACGTACTCATGCATAACACACGCCTGTGATCAGCACAAGCTCATTTTGTTTGGGCATACATCTATTTTAAATGGCCACTTTCTATAATGCTGTGATTTCTGCTGCAATTTTTTTCAAAGATTTCAGCCGTTGGAAATGATATAATGACTGAGTCGCCTTTTCGGAGTGCTGCACGCTCTGAGTGTTTTTCTTGTCTGCAATTTGTGGAGACAATTATTCATCCTACCAGGATGTCATGAGTTAATACAATTACAGTCCAAAAACATGTCTGACAACATATTTAACCACTGCTGTTATTTTTCAGTAAGCTGTTAATAAAATCTGTTCTCTATTCAGCTTCCTGTTACTTTGACAAATCGTATTCCACCACACCAACCCAATCCCACCTCCCAGCAAACAGACCCACAGTCATTATGTTCCCATTAGCTCTTGCTAACTTCTCTGCTCCAAACATTATCACGCCCAGACGCTAATGTTATGACTATGATTATCATTATGTGTTCCTGGTCCTGGAAACACACACACCAGCTCTGGAGACCTCATCCCATTTCCTTCCCTGCCGTGAAACAAATCAAAAACTAGTTATGCTGCCGTCTCTGAATGCCATCTCCGCTACCTCGCCACGACATTAATATCAACTATCGACAGGAGCTGGCTGGGAAACAGCCGACTCGGGCCCACTTCTATGCTGGAGTCAATTAGTGCGGAGGACGACCTCTTCAAATCTCCAATTATTATCCTCTCACTAAAAACCCTCTGGTTGATGCTAGGCTGCCCTAATGGCATCTTAGGTCTGCTGCTAAGTAGAACTAATTCACATTTATGAAGGAGCGTGAATGTGTGCACGTACATGTCGCCGTGCAGCCCTGCAGCTGCTCACCGGAGACTTACATCGCAGCATACACACTGAGATAAACCTGCTTGTTTTCACAGATTTCTTTTCACCTGTTGAAATGTTTTCTTGACAGCTTTCAATAATGTACGCTGAAGATACTGTAACGGCAGCGCAACCAGCTCCTGCTGCAGCAGCCAGGCATACCAGCATACCAGTAACAAACAGATGTATGTGACTGACACGACTGTCTTCATTTTCTCCTAATAGAAACACGGAGAAAGAAAACAGAACACCAATGAATTCCTTCCCTCTGTGAGAGTGGCTGCTGCTCTACAACATGTTAACAGAAAACGAAAAACAAACACTAGTAAAGCAAGTGAAAACTGTTAGTCTGTTTTAGGATAAGCTGCAATTCTTGGCACGCCCACCTAACTATATTAAAACTAGATGAGGCTTTAAATTGCAGTGTATTGATGGGTTACAAATTGAAGAGAAAGCTGTTGGGCCAGAACAGAACAGCTTCAGTGCTCCTTGTCATTGATTTTCCAAGACTCTACTGGAAGGATGAACAACTTTCTTCCAAAAGAAATTCCCTCAGTCTGTGTTTTGATTATGGTGGTAGACTGTACTGTCAACTGAAGGCCACAACATATGATTCACATCATTTTCATTCCAAAACCACTCAGTGGTTACTCATGTCCTATAGAATAGTGATCATTTGGTATCAGGTTGCACAAAGAGAATAACAACATATTTTATATTTTATTTCTGGCAGAGTCTGCAGGGTGTTTTATTTTGAAAAATGACTAGGTCATCTTCCCGTTGCTTCTATCTGTGCTTGTTTTCTGCACTTTGTGTTAAATGAAGCTGTCAATCTTACAACATTAATAAAAAACAAACGTCTCTGGAGAGCTTCTTTTACAAAAGGGAGAGACTTGATGCTGACACAGAGGAAAAAGTAAGTGAATATTTAGCAATAACAAGTAATTTTATTTGTTTAGGACTCTTTTTTAAATACAAAAAATATAAAAACATTCATTATTACTCCACCAGGGAACACGGTGAAGTTATGTGACGATCGGGGTACAGTTGTCGGTCTGTCTGTCTGTTCGCAATATTACTCAAAAATGGATTGACGGATTTATATGAAATTTTCAGAGGAGGTCAGAAATAGCAAAAGGAACAACTGATTAGATTTTGGCAGTAATGCAGCTTACAGTCTGGATCCATGGATTTGTTAAAGATTTTTGTATCATTGCGAGACAGCGACACTGTACCTATGACAACAAGTGAACACTACATCAGCTGCCTGCTGACGATCACATGATTGTGATCCAACTACAAATCCACCGTTGTGGACTTATCAGAACTTATCTGTCGGAAATCATACAAGGATCAATTGATTAAATTGTGGGGGTGTTTCTGAGTCCCATCAATTTCCGTCATATTTAAGTCACACGATTCAGAATCCGTACATAACATACACATGCAAAAGATACGCCTGTGCTCAGTGCAAGGTCATTTTTTATTAAAGATTTAATCCGTCAGAAATGATATGACTGAGCAGCCTTGGTGGAGTACTGCACTCTCTGAGTGCTTTTCTTGTCTGTTATGTGCGTTCATAAAAAAATTGTCTTGCCTGAATGTGGTCTGAGGTGCAAAACAGGTTGGAAACTGCTGCTATAGAAAGGGACACTGCCATCCTGGAAAAGACTGCTCCCATCAGGATAGAAGTATTTCATGGTAGATGAAGGTGATCACTCAGAGCATCTTTATATTGATTCACAGTGATCCTTCCCTCTAGGAGAACAAGTGGATTCAAACCATGTCTGCAAAATGCCTCCACAGCATTACAGAGCTACCAGATCCCCTCACCGAAGAGGTCAGGAGTTCGGATTTGTCTTTTATCTCCACTAATTTTACACATCAAAGCATGGGTGGGCAATGAGATGATCTTCTATCAGCCAGCTTCCTGGAAGAAGCTACACAGCAGCAGAGATACAAATCACCACTGCTGGTCAGAACTTAAAATCACAACAAAAACAGGATGCAGCAGTTTGTGAGTTGGGCCTTTATCCTTGAGTTGAAGTGCGTTTCAAGTGGCTGTGTATCCTGGGAACCATAAGGACAACAAATTATGTAATCACATGAGTTGTCGTGCTTCAGATTGTGAATCATGATTTTACCTCAAAAGATCATTTGCCATCACTCCTAAATCTAAGTCTGTTTATAAGTCATGGAGTATATTTTATTTGTATTTAAGAAATATTTTTTCTGTCATTTTTAACAGTACAGCTTTTATTACCACAATCCCTATGAGCTTTGGGAGGTGTTGCTAAGAAGCCAGTCAGAGGTATGAATCTGAACAGGGAACTGTTAACAAAACGTGGCGCCATAGCTGCTAAATTCAATCCAAACGGACACAGGGTTTTATTCGTACTTTATAAAGAAGCAAATTCAGACTGCAGATGTGTTTCCTGTTTTTTTCCTACATTGTAATCACTGTAGCTGTGCTCAGTACCACTATAAGCAGCTCACATGAAAGCATTTTGGTGACTTTTGCTGTGAACACTTCAACTGTTTAATCAAAGAACTGGTTATTTTGTAATGCAGTTGTTAACAAATTTCTGAGTTTCATGCCGACCCCAGACAGAAAAGTGGTCCAAAGATAAGTAATCTTTTCTGTGGGAAAGATAAATTGAGTTTTACTTCTGTAATTCAAACTGGACTTTAAACTACGCAGTGCAACACCAGACAACTTGATGTCTGTCACAACGGTATTTAAAGGGCATAGCAAGTTTTTAAAGCAAGGCTGGGACTTTAACGCATTAATTACAATTAAGTAGTTACAGAAAAAATAATGCATTAAAACAATGTTTTTAATCGCACCTTTCTAATTTCTGGCATACCGGGAACACTGACGCACACTCCAGCCCAGTAGGTGGCGCTAATCACACTAAAGTCTGTTTGTCAGCTGTGAAGAAGATACACAGGACACAATGAGTGAATTGAATCAGAAACGTCAGACCAACATGGTGGCTAAGTCGCAAACTTTCTCTTTAAATATGAAAACTGTTCAGCAAAAAGTCTTTCTGAACGCATTTGAGGCGAGAAATAAGCTGCTGAATCTGTCCTCGTTTTCGTTCAAAGACGTTTGACGAAAGCTTCGCAATGCGTTGGACCTCCACTCCCTGCGTTGCATTTACATAAATGAAACTACTTTATGCAAATGACCAATGGGGCGATGCTCCATACCTTAGCTACAACAGTCCTGGGACTGGCAAACAGTGTAGCCATCCCATAATAGACCCCTTTTCAAGACACTGAAAGTGCTAATTTAAACAACTGTTACGTTAAAAAATAACTACAGCTGATTAGTGTTTCTCTAGCTTCAACAGTTAATTCATTAATCAGTTGGCATCTGTTAAAGTAATATTTCATTGAGAATGTATGAATTTGAAAAAAATATATCCCAATTCCTTTGATTCCAGCTTTTTAAATTTGAAAGTTCTCCAGTTTCTTTACTCCTGTATGACAATAGACTGAACATCTTTGGACTGTGGACAAAACCAGACATTTAAGGACAAGGAAACACTGATTGATGGTTTTCACTGTTACATGACCAAAAATCTAATCAAATAATTGAGGAAATAATCAACAGACTGTCAGTAATGAAAACAATCATTAGCTGCTGCCCTAATTATTACAAACTGCACAGTATCCCTTACATCACCACCACGATGGTCACAGCAGCCACATGGGCCTGGAAATCCCCCTTCAATACCTCACCTCCTCTAAACTTCCACTCCAACATCGTGTTCTCTTCCCTCTTTGATCTCGCACTGACAGATCTGCACTGCACTTCATTTTGTTAGCAGTAATTGGAGAGGCATGACAGAAATCAAACGCAGCTGGACTTCATTTGTAATACAAACGCAAATTTGATTCACTTAGTTACAGAATATAGTTCTCACTCATGTCATCAGTGCTGTCTCTTCTTATTCCTTTCCAAGTAGTAGTTTTTCAATAAACCTAAAACTAGTTCAGTGGGTTAAAGTTCGCCAGTTAAACCTGATGAGCATTACTGTGTCACACATTGTTACTGTCAGTTACTCTGAACTCACATCAGTCTTTCATTCTTCCACTTCAAGTAAGGCTTAGCTTTCATACAGTTTAATTCTGCAAGTTTCTCCTCAACTCATTAATTCCTCTTTTAGACTTCAGGCTTTACAGTGAAGTACAAATTGCACGCTATCGCCTGTGAACAACACGGAAAACAGACAATTAAAAAAAAAGCATCTCCCAAACCTGCCCTGTCCCTCTCCACATTCTCAATCTTCTCTTCACCTTCAGCTTTCTAATAACAGTCTTAAGTTGACATTCAGTTTTTCCCGGGGCCAAACACTTGTGCTGGTGCCGTCTGCTTTCTAATTGTAATAATAATTGTGGTTCCAGCTAATCTCAGCTGGAGCTGTGACCCCAGCCCGCTGCGAGCGGATTTGAGATAATGAAATAATTGCCCCAAATGCTTTTTTCCCATGCAGCCGCTGAAACCTGAACCCCTCAGACGAAGAGGCATCAACATTCATTCGGTCTCTATCAGCGGCATTTTCCTCTTTAATTGAAATTTAGATTGTTGTTGACCCCCTGGGTGAGGTTTGGTGGACCGAGCTGGAGGGAGGGAGGACATCATGCAACTCTAATGGGGTAGGTTGGCCAGAGAATGCCATCTATCTATCATTGTATGTGTGTGTGCATGCGTTTGTGTGAGCGTGTGCTTTCATAAAAGGAGGACGTCGGTGCCATTTATCTTCCACAGCTCTGCAGCCATTTCTGCATATGTATGCGTTTGTGATGATTAGACATGAACACACACACACACACACACACACACACACAGGCTGAGTCCGTATCAATCCCTGCTTGTTACAGAGTATACGACATTTATCTCGTCTGCCATGTTATTTGGGCAGTGTTTTTCTACAATATATTTCCCACAGGAATTCCACAGTGGAATGAAACATAAAAAAGTACATTTTGCTTGCATGTTCATGTCTCTTTTGAGATAGCATCTTAACTAGGGTCCAACTGATTTATCGGCTGGTCAATGAAATCAGTCAATTATAGCCCTTTTCAAAATAATCGTCATCGGCTGGAGTTTGGCCAATTAAACGCTGACATATCCTTAATTTCTCATAAAACAGTAAATGCTGTTATGTGTCAGAGTCGCGCTGAATGGTGTCCTTGCATTGTTTTTCCAATCCATGGAGCTCGGACTCCATTCAATCCTGGGACGAGTGCTTCGTTGTGTCGGTTATACTTTTCATTTACGTTGTATTACTAAAGTTGTGCTAACCTAGCTTAAGTTACTCCCTGGCTGTGTCCGAAATGGCATACTAACGTACTACATACTACATTCTCAATGAGTATATACTGTATACTACGTACTATAAGTATGATTAGAATGCCGACCGTTCACACTGTAGTATACTACTACGTTTCCCATAATGCATTTCAAACCTCCGACGACAAAAACTCGACGTACGGCTATCAAATATCTCAGCTGAATGCCGGCTTCAGGTCGATTTTACACTAACAAACAGTCGCATAATTAATATGGCAATTTCAAGCCGGCACTCCTCATGCAGTTATTAGCCAGATTATGCGAATTGTTTCAATTGTAGCTGCAGGCTACTGGAGGTAGCTGCTACTTGTTCTGTATGCAAAGCGAGCTGCTGCAACTAG
The DNA here is from genome assembly GCF_021347895.1 of Acanthochromis polyacanthus. Classification (NCBI taxonomy): domain Eukaryota; kingdom Metazoa; phylum Chordata; class Actinopteri; family Pomacentridae; genus Acanthochromis; species Acanthochromis polyacanthus. The sequence goes on from NC_067132.1 coordinate 12,878,705, forward strand.
CTGCTAGCATTCAGTAGCACGTTGTGAGACGTCTGACAAATTTAAAACGTTGGTCAGAAAACGCCTATTTCTCAAATCTGTGGGGTGATTAGGATGACTACTTAACCACATAAAATAAAATAAAAATCGCCCCGGTCCGGCCACATATCCCGCGGAGGCTTGCATTTCGGTGGATAGCTCGCAAAGTATTATGGGGCGGTTGAGTATGACTAGTGTGGTCACCGCGCATACTTAAAAATTTTCCGGAAATAGTATACATCCAGGTATTTCTCGCGTACTCAGTCTTTTCATACTATCTAATGTGAACGCACTACATACTTATTTTGACGTCACACTTAGTATGAGTAGTACGTTAGTATGCCATTTCGGACACAGCCCCTGTCTGTTTATGTTAGCAATAGCGTCACTGTAAGCTAGCATAGCGTTAGACAGCAGCTAAAAAGCCAGTAAGTAACTGTAGAAATAGTAAGTATACAAAATATTTCAGTGTACAGAACATTCAGCTGCGTGCTGAGGCGCATTTAAGAAGGAACGATGTGAACGCAGGGGGGAGGGGTTTTATTCAGTTAAAATGATTAACATTTAATATCAGTGTCAGATTACTTGTGGTCACTATTTATTTAAAATGCAACTCTGTCAAAGATGACATGTTTTACATCAGAGAAATGCATGTCTGGCTTTCATTTTGGTTCATATGGGTCCTGACTTCATGACAAAGAAAATAATAGAGAAGAGAAAATGTGATTTATAACATTAAATGGCATCAGAGGGATGCAGAAATAATGTTTTACCAGTGAGTTCACTCATGTTGCTTATATACAGCACATATATATATATATATATATATATATATATATATAATAAATATGTAATTTGCAGCAACAAGAAGTACAAGACAACATGTATTTCACAATTCATTTATAGACTGACTCTTTTTTAAGGTTATATAATTTCCCAGAGGTTTAATGCTTTGTTGCATGTTTTTGTACTCGAAAATTCCTCTCTGTTGTAAAGTTAAACAAACAGGGGCAAAACATTGTAAAACAGTGAAATGTTTTGCCTGTAATTCATATCTTTGTTGTTATAAGCATTAAAGGATCAAAAAAGAAGTTATTTTATTCATTATATATTTGGTAAATTCATCGGCCGATTAATCGGTTATCGGAATTTTTTTTCTTCCAAATATCGGTATCGGCCTCAAAAAATCCATATCAGTCGGGCTCTAATTTTAACTGTCACAATAGCACTGAATAATCATTAATGAGTGTCTAAAAGCTCACTTAGCTTCTCATTACTGAGTCCACACGAAGGAATCATTTCTGGTGCAGCCAAAAGAACAAGTATTCCATTTATTTGGATGCCACCATCCATTATTTACCATAAAGGCTGGTACAGGCTCAGAAGCGAGTAAATCCTGAGTGTGAATGAACATTACGTGCTCTGTTTACGAACGCCTGTGTCCATGTGTGTTTTTTCACCCATCCTTAACAGGCACCTGCGGGATGTGAGTGGAAATATATGAACAAACACCTGTGGCTATCCCGCTATTAAACGATTACTCCACCTGCTTTCATTTCACTAGAGCCTCTCTGTGTCGGCGCTGTATATCTGCCTCACTAACTAACGAGAGTGGAAAAATGCCTGCAGCAATAAATGTATAAAATAACTTTCAACTCACCATATGTCTCTTTAAGAAGTTACTCAAGAAGCTTAAGGATTTCTCGACAGTTATCAACGCAGAACTGCAGCCTAAAGCTTGTATTGTTGGAGCATCCTTGGAAATGCTTTAAGGAATTCTGCAGTAAAAAATATTATAAATGTATCAAGGGTATCAGATCTTTGAGTCTCCAAAAATATACGTGAAGTGAGGATGTTTCAGCGTAACGTGATGGTTTATCAGAACGTGTCAAGGTGGTGTAAGTTTGTGACTACCTATCCCTGTCAGACGATTCTCTACATATCTAGATACACAGAAAAATACAGAAAGATGCAGATAATTTAATAGTAATGCTATAGTATGGTGCAATTCAAAATTGATCCAGCTCTAGTGTCTTAAAAGCACCTAAAAGTTTGACTAAATTAATCAGAAAATGGGATGCAAGGTAAGGGGTAAAGCAACAACAGCAAAAAAAAAATAAAAAAAATACAGCTAGGAGCTCTGAGGGCATACTGGCCAGTAAATAAATTTTGAAACATATTTACTTTGCATGCACACTTCTAATTATTAGTGTATAAGTGTATTTGCGAAAGTCGTTATCAGGTAAAACAAAACTACACGAAACATATACAAGGAACAGATGTGGGAGCAGAATGCATAAACAGGTCATAAACAGGAAAACAGCAAAAAAATAAATAAATAAAAAGTTGGATAACAGCTTAGCTACATCAGACCCATAGGCGTCAGTTTAGGGGGGGACGGGGGGATGTGTCCCCCCCACTTTTTGTCAGGGGTCATTTTGTCTCCCAACACATTCAAATTCTTCACATGTAAGCCGTTGTAAACCCAGTTATTTTCAGCAGTAAAGAAAATTCCGACACTCCTGAACGCACCATCCGCATTCCGCCGAGAGTTGCACAGACATGCAGCACACCTTCGTGAGGTTAAAAAAAAAACGTGCAGATGCTAAATTTGCGCCCGTGCCTAGTGGAAGCTCCGACCAGAGGCGTGCAGGGGCAAAATTTCGGCCCGGGAGAATTAGTACTATAGCGGCCCACAGACCCTTCTACCCGCATGAACCAATAGCTCAACAGGTTGAGCCTCTGCCTTTGGTGCAGTGGTTGTGAATTCAAGGCCAGTTTGTGGCATTTTGCCGCCGTTCTTCGACATTTTCTCAAAGTGCTGTCTTACCAACGACACGGAAGCATATGAGAAAAGCAGGCGTGCCGCACCAATGCTAAACTTTGATCTCAAGTAGAGGGCCACAAAATATCGTCCCACGGGCCGCAGTTGGCCCGCGAGTTTGAGACCCATGATTTAAAGCATTATTATTATTATTATTATTATTATTATTATTATTATTATTATCATTATCATTATTATTATTATTATTATTTTATGACTGGAGCGGTCCAACAATAAAGCGGCCCACCGGGTATATCCCCGGTGTTCCCGATTACCCAGCACGCCACCCAGGGTGTGCATTTCCATCTTGGCTGTGATCTCCATCCCTCCCACTTTTAAAAACAAACTGACGCCCTTGATCAGACCAGAGAAAGTTTTCCTCTCAGAGTCCTTTAAAGGTCATTTTTGCAGCCAAATAAGACTAATTTTTTCACAGTCACACACCTGGGGACCACAACCAGTCAGCCCAGCGTCACATTAAACATAACCTAAGCTTAATTATCAAAATCAAGAAAACATTTGTGCTGTCTGTCACAAAACCAAACATTTCCAGTGTTAGATTTTCATATTTCTCCACAGTCACTGTACAGAAACTGTGTGCTAGACTAGGGGCAATAAAACTAAAGAAATACGTATGTACTAGAGAAGGACATTTCATCTACAGCAACAAGGAAACTATTCAGTTAATGTATCAGATGTAAATTGTCATGCCATCCCATAACAAAAACATAAAGTTCAGTTTTATACACATATTCCAAGCATGTTTCTTCCCTGGGTAATAAAAAGCCAAATGAAATCCCTTCTGTGCAGGTCTTCTGAGGCGCTTTTCTGTGTTGCTGCCTCACCCTCACCCTCCTCACCCCCATCCACACCCACAGACCTCCTCCCGTCAAGGTGGTAGCTGGTAGTGACTGGTGGTTGCCCTCGCCAGACGGGCTTCATGGCCTAAAAACACCACTGACCCTGTGCCCTCCACCTCAGTGACCCAGTCCCAGTTTTCTGCTCTAAAGTCTGACAGACTTGACATCGGGGTGCACATAGAGGCAGATGTTGGGATATCTGGTGGAGACCAACCAGTCAGAGCCTTAACCTCAGCGCAGTGCAGCAGCTTCGCCTTGGTCGCCCTCCATATGCCTCTGGCTTTCTTTTCTAATGTGTATCAAGGTGAAATCATTCCTTTATCCTCATCTGTTTTTGTTTATGTGTAAATGTATTTATATGTGCATTGAAATTATTCCCTGTGTAGCTTTAAAAACAGGCTAAAATGCTTAAATTTAGCATAACGTGCATACATTTTCTTGATCTTTATAACAAATTAACTATTAAAAATTATCAATGGTTGCCGATCAACAGAATTGAAACATTTTATCTTGTTTCAGTTAAATTACTCTGCCAGAGGCTACGCAGTAGGGAGCTTAGCTAACTACTAACTAACTAAGTTAACTTAGCTAAACCAGCTGCACAGACCAACACACAGTCACCCCTTTATTTAACATATAGATTGTTGTTAATAGTCATTCTGGACTGCTAGACTTAGTAAAGGTGAATAAAAACTGTGCTGCTCTCTATCAATTAGCACTGTAGCAACCACCAACACAATAACACCCAATGATGTAGTAATTTTGCCCATTTTAAATGTAAGAAATCCAATAACGTAATAACTCACTAATAATGTAATAAAGTTTTTAAGTCAATAATTTAATAACATTCTGCCAATAATGCAATAAGTAAGGATAGACCAATATATTGGCCGTCCAATATATCGGGCCGATATTTGAGTTTTTTTACTTGTACTGGCATCAGCCAATTGTTCATTTGAAAGTATGTGTGGTAAAAGCTGAATCCTACTGTGTATAGTAGTTGTTGTTTTATTTATGCCTAAGTTAAAATATTTTTTTATTTTATTTCATAGACATTACTTGAATAATTAGAAGCACCAAACACTTTTGTTCATTTGAAAGTATATGTGGTAAAGTTGAACAAAGCTGTAGAATATTTTCTTACTGTTCAATAAATGGTTCTTATTTTAAACTTGAGATCTGTAATATTTGTTATCATTGTGTCATTTTCTTTTAATTTAAATTGAAGGAGCAAAAGCAGAATCGGACCTAAATATTGGCTCAAGAAAATCGGCCATCGGCGAAGGGTGATGGAAAAAAAATCAGTATCGGCCCTAAAAAAATCTGTATCGGTCTATCCCTAGTAAAAAGTGATTACGTTAATGCCCTAGCATTAAAAAAATCCTTTGAAAACGTAACTGCAGTTAATAATGTAATAAAACATAATTTTTTATGTTTAAGACTGCATTTTCCTGGAAATAAGTTATGTTATTGACTTTATTACATTTACAAAGGTCAAAATTATTACCTTATTGGCCATTATTATGTTGTTTGTTGCTACAAGCACATTTTTTCTGGGACAGGAGCTTTTGTGGTGACGCAGAGTGCAAAAACAAGGAGTTTTAGTTGGTATAACTAAATCATGATGTTGACTTCACAATGTGATTTTCTTTTGCCCGTTCTACAGCTTGTCTTACTGGCTTGCAAAACAGCGGCAATGCAACAATAATTCTGAAATACAAATAAATAGGTCACCTGAAATGATGAAATAAAGTTGAAATTGTTTCTTTTTAATGAACTAAAAAGAAATCATTGAATTAGTGAACTACTGTAGTTGTTTATGTAGGGTTACACATGCATCTCTAAATGCTAATTTCAACACTTCAGCTCAGGGTATCTGAATTCAGACTCACAAACAAACTTGATATCTCCAGATAGTATGATTACTCCATGATTTCACCTTTGGCTTTTACACAAATTATCCCAAACTTTAAGATGTTTCTTCAGGTGTTTAAACGAGCTAATGTTTCACTTCCATTTCCATTGTTCTGCTCAAGCACCAAAAACAAGCAGTATAGTGTTTACTGTAAAAATACAGATACAACCACGCATGGAGGAACACCTTTTCAGCACATTACCACACATGGGAGACACTGTGTTGACACAGCAGTTGGAAGCAAGTTCAGATATCTCTGAGGGGAATCACTGGAACATGACGCCATGAAACCACAAAGAGGATTCCACAGAACTGGGCCCAATACAGAACGACTCAAACGGTATGGAAACCACTCTAATGCTCGACCTGGATCGATATTTGAAGAAAAATTAGTAAATGAGACGCCTTTGTCTTTCGCTCTCTCACTGAAACACAAACTCTCCACACAAAGGCACTCAGCATCGAGGCCCACAGTGCCAGAAATGTAGTTTTTGCAGCTATGACACAACGGCATGAATAATAGTGCTTATGAATCCATTTCAGGGCCGCAGTGACCACAACCAAAGGAATCAGTGAGCCTGAATTATTCAGGCTGTTAAGTAATGGGACCATGAGAGTGAGCATGCTGTTGAAGGATGAGATGAGATGTATACACACTCCAAACACTAGCTTATGAAGAAATGACAGTGTTATTACAACTGAGAGACTTAGTTGTCTATATCTCCATCACTTGATGAATGATCCTCAGTGCTTTTAATGGAGTTTTTATGGCTGGGGAAACATTTGTAGCTGTACTATTAGAATGTAAAGGATGAAATGAAGTCCATGTGTTTATTTGAGACAACTCAAGATCAATCTAGGCATATGTGTGATGAATACATTTAATATTTGGGCTTTCAGGTCCAGATTTACACTAAAGCTCCAACCAACTCACTAGCAAAGTATTTCCAAAAGAACCATTTGCAGCATTTGAAATAAAGGACAAAGACAAAGAGTTTTGCTCAGACTTCGTCCGACAAGTTATGTGCTGAATGGCATTTAGATCCTGGTTCTTTCACTATTCATCACACTAATTAAACTGACTGGGGAACAAAAGCCAACTTAGCCCATCCAGTTTGCTTAATTGCTTTTGACGCAATGCACAGATCGCTAAAGATAAGATCCATAGTCAGTGTTAGAGTTAGTGCAATTTTTAATTAGCCTCTTTTGTTGAAGTAATTTTCATGGAGAGAGAGAGAGAGACAGAGACTTTTTGTGACGACTGAGAAGTGAATAGCTTCAGGGGGCATTAAAGTGAAGGTATGACCTGATTCATATAAAAGCAATTTCTTTAACATAATGCTCATTAATACATTAACAACAAAGCGAGAAAACATCAGGCTAAAGCACATGTACTGTAAATGCTGTAGATTACTTCTAGACATAATGCAGTGTAAATTATACTGAAGTATCCCACCTAAAGAGCTTCATTTAAACTGCTAGCCTCACTACCTGCTCAGCTGTTAACGTCATGGCAGGGATGAAAATTTTAAACAGTTCCTTAACTAATAATCAGCAGCTTTATCAATCAATAATCAACTAAACAACATAGCAAAATGGATGTCAGACAGCCACTTTGAATGGGATCATGTGACATAAGCCATTCAACCAGTTTATGTCACATGACAAGGCCACTCAAATGCCTAGACCATCAGTCACAGGTACGATGTGTTCAGGTACGTGTCCACAATTCCCCACATCCCATTTATTGTCTATGTAAAATGCACTGCGTTACATGCTGGTCTGGTTATGGTGTGCTTTGAGCTGTGATCCCACAGCTCATTTGCATGAAGTAGACACAACATACATTTTATGCAAATTTGATGCGGTGTGCGGCAGTTCGATGTTTCGCGAAACTTTTGTCAAACGTCTAAATTAGAACTAAAACAAGGATAGATTCAGCAAATGCATAGCTTATTTCTTGCCTCAAATGCTTTTAGAAATTATTTTCGCCGAGGTGTCAAATAAAAGAGAAAGTTTGTGGCCGAGCTGCCATGTTGGTCCAACACTTCTACTGGACTGAAGGTCTGTCATGTTACCACCTAGTGACCACCCAGCAAATGGGCGATATTCAGATGCAGCATGTTTACATGTAGGAAAAACACATCTAGTGGACACGTAGCATTAGTACACTTGTCTAGAGCTTTGGCCAGCAGGCATTAAGTGTCAAAGAATGCTTTTTTGTGGTGGCCTTTGTACCACACTTCTTCCATTCCTAAGCAGTGTTTCCCCTCCCATATAACCGACGAGGTGGGCCGCCTCGCTGGTATAGGCCATCGCCTCTTTAAAATTTTGCCGACATTGCTGCCTCACTGGTCCGCGGCAAAAAAAAAAAAAAGTGCAGTGCAAAACCCGCCGGACCGACGAGACCGTCCGCGGGGGGGGGGTGCGCGGCTGCGGCGGAGACGGCCCGATAGTATATATAATCCCCCCCGTCAACAACTTTCAGCTGAAAGTGACCCCACCACCTCACAGCCATTTCAACCCAGGGGAAACACTGCCTAAGGACACTAAACTGCTACACAGCAAGATGCTTCACCTGGTGGTGCAATCTGGTACTACAGCGAATCTCCAATACGTTTTGTAAAATCCACGTCCTTTGTCTAATAAGTGCTATGCTGAAATCTGGGCCTATCTACACACTTAATGATGGATAACAATCACTTGGTCAGTTCTGTCAGCATGCGATCTGCAGTGTGCAGTAACATTACTTCTCACAAACCTGCACTTAGTCACTCATTTCCCACTACAAAGGCCCACTGGACCTCTGCCACACTGAGGTTACCCACAAGTCTGCCCTTCTAATCATTTAGCCTATTTGTCACAAAGTATGTATATAATGTGCAATCTAAGAAATTACTTACTTTATAATAAATTAATCCCATAGTTTATACAGGTACAACTTTGCACAGAACCCAGACACATGCCTGGGCTTGAAGGTCTTTGGAAAAAGTCGCTTGGCAAAAACCTACAGCCTCTGCAAAAATCTAAAGGCAGCTGTCAATGTATCAACAGGAGTCAAAGGTCAATGAGCCAACAAAGGGTTGGAGGAAATCGGAGGAAATTCAAGTCAGCCATTCATATCTGATACTAGGCACCATCTTTTACCCTCAGCAACTAGAGCTAGTCAACAAATGATCTAAAATCAATTATGTACATCAAACTGTAAAAACTGAATTGTTAAAAAATAAATGTAAATACACTAATAAATTTGACTGTGAAAATGAACAAAGCTAATGTTCTATTGTGGAACGAATTATTCTTCTGTGCTTGAACCGCTGCACTGAATGCACTTCATGACTGACAGGAGTCACACAAAATCACTCTCAATGATTGACACTGAAATGTAGGACAAGCTGAAATGCAAATGATTCAACAGTAACCATGTGATAATGATGACAGAGAGAGTGATTTTCACCCCAAGCAAAAAAAACAAAACAACCTTGATTGGAAATACATTGGATGTTGGTCAACATATGGCACAATTGCGGAGCCTTGAGATAAAGCTGCATGCAACCCATATATGTCTACTATGAATGAGCAATAATTATGACTCTTGTTGGTTTTTCCTCTCATGAACATAATACATAAAAACTCTTATTCAATCTTGTGTTGTTTTTTTAAAACTTTCTTCGTTGTTTTTTTTTTTTTGAATGAAAATTTCAAGTGTAATTTCAGGCCAACTTGGACAAAGCTATTCGACTACCTGTTCATACGTAACCAGGTAGTCATGGACAAATAAAACGCACTTGTGATGTTTTCCAGAAGTATTCGTGCACATGTTGGTCCAAGAGTTGAAATTCCAATATGATTAACTGGTCAAAACTCACTGCTTCCACTGACTCAAATATGAAGTTGACATTTTAATTTGTTTTCTATAACTTCACGTTTTGGGCTGTTGGTCAGACAAAACTAGACATGTGATGCCATCTTGTTGTACTTTAGGAAGCTGTGTTTTCCCAGTTTTTTGACATGTAAATGGATTAATCATAAAATCTTCCTCAGGCTAATAAATAATGAATGTAGTGTAAGTGCTTCTCTACTGTGCTGTGGCAGTGTCACATTACCTGCTGTCCACTTCATTCCTCCACTGTTGTTCCCTTGTATGTTAAGATGGTCGTTATGTTTGGACTCTGATGCTGATTCCATGATTAAATTCCTATAAAACATTTTCAGAACACACAGAGTTTATTCAAAAATAGGGTAAGGATTGTCACTATTAATATGTTTGTTATTTATTACTCCACCAAGGAATGCAGCGGATTATGAGACGATCAGCGTTGGCTTGTCTGTCTGTCTGTCTGTCTGTCTGTTAGCAACATTACTCTGAAATGGACTAACAGATTTGGATGGAATTTTTAGGGAAGATCAGAAATTACACATGGACCACCTGATTAGATTTTGGGAGTGATGCGGCTTATAGTCTGGATCCACAGACTTGTTAAAGATTTCTGTATCATTGTGAGATAGCAGCATGGCATCACTGCAACTATGACAACAAGTGAACACAACGTCAGCTGCCTGCTGACGATCACATATTGCACAAATCACAAATCGACCACTGCGGACTTATCAGAAATGATAGAAGGAACAATTGATTAAATTGCGTTGGTGTTTCCGAGTCCCGTCAATTCCTTCCCCCCACTACATATTTAGGTCACGCGATTCGGTATCCGTATATAACGCACACATGCATAACACACGCCTGTGCAAAGCGCAAGGTGATTTTGTTTGTGGGTACATCTATATTAAATGGCCATATTCTACAGTGCCATGATTTCTGATCATCAATAACTAATAAACAAATGCTGCATTTCTAAATAAAAATGCTACATTTCTGACCATGCCATATGGAGAATGAACAGCCTTGGCGGAGTACTGCGCTCTCTGAGTGCTTTTCTTGTTTTAGGATGTGGCTATATCCTACTTAAAATAAAAAACTAATGGTTTGACAGTTTAATGTAACAAATATCATTTTAACACTTTTACAAATGTATTTGATCACTGTTTGTAATCCACTTTTTTGACATGACTCAGTTCTTATTTTCTGAGCACACAAGAAAAAGAGAAATCGGTCAGAAAATCATCCCATGAATTTGGGAGGTCAAATGGTCAGTGCATTGTGGGATTAGAGGAGAGATTACATCAGATCTGAATTAGAGACGCCTTCTGTTATTGAACCAGAAATAAAGTCCGAGGCCTGAGCTCGCAGACGTCATATATTCAAGTGTGTCCACTAAAAATACATCTTACTTATTGATAGATACAAGTCTCAGAGTTAAAAATTAAACTGTACAGAGCATTTTAAATTGAGTGCAAATTTATGTTTCATATTTGGAATAAGCTTTGCCCGAGTATTTTAATCCAAACGTTTCAGCCTGCGTTCCTGAGAGGTTTGGAAATGAGATTCTGCTGTCGTGTATAATCCACTTCTATAATGACTTCCCTGTAAAAGGGATAGATAGTCTGAGCCCACAGGGGTTTGCTAAGTAACTCTGTCAGAGAGCCATGGCTACTCCCGCTAACACCGCCTCGTACTATAAATACACTCCGTATGCTGAGCAGCACATTTCACAGCTCTGCTCTTCACTGTAAATAGACAATTTTTCTACATCCTCACGGTACAGGTGACAACTTTGAGTCTCACCCAGCTTACAGCAGAGGCTCATGGATGACTGTTTTAGCTTCCCTCATGTTTCCCCTACAAAGACCCATCCGTGGTGCAGAGTTTTATCATGCCTGACACCGAGTCATTAATAATGAAAATTCCATTATGAAGTCTTAAATCGATTCATAAAGTCGTGCCAAGTGGGGCCCAAGCTGAGAGTCAGAGGAGGCAGAAGGGTTCATTTTTTAAAATTCAGTATGTTACTGTTGATAAAGTCATACTGAGTCCATTCTGACGAGATGCATTAATGAACTTTAATGAATGTAGTTACAGCCGCTCCTCCTTCTGAGCGGATTTTATCCAAAGTACAACTATGCCAAGTGATTTATTACAGTAAACACTAAAATATAACCAGATTTCCAGCCAGCGTCTGTATCTGAGATTACCCATCCAAACACTAACACACATAAAAAGCTTTTTATTCTCCTATTAGAGATCAAATATGATCTGTAAACAAAGTATGAAGGTCACTGTCAGCTGTCATTATGAGGCATTAGTACAAGACTGGGGAGAGGAAAAATAGGAAGACGGAACTTAGAGTAAATTCTGTGATTTCACTAAAACAAAAACAGTATTGCTTGACTACAGCAATGGAGGTATATATAAATGTCAGACAAGCTGCACTTAACACTGAGAAGACTGTCTACAAACCAGTAAACATATCCTCTTAAACCATAAGCTCTTCATTGTTTATAACTTTAGTGACATGGCAGCAAAATCATTTTACCATTTTGGCAGCATGTTTCTCTTTATAATCAGCAGAATAATGGGCACTTAGACCAAAAAAAAGTATCAATAATGTTCATAAAAATACACATCTTCACCTGCTGGATACCTGAGAACATGATAGCGAAGAGAAGTGGAAAAATGTAAACATAGTCTAAAAATTCCAAAAAAAAGAATCAAATGCTCCTCTTTCTATTAAACTGAGATGCTGTCATTGGTGGAACAGGCAGCTGAGGTGAGAAAGACGTTGGCAAAAGGTGGGGACAACATAACAGGACTAATCAAAAACGGGGATGGAATTGACATTTTGCATTATAGATGCACGGGTCAGGATTTTTAACACCCGCTGACCTGTTCTGAAAACCAATCTGCACCACCCAAACCACAAAAACATGGAGGCAATCCACCACCCCAAACCCAAGCTCAACCACTGCTGCAGGACGCCTTATAATCGTGACATTTCTAACTTCACAGTTCCATTTTATCCAGTCATCTTCCTCCTCTGCCGACTACAGATGTGTTTTTTTTAGCTTCGTATTAGCAGCTTAAGCGTAAACACCTCGACACTTAATAAGGCAGACTGTGTTTACTCAGGCAGGGTTTTCTCATGTTTCTCACAATACTCTGCAGGGCCATTTTAAGCTGCATGACCTCGAATTATATATATATATATATATATATATATATATATATATATATATATATATACCGTATTTTCACGACTATAAGGCGCACATAAAAGTCTTAGATTTTCTTCAAATTGTGCGGCGCGCCCTATGGTGCAGTGCGTCCTGTGTGTGTTGTTGTTGTTGTAAGGCGGACGTAGACCAGGTGGTTTTTTCCACGCATCACCACCGCTGTTGATCTGTGACTCTATGCGTGCCCATCTCACAGCCGATGTGAAAAAACAAGTGAAGCAAATGAACTCTGAGCTTGCTGTCATTCCGGGAGGCCTGACAAAGGAACTCCAACCGCTGGACATCGGTGTGAACCGGCCGTTCAAAGTAAGGCTGCGAGCGGCGTGGGAGCGATGGATGACCGATGGAGACCACAGTTTCACTAAGAGTGGAAGGCAGCGCCGGGCGAGTTACGCCACAATTTGCCAATGGATTGTAGATGCTTGGGCTAACGTGTCTGCTGGCACTGTTGTTCGAGCTTTCGCAAAAGCCGGCATCATTTCCGAAGCGCCGCACGGCACGGAAAGTGACTCTGACAGTGAAGAAAGTGAACCTGGCATGTTTAATGGAGGTTTAGCGCAGCTGTTCAATTCAGAAACAGAGGATGAGGACTTCCATGGGTTTGATTGATAACGATTACCGGTAAAAAAAAAATGTGAATACCAAACTCAGTTTTGCTCCCGCTTTATTTTTAAATACGCACACTTGTGTGCTTGTTTTATCTGTGTTTTACCATGCCAGCGCCTATTGATGATTAAAAAATGTTAGTACTTTGTAATCAATACTTAAATAAAGCACAACCAAACTCAGTTTTGCTCCGGCTCTATTTTTAAAAACGCACACTTGTATGCTTCTGTGTGTGTTGTAAGGCCGACGTAGTAGAGGACACCATGAGAACGTTAAAGGGGGAAGTGTGGGCGTGGATTGTATATAAAACCCTCGCCATATAATCAGGTGCGCCTTATGTGTGTTTTAAATACAGTAATGGCACACATAACTGAGACTGCGCCTTTTGGTACAGTGCGCCTTTTGGTCGTGAAAATACGGTATATATAACTGTAGCAGCTGAGCACTGTGGGGTCAGAGCAGGTTAATTTCCTCCATCGCATGCCCTGCTCCGAGGTTACACCAAACTTCTAGACGAAAACTGTATCTGTAGGTTGTTTTTTTAGTTCAATAATGCAGATTCTTGACAGTCGGGACATGTGAGGACGTGATGCGTTTGTGTGTCTGAGAGAGTGTGAGTGACGGAGGGGGAGGAGGAGGTGGAAGGTGGATGAGTAATCAGGCATAATGCACACAATGTTCCTGTAAATTATTTACAACACCAACAACAACACAGCGTTGATTTGTCACTTTTTAACCTAAAACGCTCTAACTTTTGAGATTTTCTACAAACCTTACCTGAACCTTTCGGGTCAACCCACACACTCAAAGTTAGACATGGCCAGCTGCCACATATACCTTTATCCTGAGACGACTTTATCCAAATATAAACACACTTTATGAGAGCAACGATTACGTTCGACTGCCTACGCTAACCTCACATCATCTCTGTTCCTCCCACTGATGTGTTGGTATCTCCCATGGTAAACAAGTGATATTACATGTCAGCCGCAATAGACTCCAGACCTTCACTACACTCTACATTGAAGTGTAATTGAGATGTAGTTGAGCTGGTGTGCTCAAGCTGCAGGAAACAGGGAGGGCTGGGTGGAGAAAGAGAAGGGGACAAATTCTAGAAAAAGCAGCACGGTCCAGTTACATCCAAGCCATTTGAAGCTGTCATGGAAAATACATGTAAATCTGTAACTTTGATACACACAGATGAGTTTTTAGAGGTTAAATCAACAACCGGAGCAGCAACCCTAACCCTTTAAAGCAACATTTCACCATCTACTTCCAAAAACTCATCCTCCATCTTGTTTTCCTGCTGTCATACAAGTGTTTGTTCATGCTCCTGTTGATGATGCGTGTGATCTGCTGTCTGTAAGCTGACCTGGTTTCGCGTCGGCCTTCGGGCTCCATGTAGCCTACATACTGTACGTAGAGCCTGGAGGGAAAGAGTAAACTGTGTGACCCAGCAACAGGATGCTCCTGTGTGTGAAGCCAAATACAAACCTAAATAGGCAAGCAGGCCCACAAACACCAACACCTCAGGACACCTGTGAGTCATACTGAGAGCACATCAGACGTAACACAGAGACACACACACACACATACACAACATATGAAGCATATTTCAGGCTATCCAGGCCACTGACCATACATCCTGTAAGTGGAACACCATGCGGCTCTGCTCTCCATCGCTCCGAGTCAGTTCCTTTGTGATCATACATCGCAGCGTACATAACATGCACTTTGTGTTACAAGGCCAAAGCGCACATTTCCTCAGTAAAGAGCCATTTACATCAGGTTGACTGCCTCATAGAGCTCCGTCTCTTTCCCACAGTCATTTGTCTCATCCAGCCTCCTGTCATCTTATTTTAACCCTCACTTCCTTTCCTTTACATATTCCCTAGAGCCTTAATCCTTATGTTGAAATGTGCTTATGTGGGTAAAATGTTTTTGTTAGATATTAAAGATGTAGATGTGTTTGACTGGGGCTCATGAAATCCCACAGATCTTATCCTAATTGCCTGAGATTTGAGCAGAAATCTGCTGAGCGCAGGAAAGAAAATTGTCTCTGGAAACAAACAGGGGTCCATCGTGACTGTGGTAGCAAAATAAAGTCCAGAGCAGCTCCCTCATATTATCTTCACATCGAGGCTCGAGACAAAGCAAGTGAAAGCAAATAAGACGGGTTGCCAGCGGGTAGCCATGCAGCCAGTCTCTGTGGACTGTTTGAAATGCGTAACACTTCCTGAGCCTGAGTTTCCCCTCGCTGAAAATAATCACCAAAGAGAGTGAGAGACAGAAAAAAGGGAAAACGTCTGGGGTGTGTTGATTTAGCAGATTTGTTGCTGAGGTCCTCAGAAATGGTAGCATTCGACATGAAAAGATTGTATCCCAATGTCTCCTGCTGATAAAACTTTATCACTGTCAAAGGAAGCTGTGAAATCAGTGAAGGAAAAAATAAACAGATATTTTTGCTCTTCGGATGTTCTCACGCTCATGTAACCACTTGTGTAAAGGTCAAAACGCGGACTCCTAGCGCTCAAAGATACTGTAACTTCTGTAAAGGGCACTCCACTATTTACACATAAAGTTCAGTATGACTAGTGATCATTGGTTCATGAAAACAGCTACATATGGTCATAGACACACACACACACACACATATATATATATATATGTGTGTATACACAGTATGAAAGATGGACGTCGCCTCTGTGTGTCACCCATTGGTTTGTGGACCCTTGATTCGAAGCACAGGGAGTCCTTGACTTATGTCAGAGTTCCGTTCTTATGGATCAATGAGATTTTCGATTTTGGAGTTGAAGTTGGAACTCCAGTGAAAATGTAAACAAAGCTGTAACATGCATCACAATATTGATCAGTTCTTGAGAGAAGTCAAGTTCTGAGAATTTTATTATATCTAATTTCAGTTCCATGGAGATGGCTTTACTTTTCTTCAAAGCACTGCCATCAGAAGAGTCTGACTTCTGCTTGAGAGCCATAATGAAGGGCAAAAAGTTAGCAAATGTGACACAGTCCAAGGTGGCGTACAACCAGATAATGTAAACAAACCATCTTAGAGCACCATGTGACGTATTTGTCCACTCTGTTTGCCAACTAGTTCCACGTAGCTGGTTTCATGTAACCAATTCTGACATAACGACAAAACGCCATAGGTTGAGGACGTCATAAATTGAGGAATCCCTGTATAGAATTATGAATTTGACAGCAGATGTGATTAACAAGCAGTAGGTCTGACAGAGAACCCGAAGAAACTATGTATGCTCACATGGTAACTGTCACGTACGGGCGGTGTGAACCCAAGCAGCAGGTGAAACAGACAGGCAGGGTGAATTAAACAATAATTTTAATGTTAACATAAATTAACTCCAAGAGAGGAACAGGGGGAAAAAAATAATCAGGAAGGGGACAAAACTAAACAAACTAAAGACGACGGCTTAGAGCCGCGATGAAAACTAAGCTAAATGAACAGGGAGAGGGAAAACTCACTGAGTGTCCAGGAAGGGAGTCGGGAGACCAGCTGGAGAACAGAGCTGAGGGAGATGGCGGTGGAGATAGGGTGAGGATTGAGCAGCAGGTGGATTGGGAGTGGACAGAAGAGGGGTGCAGAGTGGGCGAGGGATCCCGGGGTGAAGATGACAGGACCGGCAAGGGTAATTACTGGAACCAGAGTTCTGACGGCGGTGTGTGGGTAACGGGGTGCAGCGTGTATCGGGGAAGGCAGATGAGGTGATCCGTAATCCAAAGAGCTGTAAGCTCACAGCAGGGTCCAGTGTGTCTTGGCCAGGAATGGGATACAGGCAGTAGGTGACAGGTATGTGGCAGGCATGTGGTAGGTATGAAGCAATGACGCAGCAGAGTAGAGAGGGACACGCCAGGCTTTATGCTGAGCTGATTGATTGTTCATTGCTCTCAGCTGTCTCTCTCCCCAGCTGCTCCTAATCAGCTGAATTAGCACTGGCACAGGAGGAGTGTGACAGTAACAGTTGAATCACAATGAACACTCTAAAACATGGCCAGTTTTATTTTCTGTTTTACTCTAAATGTAAGCATAACTGACACAATCAACATCATGCTGTATTGAAGGAGACTCACAACTCATGATTGAGACCACAAACATATTAGTCAAATGTTTACTGAGGCAGCAGATCAAGTGAGAAGTAGAATTATTTTCTCACAGACTTTGGTACAGTTGGATTTGTCTTTGAAACCAGAAGAGCCCTCTGCTGGCTGTCACAAAAAGTGCAGGTGTAAGTCATTTTTCAGACACATGTCTGTCTTTTATTTACAGTCTATGGCTATATTTCTGTAGAGACCATTGAAATGTTTAAAAAAATAACTGTTGATATCGTCAGGGATAGTTTAAGGTTAAAGTTAAAACATGCAATGCAAAACTTTTGTATCAAACTTGGGTATTGTTTTTGAAAGATCAGTGCAAGTCTAAAGGTGCTACTGAGTTGTGTTACAGAAAATGTAGGATCCAGGATTTGTAAAGCATTTTCGGGATGCAAAATCAGGACAGGTCACCCCTACCATTCCACAACTTTTAGGTTCAGACTAATGAAACATTTGTCAACTCCATTACATGTAATAGGTCCCTGCTGACATAATATATTCTAGTTAAAAATATTTAATCATAACTGCTTTAGATACACAGACTTTGGCAGAACTGTCAAGCAATATCCCTCTTAGGTTCTACCAACAATCAAGTTTGTAAGATTTATCCATGCAAAACAACACAGAAAACAACGCTGCCTTTTAGCTGCTCGATTAGCTTCTCAATTAGCAACTATGGCCACATTTATACCAGATATTGACTTGTCATCTGAAACTGGGTATATATTCTTGGATAATGACATCTGATCAGAAGGCCTTTACATCTGGTATTATCCCCTGAAGCCACAGAGTACTTCTCTGTGAAAAACATCCCCAGATTGAAAGCCTAACAGCTCCACAACTGAGGTCAAACTGAACAACCTCAGGCTCTACAGATAAGGGACACTCTGGTGAACTTTGAAATACAATAGGACCCTGTGTCCACATCAGTAGGACAGACGGAGATTGGAAAAACTGCACCAAAACAAAATGACTTTTTTTCCACATGCCACTGTCAGAACTATACAGAGAGAATATAATTCCTATGACACTGAGTCAGTTAACAGGGACTTTATTCATCTTGTTCTAAAAATGTTCAACCAGAACTAACAAATTTTATTACAGCAGAACTGGAGCACAATGGTGCTGCAACTATTTTTGCCAAACTAGACGACCTCTACTTTGCATTTTAATAACAAATATGGCCTTGTCCCAGTACAGGGACTCCGGCAATACCTCATCTTTCGAACGAGTAAGCAATGCCATGAGTGGATCTTATTCCTTTCAAAAATAAGGACAACTTGCTGCAAGGAGTGGTCATTTTTAGGCTAGTAGAAAATTGCAGAGCTAGGAGAATATTCAACTTATGTCTACACTCACTGGCCACTTTATTAGGGACAAATTCTTAATTAATTCTTAATCCTTTGTGTGATACTTTCAACAAAGTGTTGGAACCATTCCTCAGAGATTTTGCTCCATATTGACATGATAGCATCACAGTTGCTGCACATTTGTTGGCTTCACATTCATGATACAAATCTCTTGCTCCACCACATCCTAAAGGTTCTCTACTGGATTGAGATCTGGTGACTGTGGAGGCCACTGGAATACAGTGAACTCATTGTTCTATTCAAGAAATCAGTTTGAGATGATTTTACACATTCAAAGTCTCTTAAATTTCCTTCCTTCCGAATTCTGATGCTCGGTTTGAACTTCAGCAAGTTGTCTTGATCATGTCTACATGCCTAAATGCCTAAATGTGTTGCCATGAAGCCGAGTGATTGGCTGATTAGCTATTTGTGTTAGCAAGCAATTGAACGGGTGTACCAATTAAAGTGACCAGTGAGTGTATATATTCCATTTAAACCAGTTAGCCACAACATTTAGCGTAGCTGCCTAATATTTTGTAGATACACTTCTGCTGCCAAAATAGCTCTGAGGCATGGACACTGAACATCTGAAGGTGTCCTCTGATACCAGGGTCCTGGACCCTTTGGGCCCCAGTGGTTTGCTAATTTAGGTGTCCATATATGAGCTTGTTCTGACACATCTTACAAATGTTTAACTTGATCAGAATCCGAAGAGTTTGGAAGCGTTAAGCTCTTTGTAATGTTCCTCAAGCTCTTTGTTAGTAGTAGCAGTAGAAGTTGGGTAGCTGTAGCCTTTGGGGAATGCTTTTGCCATCGTAGGTGTGCAAAACATTGTTTAGATACATGTCAACGTAACATCCACTGGAGTGTGAGGACTCGATGATTAATTCCATTCACTTCATGTGCCAGTGGCTTCAATAATGTGGCTAATTGTAGAGATGATGTAATCAGATACAGATTGTATAGAAACAAGAAGACATCTATCTACAATTTAGGTACAGTTCCTTAATTCTTGAATGAAGGTATTCCGATTAAGAACAAGTTATTCCTCACAGACAATAATGTATTCCACCTTGTTTAACAACCATGATGTAGGCAGTGAAGGAACAAACAGGGTTTTGACCACCAGGTTCCATTGTTTGGGGGCACTGCATGGCACAAGCTCTTAGAAGAAAATCATTGGAGCGACTAAAGGGAAATGACTGGGTTAAGGAATGCAAATGAGTTATTTGCATTTCTGTTTCAACTTTAAAAAATACATAAACAGACCTAAGTTCCTGCCACGGTAATAAAAAAAGCTACAGTTTCTCTTTGACTTTTTTCATTTTACAGGTATTTGACTTTGACGGTTGATGCATAGTAATGGCTTCTCTGGCATCTCCCCTTTGAAATCTCATACATCTCTCTGAAAGGTGGATATCAATAAAAGAGAAGGCTCTTTCACTCCCCCTCTGGAATCTGGCCTCTAAAAAATGAAAACAGTGCATAATGTCTGGGTCAAGAAACCAGCGGAAAATCTATTGAGGGCAGGAAGGAGGGAGAACAAAGGTGGTGATGCAGAGAATAAGATTTAAAAGTTTTTGAGCGAATCACTTTTGAGTCCCACTTCTGTGAATGAGCAGGTGATGGAGGAAGTTTTCAAGCGCAATTCTTCTTAATCTACCGGCAGACAGGTATCGACTGTTCCTCTAAAGAGCGAAAAACACAAAGAGCACGAGAAAAGAGCCTCCAGATAAACAAAGACATTTCTGCAAAGACTATTCCACCACAATCAAAACATATCATTTATAGTTAAGCAGAGAGTCCTGCCAGTCTCCAGAAGTTCATAAGTGCTTCTGGTGAAGGAGACAGAGAAGAGCCATTGCGTTCTGCAGATGACCAAATCAATGGTGTGATTAATGGAGCTAATTTTACCTGGACATAGCGGATCATTACTTCCTGCTCTCCATCTCCTCCTTCCTCTTGTCTATATGAAAGCCGGCATGGATAATGTGTTTGCTTCACTAATGAGAGTCCCACAGAGAGTCAGAGGACAGTGGAGGGTAAAAGCCACGGACGACAAGTCATCTGGGACTGCAGCTCGGGCACGCAGAGATGCTATCTGCAGCCGCCGCTGAAAGCATCGCCACGGCTTATGGAGTCGTGACCTTCCACCGCTGACAATGTGCTGACTTGAAATGTTACCCTGCATACCTGTCTCATAACAATATTTCATTAGTCTGGTTTTCTATGGAGAGGTTTTTTTATGCCTCTGAAAATGTTGTTTCAGACCTTTTTGTACCATGACCTGAATGAAAATGCTGGAGGAAAACATGAACTCAAATGTCAGCTTTAGTCCAAACTGAATCCTAAAATATGAATAGGAATGTAATTAAACACCACAGATTTGCAGCATTTCTTTTGGTTTCTTTTTAACCTATAAACCTATTGTTATACTACTATAAACCTTTGGGAAATCTTTTTTTTTCTAGAAATCTTGTTAACATGCCCATATGGTGTTATTTCGTCTGCCTGATGACACATCATGAGAAAAAAAGCAGTCAGCACCATGAGTGTGCATTTCTTTTATTTTGAAACTGTCGTGGACCAATGAAGCCTCAAAAACATAAATTCAGTATTCCCAGTTTTTATACATAACAAATGAATCCTGTTAACTTGCAGGGTGGAATTCTGTATAACTGTTCTTCTTCGAACATGTATGACTGAATTACTCAAATATCAGAGCTTGCCATTGTGAAGTGCAGAGTAGTTTTACAGGGTCTGAGCAGATTCGTCGGTGAACTAGTGTGCTGGAACTGCAGTGAGCAGGAGAAGGTTAGTAAACAGAGAAGCAGGGACTTCACAGATCTGTATTCTATAGGAATCTATGGTAGAGAGACATTTTAAGGCAGAAAGGGGGAAAAATGAATCTAGATATGTAAATTTGATACACAAAAATAATTTTTTAGGGTATTATTCAGCAATCAAAGAAGGACTTTAATGGTGAAAGGTGATACCAGAGATTGTTTACACTACTGTTCAAAAAATTTGGGGTCCTTATTTTTGAAAGAAACACAGTTTTTTTCAATGAAGATATAATTAATTTAATCAGGAATACAGTTTAGACATTGTTAATGTGGTAAATGACTATTCTAGCTGGAAACAGCTGATTTTTAATGGAATATCTCCATAGGGGTACAGAGGAACATTTCCAGCAACCATCACTCCTGTGTTCTAATGCTACATTGTGTTAGCTAATGGTGTTGAAAGGCTCATTGGTGGTTAGAAAACCCTTGTGTAGTTATGTTAGCACATGAATAAAAGTGTGTTTTCATGGAAAACAAGAAATTGTCTGGGTGACCCCAAACGTTTGAATGATAGTGTACAACAGTGAATGGACCTGAGCATTAGCTATTAAGATCTGTGTGGTTGCCATCATGACAGTGCCTGACTCCTTTAATACCTACTTAATCCAAAAATGAGCAAAGAGTTAAATTCAAAGTAAAGCTGAAGAGTGCCATCCACACATCTTTGGGCCGTGGACTCTCCTGTGACAGTCCCTTAATGATGCATAACTTACATAGAATGAATACAGTTTAAACATAGACGTTTCATAAAAATTCCCTGGACAGCTAACAACATTTTTTTTTCTGCTGTAAAGATGTTTATTTTTGCCGCAAAATCTTGCATTTTACAGTGGAAGTCTATTGGGATTGGCAAGTGTTCATTCGAGGAACTTCAGTTTTGATGCATCTGTGTTGAAGTCATTTATCAGCCCTGTATGTTGCCACTTGGCTGATAACAAACCTGTTACTCAACAAGATAAAATTGCACGAATTACCACAATCAAAGAGGCAATGCTGGGCTAAATAAGGTTTAGTTAGTGTTATATGTGCTACGCTAGTGAGTGGCAGCTAATTTTCGTGCCCAAAACTCTGCAGTACAGCCTCTTATTTATGTGATAAACGCGGTGTCTTTTAGGTTTGTACTCTTTAGTACAACATGTTTCTCTGTGGCTTGATATTTCGAGCTTTTGGGCTCATGAAGTCCTTTCAAAACACAAAATGCTTTGCCGTTTAGATAAGGTCAGCATAAGGCCAGGGCTGGTTTTCCTGAACCCTTGCAACCTTGACATTTTGGAAATTTTCATCTGACAGCAACAATAAGTAAAGCATCTTTAGCTGACCTTAACCTTGAGCTCAGTTTCAGAGGGGGATGGGGTCTTATGATGTCCTTCCGTGTGAGTTTCGGTCGCATGGCTGCAGAGGCCACCTGAGATGGCAGTTTGAAATACGACTAAAAACATGCAGCCTCCTGGGGGTGGTTTTCTCAGGATGACCGCCGCAACGTATGAACTTGTGACCCGTGTAGAGAAGAGAGGAGAGAGAAAAAATGGGCCCACTGGGACTTGTACAATAGATGGGTGGGGATGACAATAAGAGTCAGCTGAGCTTTATGACTCCATTAACCACTGAACAACAACATACTGTGTGCCTTCTTGAAGAGCATATTTCCCCCTTTGTTTACACCACTTTATAATGAGATGAAAAAAGCAGACTTTTCCTCATTACCTGTATCTTTGATAGGATCTGACCATGAAAATGATTTTGCTTTTATTTCTTCATGTAGTGAGGCATCTATCTCTGAGATTACAGCCACCACATCAATACGATGAAGGTCAAAGGAGTTTTGCTTGAGGCATCCTGAAAACGTGCAGTGTGTCCTTCTGTAGTGCCCAGGTTAACAGCTGTGAAGCACTTTCTTCTGAGGAAGCAGTCTCTTTGAAAACTGTGGATTCCCTTTCTGGACAAAATGTTGCTTTTTAAAATGTCCTTTTTCAAAGCTAACTTTTAGATTTAATTTTTTTTATTGAAAAGACTGATCAGTCTGTTCAAAATACAATTAAATGAACTGAAATTTCTCAGTAACTATTGGTTGGACTGACAACAGTTGAATTACTGCCATGATATTTTGTAAAGATATTCACTCAGCCAAAAGAGCGAACCCCTATTATTTTGGTGTTCCACTGACTTTTCATTCAGCAGGTCATTATCCCAACATTTCCTTAAAGGATTGGCATAGAATTTCTGATCAACAATTTGATTTGTTTTTGCTGTTATTTCCAAAGGGATGATGAAGAAAAAGGGAGAAAATGCAGGAAAGATGGCAGGAAATGAAGCTAGTTTTGATGTTCTGTCTCCAGCATTGTAATTTCCATCCCTAAGTATATGAGGGTCTGCTGTGGTATTAAGGATGTACATTTTGTCATCTACACAGTTTCCAAGAGTCCACTCAGACCCTTCTGCACGTGCAGCACAAATTTTGTATCCATGTGGCAACTACGCTATGAGAGCAGTAGTTCATGTGCTCAGCAGTGGTGTGCAGGTGCAAACCACATGCATGGAATGGAGTCCTACTGGTGGACTTCAACCAGACTAGAAAGTACTATATGAACAACAACTATGCATCTGTGGCATCAGCAGCTGTCGGAATGCGCATCCACAAGGGAGTAGAATCGAGTTATTTGTTTATTTCTGCACACATTCAAAGTGAAGGATTATGGGACTTCTTGTTTGAGGTGTGTGCAGTCATCAGTGTGTCGCCCATTGACATTGATCAACTGGTCATTGGTTGAAACGTTGTCTTGAACTGGAAAGGGTAAAAGGTGCTGTTGGTCTGATGAACAATGCAAACCTTTTAAAGCTTGTGATACAACACTCCATACTCCACTATGACTTCTGACTTTTCTACAGGAGGGGCAAAAGCGAAAAGCACTAAAGCAGCACAAGCATGAACAAGAGTAGTCTACATTTCCAGTTGTTCCACAAATTTTAGACTCTGACCCCAAGTAGCAGCAGAAATCTGCATCATGTAGAGATAGACTGCCCGGGCAAAGAAAAAGTTGCCTGCTCAAATATTTTGTTGGACTGCATTTAGCTTTGAGTATGGCACACATTCTCTGTGGTATCGTTTCGATAAGCTTCTCCAGTGTCATAGCATTTATTTCTGTCATGAGATGGACTCATTTTTCACCAAGATCTTATATTGATGATGGGAAAATCTGACCACTGCATAAAGTCTTCTCCAGAACATCCCAAAGATTCTCAATGGGTCTGAGGTCTGGACTCTGTGGAGGACAATCCATGTGTGAAAACGATGTCTAATGCTCCCTGATCCACTCATTCACAATGTGAGCCTCATGAATCCTGACATCATCACCTTGGAACATTTTCATGTCATCAGGGAAGAAAATCTACATTGATGTAAAGACCTGGTCATTCAGTATATTCAGGTATCAGCTGACCTCATTCTTTGGGAACAGAACGTTGCTAAACCTGACCAACCCCAGATCATAACCCTAACCCCCACAGACTGGTAGGAACTAGACATGATGATTGCATCACTTCATCTGCCTCTCTTCATACCCTGATGCCCCCATCACTTTGGAACAGGGTAAATCTGGACTCATCAGACCACATGACCGACCAGATGATGGTTCACCACTATCCTTCAGGTTTTAATGATTCGTTGGACGGTTCTTAACCTGATTTTAGTAGTTTCATAAATCTCCTTAGTTGTTTTTTTTTTTGATGCAGGCCAATAATTTGACCCTTCTGAGACAGATTAACATCCTTTCTATGACCACAGGATTTGCCTTCTAACATGGTTGTTTAAGAAATGAGAAACTCCTCACTGCATCAGCTAGAGTTAGTTTTTAGCCGCGCCTGACGTGTACGTCAGCGGGGTTACTGCATTCGCTTCGGTATCTGGCTGGCTGGGTAAATATGTATGTGTGTGTGTATGTCCGTTCAGATATCTCTGCAAGTGCTGAAGTCAGGATAATCAAACTTGGCACTGAAGATCGGTCTAAGGTCCCCTGCTCAGTTGTGGAGTTACAGGTCAGCAGATCAAGGTCAAGGTCACAGGGGTCACTTAGCACATTTCCTGCATATCGCATCATTTGTATAGGAAGGGATATAAGTAGGATGATCAAAATTGATACAGAGTATCATGCATGGGCGTGGTTCTGCCCTCTACTGAGGGCTCGTCTAGTTGCAGCTGAAACGGATTCATCACTGCAGTAATTATTCAATGGAAGGCTCTTACCTGATTGCTTTGTTAAATCCAGGTGGCAACTTTTGTTTTGCCATGCAGTTTACATCTGTCAAGCTCTGTATAGCACCAACACAGTAGCATGTTGTGACTTTGATGTATCACAAACTCATCCACTGCTCAAGGTACATGAACCCATGTGTTATACTCCCCAACCACTCAGTCTTTAAATATATTTATGGTCACCAGATGACATCCTACAGACTTTGGTTGGATGAAGAAGACGAAATATTTTGCCAGATTTTAACATACAACTCACCTGACAGATGTAAGTAAAGAGGAACCACTTCAGCATGGAAAGGTCTCATTACTGTTGTCTTCATTATTAATTGTAATGATGCTGGTAGACATTAGCTTGAAGAAGCTCAGCAGTAATGGAGACCTCATAGTGGAAGGATTTTTAAAGCTGAAATCAGTATGAATGAATGACCAGATGGTCCTTAGGTTTTTTACCCTGAGTCTATATTACCTTAATCTGCATAGTAAGATAATGCCTGCAGCTCCAACCTCATTAGCACCTAATTGTAGGCTGTGTCATCTAGTGCCCCCAGTACCATTAAACCAAACGCTTAGTAGGAGGGATAGCAAATGGACACGACAGGGAGCAAGTGATAGCACCGTAAAGAACTACTTCTTTGCTTCATTTAGGCCTGTTCTGTATTAAACCTATTCCTCTTTGTGTCTCAATCCATCAGCCCCATACCACTGAAGTTAATGATGTGAACATAGTACGCATAGCGGCAGTGCTGGAGACAGCTGCAGAGTCAGAAACTAGAAAGCTTTCAGTCAAAACATGGTGGGAAGGCTAAACAAAATGTCAGCAGTCAGCAATTAGAAAAAGAAAGAATCTAATACTGTTACTACAGGGCTGAAATACTTTCAACAAAAGCATAATGTGTCTCATTTGAGTGTCTGGAATGTACAATATGCCCTGGGTATGTTTTCATATGCATGTAGGTGTTATTCTAAGCAGATGTCAGCGAGAAGGTGCACCACGGACAAAAACCATTTGGAACCAATGATGGAAATGATAGAAATTGGAAACAGATTACGAGCTCGTCTGGTCCGAGCGGCTCGTTCAAAGCCAGCAGACGCTGAAATGGGTATTTCTTTGTAGATGTAGAGCCCGGTGTATTGCGGCGGAGAGGTGTCATTGATTTGTTCATTCAATATCATTCTACATGGTGCCGTGTTGGAAATTCTCCTGTCCTTACAGAGGTGGTTTACGGCTGCAGAAATATGAAGATGGTCTATTCTGTGGTATGAGGAGAAAGGCTCTCTGCCTCTGAATGGACCTGAGGGAGATTGGAAGATGGCTTTCATCTGTCACACTCCACATCGTGACAGTAAGTATTCTATTTCATTACAAAAAAAAAGTGAAAAATCACGGGCACGGCTCTGTTCATCTCTTTGAAGGAATGATAGAGGATCTCTGAATGGATGTGGGAGGAATGGCATGAAAGGATGACATATGATCAAACTGTGAATATAAATCATCAGAGAAAAAAAAAATTGGCAAAAGATACAATTTAGATCCGCTGTTTGGCAGGTTCATACTCAAATACATGTAAGGGAAAGTTCAACAAAGTTCATCTGTAAACTTTTTTTCCCTCCTGTTGTGTCACAGCTGAGCGAGCTCGACGGTGCTTCTGCAGAGAATGGCGACGGGTCGAGACCATGCAAGCATGAACAAGACAAAGATGCATGGGGAACATCTTTTCAAATGTATTTATTGATCGACAGAGCGGCATTTCCAAAGACAAACCACAACAAAAGAGCAACGCAGAGAAACAATCAGTGGAAAAAATGGTAGAAAAAGACATTTTTTTAAAAATGGGTGTCATCAGTGTGCCTCCCCAAACATAATGACATGACTGGACAGCTCAACTGATGGTTCGCTAAGCTCCATTCCCCTGAAACGGGCCCTCTGCTCTAAGAGGGGACACACTCAGTTTACAGAGACAACAGTGGAACAATTACTGCTCAAAATTCAGGGTTATATTTGAAAAATGAGTTCCTGATTTCAGGTGTTAGTTGAAAATAGCAGGCTTCTCATTTCTACCAGGCAACTGCTTTGCTTGCAAATTTTATTAGCCAGTTAAGCTAACATTTTGCTAATGACTTCAATAAAAAGGTTGTGTTTATCTGACTTTTTTGTGTTTGTGTAACTTAAACTTAGGTGGTATCCTGCTAGAAAAATGCAGCTAATTCACATGTCCCAATTAGCATCCTGATCAGTTGATGAGCCGTGTATGAGACATGGAAATGAACAGTACTGATCTTGGATTGCAGTGCAGAGCTTCTTAGTATTATAACAAAATAAATGTAATATCGCTGTATTCAAATATTATGCGGTTTGGCTTCTCCTGTTTCAATCAAGAGCATGACAGCACAGCTCATGCTAGCAGAGCACCACATAACTCTGTGTACATTCTATGTGAGTCATCTGGAATCTAAAACTTTTCAATTTTTGCAGTGGGATTGTAGAGGGAGTGCCTTCTGTTCCAGGTGCTGGTAAAACATGAGCTAACAGGCTGTTCAGTTGCTTCACTATGCTGACCATCAAATTGTGAAAATGTTTAATTAAAAATGAAGTTGTTCAGTTAATTTAACACAAGCTAGCAAGTAATCCAAAGCGCTTTGGACTCCTCTTTTTGGTTCTTGTGGACATCACACTTTCATCCAAGAGGCTTCCTCAGGTCTGACTGACTGTCCCAAGCATTTATTCTCATCCCAAAATTACTCATTGTCTGTCAGCAACCTAACTGCAAGACTAAACTGCCAGGTGAGGAATGAGTGGAGGTGTTAATGGTGGTGAAACTGGCTGAGGAGGAATCTCAGGACTGCATTATAAGTAGCTGATAAGTGGTGTCAAAGATCCTCTCATCTGTTTAGAGTTTGCATCCATCACATATGGCTTCCTTCACTCCTCTCTCAAACGATCTGTCTTCACTGTCCAGAATGAGAACCAACGAAGGAGTTTCTTATTCTTCACAAGCAGGTGGACTGTTGAGTCTTGTCCCTATGAGCCACCAACTTCTTTAGCAGTTATTTAATTGAACTTACATGTGAGTCTGTCCACTCCTTGCTACACTGAACTGCATGTAGAACACTGCTAAGCTGTATTTGGGTGGTTTAAGTCTAGTCTAGTTGCCTTCTACTGGATTCCCATTATCTTGTTGAGTGAGAATCTACACAGACATGCTGACTGCAATGCCCAGACTGCATGCATGGAGGTTCTCCTTTCTTTTACCAAAATATATTACAGAATGTGCTACACACCTGGCAGGCGAACCTCCTCATTTGTTGCATTAATTCCGTTCCATGCATTACTATTGCTCCATTTATCGCAGTAATGCTCCATGTGCATATTATATGAAACTGAACCATGAGCGACTGATATTAGCCTCTTTGCTGTTTCAATCCATCCATTAAGAAACGCATTTGCTTGTGTTGAATACTGGAGGCGACCATTATATGGAATCATTAACACTAGGTGAAGTCGTGCTGCATCCAAGACCGAAATGCTACATAACGAGCGTGCAGCTAATTGTGGACATGGATATTATGTTTGTATGTAGCCCTCAACTGTAAAATTAATGTAGCCTTACATAGTTAATAATGTCCTCCTTGGCCTTGGAAGTTACTCTTGAAGAATAAACTAATTAGCAGAACATGCTAACAACTGCAGCTTAGGGCAAGAAAACACTGTTGAATCCATTACTCAAACATTTGCTTTAGTGGTTTAGGTAAGGTTTTAAAAAGGACATCTCACTCAAACTCCTTACGGTTGCCTCATGAACACCACTTGACAGGCCTGCTGTGTCTACTTACACAAATCAGGGAGAGTTTTAGCGAACGGTCAGTTTTGACAATGAATGAGCTGAAAGCTGAGGACATGCTACACATGTACAGTAAGCACAATAAATGTCATCAAACTCACATAATGATCCGACGAGCACATAACAGAAAATGGCAAGAAAGTATGTTAGGACTTGATGGTACAATGTTAACACCCGTGATCCACTGGCCTCATTGCTTTAAAACAGTACAAGTAAACAACCGCTGATCTCCGTTTGTGTCTTCAGTAAATATTTTAACCCTTTTTCATCCGAGGCAACATCTTGACCCCTGCTGACCTTCAACCGAGCTCCTTTCAGCTGCTAATAGCCACCACTAGGATATATGGACTTTAACCTAAGAGGGGCCGTTAAGAAGAAGTGCACCGTAAAGGACTCGGGTTAAATGAAAATGTATGACTTTGGTTCCCGTTGTAATCATTCAAGTTTTGTGCCAATGACAGCAGGAGGAGGAGGAGAAGTGCCGACAAAAATAGCACTGTGGAAAAACAGCCCTGGCCAGTAGGTCAGTTTAGCACCAATGTTTTAGCCTGGCAGGCGCAGAAGAGGCTGCTGGGTCCACAGGGTTTTGTCCGAGCTCCAGTTGTGAGGCTGACATGCACTTAAACACACACACACACACACACACACACACACACACACACACACACACACACACACACACACACACACACACACACACACACACACACACACACACACACGATCTCACACACATTTACATACTAGAAAACAGACTGTGAGACCAAGACACGGATACACCCTGATGGACACAGCAACGTGGTGCTCAGGGACCAACTTATAATTTCTATAACACACACGCAGCACTTTTCTCGGTGTAGATATATACAGAAAAAGTTTGTGAGGCTTTCTATCGAACTAAACTGCTTGTATCACTGTTAAGAGGACCTGTACATACAGCAAACCCTGGGAGATGTGAGGGAGACATGTGAACACACACTCCAAGTCTGTATTTACAGTAACGGAGGAATGACAGACAATGAGTAAAAGCCTTTAGAAAAAGCACCAATCTAAACATAGCCGAGCACATAATGCCTTTGTCTGAAAGCAGAGAGGCAATTTCACCATTGAACAGTCCTATGATGAGAACCAATGAAGTGTTATTCCTAAGAGTGTAATTTCATCACACACACAGACACACTCACAAGGAGTCAGTGACCGCAGTCAGTAAACTGGTTTGACCTCACCCACTTTGTTGTCAGCAACTGTATGTCAAATGTGTCCCAGCAAAGCTAAAATAAACACTATCTGGCCCTATGAGGCTCCTGTTTCACATTCAATCCACAGTAAATGCCAGCGCTGCACCTCTGGGATCGTACATCTAAAGAGCTGTTTTTTTTTTTTTTTTTTTATCATACCACCCCAAAAATACAGCAGCAGCCGCACACAATACCAGAGGACTGCTGAGCGCTCAGAACCCACATCAGCACGTATACACATTTTTCTGAATCAAACGCTACTTTATATTTTCCCTCCCCGCTGCTGACCGGGTTAATCTGTGGAGTTCAGAGAACGCTGTGGTTCGAGCCAATACTCTTATTTACTGTGGGTCAGCCCTGTGTGGGACGGCACAGGCAACACTAGTCCCAGTCAAGATTCATGTAAAGGAATAATTCGATATTCAAGAAATATGTTTGTTTTCTTGCTGGGTTAGACGAGAAGCTCAGTATCACTTGTACCTGTAAGGCCAGTGTTATACTTTTCGAGTGTGTACATAAGCAAAGGTCGGCGGGGAAGTCCAAAATTCGTGGTCATGTGGAGTTTCCTAAAAGTAGGGTACGTAGGCACCAACCCTCTCAACATGGATGGAAGGGAGACCTTGTAGACTTTAAAGTAGCACAAGAACAGCAACTATGCATCAGTGGTGTCCACAAGTTGTCTGTGTGCACGTCTGTAACTGAATATAATGAAGGCTTTTTATTTTTTACATCCATGAGGATGCAAGTGTCCATAGGGCAGAATTCATGTGCAGTCCAACATTTGTGTTTGTATGGACTACGCTACAATGGCAGCGGTGCAGATACTCTAAAGTAACCATGCATGTGTAGCATATGATCTGCCGTA
This sequence comes from Acanthochromis polyacanthus, assembly GCF_021347895.1. NCBI lineage: Eukaryota > Metazoa > Chordata > Actinopteri > Pomacentridae > Acanthochromis > Acanthochromis polyacanthus. The sequence goes on from NC_067132.1 coordinate 12,910,573, forward strand.
AATATATACTCTCGTTCAAAGGTTTGGGGTCACCCAGGCAATTTCATGTTTTCTGTGACAACTCACACTTTTATTCATGTGCTAACATAACTGTCCAAGGGTTTTCTAATCATCAATTAGTCTTTCTACACCATTAACTAACACAATGTAGCATGAGAACACAGGAGTGATGGTTGCTGGAAATGTTCCTCTGTACCCCTATGGAGATATTCCATTAGAAATCCAGCTAGAATAGCTATTTACCACATCAACAATGTCGAGACTGTATTTTTGATTCAATTAATGTTGTCTTCATTGCAAAAAAACCTGCTTTTCTTTCAAAAATAAGGACATCAATGAGCCTTTTGAACGGTAGTGTTTCTAACGGTCCTCGACAAGTGGATTCAAAAGGACTACCGGATGTGGAGGTGTTGTTATTTGAATACCCTCTCGTCTCCTTGGAGCAACATATTGCAAACTATGTATTCCGTACATGCACATTCCTGTCAAACAATACGGCCCTTGTAGCGCAGTTGTTACGGACACGAATTTTGAGTTGTATGCTGACGTCCGCATGGACTCTCGTGGACAAAATGTACGTCACACAAACCCTCATGAACACTGTATTCATGGATGGAATAAGTATAACACTGGCCTGAAACATGAAGCTATAGCCAGCAGTTGCTTAGCTTAGCATAGCATAGCACACTAGAAACAACTACTTCTCTAAGACTCTATTTTTGTTTAACCCACACAAGTGTAAAAATTGTAATAAGGGGTTTAGTTTACCCAGTTATATGTGGGAATATTTCTAGTGTGGTGACTTAAACAAGTGTAGACCAGTACGAGAATTTTGTACGCTTTTCTTCAGTTTAAACAAACAAGATATAATATGTACTGAACAGAGCTAGGCTAGCTGTTTAAGCTAATGTGAAGCTACTTTTCAAATCTGTTGAATGCGTAGTACAAATTTGACCTTTGATATCAAGACAGATGTTTATTTGTGATGGATGCTCAGTTAGTTAGAATCTCCTGTTTTTATTAAATTTCTTATTCAGCCTTTACGCATTCTGGCAGTTGCATTACCCTGACATCATTAGACATGAATTCTGGATGTTCACATTATCACTAGCTGCCATTTCAAGCTACGTAAGCCAGTTGGATGTGTTCAAACCAGACAGCGCCACGACACACAAGCACCACCAGACAAATGCAATACACGACCTGCACCAGAAAAAACATGCAAGTTAAAAGACGAGCAGAGAGTTGGAAGGCAGCTCTTCATCATGTATTGATCAGTTTATTCATTCAGTCGGGACATGTTTTTCTGTTGTCCCAAAGTCTTACATAAAGAAGTCATTGTGAGATGTCCAATTTGTTTTGACCAGAAAACAGGAAAGAAAGAAAAACCAGTATGTTGATCATGGAAACAAACACACATTCAAAGACTGCTCGCCATGGCGGCGAGGACACTTCACGGTTCATTGAGGCCAATTTGAAGAATCCAATCACCCATCAGATCTCCCAATAGTTTCCCAAATGTACCACTTGAATATTTTTGTTCCTCTTAGATTTCATTGTACCTGGAGGAAGGCGGGTGGGGGGACATTTAAAAGGTACAAAAATAAATGCAAAACAGTACTTTTAAAGAGAAAACTTCCTCCTCAGCTGTTGAGAGAGGGCTCCAAAGCCATGTTGAGCAGAACCAGTTGGGTGTACAGTAAATGCTTGCATGCACGTTGACACAGGCACTGATCTTGACTTGGTGTCTCACTTTGTGGGTCCTCAGTCACAAGACAAGAGCATTCTGGGAACTGTAAGCTCTCTCAAACAAGGCAGTCAACAAAATTTCTTTAAAAAAAAGGCCTGTCTATTGACCAATAACCATAAAGAGCGGCCATTTTGGACGCACACTTTAACTGTTCTTCAAACTGAGGGGAATATAGACCAATAACAAACCCAATAACAAGACTCTTGAGACTCTCTATAGCCTGGTTTCTGTTGTATGGAAATAAGAAAAGTAACAGTAACAAATATCTTAACACACAAAAATAGTGGCTTTACTCCAGAACCTTCCAACATCTTTATACGATACAATACATTACTCTCAATACAGGCTGGCCTCTACTGTATATTCTGTCCAGAACGGCTCAGCAAGCCAGTGCTGAGGGTTCTGTGTAATGTACTAAAATCCAGAAAATACCAATCACAAGAAGCACTTAATTAGCTTCTTTTTACAAACAAACATAAACAAAAGCGGTATACGAATAAAAAAAACAAAACAAAAAAACAACACCAAGAACAGCAAAACCAAGCACAAGTAGTAATGATCTATAATTAAGGCGAGTTAAAAATATTGCAGAATAATTTGGCCCCTGTGTCTCAAACAGACTGCCACAACAGTCAGAGCTCCCCGACTCTTAATCGCTGCAAGGATCCAGAGAAGGGAAAGAAGGATGAACTGAAATGAGAACCAAAACAAACAAAAAAAGAACAGAAAATTTAAAAATGTGATCCTCTTTGGAGAGAAACTGATTTTATTTGGTTTAGTTTGGTCTCTTCCTCAGGAGCGTCTTAAAGGGAACAGTGAGGACCTCCTTTCTCAAATAAATTCAAATAAAAAAATGAAATTAAGAAAAATAAAAAGGATGACTGGTAATGTGATTAACTCGTGTTTATCTAAGACTGTTTTTTCGAGTGCAGTATGAAGCTGGGAGGGGGGCACCCAAACCAGAACATAGAAAACTGTTGTTTTACCAACAACCTGATATGACAGATGACAAAGCAGTGCCCTGTGGGAAGAGTGCGAGTCCCCCTGAACGTCCTCCCTCTCGTTAAAAGCAGTCGGGCGGAGAAACCAAAGAAAGGGATAGAAAGTCAAGTTTCTGCGATACAAAGTGATGCTGACCCTCTTTTTGTTTTGTTTTGTTTTTTTTGGACTGGGACTGAAGGTCATTCCTGACAAAGACCCCTCCCTCCCCCCACAAACTGTCTCTCTACTCCCCTGTTTGTTAAAAAGGCTGGGGGCTAGCGGAGTCAGCTTTAAGTCCTGGGATCGCCTTTTGTACGAGGGATCACCGTCAGACTGTCCGGCTGTTTCTGCGGGTCTGAACGAAGGTATCGGGTCGCCCAAGAGGAGGAGGCATGGCTCTGTTTTTTTAATAAAGCTGTCCGAAGTCCGCCGTCCTCCTCTCTGTGAAAGCGGGGGCTGTGGTCCTGTTTTTTTTTTTTTTTTTTTTTTTTTAAACCAGCCTCTCCTCCCACCCTCGCCCCACCCTCTTGTCTCTTTCCAACGCTTCAGACCCATTCCTGCATGGAGCGTTTGCAGTACAGTATGTGGCGTGGCGTACCCTTCCTCTTGAACTGCACCACAGTGTAGACCAGCACCAGGAGGCACAGCGCGAGCACGCAGGGGATGACGATGGCGATGGCCTTCACCGTGTTGGCCTCGTTGTCCAGCTCGATCACCACGTCCGAGTTGCCGTCGTCGGTCGGTTGGCGGCCGGGGTCGATGGGCGTCAGATCACAACCCATGAAGTCCTTGAGGATGGAGCGAGGGTAGCCCGGTTCCACTCGGAGGAACTGGTTGTTGAACTTCCAGTACTCCTTCCCCTTGTAGAAGTAGGTAAAACCTGGAGTGGAGAGACGGGAAAAACAAACTTTAAGTGCAAAGTGGAATGTAGTTTTTCAAAAGATTCAAAGAGTCACTCAGCACTGGTTCAAGTGTCAAGTCTGCCATCTCTGAGAGGTAAAGTGGAGTGTAGTCATAGCCCTGACATAAGTGGTTCTTATGTTTTGCTGTTGGAAAGTCGTTTAAACTTAGACAATGGCTCCGAACCAGTTTTGAAACTGCCTTCAAACTTTAAACAAAGGGGCAACAGTGGATTGTGTCATTTGAAGTGCAAGTAATAAGTCAACCCACTAAAAATCAACAACGGCAAATAAGAAGATTTTCAGTTGCTGTTATGCTGCTCTTTAAAATACAAAAAAATGGAAATGTGCTTTAAGAAGTCACAGAACAAGTCATCAAACCAGATACAACAATGAGATTTTATATCAAGAGAGGACACCATTAAACTAAATGTCTTTTAAGGCGTATGTGCAGTGGTGGGAAAAAGCTTTAGGACCCCCGTAAAATCGCAAATATTATCATGAAATATTTGTGGAAAAATCTTTCTGTGTTTCAAACGGTGTGGCTGCATTAGACAGACACAAAAAATAAAAATGATACAAATGATTTATTTTGTTTACTATTTACAAGAAAAAGTAACATAAACTAAATTCTACCAAAATGACCCAATAGTCAAAAAGTCTTACGTATTTTTATGGAACCAATCAATTTGAAGTTTTTAATGGCTTTTTTTAGGATGTATGTAGTATTTTGGCTGTGACTGTACTAAAACAAATTGTAGCTGAAGACCTCAGAGTCATTCTTAATGCAATATTTCACCACTGTATGTACGCCCTGTGTGTGTGTGTGTGTGTGTGTATATATATATATATATATAGTATACATAGTATACATAGTATACACTAGTAGGAAAAGATTCACTTGAGTAAAATACCACAGTTTAATAACACTATCGTACTTTATAGTAAAAATATGCAGCTCAGTGGTTCCATTATCAGTCATAATATTGTTTAAATAGTTTTACTTACGCCTGACTATGTAAAATTATTTTATTGTTGTATCTGGTTGAGGTGCAGATCAATTTTTAAACAAATTTTTATTGTGTTGGTTTGTTTAACCAATAAAACTACAACGTATTTTATGAAGTTTCATGTTTCATATGTAAAACCTGCAAAGTAAGTAAGGACTGGTGTAAAAGAAAATGGAGATACTTTGGTAAAGTGCAAGTATCTGAGTAACTGTCCTCACTCTGTTTCTTTAGTTCACCACTCATCATACTTTAGGAGCTTTCTACTACTTCTTATGCCGTGAGACAAACTGGCCAAATACAATCCAATAATTTCCAACACCCACCTCACAACATTAAAAATCAACTCGATGACTTCATCTGGCAGATGTAGTGCTTGTGCCTGTTTACTCCCAATTCAGGAAGAACATTTTCTTTCGAAGGAAAATATTCCGTAAACCTGCCGTTCCTCTTAAAAGTAAAATACTGACTCAACTGAAGTCAAAGTGATGACAACCCACCAGTAAGGTTAAGAAAAGCCCACCTCAAACTACTTCACAACCAGTGTGGTGCTGCTGTTGAAGCGTTGTTTCCGTTTCAGCTCGACTGTTCAGCTAAGATGTCTCTGACTGTCTCTCAGGACTAAATATATCGGTCATAAAAGAGAAAGTACACCCATGCAGAAGCCAGACCCCACAACTAGAGTCACACAACAGCACAGCGAATGTCATCGAGACACAAGCTGCTTTTCAAATCACAAGAGTAACAACTGTTTTTGACAGGAACGTGTCTTTGTGCTGCCCAAATGAATACAGCCACCACAGTCCGCCACTGGCCACTCCATTTGGGAACCATTTTTGCAATTAAAATGGAAAGACAATCATTTCTCAGACAAACACAAGTCAATTTCAACAACTCTTCCGACGACAGTTTTTTCGGTTCCATGATAGCACCATATTGGGAAAAGGTTGCTTCCATTTGTGCTGACACTAAACGTTGCTGCCCGCTGCAAGTTACTGTCCCTGAAATGCTTGTTGGGAAAGTATATGCTGTGTAAAACTGAGCCTGACAGCCTGGCTGAATTCTCAAGCTCGCCTCTTCCTCGCTGGCCCCCTTTTACACTTTGTGTCTCGCGATTTATTATTCATGTACACCCTTCTCTGGGAAGATGAGGGAAGGAATGCTCTAAATTTCCAGTGAAGGAGGGCCAGGGCTTTTTAAATCACTTGTTAGCTGGAGATGTTTCTGGTGGGGAAGCAAAGAAGCACAGGGTGAAGTATTAAAAGATTCATCTTGGAAGGAGATAAAATAATGAAGCGGCATTGAGGGCATCCACAAAGGAAGAACTGCTCACAAATTATTGGAAACTGTATAGACCCTTTGTACGCCTTCTCCCATGAGGCTGTCACACACCTGGCAGCATATAAAACAGAGCGTTCATGAGATGTAACACTAGGTTCAATTTTAATGTTACTGGTGTTTTGGATGCCCAGGACATGATGTACCTATACCACTGACATACTACATCTAGTTCAGGGGCAGCAGGAAATCACAACTGATCCAGCAGGCGATAATTTTGGTTTCACATCCAACCAATAATCTATTGGGTGTGACTAAACGCTGGTTCCACTGGTAGGCCTGACATTTAACAGTTCTGCCTGTGTGTGTCTATGGATGACCTGCCCGGGTAGATAAAATCACTCGGTTTCAAGTAACGTAAGTAATCAGAAATCATTTTTGGCCTCACAACCTGAACAAGATCAGAGAGCGCAGTGCTCCACCAAGGCTGTTCATTCCCCTACATGGCATTGTCAGAAATGCAGAATATTGTTGTAGAAATGCAGCATTTGTTTATTAGTTACTGATGATCAGAAATCATGGCAACATAGAATGTGACCACTTAATATAGATGTACCCACAAACAGAATGAAAATGCACTGAGCACAGGTGTGTGTTATGCATGTGTACATTAAGTACGGATGTCGAACTGCGTGACCTGAATATGTAGGGGGCGGTGGGAACTGATGGAACTCGGAAACACCCCCACAATTTAATCAAATGTCCGACGGATAAGTCCTGACAAGTCCGTTCAATTGTTGTCATAGTTACAGTGACGCAGTGCCGCTATCTCGCAATGACACAGAAAGTCTGCAAAAAATCTGTGGATTCAGACTATAAGCCACTTCACTGCCAAAATCCAATCAGGTGGTCTTTGCGTCATTTCTGACTTTCCCTGAAAATTTCATCCAAATCTGTTAGTCTGTTTTTGAGTAATGTTGTGACAGACAAACATACACATATCCTTGGCGGAGTACTTATATGCTTGTGCCACTTAGGTGCACCCGTGCAACCAGATGTAAAACACAAATCTGGTGCCCTGATTCCAGTTTCCAGTGTATTTTGGGAAATCACATGCAAAGATTGATACCAGGTAGCAATGAGTTTAACCAAATAATTAGTTTAGCATAATGCCAGCAATCAAGGAGAAAGCCAGCTTGGCGAAGTTAGAATCTCACTTGCTTACTGGAACGTGTAAACCTTAATGATTCACATGTTGTATTCCTTGTGTTGTTTCATTTACAGGGATTTATGTGCTTTGAGTATTTCTTGGCAAGCAGTGGCAGGGAACGGTGGCTTCCCAGAGCCTTGTCGTCAAACTACTCTACACAACGCTCTCTGAGACCACAAATCTTTGTTTTTTTACACTTCTGTTTGTGTAGAGATTAAATAAATGTAACACAGTCTGCTAATTAGTGATCCTGGAGGCAGGTTTTTTCAACTTTAGACAGAGCCAGGCCTCCCAGCTGTAGCTTCATGCACAACTCACATACATAAGACCAGAATGTATCGTCTAAAACTCTTGGCACCCGAGCAAACACATGTATTTTTGAAAATGTTTAATCTTGTACGGCTTATAAAAGGGTTGGACTCGTATTGTGTTCCATGAGAAAGCACAGTTCGGTCTTCCCAACCTGACCACTTGCAGTCTGAGCAACATGTGGTTGTGTACGCAAGTCAAACACAAGCCAATCTACACACAACGCCCTTTAAGTTCTCATTTAGACTTCAGCTGCGTATTGTGATTAGCTGAAGAATTATAACCGCTGTTGGAGTTTTATTCTTTCCAACCTGGCAGCTGCTTCTGCAATACTTTTCTCCTACATTTAACACAAATTAAGCAAAAACAGGATTTTTTTTTAGAGGTAGAGAGATCCAGATGAAGCAACAGATAGAAAGCAAACATACAGTGTAGTGACAAGAATGGCTATTAGGAAAGGGAACGGGCAGTGAAGGGAGAATGAGAAGAGAGACAGGCTGAGGTATCGTGGGTTAGAGCCAGGTCAGCGTCGCCCTGGGGCCTCTGCTCTGAAACGTGCTGCCTCACCCACACTACCATCGGCTGCAGCAGCATACTCAATTATGCCTGGTTATCTGGGTCAATGTTATGAGCGCGCCACTTGACACAGTCTGTGCAAACAGCCAGCCTGCCAAATAAATGCATGCCGACACATATACGAGCAGAAATACATAGACACATCATCGTCCCCTTGGGTATCAATCCACCCTTCATGCTCTGATTGACGCCTGCTCCACCTGGCCTCACCGGCAGACACGCCCGGCGACGGATCTGGCAGCAGATCCTCGGCACAGATGGCCGGAGCGTTGAACACCACCTGCTCTTTATTTTCCAACCAAGCTGCTGCCAAGACCAGACCCAAACCCACCTGGCACGGTGCGGCCAATGGGAAAAGCTTTCCCCTCTTCAGACTACGTCGCTGGCCTATCGGTGAGCTCTCTGAGAGTTATAAATCCCGCCTCCCCACCCTTGGCAAGTGCCACTTGGCTTAAACCGGAATGAGCGCCCAGCGGTGGTCTTGTCCTTTCTGCTTTCCACAGCCCTGCTCCAACTGGGTCTTATGGCACACTGAGCAGGATGAACTGATTATGGAATATTTCGCTTGTGAAACAATTCAAAAACAAGACAGGCATTTCTGGATAAACTGACCTGTTTTCATCTTGTGTTTGCAATATGCAAACACTGCTTGTTTCCCTTGATATTGCATGTATGGAAGTGTGCCACCCACCAAGACTCGCTGTAATAACTGGGGCAAATTTCAATCAATGCTACCCTGGTTTACCTCCCACACAGTGTGTGCCAGTGACCAGCTGAAATCAATGCAGCCTGGAACATGAACTGTGCTGTTATTGCCAAATCAGAGTTTTGGGCAGGACAAATCGTACCATTGGCTTTGTCGACGAAGGCCCCCTGTGGCGAGTCAGGCACACCTCTCCACACTGTGATGGGCTTAGGATATCCAGGATCCATGGTTCTCATTTCCTCATTGTAGCGCCAGTACCTAAACAGGAACAAATGATGAGCCACAGGAAGACAAAGCTGGTACTGTACGTCTATAAATGTGGAGGAAATAGGGTTGAAACTGACAACAGATGGTAGATTATGTTCATATTTAGTATCTTAACACCGCATGTCAGGTTAAGGGCATCCTCTAGATGACTGTATCTGAATTAAGCCGAATAATATCAGTCAAAACAGCAGTGAGAACCACTGGGCAACACGCAGTTTGCAGAAGAAAGCCCTCAACATACCATCATTTATTGATTCAGAGAGCCCATGCTATATATTTGGGGGAGTTTGCTTTCCTTTAGCTTGCTATGTAGCTGTTTTCTGCAATCTTACAAAGCCTGCAGTTCAAGCCCACAGAAATCCCTGCTCCTTACCTGCCTGAAATGCCACGCTTTATCTTCGGCTACTTATTTATGCCACCATCTCACACACATTTGCACAGCTAGCTTGCCACGAGGCAGAGCATGTTGACAAACTCTAGTCAACCCCCCATAATACAACTCCAGATCTGTAAAAGTGCACATAATGGGATCTTTAAAACTATAACTTCTACAGTCAAACATTTACTCTGAAACCATTTTTCACACTAATCAAATGAGATTACAGACAGATGACAAATTAAAGCAAAACTTAATGACAGTAGTTTCGATGTGATAATGCTCCGTGTCCACAGAGCAAAAGGGGTCAGTGAACTGACAGCGTGTTAGATGGTGTTCTTTAGTACCATCATTAAAGCACAAAATGAAATCTGAAGTAGAATCTACTCAGTCTGTGGTCATGTCTAACCTTTGTTAAAAGATACTAACTATACCGTATATATTAGAATATATTTGTATGATCCTATGTCCTAAAAGAGATTTGCAACCTAAATCTTATCTAAATCAATGGTCCTCTTCCACTCATACCCACCTATCCTCTTTAAAGAAGTAGGTCTTGGCCACGTCCTCCCACCACACGGCGGTCTCGATGCTCTGGGCCGGCATACCGTGGCCAAACTGGGTGATGTCCTTGGGGTATCCAGGCTGCAACACCGTGTCCTTAAACACCCAGAACTGCTTCCCTGCACATCAAGGAGGAGACAGGGAAATAAATTAGAAGAACAAGGACAAGTAACGGCAGGGATTACCCTCCAGGAGGAAAACGTACGTGAAGGACAGATACAAGCCTCGTAACAAACGGTAGGCAATAACCTGTTGCCTTGTATTACTGTATTTGATGTTGATGTTTCCCTAATTTAAAATAGGTCGCAAACATGGTGACAAGTTCTCCTTGCCCTTGCTTAAAGGTACTCTGGGAACTTTTAGGGGCTGGCAAACAGAGCTGGTGACTGCTTAGCTGAGATAAAAAAGAAACAGCACCGACCCTTGTGGGAAAACTGGCGACCAAACAAATCAAATTAAAGCCTTTTTTTGATAGTTTCCCAGCCCCATGAGGCAAAGAAAACACCTGGACTGTGGGCTATTTTTAGGGAGGGCTAATGTTGCTGAAATATTAAAAATCTTGAAATATTCTTAAATCATATTACATTGTGTGTTCCATTTGTTCCTCTTTTCCACTCTTCTCGCTACACATTCTTTCCTGTGGTGTAATTAGGTTAAACTGCACATTTCTGACACAGTATGACCCCAGGAAGTGCGTTTCTCTATCAATGGTGGAGGTGTAGTTTGGCCCAGGAGGAAGTGTGTGTGCGGGGGAGGTGTGTGTTACAAAAGAAAAGACGCAAGTGGAATGACGAGGGCAGAGCACATACAGTTTTTTATTATTCCCTTTTGATTTGGTAAGTCGCTGGAATGAGGCCTAAGGCTACAAATGTTCAATATTTTATGCAAGGGAAAATAAAATTAATCACAAAGACTATAAATATGATAATATCTCCAAATTGGATGTACATTTTACTGAGTCTTTCAATAATCTCAGGAATGACAGAAATAAATGAGCACCTCTTTTTGCCAGCTTGAGAGCGAAAACATGAAAAGACCGACAAAGAAGAGAAACAGCAATAAAGCGGCGGATAAATGTACAATATGCTCCTTCTAGGACCTGAATGTACCTGTTTCTTAAAAAGACTTTTGTTCTTTGCAGTTTGATTAATATTTGAGAACATGAACACTTCTTCCCCAAAGAAAACAGAATCAAACATTCAGATGTAAAATATCTGTGCGATGTTTGCAGAAGCTGATTAACACGCTGTGTTTAAAGAGCCGGATCCTGACTCCTCCTGGGCGTCTAACTAAACACCAGCCAGGCTGGAGACCATGTGGAACTTTTGCAATGTCAGCTTTAAGATGACCTGAGCCCTTTTCTTTAACAAATACAGGAAATGGGAGTGAAAAAAAAAGCAGACGTGATATTGCAGCAATATTTGCACTCTCTTTCTTGCTCCATAAAGGGCGCACATGTGACATTTAACCTTAAAGAAGTAAACTATAAGAGAGTTACAGATGGAGCGTAGGAAGGAACAGTAAGACAGGGTGTTGGTCGAATGTTAAGTGGGAAGGAGAGACCTGTAGTGGCCTCTTTTTGGAAAGGAAATTCCTGTCATTTCACTTACAGTGCTCCATCGCCGTGGGTCACGTTTCCTCTGGCCTTGACACACACACACTAACACACCCCACCCTGAGATTAATAGTCTCCAATCCCTAACAAGAATGAGTTCAAGTTGATTCACAAAAAAACCCCAAACTACCCTTTCTCCCCTTTTTATTCTACATAAAATAGGATTCTCCATTCCGTCTTTCTTTTTAAATTGGAGTCGACTTGCATCGCCCTCCACATAAAAGTCTAGCTTCATCTTCAGAGCTGTGAGGGCTGCTTTGATGTAGTGGCAGCTCCAGCATCTGCTGCAGTGCAGCGACTAATCCTCTGCTTGCCCTCAACAGTGTATGAAGAGTGTTATATAGGATGAAGATTTGTTCCATAAAAGAGATGCCTCCTCCTTACACAGGCCACACACAAGCACACATCGTAGAGGAAAACCAACCACACATGTGCCTGTGCGTACTGCAGTTAAGATGCACATGCACACCCATCATGGCTCTGTGGTAAAACTGCTTGACAGTTTGCTTGAAACCATCAAATGCAAAGAATATGTCAAAGAATCTGCAAAATACATTCTACCACATTCATGCAACTGAAATTACAGGGTTTTTCTACATGCTCTGACCTGAACCACAAAGTTTATGAAAATTTCAGGCCTGTCAGGGCAAAATGTTAAAGCGGTGCTCATGGGGTTCTGATTGGAGTTCGATACCTTTTGATCTCTGCTGTGTGTCATTGCCCTCCTCTCTTTTACCATAATTTCTGCCAATCTCAACTGCAACTATCAAATAAAAGCAAAATCATGTTTAAAAAGTAAAGTGTAAAGGTTGGATTAACCTGTGTGTGTGTCTGCTCTAGTCTCTGCTACAAACTTTAGCAGGTTCTCTTCACTAGGTCACTATTTTCACTGGTAGCCTAGTTTTATCTGCTAAGGTAAGGATCATATTAGCTACTATAACTACTACTATAACTATAAATACATTAACAAAAGCTGTACAGCCGCCGGAAGGCAAAATGCTGGGATATCAAATTTGAGGATAACATTCACAGCTCTGCCCTGAACTTAACTTGGTCTGGGAAACTTTACACTCCAACAACCCTTTACAAACTCACACGTTACTTACTGTAAGACCTCTTTCTCCATCTTAAGTCAGAATGAATAACTTTTAATAACATTATTATTCAGAATCAGCACTAGTATTGTATGATAACAGTAGCGCTAATTAGCTCTAAACTGCCTCACAACAATAATGCTGCTTGAAAACAGTTCCGTTTTGTCTTTAACATGTAGCTTTGGCATTATTTCATCTACAATGCATTCAAAACCCTTTTAATATAATTCTTGTTTTAGAAAAAATCAGCTGGAAACATTAATAAAACAACTAGAGACTGAGCTTCAACCAGTTCACTGATTTTTTGTGTTAGCGTTAGCACCCACTTACAAGCCACAGCTGATAAAACTGTCTTCAGATTTTAGTATTTCAAATTGTAACATACATCTAATGTACATGCTAATACTCATATATGTGCCTCAAGCTAATGTTGGCAGACATATTGGCCCAGCTGATGCACTGCTCTTCCTTTAATCTAAAATAACCTACTTTCAGACATGTCAGCGTGATACAAATGAAGCTAGCAGCTCTGTCTGTCCTCTGACACAAAAGGCCCAATCAAGCTCTGATTGGACTCTGCCTCCCAGGAGGAAAACGCATACTGATGTATAGATGTCGCTGCATATGCACGGTGTCTGGATGTAACCCTGCAAGAAGCATCACTTTAATTTGATTCAATTTATAATGCATCCTCTTACCTGCCATTTAGACTAAATAAAGAGTTCTACACATAAATTACTCAAGATCTACCTGCGTGCTGAGCTGTGAATGATGATTCTGTGATGATGTTCAGGCTGAGTAGAAAAGCGGACAGCATGCTTGAGTTGCATTAATTTCAAATACACCTTCTTGATATGGATATCCAGTGTCTTAGAAGAATGGAAACAGGGAAGCAATGACTAAAAATTGGCACTAGGCTTCACTGTAAGAATGAACAACACATGCTGAATCTACTTCTAATGTATACCAGTGGTGTCTGCTTTCTGACCTGCTCTATGATGCCGTAAAAATTAATCAGTGTCTTAGTCATGACTTCAGCGCAAACTCGACTCTGAAGTCCCCATCTGTGCATTTATCTTAAAAGAATTCATCAGACCAGGAGCTATTAGAGGATATTCAAAGCGGCTGCTTAGACAAGGACCTAGAGTGCTGCATTTTGCTTTCTGACCGACTTTCTGCCTAATTTTTTTCTTCCAAAATGGGGACAGACGGAATAAGGCCTTCTGGGAAATCAGCTGTGTGTGTTCAAATGAAAAATGGCATTCTGTTAGTATAAATTTTCTAAATCTATGCAGCCCGGATGGAGAGCGTGGTGGAGGAAAAGGCAGCAAAATCAAACTTGCAAAGTCTGCGGTGCGCACGGGACCAGCAGTCTGCATTTCCAGGAATTGTTTGGTGTTGAAAATAGAAATGGGTTTGAGAGAAGATTTGTAGTTTTTATCCCAGCAGACTTCCAGTGCTTACCTACATCTCCTTTTGTCAACACTCGTCTCTCTCTCTCTGTCTGCCACCCCGTCCGCCTCTATGGAGCAAATACGAGCGCTGCCATGTTTCTTTGCTGTTTCTTTTGAGTGGCTTTTCAGCTTTAGACATAATTAGCTTTAAAGCTCTGTGTTTTGGGGCAAGCTTAGTCTAGATTTGAATATGTACACAAATCTTTTTAGAAAGGTGCAAAAATCTAAATTGGGCACCATCAAGCACAGACAGGAAGCAGTGAACCTCCTTGGCATGTGTTGTGATTGTGATTTCTAAGAGCTATGCATGCTAATTATGTACAGCTACAGTTGACGATTTACGCTAAAATACAGTGCCTATCATAAGTATTCACCCCCCTTTGATGCTTTACTCTTTTATTGCTTTCATAAATCAATCATGGTCAATAAAATTTAGCTTTTTTAACAAAAAAAATATTAGAAAAAAACTCTTTAATGTCAAAGTGAAAACAGATTTCTATAAAGTAATGTTAATGAAAGAAAATTATATAAATGAAAATAATTGTTTGCATAATTATTCACCCCCTTCAAGTCAGTATTTAGTAGATGCACCTTTGGCTGCAATCACAGCAAGTGAGTCTGTGTGGATAGGTCTCAATCAGTCTTGCACATATGCCCACTGCAATTTTGCTCCATTCTTCTTTGTAAAACTGCTCAAGCTTTGTCAGGTTGCACAGGTATCAGGCATGAACAGCCCTTTTCAAGTCCAGCCACAAATTCTCTATAGGATTGAGGTCTGGGCTTTGACTCGGCCACTCCAGAACATTTACCGGGTTCTTTTTTAACCATTCCTGTGTAGCTTTTGCAGTATGTTTTGGATCATTGTCTTGCTGGAAAATAAATCTTCTTCCAAGATGTAGTTCTCTTGCAGACTGAAAAAGATTGGCCCCCAGGATTTCAGTGTATTTTGCAGCATTCATTCTGCCCTCTATCTTTACAAGCCTTCCAGGTCCAGTTGCTGAGAAACATCCCCACAGCATGATGCTGCCACCACCATGCTTCACAGTGGGGATGGTGCGTTTTTGGTGATGTGCAGTGTTTGGTTTCCGCCAAACATGACGTCTTGTCTGATGGCCAAAAAGCTCAATTTTGGTCTCATCAGACCAAAGAATCTTCTTCCACTTGACCATGGAGTCTTCCACGTGCTTTTTGGCAAACTCTAGTCAAGATCTAATATGACTTTTCTTCAACAGGGCTTTCTCATTGCCACTCTCCCATAAAGCTTTGACCGGTGAAGAACCCGGGCAGCAGTTGCTACATGCACAGTCTCTCCCATCTCAGCAGCTGAAGCTAGTAACTCCTTCAGAGTAGTTGTAGGGGTCTTGGTGGCTTCTCTCACTAGTCTCCTACTTGCACGGTCACTCAGTTTACGAGGGCGGCCTGATCTAGGCAGATTCATACAAGTGCCATATTCCTTCCATTTCTTGATAATTGATTTCACTGAACTCTGGGGGATGTTCAGTGCCTTGGAAATTTTTTTAACAATCCCCTGAATTGTACTTCTCAATAACCCTTTCCCTGAGTTGCTTAGAGTGTTCTTCTGTCTTCATGGTGGAATGGTAGCCAGGAATACTGATCAACCACTCTCTGGACCCTTCAGACACAGATGTTTTACAACTCAATCATTTGAAACACACCAACACCACTCAGGTGATCTTCATTTCACTAATTGTGAGACTATTGGCAACAATTTGATGGACCTCTATTGAATTAGACCATTAAATTAAAAATAATTATGCAAACAATTATTTTTATTTATAGAAATCTGTTTTCACTTTGACATTAAAGAGTTTTTTCCAATAAATTTTTGTGTTAAGAGAGCCAAATTTTATTGACCATGATTGATTTATGAAAGCAATAAAAGGGTAAAACATCAAAGGGGGTGAATACTTATGATAGGCACTGTATATCACTAGCCCCAATAACACATGTATTGTTATTATTAAAGGTCAAAATTGGTTGATTATGGTGAATTTTCAAACCCAGCAAAACATTGCTTTAATCTTCCCCAGATTTACACTGAACTCATACACAGATAAGATCAAGGCAGTGGTTTGAGTGAGCATGATAACATACAGCAGTTATTGAAGATAAAAACCCTCTAAACACAGACACGTGCAGAAAATGTGTGCAGGGCATTAAAAAGACATGAGCATACAGCTTATATAAAAAGACAACAGGGAATCCATGTAAACAAAACACATCGAGGGATTCTTGTGGATGAATAATACATAGGATAATAACAACATGAGGCTAATGTAAACCAGAGCTGCACACAATGTTTTGATTGGACTTCAGAAACTGCAGGATCAGAATAAATCAAAGCTTTATGATGCTTTGCCTCTAATGGAAAAAGGCTTTACAAAGCAAGATGATGGCAACAGTGATGATGGTAATGGAGAGCACAGCCTTACCTTTGAAGAAGACAAACTTGCCCTCGCTGTTCTCGTAGACTGCATCTATCTTGGGTGGGAGGCCCCTCCAGAAAACGCTGATAAGCATGGGGTATCCCGGCATCACAGAGTTGTCTCTCACCCGCCAAAACCAATGGTCCTGAAACGCAACAATGGAGGGTGTTAGGAAACAAAAGAGTACGATAAAGGTCAAGCATGACTTAAAAATACCAACTGATGGGTGTAATACAAGGGTGGGTTGAGCATAAAAGTTGAACACTGCCACTGTGATGGCATCCGTTGATTCGTAAAGTATGGTTGTAAAGCCTTGAGTTCGGGATTTAGTTGTTGCCATCTTGGTCTTTGGAAACCAAATGTTACAAGTGAAGAGTAAGTCTGTTTCAGAACCCGAGGACACTATGTAAGCCCACATGTTGACAACCTTTCAGTCACAAGGTAGACATGTCCTAAAGACACCCCGTTTTACTGTTTATTTTGTTTGGGACCAAAATAATAATAATAATAATAATACATTTTTATTTGTATAGCACTTTTCCAAAATACTCACTTTACATAGTTACACTATAAAATCAGCAAACAATAAAACAGAGGAACATCGTAGAACAAGTCATGAAACACATCATAAAAATAAATTAGTATTATATATTAAAAGCAGTTCTGAACAGGTGGGCCTTGATGAGTGATTTGAAAGTGGTCAAAACTTCAAAGGAGACTGGAAACTAACAACTGAGACCATAAACCCGTTGGAAAATATGTACTGAGACAAATCAAGTCAGAAGTAGGGTCATTTTCTCATACACTTCCATAAAATTGGACTTTTTTCTTTCTGCCCCCTACTGGCTATTCAGACCCGGAGGCTACGTCCATCTTTTAACGGATTACATTTAGGATATAAGACAACGTCTGTGCATTTTTCTTCATGAGAAGTGGTTCACGAAAAATAGGATTGGTTAAAGCAACCAGATAGTGAATTTCTGTGTTGCATATTTCTTGTCAACCGGCTTCTCAACTGTTCTTGAGAGTGGAATGAATTCACTGCTCCTTGTAGCCAAAGTGCCGTAAAAAGAAAGTCACTATCATTACAGCTCTGGCCAACATCAGAAATTCAGCTCAATTCAGTTCCATTTATATAGTTCCAATTCACAACATAATTCATCTCAAGATACTTCCCATAGTAGGGTCACGATTTCACAAGATTATATTAGTGAGAAAATCCCAACAAATCCAACGATTTCATTTTAACAAGCACTTGACAACAGTGGGAATAATAACTTTCCTTTTAATAGAGAGAAATGTTAAAAGAACCAGGATCAGTGAGACAAAGCATCTAACCTGACTGGTGTAAGGAGCCTAATTATAATTAATACACCAGAGTGAAGACGAGAAAGATGAAATGTATGCTTTGAGTGAGTTTTCAAATGATTATTTTTTGATTTACAACAGCAACGCCTGTGTAACTCAATATGTAGTTTATTGGTCTGCAATTCTACTGTTGTTGAAGAGATAAAGCTAGCAAGTAGCTTTTGAACAAAGCTAACAGATAAAGATATTTGTGTTGGTGATCAAAAATAGAACAAGAAAGAGTGAATACTGAACTTACAGTCATCGGGTGGTCAGAAACATGACTAGAATTAAATGACAAGATTACTATGCATCAGTTGGATGTGTAAATATGAACGTTGGCAAACACATTGCCATCAACATTAAAGGTCACAGTTGTGTTTACAGTTTGTTTCCACTGCCCCAAGTGACCAAAAAATCATTTAATGCAGGAATAACCTCTGATAAAGGGCAGCGCAGCGCCGCTTCCCTGAGCTTTTTATTAGAAAGCATCCAGGACTGTTTCCCAGTAGATAAGACACAATTACATGATGCGTGTGTTTGTAGATGGGAGGTCTATTTGTTGTATCTCTATGAGGAAAATCAAGTAGCGACAAAATACAAAAAGAAGTCTCATTAAAGAAAAAGTCTCATGCAAGAGTTTTAATTACTTTCAATGTTTCTTGAGACCAAACAGCACACTGCCCCAAGGCGAGTAAAAATCTATAAAGACTCTGCATATTGTAACACACTTGGTGGTAAATTCTAACATCTGATATTGGTGAATTCAGACCAACTCCTCGCTTTGCTGCTCGAACAACAAAGCCTGCTCGTGACGATCAACTCCGGCTGCTGCTTTGACAGCCGTGATGCCTCTAAGATCCACATACACTCTCTCAGGTTGCCTGGAAAGCTTCAGTGACAGTCACCTCACATGCAGAGCTTGAAGAACATACTGGGGAAACCATCAAGTAACAGGGGCAAAGTGATAGCCAGGAGCTTTATGAGAAGCCAAGAGTCTCTGATTTCCTTTGGGGGGAAACGTGAGCGCGGCCAAGTGGAAGGTGTGTCTTTTTGATGTTGGATGAAACTTGATGACAGAGGGAGCCGGGGTGAGACCCAGCTGTGAAAGCCATTAGGACTCAGCGAGATGTTCCACCCTTTGGCAATGACTGGCCAATTGCGCCTCCTGAACTTGCCGACCGCTCGGGCCAAAAAGCCTGACCTCGTAGCGAGTGACGCAGAGTCAGAGAGAAGGGAGACAACACATCATCATACCCTGCTTCATTCACAGCGAAAGCTAAATAAACAGCCAATTCATCAAGCACTCTCTGTGCTGCTCTCTTTCTCTCTGTGTCTAATACAATTGTTTCTCTGGGACTCTCCACTCTCCCCAGACTCTTCCTCCTCTTTCTTTTCATTTCCCCTTGTCTCTCATTCCAATTCCTCCTCTCTTCCTCTCCCACTCTCACTCCATACCTACTGCCTCTATAGATTTCAATTGTTCAGCATTTTCTTCCGTACACGGCTCGGCCCAGTAATTGAAAACAGATCAAACTGTGAAATCCGACCCATTTGAATCCTTTTGACTTTATAAAAAGGAAAATGTTCTTTCTCCCACCCGCCCGTCCCACTCCTGCTCTGAAAATAAAGCTCAGGCGAGCAGACTTCACTTGTAGAAAATTTCAGCAGGCACTTTGCAATTACAGGAATGTCCAGAATGATCACAAGTTCAGTCGTAGCAGAAGTTGGAAATATTACAGCGCAAACTGTTCATGTTGTCTGCTTTGAGTAAAAGGGCAGTGGAGTGTTTGTCATGCATACTGTCTCATGCTGCATGGTAATGCTTTCAGAGCTATAAGGCTGAATTACCATATGCTCTCTATAGGAATATGACTTGTGGACTGCATTAATAAATTGTTTCTACCAATGGGTTTATGTCGGTGTTGAGGATAGCTTGTGAAGTAGAACAGAAATTTATGAGCTGGGTGTTTTTTATGCTCAAAATAAACAATGTACGAGATATCACTGTATCGCATTAGGCAACTGATCTGCCACATTGACAAATCATCTTTTAGCTTCAGAACAGCATTGTAGCTGCTATGTATTAATACTTACCATATGTACCATTTGTTGGGTTTGATCAAAAGACTTGATGATACTCATAATGCTACAATCAAACCTAAAACAGCCACAAAGATGCAAAAAATGGTTCACAACGAAGACATGTAAACCAAAAAGTGACAAAAGAAAAGTACAAACGGATGCACATGACAGATAGACTACAACAACACATAAAACATACAAAAACAGACATAGTAGGACTACAAAAGGATCCAAAATAACTGCAAAAAGATGTAAAACATTCACAAGGTGACAGATTCAAAACTCAAGAATTTACCCATGTTGATGTCTTTATTCAAAAATCATATACAGCGTCCTCCATAATTATTGGCACCCCTTGTTAAGATGTGTTGAAAGCCTTAAAATAAATTCAGTTTTTATTGCAGGAGCACACCCTCACACTGAAAATTGTACAAAATGTATTATAGGAGAAGATTAGGTGTTGTTTTTTTGGCAAAAGGGGGTTGTACAGAGTATTGCTAATAATTGTGGCACACATGATTTGACGTAAAAGCATTATTTCTTATTGTGTAATTTTATCCTCACTGAATAAATGCACTTGAATTAAAGGTTAGATTTTCCTCTATTTTTCATTGTGGTCCTGTATTATGTAGAAAAAACTGAATTCATTAGAAGCTAAAGAACACATCTTAACCAGGGGTGCCAGTAATTATGGAAGGCGCTGTATGTAATTTTATCAACTCGAAAATGAACACTATGCACTCTCTATATTTGTGAAATTTAAATATATAAAAATGGAAAAATTAAGAAATTAGCAAAAATGGGAGAAAGAGTGTCGAGAGAACTCTGCTATTTAGAGAAAAGAGGAGAATATAGAATGACAAAGGGAGACAACAACAAAGCATTAAAAAAAACCTTTATCCGTAGTGTTTTTATCCTTCAAAGGGCAAAAAAATAAATAAAGGCTTTGTTGTGTTTGGTGGGGTTAAGCCCAACTGTAACGAGGTTAAGGCCAGAACCTCCAACATCCAGGTCAGCCCTGGGTGAGCATCTGCTGCTGCTATGTGTGTCTGTATCTGCGCAAAGAGATGAGAATGTGACAGATAGTGGTGTTAGGATGGCAGTGGCGTTGACCTCTCGCTTGGTTTATATGGGGCACACGCTTTACTGTAAGCAGAATGAGTGCAAATAATTCAGAGGGATGAGGATTAAAGTTGAAGCCTGAGATCACAGCACTGAGCTGCAAAATCTACTCTGTTCACCGAGGAAATGAAGTGCAGAAGACCAGCTCGTTTAATGTGTGTGTGTGGTTCTGTACAGCCTTGAACAAAACCCCTCCAAACTGCATGAACAAAACTGCAATCGTTGTAAATAATTAAGCGTGACCTTGAACAGCAGTGGTCAGAGCAATAAACAGCGGTTCAACTTTTCAACCTGCAGCTGTTTCTTTCCATTACTGCTCATTCTAATATGTCAGCTTTATGTCTGCATGGCGAGATTTTCCGATCCAATAAATGTCAACACAGCACAGTGCTTTATGCAGGCACTTTAATCATACATGTAAGCCTCCATTCTGAAAATCAGAGAGCAGCGGGGTGTTCAACAGGTGAAGCATCAAGTGCAGAAGATACAGCTACATCAAAGCATTGTAGAGACGTGCTCCTGTATTGCGAGTCTGTGATCATTATTGTGCAGTTCTATGATCTAAAATAAGCTTCAGCCACATTAAAAAGAGTGAGTTTCCTGAGAATAGAAGTTACATGACCGTGGGAAGCAATAATAGGAGCTGTTTATTGGAATTATAAGTGTTTATGTTTAGATAAACAGTCTGATATCATGGAAACTTTGATTTTTTGCTGTCTTGCTAAGAGCTATAAAACATGATTGATACCACTCTCATGTCTGTAGGCTAAACTAAAGCAAGGAGACAGTTAGCTTAGCATAAAGTCGGGAAGAACTGGGAAAAATTTCATGTTTTAAATGTGCCCATATGAAACAAATCATATATAACATACTAATTCGTATAATTCTGAATAGTCTTCAGAGGGATTGTGTTTTGTTTAGACATCCTCTTTCCAGCTTTATGCTAAGCTAAGCTAAGCTACCCGTCTAACTCAGCGGTGTTGATCTTTTCTTCTAATGCACTTTTTCTAAGGACTCTTAGAACGGATAAAAAGAATCAGTATCAAAGTTGATGAACTTGACACGGTAATCAGCTCTTTAGTCAAGTTTGACTTTTTAAGCCTTTTAACTGGTCAAAATTTCATTTGGTGTCATTGTAAAGTCCACTCAGTCTTCCTGCTTTTTCTGGACTCTCCATATCTTTCCTCCCAGTACTGGAAAAGAGAATGATTCTAAGAAGGGTGAACAGTCTACTGCCGACTTGGCCACTGTGTTCTCATTAATAGATGTCGGAATCAAAGCATGTCTCCAACAATCCTCAACAGCAAGGGACCCTCCGGCATCCCAGAATCCCTAGCACTATATCTGGCCACATCAAGGAAGGAAATGTCCCTCGTTGAGTGGGGGGAGGGAGGTAGTTTCCCTTATTATACACTGTCTCATGTGGAAAGATGGGCAATAAACTGACAATGGAGGTTTGAGTAGAACAAAGTCAATTCAAGCAGTTTTTCTTGATGCAGGGAGAGTTTCTGTATAAATATATTTGCTTGTATGTATCTAAGTCTGTTTTTCCCCTTTCTTATATCTGCAAATGGGCACAGTGAAAGCCTCTGACTGTGTCTATGCACTGATCTTTTAAAAAAAGAACTGCAATTGTCATTAAATGAGAGCTACAGTACAATGAGCCAGCATAACAATACATGCAGCCTTTCCTTTACCATGGCTTTTACATAAAGGTCTTAGAGAATTATAAATAATTGGCTTTGAGACTAGGAAACTGGAAAAGCTCAACTTTTAACAAGAAATAAATTCACAAAGTGGCTAATTTTGCTTGCTGATGTCCTCGTGTTGGTCTTGTTGCATTATTGTTCCATTACGAAAATATTAAAGCTTTAACGGAAGTATGTTGTAGGGAATGTTTGGTCTAAATCCCTAAATCCCTGTTCGGATTTTCTGGCTCTACAAACTCAAAAGATAGCAGCGAGCCATAAACCCAAATCCAAACTTCAATAATGATGTCTGAGACTCTACATCCATATTTTACTACACTCCAAGCCTGATGGGAAATGAATGGAGTCTTGGAAACTTTCTGTCTGGTTGTTGTCAGACAGTATCAGTCTCACAGTCCGGCGGTACAGCTGGATAAAAGCGGCTGCAATTAATGCCAGAGAAGAGCACTATTCATGTGTGTACGCATGCATATACATGACTGGTGGGATACCATATGGTGTGTGGGTTCAGAGAAAGTTGAACC
Source organism: Acanthochromis polyacanthus (assembly GCF_021347895.1). Classification (NCBI taxonomy): domain Eukaryota; kingdom Metazoa; phylum Chordata; class Actinopteri; family Pomacentridae; genus Acanthochromis; species Acanthochromis polyacanthus. The sequence goes on from NC_067132.1 coordinate 12,933,893, forward strand.
TGAAGTGAGTTCAACCATAAAACTGGTAACTTTGTAGTTTTAATGGGACATTTACTGGTGACACTGGATCCAGGCAGTCATCTGTGAACCTTAACTGACCCCATGTCACCTCCGTAGAAAAGAAAAATGAGCCACCATAAAACAAGCACTTTAACAAGCATGACTCCAAGCCTGCCTCTGTAGATTAACAGGCCTTGTGTAAATCAGGTACCTCTCAGCACTGGTGGGAAGAAGAGCTTAACACTGCACTAATGACACCTACATCTGCAGTATCTGCAAGAGATGTATTCAGGAAATATAGGCCATAGACATATATAGATGAAGCTGGTATTTTAGAAGTTATAGGGGGTATGTCTAATGAATGACTATATGCACTGTATGTTGATTTTCAATATGTCTTCTGTGTTTCCCCAAACTTCATCAAAGTACAATCCTGAATCTGTAATTCGTCACCACACTCATTACTGTACTAACTGGCACTGATCATGCAGAAGTCCTGCTGTAATAAAGAATATATTTATCTTCATGACTTGGCATGCAATTGAATATTCAACAGTTTCCCCAGCAGTCCTTTGATGAACTGTACTACTCTGTGATTTCAAAAGTGGAGCATTTAAATATTTTTGAAAACAATAACCTCTGCCTCTGCAGGGCAACACACGATTCCTGGTTTCACCATTTTCCGTTGCTATAAACATGAAGAGTCAGAGGCTGTTTGTGCAAATCACTGATATTACAAACTCTGAAAGGATCTAAAAGTATAGCACAGGAGAAATATTTGTTGAAATGACCTGGCATCCCACTGTCTATATTGCAAATAACCCCATAGATTGAAAAGAAATGTTCTATTTACATGTAAATGGGCGGGAGGGCAATATACAAACCTGTAGCCTCCATTTTACTTTCAAAAGGAAGAAAACAATCAAGAGGGAATAACATTCAAAGTTTTGACAAAAGGAATCATCACACTGGTGCCGTGAATGAAGGCTCTTCTGAAAAGATAACTGTAACTGACCATCATCTCTTTCTTTAGCTTTATTTTGCCTTTTGAAGAACAGAAGCTTCCACTGAAATCAAGTCTGATCTCTGAATTGTACTAAAATGCTGACAGTGAGCTGCAAATGCCAACAAGTCGTGCAGTTAATAACTGTTGAGGAAAAAAAACGCCCAATTAGTCAATTTAAGCCAAAAAGTAACTGATTTCTCCGTGATAAATGTAGTTTTTGCTTCCTAGAAAACCTCATTGCTCCCAGTGTATTTCACCAGATAAACCTCACTCTAAGGCCCCCTACTTTACATTGCTGGACCACCTGTGGACCTTAGGGCCAGTGAGACAGCTGAGATCTCTGCTATAATGACTTGGCATCGACCAGACTCCAGTCTTCCAAAACAATCAAGTAGGGACGGTGAGTACAGCCAAGCTGTGCAGGCCAAATGGACCTACAAAATGGAGTTACCAAGCGAAGAATCAATGGAACCGTTAAGCATTGAAGAAATCACCCATATAAATGACAGTAACAAGTGACAAAAATTTTTTAATAAAACCAAAATGAGCTATAACCACACACTGTCCATGACTCCTTCTGTGGGAGCCATCTCTTTAACCAGTCCTTAATCTCATACTTAGACCTTGGCTGGTTCTAAAGGGGATATATCACAGCCTGGAGTAATACAAACATCTGTAATTATGATTCCAGATAAACTGCCTTACAGTTGGGCAGCTTTATCTACCAGGAGAAAAGAAGGCGTTAACACGATACGTCGGTTTTCTTGAAGAAAACTGGCAAAACATTCACTGAGAATCAAGAAATATTGGGACCACCTGCTCCTCCTGTGAAACACTGACAGAGTAAATCCAAGTCAAACCTGTGATCCCTTATTGATTTCACTTCATTAAACACACTTGATTCACAGACAGAGATGAGGATTACGCTAAAGGGTGAGCAAATCATCACAGGTCCTAATATTACTGGTGGTCCTAATGATGTGAAGAGGGTGGATTTACAGCTACGCTCGCATGCGTTCTACAACAAATCACCTCTTTCTGTCAGCGTTTCCTTTCCACTCCTCTGGCTCTTTGGGAAAATGTGAGCTGAAACATTCAAAGCCCTCAAAATGATGGAAGGAGAAAGCCAACTTCACATCAGCAGTGAGTCCCACTTAAGCAAAGTAATTACAGCTACTTCTACTTACTTAGCGTGCTGTCATAAACTTCACAGAGAATTCTACAATCTGGCAAACAAACTGGTTTGCACACACTTTTGGTTCTATACGAGTGTACTGGCTGTTTTTGAGCACTCTCTTCTCACTTCATGTTCCACTTGTCCACACCGATAATGCTGAACATAAAGCTGGCTACATCTCATTGGCTTCTCCTAGGGATCAATTATAATTATCATATATATATAAAATGGAAGGGTGGCAGTAATATGTAAAGTGCAGAGCTGAAATGAATGACAGGAGTCATGCAGCTCATGCCAAACATCATTTAACATGATTGGCACCAGAGGATCGGTTCTCCAAAGTGGACTCGGCAATTCATTTGAAACGGGAGCAGCAGTTTTTTTAATCCAAGTAGAAGTGCAATGCAAAAGAAATACAAGTTATTATATTCAATCAAAAAGTTCAGGGAGTGTTTTTGGTGTGCGCTAAACATGTGCAAACATTAACTGTTACAAGTCCGGAGTTCTTGCGACACTGTGCTAACAGCAGGAACAGTGTTTGACATGTTTTTGTGTCACTAGAAAATGATCAAGATCAAACTCTGAGTCAGTCAGCAACCTGGGATTACAAGCATCATCGCTACTGATGATCAGAGGTGGGTCTGCAGCTATCATTAAGAAAAGAAACTGCAGTTTTTCCTCAACATTTAGGTGGCAGGGGACATGCTTATGTAATAGGACTTTCCTGGGAGTGTGTCACGTGTTTCAGAAGCACTGGGCTCAATGTGTCGCGACACAGTGGGACTACTTTGATCAAGACGTTGGTCAAATTCAAATTACAGTTTGATTTTTATAGAGTCGTGAACTTCATAAATAAACTAAACTTAATCAAAGCATTCCTTTCTATTTTTATTCATTTGACAAAAAAAGTGCTCCATAGATACAAACCTTCTCATCTCTGCATGTCAAGCATCTCAAAAAATACAACCCGGTCACTGGCATTCTTGAAAAGTAATTATTAAGTAGCACACAGTTATATCACTTTTATGGTTTTTGATTGGTTTTTTTGCATGCTAGACCCATATATCCTCTTTATCTCCACGCAGTAAATTAGCATAAATGTAGGCCAAAAACTGTCAACTGGCTGTATAAAAGAGAAAAAAGTTCATAAAAATGTCACACGGGATTAAATATGGCACCAGAACAAAGAGATGCTTTACTGGCACATTCACAGACTGTAAAATTTCAAAAGTGATCAGAATTTCAAAAAAAAGCTGACATACTAAATGAGAAAAGAAATATTTACTGGTGGTTGTTTAAAGTAGTGATTTCATTTCAAAACAGATGTAAGCAAGCAATGTTCAGTGTAACAGAAGTTATAAAAGTAGAAACAAAAAAAAGTAGCACCGAGACAGTTTCTGCTGCGATAAATTCAGATTTAATGACTGTGATTACTGTGACGACGGAGACTTTGTGCAGCCTCTCTGTCCTCGTCTTCTCCACTTCCTTAACTCATAAAAGCATTGACTGATTGCTGAACTCCTTTTTGTCTCAACTCTAAATCTGAACTCTGCAGAAATCTCATGATCCTCATCACTCCATCAGACCAGCCTGCTGCCTTGGGAGTAACGAAGACTCACAAGAGCTGCTGCAGACGCCGTGTGAAAGAGACAGGGGCTGCGTTTACACTATTGTGACAAGCAGATTATTTCAATTACAAAGCAGACACTGTGTGGGCTTTGAGGCTAATTTTGGTTAAATACCTCCACAGGTAGCAGCTCCACTTCCAAGCCAGATTTATTTTTTGAGTGTAAAGGAACACACTGGTGAAGGTGGTGGTGGGGGGCAGAGAAGGGTTTTTCCCTGGTTCCACAAGCCTCTTATTTAACCAGTGAATACTATCTATTTATATCCTCTGAAAAATACAGTCACACTCATGTTAAGCATCACAGGCACTCTTTCTCCTTTCTGTGGAGAACACAGGACAGCTTTGTGTTGCCCCAAGGTTTTTCTCTGTTCCTTGCTGCATGTTGCCAAGGCCTTGTGTTCTCAAGCTTAGACCCAGGATAAAGATGTGTACTTTCTGCCTTGTACTTGAATAAAAGCTAGGCTGAGTTCTCTGGGAGAAAGGAAAACTATTGCACTGGGCATGGTGTTTCATCTTAGTCAAATATCCACTTTCTCTACATTCTTGCTCAGCTGGCCCCAAGTAATCTGGAAAGAGCCCCTCCAGACATAGTAGTCTCTTTAATTATACAATAAAATACACAGGCGCTAGTTTCAAGATAACAGAACAGGTTCCGCCATATTTGTACAAGCTTTAACCACAGTGTCAAACTTTCTCTCCTAAAAATTCCGGCCAACTTCCCGACCAAATAATTTATAGCGCATCCAAGTGAGCTTTTTCCACATTATGCACACTATGCACATGCTAAACATGAAGCAGATTAGCAGAAAAGCTCCCACCCTCTGTATACTTAGGTAATCCTCCAAGCGCTCCAGCAATCCATTCTGTATTCAACCACTGCCAGCTGCAGCTCTCTCTCTCCGTGGGCAGTTTTCAAAGCTACAGGCCATACTGGTCTGAATTAAGGGATGAGTTGCTCTTTTGTCGCATTTATCAGCCAATTAAGTTATACATTTAAGCCCGAAATGTCACACAGCAAAGGACTCTCCTCAGGTGCACAGAGCTGTTTGGTGTGCACAGACAGATTGCTGCGCTCTCACGCTGTTCAGACATCCAGGCTACGGGTAAAAGCAAAACAGCTCGAGGGTTCAAAATGACTGCGGAAAACAAACTGCACGTGAAAAGGCCTCGGGTCTGTTTTGATATCACAGACACTTCATTTACCTTGAAGACGAACATCTCTCTCCTCAGTATGGCCAGGGTGTTGAAGCCTCCGTCGCAGATGTTGGGTTTAGAATTGGGGTGGGACGGTCTGTCTCCTGGGGGCAGCCTTGGGGGTCGCGTCTGCCTGTCTGGCTTACGTGGGTCTGAAGGTGGATGGGAGCGAGGAGGGGGCGCCGTTGGCAAAGGTTTAGTTGGCTGAGGAATCTTATCAGGAGGCCCTGGAGGAAGGAAGAGAAACACATCTCACTGGTTGGGAAGCAAAATCTGCAACATGCAAGTTTACAGCGCAGCTACTCACACTGATGATAATAACATGTTGGTATTTAGCTGGTTTGGTGTTACTGGTGGTGCTGGTGCTACTATTAGCAAATTAGCACAGAATATAAAGCTAGCTCTAATATGAACGTCTTGCAGATTATTCAGAACTAAGCAAGAATAATTAACCCTACAGGCTCCAGGCTATTTTCAGAATAATTTCACTACCTTTACTTTCAAGCCCATTTTGCAGTTACTATAAAGGACCAGCTACACCTGATGTACCTTGTTTTTTTCAGAGCAGTCTACACTATTGAGATATTTACAGTATTTGAATGTACAGCATTTTTAAAGTTTAATTAGCCTTTCTATCAAGGGCAAAAAATGTGTCTCACCAGAAAATGAAGAAAGAAGTGCTTGATGTCTGATAGAAAAAAATATCATTTTTTAAAATTCACCTAAGTTTTGTCATGTTAACATACAGTAGCTTATTTTCAGAGGTGGCAAACCATGCAAAAGTCTGCTTGGCCTCATAGCCTTTTACCCCAGGCTTCTGAGAGTCTACGAACGCCACTGCCTACGTACACAGAGGTGACCTGTCTTACAACTTTTGAAACATTGCAATGAAAAGCATATCCATTATGGTGTCTTTATTTTTCATGCATAGCTGGATGCCCCATGTTGGAGAATATGCAGACATTTGCTGTAATTTGAAAGTCTAATTTGTTTTGGCTGCACAGGTAAACAACGGGCATTATCTCAAAGACTAAGTTCCACTTACGCGGATTTATAGAGGGTCTAATAAATCTAGATGTCGACGTATCGGTGCATTGATGACTTCATAAGTATTTCAACCAATGGTAATGGGTGTGGAGATGTAGACACAGTTGCAAGCAGGTTATATCTAGGATTAGACTTGATATAAATTCCAAATTTTTGGTTAAACAGACAAGCAACTGGTATTGTTGGAAAGGTCAAATCATTTGCTATGCACTACACCTTATCACACTGCAATAAGCACTTTGACAGCAATTTAATCAAGAAGAAAGGATGCGAAAGTAAAGTGTACCCTTTGGGTTCTCAGGGCTAAAGGATCACAAAAGTTATTAGAGTTTATCGCGAGCAGGGCATGATGGGTGAAACACATTTCATGGCAATCCATCCCACATGAAACCACAGAGAGGATCAAAAATCATCTGGGACACTTCGATGTTACTACAAAAATATGCTCCAATCCCTCATTTATTTGTTGATATGTTTTCACTACGTAAATGAAATTCTGATCTGCTCATGGCACTAGGTGACAAGTCACCAAATTCATCAAAATTCATCATCTGGGTTCAACACTAACATGCCAACAGTGGTGTTGCTAAATGCATCTGAGAAATCCACGTTACAAATTCCTTAATTGAAGTATAGCACAGTGTACGAGCCAAAGCAGAGCCCCAAATGCCCAAATTTCATGCATTTCAAAATGGGCTTTCCTGGGTAGGCAGAAGATAAACTAGTTTTTAAATGTGATATTTTCAGATACTTGTGGATGTGAAAATGCATGCAAATTTAGTGCAAAACACTTTGCTCATCATTACTACACCAATTAGACCCAACCAGCAGTCTGAGATTGTAGGAGAGCCCAACGTTCAAGCTAAGTTTGGCTTTTTCACCTGAAACAGGAACCGTGGTGGCAAAAAAAAAAATGCAAAAAGAGACGAATGGCAACAAGGAATCAAGAAAAAGGAGAAAACGACTACAGAGAGACAAATGAGGAAACAGAAAAGAAAACAGGATCATGCAAAAATCAGTGGGTAAACCTAAACTGTGTCACCGGGAAAAATATATATTTAATAAAATAAAAAGTGTCAGAAAAAATCTTAGCAGGATAATCTTAACAATGTACACACTGCAGAGATAAAAATAAAATTTGCTCCCAAATGGAGGCCAGACATGCCTGGGTGTCATTTAACATTCATGAATTACATGAGAGAGAGAGTGCGATGGTTGCAGAGGAAAAACAGAGTGAGGAGAGAGGTAGAGGCGGGCCAAATGAGTGGGCTGTGTGTATGAATAATTGAGAACATGACGACGCATGAATAACACACTGTGTAACTGTGAGGATATGAGTTGCTATGTGTTGATTGGGGCCAGCAGATACAGGAATAGATGGCCGCGAAATGAGAGATGTAAATGTGACTAGCACCCCACTCTTTGCCCCCATTTCCAGCCATGAAAAGTATCAATGAGTAACGGTGGCATATATAGATAATGACCTTGAAAGCTTCTGGAAGCATTCAGCAGCTATGGACGAGTGATGACTTGGCGCATGATTTAAACGTGAGCGAATGAAAAGAGGATTAAAAACTGCTGAATGGGTCGGTCCACAGTCAGCAATCAAACAAACGAATGAAGGAAGATAAAGCATCAAATTAGTTGACAAACCAGACGATTGCAGGATTAAAACATCGCCCAGTCTACAAAACTGATCAGCGGGGCCTACACGAGAGCAATTCCATTCACCGCCTAAATTAAATCCTCTGAAAGACATCCCAGATTAGTGAAGGCAGTGTACTCTGCTGTTATGTAAGCATGGGGAGATTCACAGACATGTAAACAAACATGCTAATGTGTGCACACAGCAGCGTCGCCGTAAACCCGTGACATGAAAAATTAAACGCGGCATTTTGCAGAGTTGGCCTGTTTCAGTCCGGTTGTAATTTGAGCACAACTGAGCTGGAGATCTTCAGGTGGTCCCACTGGTTGGACCGGTGCTGGGAGGACTGCCTCAGCCAATCAGCTCATTTCACTGATTAGCACATTTGAAACCAGAGGATGAGAATCTAATCAGTGATATCAGCTGGTGTGGCGGTCGAGGATCTACACAGGCCTTAATGGACCATAGATGGAAACCAGCAATCTAGACTTGGAACAGAAGCATCTTAAGAACCTTTCAGACTGCTTTTAATCACTTTATGAACTCTGTAACCATGAAGTTACATTCATTTATTACTGATTTGCTTAACTAAATACACAGGGATGTTAATGAATTATGTTAAAATACATTTTAAATGGTGCTGAACACATAAAGGGGCATCTGATGTCCTCGGGGTTATTTGAGGGTGGTGTTGAGCTGATTATTGAAAACGTAGAACATCCAAACAGTCAGGATATGTCAGTTTTCTGGTGTTATGATTCTTATTTTGGTCACCATCCTCAAAAACTCTTCATTTAGTTGTTTTTGTGTAGCTACTATTACATTTTTCTCTCAATTTCAAGCTTGAAATTGAAAATCAATTCAAACTTGGTACAGGTATTGCTGTGCGATTTCAATAACTCAGTGTTGATTTTCACTCTGCTGCCAGTTGACAACATCGTCCCGTGCGGTGATGTCAGTGTTCTCCTAAATCTGAGGCTTGTGTAAATAGGAAGTGGGCTATTCTCTTCAAAAGGGGTAGGAAGTCATTCTCTTCAAAGCTCAGTGAGAAAAACATGATTCGTACACGAGGGATTAAAGGGAGAAAGAATTACAGACTAAATGGCAGCAACTCCACTTCTATAAGCCTGTGAATCATCTGTGTTTATTATTACAGGGTCATTCTATGAAAAAAATCCATCAGTGCCTCCCACCTGACCCCTTACACTCAGCTGATTTATTTTGTACAATAACTTTAGTATTTTTAATAAAGCCATGAAAAATGTATGAAGTATCACAGACACCATCAGTTTGATATCTACGATATAGAGTTAAAGAAAAAACTGTGGTAGATGTGCTATCTGTTTTAAAAAGTGCATTTCTGGGAAACATTCAAGACTGACATCATCATGTGGGACAGGCGGTTGGTCAGAAGAACAATTGTCTAATATAGTTACATTTTATTACATCCAGGATACCAATGCTCGTTTCTATTTTCTATGTCAGACATTAAACTGGTGCAGTTTTGATATTCAAACTATGATCTTGATGTTTATAGTTGGTTATGGACGGAATCGTACTGGACAAAAACATGCTTTTGGCTTTAAACTGTCACACTTGGAGTCGTAAAAATGAGTTGGTTGTAGTTGTCAACAGAGATCAAATGTGTTTTCAGCCTTTAAAAGTTAAAAGGGCTCAAAAAATCTGAAAGAAGAATTAAAAAGTGAACTTTGGAGTCTGTAAGTCAGAAAATATTAATGATACGAAGGTAAAACGTTCCATGTCTTCATTAAATATACTAAAGTTATTGTACATTAAAAAAACTGCTGATTTTAAAGGGGGTAAAGTGAGAACTTTTTTTTCAGATTTGGTTGATTTTATATGGAATGACTGCAGTTACTTGCAAGCTGCTAAGCGTTTTATCATTTTTTAAGGCAATAAATATCTTTATGGGTTTGTAAAAGAAATAAAAATGATCTGAGGAATAAATGCAGCCAGAAGGCATCCCTACAGTACTATCACCTAAGCACAGAGGTAATAAATACAAACAGCAGAGCTGCACACCCAAAAACTGTAACGGTGATTTGTCAGAATTTTTTCCCCCCACAATTCCTTGTTATCGTACCTGACTGCAAATGCATTCTTACATTAAAAACCTCCTTCCTATTTCAGCATATTTATCGTTCTCTTCACATCTCAATAAACGTCTCTGCGTTCATGCAGTCTCATTTACATGTTTGCCAACTGAGCCTGAACTCCGTCACCGTCTAGCCCATTTAAACCGTGCACCTCCCGTCTTTGTCACCGTTTAGCTCCACATCTAGCATCACTGTTGCCATGAGGAAAGAAAAGGAGGCCAATCGCTGCACGGAAACAAAATGAGGCTGAGCGAAGAGCTGCCATCACTTGTCCTGCCCTTCAACTCTTGCTACAACAGAGAGGGGGAGGAGGGAGGGGCAGCAGAGAGGAGTAAAACACAAGAGGGATGAGGAGAGATTTGATCGCTTGCCCAGGTCTGTCACTCCCAGAGGGATGTGCCCTGACCATGTAAGCAGATGGCAGGTTCTTTTGTGCGTTTGCTACTGTGTGTATGTGTGTGTGTGTGTTCATGCAGACATTCATGTGACAGACCCGAATCATCTCAGCGGAGTGCGACTGGTTTACAGCGTCGACAGCTGTGAGGGACAATCCTGTCACTTACCACCGAGTTGTTTCCTAACTTAGATGTCGAACTGAGGTAGAGATGACAGCATGAACGTTCACATTTAAATATCTAAAAGGGTTACTCCTCACCAAAATGACCTCATTGGACTAAAACAATAAAAACGCATCGAGACTAAGGTTTTAACAAGAAACTCTGATTTTGCCACCCTGATCTACTAATTCAGCTCCAAGAGGGTGCAAATAAAACCTAGGTTGCTGCTGCTCACGTAAATCCTTTACCATCAAATTGAATTTCACACACCCCAGAGCCGTATCGGCTTTATGAGGAGACAAAGCGCTCTGCAATCAGCGCCTGTCAACTCCAAATGTGTGTCAGTGAGGAATGTGTGCTGCAGGTGCTCTGATGGTGACGTCTGAGATCCTAAATTTAGGTCTTAATCTTACATCTATGCCTTATCTGTTATCAAAGTGATTCGCTGCTGTAACTGGGGTAAAATAACACAGAAAACACACTATTCCTGCTATGAGAAAGCCATTTACGATGGCTGACTTTAGGCACACCAGCGTTTTAAATGTAAAACCCTACACATGTAACTCTTTAAAACTACACTACTATCCAAAAATTGCAAAGCTGGAACAGGGCATTTTTTAGTGACGGTATGTTGTCTGAGTTGTTTCATATGCTTAGATAAGGACTGCAGTGTGTCGTGATTTTTGCTGGCTTCAACAAACATATGTCTTTAACAAATGAGTTGAGGGTTTGGGGCAAACTCAGACATGTCTGTAATAGCAGCAGCACACAGAGGAACGACCGCTGTGGAAGTGAATTAGGCATTGCTGTAGTAGATGGTGTTCTGTCCTACAACAGATACCATATCAATCACTATAGAAAATAACCCTAAAGACCAGGGATCTTTTTTTTTTAGACAGACAGTCAAAATAAATTCTAAATGATAAAAATAACTGTCAAATTAATCTGTAATGTCACATTGAATCAAAAAAAGGCAGTGTGAATTCAGATTGTTGGCAATAACTGCTTTGGAGCGAATAAACTAGGCTGCATAGTGTCACCACAAGGTGTTGGAAGACGAAGAAGCAAATAAAAACGTGGCAATCTTTGAAAAATGAGTAGTAAAGTCTTCAAGAATTGTTGTTGCGGGCCAGAATTTTGTGGGCTTTAGATATTCAGCCGCAATTAATGACGAATAACGAAGGGATGAGTCGAATACCGATCACAGGGAGGGGGGTTGGGGTAAATATTCAGATACCACTGTAACGACCAAATATTCTGATATTCAGGTCCAGCCCTAGTGAGTTGTAATTATTTCTCCAGGTCAGCTGGTACTGACCATGTTTCATGTTGTCCAGAGACGAAGACAATTAAGACTTATGGCATTAAATAATTATCTGAAAAAGTCAAATACCACCTCAAACTTATAAAGTTTTGTGCAAAGTTGGGGAAATGTTTTCAAACCTTGCAACTTCCATGGACCTTTTCAAATGCAGTGCTTCAAAATAAATGTGCTTAAAAATACATGACGAAAGTTCAGTTATTGGCTAGCTGGCACATGACATCAGGATTTCAACACCATTTCCTGATAATATAAATTCATTTCAAATGAGTTTCTGGGGTCAAGGATTTGCTCATGGAGATCAAGTAAATTCACGTAAACCTTTTATGGTGAGGTCAGTAGAGGACTCTGAAATGCACATATTTGCTGCTGAGCAATAAGGAATGGTCTTGACAATGTTGACTTTAAGGAGTTGAGGGTCAAAATGAGGGAAGATATTGCAGTTAGTTATTTGTGTTGGTCTATCTGCCTTTCTGCTACTCCACTATGGATTGCAAACAGTCATAGGACTGAAGTTGATGGCACAAGTTTGTGCATTTGTACAACACTCTGTTAACTTATTGCCCTGTTAGCTAGCTAAGTAGCTTAGGAAGCTATTGTGCCTGACAGTGTTAGCATATTGTTGGCTTGCTGGCGTAATATGTGTAGTTTGTCACAGCTTTTACAACCAAAAACTTCACAATAACTGGCAAATAAATCTCATTGTTAACTGTGTGGTGTGTCAATATTCAGGAAGTTACTGAGACACTGGCCCCAAAGTTTACAGTGTGCATCTGAATGAAGCCAGTAGGCCTTACCATAAATCTTCTGGATGCCCAGCAGGTCATCCATGGGGAGTTTGAAGTTGTCAGTGTCCATGTACTGGTAAAACGGAGCCATGATGGCCGTGGGGTCGTTGGAGTGTTCGAGGCCTAGTGCATGGCCGAGCTCATGGACGGCTACCAGGAACAAATCGTTACCTAGAAACACAAAGACAGGATAAGGAGAGAGAAAAAGAGATGGCAGTTCTGTCAGTGCTGCTGGCAGTAAATTTGTTTGTAGCATTTTATGTCTTTCACAAGTAAGCGAAGAGGAGTAAAAATCTTGGTCAGCCTTAGGTTATTTTTTGTCACCTCGCGGCTTGTCAGTTTGCACCTGTTCTGGTTGGCAGAGCCAGAGCACTTCCTTCAAAATGAAGCCAAGTTTTACAAGTTTCATACCGACTGATTTTAATAGAGCAGCATAGAACAGGAAAGTTAGTTCACGGTTAGACAATAAATGTACAACTGTCACACCAATATGCATTCAAACATGTATGGATAAGTGTGTGAGCACAGATAATCCATCTTTTATGTACCGAATGAGTGGATTATGTGTGCACTGATACTGTACACAAACACACACATGTATACACACTCACTCCCACTGACAGAGCACAGACAACCCTGCACTCTGTAATTAGACTCGAGCCGTGGTAAGCTGATGACTACACTCTGTTGACCTTTTGACTCAGAAACCCTCTGTGGCCGACAGCCAACCCCCAAACCAATCCCAAATGTATTAGGTTGAGATATTTGGGATTTGAAGCCACCCCTCTGTGTTCTATTCAAATTCCTCAACTTGCGTCACTGGCAACCAAAACAACAACAAAAACCAGCCTCCCTTCTGATGCTTCGCCAAGATGTCGAATCTGACCCAAAAGAAGCTCATCATCATACAATTAGGGTAGGACAGCTCAGTCTTCTATTATTTATAATACTACACAGGCTGTCTGTGGCAAGCTATTAACCTGATTCCAATGAGACATCTCAAGCTTCAATATGTTATTCTTGAATTTCAAAGGAAAGTCTTTCCCTCCCTATCATAAATAAAAAGTTGCGGTCTCTTTTTGCATTAGAAATGAAGCAATGTAGTGACATTTGATACTGTTAAATTGGAATTGTGCTGGCCAAAAGCAAGAAATAGGATCCCACATTTTTAGTTTCAAGGTTGCCTCCTTGATGCCTTTCCCACTGCCATCATGCTCTCATCAGTTTTACCTTTCTCTCTTTTTCTTATCACACTGAGACTCGACAGGAATGGAAAAGAGCATCACTTATTCATTGGAATTCCTACTAAAGTGAGGCACTTATCTGCTGCAAATCTGTCACATGAATAACGCATCAGCAGATAGAGACGGTGATTCAGATCACTTCATTGCAAGTACAGTGCGATACTTAAGAATTTACAGACCAGGCTACCACAGAGAAATGGCTTAATTGAGACCTTGTGAATGATATTTGACTGTATAAATGTCAAGCAGTCTTTATAGGCCTGATGTAAAGTCTGGCACTGCACAGTGTCAGTTTAATATCCAGGGTTTGGCCAAGAGAACTTGATGTTTCAGCCAAAATCTCCCAATGAAAATAGATGCCTTGTTAAAGCTGGAGAAGTCCAGAAATTGAGGCAAAATTTATGCAAGCTTGTAATATTGAACAAGTATCTGGAGATGTGGTTTACAGCAAATAAAGAGAGGCTGAGGAAAGACGGGGGATAAAGAGGACAGAGAAACGACTCAGTGATTCGGGAATCACTTGTGGAGGAAACGGCGTGACGCAGCTCTGCAACTGAAGACCCCTCCTCAGGCTGCTTCCTGTGATAGCAGTGGAGAGTGAAAGAGCGCAGTGAAATCTTAAACTTCCAAATGCAATTTTCAAATGAACTGTGCTACAACAGCTGGTGCAATAAGTGTACACCAATGTGACAATGATCTGTAATGCAGACGATGCTCTTAAAATAGATGTTTTGTTGGTGCTGCAGAACAATTCCTGAAAGGAAAGTGTTGACTGGCATCATTTGTGACTTTTGAATCATACAAGGAGTCATTGACCAGAACATCTTGACGTTCACCTCTATGTTTGTTAAAAGGATATCCAAAAAGCTTGGAAGAATTTTGTTAGTCTGACTGTTCAAAACAGTGTGCTGCACATAGTAATGCTCCAGTATTTCACAGTGTCTGCACTCATACACTACTTATTACAAAGTAAAGAACTATCGCCACTGTAGTATCTGCACAATAAAATGACTTACATTGTGTAAATGGTGAGGCTTGTGTGTTCAAACAATGCACACTTTGTAAAATATGATCCAGAAGAGGCCATTGCCATTTAACTTACAACAGCAAAAAAATTCAGTGAGTGTTAAGGATGTGATGTATTGGTTGAGAGGAATGAAGCTCCATAAAGTTCAATGGATTGTATAAGACGTAATGACTCATAAAATGTACATTTCATCGCAATGAGCATATGGCGCGCTAATGACCATTCTGAGTTGTTCTATTGTGGAAAGGCGCAGTGATAGTTTCAATATATTTAAATCTGTGGAAATGCTTGCCACATCTGTCATACAGAACATGTTTTTTTCAGGAACAGCCTATTAAGCATACAAACCTCCATATATTTTATGAATATTTGTGGTTTAACAGGCCTAGTTGATCCATGATCCGTGTGTATTTCATTTTACATTTTGGCATGCAAGTGAACTGGAGACTAATTGCCAAACTTAACCATGAAAGCGGCTGACAACCTTTCTTTCTAAAGAGGGGCGCTCGGAGATCATGGTCCTCCACATGATTTGGATCTGTAATGGAATTTAATTTGCCATTTCCCATCTCTCCATCAAGTTTCATGAAAATTCACGCAGGCGGTTATTGTATGATCATGCTTATCGACAAATAGACATAAAAAAAAGCAACATTAACACATTTTAAGTGCTACTTATTACCACAAAATGCTCTATATGTCTAAACAGCTGATGTAGCAAACATGTTTGTTCCACAATTATCTACAAGACCCGAAAAAGGGGGGAAAATGAAGGGTGGATTCTGTCTAATTCCCTGCTCTCATACATGCAGCCCTAGTTCCTACAGCCAATGGAAGCTACTTCATTGTGTACGCTATCTGATCAAACATCCATGTTACAAGTCAAGCCCTGCAGTTGCTGTTACACCAATTAAATGAAGTTATAAAAAGGCACTGTCCATTGCTAAAGTAGGTGCTATCAAAGGTGTTCACAGATAAATGCAGTGCAATGACAACAGAGTTGTATAAAGCTCTGATACTAAAGATGCTCCAGTCACTCAGCTGCACTAGTAAAGTGAAAGACTGTCTCGATGTTTTTCCGTCTCGCTCCATCCCTCAATCTTGAGTCAGCCTTTCTGCCTCCTGGGTCCATTTGAGGTCAGCGACGTCACTTTGTTTCAGTTGCTTATGTAAGTCACGTTGCTGTAGACAGGGATGTCCCCTCGGCCCCTGGGGCCACAAACTCAGCCGAGGCACTTTGTACTGACTGCCTAATTATCAGCTGGAAGGTACACAGAGCCAACACAGGAAATGGTGAAGTGTGGAAAGAGATGGGTAGGATATGAGGAAGACGGAGAAAGATGAAAGACACAAAGAGCAAGGGGAGAGTGCACAAGAGGAGAAAAGAAGCGAGATGAAGGGGAGAGAAAAGAAGTTATGGGATGAAGAAACAGATGAGTGGGAGACAAAGATTCAAAGGAGTAGATAAATACAGAGATATAAAAGGATGAGGTAAACCAAGGAGAAAGGGCGTTCGGAGTAACAGTTGTGTGAGGGAAAGTGGAAGAAAACTGGATGATAAAGAGAAGGGGAAAAACTGAGGCGAGGAAAATGATAAGGCTCGGGACTATACGTTATCTCATAAGATGTTCCAGTGTTGGTGCAATCATAGACGACAGATGATGAATTATACAACCCTAACCTTTGACCTTGGCATTTATAGCATCGCCGTCCTGTCAGTGGCCGTATCTCAGCCCCAAACGGCAATAATAAAACACAAAATGGAGGATACAGTTGAAGACAACAATACAGGGAGATGAATTTCATTTCAAAGCTCTGCGGGTCTTGCGTTACAAACCACTGAGGTAAAAAAGTTTATTTTGTTGGTGAGGGGAGAAACTGATCACGTTAAATCATCATTCTTATGTGTGCCATTTACTAGTTTGGGCAGGAATTTAGGATGAAAGTAAGTCATCCCAAGCATCTATTTAAAGCATGAAAACTACATTTGAAGTAACAAAATTCCACTTCTGTTAAATTATTTAGCTTTTTTTTTCTATGTTAAGTGGGCAATGATCACAGAGGCAGCCCGCGGCAGCAGCAGTCTTGTCGGCACTCTGTGCAGGATAGGTCAAGGTTGCTGCTAATGAGATAGTGTAGCTGAGGAGAAAGGAAAAAAAAACTGAAATAAAAAAGGGAAGATGGAGTGGAAGAGGCTGAAGAGGAAAGACACTGGAGATTTATGATCAGATGTGCCTTCCTGTGTATTTCCCCACAGGGGCTGCAGTAAAGCAAACATGGGTTGTGATTAGAAACCAGAAAGCTCTACCTGCTCTTTCTCCATAATTTACCGGCTCCCTGCACATGCCACAGCTGCTACAGTCCATCAGTTGGCCGGGGAGAGGGGGCTCACATGACACAACAATACCGGGTTTAAGACAGAAACACACACAGGTAAACACACACCGGCCCGCAAATCAGATGTAAGGTTCTGGTCACTGCTGTTCAATTGCAGTAATAGCTCAGGTTGTCAGCGGATGCCTCCTGGGGCCTGTAACCCTCTCTGCCTTCTTGCTGCATAACTAAGCACCTGGTTCATTTGATACATGACATCTGACGTAAACTTCAAGCATGGGTGACCAGCAGGCTGCCCAATCCTTAGTTTTTCTGTTCTTTATCCCCCTGCACAAGTTTTCCCTCAGCTGTACATGTTCATTATCACTCTGTTGTCTTTGTTGGCC
Organism: Acanthochromis polyacanthus; assembly: GCF_021347895.1. Classification (NCBI taxonomy): domain Eukaryota; kingdom Metazoa; phylum Chordata; class Actinopteri; family Pomacentridae; genus Acanthochromis; species Acanthochromis polyacanthus. The sequence continues at coordinate 12,951,363 of NC_067132.1, forward strand.
CAGTGTAGACACACTCCCAATGCCACCAAGGGACCAAGTTTTTCCAAAGCTCAACATCCCTTGTGACATTTACACCATATAAACATCTCGTACTTGTGAAAGTCTTCAAACAAAACAATCATACTTCTTACCACTCTGGTCGTAGCAGCGAGGGTGTCCAGCAGAGAGCTCAACTAACTCCTCCTTTCTTTACAGAACAGCTGTTTTGGCTGCTGTTGCTTTGCCATCCAAATGTAAGCAAGCATACGCGCTCTCTTTGTCCCTGAGGAGCTGCAATGTTCCCCATTGTTCAGCTCCGACAACTCCCTGAGTGGCTGACACAGCGCTTTCGGAATTGGTGGTGGAAAAATTAGTGTTGCACAGTAAACACAAAAAGGTGTTAATTGCAATTTCAGGAATGTTTTTGGTGGTTTGGTAGAGCGCTGGGAACACTGGGCGGTTTCTGCAGCGCCACAAGAACTTAAAGCCTCCTTCCTTTTAAAAATATTATTTTAAGATGTACACGGACAAGCATGATTTGTGGAACCACATATCACAGACCTACAAGTTATGTACAGAGTAAGAGTGTAGTATGCATGTTTCTAACTTTAAGCAAACACACAATGACAATGGACTCTGTGGTAAAGAAGGAGAGATGTTGCTTTAGATTTAAAACTTGTAAAAGGAACAATAATTACATATTCAAAGATATTGATTTTTTTTTAGGAAAAGAGTTAATGAAGTTTTATGTGGAAAATAAAATGACACACAAGTCATTACTCACACTAGAGTAGTGTTAAGTGTCCTAATGGCTAAAGGGACCTTTAAATATCTCCTACAAATTCCTAAATTAGATAATAAACGGGATGTTGTTTAACACTATACTACATGAGTATCACCTTGTACAATTGTAGAAGTTTTAACCATTTAAATTCTAACTAATCTTTAATAACTATAAAACTAATTATTTAAACAGTCTGTCTATTATGGTTAGCAAAATATTTGTTGTTAATCCAGCATTCTTTACTTGTACACACTTCAGCTGTTTACCCATTGCTGTTGTAACTCATTATTTCAACTATATATCCATTTCTTTAAACTTAATTATTCCAATTGCTGATCCATTATTTTTTTTAGCTATTTCAACTATTTTTCCTTTACTAATAGCTCATTATTGCAACTGTTCACATATATTTTTAGCTAACTACTTCAACTGCTTATCCATTACTTTTAGTTCATTATTTTACCTGTTTATCTATTACTTTCAACTGACGATTCAAATGCTGTTATAACCTTTATTTCTTTCAAGCAATAATCTATTTCTTTTAGCTATTTCAATCGTTTAACTAATTTCAAGTCTCCATCCATTTAGTGCAGCTAATTATTTTAACTTTATTCAATGCATTTAGCTAAATATTTTAAATGTTTATCTAGCCCTTTAAAATAACTCTTCCACTGTTTATCTGTTACTTTTAGAATTTTTTTTCAACTGCCATACAAGGACCTCTGTTTGGGAAGCACTGATACAGGCAGCGCTGTCTCACTAGCTTCCATTCTTTACACTTAAAGTTCATAAATCTGTTTGGAAGACACCAACCACAACCTTTTTAATGAAGCAGCAGTCATAAAAACCTTGTACAGCTCAGACAAAGTCTCTCCAACACTAAAAGAAGGGAAGGTCACCTGAAAGGAGCTAATTAAAACAATTTCAATATTTGAAAAGTGCTTGTCCAGCATTGATTCAGGAATTGGCAGTGAATTTTATGAAGCTAAATTCAACGTAAAATGCACACACTGTCACACTTCACTGTTCCTGACACTGGCTGAGGGCTCTACAGTGTGGAGCAGGAAAAGGAAGGAAATCAGCTGTTATCCACTAGCTGTGGTGAAGTACACAATCCTGACACAAGATGTTGTTTGTTCGAGGCAGTACGTCATCAGAAATCAGAACAACCTCGACACCGAAGGAAGCTGCAGATATTTGAAGTGAGAAGGAAAAGCAGAGAGTTCGGAGCAGCAGCGAAGACAGTGAAACAGAGTGTGAGTCAATGAGAGCACTGGCTGTCCAGGAGTGGTGTGCTGTACTGACAAGCTGCCAGATGATCTCAGCCCAGTGGTTCAGTGCCTGGCTCAGAGGGCCCCGGGCACGCACAGCTCTGCTGGCTGTCAAACCAAAGCTGTGTGCCTGATTTGACAGAGTGACCATTGTGAAGAATGCAGCCAATGTACAATGGCTGCATTCTGTTTGCTTCGCTTTCACACTCTCCCCCGCTTCCAAAATACCCCCACAGGACAAAACAGAAACACACATTGTATCAGTTGGTGCATTTCACCAAATTAACTTACAGTACCACAAGTATAAACACCGAGGTTTTCAGATGTCAGATCTTGAAAATATCTTTCCTTCCTGGTGTTGTGGGCACAATTTGTTATTAAAATGTAGATGAAGCACCCACCACTAATAATCAGTTACTCAGTATATTACACAAGCTGCCTTTTAGTGGCCAGTGTGGCCACAAGACAGTCTGGAAAATGATCATACATAATGTTAAAACACAAAGCGACAGAGGCAGAATAGTTATACAGTGGTCCCTCGTCTGTCATGGGGGTTACATGCCAGACCTCCCACCCATATTTCGATAAAATACTGTTGTAATACGTTTTAATTACTATTTTTTTAACATTGTTTTCAAATTTTTAGGCTAGAAAATGCTTATTTTACCACAAAAAAAATTAAAATAATGTAGCAATCAGAGCCAGTCACTATGACTGAACTGTTCTGCAATGCACCATGGGAGACAGGTATGTTGGGGGTCTACATGTCATTATTGTAGTTTTTGTTAGTGTTACAGTGTTATTAGTGTCTGTGTTTTATTGTGTTTTTGTGGTGTAGTCAGCCTAGTTAATTTGGTTAAGTGTTATGCTGTCAGGACCGTGAGTGTGAAGTGTGTTTGATGACTTCCTACAACATTTGCTAGGTCTGAGTGTGTCAAAATAAAAGCATCTGCCAGTTGCAGAGTACATAAAGGGCAGATATCCTTTCTCCGGCGTCATTCTTCAACGCAGCTAGCCACAATAATAAATATATAAAAATTATGATATAGTGAAAAATCTGTGCTACAGCGGGACCACAAGAAGTGAACCGCGATATGGCGAGGGACCACTACACAATCAACATACTCAACAATGTTACTTTTGGAGAAATGTAACAAAACTACAAGTCTAATATCATCATAATATCATCCATTTGCAATGTTCTCTCAAAATGTCTTACTTCAAAGCAAATTTATCATATTCATAAACCTATTCTTCTCAAAAGGTGTTTGTAAAAGTGCTTCCTTACTTCAAAAACACCACAAAGACCAGTGGAAACTTCAAGTAGCCTCACCCTCAGTGTGGTTATCCGTAGCGTTAATCAAAGCCCCGACCCTGTAGTATTACAGCACTATCCACTGAGTTACACTATCCTGCAGAGGAAAAGACTGTGCTGCTCTCCTCCCTCCCCTCTTCTTCTATTCCCTTTCTTTTGGTCTGTCCTCTCTCTCTCTGCTCCTCTCGCTCTAGGCTGTTGACACTGGTTGAGCAACACTTGTGCTGCTGAATCTATTACATTTAATTCTCACAAGCTTGTCAGAGAACAAAACCCCGACTGATGAGAGCAACATACGTACACTGGAGTAATTATTTATTTACAGAGGCTGCTACAGACTGAAATTCGGTGTGTGGAACGTTGCCAGCGATCCAAATATTGGTCGCTCCTGTGGACTCGGGGTAAATAAAACAGCAGAACTGAGGGGAAAAAAACTAAGGCTGCCATCCAAAGGACATCTTTTATTCTTGTCATGTTTATCTCTTCGCTGCACCTGTGAGCGAGACAGGGATGTGCGTACATTTTCATTGTAATCATTAATCATTAATAATGCATTGGCTATGGTAAGTGCAGCGATGGTGTATGCATGCGTGCATTTGAATACACTTCAGCAGCTCAGTCTGTAGTAATGTTACTTCACCAGAAAAATGCTGGAGGTAACTGTCTGAACTCACCTTGTACCAGTCAGCAAGACAGATAATGGTAGTAGAATTTTAAATAAAACCATGAAAAACTCAACATAGTATACATATATTGTGTAGACCCTCTTAAATTCAGAAAGTAAGTTCAGCAAAGATGTGAGGACTGGACCAACACTGGAAGATACCATTCTTCATCTTTGTTTCTACTCTTCAAATAACGATTATTTCTTTAAAGAGTTGCACTTCAACACTTCTTTCCGTTCGTCTGACACTTCAACTTTACTTAAATTGACACTTCAGGTTCTTTCAGTGCTTCCGGTTTCAGTGCCATATCAACTTCTTGAAGTGTTTCTACTCTGGCAGTCACTTTGACTACAATAACATTTCAGCCATTGCAACCTTTCAGCTATATTCAAATGTTTCAACTGCAAAATTCAGCCTTCTACTTTCTCCACGTTTGCGTAGAGTAAAAGGATTTCCTGTTTTGTCGAAACTCTTCTTGCTTTTATGATTGGATCAACTGAAGCAGCATTATGAGGTGCGATTTTCTCCCAGGATGCAGAGCTAGAAATCAGATATTTACAGACACGTGCTGTCTTTGTGAATGTGTTTCAGAGCGTCTAGCCTCAGGTCTTAATGTAAGTAGGTTACAAGTGACAGTCTGGGTTTGGAGCATTTCCCTTGAATGATCTAAACAGGAAGAAAGGTTGAGATCTCACTGATGCCACAGAGTCCTTGTAAATCAGTAAATTATTTAATTAGAAATACCTAACATTGATGACAACATTGCTATTTCCATCTTCAAAACACAGAAATATGCACAAGATGAGTAATATTTCTTCAAGAATGTTTTGAAGAGAAGGAGGCATACTCTGGGCAGGACTGTTGACACTGTTTGTTTGCTAAGGATTATGGGTACGAGGTTATGACAGCATCTGACTGGCTAGTGGGAGGGCAAGCCTCCCCAGGTGCGCGATTTGTGTGCCTCTGAGTGTGTGAGTGCGTGAGTGTGTGTATTCATGTGAGGGGGCGGAAGAGAGTACTGCCACCCACGAGGAAGTTGATGCCGCTGTCAGTAGGCGGCCGTCTATTTCTAGTGGCAACCTGGTGGGCAGGAACGCATGGTGATATCTCTGCTTTCTCTTCTCTTCGTTTCTTTTGTCTTTGAGAAAGTGTGAAAGCAATGATTTAAATCGTCCATCTCTCTCCAAAGCGGTAATCGGAGATGCAAAAGTGGTTATGTAATCACCAAAGGCATATTCGTAAACATAAACGAGGTATTAAAGATTCTGGATCCAAATTCAAGCGGTAGTAAAAACATGATAAAGAAGCTTTGCTGTTATCTAACACCTGTGCAATTGTCACTGCATATATAAACAAAAATATAAGACCATACTTCACATAAATTTATTGACTTTCTGCCATGGAATAAATGCTCATCCTTTACCTCAACCCTCCATGTTACTCCTGTTTTTCATATGCCTCTTATTTGATGATTTGATGACACGGGTACAGGCGATCCTTTCACTGATCCTCACGCCACCAGGAGCGACCACAACGCATTTTTTATAGCTTTCTTTCCTTACTTCTGCACATCTAAATTTTTGACACAAGCAGCTAGTCTTATCGGTAATAATCTCTAATTCTGACTTTCATTACGGTTGTATTTGTATCTCTACAAAAACAACAACAGTTCTTTGCTAGCATTTGAATGGTGTACATGAGTTGGGCTGTTTTAGTTTAGTGCTTTTCAATGTACAAATGTCTTTCTCATCACATCACTCCCAGCAAGGATGTGAAAAAGAGACACAAGGAAGACACAAGTTGACGGAAGAAACAAATCTGCCAAATGAGAATCCCATCGTTCCATAGGGCCAGTTTAAAGTAACACCAATGACTTATTACGTGCGGCACACCTCCTGTCAAATCGAACCAGCACCCATTTTAGAGAAAAATTCTGCACTGGATACAGTTGAATTTTCCCATTCTAAGCTCCTTCTCTTTCTTCTCTCGTCTTCTCAAGGTGCATTTAAGCAACAGGAACATCCTCTGTGATGGTGGAGGGAGAGCAATTTTTGGGTCTTTGGAGTCTTTGGAGGGGAGAGGATGGGAGGAAGCATAAGTTAGCATAATGAAAAGCAGCCCTGAACATCCCTGAACAGTATTTGCAGCTCTTCCTGTCAGGTCACGTACAGCCCCTTCCCTACTCAATGTTATGACAGCCTGTATCTAGCCTGAGAGACAAAGCCCAGGGTTAAAAAAGCATTGGGGGGGGGGGGCTCCTTCAACATACAGAGCTATATGCACTACACCATACTTCACAGATATACATCGTATAGTATAGTGTATGCTGTATATATGTATGTAGTATATTATATATGACTGTATAGTCATCATGACGTTCCTATACTGGATTGCACAACATCACACACTGATCTATTATATTACACAGGATCATATCACAGTGTTACATCATGTAATGTCAACCGTCATCCAGGATCCTTGAGATAAACTGCCTACAATATAGTGAGTTCTTCCAGCACCCTTGAACATGGTGTGTGTGTGTGTGTGTGTGTGTGTGTGTGTGTGTGTGTGTGTGTGTGTGTGTGTGTGTGTGTGTGTGTGTGTGTGTGTGTGTGTGTGTGTTTCTGAGCTGTTTTACCGCCTGTGTCCTCCCACAAAACCATTCGACTTACAGTAACCCAGCCATCAATACTGTTCCTACTGCCTGCCCAAATGTAGCCATGCCGGTCGTAGACTCGCACATGCACATGTTTCCAGTAAAAGATAAAGATCTACTCCGGTGGTAAGAAAAAGCATCTGAATCTCCCCATTTATTTTCTCTGGGAGCTAGCGACAGGCAGCGGCAGAGTTAGGGAGATAGAAGGACAAAGATAGAGACTGAAGGACGCAGGAAAGATTAAAAGTCTTTACAGAAACAGCAAAATCATGAAGGAAGGTGTTTTGTTGGCAACCTTGAAAGAACGAGGAATTATTTAACTTCCGGATCATCCTTTGATTTAACAAGAGCTTAAAGACCCCTTGAAAACCTAATATTATATGTACATTTTCAGTCCACTCAATATTGTAATGTATTATTATGTACAGGTCATCAAATTTAAAATCCAACTCCTTATTTACGCAGATGACACGCTTCTTTTCCCTATAGAATGACTACAAATACTGAATCTGTAAAGAAATCTACATTAAAGAAACGGGACGTACATTTTAAATGGCATGGAGTCTGCAGAGTTACACAAATGTTTTATGGAAACATGAGACTCCCAGAGTTTAAAAAGTCATTTTAAGCCACTGATCGTTCATTTCCAATCCAAATTCTGCTTAGACAAAGAGCTTATGTGAAGCTTTTGAGGTTTTGCCCTTTCCTATAGTTTCTTATGCATTTTGTGCATGTAAAAAGGTCTTCAGATTTAAAAGATCCACACAAATCATCCCCCATAAAAACACACTGCTCCTTACCTGCTTCAACGCATCATTCGAAGTCCAGGCTTTTCTTTCATTACTTGTGTACATCACCATGTCATGTATTTGCGTAAGCTAGTGTGGCATGCCAAACAAAGAATCAGCAGCTGCTTTACAGTTATTTTTATGCTTCTACTCGAGACAGTTGACCTATCAGAGCAGACTGGGCTTTTTAGAAAGAGGTCCTAAAGTGACAACAGCTAAAACTGAGCATTTTTAGTGAGTAGAGGTGCTGCAGCAATGTACAGTCTAAGAACAACATGTTTATAGAACATAAAACTCCGTACACGTAATCTACATGACCCCAAAAACAAAATCAGAAACTTTAAAATGTGCATCGGCTCTTTGATGTGAACATTATTAGTGATTATGAGGAAACAACAAATGTTTTCCCAAGAATTTCAGAGCTTTATCTGATCCCAGTACAAAGTTGGTGTTGCCAAGTAATCTACTTAACAATGCACCACAGAGCCCCAGAAAACACTGAGACTATCTGTCGAATCATACTGGAAATAGACTGTGAAAGGCACTTCCATTTGATTAAAGTAAATAATGCTCAGGGTTTCGGTGAGATATGAGGCTCTACCCGCTCCAATAAAGAAAGTGGAACAGAAATCTATGTGGAACTGAGCTCAGCAAGTATTTTCATGGCTTAGTAAAGCTCACACTTCACTTGAGGTCAATATCTTTAACATTTAAAAAGATCTACAGAGACACATAGAAAACAGCGACTCTACCTCTTAACATTACTAAGCCCTTTTTTGCTAAGAGGATGGCACTAAAAGGAGCCCCAGAACCAACCTGAACCAGCCATGTAGACAGAGAATATAATAGCAAATTACCACTAAAGAAAAGCAAAAGTAGATCATTTTCTGGGGTAGAACGACAAACGCAAACAAAACTGAAACACATGCAGCACCACATGAAATGACTAAAATAAAATACCTGATGAGAAATCTAAAAAATGCCATAATAGTATATAGCCTGAGAGTATAGTCTGACAGCAGACATGTAGACCACACACTCCAGACTAACTCAACTTCCTAAAACGTTGTCTGAACAACATTCTTTCCAACATTTGGAAAAATATACACAAGTAAGACTTTAATGTCTGGACAACGAGGTGAAATAACTCTTAAATCTGGGGAAGTGCTGGCTGTTAAGTATGTTACTGCCTGCCACAAAAACCCGACACCCAGAGGGAAATATCATCAAGTCAATCAAGCACATAAAGTGGATTTTTACATTTCCGCTATTTGGGGATATGCAGTCACTCGCATATCTGAGTCAAATTTGTTTTTATTCTTGTTTTGCCAGTTTGTTTTGTAGTCATTATTATTTCAAAAGCTTTAACAGTGCTTTGGAAACGCATCAGGCCAACCAAAGGCACTGAACGTAATGGAGAGAGTGAGTGCAAGAATGACAAGTGAGGAACAACAGAGAAAGAGAAACAGGGTGGAAAAGACAGAGTGCACTGCTTCCTCCTCATCACCCAGTAGGAGTAGCAGCCTAAAAATAAACCTGCAAGGACACCATATGCTCCTCTATTCCTCAACTACTCTTCCGTTATCCTCTCTTGTGTTCTACCTGCTCCTGAGTTTCTCTTATTTCCTCTTCTATTTTCTTTCTTTACAGTGTCTTGACTCGACAGAGGCTGCTCCAGATAACAATGCCGGCCGCGGAGAAGACAGAAATTGATCCCCTTTCATAGTCAACTGGTAAAAACACCTTAAATGACAGCTGCTTTGAATGGGCAACCGAGTAGCTTCGACATCGATGATGAACTGTTCTGCCAATCGACGTCAAGACGCCAAGTTTTCTCCCATGACCATCAATCAAATCAGTTGATTGATGTTGTGTCCGACCCAACATCTCCTCCCTCAGCCAATCATCACTCAGTTATCGAGTGCCCCACCGACCCAGCCCCCGTTGTCTAATCCCATTACCTGGAAACATAAATTCTTGCCATATTTTTTCTCCTGGTGGCTGTGTGTTTTCCTAACCTCTTTGGTTCATTTTGGGGGCAAGGGTGAAGAACATAATAAAGCCCTGGAATCTCTCATTTCCTGTGTGTAGGTCTAGCTCGCATGCTGTGTTGTTACATAGTTTTTCCACTGATATTACTGGAGGCTGGAGGTCCTTGACATAGACATACCAGGCCTTATAAGTCACCCTCGCGTGAAACTGGGTGTTTGTGTACAGTCATGGTATGCACTAGTGGTGATATTTTTTTCTCCGGGTGCCAGGCTGCTTTTTTTTTGTCTTTTTGTAAAATCCAATCAGCCTCAGCGCGACTGAAAGTCTAAATGGAATCCGTCTTATCTATTCCTGCGTGAATCGCTTTGATTTCTCACAAAGAAAAACATGGCAGCCTCAGCCCACAAAGATGACCTTGTGATAAAGCACAGATGAGCTCTCCGCTTGTTCGCCTTTTTTGTTGCGCACAAGTGGAAAAGCGGAAAACAAAAACGCCTTTTGCAAATGCGCTCCCTTTGAAAAGTGGTCGTGGCATGCTGAGATCTGGTGAAAAGACAATCTAATCATCTCCATCTCCAGTTCCAGTTCTTTTCTTCCTTATCCCGCATTCGCACTAAATCCCCCCACAATCCTCTCCTCTCTGCCCTCCCAGGCTCTGCCTCTGTATCCCCATTTCACTTTTTCCATGATGCTACATGCAACCATATTTCATCCTCTTACTCTCCCTGCATAATTTTCCCTTTTCAGCCTCTACTCTCCCCCAGCGTAACCTATTATGTCTTTAGTTTTCTCTCCCATGCGCCTATCTGTCCCTCCATCTATTGATCCCTCACAGCTATTCATCCATCAGGTTCTAAAGCCAAACAGTCAAAGCAGCTGAAAGAGCTCCAGAACCACTTTCTGTTTTGGCCGTAGGGTTGTTGCACTCTGAATGGGAGTATTGGCTGATCACCCACCCCCTCACGCTGCTTCCCTGTTGTCTCTCGCTGTGCATCATCCTGGCTAAAATAACACCAGGAGCTATCATTGTGCAATCCTTAACACAATAATGTGCAAATTCTCACAGTGTGAGATAAAATGAAACGGAGCGAGAGAAAGAGATGTAGAACAGATGAAAAAGCTCCAAGAACAGTCAGTCAGTGTGTTTCATTTTAATATGACTTCGTCTTTCTTCGACGGCTCAAAGGCATGAGGGAAAGGAAGTGCCCGGTTTAAGGTGCCAGCAGGTTTGAGATTAAGTAACAGTGTTATCTATCTCTAGAATGGATGCACAAATCAAATCCTCCTGAAAGCTGCTCTGTTTAACAGCATCTACTCTATGTACGTGGATGCAACCAGGTTATATTTATCCAATTTACTTTCCCCACCCAATAGATACATGTTTGTTAACGCTTGTTAACAAGAGTCGATGTGAACAAATGTGATACAGATTTTTATTATGATGGTATAAAACTTCAAAAAGAGCCAACAGTCAATCTCTAATCCACTGCTGGAAATGTTTTTTCATTTAAATATTGCGTCAACAAATCCTTTCCCTCGACTACAAGCCCGCTTTGTTTTAAAGCAGCACCAAAAGCCAACGCACGCTTTGTAGTAAACACAAGGAAAGTGGCAGGCAGGGAGGAGCATGGGTAAATCCATCAGTTAGTATTCATAAAAAAAGAGGATCTCTCCAAAACTCTGTGTCAAACCCTCTTCACTCATGCAGTGTTCTTTTCAGGCACGGTATGTTGCACATAAAAGCTTCTGGAGGTTTGGCATGTGTGATGTGATCATGGAGTCCAGTGTCAGCCAGAGTTACTACACAGCATAGAGGAGGGGGTTTAGTGGGAAGCAGAGGCGATAACGCGAGCTTGATGTGGCTGAAAGTGAGATTCACTTCCCGAGAGCTTCCCTGATCTTTCGCAGTCGTGACACACAGATGACACCACTGCTGCTAAGGGGAAGGACAGTCTCATTTACATTCTATATAACAGCCATTTATTGTGGCTATTGTACACCATGATAGGAAAAGTTGTGGGTATGTATTCATAAAGCTGACAAATTAAAAGGAAAATGAGGGCTGGTTGTGTGCAAACAGACACAATAAGGAAATGTGTACGAAATCGACTCATTAAGCATTCAGTGTAAATATATGAACTGCTTTCATACAGTGGATCACAGATAGTTCACACATCATTACATCTGATCTTTTATGATCTTGAATATGCAGCAATGTTTTTGTAGTATCTTGTACTGAATCTTTTTTTTTTTTTTGCTAAAAATGGGTCTCAAAACCCCACATGATGTTATTAGTTGATGCACAGCTAAGAAATGGATGAAAGTGGAGTGTCAACAGATGGCTTAGTGTGTTTAGAAGTATGAAGAGCTGCAGCTGACATTCATTATCAGTGCATCCCACAAGTATGTTCTTAATCACTTCGTTTATCAAATGTCAAAAACTGGCAGCACTGAATGGCAAATATTACATCGGACAATCAAAAGTCGTGTTTATCTCTCATTTTGTCCGACAAATGTTCCAAAAATCCATTCATCCATCCATTATCTATACACCGCTTAATCCTCATTCGAGGGACTGGAGTCTATTCCAGCTGATTTAGGGTGAAGGTACGGGACACTCTGGGCAGATCACCAGTCTATCACAGGGCTACATACACAGACAAACAATCACACTTCTATTCACACCTACGGACTATTTAGAATCTCCAATTAACCTGAGCATGTTTTTGGACTGTGGGAGGAAGCTGAAGAACCCGGAGAAAAGTTCCAAAAACCCCCGGATATTTAATTTACAGTGCTATAAGTTTAAAAAAAACATAAATCCTCACAGGGAGAAGCTGGATCAAGTTAATGTTGATGACTGAAATTTCTAAATATTTTGCAAAAAAGGAAGCTCAGATCAGATGCTATTCGCTTGATCTTGATGCTACTGTGGTGGTGTGTTTCCCACACATACAGAAAGCAGCTGCTGCATACTGTACATCCAAGTCTCTCCGAATGCCATTAGTTAATCCTAATAAGTACATCATTCTGCAGCGTGTGCTAAAAATCCCACTGAATTTAACTTTTGAGTAATCCTCTATCCTCAAATGCCTGAGTTGCAGCGTGAGAGAAGGTGCAGACGTTGTGTGTGAGGGACAAAGTGTATGTGTGAGGACTTAAAACACGTGTATGCGAGTGTTTATCTCCAGGCAGACAAGGATTAATCCTCCAGTGTGCATCAGTGATGTCATCATCCAAAACAACAACAATAACATCTATGGCGCGATGCTGGCAACAGTCGCCGTGACGACTGATCCTCCTCGACAACAGTGTACGGGGGATTAGGTATGACAGGCACGGGCAGCTTACCGGACAGCAGCTCATCTCCTGTGTGTGTGCATGTGGCTGTAACTTTGAAAAACACAATGAAAAGGAGGAAGAGGAGACTCAAACAAGAGAGATGAGAAAGAGAAAAGAAACGCCAGACATCATGTGCCACTCTGAGCTAAAATTACATCACTCCCAGCTGTTCCTTACAAAGCACGGATGTGGAAAAAGACAGGAGATGGATGAGAGATGGATTACAAATCCTTGAAACAACATGTACTGGAAATATATGGAATTATCCATCTCTGCTCTGACAATATCGAGATTAAAATGAACATCTACATGCGTGTACTTTATTAAAATATTGGATTTTGGAGATGTAGAAAAAAGGCTGATTGGAATCAAATGATGAGTATATTTAGGCAAAAACAAAGTCTTGGACACGTGTTTATTTAAATCTGTTCTATCAATTCCATTTAAGACTCATAGGTTTGGGGAAAATACCAACATAATCTAGAAGCATCACTTGTTTCAGGGAGACGATAGCACTGTGGAATAAAACAGAAATAAATAAAATGCAGCAACGTCATTCGAGTGCACTGCTCCATTAAAGAGAATACAATCGTCTGACTCATCCTTTGTCACAATGCAATGTCATCTTGAAGGATACATGCAAATCTAATATGTGCAAGAGCAGATTATGATAACTTCATAGAGTTGTCCGTTCTAGTTTCACAACATTACAAAGCACTGTGCAGTATTTCTGGCATCCAGTAATTCTCCAAACGCACAGAACTGAGAGCACACTTTCTTTCTCCAGGACCTGCTTTTGTCATCTGTGCCTTTAGTAGTAATGTGGTACTGTGTGCTTCGTAACCAGTCACAATCAGGACGCATGACATCCCGGCTGAATGGGAATTCTGCAGTTTTAATGCACATGTAGTTGGTTTGAAACCCTAAATACATTTACCATTTATTGCTTAACTGCAAGGTGGATCTTTGCTTTTGTCATTAGATTCGAACTACAATTAGCTACTGATAACAGCATTGCTCTTAAACATCAAGTAAATCAGCTGTTATTAAACAGGAATCAAACCTATGATGTGCATTTTACTGTATTGTTGCACCAAAGAGTTCTAAACTGGCAAAAAAACTGACTTGGCAGCGCAAACAATATCAAATCAGTTCATGAGATAAAAAAAGAGCATTTCTGAACCACACAAACTGTAGCCAGAGTGTCAATATTGCAGCATAAGAGATTGTTTCATAATATATTAATCTCATCACTCCTACACTGGTTGCAACTGTACATGCTGCAACGAAACAGGACTATGTTTGATTATTAGTAGTAACGTTGGTGTTATTACTTGCAGTACTATTATCTTACAAGTTTTAGGTCTTTGCCTGCCAAAAGCTACACACTGCCTCAGAAGTTTGGCTATCGTGCCAAGACGAAAAAAAACTCTCTGGCAGGAATACAGAGTACCTGATATTTGTAGCAGTTTTTGGCATAAGAATTCTGTCTCAGCACAAAATACTGGTAACAAGCAGCTACAGGCTGTATCTGTCTTCAGAACCACATCTCTGTCTAACACTGGTCATCATGGAGGAATAAGAGCAACGACCAACTCCACGCTGGGCAGTCAGGATTCAGCCGGTGCATGTTCGCATTTGGTAAGAAAGCCAGCTGGAGTGAGGGTAATAGAACTGCATGCATTATGGGATGTTTTTACAGAAGTGTGGGCCGCAGCAGGGCTGTATTAATATTGCATTGAGGGGTAGAAGAGAGTGAAGGGAGTGAATCATAGCCTTCAATGACAGCTTCTTCTCCTTCCTCCAAGGCACGACAGCAGCAACGGCAACACTGTGTGTGCATGCGTGACTGTTCACCCACACATGTGTGCATCTAAGCGTTACCACATACCTATCATGTCGGTGAATGAAACACGCCTATGTCAACAGTTTACTTGAGGTAACGGTTATCCCGTCAGTTGTGATATTAAAGTTGCAGGACTGATTCTTGTCGGTTCGATCAAACTGCGCGTTCTCAAATGCCTTATCTGAAGCCTACAAACGGCCCTCTGCTCCTGCTTAAAATTCAGTCTCCAACAGCAAGTTCCTCACTTCTATTTCCGATGCATAGTGCTCAACAGCTCCCACTCATCTCCTCTGCTCTCCTCTCTCCCCTTTCCTCTTCAAATGTTTTCTTTACTTCTCGCTATGCTGCTCTTTCAGTCTTTCCCTCTCCGCCTGTCTCTCTTGTGAGCTCTTGAACCTCCAATATTTGTCTAGAGATACTCTGCCATTCTCTCTTATCCTCTCTTTTACTGTCATCTCTGCTGCCTCCCTGCTAGTAAACTCATCTGTTTTTTCCCCTTTCATTTGTGTCCCTATTTCTTAAGAGCATCTCTTTGTCTCCTCTGTCATTGTTTTGACTCATGACTCAGTAACAGTCATGACTCCTCTTGAGTTCTCTCTGTGGACTGCAGGGCAGGACTTAGATTTAAAGGAACGCAAATGGAGAAAGTGGAATTTTCTTTGTTTTACAATCTCCACGACAAGTTTGAAATCAATCTCAAAACCATTTATCTGGCTGTATATCTCTCTCATTGATCTTGTTTAACTTTGCCTGCATTGCATCTCATTTCAACTTCCCATCCTTTCCTTTATCTCTTTACGCTCACTGAAGGATGCACTGGATTCAGAGGTCAACTGGCTGCTCGCCGCCACCGATTCACAGACATGTGTACACGCAAGTAGAGATCTGCTGGATCTCTGCACAATGCAAGACAGCAACACAGCTGCTCAACATGCAACCCACACAACAGAATGACATACAGACCCCGCTAAAGGCAGCCTGACAAGCCGCAAGGCTCCGAGGGCAAGTGCTCAGCTAGGGCACGGACTGGAGGTCAGCGCAGAGCGAGAGGTGATATGATTACTGTAGTTCAGCAAGGGAGATATCTGCTTTCAGAGAGAGGGGACTGAGCAAGACTCAGCAAATCAAAGCGAAATCACACCAGAGCAGACCAGAAATCAGCAGTACACTGAGCAACAGGCAGCAGACACCATGTATCAGACCTGCTAGCAGTGCACTAAATATCTTCCACTTCCATGTTTGTCAGAGTTGTAGACTTGTAGATATTTCTTGCTATAGTTCTTTTATTCTATGACTGAACCATTCAAGACATACAGAGGGTAATGTTATACACAGTCCATTCAGATTACATATTTAGAAGCAGCAAATGCACAGAACAAGCTATGAAACAGATTATTCCGGCATACATATGGGGAAAATAGACTCAGATTTCTCAGGGATATATTTACAGTTTGTGCAGTGATTTCAATGACTTGGAATTGTCTGCAATGAATCACTATATATTGATAACATTATTCCATTCGCCAATGATGAGTATAAAGCAACAAATTAGTGGATAAGTGTCGGTAAGGATAATTAATGCAATCTAAGATGTTGCCGAAAGTTCAGAAAAAATGTTGTAAGTGGTCCATTGACATTATTTAATCACAAACACCAAAAAAAGTCATAAAACATGTTAGAGTTGCATCCACAATAATACATGAGTAATAATAATCTATGGATATAATATACTGCATGTATGTAAGTATCATAAATATAACAGTCACAGGAGACATTTTTTGCATTGTGTACCTTTACTTAATCACCACAGTGCGCTTTCTTTACTTAAGATAAACGTAAGACTTTTATAGTGTGGTACTTAAGTGAACGATCTGCATGCTTCCTCCCCCACTGCCCATCTCTGTCTATCAAAGGAAACAAACTATGTCATTATGCTTTTTACTATTGAGGTTAGAACAGCCACAGTCTGACTGCACATCTCCTTTAAGGAACGTGGTGACACAGACTTGTGGGTTTGTTGTGTGAAGTGAGTCTCTCTCGCTGTGTGAAAGAAGCACCAGCACACGGTCAGCTGTAGACACGGGGAAGTGTTGCTATAAGGGTGTCAAAGTTACTTTTATCAGCCGTAACGTGACTCAACAAACAGAATAGTCACTAGGTCTGTGTGTTGTGTTTGTTGCCACAGAAGAGAAATGTAATGTAATGTTACAATGACATCCACTCTTTATAGCAGAGCTGTGTGTTAGCAGCAGAAACAAAAAGCTTGATGAAAAAATCACAGCGATACTGGTCTCTTTTCTGGTAATTAGCTTCCTGGCTGCTTCGGCTACTTTACTGCAACGTTAGCGAAATGCAATCCGAAACTTGTCAAAGAATTTTCTAGCAGCATTTGCTTAATTAAGGTGATTGCAACGAGACAATCACGCAACTTGAGCTGTTCACCTGTTAATCAAGCGACTCAGCAGCAGCTGATAACTGAGAATAATGCAGAATCACAGTTTAATAATATACAGTGGGTACGGAAAGTATTCAGACCCCTTGAAATGTTTCACTCTCTGTGTCATTGCAGCCATTTGCCAAAATCAAAAAAGTTCATTTTATTTCTCATTAATGTACACTGAGCACCCCATCTTGACAGAAAAAAACAGAAATGTAGAAATTTTTGCAAATTTATTTTGTTTGTTTCATTTCTATTTATCTGCATTTTTCATCTGTCTACTACATTCACAGATTTCCGCAAACTCAATGTGCAATTACAGCGATTATATTCAACATTTTAAGACTTTTTATAAACTCAAACACTTTCAATGTCTGGAAAAGAGGTCTGTTATGTGCTGACTACACCATAAGCTAGTATCAGGACTGTCATAGCTAACGTTAGCTCTGGTGCGTCTTCTTCGCACCTGGCAAACAGATTTTAAGCTCATTATCACCACCTACTGGGCTGGAGTGTGCATCAGTGTTACCAGTGTGTCAGAAATTAGGGAACTGAGAAAGGTGCGATTAAATGTGTTTTTTTTAATTTGATATTTTTTCTGTAATTAATTAATTGAAATTCACACCTTAAAGTCCCAGCCCTAATGTAAATGTATCAGACATTCACATATTTATCCATTTTGCATGACTTGGCTGATTTTTCATGTTTATTCATTAATATGTCATAAGAATACTGAGCGCTGCTTACCGTCATGGTTGGGGTTTCCCAGCGTCCACGGTTCATCTGAGTCAAAGTGTGTGTCGCCTCCTATTCCTGGCCCTGGAAAGTAGGCGTGAGCCAGAAAGCCCCCCTCGCCATCAAAGGGTGAGCTGTCGCCATGGAAACCTGAAGCAAAGATGATGGTGATGTCCACGTCTTTCTTGGTCCTCTCCAGCTCGCTGTAGGGCACGGCCTCAAAGCGCAGCGGCGTCACGTTTTGCCACACGTCAAAGGCTCGCCGAATGGCATCGTGGGTCTCCTCGGCACCCACTTTGGGTGTCACGTTCTTTATGCTGCAGAGACATGAGACGAAGGAAGAAAAAGTTAGAGTGGGGAAAACACTAGAAGTCTCGGTAAACATTTCACGCACCCAGATAATTTTCTCTTATCATCACGCCCCAGTAAGCCTCAGATCGGGATTTCTCCTTCAGCTGTCAGGATGAGCAAATCCATTGTAAATTGGCCTGATAAGACTCTTGGGTGCTCCGAGCGTTTGGTAAAACAAGCACACCGAAGAGTGGCTTATTCTGCTCGGTGTCCACTCAGAGGAAAAAATAAAGAATAGAACCTTATCAGGGAAAGCAAACTCCGCTGAAGCGCGAGATATGATGGAGTAGAGAACAATGAAAAGTTTAGGGCAGCATAAGAGCTGAAAAAGGAGACTACTTCTGCATGTCAATCTACTTGATTCAGCTACGCCAAAAAAGACTCAACTATCACTGTTTTCCCCGGCATGCAGCCATTTCACGCTCATCCTGTTCGCCGACAGAGAGCTAAATGGAGCGATTTGTGAGAGAAAACAGCTGAGTCCTCCCCTGCCGGCTTTGAGTTGCTGCAGGTGTGGCGAGGACGGGACGATTTCCTGCCTCTGGAATTTATTTTCTAATTAAGGATTATCAACAGCCCACTGCCTGCTGAGAGCCCCAGTCTGGTTCGGGCAATCAGGAAAACCTCTCCCACTTTATTCGCTCTGGAAATATCTCAGCGCCACGCTCTATTAAAATCTGGTTTGTCTCCAGGGATAGGTAGATAGGTGTCGTTTACATCATCCAACTTAGACTCTTGTAAACACACAATTCTCGATGTCTCATTATGCTGCTGGTGGTTCAGCGTCTGGGTTTGGGTATGAAGGTGGTTGGCTGATGTTCAGTTAATAAGAGAAGTGTGGAAACAAAATGTGCAGCAAAACAGCGCTGTGCCAATTTCTTTATTTTTGTTCTTGTTCAAGTGTTTCAAGTTTATTCACGGTTTCCCTGTTTTCTCCTCCCGTTCACCCTGTGTCCTTTGTGCTCCCTCTGTCACCTCCTCGCCTTTGTTCCCTTTTTCATTTTAGCTCTTCTGTCAGGCTGTCATTTTTCATAATAGGAATAAATATTATCAGAACGTCTTTGTCTGCTGCTGCAAGGCACATTTATCCATACTGCATATTTATACTGCATGTAAGCTCAGATTCATTATTAAATCAAACTCAGTGAACAGGGAATCCTAAAGGCTGGTTAGGAAATATAAATAGCGTGCTGCTGAATAACCTGCACTGTTCATTTAAAATGTTGTAATCGCTAATACCAAATCACACACCGCTTCTCTTTCTCTGTCTGCTCCTTCAAGACTGACTCGCTGACGGCCGACAACCACTTTAGCAGAGACGTGTCTGCTTTAATTACGCTCTCACAAGTTTTGTAAAACTTTCTCTTTCAGCTAATGATTTCTGTTTTGACAGGATGGAGGGCTACAGACACACACAGTCTCACACACACACACACACACACACACATACAGGTATCACAAGGAAATGGACGATATTTCATGTAAAAAAGGCATGCCCACAGAACCACACCATAAAGCATGAAAACGGAGGCAGGAATGGCTTTGTTTGTATCAGGTGATGATCATTTGATATTTTTGCATGATTTATATGATCTAAACCTTGTCTGTAGAGCTTTTACTAGCCTGTCACTTGCATTAGCCTGCATCGATAAGGCTAACATAATAGCACAAGTAATGGAATGCATTGTATTTAGAAAATAAAATAGTAGTAACTGCATTTAGCTGGTTAGAATATAAATAAGTGGCATCAACAGTACAGTTTGTTTCTAAAAATCAATAGAGCCCATGAAGGGATTCCTCATGCAAGGAATATGCACTCTGAACACCATTCATCGCAGCCAGGAACCATGAAAACGGAAAGTCTCATTGGATTTTTCAACTTTTTCACGGTGCTGTGATGTGCTGTTCCTGCAGAAACTTAATCGAAGCTTGAAATTGTGATATTTCATCAAACACAGTTTATTCTACATGTCTCCGATAAAATTCACAAGAAATATTTTTGAGTCTTCATTACTTCTAGCCTTTGGGATTTTGGTCCACAAAAGTGCAGGACTTTATATGACAATGAAAAATGAGCTCACAATGGGTAAAAATGTGACAAAAGAAGAAGGTTAGGTAGTCAGAATGCAATTACTTCCTTAAAACCAGCAGACTACATAAGAGATTAGCTGAATGCTTACTAGTCAAACATCTTACCTCGCAAGCTAACTGCTTAGCAGCACTGTTAGCTTACTGCAGATCAGCCTAATAATTACATAGCAAACTTGCTAAGCAGAGCAAGCTAACAAACAAATCATAGAGCAGCCAATTTACAACATCCATCTGTGTAGTATATTTTTGGCAAATTATTTATTGATTAATGCTGATATGCATTATTGGATAGAACAATTACTTTCATACTCCTACATAAATGCTCCATCATGTTCATTAGCTAGTCATTAACTTTGTCTTCCTGCTGTGTGGTTTTCAGAAACTTGTTAACAAGCTGTCATGTAACTTATGTCTAAATATAGCAGGTAAAACCGTTGCTGGTGTGCACTGCAGGGATGGCAGGTAAGCATAAATTATCACGATGAAAACTATAAATAGTATTTTAGTGCTGTAAAGGTTCTGAGGCTGTGTTCCGTCAAAACATTTTAGTCAAAAGTATGTTGGCTGAAACCCCGTAAGACCCAGCATCTGAGCTTGTGTAAAGGACACAAGGTCTATGAGGACGCCCTTAACTATCAAGCCTACCTCTTCCCAACACAGTTCTGTCAAGAACATTTTCACACCAAACAACTGATCAGCTCATAATCAACAGCACCATGAGCTATAAGCTGCAGCAGCCACATTTTGACTGCCTGCGGCTGAATGTGATCAAATTTGTCTTAAGAGCTGCAAATTATGATGAATAACAGCTTGAAAATTGTGCACGTCCTCAATTGTCCTACAGCAAGTGTGAGTAATAAGTGCGTCCATCAAGATGGCGGCTGACAAAAAACGAAATTACAGAAACAATCTTGAACATCAGTTGAAGAGGCATTGGTGCCATGGTTAGCTGTTGACTAAGCAAACTATCTCTGCCTGATTGAGACCACTCATGGAGGCAGCACAAACGGCTGCTTTGTCTTTTGAAGGGCTTACGTAGAGCAGATGAAGGTAAAAGCATAAACTAAAGATAAAGGAATACAGCCTCTTCCAAATCAATACCAGCTCACCCAGACAGTCTGCAGAGGTACAAATGTCTTGAGCAAACACTGTAGCACCTCCTGGGTTCTTTTTAAAACATGTCCTTGTCTTGCCCGGTCTGAAAGGCCGTACCAACAACCACGGCCACTTAAGGAATAAAAAGATGGTTTCACTTGAGTCTATGACCCAACTTGCTGTATGTGTGTCCTACTTTAAAGTAAAGATGCATAAAGAGAGAAACATGTGCGGGTAAAAGCTGCAAAACAACAAATGAAAAAAATCCCAGTCTGCTCTGAGGCCATATCAGACATTAAACTCCAAGTTGGAAGTGATAATGATACCGGATGCGACTCATGTGCAGTAATAGTACCTGCATGCAGAGAGAACAGTAGGGATGCCAAAGCTAATTAGTGCCTCCCCACATAAAGTACTGTATGTGGCTACATGGAAACTAGTACACACCTGGGGCGGTCATGCATTTCTTATAGTTTCCAAATGCCAGCGTTGTTTTTCAAGATTATTTTAAAAGCTTAAAGCATCAAAGAGAAAAAAAACTGAGGTTTTTCAAGGAGAAAGAATGACAACACATCAGGTTTTAATTGATTTCTTTAGTCCAACTAAGGCACCAAGAATGAAAATTCTCATTCCCTGATGTCAGAGTCACATGATACATACAGTTCCCTCTTTCTCAGCTTCAAGCTTTACCTAAAAAGACATTTAACAAGTGACGCCGTTATTGTGTATAATAGAATATATATATATGTGTAAATTTTGGATAATATAGAACTGCAAGTTAGTGTTTTAAACTATGCAATTAATGACTTGAGTATCTATCAGTTGCACATTTCCACTTAAGTTTACATGTTTGCATGTTGTGTTGTTACTTGCTCATGTGTCACAGCAATGGAAGTCCTCAAATGGAAGAGAAAATTCTGGCTCGCATTACAGTCTTAAACAATGTAATATAAAGGTGTGTTTGTAAGTGGGAAAATGTACACTATAGTTGAAAAGTTTGGACTTCCCCCAGACAATTATATATTTTACATGAAAACTCATACTTTTATTCATGTGCTAACGTAACTGCTCAAGGATTTTCCAATCATCAATTAGACTTTCAACACTATTAGCTAACTCAATGTAGCATTAGAACACAGGAGTGATGGTTGCTGGAAATGTTCCTCTGTACCCCTATGGAGATATTCCATTAAAAATCAGCCGTTTCCAGCTGGAATAGTCATTTACCACATTAACAATGTCTAGACTGGATTTATGATTAATTTAATGTTATCTTCAATGTAAAAAAATGATTTTCTTTCAAAAATAAGGACATTTCTAAGTGACCCCAAACTTTTGAACAGTAGCGCATGTACAAAGTTTGAATAAATCCAGTGCAGCCATCCACACTCCTGCAGAACAACCCAATGTTGAAGGAAAACTTTTGCAAACTCTTGTTTTGTGTAGTAGTTCCTGTATAGCTGTAGCTCTAACAGGACAAAAACAGGGTAAGAAACAGACATGGTTAGATCATCAAAAAAGTCATAAGCAAGCCATAATCACCATTTTTGTTCACAGGTCTACTGTGTAATGAAGGGTTATTGCTAAGCTGCTGGTTTGTAGAACTTGTTGTAGTGATGGCAATTCACAGTTCCCAACACTATAATGCTGTAGTTTGGAATGATATGATAACTAATTACCAGAAATTAAAAACCAAAGGCCCGAGTATAGACTGTATGTAAAAGATAGATGGAGGTTCCAAGTGTGAAAAGTAATGCCAATGCAAGAGTGACTTAAATCTGCACTGTCTAACTGCCAACAGGAGGCGACTCCTCTTGTTGCAAAAATAATTCCTATTTTATAGAAATCTATGAGAAAATGACTCTTCTTCTTAGATGATTTCTTATATTAGTAAACATTTTACCAAAGATTTTATGGTCTCAATCACAAGTTTCAAGTCTCCTTGTGTAAATTAGGAACCCCATTCAGAGGAAAACAGACAATAAAGCAGGATATGCTTTAGGACATGGCTACATAGTGGCTGAAAAGTCGCTATCATATGGGCCTACATTGAGTTCTAAGTCAGATTTATCCCTCACTTGTCAGGTCCACTTTAAAAACACAATGGTGACAGCCAAAATTACAAATTTGAGGCTTCAAAATGGCAGTCCTTAACCCAGCAGGTCACATCATGGTGGCTATGTCCATCTTAGACACAGCTTGTGGACCAAGCTGCAATGACTCACAATTATTCTTTAAAATGTTGAATATTTTCTCCAAACTCAGATGTTTTCCCAAAAGCAATAAAGATGTTGCTTCTTGTTACTGTTCTTTTATTCTATTTAGGTGCCTTCATTTCCATGTAAAAAAAAAATGCTTTTGTTCTATGACTGCTGACAACACAGCATATTTTCCTAATACTTTTGGTGGTGAGTTGTAGCGCTTCACACACAACTTCTAAGCAGATTACAAGAATCTTTCGATGAATGTGCTGCATTCTCCAACTACCTCCATTGCGCCAATCTGAGATAAAAGCAGCAGCTGCAGGCACATCTTCCCACTGACTGGAGGCCAGGCACACATCCATGTACAACACACACACACACACACACACACACACACACACGTATGAATGCGCACACACTCTCAAAATGCTCCCATCCTATTACATAACCCTAATCTGTCAGCGAGCACCCTCTGCCTTCCACCGGGGTTTCCTCCTCTCCTCTCCTCCCCTCTCAGCTCATCTTTTTCTCTCTGCAGCTGCTTCTCCTCCCTCCACTCCACACTTTCCTCTCTCATTTCCACCAATCTACTCCTGCGCTCTTCATCAAGCCCGTTCATTCCCCTCTTTTCAGAGCAGCGCCATCGCAGAAGAGCCACACGCTCATGTAACTATTTTTGAACGTGATCCCAGTGTGGTTTTTTTAAATAAAAAATGTGCAGGCAGTGGTGCCATCAGTGATATACAGTCCTACTTCAGCTGTAGGTCACTGATCCATAGATTATATTTAGCATGTAATACTACTTACACATTTATCCCTGAGGCAGAGCAGAAATGAAAAACAAGCTCACTTCTTAAGGATTAATCCATGAAACGTGTAGCTGGGGGCAAGCGGCAGTACAGTACATATAAAATATTACAGAATCTGGGTGACTGGCCTCACTAAATCTACAGAGAAATATTACATAACCACGGCATGTTGTCCTATACATTATTGTTCATGTAGCTGGTTGCCAGAAACTGGGCTTGTGAATTATGAAATTGGCAAAGAGGTCTCTGGTACATGTATGCACCAGTGACATGTACAGTCTTTTCCCATCTGCACTACATGTGCCCTGGAGGATAAAGCTGGTTCCTCTACAGTGGAGGTTTGAAGAACAGGTCCTGTGTTGTATGTGATGTGATGCTGGCTTCAGGCAATGTCAAACTTCAGTTGACCTTTTGTTATTTTGTAGGTTTTTTTGTCCATTATGTAAGTTCAAATACTGTCAATTGTGTTCAGCTCTTGTTTATGTGCTTAATAAGGCAGAACAGGGAAATATTCAAGCCTGTAAACAGAGACAAGGATCTGAGCAATCAAAAGGCGAAACAACATCTTACAGTTTCAAAGAGGCTTCCACATCAAGGAAAAATTAAGAAGCTGGTTTTTAAAAAGAGGCAAATACGTGAAAGACAAGAAAAGAGTGAGATAAGCATAAAAAAGACAGCTGGTGATTACTGGTGGTCTCTGTGTACCTTAATGGAAAGGTCAGCAACACTGGTTTAGTTCTGAAGCCCTGCTTGTGCGCACGTGTCTCTGAATGTGTACAGATATCAGTTACTTCTTTGTGGCTGCAGGCCTGTACTGGGTTAATCTTGTTGACTGAGTGTCTGCAACTTGACAAAAGCTCCCTTGATGGGGAAAGTCAGTGTGTGTTGCTGGGATTTTCTGAGCATGTCGGGGGTGGTTACAGGGATTGGAGGGAAGCTGGATTATTTTGTGAAATGTTGCAATGACGCCACCTCAAAAGAAAAAAAAAACAAACCCAAATAAAAAAGACAACTTCAAATCCACCCACCTGTATGTGATATGTTTGTGTTGCCATCTCTGTCCTGTGAGGGCGTACCGCCGTTTCCTGACACTGAATTTGGATGCCCCACCTATCTGGTCAGGAACCCCACATCTGGGCTTCTTCATCCACCTACAGGACACAGGTGAGGAGGCCACAAAACAACAGTTAATAGATATTTACGAGTTTGTTATAGGTGTTGACTGCAACATTTTCCTCATGAAGTGGTGCACAAGGGGTGATCGTAAAGTTCTGAGACTGCCCCTAAAACAATCAAACACTAGCCTAGCCATGCTACACCCATGTTTCTGATGGCACAAGGGTCTAGGGAAGCTCGACAGGGAGGGAGGCGGGCTAAAAGGTTGTCTATCAAATCCCTCTGCAGCAATTGGGTAGGTATACAACCAATCAACGCAACGAACAGGCTGACGTAGTTCCGAGAGCACCGGGGGATTGTGGCTAAGTCCCATTAGCTTCCCAACCAGCGGACCCGCGGAGCCAACTGGTATATTAAGGATTTGCCATATCCCGTCGGCATAAGTCCAAATACGTCTTTCTTCTCAATGAAACACTTTAGTGCCGTCCTTTGTTTATCTTTCAAGTTGAATTTTAGCTTCAAATCTTTAAGGGCTGTGGCCAAAGCCCAGTCGAAAGATAACTGTTTATTGTGCGCCGGTTGTTTCTGTCAGAATCGTCATGCCTCTGTCGTCACTTCGTTACGCCCGCCTTCTGACTCTACACTTCATGGTGATTGGTCCGGCCAGTTTTAGGAGAATCCAGCCTCGAGCCTTATGGAGGGTAACTAGACCGTCCCTGGCAGAGAATTAAATTCGTTGCCGTGGGTTGTCTAGCGCGGCTAGGGTAATCAAACACTGTACCTCATGTAAACTTCCTCATGAAAGCAGCCTCCATGTGTAGTGACACAGCACTCCCAATGTTTTTGCTAGTAACGCTCCCTGGAACTCCTGTTATGTAAACATGTCAAACACCATCTGCGATGAACCATGACTCTATTTAAGAGTGTCAAAACGGCGACCCTTCAACTCGAATTTCCCTTTGGGCAAGAGGGGGAAGTCGCAGGGAGCGAGTGGGGATTGTGGGGACAACGATTGTGCTGTTGTGGCCATAAACAACCCCAACACAGGAGTACCCGCAGACCGTAGCGCCACAGTTCACGTCGCTACAGCAGAAATCTGCCTGGGCAGTCCAAACATGGAGAACAAGTTCACGGTGTACAGCAAACACATGACTGCTGAAGACAACAATAAGCCTGTTTTTGGAAACTGCAGGCTCTTCTACTGTTGAACCTGCTCTTTCTTCTCTTCGTGGTAGCTGCAGACACACTTCTCGAATCATCTCAGGCTGCTGACACACACACAGCAGGTGATGATTTCTTCTCTGGTCTAGTTTGCGATCCACTAAGAAATCATATCTATCAGTGGCCACAAAAATGTCTAACAAAGTTGTGCTGGCAGAAGCTTTATATCACACCGTCTCCTGACTCACAGAATGAACAATCACCCCTTATACACTGACTACTGTACATGTTGAACAGAACCCAACTCTAATCCAGTGTAGCTCCAGCTAAACAGATGAGAGCAAAATGACTCACATGAAGCTGTTTGTGCATTTGTATGTAGAATACAAGCAGTTAAAACATGAGGAAGGGTAGGCAGAAGAGACATACAAATCATCCATCTATAAACACATGGAATGCCTAATAATTTTCATGTTATACAAAAACACATCACGCTTGCATGTATTTTAACATACGCATTCACACACGTCACACACAAAAGGTGCCTCACCTTATCGTGTTATCGCTACATCAACCAAGCGAAGCAGAAGAGAAAAAAAAACAGACAGACTGTTAGCTGATCACATTTCTCTCTGTTTCAGCCCAGTGGTTGGACAGCTGTTAGTCCGCGTTCACATCGCTGGCCACCACATTGCCATGTTACAGTTCAGTGGCCAATTTGAGCTCATTTGCTATTTGTAGCACGGATGGTATTTCACTGTTGGTGGGTACAAATGTCAGTGAGCACTGTTTTAGTGATCTGCAGGTACAAAGACATCTGGGTAAGGCGCAGAGGTTAATCTGGGTAAAACAGACTATATTTGGTTTTAAAAACATGAATTATCTATTATGCTCCATCACTATGATTCTTTATGTGATGCATAATTTAAAAATACCTCTTTAAAGATTTATAAACCTCAGGTGGGATTTATCCTCCGTTACACTCCTGCGTGTGGACAACATAAGTATGAGTCTTTTTTAATTATTTTAATCTAAACCAATGTGTCATCCTAGTCTGCTTTTAGTTTTGACTGATGGATGAGGAGGAACCAAACACCGTCCCTGTTCTTCCTTCTCTTCCACTGAATCTTAATACTAAGGCATTTTGCAGCCTTTGATCTGACATCGGAGGTGTACTCTCTGCAAAAGGTCCCTTTGATCAAATTAAAACGCCCCACTTAATCTATGTCAGTGTAACTTTGCGTCTGGCAAAATGGCTGTGCTTGCCTTTGGAATGCAGAACAGCGGCTGAATGAAAGAGGCACCGACCATTTGTACCCCCATTTTGAAAATGTCTCGTCCACTTAACTGTGAGCACTGTGAATCTTAATCAAAAACAACAAACAACCGCAAAAACAACAGAGTTTACAGCATGTTTTACCTGCTGGCTTTTGTTCACTCCTTTTTGTAAACGAGCTCTCTACGCCTAAGGCCCTGAGAGAATTCAAATTTCAACTGGTACTGTTTTTCAAATTATAAAAACTCAGCATACATAACATCAATTTGTTTGGAAGTAACATGTAAAAAAAATAGAAATAAAAACAGAGGAGCATGCATTTCTTTTTGGCTGATGTTTTGACATTTCCGGAATTAATCACACTGATGTATAATGTTATTAGTCAGTAGGCATTGGTTTAAAATTAAATAATATACATTTACAGGGCTAATGACTAATAAAAGACATAATCACATATACTAGTATGGTAAACAAAGCAGCTTCTTTGTGTTTGGAGTCGACTTCTTCCTATCGTACACCCACCCATGTTTTCTTATTGTTTTTGAAAAAGCAAACATCATGAATTTAACATCCAGTTCATCTTAAAGCGTCGTTTTAAAAGGTGTGTGACTCACTCTATAGTGTTGCTGTCCAGACCCCCTGTGACATTTAGGCCGTAGCGGCGCTGCATGGCAGCGATAGCAGACTGCATGACTCGGGCAGAACGCAGCACTGACATTCTGGGGTCTGCAGGAGGTAGGTAGCCATACCTCTGGAGCCATGCCTGCAAACAAGCAAACAGAGAGGAAAAGGTTAGACATGATCGTAAAGTCCACAAAATAATGCTGATGCGAGGACTTCAAAGACGAGCATGACTGTAGTACAGCTGTTACAGGAAAAGATAAACATTTTCAAAAGTGTGTCAATTGATTTTCTTGAAAGGAGTCCTTACCATAAATAGATTAATATGAATCTTGGAAACAGTTAGCTTAGCTTAGCAAAAAACGGAAAGTAGAAGGAAACAACTAGCATGGCTCTGTCCAAAGTTAAAGTCACTCTACCATTAATTAAATGCCTAAAAACTCATCTCTGAGTATCAAAGTCACATATTTTGAAGGGTTTGTTATTTTTTAAATAAAATATTCCCTTCCTGCTTTATAATGGCTTACATTTAATTCCACATTGTGTACAGTTTCTAGTTTGCTCATGGTGCATCTTCTAGCAAACAAACAACACCATGTGGATATGTTCAAAGGTTAAAAGCTTGATTTTACCTGACATGGTTCAAATATATGTGCTTTCCAACAGCTCTAAAGCTCATTAACTAACAGTCTACGCTTTGGCAAAGCACTTCTTCCACCCGGCAAATCACGGCAGCGCTGGGCCATCAGTATTACAGTTTAAGTTTCCACGTTAGCTGTGAATTTATAGTACCGCGTTTCAATGTGAGAAGCATTTTAAACAATGCACTCAGCAGAATCTTCTGAATACATTAAGCCAAAAAATATTCCCTGTTCTACATGACCTACAACAACATTTAAATGTCATCACGATACAGCTTTGTATGAAAGCTACAGAGACCAAAGACCAGCCAATAACATATCCAAAATGCTTCAGAAAAGACATTTGTAAAAGGGCATAAGCAGAAAAAGAGAAATCTCTATTCCAGTTATAGTGCAGAATGTCATCTGTTATCATGTCATTTGGCTTGTCAGGGAAAAGCTTTGGTGTAATAGAGCTTTCCGTGTCTATAAAATCCAGCCAGAGGGAATCACGGCTCAGATCTTTGGACCAGGCAGGAGAAGGGGGAATCGGCTGGGTTTTCCCACAGAAGAGGCTTTAGGGATTTGGATAGTCCCAGCCTCTTTGTAGTCTCTCAGTTTTCATCATAAAAATGGTAAACAGATTCGGCAAACGCTGCACATCCTAACACAACACCAACCGACCAATAAAAACACAGCTAAACTGTTTTGCTTGAAGTGTGGAGAAATTGGAACAACACAACGCTGGCCTAGAATCTCAAAGACCCAATGAACTGCCAGGCTGCAAATTTGCCTCAGACCTTTTTTTATTCCTCATTCAGCAGCACTGTGCTGTGAAACCTGAGCGTTATTCTCGTACACAATGTTGTTGAGCTGCTTCAGTCATCACGGAGGCCTGCTGCTCAGGATAGCATACACACTGAGAATGAAATTCACTAAACAGGGAGGGAAGCATGGTGTGAGAGCAAGCGAGGAGAACGCAATAAAAGGCAAACCATCACTCAACAATGGAACGAATGTGAGCCTATAGCTTTGGTTACAGTGAGTGAGCCTCGTGTCAGACTCTAAGCAGCAACAATAAGTTCTTTAAAACTCACTGTTTGTGTGGTAGACTGAAAATACATCCATCACAGCTGTAAAAGATGAATATGAAGAAAAATGAAGAAATTAAACTTAGCTGAATAAAAAAATTCTTTGAAAAAAATTTTTTTTTAATACTAATAGTCAACAGATGGAAATGCAAAATATATAAACAAATCAATATTGTATTAGGGAAACGACCGGTGCTTTAAGACGCATTTTTAGCGAGTATAACGGCTCTACAGAAAGAATGAAGAGCCTCATCATTGTACTTTGATGTTTAAGTTGCAGCAAATAATTAGCCTAGCTTAGCGCAAGACTGGGATGATGAGGAAACAATTGGTTTGTCTCCTACTGCCAGCATGTCTAAAGCTGACTAATTAGTAAGTTACATCTTGTTTGTTTAATCTGTAAAACAAAAAAACAGGCGGATTTTTTTGAACATTCAGACTGAGCCAAGCTCGCTGAGCCTGCTTCCTATCTTAATGCTAAGCTAAGCTAGCTAGCTGCTAGCTATAACCTTGCCATGTTTGGTATTAACCTTTTCATTTAACTCTCTGCAATACAGTGAATGAGTTTATTTCCCAAAATACCAAACTATTCGTTCAAAAAAGACTATTTTCTGTGGCTACTAAAGTGTCCTGAAAAGCAAAATGCAGAACAAAATATGCAGAAATGCTTAACTTAATTGTAAAATTACGGAGTGAATATTAATCTGAATACAGCGGGTCAACTGAATATGCATTGACAGCATACAACTAAATGCTAATTCATACAGTATTTACCTGGTTTTCATTGGAGCAAATCAACAACTGATTATTCACCAAATACAACTAAATACATTCAAATTGGGCTTCAGAATTTTGTCTACATTTACCCTATATTGTTTCTGGGGGGAAAAAATCTTAATAAACTAAACTAAGAGCCCATATAATAAAGTGTTACTAATGCATTTCAATAAAGAAAATGAATCTAATAGAGAAAGTCTCGACTGATAAGCTGCCCAGCCTCACACGTGTACAACAGGAAAAAAAATGGACTGACATTAAGGTTTTTTTGAAGTATTAAGGTCTCAACTCATTACATTATCTCAGCCCAACTTTCTCTCTGCAGATTATCTGTGTTGTGATTGGCACACTGACAAACCCTATAGTCCTGCCAGATGAAGTACATATAGGTACACACATGTACATTTTCACACTCTGCAGACATGACTTACACCCATCAGTGAGGCAGATGTTAAAATGACACTGACACAACATGATCCACATCCTGTACACCTGAGGTCCCCCTGCATGTTGTTCTCTCTTACACCTTTTCCCTCCTTTATTTCTTTCTTGTTTGTTTCTTTCTCTGCTGGGTGTTCTGCTCTTTTCCATGCATTTCCCGCTGTCTTTCTGCTTCCATCCATGCACTCTCCCCCTCCTCCCCCAGCGCTGAGTGAGTGGGTGATAACATTACAATGTGTGTCAGGTTTTTTTACACTGCGAAAAACCTCTGGGGAGAGAGGTTCACGGGTGAGATTTTCATTCAGCTGCTCGGCTACTGAAACTACACCTCCGTAATGTGACACACACGCGTGTGCACAAGCCTGGACAAAGACGCAGAGACACACGCACACACACATACGGATAAAACACTTGCAAACAAGCCGTGCTGACAAACACACACTCTAAAGCCCGGTGACGCTTTCAGAGAGCTCAGGCATGAAATGACACATGACAGTCCACAGTGGAGAAATCGTGAGACAACACTGCAGCAGACAAACAAGCACATCAACAAATCTTCCTCCAAAACAGACAGTATGTTGTGGCAAGATGCAGGAACGTGGTGTGAGGAAGACACAACATTGGAGGTAAAATCCCCAATATATAATTAGAAGTTTTGAATGATTTAGATTTAAAACGCACAAATGACTGACTGAACCTCCACAGCTTTATGTTGAGTTCCTGGTCTTTCTCCTGTTAAAATACAGCTGGAAATACCAGAGGGCAAAGTGAAAAGGGCGTGTTTTAGCCTCTGGAGAATGGATGTGCCTTAACACATGCTGCAATTACAGATAGTCAAATCCACGTTTTAATCCTCCACATCATTTTTCAGCCTTCCAAATCTTCCGTTTCATGATTGTAAATTTGGTTTAACCTGCAGCAACATTGAACATTATACATTCACACTGTTAGATCTTCTCTTTCTGCAAGGCTTCGTGTTCCCTTTTCCAGCATCTTCTGTCTGTTATGTCACTCTCTTTTCATTCTAATTTCTACTTTCCTTTTTCTTGTCCTGTAATCATCTCTGTCCCTCCCTCTCATCTCCTCTCTGACATTGGAGCCTTTATATTGAAACCGAACTTCAGCTGCGTCCTTTAACCACTGCCCTGTCTCACTGGTGAATTCTTTGGTGCTTTTGGGGTGAAATAGGGAGGCGGAAAAAAGATATAGATGAAAAAGTTTGTAGTTCAGACGTGGCACTGCATATTTGAAGAAAAATCTTTTTTTCCCCCTTTGCAGTCTTAAAAGACTACTGTACAATTTGATTTTGCCAGCAGAGAAAGAGCTTAATTCAACTCGAGCTTCACTACATTTGATGCATTTTAATAAAATTTGGACCACTTTTTCTGCAGATAAAAGAGGCTGTGTAGGCCTTTTTATCTTTTCTCCAGAGGAAAATGTGGACTCCAGATATTAAGATGTTCTAAAACATAAAGAAAGTATTTGTAAGTAACATTATGAAGGTTGTGCGTCCGTGCCTCCAGACAATGCAGCCGTTATCAGATACAGGGATGTATCAAAGAAAGGACGCTGAGACTGCTGTCATGTCTGTCACTCTGATATTGACAGGATATTGGACGGTGTCTGCGTGAGCGTGCAGGTGGTGAGGAGCTGCTCGGCGTCCTATATGAGGATGAGAGCGAGACGGAGGCAGGAGGTGGAGGGTGTAGCTGTCGTGCCGGTTCTTTATATACAGCACCGCGGGGAAACAGCAAGACAGCACAAAGGATGAATACAGCACAAAGAGGGCAGCCGGTAATTTCAATCAAACTTTTCCACGCTGACAGCGAACGCAGTCAGCCGAGCCATTCTGGTCACCGTGTGTCTTCTACTGCAGCGTTTCGCAGAAAAGTCGAAATGTGGCTATTGATACTGAAATGTGTTCATGCAGGGATGAAGATAGAATTGCAGATAAACGTCGCACATACTGCGGCTCCTTGGCCATGCACGATTACGTACTTAAGAAGAGTACTGCAGCTCTTTAGTACAACACAAGCTCCAAAAATGATCCTACATTTCCCATAATGCCACTGATATTATCTTTTTGTTGCACCTTTTCACTTCCTTTAAGTTCTACACCTTCAGTGTGTGCAGGCTTAAAGCAAATCATTCAGGCATTTAATAGCCAAACTGTAACTAGTCAGACTTTCTGCATCATTCTGATTGAAGGTATTTCAAATGGTAGTGTCTACGGATACGGGTCCGTATCCGTAGCCCACAGGCTACGGGTATGGCACTTTCCATTTGCCAGACAGATACGGACCCGTACGCAAGTCTCGCGAGTCAAGAAGCTGCTAACCACTGCAAACTGTTGAAGTGTAAGCAAAGGTTAAGGTTAGGGTTAGTGTTAGGGTCAGGTTTAGGGTCCGTACCTGTCGCACCGATGCTACGGGTCCGTACAGCTAGCGTCTACCGGGAGTCACGTGACCAGATCTCGCGTATCTGATTGGCAAATGGCAAGTGCCGTATCCGTAGTCCACAGGCTACGGGTACGGGTCCGTACCTCTAGCAACAACCATTTCAAATATCTTCAGATTTATACTTTTTAATTCCCATTTTTACCAGTTATGCAGACATTTTTGTGATACTATTCCTCCATTTCAAAGGGCAGGATTGTTTTAAAAACAGGTAAAAGTTAGAATCAGTGACAAACGAAACATTTAATTTCCTAGGAGCACCATACCAAATTCAACAGACACAAAAGTCTTGAGGCACAAAAGACACAATGACTATGCTGTGCAAACAAACTACATATAAGAAACTCACAATAAGCCTCATAAGAAGAACAAAACCTAAGACTAATTAAACATATTTTTATATATATATTTAGTGAATCTAATAAATACATTTTCTGATAGACAGCTTTGCATGTTTGCAGAAACAATAAATAGCTATGAAGGCAAGGCAGCAGTGGATGAAAGCTTATTGGAGAACTTGAGGTTGAAATATATAGCTTTTTGTAATTTCCTGTCTCCAGACACACTTGAGGGCCTATGACGAAGTCTGGATGGGCTCAGAACACTAATCTCCCACGGACTGCCATATGCAGTTACTGTGTTTGAAAAACAAACCTCCTCCACCTCCATCCACCACTTGCCACAGCTTGTGATGTAACTACAGATATCTGCCATGTCATTTCACCTCGTAAAAACTCTAAATCACAATGTCTCTATTTGCATTTTCACAGAATTCCACTTTATAATATTTAGAACGGGATTCTGACCAGTTCAAACTGAATTTAGGAGATCTCAAAAGGACAATGGGGACATCTTGCATTGAGAGGAACTAAAGACACCTTGAACTAGAATTATGACAAATCAGAATTGAACTATAGATATCTGAAACTAGAATTATAATTAGTCAAAAATTGTACGCATATATCTGCGATTCACATAGTAGGCTTGCTGTTTTAAGTGTTGTCATCAGGGATCTCACACTTATCAGAGATCCTCCCTTTTAAACAGAAAAGTAACTTTGACTAGATTGTCTTTGTTACAGCTTGAAAACCTGCTGTCCATACAATCATGGAAACAATTATTAGACCACTCTTGTCATCGAAAACAATGGTTTTGCAATCAAGTACTAACTTCTGTAACTAGACAGAAAAGAAAACCTGGAATGCCTAAAATCACTGCTTTTGGCAGCACAATGTTACAGCTATTGGTGGAAGAACTTAAGTGATTTTGGTTATTATCAACAAAAGCGTGGAAAATGCCTCGATATCAGTCCTTAAATTAAATGCGTATGAGCTAGTTTTGTTGTTACCACATATTTGTCCAAACAAATGTACCTTAGTTGTACCAGGCATCAAAATGAACAAAATGAACAACAAAACAATCGCAGTCTAATGCTTTCCATGACTGTACGTAACCTTGAGCAACCATTCACATTCAGTCAGAAATTCTATATGTCTGCAACACAGCTGAACTCCCTTAAAGGATTTTTCCAAAACCATCACTGTGCACCTGCTTGCACTTTTCCTCAGTCCATAGTCAAACAAAAGTTGCCACAGTTGCATTTCCAGACTCAAAATCCACACACTCCAATATGAGAATCAAACAGACGCACAAGCTCAAGGCTCAAATACATTAATACTGCATACACTTTCAAAGATTAAACCCAAGTCTCTGATCTTTGATTCTATCATCATGCCAAAGTTCATAGATTACGTCTTCTACATTATTAGTATTTTATGACTTCTTTGGGAAAGAGGGTAAAAAAAAGAGCAGAAGCAATAGTCAGTAAAGATTATTGCATTTCCCATGATGCAGAATACAGCTGGAAACTATGGCAAACTGTGGACAATGTTAAATCCATTCATTTTAACACCTCACCATTTCCATGATGGTGAACCAACTTCCTAGCCTAGCCGCGCTAGACAACCCACGGCAACAAATTTAATTCTCTGCCAGGGACGGTCTAGTTACCCTCCATAAGGCTCGAGGCTGGATTCTCCTAAAACTGGCCGGACCAATCACCATGAAGTGTAGAGTCAGAAGGCGGGCGTAACGAAGTGACGACAGAGGCGCGACGATTCTGACAGAAACAACCGGCGCACAATAAACAGTTATCTTTCGACTCGGCTTTGGCCACAGCCCTTAAAGATTTGAAGCTAAAATTCAACTTGAAAGATAAACAAAGGACGGCACTGAAGTGTTTCATTGAGAAGAAAGACGTATTTGGACTTATGCCGACGGGATATGGCAAATCCTTAATATACCAGTTGGCTCCGCTGGTTGGGAAGCTAATGGGACTTAGCCACAATCCGCCGGCGCTAGGAACTACGTCAGCCTATTTGTTGCGCTGATTGGTTGTATACCTACCCAATTGCTGCAGAGTGATTTGAAAGTTCAACCTTTTAGCCCGCCTCCCTCCCTGTTGAGCGGTCCTAGACCCTTGTGCCTTCAGAACATGGGTCTAGCGCGGCTAGGCTACCAACTTCCTATAATATCACAGAAAAAAGCAAATCCTGGAGATACGTTTTGCTGAATAAGTGTTCAGCTCTTTGCTTTTTTTATACCTTTCACTCTCCTATCTGACTTATATTTTTCTGTTTTCTTTCTCTATCCTCGCTCTCTGCTGCCCACTTCTCTTTCTCATTGATTCACTCTTTCGCTTGTTGATGTATGGTTCCCGGCGTTCTGCCGATGTAAGGATTCCTGAGAGCAGGAGGCTCCAGCTCGACAGCCTCCTTTATTCAATAAGACAGAAATTCCTCCCCGTCCTCTCGCTGCAAATGGATAACAAGAGAGCTTGTAAGCATGGATGGTGCCGTTCAATTAGGACTCTTGTTGGTGTAATAACAGTGACACAGAATGGGAACCATACTGAGGTAGTGCAGCCACGAGTCCAAGCAGAGCTCAGGAAAACATCAGCAGGCGTTTAAGTGCTATTTTGACAGATCGTAACAGAATGAGAAAATATAGGGTTTCCAAACTGCATGAATCGTTAATGAAGACATGTTCACATCTGTGTTTGAGCTCTCTGGATCAAAGCAGAAAATCATTATAGGTACATTTCAGTTTTTCCCCATTTAAGGTTTGCAAACCAAACCATAAGTTGTACATACTAAGTCACAGTGGCTGAAGGAGAGCTGCAGAAAGCAAAGCTGAGGAAGAAATACAAAGAAATATTTACATTTAGGCATTAAAGGGATAGTTCTTCATTCTGATAATGCCATCACTGACTGATGAATGTCAAGCTTCAGCCAGGAGGTGTTTAGTTTAGTTTAACAGTACGCTGTAATGAAATCACAATTATCGTGGCCCAAAGAGTTTGTGAAAACAGAAGCATTGCAATAGTTCTGGAAAACTGGCACAAAATAATTGTTGACAGTCAGATGCTTCTAGTCTTAAGCCAAACTAGCATCAGATTCATATATCTTGATGGGGCATAGGCGTGAATGGGGATAATTGTCTCATCTTAATCTAAGCAAAAGACTGAATATTTCCCAAAATATAAATTTCTCTTGTTAGGCTCTAGCTATAGACAGCCAACATAAGAGCCTGGCAAACTCTTTTTTCAACACACTGTGTGCCTTGTGTTTGTGTTGCATTCTCATCACAAACCGACCGAAAATAATCTTGAAGTGTCAGTTTGGTTCATTTACACCTTCACAGCAATTCTAACTCTCACCAGGCTTCAAATGATTCAAACCAGCCAAGCGTTAACATGTCAAAGAACAAGCACAGGTCCCTCACATCTGTGTGATCTAACAATAACGTTGTTAGAGCTACCGAGCACTTCCTGAAAGCAGAAAGCAGTGAGTGCTGTAACGAGGTTAAACTTCTCCAGAAATCAAGGCACTCATGAAGTGGAAAGATAAGGAGTCCACCAGCAATGCCCTGATGAAGGCTGAAATCTCCGAAATGCATCGGTGCCTATTTTTGGGTTCTCCACACTTGATTTCACTTCACTTTGAAGTAGATTTTCCTCATGCTTGAAATGCAAGAAGAACCTGCCCTCACCTAACCCCCCTCCACACTTCTTCATGCAGAGTCCATTTCTTTTTCACCTTTGTCACATTATGGAAAAAAAGTACAGCTTGCGGTTTAAAATCTTGGTCCTACAGCTGCCTTTAAAGGACACTTCAGTGCTTTTAATACACCCTTATCTAGAGAAAAATACATTTTCCCATTTCTCTAAGCCTCTTATCCAGCTACTTAAGACCTTTCAGGTAGAGAATGGTCGCAAACAGAGTGACTAAAACCAGAGTCAGCATTAGCAAAGGCATCTCAGGTAAACTCATGCAAAGTAGCAGGTGAATGACCCAGCGGGAGAGAGGGCAGAGAACTGGAATGACTCAGAGGCCTTGTCCTCAACCAGATCCTGTGAACTGAGGTGAACCCGCAGCATTCACGTCCCCAGACCACCCCTCAACCAGCCGGCTTGGCCCTGCTACCTGACGAGCAGAAGGCGGGCCAATTAGCCGATAGGTGCCATCAAAAGGACGACTTTTTGGCGAGATTCTATTATTGATGAGACGTGGCTTAGGAAGCACGGTCGGCATGGCAATGCGGCGACGACACGCGGCGACTGCTGATGTTGACGTTTGTGACCGACTGGCTGATAGGCGCCGGGTCCCCTCAGGTTACAGGGACGGCATGCAGTTTGTGCTGCAGATCGCGTGTGCATTAATTGTTGATGGCGAGTTGTGGACACGAGAGCTGAGCTTTAGTCAGGAGGTGGGGGTGCACGTTTGACATTTAAGTCACTTCAAAGTGGCTGAAATTTTTATGAGACGCCGCAAAAAGACATCAGGGAAGAGATCAGGTGACCACACCTTCAATATACTGATGTCAGACCTTTCCTGAGTGACAAACCTGAAGTCTTTTTCTGGGTCTCGTGAAAAAATTCAAGCCTGTGATGCACATGAAAACATTGGAGCAGCCTGTTCTCAGATCCCTGACTGATGCTGGTGATGAGGTTTGGAACAGTCCTTCAATGAATGCAGACAGAGTGGATTTTGTTTACAAAGCTAAGTTACTCAGAGAAGGTGTACAGGCAGAATGAAACTAAGCAGCAGAATGAAACTAAGCAGGTCAGCTGTACCTCATATTTTAATTTGGCAGTATTCACTACTCAGGCTGTGTACACAAAGTGTGGCTGCATGTTTATATGAGTTTAAATATACGTACTGCATCTACACAGGCATTAGCAACATTAGTACTTTATTTTGTCTCAACACAAGGATGCTACTTTTGTAATTAGAGTACGCTTATCTAAATCAAACAAATGTTTTACTTATGTGGTATACTACTGCTACTTTAAATTACAGTTGCAATGATTAATTGATTAGTTGCCGACTGCTAAATTAACTGCCAATGTGTTTAAGTAATTTCTGAAGAAAAAAAGTCTTATTTTCCAACTCCAGTTCCTTAAATGTGAATATTTTTTGGTTCCCTTCATCCTCTAACATAGTAAACTGAATATCTTTGGGTTGACATTTGAGGACGTCATATTTGGCTTTCGGCAACACACTGAATTACCCTCTTCACCACTTTTTGGCATTTTATACACTGAACAACCAGCTGATAAATTGAGAAAATCACTGGCATTAATCAACAATAACAATAGTTATCAGTCCTGTTTTGAACTTTACCTGTAAAATCATTCTTTTGGAATTCAGGGATGCATTTGTCAATTCTGCAATTGCCATTTGATATGGTGGTCAAATGTACCATTTCAAAAACATTAACAGAAAAGCACAGTTGACAGTGTGCCACTCTTACAGCCTGTAGGCTACAAAATGCCAACACTTTTTTCCCGCTATAGGCCAGGACCTGTCAACTGAGGACACAGACACTTAAAGCCCTTCTAGTTTTTATTCTGCTCATCTAATCAGTGAGTGATTTACATCCAGGGATGCTGACAGAATACAATTAGCTCCCTGCCAGGATGGAAAATCAGCAGTGGAAGACCTTGCCCCGAGTCATTTTCATACCACAAATAACAGGTCTGCCAATTATTCCAAACTTTAAAAAGCAGACAGGAGTAGTCACTTATTAGAATGATTCCAGCTGCGATATCCATGTGGCCATGTTTCGGAGTAGCACTGATAAGCACATTTGGCTACTGGATGCATTTGTAAAATTTCAGCCAAGCAGAGATGTTAAAATAAAACATCTAGTGAGTGTGCCAGCAGCTCTGCATTAATCTTTCTGACTGTAAAACAATGCATGGCAGGTGGAGACGATAAGAAGTCAATCTATCAGAGCGGTGAAAGAGCAGCTGA
Source organism: Acanthochromis polyacanthus (assembly GCF_021347895.1). Taxonomy (NCBI): domain Eukaryota; kingdom Metazoa; phylum Chordata; class Actinopteri; family Pomacentridae; genus Acanthochromis; species Acanthochromis polyacanthus. Next base: position 12,991,599 of record NC_067132.1, read on the forward strand.
GGGTGACTATAGCTCTCAGCACAGGTGACTGCTGGGAACACGATCCCAGCCTCCTAGGAAGGCCTGCCGCCTCTGACCGCCCTTAATTATTCATCGGTTACACGCCGAACCACTGGTGAGTGTGCCAGGGTCGTCAAGGCAACCGCAGCCTTTCCTGCCCACACCAATAACCACAAACCCACACACACGCACACCTAACACAAACTGCTGTACTTGAATTCATGCTGGTGAAATTGAAATTAGAAAAAGAGCCAGCATGACTTTTAATGATACCAAAACTCTCATCTGCACCTCATGACCCCGATGCAATGTGATTACTGCAGAGGCTAAACAGGGCACGGCTACATTTTCAGCGCCTGCTAGCACCTACACACACACACACACACACACACACACACACACACACACACACACACACACACACACACACACACACACACACACACACACACACGGTTGCTTTATGCATGCAATGTCCACCATCTCAGTGGCCCCATTAGGATGAAATGTCACAAAAATGTCACCCAAAAATGTCACAGTCTGATCATACATACTGATCAGAACACTGGCTTTTGAGTGGATAATCTTTCGGGGAGGTTTGTCAAAGGATTTTAATGACTTCAAGATGATGAAAAATGATAGCAAGAAATGTCTCGACTATGGGATCTGACATCAGCTGCGGTGCAATATCAAATCCTAATAGACAAAAATGCCCATAAGGCTGCTTGATATTCAGGTTTCAACTTATGTTAATTACGGGATGAAGCGCAGAGTAATCACTTATTCAAACACGCTGGAATGTGATTATATTACCGCGCGCAGAAACAGATTGCAACAGTTGTCATGACTCACGAAGCTGTGCAGTGGAGAAGCAGACACACGTGCTCACGTCCCCGAGTGCTTGTCAAAAGCTTAATTGACAGCTTTACACGTGACGGCCCACCAGCATCATCTAACGTTGCAGTTGTCAGTCACGTTAAAGATTTATCAGCTCAGTAAGCTGTGACCAAAGATACGTCTTCGAAAGAGCGAAGCTGTCTGTTGACACGCAGAGAGAAAGATTTAGAACAATGCATAACAATAACAAGTGGCTGCTGTGGAGTGTCAGGTGTGTGCGCGTCTGTGATTATGAATCATTTAGGTCTATGCAGGTGTTGTTGTATTTCTGCAGGATCGGGTGAACAGACTGACACAGACACCCCGGTGCCTCCGAAATCTGCTCCCTTACCGAAGCCAAATGACGTCAAGAATGCTGCGCTTGTGTACGCGTTTTTGCGCTTGCAACCCATATGATTGCTCAGTGAGAAATGAGGGCGAAGCGCAGCAATATAAATGCACTCATAAATACGCCTGCATGTATTCAGACACAGGAGGTAAGCTCATACATACAAAGAGAACTGTATGTAGGAGGCAAATATGGCTGCAGGGGAACAACAGCAACGATGTTAAAGGCAAGTGTGTAAACTGTTAAGGAAATAAAGAAATAACTGACTATGTTTTCATGCAAATAAAAGCCCAATCACTGTCACTGACTGATGGAGCACAAAGCCAATTACTGCAGCTGCTTTTACATTCTGTGCTCTGGAAAAAGCTTCTGCTGCAAAGGAAGAGATGCATTTTCAATTTGAGGCTATTTTGGACAATTGTGGGGAGTAGTTAAGTAGTTAGAATCGATGCTGATAACCACCATGGCTCAGGGAAGTAAAGAAACATTCAAACTTCATTAACAGAAATTTCAAGGAAAAACATGCCATAGTACCAAAGTACACCGTCTGACTGCCAAACAATTTCTGGGAAATGCAGCGCAAAAAAAAACCCATGCCACGGAGCCCTTATCACCAAAAATAGCAAGTGAGAGGTTATAACAGAGTTTTTTGTTGTCTGCAGTTATATTCAAGCCCAAATTAAAGTCTCTCCTTTGGTCCGGTGACCTGCAGGACTGTGGTTTTCAGAAGCAAAGCTGAAGCCATTGCAGGCACAAACACACACACGCAACCAGCTGCAAATGAACACATGCACAAACATTGGAAAGCAAGAAGAAAAGTCCATGCAAGTGAGGGAAACCACAGCACATACGAAGTACACCCACACTCTCATCCACACGCATTCCCACCAGTTGCTTTCCATTATTCAGATGCCACTCGGGCTGAGCATGCCAACTGGTAACAAGAGCTGAGACGGGGATGAAGCTTCGCCATTCCTCACATAGTGACAACAGCACTAAGTAGTTTGAACTGGACAGCACCGAGCTTGGCATTAGCACAGCGCTGACAACAGCCACACTAGTGTAACTAGTGTGGCATAAATCAAAATACGTGAGGATTTGGAAAACTATATATGAAATATTTCATATTCAATTGAAAGTTATATGTGGGTCAATAAATAATTCAAGGACTGTTGAAATCCATTGAATCCTTGCATACATTTTTATTTTAAAAAAAAAAGTTTGTTGTGCGTGTTATGATCATGTTTTTACAAATTCCATAATTATTTATTATGTTAACAGTCACTTATTAATAAAAAAATATTGGATATCACTAAAATGTCAACTAAACAACCGTCTGTATTTAATAACCACCTTCTAATCAGCTAAATAATAATAAAGTGAGCTTATTCAAAAACAGATTTGATTTTGTTCTTTTAATTAAATTGAGATGATCTTTTTTTAGCAATTTATCAAATTTTATATTAAAAATAACAAATTGTATGTGTGTGAGAAATTTACGTCCAACTAAGTTAGCCATTACAACAACACCTCTGAAGGAAGTGGGTTAATTCCAGATCACATGACCTGCTCCACATGATGTCACTTCCTCCTGAAGAAAAGACTGGAAGACTCCAAGGCTTTCTGAGTTATTTAATATAAAGTAGTGTGTGAGTCAAGTGTGGATTTATCTTGTGAACAGGTTTACTACAGTCGAATATCTTTATAAATAACTTTCAATTTCAATTGTATTCAATTGTATATATAATATTCAGAAGAATCTTTCTGTAAAAATGCCATGTGGTGTTTGGTTGTCGGCGGCCATGTTGATTTTAGGCCTGAGAACAGCAAAACTGTCACCTATGATACCTGTCAACTATGTTACAAAAGTCCTGCAATTACATATTGACTCATATCCTACTCTTTACACATATAAAATAACTTATTTTGTTTCTGGTAATAATGTGCTTCATGCCAAAGGATAATTCATAACTATTGGAGTAACACGTTTGGTTAATTGTCCACAGCTAGATCAGACCTTTGGTACCACTCTAATGTCCGTCCATTACAAATGAAGCTAGGACCAAGAGACAATTAGCTGAGCTCAGCATACAGAAAGCCTACCAGCACTTCTAAAGCTCTTTCCAATTAACACATTACATCTCATTTGTTTCATTCATTCCCAACTGTAAAACTGACAGTTTCATTGTGCCCAGTTGAGAAACGGTTCCACCAAACGATTCCAGGTCAGTTTGTGTATGCATCACCCAAACAAGATACATGTTAATTAGAAACTTATATTAATGACTGTAAATGCATATCAGAGCTGTGGACGGATCAAAGCCATCCGTCATCTAGTTTCCACTCTTCGTGCTTTCATGGTTGTAGATTCAGATGCGAGTGGCACCAGTCTTATAATCTAATTCTCTACCATAAATAGACAAATGATGGCAAATATGTGTTACTATTTTAGCAAAATATTTGAATATAATCATGTGATGATACAGTTCCCAGTGCAATTTGATCTGATTTGATTTCACACGATTGCACTGGAAATCAGTCAAGAACCATTAACTGTAGCTTTATGAATCCAATTAACATGCTTCTATCCCTACATTTCATGTCACATAGATTTGGGCATCTAGTAATTTTGTAATAATAAGTCTCCTGTGTCTGTTTCATACATATAACAAAAAGTCAACAATTTACTACTGTTTCTATGTCTGGATGGCGATCAACGTCCAGTTTGCTTTCACTGAAGGTCAGTCTGTCCACCACATTTCTAGGAAATCTGCTGCTAGTTTTTTGAATTTACCTCGCTGACACACAGAAAAACAGAGGGAGCAGATCAAATCCTTGGCGGGTTTAATAACTGGAGCCAACAGTCAGTCAGCAGAGTCTGAACCAAACCATCTTCTCTTAATTCATTCATCCATCTGAGACAGGATGTGTTAACAGATGGGAGTACAACTTTGCGCTCTTTACTGTACGGCAGATTATCTCTGACTAAGCAACTTCACTTTGTCTCTGGTGAGCATAGTGGCATGATTCAAACACTTAATGTGACTCAGAGCGCAGCGCTGCACCTGATGCCTCTCTGTGAAATACTCAGCGCAACCCAGGCAGCGCGATGCTCATGAGGCCGTGGAGCTTCCATTGTTGTTGTTGTGCACCTAGAGAAAGCGACTGCAGCGCGAGGAAAAATGAATCAAAATATCTCAAATCCCGACAGAATGAAGAGAATGCAGACCACACAGTACAGAAATAGTCGAGTGGTACAATGAGGATTTTACGTAACTCTGTGATTTTTAGACGGAAGCAAAAGCGTTCAAGATGAATAAATTTAGCTCCGACGCAATCCAACGCAAAAGCAGCACAGTGGCAACAGTTTCGGACGCACTTGTCCTTAAAAACGGCTAAACATGATGTCGCACTTCGAAATCATTTAAAGCAAATGCCTGTGTATTTGTGGCACTGAATGAGTTATGTAATATGAAGTGAAATTTCACTGTTGGACAGTGTCAAACAAGGACAGGGGAAAGAGATTAAACCTCCATTATCTCTCTTTTAATTACTCCGAGTTATATAAAAGCTAATGATAAAAATAACTCAAGATAGCTCCACTGCTCTCACAGCCCACCTACAGCATGAGGCCTTGCAGAGAAAGCACTGAAAAATGACTTCATGGCTGTCACACAAAATCATTAGCTTTTTTTTCCCTCCTAAAATCAGTATGAACCGAAACAGAAAATAAAACTCCTGAGGAGATAAATAAAATTAACTTGTGGCTGTGCTATTGTTAATGACATTGTCTAATTTGCAGAGAAAATTACTTCTTCGGGGGAAGAAAATCGGATAAACAAAAGCTGAAGAGCTTTAGGAAACACTTCTGCAGTGCGCACAGACTGGCAGATCTATAGGGTCGAAGTGAGGTGTAACATGTTAGCATTAATTACTGCTTTATCACACAGTGACAGGCGGCTTTTTCTGTAAATCCAAAGAAGGGAAAAAGAGGAAATGATTGGAGAACAGTGGCATTAAAGTTAGTTCAGCCATGAAGTCAAATCCAGAAAGACGGCACTCTAAAGCCGCCATCCGAAAGGGTAGGGTTTTCTAGAAGGCCGCAGTCTGACCAGCAATTACAGGGGAGGTTCTGTCTGACCTCCCACCTCAAACCACACCTATTATTTGGAAGAAATACTCATCTCTGGCTTCATTATTACCCTCTGTGACCTGTGGTGTAGGTGTGGTGACAAACACTTACATACACACAGTCATAACAAGTGCAGAAAGTGGCTCCAGTAAAAGCAGCTCAGGTTTTCAAAGACAGAAACTGTTTATAAGTCTGCAGACACACAGAGGAACATCAGTCAGTTGTTCAAACAGCAGCCTGTTGGACTATAGTGAGAGAAACGCAAGGATAATGCACAACATACGGTATGTTTGTTGCTCAATGTCGGACCCCAGAGATACACGTCATTCTTCAAAAGTGTTTTATTCAATCATGTCTTTTCTTTTTTTTTACTTCGTCAATCAGTTCCAAATATTAGGAAGTTCATCTTCACCAGGTATTACTGAAATTAAGGAGGGCAGGGTCACTTTACCAATGATTTTGAAGGAGACAGACACGTCACCTCCTGTGCTCTAGCCTAAATACTCTTCTTTCTAGAATAAGGTGAAGGTCAAATTTTATGCTATGATGGTTCTTTCTTATATTAGTCTATAGAGATCTCGCGAGATAAAATCGTGACGATATTTCTCGTTTAAGTGAAAAGCTGTCTCGCGGGCACAGAGAAGGGTATGTCTGCAGAGCCGGAGGCTGCACGAATATGGCCGCACGAGGGCGTATTCGTGCAGCCTCCGGCTCTGCAGACACATACGATTGTGGGCACAGGGCAGAACAGGCGTAAAAATGAAGCCCGGATTTTGCTACTTCTTGGTCGCCGTTTTGGATTTTTTGGAGCCAGTGACGTAAAAAGTGTCATCAAACAGACTGGACCGGAGAGCAACTAGGGGCAGGATTGGCTGAGGACTCTCTTATCCCGCCCACGTTTTACCGCAGAGGCTTCTGTTGCTGTCTATCAAGTATAGCCACGCCCCCTGGCTCCGCCAACTTTAACAATTTATTTAAAATTCAGTATTGATTTATTTTAAGATCGGCCACCTGATCTCTCATTTTGACCATGAAAACTAACAGGAAAAAATCCTGAGCTGTAGAACATCAGTCTATCAAATTTTATTTTTTCCAAAAATGAATTGGGGTCTATGGAGCAAAAGCTTTTTGGAGCCAACCCTAGCGGACGGCGTGATATTGCAAGTTTTTGACACGTTTGGGTTGGCTTCAATTCTGGAGCCAGATGCTACGTCCACTATATATACAGTCTATGGGGCAGAAGCCCATAGATATCTATGCAGAAGCCTATCAGACTGTGAGCTATGTAAACATCTATTTGTGACCTATGGGGGCAGTAATGCTCCTTTGCTGCGTTTAGTCTGACAATAACTGACAAATAGAAGGAGAAGGAATACAGCACCAGCAATAGCCAGAATGACGTCGGAGTCTGAAATCACCATTGAAGATGCCCCCGCCACATTTAAGTCGTTTGTGTGGCAGCATTTTGGGTACCCAGTGGAGATAATAAACGGCAACCGAGTGATGGCCAAGACACGGACAATATGTAAGCAGTGTAAGAAAATAATGCCGTACACCGCAGCTAACACGAGCACTATGCTAAGACACGTACAGAACTACCACAGTTCGCTAAAATCACCTGCACCTGTGATGAAAGCAGCTAAAGGTCCCCCAACACTGACTGACCCCTTTGCACCTAAACTTCCAGACTCAAGCGCCAGGGCCACGGCAATAACGAGAGAAATCGGCATTTTCATTGCAGCTGATATGAGGCCGTTTTCTGTGGTAGAAAACCCGGGATTTCACACCATTCCTCCATACACTGTAACCGAAGTACACCATTCCGTCAGGTACGCATTTTACACGCACAGTGGTCCCGAACCTTTATAAAGAGTCGAAGACTAAAGTTTGCACTTTTTTGCACTCTGCATTGACAGAGTAGTACTTTGGTTACAGTTTTGCGGATATTGTTTGCACATTAAAAAAAGAAATATTTACTTTTATTTGTGGAAAGAAGGTCAACAGTTAATAATAGCATCTTTTTGTGACTGTCAAATAAAAAAAAACTCTTTGTCCAGTTATATATTTTGTCATTTTAGTTTTCTTAAAGTAATGTGAAAATATCGTCTTGTCTCGTGAGCTGAGTGTATCGTCACACCCCTATTAGTCTATTAGTGGGGACGGTCCTTCTATGTTTAATATGTTGGTAATATCATTTAGGAGCCAAAATCTTCACCCTTTAATGCACAACGTGGGTCAACAGATTTCCATTTTCCATTGCATTTGGGTCACTTTTGACCAATGTTGTGCATCAAAGGGTTAATCAATTTCTATCTTTCATTTTGACCTCCTTGCATGATGTCATCATTTTAACCAGCTTTTAATTAGCTATCCATTTATTATTATTTTTTATGTTCTAACCGTCAAAGCACTTTGTAAATGTTCTTCTTAAAGGGGCTATACAAATAAAGTTAATAGGATTATGAAGATAAAAATTCAAGCAAAGTACTTGTGAAAGCTATTCTTATACCTGATATTGCTCAGAAAAACAACAAAATTATAGAAAAATGCAGTGCCTTGTAAAAAAAATCAATAGGAAGTAAAACCAAAGTACTGAAAGTAACATAAGTAAGCTAAAATAAGACTGTAATAGAAAAGTTAAAGGTAATGCCGACTGATACTGAGGTAATAAGTAATATCACACATGAGATATGACTATTGCACCTGAAAAATGAAAAATTCCACATTACATTGACAGATGAGCGATAAAATCCTCAAAGTTTGCACAAGGGCACTTCACCTGTTGTTGATAAAAGGAGGTTTAAATGCTATTAACAGGCTCTCCACAGCCTCGAGACTCTCCTCTCACTTCAAGACAATAAGAACAGTTAAATTAGCGGCCATAAAGATCTCCTGTTACTGTGAAAAGCCCTCTTCTCGCTGACAAAAGGATGTCGACATGCGGAGGCTTTGAAATCCTGCACACATGCTGTCATGTCAGGAAGCCGGAAACACAGAATCCACCGATGTCAAACTACTTTAACCACGATGATGCAACGCTGCTTTCTATAGGCGGGATAATGTGCTGACAAGTGTGAGCTCAGCAGTATCTCTACACGGCGCACACAGCAGGAGGCTGCCAACGACATACATGCAGAACATCTCGTGCTTGCATTTATTTTGCCTTCTTTTCAAGATAATACAGCATCAAAGCAGATGTCTCTCACTGCACGCGTGCAACTGCAAACACACATAAAAGTCAAAATATCTTTAACTGTGAGTCATTTGAAACTGAATTACTATGGGTGCAAGATTTCTAAAGAGCAAGTCAGAGTGCCAAGGCCATGTTCACAATACAGCGACACAAAGAAACAAGAGATGCAAAGGCAAGGGAAGGATAATAACATTCAAGTGGAGGCAGACTATGTGGGAGAGGGGAAGGCTCTAAAGTATGACAGTAATGTTAACACTAATATTACGCTCTTAATTACATCGCGGTTTGTGTCTTGCAGCAGAGAATGAGATTAAACGGAACTGAACAGCGTGCGTTTTGACAGCAGACAAGCACGGAGGAAATAAACTGCTGGTCAGACAGGGATGACAGCGGAGTAACTCAATCCAGGGCTGTGAACAAAACTCTTTACATCTTTCCTCCTCCTGTCATGTGGGCATTTTAACAGCATAACCTGTAGCATCTGGACTAAATCTGCTGCCTTTCCGCCTTTCCAAATGGAACAGCGTGGCATGCCAAGCTCGCAAATCATGTGAACGTGGGGCTTGAATGACTGCCGGTGCACATGCCAGGACGGTCCTGTGTGGCGTCTCTGTGTGCATGTGGGTGTGCAGCCGAGCGTGAGAGACAGCGAAGGGGGTCGCAGCGTGACACTTCTCTCTGGAAACAAGAAGCGGGATGTGAAAAACAGACAGATGTGCCCCTGATGAAACCCCACATTCAGGGATGGAAGTTTGTTCTGCAGAATCGTGAAAGAAAGAGGTTTATTTCCGTAGCACTTGTAGCCTGAAGACTTTTAGTCAATCCATTAAGCTGGGAGATCAGATCAGAAGAAAAGCCCCCTTTGTAAAGAAGCCCTCCTCTCATCTGGCTGCCCACATTGTTGCTTGTGACCCCATCAGATCTCTTTCTTCGGAGTTAAGCCCTGGAGCATGTGCTGATTTAGTTACTATGACAAGTGATGGTATCTGAATGCTCCATAGTGGAGGTTACCATGCTATGTATTCATTTTATTTATTAATTAAAACACTGAATATTCACCTCACTGACTTTGACCCTTTTTTTGTTGACATTGGCTTAAATCAAAGGAGTGTGCAGTGTTTGCATGGGGAGGAAAGAGTGGACAAAACTGGGGATTTTCTCTTGTCTTTCTTGGGATTATTGTTATTGAATGACAACACAAGAAATCAACTCATCCTGCTTCATCCAAACTGAGATGTTCTCCCACTTTGAGCACGGACTGGAGGACAAACGCAGTTTTTGTACAACAACAATGGCTAAATTTGCCTTCAGAGTGTCCATTTGAAAGAATCAAAAAGTGGAGAAAGCACCGTGGCTGAACTACAACCCAGCTGGACATCTCACAAAGACCCTGTTGTTGATGTAGAAACATCAACACAGTGGGAGCGACAGCGTGCCTCCAATACTTCATTCTTCGGGATTTTTAGACACAGAAAATACAATTTAACAGGAAGGGAAGCTCTGCTGAGAGGTTGTCATGTCAACAAACATCGCTCGTGTTTCTTACCTCCACGCTGAACGGCTGCTCCTCTCCGTTCACGGCACATAAAATCCACAGCAACAACTGCAAGCATAACGTCCCCATACAGCAGCTATTAAGACATCTCCTACTGCGGAGCGCCAATAAAACCATAGTGAAGCCCGCTGCTGTAGCTTACTGTCTGTGCTCGGCTTTATTTACAGTCGCTAAAACACACGGACACCGGGGATAAATCCTAGACGTTTAGTAGCAACATCGCTGCTGTCTCGGTGTCTCTCTTGCGGAGCCGTGAGCGGAGCAGAGAAATGGGAGAAGGAGCGGATGGAGTCGCTGGCGCCGCCGCTTTCAGGAGGAGGTTATCCCCGGGGAAAGAATCGCTGTTAGCGCCTGTCAGCTGCCTCCTGGTCCCGCAGTCCCCGGGTCAGTCCTCCGGTACACCGGTCGTTGTTCCAAGCGGACGCGTCCACCCCGTTTTCTGCAGCGCGCGGCATAGCTGCCCGTTTTCAATCGTGTTTCCCACCGAGTGCGCATGTGCGCGCTGGCACGAGCGCCCCCATCCCACTCCTCATCCAAAGTGTGCTATAAAAACAGAGCCGCTGCCAGCAGAGCCGCACACGCTGCTCAGGAGCTTAGCGGCCACTGTTTGTCTCAGATCATACTATTATACTTATTTTACATGTAAATAAACACTTTTATAGTATATCCACATTAGGGGCACACTTTATCACATGAAACAACCAGTGACACTCTACCACAACAAAGACAACCTGTGCTAATACCCTGGAATATAAGCAGGATGTGGCTAATGCTAATTGTATACCCACCTGTTCATATATGTGGCGTTTTGATTGATTTATTTGTTTCCATTGGTGTTTGTTATATTAATTCATTTTGTAAATCTCTTACCATTATTAACTCTGTTTTGAAACTTTTGCTTTCTGTTGTCCATTGGTCTTCATGGACAGCCTCCTTTTTCGGGCTGTAAAGCAGTTTGTACCCCTGTTTTAAAAGGTTCTACATATATTAAATAAAAATGATAATGATTAATTATTATCATTATTGTTGTTGTTGTTGTTGTTTTGGAGCTTCAAAAATGCATTATGCAGATCCAGACTGTGATTATTGTTATGCGTTCTGTCTGCTAGTTGTTCTGTGACTGTGTTTGTGTGTCTGTGTGGAATTGATTCCGTTTATTTAAGTTATAAACCCTTCAGTGCCAGTAGAGGGCGATGATAGGCCCAATTCACGTAATCCTCTGTGACTGGATAGTCATACTCAGAATGTGTCAGCATCACTTCCAGTAGATGATGATGATGGTGGTGATGATGATGATGATGGTGATGATGATGCAGTCAGGACTGTCATTGTTGTTACTGTAGAGAAACTGATGTGTTCAAGGTTTCAAGGAAGCCTATACACCAATCTTCTTAAAATTCATAAGTGTAATGTTACAGTTGTGTGTACTATCAGTAAAAATAGCCGTGTAAAGAGTCATCCAGAGGCTAGTGTCCACCCAGTAATACAAAAAGAGCCTCAAATAATACAAGTCATTCTTTAATCTTCTTGGATAATAAAGAAGGGTCAGATCTAATGAGCCAGCTCAATGATTTTCCACTTAGACTAACACCGAGGGGCCAAGAGGAAGCAGATGTGTGTGTCAGTGTGTGTGCTCCAGCCGAGTTAGGTGAGCTGCACCATTAGCCCATTGATGAGGTTTCAATTTGCACACACGCCCTGTCATGCTCCTCCGAGGACGTCTCAGAGATCACACTAAATGGAAAGCTCCAGTTGAAGTTTGAAAACAGTCTGACAGCATTCAAGTCGGGTGTACAGCCACGCATGACCCCTGTGTCACCCACGTGTTGAATTTCTGCAGGACATAGAATCACGTTGAATCTTTAAAACAAACATTATCATGCAAACAGTGGAACTATTGTTAATATAGCCTGCATGTGTGAATTCATTGTATCTAGACACAGGGGATGACATGTGACACAGCTCATCACGGGTCCCAAAGGATAAAGGTTGTGTTTGTGCTCAGGGACCTGCTGCTGCTGCACACAGTCATTAATCGACACTGTGTGTAACGAGATGGAGGATCATGAATTGTTGATTCACCTTTTGCATAGCTGAGCTGCTGTTTAGAATTGAGGGCAATAAGGGAAGACAGAAACGGTTGATTCACCTCATCAGTGATGAGAATATGGACACTAAAATCAGCCTCAGAGCTCCCAACAGAGCAGTTCAAATTAATACGACGAGCTCTCATTTTCTTACCGGGGAGATGATGCTAATGTCGTCCTATCACTCAGAACAGTGAGGGCTAATGTGTAGATGGGTTTTCTGTGTAATAACTGAGCAGCAGGAGGTAGAAAACTCATTACCACAATGTCATGAAAGCTTATAGGCATATTTTAAGTATTTGAAAAATACAGCGTGATGTAAACCAATGAAATTACTGCTCAGTGGTGAATCTGCATGCAAAAATTGTCTTAGCTAAAATAACTTGCAAATTCCATTAATTAACTATAAGTAGCCTGTGATAATAAAAATGCCACGCAAAGGCAGAAGTGTTTCCCGCTTATGCAGTGTTTGAATTTTTAAAAAGTTATGTTAGCATGCTGTTGACTAGTTAAAGGCACAGAAGCATCACACAGACACAGTTAAGTTACATTTCATGCTGCAGTTTGACTGTTACAGAAGTTAAAATCACACAAGCAGAGCCCCATGCATGACATTTTATTTTCATAAAAAGGTGTACCTTAAGTCAAGCCACTGTGACTTCTGTAGCAATGTTAAAACAAGAGACACTGAGCCAAAGTGGTTTCCAATAGACAAATAAGAATATTTATGAGAATTTATCAAACAGCTTAAATATTACAGACTCTACAATGACATTTATTGTATAAGTTGACCTAATTTAAATATTAAGACTAAAATCCTGCAAGAATATACATAAATCAACCTTTTCTGATTGACATAATTATTAAGGTTAGGATTCTACAATTTTAAATATGATTTAAAAAAATTACCTGGCTAACTTAAATATTGAGATAAAGACCCTACAATATTAAATGTAATACAGATTTACGCAACTCAAGAGATAATATTTAGACCCTACAGTATTACATATTATGCAAATTTACCCGACTAACTTAGATATTAAAAATAAGACCCTGCAATGTGATGTATTATGCAAATTTACTTGGGTAACTTAAATAACAAAACGACATAGTCATCAATATCCCCCACCACATGTGATGTCTATGAGTCTATATGCAAAATAGTGATAAAGGGCCATAACTCTGTTAAATATTATCGCACAGGTCTCATTTTCGAACTTGATCAAGGTGTCCATGGTGTGAAGCTATATACTAAATTGTTAGTTGTAAAATTAAACATTCACTCACATAGTGTGCGTCTCCTGGGGGCTAAGCCCCCCTGTCCTGAAAACCTAGCGCCGCCCCTGCAGCAGTTTACAGCTTGTCAGCTGCAGTCGCGTTCTGTCGCTAATTAAACCGCTAACTGTCGCTAACCGTGAATGCTAGCTCAAAAGTAACCGGATGGAAAGTGGCAGGATGAGTCCCAAGGTCGGTATGTTTAATGTTGCTGTAGAGTGAAAAATGACTGAGAAACGGCAGTTTTAAAATCGCTGTGTGTGAAGCAGCACAAGGCCTAAATTTGCATTAAGCCTTATGGAGGGCGATTCAGGTTCCCACGTCAATTAAGGGCTGGCGCGTGACGTAACAATGTGCCAGGTGAACAATGTCGGACTCATATGAATGTAGAGAGTCTTTACTATAGTCTGTGAAAGGATTGTCCTTGTAGTATGTACCGTTTTGCCAGGATGGCGATTTAAGTAAAAAAAAACTGGACAGATTTTGTCCCTCTTCACACTCTAGTACCAGAGGAGCACATGCTCTAACATTGGATTTTTTGCTCAACCTAGGGGTTTTTGGAGGCTCCTGTATGGAAAACCATAAATCCCGCCGTCACAATATGCACTTGCCTGAAAAGAAGAGAGTTGGGGCTTTTTTTAAGACTAAAATGAAGTCTGTAGGTGAAAGTATGGCGAAGCAGTAGCATTTGGAAAACAGTGCATGACATGGTCATAAATATCCCCCGCCACATGTGATGTCTATGAGTCTATAGCCAAAATAGTGATAAAGGGCCATAACTCTGTTAAATATTATCGCACAGGTCTCATTTTCGAATTTGATCAAGGTGTCCATGGTGTGAAGCTACACACTAAATTTCGTAATCCTAGCTGTAACAGTTTCCGAGAAAAGCTGTCCCCTTCATCTCGGACGGACGCACGGACGGACGGACGGACGGAGGCCAAACCTATATCCCCCTTTTCCACTTCGTGGAGGCGGGGGATAATAAGGTTGAAACCCTACAATATCATGTATAATACAAGTTTACCTGACTTAAATATTAAGAATCAGACCCTACAAGATTATATATGATACAAATTTGCATGACTAATTTAAAAATTAAGGTTAAGACCCTACAATGTTATATATATGGAATTATGTTGTAAACAAAAAGTGTTAATCTTCAGTATTAATCTACAGTGTAGAAAATAATACAAATAAATGAAAAAAAAATGAAGCAATGAATGAGAAGGTGGGCCCAAACTTTGACTGGTAGTGCATGGTTTTTACCTGTAAAATATGCCGGACAGACAGATGCTATAGTTCAAACCCTCTGGTTACATGACTGCTGTGTATTTAGACACATGTCTGCTCATAAGAATCTATGTTAATACAGCAATAGCATTATTTGTCAGGCAAACAGGATTATGAAAAGACATTTTTACACATATGTCTGCAAAATATAAACATAACAAAACATCTGGTTATTGTTTACAATATTCATTAGGCAGCTTTAAACACACAGGAGCAGCATGAGCTCTTTTGCCTTAAGACAGGTATTTCTTCTTCACCTGTTTCTTCACAGAATCATTAAAACCCAGAGCTCTGACTGTGATAGTAAGGTGCTAACAGCTAATTACGACCTCAGCTGAAAAATAGATTCCCTTCGTGGGATTTTGAATATTTTCCAGCCATCACTTTTGCAGTTTGAGCAGTTTGTGGCACAAAAACAACATGTTGATGTTCCCATAAGCGCCCACTCATTCTGCTTTGTTTACCTCACTCAGACACTAGGACAGAAGCAGAAATGTATTAACATCGTAGCTATGATATTTGAAAGTTCTTGTCATTTCATAATGCTCCTTTACCTTCAGTGATGATATTTCTATTGCATTTGCTGCAGGATAAGTTGCACAAATACAGCTAAAAGAAATATAAATTTGTACATATTTATAATAGTTGTGTGAAAAGTCTAACATCCCATCTCTGCACTCATGTACAAGTTTGTTGACAGGTTGAGTCATTTTCCCATCCTGAGTTCCTCTTTCCTTCCTTAATTCCCTCTCACTCACTGTCTCTCTTCCTCTCCTTAATGATTTCCCCTCTCTCTCGATAATCCTGAATACCCGTTTTGAAAGGTTCTGGCCCTTTCCAACTGGTCCTCCCACCAGCACACAGCTTTGCCAGGATCCTCAAAGCCTCCCGTTGCAAACACGACTCTGTCTCATAACTGCTGCATCTGCTCCCAGTCAGACCTCCTGGATCTCCTGGCAGCATGAATCCAAAGCCTCCCGTCTGTCTCGCTTTCTCTCGGAGCAAAAGAATAATAAAATAAAAAAGACGTGATGAAGAGAGGCCAGTGATCAGCAGTGGAGCGCTCACTGGTAATTTAAACAAAGCAGCTAAAACCTGCACTATTCTGGGGATGAGTAATTCCCATGCACTTCTGCTTTGGCTCACGCTCTACAATATCAAATAAACCTCAATTTATCAGCAAAAAGCAATTTGAAGCTGGCATTTTATTCACTTTTTTGGGGAGTAAAGCAACAAAACACAGCATGTTTAAGTTCTAATGTGTTTCTTGAGGCTGGGTGGGATCACCATCGGATCACATTCTCTCTCCAGATGGAGCTCCGGGGTCGACTTGGAAGCACAGTGAGAAGCCACCCTTTCAACAAGGTCTCGGATTGATTGCTGTGTTATCGTACAACCCGCTGAAGCCAAATAAAAAGAAAAAACATCCCTCTCCAGTAAGAAATAACTGCTGTATTCCAACAAGAGGCTTTTTTTTGTTTTGTTTTTTTTAGTGTTGGACCATTTTGGTTAGGTCTGGATCCAAAATCATTTTGGGGTGTTTTTCTTTCACATGAAAATTCTTCCCAGCCACGAGCAGTTAGTGATAATCAGCGTTACATTTTTGCTTATTCCATGTTACTACTTTTTAATTTAATCTAAAATTAAATAAAGAAATAAATGAATAAGCACCTCATATCTTTCACATTAGATGTTAAGACATTTTTATTTTTTAAAAAAAAGGTTTCTTGGTTACATTAAAAACTCAATATCCTGATTTTTTTTTTCCAATCCGGTGTGTCTCATTATTGCTGTAGTTTTTCCTTTGTTAGTGGATTTATGTTAGTCTGGATGTCAGTGCTGCCAAAGCTCAATAAGAAATAGAACGTTTGGTCTCATTCTCTCCCACTTTGTCCTGTATTTCTTTCACATTTCAGCTGCAGTTTTCACATGCATGCATTCCTACACGTGAGGTCATTTTACAATATGGCACCGTGTGCTTGCTGAGCCTGTAATTTTGCCATTTTGAATCATGGCTTGGCTCCACTCTCAGGCCCAAACGACACAGGAAATCAACACATCTGGGCCCCTGGCTCCAATCACAGCCCATCGGTGACGTGATTGCGCCTCCTTCTAGGAAGTTTTGACACGAGGCAGAGGGCTGATCTCTATTAACTCAGCCATGACGCCACAGTCCCTGCCATCCGGCTCCATTGCAGCTGGCCACCGGCTTGTTTAAACTTTGGACACACAGACAAACAGGAGAAATGGGTCGACTTGGTATAAAAATAACCCGATTACAGCCCACACGCTGCCATCGCTGAAACAGACTGGATATTTACATAATAAGCTTAGTCGTGCAGTCAGCTTCACATCAGCAAAAAAACGATCGGTCTCCTGCAATCTGCATTTAGAGAGACGCATGCAGGTATCACCAGTGTGTGTCACACTTCACTGCTGGACTCAAAAACCACAACCTGATGTGACTGAGAACAGAAACTGATGTATGAATGAGATGAAGGTGTTCAGTCAGCAGGGTGGTCAGTTGATTTGGCAGTAAATTGGTTGAGGACACATGGGGATGACAAAGGATGTGTTGGCTTTGAAATCCTGGCAGTCTCCTTGCTGATAAAAGCAAAAACCCTAATAAAAGAAGCCTGGACAGACAAAAGAGAGAGAAAGACAGAAAGAGAAGGTGTGGAGGAGGGCTATGGAAATCAAAGCTCAGCGTAGGACATACTACACACTTTACTATACGTGGACTGCATCTTTGGAGGCTGGGAATGTAGCTTGACTGTAGTTCTTTCTTTAAAAAAAGAAACTATATTGACTTTTCCAGTGAAAGATCTTTGGCTATTCTTAAACTCAACCAGGCTCTCTGTCAGTATTTATCCAGGTCCAAAAATGGCTCAGTGGGAGGTTCTATCTTCCATCTTATACACAATGTAGGGAAGTTTCTACTTTCATTCAGCATTTTTTTCTGTAGGGTCTTCCCACAATGTAATATCAATCCAATATCACATATTGTATAAACATATTCAGCCATTCTTCTTGTCCTATTTCTCTTCTCAAATCTCTCAGTCAAGGCAATTTCACATTAGATGCCTCATTACTTACCAAACTATCTGTTGATTTATCAAATTGTGTGTTATTCTTGTGGCAGATTCTACCAATTATTTTCTTTAAGTCAAGTCAAGCTTTATTCACCCTCTTTAACTTCAGTAAGTATCATATCTGCAGGCACTTTGTGTGTCCAAGACTAAACAGCAAGACTGGATCATTCTGGAAACTTTATTTTTACAGCAGCTTTACAGGTGCCTGCATGGTTCAGGTAAGGTAGAAAACGATTGTGATTGTAGCAAATGACTGAGGTATAGGGATAAAGTTTTGCCTGGAAAATCCAGACTGACTTTATTTATGTATTAATATAAATACAAATAAAGGCAGTCTGGCATTGTGATGATAGGAGACGATTTCAAAAAGGAGGGGCTAACGAATGCAGCTTGAACGAGAAAGAACCAATCAGCATAACACGGATGTGACGCACAAACAAATCGACCTTGAAGTCCATGTAGTCCAAACAACAATGGCATGCAGCCGAGAAAGCGTCGCGGTGAATGATTACTGCCGTTTTTGTCACAAAAATCTGCAAATATATGGGGTACTCTCAAGTACAACACTTACTTTTGAAAAGGCTACACAACAAAAGACTCCTTCCGAACGATTAGCGGTGTTAGGAATAACTTTAAATCGGAGCCAAACCAAGTCGGTGTTTGGTTACGGGAGGTGCGCAGGTGTTTTATGGGTAATCCAGGCGCTGAAGATGACGCAGCATTAACTCCCGCCTCCCGTGCTATGATTGGTCGTACCAAACTTTCCCAGGAGGGAAACGCAATTCAATTTACCCAATGCCAAACTGATTCGCCTGTATCTCCTAACATGGAGATAGGAGATTACATGGAGATTCAGTTTGGATTTTCCAAGCTAGATAAAGTTAGGCAACTGAAACACTTGGTTAAAGTCATTAAAGGGATTTTTTCAGCTAGAGCCTTATTCTTATAATGCAGTTTTTCACTGTAGGAACTCATGACAGGTGTGAGGCAGCACAGGTTTTGCCTGAAAAGCAATCAACTCCACCAGACTTCCTGTTTCCATTATGGTGTACAAGGGTGCTTCAAAAAGCTCTCTGCCTCACCTGGAAACAAGGCACATAACTCCCATTTTGTGGCATAACTGTATAAGACAATGTGTTCGTCCAAGGTAGCAGAAGCAGCCACCTTTGAAAATGGCTTTGAACTGTTGCCTCATGCCCCTTCTCGTGTGTGACCTTCATCCTTCAAAGTACAGCAAGACTTAAACATCAGTCGACCAAGTTCATTGGAGTTAAAGGAGACTATGTAGAAAAATATTGCAACTTCTTGAAGTACCTTTGTAGGAGCCAGAACTTCAAGGTTTTTTTTTAATGGTGATGTGAGAGAAAAGAGGGCTAGTAAACCAAGACATCTAGAGGTGACAAAAAATGGTGTTTGTTGTCTTTTAAACAGTTAATTCAACCAATCAGCATTGTCTTCTGTAAGTTTAACCGATCAACGTAGAGTTCTCCACACACTCAGTAATACATACCCTGGAAGTACCCCTTATAAAGGTTATACAGGGGCATTTCCTGCAGTTGGGACACACTCAAAGGTCAGGCCTCCCAGAAATAGGCCACCAGTTGCTGCAGTAGAAAACAGCTTGTATGTACAACCTTTCCAATGATGGGTCTTGTTAACTTTGTCCTCACGAACATACATCACAGCAAGCAGGGCATGTCTCCCAAAGCTGTCCTGAATAATTCTAAATAGCTCAAACACATGAGTTTGACTGAAATTGAACACAAAAAAAGAAGCCCATTGATTAACAGGGAGCTTGCCAGGTAAACAAACTACATGCCAGTAACATGCTGACTGTAACTATACTGCTGGCATGGACAAGACTTGCTTTTTTAAAATTCACACAATTGATAATCAATTTTATTCAGATGAGTGATTTCACTCAAAATGGAGTTTTATGGAGCAGACGAGGAAAAACATAATGGAGACACAAGCAATGCTCTCCTTGCTTGATATCTTTTTTTTTCTCTTCTCCTGATCAGCATCTCTCAAATCTCCACAGTACACAAACCTCACATTACCATACATACTGCGGGACACACTGTCAGTGCAGGAGGCAGTGCTGACACCGGATGTAAATTTCCTAAACAGGAACACAACTCCTGGTGAATCTGGCCTGATGCATTAAATAAGGATGCCATTGAAAAGAACTTGACAGCCTGATAATAATTTGGATCCGCACAAAACACACTAGTCCACGTCTGTGTCATTTAGTAAAAAATGAAATTGAACTGTTCAATCAGTGTTCTGTTCTAGATACTTTTCCTACATCCATCTACCGTAGCATTATTAGCATGCAGTGATAGTATCAGCCAACATACAGACTTTAGATGGTGGTGCAATGTCAAAAATAGTTGTGCAGTACCTCCCCAGAGATCTGATAAGACTAGAAACTGTAAGCTTCAAAGTTGGAGCATTGGAAAGTAATTCACCACACACACAAACACAGCGCACACACAAATGGCTTTGGGGAGATTTCCCCTCCTGATTGGTTGTGGTTACACTGCTCTGAAACCCAGAGTTTCTGCTCTGCACCAAAAATGTTCCCACCCTTCCTGTATGGGGTAAACATTCGTACCATGCAGCCACCCACTGGCCATAAACCTGAAACCGATCTTCACCACATAATCGGAAGTAGGTCAATTGGTGCTGTTGGCAAACTCTCTCCCTGGCTCAGTGTGGCCAACAGTTTCTTTTTCAAACTTGTGCTTGTGGGAATAAGGCAGACTGATGCCATATCTGAGCTCTTAATAACTTCAGTGGGAGAAACTTGGAGGGGAAGTACAACACTATAGAAGGCAATGACCACAACCCATCTTCTGCACTTAAGGACAAGACATGAAAATATGTAGATTGTGTAGAGGCATGATATCTATCTTCTGCTCTAAGTGTTTTTTCTGGCACTGAACACGGTAAACTTTAAAGGATTGTTCACATTTTGGGGAATATGCTTTTCTGCAGAATAGACAATATATTTTCAAGTATAGCCAGGCAGGTTAGCTTAGCTGGAGAGTTACTGTACAAGCCTAAGAAGCAGCATGTGAATCTTTTACACGTGTTTTTCATCAGTTGGACGAAGAGCATCCAGATTCTTGGCAGGAACTCAAACATATTTCTGATGGATGTTGGGTTCCACCAGGATCTTCATGGACAGCATCTCAAATCCAAGTCAATGTAAAGAAATCTTAGAATAGCTTCTCTGTTGTTTGCAGATGTGGACTGTAACCTCCAGCATGGACTGCAGCAGTTTGCAGCCAAGTGCAAGAGGTCAGATCAAGAGTCAGCAACCTCCATGCCCTGTTTCTTAGCTGGAAAATAATGGATTTTCTCCTCTGGTGTTGAGAGTGAGTTGCTGCCACAAGAATCTGAGTAGCTTGAGATAGATTGGTGATCTGCAGTAATGTAGGTTTTGTAAGGAACCAATGAGCTTTGCCCTCAGGTTCATTCTCTCCATGAGTTGATGTTCCATCAAGCGTTAAGTGGGGCCTGAAAGGGGCAACCCAACAGACAAGGGGTTACGACGCAGGGGCGTTTCCTGCATGTCTACTCTTTAGTCCCACATTTTTGGTCTTCCTCCACAATGGCCGTCAAATGAAGCCATAAAATGCTCCCACAAAAAAATGTAGTGATACAGAGAATGAGATTGCAAATACAAGCAACCTCTGCAGGGTGGGCTTTGAAGGTGGTTCAACCATCTGATCAAGGTTCTTGGGTGCTTCTTTTTGGACATTTTTCTGTGCATTTCTAGGAGACACCCAGAGAATACTCACAACATGCTGCAGGGATTTTATCTCTTCTGGCTTGGGAAGGCTTTTGGATCCCCTAGAAGAGTCTGAAGATGTGTCTGGGGAGTGACGTGTGGATTGCCTTGTTTTGCCTGCTTCCACCACAATCCAGCACATAATAAGCAGCAGGGCATGGACGGGTAAACACTCTGGATATAACATGTTAATGAGTGAGGTTTAGAGGTTCTGGCTGGCAGATTTTGACACCTCTGAACAATGCCAGTTATACGTCTCCCCTGTTTCCACTCTGCATGCTAAGCCAAGCAGCTGTTGGCTGTAGTTTTAAACTCACAATATCTGCCCAGAGTGGGATCTTCTCCTGTAACTCTCACATTTTTTCTCGTCTAAAATGTCTAATTACCTCTTAATCCAATGCTGAGGGAAGAAAGGGAAAAATTGAAGAAAAAATCCTCACAAAATATAATTGCTTTTCCTTTTTTCATTTTTGATGATTGCTGTTTGTACAACTCGTATTGATATACTAATATGGGAAGAAGAACCACTGCATGTGTTTTGTATCGAGAAAAGAGAAATTAATGGCATAAATTACTGACACCAATACATTATTCATTGTTAGAGTCATTTTTTTTTAATGTTGTGGTGAAATAGCTGAAAATGTTCTATAATCGTGCAAGAGAATGTTGCATTTGCCAGCTGATCTATAATTTGCTTGTCAGGGTGTAATGATCTGTGCACCATCGTCTTCTAATGTCTGTCTTAGTTATGAACAAATTAAGAGTTTCTGTGACCTAAGAGGCTTTGCGAGGGTAACATGATGTTAGCACTTTGGCCAGAGTGTTTGAATACTCGACTGTCTGACATCGCGGCTGACATTCACTGCCTGTCGCCCACTTATACATGAAGCTGAATAGATCAGGTTAAGCAGTGACAGGACTGCCACTGCAGAGAGGTGAGCAATGCACTCACCTCCCTACTTTGAGCAATTATGATTGATTATAGCTCCCCGAAGCAGTTCCCACACCAGCCTTCTCCGAAGACCAAATTGGTTCTTGGCTCTGGGCAAAGCAACATGTCACACCCGACCATTTTAAAGCAGAATGTACCCTGCAGAAGTGGGTTAGCCCAGACTGGCCACAGTTAGCATATGAATTAATGCTATGTCACACTAGATGAGCTTTATTCTTATTCTAAGTGTGACTGCAGTAACCCAGCTGTGGGCACAGATTAGCCTGTAGTCTGAAAGGGTTCAAGAGTGAATACCTAGACCTTCCCGACTGCAGACCAGGCTCAGGGCCAGTCGGGGCCCTGCACGATTTTTCAAATACATCTGAATTGTGGGCCCAGATTGGCCAGGGTTATGAAGTGTGAAGCAGTACAAGACTTTGCAGACAAGGTTTTTGTCAGTTCAGCTCAAGGGAAGGAAAAGAAAATGTAGAGGAACTGAAGGCATTTTTAACAACAATGCACCACACCGACAGTTCACATCAGCTCAGATTCAGAACTCCATCTGCTCCACTCTTGATAAGCTGCACAATTGGACAAAATGCTAAATCTTACACATGAACCAGAATAGAATTTAAAATTACATAAACACTGTTTTACGTGACTTGCTTGTGCCATTTCATATATATTTACCCTAATGGGTTAAATGCAGGGCTGCACAGTGGTGGAATGGTTAGCACTTTCACCTTGCAGTAAGAAGATCCCTGCCTGGGCCTGGGATCTTTCTGCATGGAGTTTGCATGTTCTCCATGTGCATGCGTGGGTTTTCTACGGGTACTCCGACTTCCTCCCACAGTTCAAAAATATGCTGAGGTTAACTGATAACTCTAAATTGCCCGTAGGTGTGAATGTGAGTGTGATTGTCTGTCAGTATATGTAGCCCTGTGACAGACTGGTGACCTGTCCAGGGTGTCCCTTGCCTTCGCCCGAGTCAGCTGAGATAGGCTCCAGCACCCCCCGCGACCCTAGTGAGGATAAAGTGGTGTATAGAGGATGGATGGATGGATGGGTTAAATACGAAAGTGCTCAAATTTGGCACTGTCCCAAGCTGTACTTTCTTTTTGTTTGCATGTTTAATCCTTAAGTCGGAGACACAAAAATGAGGGTTTCCAGAACAACAAAGACCTTCATCAACAATGAGGACTTTCTCTTCTACAGATAGCCAGTTCATTTATTGGTCACAGAGATTCTGTATAGTTAAACGTTTATGCAAACAAAGATTTTTGCTTCTGGACTGTCCTGCCTCACCTGGAGTCTGACAGTCTTGTGCATTTGTGCAACAAAGCAAATGTTTAGTGTCTCTATTTTTTCTGTAGAACTATGACAATGGATTTTTTCCACACCATTAATATCACAAACATGTTAGCAAAGAGTTTAAACATACAAAGATCTACTGTATTATTCACAAACTTGGGTCAGATATCATAAGCATTCCTTCAGTGTTTTAAGTCCACACTTTTCTAGTAACGTATTTACTGCTTATAATGCTGGTGATCTTAAAATTGAGGCCTGCTCCCCTGATACAGCTCCAGCTTCAAGAGTTAGCTGTGCATCTAAAATGTAAATGCAAAATTTGTGATGGGCTAAATCAGCCCTGGGCCAAGAATAATCATGAGCTGAAAGATGCCATGGGAAAACTATTATCCGGCAGATGCTTCTCAGATGAATGATCATATTAAAGCAAAGGTGTTATGACATTAGAGGCCTTTAAAAATGTTAATTGTAAGCAAAAAGCCCTGGGCTGTCAAAGGCAAATTTGACTCCAGTGTTTATGGAGTGTTTTACACTTTCTGAGGAGGCTATGCTGCAGAAGCACAGCTGATATGAACTGCAGGCAGAAGGACCTTCAGATTGTGATCATCAAGTGAAACATGTCTTCCTAATAAGCTGGGTGAACAGGGAACACTGGTGAGGATTTGCATTTTGTTTCATTGCGCTGCAGATGTGAGAATGCAGCCAACTTTCAAATGGTGCAAGTGGAAACACTACAGAGAGCATTCAGAGGAAAGGAGGTGGGCTTGCTGTGCTTGTTAACACCAAATAATGCAACCTCATTAAAAAGTATTCCTTTAACAGAGCGCACCTGAAGCTCAGACATTAAACTGACATAAGACTGCTAATCCATTATAACCAGAGTGCACACACAACAGACGACTGTTTTCATGACTATTTCAATTCACCTGCAGGCTCTGACTATAAGTAATAAGATCCTACATGAGCACAGCATTTGCTGTCAGAACAGTTTTGGTTATTAAACAGTTCTTGACGTCATCCCAGCACAAATAATCTGCTGATATTCCGGTTTGTTATGCTGTATGTTTGTGATGACTCTGGGTTTCTGCAGTGGTGCACAGAAAGTTCACATTTGTGGAACTGTGACCTGAGGTGCAGGGATCTTTGTGGTCACAGACATCTGCTAGTAAAAGACATAAAGTGTACAAAAAACTGGCCACGTATTAGCATGCAGAAGAAGCGACCAAGTTTGTTACAAAAATATAAAAATGAATTTAAAAAATCTCTTAAACAATCTACTTCTAGTAAAAATGATACTATAACTAAAGGAGCATCACATGCAACATGCAAGACCTTTGTTTTTATGCTGTATTGTTAATTCATCTTAGTGATAAAACACTAAAGTCCATGTACAACAGGCCATACAATGCAGTTACAATACATCTTCGGCTAATTTGCTTGGCGACCAGTTTTCATTCAGGCAAATGGCAGCCATTTTTCCATGCATCCATGCCACATATCTGCAGAAATAATGATATTCTGCTCAGCCGTGCTTCATGTTTAGTGATAATTAGCAATTGTTGTTAATGCTAGCAAGCTAAACTAAAATGGAAAACTTTGTATCCAATGAACTTCAGTGTGCTAAACTTGATCTATACTCCTTTGTTGAAACTGCACAGAGTTTACGTCATTGTCAGTATTTATATTAGTGTGTCTGCATTGCTCTACACCACCAGAACACTAGTTAATGGCCGGATTTCTATGACAATTACTCAGAAATGAGAGGACACTTTAAAACCAACTGAGTCAATACATGTAAAGGCAGAGCTGTATAAATGAGAAAGCAGCATATGGCCACACTTGTAGAATAGAGCCTCTTGTGTTTGTATTATGAGCTATTATGGGCCAGATACACACGTGGACAAAATTGTTGGTACCCCTCAGTTAAAGAAGGAAAAACCCACAATTCTCACTGAAATCACTTGAAACTCACAAAAGTAACAATAAATAAAAATTTATTGAAAATTAAATAATCAAAAACAGCCATCACTTTTGAATTGTTGATTAACATAATTATTTAAAAAAACAAACTAATGAAACAGGCCTGGACAAAAATGATGGTACCTCTATAAAAGATTGAAAACTATTTGACCAGAGTGACATGATTAACTCAGGTGTGTCATTTAATTGACATCACAGGTGTTTCCAAACTCATAATCAGTCAGTCTGCCTATTTAAAGGGAGACAAGTAGTCACCCTGCTGTTTGGTGAAAAGGTGTGTACCACACTGAACATGGACAACAGAAAGCGAAGGAGAGAATTGTCCCAGGACATCCGAAAAAAAATGATAGACAAACATCTTAAAGGTAAAGGCTATAAGACCATCTCTAAACAGCTTGAAGTTCCTGTGACAACAGTGGCTCATATTATTCAGAAGTTCAAGACCCACGGGACAGTAGCCAACCTCCCTGGACGTGGCCGCAAGAGGAAAATTGATGACAAATTGAAGAGACGGATCGTTGGAATTGTATCCAAAGAGCCCAGAGCAACCTCCAAAGAAATTAAAGGTGAACTCCAAGGCCAAGGTACATCAGTGTCAGATCGCACCATTCGTCGTTGTTTGAGTCAAAGTGGACTTCATGGGAGACGACCAAGGAGGACACCACTGCTGAAAAAAACTCATAAAAAAGCCAGACTGGAATTTGCAAAAATGCATGTTGACAAGCCAAAAAGCTTCTGGGAGAATGTCCTTTGGACAGATGAGACCAAACTGGAACTTTTTGGTAAGGCACATCAACTCTATGTTCATAGACTCAAAAACCAAGCATACGAAGAAAAGAACACTGTCCCTACGGTGAAACATGGAGGAGGCTCAGTAATGTTTTGGGGCTGCTTTGCTGCATCTGGCACAGGGTGTCTTGAAAGTGTGCAAGGTACGATGAAATCTGAAGACTATCAAGGCATTCTGGAGAGAAATGTGCTGCCTAGTGTCAGAAAGCTTGGTCTCAGTCGCAGGTCATGGGTCTTCCAACAGGACAACCATCCAAAACACACAGCCAAAAACACCCAAGAATGGCTGAGAGAAAAGCGTTGGACTATTCTAAAGTGGCCTTCTATGAGCCCAGATCTGAATCCCATTGAACATATGTGGAAGGAGCTGAAACATGCCATTTGGAGAAGACACCCATCAAACCTGAGACAACTGGAGCTGTTTGCTCATGAGGAGTGGGCCAAAATACCTGTTGACAGCTGCAGAACGCTCATTGACAAATACAGAAATCGTTTAATTGCAGTGATTGCCTCAAAAGGTTGTGCAACAAAATATTAAGTTATGGGTACCATCATTTTTGTCCAGCCCTATTTCATTAGTTTGTTTTTTAAAATAATTATGTTAATCAACAATTCAAAAGTGATGGCTGATTTTGATTATTTAATTTTCAATAAATTTTTATTTATTGTTACTTTTGTGAGTTTCAAGTGATTTCAGTGAGAATTGTGGGTTTTTCCTTCTTTAACTGAGGGGTACCAACAATTTTGTCCACGTGTGTACAATTCCAACCTACTACATATTACATTTTGTTTCAAAAGCCTGTATCTTTGGGCCAATCGATACATTTTGTTAGAAGTTTCCATGTCTAAAAAAGTAAGCCAGTGCAAATGTGCCAGGAACTGCAGCTCCTCAAATGAACATGTGATGTTGGCTCCAAAAGCAAGTCAATCCCCATAATACCCTATGTTAAAATGTCCAGCTTTATAGCAAATAAAAAAAGCGCAGCCTGGTGCAAGAAAATGGTTTTGATTTTAACAGACGCTTTTCTTGTACAGGGGTTGAAGTTTTCTATAAGTCTGTTGTTTAAATTGTATGAAGGATTAAAACTAGAAAAACAAAGATTGTCACCAGTCTGTGGGACAGGTAGATGCCATCCCAGAACAATCCCGGGGCCAGTGATCTTTGCTCGCTCAGCTCCACTCATGGTCCTCCTCATTTCTGAATTAGCTTGGAGTCAGGATGAGCCATTGTGACTTAAGAACGTGTAAAATAGGAATGTAGAGTCATGTTTAAACTTTGATTGTTACTCAGTGAGGCCTTTTCAGACATGTACTACTTTCCTTTGATCTGACAACAACTTGACATCACTTCCATCATTAACAATAGTTGTGCAAAGTCATTAAAGGAAGTTTTTTTCCCCACATTATAGCACCAATCGCCCAAAAACACAACAGAGAGAGTCTTTTGTCTAAGTTTATTACTCCGCCAAGAAGGCAGAGTTATGTGATGATCGGCGTTGTCTGTCTGTTAGCAACATTATTCAAAAACAGAATAACAGATTTGAATGAAATTTTAAGTTAAGGTCAGAAATGACACAAGGACGACCTGATTAACAATTTCGTGGATCCAGATTATAAGCTGCATCACTGCCAAAATCTAAAGCTTTTTTTATCATTGCCAGGTAGCGACACAGTGTCACTGTAACTATGACAACAAGCGAACACTACGTCAGCAGGCAGCTGATGATCCCATTGCGGACTTATCCATTGGAAATGATACAAGGAACAATTGATTAAAGTGTGGGGGTGTTTCTGAGTCCCATCAATTCCTGCCGCCTGCTGCACATTTAGGTCACGTGATTCGGTATTCGTACATATGTACACATGCATAACACACACCTGTACTCAGGACAACGTCATTTTGTTTGTGGGTACATCTATTTACTATAGTAAATGGCCACATTCTACGGTGCCATGGTTTCTGCTACACACGTGGACAAAATTGTTGGTACCCCTCAGTTAAAGAAGGAAAAACCCACAATTCTCACTGAAATCACTTGAAACTCACAAAAGTAACAATAAATAAAAATTTATTGAAAATTAAATAATCAAAATCAGCCATCACTTTTGAATTGTTGATTAACATAATTATTTAAAAAAACAAACTAATGAAATAGGGCTGGACAAAAATGATGGTACCCATAACTTAATATTTTGTTGCACAACCTTTTGAGGCAATCACTGCAATTAAACGATTTCTGTATTTGTCAATGAGCGTTCTGCAGCTGTCAACAGGTATTTTGGCCCACTCCTCATGAGCAAACAGCTCCAGTTGTCTCAGGTTTGATGGGTGTCTTCTCCAAATGGCATGTTTCAGCTCCTTCCACATATGTTCAATGGGATTCAGATCTGGGCTCATAGAAGACCACTTTAGAATAGTCCAACGCTTTTCTCTCAGCAATTCTTGGGTGTTTTTGGCTGTGTGTTTTGGATCGTTGTCCTGTTGGAAGACCCATGACCTGCGACTGAGACCAAGCTTTCTGACACTAGGCAGCACATTTCTCTCCAGAATGCCTTGATAGTCTTCAGATTTCATCGTACCTTGCACACTTTCAAGACACCCTGTGCCAGATGCAGCAAAGCAGCCCCAAAACATTACTGAGCCTCCTCCATGTTTCACCGTAGGGACAGTGTTCTTTTCTTCGTATGCTTGGTTTTTGAGTCTATGAACATAGCGTTGATGTGCCTTACCAAAAAGCTCCAGTTTGGTCTCATCTGTCCAAAGGACATTCTCCCAGAAGCTTTGTGGCTTGTCAACATGCATTTTTGCAAATTCCAGTCTGGCTTTTTTATGAGTTTTTTTCAGCAGTGGTGTCCTCCTTGGTCGTCTCCCATGAAGTCCACTTTGGCTCAAACAACGACGAATGGTGCGATCTGACACTGATGTACCTTGGCCTTGGAGTTCACCTTTAATTTCTTTGGAGGTTGCTCTGGGCTCTTTGGATACAATTCCAACGATCCGTCTCTTCAATTTGTCATCAATTTTCCTCTTGCGGCCACGTCCAGGGAGGTTGGCTACTGTCCCGTGGGTCTTGAACTTCTGAATAATATGAGCCACTGTTGTCACAGGAACTTCAAGCTGTTTAGAGATGGTCTTATAGCCTTTACCTTTAAGATGTTTGTCTATAATTTTTTTTTCGGATGTCCTGGGACAATTCTCTCCTTCGCTTTCTGTTGTCCATGTTCAGTGTGGTACACACCTTTTCACCAAACAGCAGGGTGACTACTTGTCTCCCTTTAAATAGGCAGACTGACTGATTATGAGTTTGGAAACACCTGTGATGTCAATTAAATGACACACCTGAGTTAATCATGTCACTCTGGTCAAATAGTTTTCAATCTTTTATAGAGGTACCATCATTTTTGTCCAGGCCTGTTTCATTAGTTTGTTTTTTTAAATAATTATGCTAATCAACAATTCAAAAGTAATGGCTGTTTTTGATTATTTAATTTTCAATAAATTTTTATTTATTGTTACTTTTGTGAGTTTCAAGTGATTTCAGTGAGAATTGTGGGTTTTTCCTTCTTTAACTGAGGGGTACCAACAATTTTGTCCACGTGTGTATGATTTTTTTTTTCAAGATTTCATCCATCAAAAATGATACAAGTGTGCAGCCTCTGTGGAGTCCTGTGCTCTCTGAGTGCTTTTCATGTTAAATATGTGCAGCATCAGACAGCGGTAGAATCCATACAAGCGTCTCCAACTGTGCATGTTCGGCCCCTGAAACAAGAGCGCTTGTAACCTCATTCATAAGTTTTGTAGATATTTGCAGAGTCAGATAAGAGCAGGACTAATATGAGTGTTGCACATTTATGCACACAGCAACAGCAGCAACTTCTTTATTTAGTTATGATTATAAATGATCCCCGACATGGAGACAGGATCCATAAAATTAATAATAAGTCACACTGTTATTTTTTCTGTTGGTAAAGATATCATTACACATAGACAGAATTTTATTATTACTTTATTATGCATTACACATCACTTGGTGTATTGTCTGACTGTCTCACTTGGATGCTAAGTTTTCAGGGACCATGCCTCGAGTTATGTCTCCCTGTTCACTTTGTAGCCCCATTAGTTCAGCAACAGCCCAGCGAGGGCATATAAAACACAACAGAAACTTTAACGAGCTTTAACAACCTCCACAATAATTACTTTGTTTACATCACGAGCAGCAACCTGAGGTCATGTGATCCAAATGTAGAGAACGTGAACAAAACGAGGGATAGAGATCTTATTACTAACATATGGGAGCATCGCAGATACACGCACAGACAAACTAACAAAGCATGTGTGTGTGTGTGTTTGCATGTGAGAGAACAATCTGGCAGCATCACCACTTAGACATGGAGTCATTTCCTGGCAGCCCCTCCCCCCCGCACTCACATGTGACGGCATCACAGGAAGTTTACCTGCTGCTTCTGACCCTGACTCATAAACCAAACCGCCAACCGGGAGGAGGATGAACAATATGTGTGTGTTGGATCCCTGAACAGAGGATGCAATAGGTCATATCCTCTGATATTTACTGTATGTTGGCCTTTTATCATATGTCAGACTGAGCTGGTGTGATCTCCTGGTGTTACATATATATAAAAGTAATTCAGTCTGATTGATTATACATCACATAGTAAAGTTTAAGAGCCTGAGCAATGCAACCTTCAGGAGAAACTATAAAATCCACTGTAGAGACGGTTTGATCAAACAGCACTGTGGACTCGCAAAAAAAAAAAAAAAGAATCAACATCATTCCATATCAGTAGATTTGCTGTATAACGGTTGTTTTTGCAGGGCAGGCAGCAGAGCTGATGGTGTTGCACTGAAACATGTGTTTACACACACACACCGACAGTAAATTTCACACTCTAAATTTTTCATTATACAACCCCAGACAGGTTTGTGGATTAGGTGAGGATTGTTGACCACAGGTGGGAGAGCAGACTTTTATTCTCCGTGTGGGCTGTCTCGAGTGTGTGGTGCAGGTCGGCAATCTCCTCCCCGAGGATGATGAGCTGGCCCTGATGAGCGGCTCGCTGCGTGGAGCGGGGCACATCAAAATGCCACCGCAAATAAATTCAGCCGAAGGGAGCGCTGTTGTTTGTATTCCGGGTGGCAGCAAACAAATCTATCAAAAGTGCATTCATGATAAGAAGATATATTCATTTGAAAGGTCAGACTTGTCTGAAACCGGCAGCTGAAGATATCTGCAAATATTCCATTATCTTTGTATGGAACAGTTGGAGGCTAGAAGGCATCCACAAGATGAACAAACATACTGGGACCAACTGAGTAGGCCTCTGAATGCGAATGGAGCCTCAAAGTTTGCACTGTGAGGTTATTTTTTTGTTTATTTCCGAACAGAAACGCATAAGAGAGACGACAATAATCACTGCTAGTGTGTGTTTCTGGAGGGGGGCGATCTCCTCCTGGGATTCCATGTTCCCCAAGTGAGATCCTAAGCAGGTTTCCTATCAAACACTGGGGTTTTCATTGGTTTCTCGTTCTCTAATGAGTGCAGGAATAATGCGCATTTCATCAATATGCAGCTCCTTCCCACCAGCTTGTCGGGGCATGTGAGTACACTGTATCTGTGTGAGTCTATGCTTTTCTCTGTGCACACTTGATGGGCTTATAAAGCCTGCTGAGTTCATCATCATCATTAATCCCCATTACAAAAGCAAACAATGCTCAATCGCTCCCATTCGGTTTTCTAATGAATCCAGTCAGTGTCATCCTCCACTGGTGGCCTGCTGCCGAGCCAAACAGATGCTGGCATCGGCCTGCTATCTTACCATCAATCACACACATTGCTATCTGCATTATTATCCATTTAACCCAGTATGAGCTTGCAGCACATGGGTGCTTAAAGCCTTATCTAAAGCTATGATAGGCAATCTGTGTGAGCTGTAATCAATGGCTAATAACCGTCCAGGCAGCTCAGCCGGTCGTTTGGACAGCCAGGTGGAATTGGATTATCTGATTGGGTCATTTGTGATTTGTCTGTGTGGCTATTGAGCATTTTAGCCAGCTGCAGGGTAGATGTTCCAAGTGGGAAGAGCTTATTCACTCTGCCGGTGCCGCAGGGACTCATGGGTGCCAGAGATATAAAGGACCATAAACTCACAAACATTCAGACTCGATCTGGAGAGACAGCTGCTGACATTCTGCAATGAAGCTGTTCAATGTTTTTAATTGTATGTTTACTCCATCAGGGATTCTACAAAATATGTGCTCGGCTTTAGAGCAGAGTGATCATTATGTTTCTTTAATGAGTAATTCTGAACTCTAATCAACAATATGTAACAACAGAATGCACATTCTACTATATTATGATATGTAGAAAAAATATATATGGCCTGTAACACATTCACTCATTCCCTGTTTCAGAAAAAGCAATGTGATGGCTTAGCATAGATGGTTTGCCAGCACTTTAAATATACAATAAACACACAAATTAAGAACATTAAGAACACATTTGATTGAATATAAATACTTTTTATTAAGTTAAATCATCCAGTCTTTACTCTGTATAATGTCTAAGCAAGCAGTGCTTCACAATTATAAGCTGTACATCAGTACTTAATTAAGAAGTTTTTAAAGTCATGCTGAAGTTAAAGCAGTTTTTGTTAATAAGTCATTGTTTGAGGTTTGTCTGTACTTGAAATGTTAACTTGTAATTTTTAATAGTAATAAAGGTCTTCATGGGTCTAGAATATTTGACATGTAGGTCACACACTACTGCTCAAAAGTTTGGGGTCACTCAGAAATGTCCTTATTTTTGAAAGAAAAGCAGTTTTTAAAAAAACGAAGATAATATTAAATGAATCAGAAATACAGTGTAGACTTTGTTAATGTGGTAAATGACTATTCTAGCTGAAAATGTCTGATTTTTAGTGGAATATCTCCATAGGGGTACAGAGGAACATTTCCAGCAACCATCACTCCTGTGTTCTAATGCTACATTGTGTTAGCTAATCATGTTGAAAGGCTCATTGATGATTAGAAAACCCTTGTGCAGTTATGTTAGCACATGAATAAGAAAATTGGAAGTGTTCTTGGAAAACATGAAATTGCCTGGGTGACCTCAAAGATTTGAACAGTAGTGTACATATATATATATATATATATATATATATATATATATATATATATATATATATATATATATATATATATGTATATAGATAGATAGATTTAACTTAGTGGGACCCATACAGAGAGAAAAAACACAGACTGCAAGTATGAAGAAGAAATGATTTCCATATCATTTAATTTTCTTTATGCATGTACATTTGTGTGTTTTCAGTTTTTTTAACATTTGCAAAACTTTTTTCCTCCTGGTATTTTTTTAAACAGCCAATTATGAATCATCAATAATAATCAATACTGACTGAAATTTAATATTTTACAGTGATAATTCTTCAGTCCAGCACGAGTAGAAAGTAGTGAACCTCACTTGCAAGTTTCTACGATGTGAAATTCAAGCATAGCAGCACAGTTAGGCTTCTGAATGCTGCCTGTTGAAAGAGGATAGAGGTGTTAAAGTGCTAATGATAGCTACCGCTATGTGAGCATTCATGGGCTGCAATCTGACGTGCTTCAGTCAGCAGCACAATATAGAAGCTGACAGCACGCATTCAAGCAACACCAGCTCTCAGTTGTCAGTCAGCAGCTGCTGTGGAAAACACGAATCACGAGGCTGAAGTTTCAGACAGTTTCCACAAAAACATCCAAAAACCATTGCATCTTCTTTTGAAAAATTGGAAATATGTTCACAACAGCTGCAATTTGAATTTGTTTACAAGCAGAATTAAAATGTCATGTTTGACGCGGAGGCAAAATTAAACAGAGGGAAATGGATGAAAAACAAAGCAGTTTTCAAATACGCCAAATCCCAACAAGCAGTTTGAGGTTTCTTAAAAAGCAGAAATAACTGTTTTTTTTTTGTTTATGTGTGTGTGCAGCGCTACACTGGGATGTTTGACTCAGTGTCTCTGTCTCCCTCTGTCCATCTCTTCGTCCCTGACAGCCCCTTTGATTAAGATCATGCTGTCATCTGCTTTCAGTGTTACTCACCCTCAGAAATGGGACGTGTC
Organism: Acanthochromis polyacanthus; assembly: GCF_021347895.1. Classification (NCBI taxonomy): domain Eukaryota; kingdom Metazoa; phylum Chordata; class Actinopteri; family Pomacentridae; genus Acanthochromis; species Acanthochromis polyacanthus. Next base: position 13,026,400 of record NC_067132.1, read on the forward strand.
CCTCCCACTACAATCTGTCTCTGTTACAGAGCCGACGCTGGGGAGGGACACTGGTCACTTTGCTCACTTTCTCTCCGTCTCTCTCCTGCTTTCCCCCCTCTCTCCACCCACTCGTCATTTGGAGCCCAGATGGAGCCGTTGCAGGCGAAGGAAGCTTTAGCTGTGCACCCTACTTTCTGCAGAAGAATCTGCTGCAGGGCAAACAGACAGAGAGAGAGAGGAAAAAACATCAATGAACAACTCCGGCCTGATTCTGTGTCCAGTAGAGTAAGCAGATAGGTTCAGAAGCACTGCAGAGCTGCTTTGAAACTAAGTTTACCAAAGGAATTTAATGCTGACACTGAAAATTTGCTGCCACATTAAATGCTGATGCGTAGAAACACTTTCAAATGAAAACACGTCAAATTTATTTAAGTTTATGAGACATATACTTGTTTTACATTATTTTAAATAATGGACAAATTGTAATACCTTCAACTGTAGTTGCTTGAACTTTTAAGACAATATTTGAAAATTTCATCCATCCATCCATTTTCTTCCGCTTATCCAGGGTCGGGTCATGGAGGCAGCAGATGAAACAGGTCATTCCAGACTTTCCTACTCCCAGCGATGCTTTCTAGCTCTTCCTGGGAGATCCTGAGGCATTCCTGGGCCGGACGAGATACAAAATCCCTCCAGCAGGTTCTGGGTCTACCCCGGGGTCTCCACCCAGGTGGATGTGTTTGGAAAACCTCCAAAGGAAGCCTCCCTGGAGGTGTCCAAATCAGATTTCCAAACCACCTCAACTGGCTCTTTTCAACATGAAGGATCAGCGGCTCTACTCCGAGCTCCCTCTGGATGTCTGAGCTTCTCACCCTGTCTTTAAGGCTGAGCCCAGCCACACTTTGGAGGAAGCTCATTTCAGCCTCTTGTACTCACTATCTCATTCTTTCAGTCACGACACAGAGCTCATGATCATAGGTAAGTAAGTAAGTAAATTTTATTTGTATAGTGCCTTTCTCAGACCAGGGCCACAAGGCGCTTTACATTTACAATAAAAACAAGAGAACAGTATCAATAATAAATATGTACAGTCACAAGTAGAAAAACAGGTACAACTCTGTGATCAGTCAGTGTCCTCAAAACAGTCAACCAAAGGCTTGAATAAATAAATGAGTTTTGAGGGCTTTTTTGAATGATTCGACAGAGTCCAGTGAACGCAGAGAGAGTGGGAGACCATTCCAGAGCCTGGGAGCAACAGCCTGGAAGGATCGGTCACCTCTGGTTCGAAACTGTGTGAGCGGCACCATCAGTAAATTCTGGTCCACAGACCTCAGAGCCCGAGCAGAGGTGTAAGGGTGGATCAAGGCACTGATGTAAGGAGGTGAGGTTTGGAAGCTCCCTCTTCACCATGACGTTTCGGTACAACGCCCTCATTACCACTGACGCTGCACCAATCCGCCTCTCCATCTCCCGCTCCATTTTCGCATCACTCGTGAACAAGATTCCGAGATATTTGAACTCCTTCGTTTGAGGAAGCAAATCCCCTCAACCCGGAGGGAGCAACCCACCGGTTTCCGGCAGAGAACCATGGCCTCGGACCTGGAGGTGCTGATCTGCATCCCTGCTGCTTCACACTCAGATGCAAACTGCTCCAGTGCTGCTGAAGGTCATGGTCTGTAGAAGCCAATAGAACCACATCATCTGCAAAAAGCAGTAACACGATCCTGAGGTCCCCAAACTGGACGCCCTCCTCACCCCAGCTACACTTTGAAATCCTGTCCATGAGCATCACAAACAGGATTGGAGACAATGGGCAGCTCTGGTGGAGTCCAACACCTACTGGAAATGTCCTGACTTTGTCCCGAGTATGTGGATACAGCTCTCACTTTGGTTGTACAGGGATGGAATGTTTCGTATCAGTGAGCCTGGTGCCACATACTCCTGCAGTGCTCCTCACAGAGTCATTCGAGGGAAAATTATGGACCCAAAATATAAAGTGTTACACCAAAATGAAACAAATAAACACCTAATCAAATACAGCTACTACTACTACTACTGCTACCATGTATATTAATACTAATACTATGATGTACGAACAGGTTTCTGCACAGCATGGACAAGTTTGGAATTAGATTTTAGTGAGCTCCAGGTTTGGATAAATATGTAAAAATGTAAAAGGAGTACAGAAAAGCATTTGTTTTCACACTAATTCCCCTATCCTGTTTTCTGAAATGTAAAATTTCAAATTTCTATGGATTAATAAAGATGTAAGCACACGCATGCCTCACACCTGGACCAAATCCAGACATCCTCAAACAACTCATTTTATTAATATTTGAAATTACTTAGTTATACAGCATCATAAATAGACAAATATTAAAGCTGTCTGAACATACATGAGTTGTACAGAAACTACCTTTATAGCTGGGTTTAGTGTTGTTTCCATGGATACAGTGAATAAACAAGGCAGCACCGATGCTGTAAAAATGAACCATTTTCAACATATTTTTGGCTCTTTTTATGAAAAGCAAATATAAAAGTAAGAATCATGTAATATAATTTATTCAAAACGCTCAATAATATGAGTACAGGTATTCTCTGAGGCAGAAATGTTGCTGTTTAAACACTGCAGCTTGGATAAAATGCTTTCAGCTTGTCTGGGTCCGGTGCTTTTTGGTTGGTGTGAGATCTACAATTGTCTGGCAATCACTTGACAACTTAATAGCATACGTAGTCAGAATGAAGCATAAATTTTAACAGCTGAACTTTCAAACCATTTATTTGCATAATAAACATCCAGCTCTTTATACTCAGTTGTTATATGGTTTGAAAAGTTTGGAATTTTGAAATGGAAAATGTGTATGAACCCTGTCAGAACGTGGCTTCAGCTTTTTCTCATTTCACTGTATAATGTCCTAGGTACAAACAAATATTATGCTTAAACTTGGGGTTTTTTCAGCTGTAAGTGGGCTTAAAAAAGTAAAGCTCCTGGTAGGGTTCATGTCTTTACACTGTGTGATTGCATTGTATCATTTCCTAGATTAGACTCGATGACTAAATGTTTGAACGGTCGTTTAATCAAACTTCTAGGTGAATGTGCAAAGTGTGAATGTATGACTGCAATATTTGCAATTCATATTAAACATTTATGAACACTCAATTGTTGTTACCAGAGAATAATAATCAGAGCTCCAGGAATACAGTATTTGTTGTTATATAAGGCCTTCTGTACACTCATCTCCTGCCACTTCATTCTCAGTTTCTGACCTTAATAAATACAAGTCCATCGCCCTTTTTGTATTTTATTCATCTGTGACTTGCTATGAAAGTCTAATCACAGCACAATCAGAGCACCCGGCGGTGAACACTCTGACCCTGTGCAGGCTTGTTATCGTAAAGCCCGTGGTTTGCTCGCCACAGGAGGCAAACGGCCGCTCTGCTTTGAACGAGGGCACCTGGCTCTGCTTTACCACTGCAACACGCACTGGATGATCCAGCGCAGGAGGCCGCTCACTGTGGAGATGAAATGTGCTTCAGCGTGTTGTCAAAAATGAAAACAACCGAGGCCCGGTGAAGGAATCCCATCAGGGAGGAACAGGGGAGCTTGGATTGGATTACAGGTCATTTTCAAAACATATCCTCCCTCACAGTCCGCACAGGCATCAGCTGCACATCCCAGGTTCTCAAGGAAAACTGGTGTAGCGCAGCTTTTACTTCTCACTCGACAACATGCAGGCTAAAACCAAGGCCAAACATCTGGCCTTGGAGGAATAATGCTCTCTCAACTCTTGGAGCTGCTTGCTAAATGTATTTATCCAAGAAAATACAGTAAAAGCTACCTGGATGTGGTAGTAAGAATACTCCACATACACAATATGAGTTATGTATGACGATTATAGAAAACATTTTGTTCATAAAAGTTTCACAGTATATCTGCAGAAATGGATTTGGTGAAGGTTGCCTGACATATTTCAAGTTACTGTGAACCTTCAGAGAACATCTGCCTGCACTGTGCTGCACGATTATTCTGCGTATTTACATACTAATGTATCAAATGATCAAAAGGTCAAACTGACTGTTTGCCAGCCCTTATTCACCTCTCATACTGTTGCTACACCATTTATTCTCTCAGAAGTTACACTATACATTGACAGACAAAAATCATTTTTGAAGCAACATCTCCTTGATTTGAGACTGAAAACAAAAGCTTTTAATATGTAATTCATACTGCTCACATATTTTATTAGCTGCAGTTAATTATGCTAAAATTTGTTCCGTGAGTTGATCAGCCTCTAACAGACTTTCATTTTTTACAATAACTGATTTGTTCCTACTTGTCAGCATCTCCAAGTCCAAGGCCACGGTCCTCTGCCGGAAACTGGTGGACTGCTCCACTGGTTGGGGGGTAGTTGCTTCCCCAGGCAACTAAGTATCTTGGGCTCTTGTTCACAAGTGATGGGAAAATGGAGCATGAGATGGACAGATGGATTGGCAAGGTGAGAACTGGTGCAGATAACATCTTGTAAAACCAGTGCAGTTTGGCAGTATTTTGATCAAGAAAATTAAAATAAGGTTATATGTGGACTGTGTCAGAAGAAGAAACTGGAAAAAGTGTCATTTTTGAAGGTGAAGTCTGTGATTTTGGATTAACATTGCTGCTATTTATCTAGTTAACCTACACCAAACAGCAAAAACATTATGACCACTGACAGGTAAAGGGAATAACATCGATCATCTTGTTATAAAGCAATGTTCTGTTGGGAAACCCTAAGTCCTGACATTCATGTGGCTGTTTGTTGTTCAACCAACCCCTCAACCTCTCATGGCAACAGCAGTCCTTGATGCCACTTGCCGCTCTCAGAAGGACAATACACCCGGACACACCTCAAAAACTGCTCAGGAGTGGGTCCCACATGCCCCAGATCCAAATCTTATTGAGCATCTGTGGAATGTACCAGGATAAACTTGATCTAGGTAGGTCCCACTTTAAAACCCACAGGACTCATAGACATCACTGCCACCATCCCGATGCCACAGGACATCCCCAGAGAGTCCTGAGTCCATGAACCACTGGGTCAGAGGACTTTTAGCAGAATAAAGGAGACCAACACAATACTAGGCAGGTGGTTATAATGTTATGCCTGTTTGGTGTATTCAGATAGTTAACAAGTGCCATATTTACTGTCTATTGTACTCCCACTACCTCCAAAGTACCTGTTGGAATAGTGATGAGTGGTTTTGTCCCAGTCACTTTGTATGTTTTCTATTTACACAACCAAAGTTGTTATTCGATGAATTGGACAAAAAATGTAGTTGATCAGAACCGCATACTCCACCTTTAACTGTGTATTTTTTTGAAGAGTGCTCCACTGAAATACAGTATTATCTACGATGGATGCTCTATATTGTTCCTTTTCTCTAGTTTTAAGTCCTGAATGACACTACTCTGTATCCAGTTAATTTGTTGTAAGCATCAAATTGCTTTAATTTTTTCAGTAATTAATTTACAACCACACTGAAAACTTAAAAAGCGGTCTTATTCAGTTGCAGGAGAGGAAGGTCCCATTAATAATTTCTTTCATAAACTGTCAGAGAACAATGAAAAATGTCCAGAATTATTCTCTGACCTGTCAGAGCTCATGGCCTTCAATGTAACAGTGCTTTAGGATAACAGACATGTTTAGGGTGTGTTTAAGCTGGATACAGCAGATAAGCACAGTGTAAATCATACCACATTGAATTTTTGCTTTGGAGAGGAAACAGTTTCTCTGTTGAGCATCACTCTTACTACAGCTGCATTAGGAGGGGAAATCAATTACACCACCAAGCTGGATGCTGACCAAGTCACCTGTAAATCATCTAAAAACAGAACACCATGAAGAGGGCCTATTACTTATTCTGTCCTGGTCATTAACGGCACATTCCATGATGTTTAAAAATCACTCTTTAACTCCTGGTTAAAATAAAAATAAAAACAGGCTCATGAGAAGATTTAATGGCCTACTTGGAGCGGAGCCCTCACCCTGCTGTGTCAGAAGATGAACACTGGCTCTTCCAAATGTTCGTTTTACCAAGGAGGAAATTTGGGACGGCATTCACTTAATGCCCTCTGGCAAAGCACCTGGTTTAGACAGGTTCCCATTAAAATTTTATGATGCTTTGCCCTGAATTATACCCTGCTCTAATGTCAACAGTCTCCTGGAGGAGGACAATGGGAACAGAAGCAGAGCGATATTACTGGCCAATTAGTATACTGTATGTATAATGCAGGTCTGAACACAGCAGCCACATTAGTAAGACTCTGTATTGCTGCAGATAATGCTCTCACAGAAGGTCTCTTTTAAAGCAATAGAAAATAAAATTTGAGAAAGGAAAATGTTTCTGACCTGTAAAACTATCAACATCGGCCTTTGGCAAGTTTCTCTGAACCAGAGTGAAAGCTTCTTTCTACAGCTGCAGTGGGACACAGGATCAGCATTCAACAGAAATATAAGGAGGAATCCATCATAGAGATGGGAAGAACTTCACTGTGCAACTTTCCATGTAAATAATATCCATGCAAGTTCAAAAACAAATCTATGAATGTCAGGAGGCACGGGAGAGGAAGCCATGAGGGAACCCAGACAAAGAAACTGTGGGAAAATACATTTGTTTTTTTTTTGTTTTTTTTTTGGAGGACTAAAATCATTGGACTATCTTTAGCAGTATGGAGAAATTGCTGGTTAACATGCTAAGGGAAATGGCTAGGTTGTGTCTTAAATGTGTAGTGTGTGAGATTTTCTTTAAATATGTCCAAACTCCCAGCGACAACCCAACAGTATGGAAAGTTATTACTATTTAACGATGGTTAGTGCAGTATGTTAGAACTGGACACTGTGTAGCACAGATATCACACATTCAATGTACAAGTGTGGCAGAAAATAAACAATTGCACACAGTAACCAAGTAACTCAGACTTTAGAGATAAGGTTTCACTTTCCACCTAGATGGAAATTAAGTTTAATGAGTTGACATTTCTGTATCAGGCAAACACAGGAAAGGGAGTGAGGCTGGTGGATTACCATGGAAACACACACGCAACTGGCAATGAGGCTTTCAGGAAGCGATGTGTTGACACTGAGTAGTGCATCTGAAAAGATACATTACTGGTTTGTGGACCACTGTTTTGATTTCAATCTCATTTTGACGTCACCATTTTATGCTTTTGAGACCGAGAACCCAACAACACAATGCATAGAGATGCATAGCAACCCGCCAGTCACCAAAAAATACCCAGCTTATCATCTGTTTTCTTCTAAATGGGTCCGTAATGGATAAAATGAACATCTTGCTATACTGAAGAAGACAAGACTTGTGAATGAGACCAAAAACTAGTTAGGAAATGTTTACTGAGGTAACAAATCCAGAGAGAATAAGACTCAGACTTTTATCCAAACTTATTTCTTTTCGCAATCCAAGGATTTGCTCCTAACTGCCCAGAAAAATGTAGGTGTCAAGCAGTGCATTGGTTTCATACTTCAGCCCCTGAGGCTACGTTCATCTTTTGTTTTGACGCAGCACTTTTCTGGTCCTATCCAAAGATCACAAAATACACCTACCAGCATCTAGAGATGCCATTTAATGTCTTGTTGGTTTTATTTGTACATTTCTTTGAGTACATTTCTTCTGCAGGTGAATCTTGCAAAAGGCTGACCTGACAGTCATTGAACAGCCTTTAGCTTAGTTAGCACAAAGGATGGAAAATGAGGAAAAGGTAGCCTAACCCTGCCCAAAAGGTAAACAAGAAAGAGCAGTACTCCATCAAGGCTGCTCAGCCATTGTATGATTTTTTGTCGGATAAGTTCTAATTAGTCTGCAATGGTCGATTTGTTGTAGGATCGCATCATGTGATCGTCAGCAGGCAGCTGATGTAGTGTTCACTTGTTGTCATGGTTACAGTGATGCTGTGTCGCTATCTCGCAATGGTACAGACATCTTTAACAAATCCGTGGATCCAGACTATAAGCCGGATCACTGCCAAAATTTAAACAGATGGTCCTTGTGTCATTTCTGACCTTCCCTGAAAATTTCATCAAAATCTGTTAGTGTTCGTGAGATTCACTGTTACACTGATTAAACCAACAAACAGACAAAAAAAGACTGTTACTACTTTATAGGTTTTTTTTTTGTCAGTGAAATTTATATCACACTGACTATTTAAATAGTTACTCTGCCAAGGAATGCAGCGGAGTTATGTGATGATCGGCGTATTTGTCTGTCCGTCTGTTATTCTGTCTGTGCACAACATTACCCATAAACAGAATAACGGATTTGGATGAAATTTTCAGGGAAGGTCAGAAATGACACAAGGACGAAGTGATTAGATTTTGACAGTGATGCAGCTTATAGTCTGGATCCATGGATTTGTTAAAGATATCTGTATCATGATGAGATAGCGGCACGACATCATTGTAACCATGACAACAAGTGAACACTACGTCAGCTGCCTGCTGACGATCACATGAGTGTGATCCTACTACAAATTGACCGCTGCGGACTTATTGGGACTGATCCGTCCGACATTGTACAAGGAACAGTTGATTAAATTGTGGGGATGTTTCCAAGTCCAATCAAATCCCACCATCCACTACATATTTAGGTCACGCGATTTGGTATCTGTACATAATGTACACATGTATAACTCACTCCTGTGCTCAGCAAAGGTGATTTTGTTTGTGGGTACATCTATATTAAATGGCCACTTTAGTGCTGTGATTTGTGATCATCAATAACTAAAAAAGGAATGTTGCATATATATGTATATATATTCATTTGCAAAAACAGATAACTCCGTTTTGATAAATTTTCAGAAAACTCTTTATTTTATTGTTGACTTGAGATAATATCAAACTGAAATTGAGTGGATTTGAATCAGTAGAAAAATACATGACAAAATAGAGAAAAAATAACTTATTAGTGTTATTATTATTATTATCTCAAGTAAACAATAAAAAATTAGTTTTCTGAAAATTTATAAAACGGAGTTATCTTTTTTTGCGAATGAACTCTTCACATGAAATGCTGCATTTCTGACAATGCCATATGGGGGAATGATCAGCCTTGGCGTTGTACTGTGCTCTCTCAGTGCTTTTCTTATTTAAAGGCATTAGAGGAGATTTAATTTCCTACGACTTTGAACGTAGCATGCGCATGCGCACATACAACCTCACCCTCACCTCCCTCTAACCTCCCCCCTCTTAACATTTACAAAGAAACGCCCCCCTCCAGAAACTTGCGTAGGACTCGTGAAGTTGTCTTTTACGGCTGGGTCCCCCTGGATCTTTAGCTGCCATTATGTAAAAAAAGATGAGCAAAACAAGCCGCCAGCTAACTACGAAGCTATACCAAAGCAACACATACAGAAAACACATAAGTCCAAGACGTACGTAATCTATGTAACTAGGCCTGAGCCGGAAGATTTTTGATTGACAGAAAAGGGAGCAAAGCAAACGTCTCGGTCCGAGCGCGTTGATTGGCTGATGTTTTTCAGGTCCTGCCATGTCCACAGTTTTTTTTTTTTTTTTTTTTTTTAGAGACCATACATACAAGTCCACTAAAGGTCAGTATATTTATTTTATGTGAATCAGACAAATTAAACAAAAAAAAAACATCCTCCATAATGCCTTTAAATATGCCATACTCGACTCTAGGAAATTACATTTTTTTTCCTCACATTTAACTGATATTTTACAGCTCAAAGGATTAACAGATCCAGCAACATAAAGATTATGACATAATTACATGGAAACCTAGATATAAGAAATATAATTAACGCGGCTGAGAAACCCTAAGCTGTATGCTTCACCTCACTGTGCAGTGTGATCCTCACATATCTCTCCCAGCTCAGCTTTGTTCTGAGTCAAGTCAACCTTTTGGAAGATTCACACTCTGTACATCCTGAGACGTCTCGTTTCTGAATCACCTTGAGGACAAATGACGAAGGAATGACCTTTACCAGCTCTTCTGTACAGCTAAAAATATAAGTCACAGTAATACCGGACCTGACTGAGACTCAAAATGCCTTCTGCCAGTTTTGTTTTTCATGGCACTACCAAACTTTTCAAAGTGCATTTTCAATTAGCTTTGTGTTTTCAAGACAGAAGAACTCTTCCAAGAAAACATAAATTAGACATTAAAGCCAGTGAACCAGCAAAGTGCTTGCCAGTAGCCAGCAATAGTTGTAACGTTCAGTGGAAAATATTTTATTAGTGAGAGCTGAAAGTCCTCCAGTTTCTTCTCTGACAAATATGAAAAAGATCATAAAACAACAGGTTGCTCTTCAATTATTTTTTATCTCCCCTTTAGGCAAACTCTGTGAAGTGCTCTCAGAACTTGCTGAAACCCTGTATTGCAGCCATCACTGCTGCTTGGGCATCATTATAGGTGAAACTTTTAAGATGACAGTGCACCTACGAGAGCAATAATAATAAACCTAATCTTAATATGCAGAAAGGAGTTATAAGAAGATATTAGCCCCCTATTGTCTGTGTCGCTTTCCGCAGGCAGAAGCAATGACAGTGGCTGGAGGACAAGAAAAACACCTAATCATCATCAATAAAAGCCTAACACACGACTGCTTGTGTAGCAATGCCAGTTATGAGAGGACATGAAGATTTTATGGAGTCAGAGTACACTGTGGCATAAAAATCAAGCCAGTATGACTGCCTTGGGGGAGTGTTTTTTATGTCCAAACCCTGTGAAACCTTGAAAAATTGAACACACTGGGGGGTTATGGGTGTTATCAACCCCAGACACTCTGCTGGAGATTGTCAGAATGAGTCCCATCTTCCTCCTCTCCTGCAAGCCCTGCAGTACTGTGTATTTTCACCGGGGTCACGGTGCACGTATAGGAGAAAGTAATTGAGTAGAATTTGATTCAACAAGCACGGCACTCACTGGGGTAGGAAATGCTACTCTGTGTCTCAGAGGCAGGTCAACTGAGACAGTTTACAATTTAGCTCGATATGTGCAGCGAACTGCACCTCGGCTGGAAGTACAAGTTTCAGAAATTCTTTCATTGAGAGGCCTGGTTCAGTCTAGCCACATTGATGTCGGTGAGCAAAGCCAAACTCAGCTCCTGATAATCCTCAGAGTGTCTCAAGGCTGGTTTGTCAAGGGCAAGTAAGCTGTAAATCTAAGTTGGGAGGGTTGGATAGCAGCGTATGGCATTCAGTCCTGTCAACAGCCGTGTCCTGCCTTCAACTTATACCCAATGTAGCTCTGATGAGGGTGTATCACCAGATCTCATCTCCCTTTCCTCTCTTTATTTCTGTCTTCTGCTTATTTTAACTCGAAAGAAACCATTTGAAATGCAGTCACCACATCAGGTATAATCCAAACCTTCATGATTGGCTCATTTGGACATTTGTGATGAAGTCTCCATCTCATTAGCATCAACAGTAAACCCTTGATTATATCCTTGTCTGTAACAGCAGATCCACCTGGTTTATCAACTAATTCTTGACTTACAGCCTCACTCTTACTCTTCTGATAGAGCTAAAGCAGCGTTTGTGATTAGTTCACTGTCTGGGTTGGTGAGAGAGTGGGTAACATCTTTGGGGACACCAAGGAGGTGTCTGCAGCTCCTACCTGGCCTTCACAGAGGAAGTGAGGAAGGTTTCTGACCACTCACTGTTTCATGGCGGTACAGCAAGGAGCCCGCTGCGTGGCTGAATTCGACGTCGAGTTCCACACGATGGTAGCAAATAGTGGTTGCAACGATGAGGCACTATTGGGAGCTTTCCAAAAGGGGCTGAACGATCACATCAAGGATGAGCTGGCTGTACGAAAGAAGACCTCCACCCTGGACGAGATGATTGCGCTTGCCATCAAGATTGACAACCGAATCCGGGAACGAGGTTGAAAGCGGAATCAGCGACCCGATAGCAGCACTCATAGAGCCCCCCAGGTCAGAAATCCCCCTACGCAGCCCTTGATGATGGCACTCAGTCCTGTCAACATCCGTGTCCTGCCTTTGACTGACATCCAACTTAGCTCTGATGAGGGTGTACCACCAGGTCTCATGTACCACCAGGTCTCATCTCCCTTTCCTCTCTTTATTTCTGTCTTCTGCTCACATTACTATAATCCAAACCTTCATGATTGACTCATCTCGATGACATTTGTGATGAAGCTTCCATCTCATTAGCATCAACAGTAAACTGGCACTTTAGCATACATATCCTTGATCATATTCTTGTCTGTAACAGCAGGCCCACTGGGTTAATTTTGCCACTCAAGGGTACCACTGCCCTTGAATAGTATATTCTTCATAGGAGTGACTGGCTCAATAAACAGTGAAAAATACTACCTATTCACTGGCCCCTTGGGGTGAACAGGAGGACATGCTGTGGATGTCAGGCTATAGATCCATTCAGGAGAGCTGTATTTGCAGCAGCATCGAAATATCTCTTTGTGAAGGCAACCTTGGAGCAGGACAAACTGTATGTTAGCTACTTGCTTCAAGGTTAGACGATGGTATTTACAAACCCAGTAGTTGAATCTTTCAGGGTGTTTCATGATCTTAGAAATTTCTACTTTCCACCCAGAAGCGGAAAATACTGACGAGGCCAAAAGCAATGTTAAAATCTGACACATCCACAGTGTGTTCCGCCCTCCCTGTCCTGCTCTTCTTTTATGCTGGAGTGCATGCATATATGCAATCTGTCAAAATACAACTGGATTTAAATGGTGGTTTCACCCTGAGGAGACATTTCTGTCTTTCTGGGCAGACAGGAGACATCTGTAAGATCATGAAAATAAATTGAAGATACAACCTATTGCTAGATAAAAGATTTTTCTGCCAGGGTTTTACATATTGAACTCTATGTAACCGAATAAGAAAATAAAGTCAGAATTGCAGAGTTCACATATGAGCAGTGAGCTAAAATGTGGGATATTTGTATAATATTCCTTTACACTGAACATTGGAGGAAGGTTTCCATAGTTGACAGCCTACATTCTCCTCTTTAAATGTGAAAACTAGTAGACAGAAAGTACATTTATAACATACTACTTTTATGGTTTGTCTCAGCTGTTGTACTGCTGCTTCTGTTGTCATTTTTTGTGAATTTTCTTAGTAATTTTCTTTAAATAACTGTTACAATTGGTAACATAAATCTATCAAATATAAAAGTTAATAGAATACATAATGCCACTTATTAGTGGAAGACCATAGTATATAAATGTATGAGGAAGAGACACTTTCAGATTACTGCAGAGGATTTTATTTTACCAGTCAGAAGAATACAGTGTGTGACTGTGCAGATGCATGCAGGTTCTTGAATATATTCCATTATAGTAACCAGTTATTTTCTGATGAAACATCAGCTTATAGTCTGGATCCACGGATTTGTTAAAGATTTCTGTATCATTGCGAGATAGCGGCACAGTGTCACTGTAACCATGACAACACGTGAACACTATGTCAGCTGCCTGCTGACGATCACGATTGCAATCCTACTACAAATTGACGATTGCAGACTTATCGGGACTTATCCTTCAGAAATGATACTGTTGTGTAATAAATTGTGCTGACGCTGTTACCAATTTAGAGCTGTGTGTGTTTGAAACTGGTGTGATGTCAGAGTGACCTGTGCTGCACTTATGAACTTGGTGTTTGAATCTGATGTACTGTCAGTGTGACCTGTATTGCACTTGTGAACCTGGCTATACCTGGTTGTACCTGAAAATAACGAAGATAAAAATAGAGACGGCATGGGGACTGTGCTGACATGAAGCCAAAGGGAGGGTCTCTCCCTTTGAGGGATTGCCAGCTCAGTCTTATTATTTTTTGGAGCGTTAGGGATGTTCCAGACACCATTAAAAATTAACCCCATGTATTAATAGTGTAAAATGAAAGTTGGCACATGTAAAGGAAGGAAGGGCCAGGGGAGTGACCAAACCTGGCCCATACTGTATAAAAGATTGAGCGTTTTGACCAGAGGTCAGAAGGGTCCCGGGATCGCTCTCATGTGTTTGACTTGTGAATAAACACTTTTCTTCGTGGCAGCTGAAGACTTGGCTCCTGGAATTCCTTTGATGATTCTATGGTGAGACTTAGATTTTTCAGACCTAGAACTTAGAATTAAATTACAAGTGTTATTACATTGAGTGATCAGGTTAGACATAAATCCTACATAGTGGGGCAACTGGCCCTCCCACTACAATACAAAGAACAATTTATTAAATTGTGGGGATGTTTCCGAGTCCCATCAATTCCCGCCGCCTGCTACTTACTTAAGTCACGTGATTCGGTATCCGTACATAATGTACACATGCATAAGACACGCCTGTGCTCAGTGCAAGGTCATTTTGTTTGTGGGTACATCTATATTAAATGGCCACATTAAATATTGCTGTGACTTCTGACCATCAATAACTAATAAACAAAATGCTGCATTTCTATAAAAAAATATGTTGCATCTCATATAATGCCATAAGGGGGAATGAACAGCCTTGGTGGAGTCCTGTGCTCTCTGAGTGCTTTTCTTGTTGATCTTGTCTCCATTTCGAGGATAATTTGTAAGTTACCCACATGGATTCATACACTGATCTTCCTTGCTTTGGAGATGCTCGTAATTATCCTGCTACTGTCTGATTCTGCAGGGATTTAGTAAAATAAAAGGAAACGCTCCTATGAACAGCTGGAAGCAACAAACCCTGCTTTAGTCAGAGAAAACTTTTATTATTATATTATATTTACTATTGATGAGTCTCATTAATTTACCTGTTAAATCTGACTCTATCTTTATGGCAGTTTGCATTAGATGCGAAATTGAAAGGTGCTTTCTAATTTTTCACGTTTAAACTGCATCTTTCTCTGCTGTCTGTGGTTTCTTTGGACCTCTATTGGTGCTGAAATGTGGAAAAAGTCTTCCCAAAGTTGATTCTTACGGTTGAATGATATTTTTGTACATATCACTATGTATGAACTCCAGAGATTGTTATTGAAACTTCTCCTGAAAAATATGCAAAATGCTCACTGAGAAATGAAGCTGACATGTTCCGATTCTGTCAGATTTACGTAAAGGAGTGCATGCCAAGCTTAATTATGTAACACACACTTGTAATGTTGCATCACAATGTCAAGACGTATTACACAAGATAGTACTACATAGGATGTTACCCCTATCCACGGTTATTAAATAAAAATGATTTGCTCATAAATAACTCATACCAAAAGATCATTATACTTTAAGGACATTTCACATTTTAATTCAACATATTTTTCAATAAATAACTCAACAAATTATATTTAACCACCTTTTCCTTGCAAAGAGTCATGAAATGACCTTGCTCCATGAAGTACATCAGTGATTAATATTGTGGAAAAGTATATTTTGTATGATCAATGAGGCTGGTTGTGCAAATGCCCATTTGGTATAAAGTAGTTGGATGTGTCAAAACATTCTGCCTCTTATCTCACCAGCTCGAAAATGTTCTTTTCCCTCGCAGTCTGAAAGGTTCTTGTTTTATCCATCTGGTGCTGCAGTCTGGGCCCAAATGGCCGATGACGAGATACTGCGTGCACCGTGCACTCCACGGAGAGAAAGAGAGACGAAGAGCCAAAGAATCATACATAAGATGAAGTGGGTGGATGAACTCCGTTCTCCAGTGAGTGATCATCATAAG
Source organism: Acanthochromis polyacanthus (assembly GCF_021347895.1). Taxonomy (NCBI): domain Eukaryota; kingdom Metazoa; phylum Chordata; class Actinopteri; family Pomacentridae; genus Acanthochromis; species Acanthochromis polyacanthus. The sequence goes on from NC_067132.1 coordinate 13,042,054, forward strand.
TCATCACGGCCTGTCCATTGATCATCAAGAACAGAACGTTTGGTCCAAAATGTTTCAACTCACTTTGATAGTTCTACGTCTTAACTTGGTGTCTGGCAGGGTGCACTGTACACAGCATGTGTGTTTGATTATATCAGCAGCAAAACCTCTTTTCAGGAAATGTTTTTGCTTTCTTGGCCTACATGGAGCTATTTAATAGGATTTGCTTTTCAGCTGCTTTCTATATGCTTCACCACAAAAATGCATTTGGACTTTGGATCGGCCATCACATTCTGCGCTTCCACGGATCCTTTCAATCAGTGTCTGTGTAGCTGAATAAATTAACACAGTATGCTCGCGATTTTTGAATTCCATACATGCAGGGTTGTGGCCGGTATTTTTTCAAATACAGACGTCAAGAGACCTGCAGTCTGTGCAAGGGATTTTGGACAAAGGGAGGTTTTATTTCTGTTGCGGAAAGAAGCGGTATAGGTATGCAGTCGGATCATTTCTGGACACAAAGCTGAACTTGTGATTTTTTCATTCTGACTAACAATGCCATATCTTTATAGGACAGCACTGACTGTTCAGTTCGGGAAGTGCTGCCAGTGACTCAGCAGGTGTTGAAATAACAAACCAAAAGTAACACCAAGTGGAAATTAGCACCACTGACAGAAAACTAGGCTAACCAGCCTCAACTTTTTGAGTGAAACAGAAACTTAGGAGCACGGCGAGACCTCACACGTTATGAATATTATTCAGTCGTCTGAAATCAATCATGGAAATAACCAATGCTCTGTGGAGTCCACAGAGATGCCTAGTTCTTTTCTCTATTGAAAAATTAAAGGCATTAGAGGAGATTTAATTTCCTACAACTTTGAACGTAGCATGCGCATGCGCACATACAACCTCTCCCTCTCCCCCCTCTAACCTCCCCCCTCTTAACATTTACGAAGAAACGCCCCCTCCAGAAACTTGCGTAGGACTCGTGAAGTTGTCTTTTACGGCTGGGTCCCCCTGGATCTTTATCTGCCATTATGTAAAAAAAGATGAGCAAAACAAGTCGCCAGCTAACTACGAAGCTATACCAAAGCAACACATACAGAAAACACGTAAGTCCAAGGCGTACGTAATCTACGTAACTAGGCCTGAGCCGGAAGATTTTTGATTGACAGGAAAGGGAGCAAACCAAATCCTCGGTCCGAGCGCGTTGATTGGCTGATGTTTTTCAGGTCCTGCCATGTCCACAGTTATTTTTTTTATTTTTTATTTTTTTAGAAACCATACATACAAGTCCACTAAAGGTCAGTATATTCATTTTATGTGAATCAGACAAATTAAACAAACAAAAAAAAAACATCCTCCATAATGCCTTTAAAGTATTTTGAACCCTCTCCTCATAAACTGTAAATTTGTAGGATTTCTCTTACTCAGTGCCTGCAGCACCACTTCTTCCCATATTTGTTTCAAAAAAGATTGTTGTTTTTGTATGAATGCATTTTATTAAATCCACTTAGCCAGTTCAGGCTGGATCTGAAGCCTTTATAAGCAGCAGTAGTAGTAAGAGACTATTTCAGCAGTTACATTATGTAAGCTTGTTGCATGCCCACCTCTCCACATCCAGTTGTAAAAACAGAACAGTTGTCCGAGCAGCCTTGAAAAAATGGCTCAACGTTCAGGATTCTGACTGCAGCACATGTTCAGTACAAGCAAATCCTTGTGATTTTCTCCTTAAACTGCCGGCATACTTTAGTGTGTGGAACATTTCTGCCTGCCTGAGCCGAACTAAATGCTAATGGCCCCAGCAGGTTAACTGAGGCCATTATGTGACAACTCCTTCCAGCCTAAATCTTTCTGAAAGACAAACTTCGATAATGAACACAGAACAGCTAGCTTTCCAGCCTGACAGGGCCTCATTGAGCAGGTGTTTCAGCTTAAACTCTGCAGACATGAACAATGGCAGTGATGTTTAGCACAGACGCAGAGGATCTCTCTCCACGAATGGTATTTCCTCTTTTCTTTTAAAGCTGGAAGCAATTTCAGCAAAAGGGGTTTGCCAACTTTCTCTCTCTCCGCATGCTCACGGACAAATCCTATATCACAGTACCTTTGTAATGCACGTATGCGCTCATATATCTGTCCACACACACGTGGTCTCGATACTGCCAGCTCCTTTATGGTCTCTGTAGCTCGCAGTGTTGAAGGGTCCCTTTTTGATCTGCTTGATGTGTTTCTGTTCCACAGACTCATCTGGGGCTTTAACAGAGAGGCACAGGGAGGATAAAGGAGGATCAAAGTGTATGAACCCGGAGGTTTAGAGATCAGTTCAGGGATCTGGAATGATCTCCTGTCACTTATAAATTGATCCGTTTGTACTGTTTTCATTCAGATTATGTAAAGTCAAGCGATACCACCCCCACTGTCTAAAGCCTGCTGCTTTGAATAGTGTTCCTGAAGCTTGTTTAACAATGTGATCAAGAACTTCTGGCCAGCAGACTATGATATCTGCTATAAATATTCATCCTCAGAGGATTAGTGCTGCTCATCTTGTACAAACATCAGGTTAAATGTAGATTTGATCAATTAGAAGATTATGTTTTTACCATGTTTATGACACAATGCTGACAATCCACCACTTTGCACAGGACGAACATAATTTAACACTAATGAATAGATTTCAATTTCAACAACATTGTGTCTCATTTTATCATTTACACATTACAACCCACAGATCAGAGTGTCTACAAAGGCACAAAATGTTTAGTTCCAGGTATCTGGAACTGAATAATACAGTGTCTTAGTTCATGATTAAAATGACAAAAGTCAGACAAAAAACAAGACAAAACATTCCAAAAATGAGACACAAAATGCCAAAAATGAAACAAACAACACAAAACAAAAGAGACATAAAAGCTACAATGCGACAAAACAATGGACAAACGACAAAAACAAGACAAGAAATTACACAAATGACGCAAACAAGACAAAAAATAACAAAAGCGAGAAACAAAATGACAATAGACAACACGTGAGACAAAAAACAGATAAAGACAAAAACACAAAAAAACAACAGATAAAGCAAAACACAAAATGACAAAAATAAGACAAATGACACGTGAGATAAAAAAGGAAACACAAAACGGCAAAAACGAGAAACAAAATGATGAAAACATGAGACAAATGACAAAAAAAGACACACAAAAAAGATAATAAAACAAGACATATACTACTTTTGGAGCTGGCCTCAAGTCACCATTTAAGGAACTGTGACTCATCTAAACACGCTTATAAAAGCAAATTTTCCCCTCCACATGACCCACGTTAACATTATGTTTTGGGTTTAGTAATAAAAACAATTGAGAAGTGTAAAGTTTGACATGTACAACTTAATATCCTCTCCGGTGTGCTCATAAAAGCATGCCTCTGAGTATGTGTGTCAAAGCGTCTCAGACTCTATATGACAAATAGAAGTGTTAGCGGGTTGAATCAGCACAAAGCCCACACACAGCAGCGCTACAGTAACACACTGACGCAGTGGCATCATAAGGAAGAAAGAACAAGAAACCCATAAATACTACAAGACTGAGGTGTTGTTGTGATCATTCGTGATTTTAATGCACACAGGACTGTTCTTTCTCTATTCCTTTCAGTCCTCAAATTCCTAATTTCTTTGTAAAACATGCCTCTGTCTCTAATCTTTACTCTTAATGTGTTGATGCTTGATGTAACCACATCAAATTGCTGCTACATCTATAACTGTGACTTTGAATTGTCAGCTCCACCTCAAAGTTGATCCAGTAAAAGCTGTTTACAGTCAGTCTGATGCACTTTCAGCACGTTTAACAAAACTGGAAACAAGTCCATCCATTGGCCACATTCTAAGGAAAATGGATGTGATTAAGATGTAATAGTGTTCTGTTAAAGAAAACTGAATTGCATTATAAAATTTGTTTCCATGTCCAGATTACTGTGACGGGAAAGTGAACTGCAGCTTGAAAAGGGCTATTTCATTTATTCGCTCTCTTTCTTTTGACTCTATCTCTTTTTTTTTATTAAAATAGAGTTGTGAATGAACAATTATATCTGGTAAGTTATACCTCTGCTGATGGAAACCTACAGTATATGAGCAATTTATATTTCCAAAATGAGAGTATGATCTAGTTTGCATGCAACCTGACTGTTTTAGATTTATCAGTTTAATCCAGAGGTTGTGTGTAGCGGTGCATGAAGAGGCTGAAGCTGAATATATAATAACTATATTTTGATTCATTGATTTCTTGTGGAATACTTTTAGTCTAGTTACTGCAGGGGCATGGGGCTCTTCTTTGTGCACGGGGGATGGCTGTATGAAGGAACATGTTCTGAATGCGTTGGGATGTACGTTCCTAAAGGAACAGACTAACAATTTGGAAAATATACTTGTTTGCTGTTTTCTTTAACGTTTGCAGGCTAAAGCACAGGTCATTAGCTCATGCTTTTTTCTCTTCAGTTTTTCTACAGAAACATGACTTGTCCTAAAGAAGGAGGATAGCAGAGTTAAATGGGTTAAATGGTTAATTTCACTATGAGATATACTATGTTTTTTTTGGTTCATTTTTTTAGCCTCAATCTAAACAGGCTGTTTCGGTGTCCGTAGCTTTAAACACAGCTGAGCTGCTGCCCACACCCCCTTCAGGAAGAATAGTCTCCCTGTGTCTGTGATTGGCAGTGTAGAGTAAACCAGTTGACAACAAACTAGCAAGCCTATGTAAAACCAAGAGCTGGGACATTACCGCGTTAATTTCAATCAATTATTACAGAAAAAACAACGCGCTTAAAAAAACATAATGCATTTAATCACACTTTTCTCACTTCCCTTCTTTCTGGCACACTGGTAACACTGATGAACAATAGGTGGCCCAGTAGGTGGCAGTAATGAGCCTAGCATCTGTTTGCCAGCCGTGAAGAAGACACACAGGACGCACTGAGTGAATCAGTGCTCAAGAAAGTGATGGAAGACAAGACCGCATTGAGTTTGCTGAGAACAAAGTTTTCTTTTAAAAATCTTCACAATGGCACCTTGGACAAAAGCGTGGTTGTGTGCAAATTAGACAACGAGTACAAAAGTTTTCTTATCACCGCAGCACTTAAAACCAACACATGGTATCACCAGAAGTAAACAGTCAATCCTTGTTCATTGGTTTCCACAATTACTGCATTACAATTTCCGCCTAACTCTGACCTGTGCAAAGATGATCAAAGCAAACACCATCCAGCATGCTAACACTGTAGCTAAGCTAGTTCTTTGCTAGCTGCAGTTTCATATTTACATGGGAAGATGAACTGCATGGAAATGAAATTCTCCTTCAAGCCTCAACCCCATCATAAATTATTCCAGTAAACATGTAACATTTAAAGGCTGATTCACAGCCTATAGGCCCTCTGATGGGAGCATGAAGCATGTAGCAGAGGTCACCCACCCACTCAGATGCTGTGTATCAGTTCAGTGAACACATGTACACACACCAGCGTAAGCAAATACATACATCCCCACATGCCTGTAACTGGATATACCTAAAAGCATGTCAGTTTGAGAGAAACCATGTATGAGGCCATCCTTAAAGACCTCTGCACAGGGTGGATTTGGGGTTATGGGAGGCACTGGAGGGGCCACAGAGGTCCCTGTGTTTATTTAAGGTCAAACCGTCACCCAGTTTACATTCCTGCTTTCAGTTGGGACTGAATGGACAAGCATTAGTGATTTATTTTCACAACCAGAGCCAAGCTGGACTGTAAGACTTTAACGGGTGCGGAGAGTGGATCATTATATAGAATGCTTTGTTTGGTCTCTGCAGGAAAAAACAACATTACAGTCACTCACAGAAGGACGATTCTTACTAGAAATGGATGTCTGTTAGTTAGACACAAGCAGAGTTGGTTATTTACCCCCTAAAGTAGCTGTGACCTAGAAAATCATGGGTGCTTGATTTAAGTTTGGACCATGGCATTTTTTGTAAGAAGTTTCCATTCGAAAAGAAAGAAAGAAATTCAATGTAGAACTGGGCTTTATCAGCAGAGAGGTTTTTCAGGCCCAGTGTGAGTTTTCAAGGATAGTCCACAGTGCAATCCCACTGTGCTGCTGATTGAATCCCTGTATTGATAAAGAAAGTGAGTGTCTGTCTGTGTGTTGAAGTCGATCAAAGTCCGTGATCTGTGGGAATGTGTGGAGAATTTCCAGCTCTCAATGGATTGCATTGAGCGCTCGAAATGGGAGTTCGGTCCCTGTGGGAACCTCTGTCTGCCCCCGCTCTCTGACTGCCTGACTGTCCCCTGATCACATTTTAAATATTTATGTGATATTCTGACACAAAGCCGGTGTCGAGAGGGAGAGAGAGAGAGGGAGAGAGAGGGAGAGCGTGGGGGGTGTTGCTGGTTGGGTAATACAGACTTTACACTGAGCTCTATGGCACACACTGTAAGACATAACTGGAATGCTTGCCATGCTTTGCTTTGAATCAGGACCCTGGGGTGTCTGCCATCTGCAGCCTGCCATCATACAGATTGTGTCATGATATGCCATCAGGGATTGTGGTCACTGTCCCACTGAAGACATTTTCTACCGCAAAGTCTGGCTGTGACCTGACAACACCAGCAGAGTACTGAAGCGTCTACAGCAGTGATTCCCAAACAAGGATGCATGTGTCCCAAATTACACAGCATATGTATAAAGACTGTGGAGTGGCTAAATTTGAAAAAATCTAAATTATGATTTGATTTCAAAAAGAAATATTGAGAATCTGAATATGTTATGACATCAGCGAAGTTATTTAAGAACTAATGAACACATTTAGAATTTAAGGAGAAGCAATTACCAATGAATTAGTTAGCAAGATATGTACACACTGTTTATCCTATATCTACAATTAATACTTTATCTATGCTAGCATTTGAACAGGTAAAATGTATTAAATATGGCTATGTTATCAATAGCTAACCTGTCCAGTTAAGTCAGCTGAGTTTGCTAGTTTGCTAGTTATAGTCTTGAAGATAATGAAGTTAATGGTTAAGAAGACTTAAACTAATTGATAATTATGGGGGCAATATCATTAGCTAAAAGTTCTAATTGAGCTCACTGATCGTTGAAATTGTTTGCCATCTTCAGTACAGTGAATAAATGGTGAAAGGCTACAAGTACAAGATCAGTAGCTGAAAAAGTTGACTGAAGTACTGGCTAATCAGATTATATAGTTGTTAGCTCTCTTAAAGCTAATAAATAAATGATGAAAAAGCTACAAGTAACAGAAAAAGTTAGCTTAAATATTGGCTAAACACATTAAGTTGCTGCTAACTAGCTAAAAGTTACTAAATAAATGGTTGACGAAGCTAAAAGTAATAAAATATATGTTTAGAATTAACTACTATGCAAAATTAATTGTGACACTATCCACAGTTTACACAACTAGTAGAGTTAAAAATGATCATTTATTAAAATCTGTTCCAAAGAACACATTTAGAACAATGCTAGTGGTGCTGTAGACAGTGTACTTTAGTCCATTTGACAGAGCTGTGGAACCACAAAAGATTTTAAAAAACGTTTGTGAATCACAGTAGCACATAACTAACCAAACACAGTGTCTTTATCTGGCTTTCTGTTCTTCTTTATATAGACTATTAAGACTTTAAACACCTTCTCTTGTTTTTACTAATTAAATTTTTTGTGTTTTCCGGCAGTTGATTTCCTTAAACGCTTCCTCGTCTAATTTTGAGTTTCCTTTTAAGTTCAGCTCTTGGGCATTGGCAAGAGATTTCCCTTGCTCAGGCTGTTGATCAGTGGTGTATAATGTGCATTATCCTCTGTAAGACGTATTAAGGGCTTATTTCGGTAAGACACTCCAGCTCTTTAAATCAGAAGTCGGCCTGCTTGCAAGCTTTTTCTACCATCTTTATTCTATAAACTGCACACCAAAGCCAAGAACATTTTGGCAGCGGCTGCAAGGTTTTTTCTCCATTATTCTAATTGCCTTTAACCTGTAATCAATATTTACAGCACAGGCTACCCAAAGGCTTGGAGGACTAAGCATTTCTTCCTCTTTTCTCTTGCATCTGATTTGATTAAGGAAGACTGCAGCCAGAGTGAAAGTGCGCTTCCTGGTTATAGATCAGGACAATTGGGGATTTTTTCCCCCCAGCATCACATTGTGACAGCTCTTGACCTTCCACAGTAGCTTTGGAGTCATTGTGACTTGAACAGTCTCTTCAACACAATCAGTGGTTGTCATGTATTGTTTGTAAAATGAAAAGGCCCGCAATCAGAGAACAAATAGAAAGGTCTGTTGGAAGGAGAAGGTGCAACTGAGGCGAGAGGATGAGAGAACGACAAAGAAAAGGGGGTAAGTGGGATGAGGAAAGAGAGGAAAAAAGGGTCGGTGAAGGAGAAGAAACAGTGAGAAATCAAGTCTCCAGAGTGTGAAAGGCCAACAGCCCACGCTGCGATTCCATCTGGCCTCCTCGCTCAGCATGTGTGTGTGTTTGAGCGAGTGGAAGAGCGCCAGAGCGAGACATGACCCCGTATATGTGTTTGTGTACGTAAGCGCGAGGCTGCATGCGTGTGTTTTTGCGCGAGGACATGCCTGCTCGTCCGTGTTGGCTTGCAAGTGCATGCGGTTGTGTCTACAGTCCCGGTGTGTGTTTGTGATGTGAAGATGAAAGAGTCCACAGCCCCTCGGCGCTACAGTGTGTGTCATTGCCTGACCCGTATACAGGGACCGAAATAAGTCAACGGGGACACATCTGCAATGTTCCCTCTAATTTTTCATGAGTCTGAGCGAACACACAAACTCCCTGAGCAGACCCTTGGACCACTGTGAGCAACATCAGACGTGTACACTGTGGTCACACCAGCATTGTATCCATCCAAGTTACATGGTTTGTTAAAAGAACCAAATTACAGCATTTACATTTCTGTTAAAACACTTTGTCAACAGGAGCCAGTTGAAGGCTGCAGTGATTCTGGTGACATTACAATGTATAAAAGTTAAGTTATTGAATATTTGTGTCTCTCTTCGCTGTTGCAGCGGTTTTTTCAATTTGCAGACGGTCCCTGTTCACTCCATAGACACCAATGTTATTTCTGCAGCTTGAAAGACAGCTACTTTTGATAAAACTGGGCTTGTAGCACAACATCTGCCTTACAACGATGGGAAAGAGGCATTGTTTATGTTTTTGACAACCTATATCTACCCAGGTATTGATGCTGGAAGTCTGAATCTGTGGATATCTTTCCAACTTTACTGAACTCGGGGCCACTACAACCCAAGGAGATCACAGGTTCTGTCTGAAAAGAAGTGGTATCATTTTAAACAATGAAACCATACTAGTAAAATAAAATGTAATGACCAACCAGTGTGCAATACTGGATTCTGCAAAAACAAACAACTGAATGCAGAATACTGTACAAAGAAATTCTCTACAGATATTTTTTCATCTATATCTAAATCTTAACACATTTAATGTATTAACTTATTTATGTGTGTAGGCATGTATATATTTAGTACTGTTAACATATCAGAGTTCTGAGTGAGTTTTTCTTAAGATAGACAAAGGCCATTTATTGATCACACATAAGCTTATCCATCCATCCATTCTCTATACACCACTTTATCCTCACTAGGGTCGCGGAGTGGCTGGAGCCTATCCCAGCTGACTCAGGTGAAGGCAGGGGACACCCTGGACAGGTCGCCTGTCTGTCAATAAATGCTTATTGAAAACTAAAAAGCATTTAAATAAAACTTAGGAGTTTATTGAGTCACTAAAATACTGTAGTGTCTACGGCCACATCAGCATGATTATAAGCATAATCTGGTAAATTCACAAACATACTGTAGAAAATCCAGCTTATCTCATCATGATGTCCCTTACTATATGGACTTCACGAGATGATTGGGGATGATAAACTGTGACCTGCTGGTTGGGTCCTCTCTATTCTCATGCTTCTTACATGTTTGTCTCCTGATGCCATGCTGCTTTACTTAGGCTGGTCCATGAGCAACAGAAAAAACAGTTTTTCTTGTACCTATTGCCAGGGGTTCCAGTCTTCCCACTCACGTCTGTACATTTGCAAACGTTTTTGCTTCTTTGGACGTGGTGGAGTTACGGGTGTAGACATTTCTAAACGTGCAGAGCAGTGCGCAGCAGCGTCTGTAACCAGGCAACCCGCGACAGGACAACAGGATCGGACACACACAGGGAAGCATAGATATATATAGAAGACTAGATACGATAGCGCGCTTTAGCAGCCGGCTAAGGTGGCTGCACATAAGGACGCCTGTAAATGACGTTGATTAGCTCCGTAAATACGTATGTGAATCACATCATTGGTTGGAGCATTCAGTCACCGGTAACTCACTGACTCACATTGTAAAATAGCACAGAATGAATTGTTATGCATTTATTTTATTTTCAATTTAGGTTGGATTTTTTTTGTGCACAGCGCAGATTTTCTGTGTGCTGAGACCATGTCAGCAGTGCGCAATTGCGCACGCGCGCAGCTTAGAGGAAACAGTGCACATCTGTGATAGTGACAGTACATGGAGGCTGCTCGAGACACCCAGAGGTACTCAGTGAGTGGGTGAACAACTTCCAACTTGGATATTTGGCTTTGTTGTTTGTAAAGTTGTGTTTCGCAGCTGATCTGCAGTTTTTGAGGACCAATACCACATGCGTGCTTGGACTTTCCATCACTGCACCTGTTCATTTCTTGTATTTTGCCACGTTTTTTTAAAAAGTGAGAGATAAAAGATCCTTATCTTGTCAAACACTCGAAATAATTAATTTCAAAATCATCCACACTAGCTTGCTTCTGTTGTTTTTGTTGAGTTTTAAATATATGTTGAATAAACAGACCTCAGAAACTGTGAAAATTTCATTGTCTCCTTAAGAAACGGAACAGAGAAGTCATGTAGGGTGGTAGCCACACAACCACAATACCCCAAGTGAACTGAGCCAGCTCTGTGACAAGAGCCCAGCCTCACTCCCAGCTCCTCGCATATGGTTGCTTTGTCACACTGGCAACACATTTGGGCTGTTTATAGTGCCGTTTTCTCAACATGCAGTTTGATAGCCCTATATAATATCAGAAATATTTGCAATTAGTCTGTAGTCAAATGTTCCATGCTGGCGTAGGTCCTCTTCAGATTTGCTTTTGTACATGTGTTTACAGTTGTGAAAAGGTCTATTTTCATCCAAATCATGATCTTACCTGGTTCTGGCTTAAACTTAACCAAAGGGCAAGTGAAAATGAAATAAAGTGACAAAATAACATGGAACTGAGTGAAAAGATCACCTTTCATCATAGGACAGTAACCTCAAGCACTGTTAGTAGAAGTTAATGAAAGAGGTGTCATTTTTTATTTTCAAATTAGAAAATCTGATAAATGGAACAAACATGAAGAAGACACTGCTTCAAGCAGTAGTCATTCAATAATTAGACCACAATGTTCTTATGCTAAACATGCAATATGCAAGATTTTGAACAAAAAATCTAGCATTATTAAAGCAGTGAACAAGAATTTATTATATACAGATGTAGTGGAGTAACTTCATCTTTAACAGGGAATGAAATCACATTCCCTGTGTATGTTTAATCTGAGCTTCTCTGTTCTGTTTCAGAAGCTGATCAGGCCCCATGTGCATGTGAGTCCCTCCCTTTGAAACTGTTCACCCAGAACCAGAATTTAAAATCAAATTATTTCATTCAAGGTAATGACCTAATTTGCGTGCTCTTGTTTTATTAAAGCTCAGTGTTTGTCTCTACTGCTTAGTCTCTGCTTCTCCATTTGCGCCTATGAATTCCCAATCTTCTCTGTTCCAATTGTTCCAATTTCCCTCCTGGCCCCCGGTCCTCCTCTCCTCTGTCATGGTGCCGTAATGCTGCGGTCGCTCGGCCAATCACGTCGCTCGCTTGTTCCGAATTCTTCTGTCGAGTTTTTGGCAACCAATGGGAGAGCCCCGATTGTTCCAATTTGGTCACATGACTCGGGATTTCCCTAACACCACCGCGGCAGTTCAAATCGGCCCGCTGACGCTACTTTACCCGTTTAAACTCATTCATTTCTCTCTTTTAAAGGAAATAACCGCGCAGAATCAAAGTTTATGACAGACAACAGTCAGAATGACTTTCCTGCTGTGTGTTTTTAACCCGCTGTGGTGAATTAATGGAGTAAAGATGCAAAAATAATGTTAAAAATCGAAGTGGAGTTCATAAATTAATATTAATTGCAGTTTTATGAATGTGCCAATGTACAATAATATACATAGACACTGTATTGTTTAAACCAGATGGATTAAAGTTGTTAAACACTTGAATTCAGCGTCTGATTACATCTTAATGCACCACTTGACATTAATATTATTGTTAATATTAATACTTATATCCTTTCTGATCAGGATCAGTTCATGTGCAGCTAAAAACCTAATCACTGATCTATTGATCTGTCTTCTTCTGCTTTAATTAAATTGCTGGTGTCAAAAATATGCGGTGCTTTATCATTAGAACTGATTTTATGTGTATTTATTATGAAGCACTTCAAGCAGATGTTCTGCTGGGTCCATCAGAACCATCAGAACATCCAGAAATCACTGATGCATCCAGTAGTTGAATTCTTGTTGATACCACTGCATTCCTTCTGGTTGTGTCCCGGTATACAGATCTCCATGAAGCTGCTGGAACCTTCTGGATTAAAACCACCCTGTTGGCCTTTCAGTTCAGATGTTGAAGGCTGAAGACAGATTCTGATTTATGACAGTTTGTTGTTTGGTTCCTCTGTCTGACATGATCACGAATGAAAGAAAACTCTGCATCTTTTTGCAGCTCAGTAAAACACGTTAACACAAAGGTCAGAGGTCAACCTGATCATCAGGATCTATCAGTTGGATCCTAAGGTCTGAAGGCCAGCGTAGAACATGTTGGACAGGTCCCAGTTCTGGTTCCAGCAGGAATAAATTAAAAACACAGCATGAAATAGAAGAAAGAAGAAATAGAATAATAGAAGAAAGAAATGAATGAAATCAGAATCAACTCTGCAGGCCCAGTTTCACACAAAAATGACAAATGTGACTCTGGTGAGTCTCAGCTCTGAGTGCAGTAATCAGAGAAATAAACTAAGAACTGCAAATAAAGGAGAAAAGAAAGAAAAACTGCAAATAAAGGAGAAAAGAAAGAAAGTACCACAATATAAACACATAAACAGCAGCATTTACGGTGTCTGTGTAAAGTGGGTTACTGAGAGAGGAGTGGTACATTTAAAGTAGTATTAATAGTACTGGTAGCAGTAGTAGTGAAAGTTAAAAATAAGTATTATAACTGAGGAGAAGGTGAGGACATCAGACTGTATAAATGTAAAAGTTAAATTCCTGACATGGAATAAGAGTTCTAGTAAAAGCTGATGTTCATTGAGAGGCAGATGGAGTCTAGAGGTTCTGGTTCTGGTTCTGCACAGTCTCCTGGAGGGAAACAGTCAGTTAATAGAGTAATAAATCAGAGTACATGCACATTACTGCACACACACAGAGGACATGTATATTACTGCACATGCACATTGCTGCACACACACAGAGTACATGCACATTGCTGCGCACACACACAGAGGACATGTATATTACTGCACACACAGAGTACATGCACATTGCTGCACACACACAGAGGACATGTACATTGCTGCACACACAGAGTACATGCACATTGCTGCACACACACAGAGTACATGCACATTGCTGCACACACAGAGTACATGCACATTGCTGCACACACACAGAGGACATGTACATTACTGCACACACAGAGTACATGCACATTGCTGCACACACACAGAGGACATGTACATTACTGCACACACACAGAGGACATGTATATTACTGCACACACACAGAGTACATGTCATTTGCAGCACAGTACATGTATATCAGTATATACAGAGTACATGTGTGATTTATGTATGATTTTAATTTAGTTTTAACAGTTTGTGCACAAAGCATAACGTCATGTGCAGTGTAACAGCAGAGTGTTTTGAACGCGGCGCCGCCGCCGCTCGCACGTAACGGTACCGGTACCGTACGCGTCGCCGCTTCGTTTCGGTCGGTCCCGACTCGCCCGGGCCAGCCGAACCGGCCGCGCGGAATCCGGCCGTCGCCTGGGATCGATCCCGCGACCTCCCGCTCCGCGATCGCCGCCCCGCCGCCGCGCGCCGCTTTTCCCCCTTCCCCCCACCGAGAAGATTGGCCGCCAGCCTTTGCGCCTGTTCCACTACAATCTTTGTGTGTCTGTTTCCACTAACAAGTTTCGCTCCAGTCCAGTGATTTGTTAGCCTCGCCGCGCTAGACCCAGCTCTTAAGCCACAAGGGTCTAGGAACGCTCGACAAGGAGGGAGGCGGGCTAAAAGGTTGTCTTTCAAATCACTCTGCAGCAATTAGGTAGGTATACAACCAATCAGTGCAACGAATAGGCTATCGACGTAGTTCCTAGAGCGCCGGATTGTGGCTAAGTCCCATTAGCTTCCCAACCAGTGGAGCCAACTGGTATATTAAGGATTTGCCATATTCCGTCGGCATAAGTCCAAATACATCTTTCTTCTCAATGAAACACTTCAGTGCCGTCTTTTGTTTATCTTTTAAGTTGAATTTTAGCTTCAAATCTTTAAGGGCTGTGGCCAAAGCCAAGTCGAAAGATAACTGTTTATTGTGCCCCGGTTGTTTCTGTCAGAATCGTCGCGCCTCTGTCGTCACTTAGTTACGCCCGCCTTCTGACTCTACACTTCATGGTGATTGGTCCGGCCAGTTTTAGGCGCATCCAACCTCGAGCATTATGGAGGGTAACTAGACCCACCCTGGCAGAGAATTAAATTTGTTGCCGTGGGTTGTCTAGCGCGGCTAGGCTAGTGATTTGTGGAAACAGACACACAAAGATTGGAGCAGACATGAGCGGAGAGGAGAGCCAGGTGAAGCGAAGCAGATGCTATACCAGTTGGCAACAGTTTGCTGGAGCCATTCAGTGTACAAGGGGTCCTCGATTTACGTCAGAGTTCTGTTCCTACAGCCAGATGCAAGTCATTTTTGCCAAAAGTCAGAACTCTGGCAAAAGCGTATTCAAAGTCAATGTGTGCATCACAATATCAATCAGTTCTTTGGAAAAGTCATGAACACCAATGGTTTTCATGCATGTATGAATTGGCTTTCCTTTTCTTTGAAGGACTGCTATCAGAAGCATCTGACTTACACTTGGAAGCCATAATGAAGGGCAAAAAGTTAGCACATGTAGCACAATCCAAGGTGGCGCACAACTTGGGATGCAAACAAAAGTCATCTTATAGCGCCACTCTACTCTCCAACTAGCTCCACGTAACCAGTTCCGACTAAATGACAAAACGTCGTACGTCATAAACCAAGGACCTGCCCATAACCAGTTCCAATGTAACAACGAAACGCTCAAGGATGCCATAAACTGAGGACCCCCTATATTATACAACATTAGTCAGGTTGTGGCTCAATTTTTTTTCCTCAGCTCTTGTGCCCACAGCCTTTCTGGATGTAAATTAAAGCAAAGGGAAAGAGGATGTGTGGGTGATGTGCTTTTGGTTTGGTCTGAGGCGTTGGTGCTCTGTGATGACAACCAGTGCTTGTGAATGTTCCACTCAGAGCCTTTACTATTTTTTTTAATCATTCAGCTCAGTAATAGCCATGTGTTTGACTCCAGCTGAAGTCCTTGCTGCTGTGATAAGGCCCCGTGATCATATCAGATCTAAGGTGGTGATACTGAGTCAATTGATACCTTTCAAAGAAGATTGCAAACAACAACAATAAAACAAAATAGGTAGGAGGTATGTATGAATTTTTATTGCACAAATTTGTACAGTGTATTTGCCAGCTCAGATCACAAAAATTAAGCCTGGGAACACTGACTATCCAGGGAGCTCGTTATGTAAATAGTTTATAGTAAATTGGCAACCTTAAAAAAATCTCTTGCATTTTACAGTGCTTTGCCCTTTTGGCCCAATTTGCCTGGCAAGAGTAAACTTTTGCAATCTATAATTCTGAAAACAGTGATAAAAAAATGCAAGCCTAGCACCATAATCCCTTCTGCATCAGTAACAAATGGTGATGAAACAAACAGCTCCTCAAATCCCTCTGAATCCTCTCTTCTTCGCTCCCCGAGCATCGTCTTGTCCCTAAATATCCCCCTGACCCATTTCAGGCTTTCGTTGGAGACAGTTTACACTGTCTTGCATAAAAGGCAGTCTGGGCTAGTCGTAATAGTGTCAACAGTCTGCGGGGCTGATCCACTAAAGCTGTGCTCAGAGATGTGAAGAAAGCTGTGAGTGGGGCTGATCTGCTGGAGTTTGGAGTGGATTCTCTCAATTAAATGAGCAAAAACAAAAGCTATTTGTGGTGGCTGACTGATGATGTAGTGTTGCAAGTCAAGCTTTTTTTTTAAAAAAAAAACAGCATTACTTTGCATGTCAAAACTGATAGAGTGATTTTTATGGTACGATCTAGGAGCAGACCACCAGTCACGCAATATGGAGCCACTGCTGTGCCAGTCTGTATTTAGGCACAACTTTATCTGTTCAAATATACAGACACAAAAATGTATCTGCCTGGGTAAGATATAGCATACTCTTTAATTAACCCTTATGCATAAGTGGGCCAAAAATGACCCGGTGAGGTTGTTGACTTGCAATATCTTTGTAATGAAAAGTTATTTCATAGTCCAGGTATTTCTCAAAAGACATGTTTTTGATATAATTCCATTTAAATTTTTAAGTTAGCTTTTATGCTTTAAAAATTTGTATTACTCCCCCAAGCTTCCATAAATGGGTCAAAAATGACCAGCATTCATTTCAGTTGTGGCTATCAGGAATATATTTTCTGTGGACCACACACACACTATGTCAGAAGTGTCACCGATCAGGAATATTATTTTATACAACAAGACCTGATACATGTGAGTATTATCTATATTTTTTACCTCAGAAAAAAAAATTGACCAAATTGATCATTTTAAACGTACTTGCACATTCATGACTCTTGTGTGAGTGAGTTTGTGTCGTTATTATTTATCAACAGATTAGCCTATTTTACAGTTAGCTAACACTAGCTAGCTAACTAACTAAACTAGCAAACATTAGTCTATGTATTGGGTGTGCTTGTGAGCAGGTGTGCATTTATTTATATAGCTACCTATTGATTGATAGGTTTGCATGTGAAACATGAAATCATTCTTGTGTGGAACAAAATATAATACAAACAACAACACAAATGATTATGCTTAACAAAAATGACAAAAATGACATAAAATACATTTATTCTCATACTGGTCATTTTTGACTCACGTATGGAAGCGTGTAGGGTTCAATCATACATGCATCTAAGGGTTAAACAACATTTTTGATACATTTTTTACCTCTGGGGCTGGGCATTAAAGTTTGAGGATATGAGTGTTAGTCTAACTCAACACAAAATGTTTGTGTTGAGGAACGACACACATTCATTTACTGCTATTTAGTATTTACAACTTTTTCCTCTGTGTTATTGTACATATAATTCATTCATAAATCATGTTAATTACAGTCTAGTTTTCACATATCAGTGGCCTCAACAAGGACATTATATCAATAAATGCAATGCTTAATTACAATATAAACACTTCTTTGGCTTTGATTCTTTGGTTACAAGAAAGCTTAAAGTCTCACAATGACTTTGAGGACCTTTGTGCTACCATGGACTAATAGCTATATGTGTGGAGATGTGGCTGCCTGATCCTGATTAAGCAACTGCAGACATATAGAAAGTGTTTAATAATCAACTTATGGCACGCAGCAATCATTTTAGGTGCAGCACTACTGCACTCTAAGTCACTTTGTTTTGGAAGCCAGCCTGCTGTGAATGCCTGCCAGATGCCAAAAAGTAACTCTTGATAAATACATTTTTGTCCAACAGAATGAAGTAACTTTTTTCTTGTAGCTTGAAAAAAAAGGGTCACTTGAAGTGCCAATAGGGACTAGCTGGCTCATTTGAGATGAATTCATGAGTAAACATTCAAATAGATTTCGAAGATGTGGCCAAGAAAATCTTGGCAGATGAATATGATGACAACCAAACGCCAATGGTTTCATCATCCCCTTCTATAGCTCCTCCAAACCCTCAGTCTGCCTCAGGTTGACCTTTACTTATTTTAGTTATCGGCACTGAACAGATTCAGCTCCAATCCGGTTCTGTAGAGCAGTGACCTTCCTGTGGTGCGTCACAGATGAGTTACAGGAAGGAAAAATATGGAACGGTGGTAAAGAATATGAATAAATACATTCTGTCTGCTCTCAGATGGTCTTTTAAAAATCTCTCTTTGACAGCCGCTTGAAATGATGACATGAGCACGTCTTCATTATGACCATCTGATTTCATTGAAACCCAAAGAGATTCTGCATGCTGATCTGCACAGTCCAACCAGATGCTGCTGGAAAGATTTTTCTTTTTGTGCCTGGTGGATCCAGACAGAGTGGCCTTTTACTGGGCTGCAGTAAAGAACGCCAGCCTCCTCCAGCTATTCATTATCTTAAGTGTGTCTGCAGCAGGCCGTGAGCGCAGAGCGTTCAGAGGCACGATGGGAAGGATTGCTGAAACAAGCTTTTCAAAGGGGGAGATCTCACAGGACACTGTTAATTAACGAGAGGATGTGATGTGTCTGACTGAGATGGCTGACATGTCCGTCCTGTCTGCCTGTTGTTGTAAAAGCGTTAGGTTCACAGTTCTCAAGAAGTAGTGTATTAATTTGTTCTCATTTTAAAACCTGAGTGTTACTTCAGAAATTTCCTGCCAGGAGGAGAAAGTTTCATGACTAACTGCCACTTTTTTTGTAATTCAGAAGATTTAGCCTATTCTTAAAATTTAAAGTAGTTCAGTCTCCTCTCCTGGGAATTATTAGGAAGCCAATCTGAGTTGTCCGTCAGTATGAGGAAAACACACCAGCTGTTGGTTTAGTGTTAGACACTTGATATCATCAGTAAGGGCTTTAATATCATTAGAAAGAGGGGAAATGTAGCATCCTTCACTGCTTTGACTGTAACAGAACAGCAGAAAAGGACACAACTAAGTGTAATCTTTATCTTTTATTTGTTACACTCTACCAACCTCTTAAGGCCTCTACACACTGTGCGATTTTAACGATCTTATAGGTTCACAGCTATGGAGCCATAATGCTGACAGTAAGTTTTGGCATTGAAAAAATGTTGAATTGAAAGCGAAAATACAACCATTGAAGTTTCAATCTTACTGGCAGTGTTTTCACATGAGGGGCGGGGGCTGGGGGGGCGGGGCTTATAGCGCGAGAACATGATTCTTGGTTTTGAGGAAAGGGGACAGGAGGAGATTGCCCTGTGCTGGCTAACGCCATTTTTGTTTGACCAAGCATGGATCAGAGTTCACCTCAGGGGCGGATTGAACGTTATGTCATTCAGTCGTTTGACCGAAGGGCCGGTCCACATGTGGGCCGGTACGCTGATATTTATTAAATAATTTTGATTATTGGCCACCTGATGTCTGTATAGCTCATCGGGTTAAGCAGGCAACCCATGTATAGGGTCTGAAATCCGACGCAGCAGCCTGGGTTCGATTCCTGCCTGTGGTCCTTTGCTGCATGTCATCCCCCTACTTTTCTCCCCATCTCCTGTCACTCTTCACTGCGACTATCACAATAAAAAGGAAAAATATATATTATTATTTTTATTTGTTAAGCTGCCAAAATATTCAAATGTGATTTATATTCTTCCATCTGCATATTATATTTTTTTCCCGATGGTCTTAATGTGTGTTTCACAGGTAAAATGTTTGAAAAAGGATTTTTTGTGGTCTGAATTGTAATCAACCCTATGAGCCGAATTTGACTCCCAATCCGGTGTTCAAGATTAACTGGTGTACCGATGCCTGTTCAAAACACACAGACGTCAATAAACTGTTCCGAAATGTTCTTGTTGTCAGCTTTAACGTTGTCGTTATTGCTCTGTTTGGACTCACGGCTGTTCAGTCTACCAGTAAAATACTCGGTTTAATGAGGACTTCCACCTAACGGAGTGGAAATATCGCTTCACTGTTGTAGAGTGTGACGATCTACATCAGATTAACTGGTGACAGTCTGTGGCCTCAGTCAGACAGAAAGAGCAAGAGAAGTTCTAATGCCATTTTCAAAGCTTACTGCGATAAACCAGTTGACCTGAGTTGTTCTACTTTTAAACAGATTTTAAGTAAAACAACAATGACATCATATAAACCATCTGACCACATTCTAACCAGAGATTTCACATTCCAGCCTTCAGAACGTCGATATGCTTCATCTATTTTTCCCCCCGTTATTTAGGATTTATTTATTTTACTGGGTCATTGCAAGTTAATCAACATTGTATTCCATAGAATCAATGCATTGTAAATTAAATGCATTGGCTTTATAGAACACAAAATTAAAGGTATTTTTTTAATTTCTAAAGACCTGGAACAATAATAGAGACGAGGATATTTATTCTACAAAACCTTAACGAGCCCACCCTTGAACTATATAGCTAGCTGCTGTACAAACAAGATCTCACAACTCAAGACGTGAAACAATAAAATAAGAATTAATAAAAACAGACCAAATAAGATCATCTTGCTGAATTGTTCTACCATAAGTTCCATCTGCAGAGTCCCTCTCAGACTAAAAACTGCCTCTTCACTGAACACCTTTACACTTATATATACTTATGACTACCAATAGCTGTGAATAAATGTTACTTTTTTCCTTTTTATTAGCTTTATTTGACAGGTAAGTAGAGGGACGGACGGAAAAGTAGGGAGAAACCCTACAGCAAAAAGCCGTGAGCTGGAGATGAACCCAGGCCACTGCGTCGGGTTTATCTTCCTGTTTATAGAGCTCCTGTTCAGCCACCTGAGCTAATGCCCCAGTGTATGTGACATACTGAAAGAAATTGGTGTCTTTTCTCAATGACGTCAGTTTAGAGTAGTATGACAAAGTTCTGCTGCTGGTTTGAACATGAATGTCCTGTGAATTTTGCTAAATTGCTGCATTTCAAATCCAATACCTTAAATACTGCTGGGCTGTTTTGGTCAAATTTTTACGTTTGTGTTATTTAAATAAGACAGTGTAGCTACAATGTGATCTAAACCTGCCAATACTGTATCAATATATTAATGTTATACTGCAACACTTTGGGATTCTGTTATCACACGGCTTGGTGAACTTCTTGTTAAATAACGTGTACACCATGTGCTGGTCTCCTGTCTGCTGCTTTAACAGGTTTTAACAGTAAACAGAGATCGCAGCTCCACTGGTTCCACAGTCCATGTTCCAACCGCGGTGACGTAGTTTTTCTTTCATGTAGCCTGACAGCGCATGACTTTTAAAATGAGAACGCCTCTTATTTCCAGTTATTTTGTCAAGACCGAAATTTATAGAACAGCAGAAATCTCATTTTATAGACGAAGTTGTCCCATTGTTTATTTCCTGGTCAGTAGGTAAGGGGTCCTGAAAAGCCACACCTACGAAACATCTGCCTCAGAAACCCTGCTATCACCAGTTGATCGGAACACCAGTTAATCTTTAACACCGGCCCTGGTTCACCTGGACCTGGGACTTCGAAAACGGCAGTAAGTCTGTTTCTCTTTTTACGTATTAGTATATAATATTTTTCCACACAGAACCTTATGGCGTTAAAACCACTTTAGGCTTCATATTATGCTAATTTAGCAAACGTGCTAATGTTCTCTAAGCTAGCTAATGTAAAAGGGCTTTGACTCGTTTCTACAGACACATTTCCACTTATAGGAGGGATTCTTCATCAACATAAATATTAATATTATTATTCAATATTATTTACTAACTAACTTAGCTGCAGTCAATTCCAGCCATTTTCAGTACAAAAAAATCGCTAATATTCTATTGTAAATAAAAATATGACGAGAAATACAGGGAATATTGGACGCGCATCGCGAGGTGCATTTCCTTGAAAACGACCTATTCGTGGAGTATATACCGACTTCAAGACATGTTTTGGACAAAATATGTCACTGGCTTGATTCGTCTGGATGTCCAAGGTTGGATTATGGCCGTTTTTTGTGGAATATTTTCATCTGTGTGTAATAATGAACCCGGAAATGTGAGTTGCGCTGTGTACGTTGAAGCCGTGTACAGAGAAAGGATGGATGGATATTCGTTGTTTGTTGGACAAATGTGTTTATATTACCCGCTGTGGTAATCACATCTGAAAGTGGTTTATACCGGCGGATTCATGAGAATCTAAGCTTTCCATCGGCGTATAGTGTTTGTATAATCGCGTTTGCAGTTTCAGACATTTAGCAAATTGCTTATGCAGATCTCAAAGTGTACCGCGGGCGGGACACTGAAGCGCAACTGAAGCGCAACGAGTTAAATATTATTTTGCCACAACTTAGCCCCTCCAGAAAAAACGCAGGCAAAAACCCTTGATTCTGCGAGTAAAAAAACCTTGATTCTGCAGGCTACATCCTTGATTATGCATTAGCTAGCTTACAGAACGTTGCTAAATTAGCATAATATGAAGCCTAAAGTGGTTTTAACGCCACAAGGTTCTGTGTGGAAAAATATTATTTACTAATACGTACAAAGAGAAACAGACTTAGTGGCGTTTTCGAAGTCCCAGGTCCAGGTGAACTCTGATCCATGCTTGGTCAAATGAAAATGGCGTTAGCCAGCACAGGGGGCAATCTCCTCCTGTCCCCTTTCCTCAAAACCAAGAAGCGCGTTCTCGCACTATAAGCCCCGCCCCCCCAGCCCCCGCCCCTCACGCGAAAACACTGCCAGTAAGATTGAAAGTTCAATGTTTGTATTATCGCTTTCAATTCAACATTTTTCAATGCCAAAACTTACTGTCAGCATTATGGCTTCATACACAGCTTGCTACACTGTACAACGTGAATCTAATAATCTTTGGGCACAACATGAAGTTTGCTCTGTGCAGATTCCACGATGAAAACGAAGCTGAATCGCAGCCTACGATATACGTGAGTCGACGTGAATGCGGAAGAAATAACCAACTAAGTAAACAACCAAAACATAAACGGAGCACCTACAATCACAGGAAAACTAGCCAAACATGAACGGAGCCCTCGCCCTTGTGACATTTATGTGTTTGGAGAGAAATCCCAAACATGAACATGGAGAGAATATGGACATGGATGTGGTTAAGAAAGAGAGGGTAATCTGGGATTCCAATTTTACAAAGCTTGAAGTAAGCACTTGTTAGGATCTACTGTTATGGTTTGTCATTTTCTAACAAAACACACTTCTTCTTTGTTTAAATCCCATGTGTTTGTTTTGATGCGTTTTTCCATTGTAGCTGCAAATCATCTATTTGGGTTTAGTGCCAGTGTTGCGCTGATCAGTATGTCATTTCATACTGCATTTCTATTGGTTAGTTAGTTGTCGTAGGTCACAGCAGCAGTCACACTGGCCACGTTTACATAAAGTTTTTTAATTTGGAATTATTATTTCAGAATTAACTCATTGGGAATTAAAGTCATGTGCTTCACATTTACATGGAAATATTAATTCAGAATTAAGGCTTACATGGACCGCACATTTATTCCCCTTGCTAAATTCCGCTTTAACACTTGGGCGTTGGAAAGGATTCTGATTGGACAGGGAGTGGACGTGATGTATCCCTGTTTACTGGAAAAAAACAAACTCTATTTGCCGCAGCATTTCTTTTTCCCAACAACATAGAGGAACAAGTGATAAGCACGCTTTTCACTTTGCTTTATGTTGTCATTTGAAAACAGCAACTCGAGAATGGCGTAGTACTTCTGTTGCGCCAGTAAGGTCGCAGAATGTGTACGTCGCTACATCGCTATGTGAGGAGCCAAGCATGCGCAGAATGACCGGAATTAACTAAAGCGGAATTAACTGTATACATGAATACAACGTACACAGGAATTAGTTTATTCGGAATTAACATCGGAATAAACCAGGTAGTTTATTCGGATTTAACTTCTTAATTCAGAATTAAGTGTTTACAAGGAGATTTTAAAGCGGAATTAACTTTAATTCCGAATTAAAGAGGAATTGAAGGTCTCATGTAAATGTGGCAACTGTGTGATGATCACCCCAAATTTCTGACAGTCAGAATTTTATGGCAGCTTGTCTTTGGTCGTAACACAATGACAACAGCCGTCCTTGAATCTGTCTAAGTGTGACGTAGGACCACTGATTTAGAACCACGACCAAAGATATCACCACAATTCTCTCACGATTGTTATCTTCTGGGATGGACGAAAATCGCACAGCGTGTAGTGACCTTTATTACAGACATTTCAGGCTTGACCCTTTCATTTTTTAGTCAAATTTTTCTCCAGGTTTTCTGTGATGTCTGAGATTTGATGCTGATTATCTGTGTACAACCTGTACCAGCAAGATAAAAGAGTAATTTACTGCATGTTAATTATGAAATAAAAAGGGATATTTGTAAGTATATGCAGGGTAAGACAAACAAAAGTAAGCGTGCTCTGAATAGGGGTTTGGATGAGTTGTTGAAGAGCTTTCTGAAGTAGAGCCCCCCTCCTCACCTGTTGATGTGCACCTTGACACGTGTCAAACCATTAGTGTAGTTTCTGTAATGAGCCAGGAAGGGAAGCATGAAGGGGTTGATTAAGCTAATGTTGTAGCAGAAAGACATCCTTCATCCACTGCTGATTAAACAAAGTAAATGCTACATGGCTGCTGCTGTTAAAGTGAAACTCTGTATTGGGAAGTGAAGGGGCGTTCACATAGAGTTGTTTTTTTTGTCACCGGTTTAGCAGTTATTCCAGTTTTGATTTTTTTTGGATATGGATGGGATTAGATATTTGAAGCTCCTCAGTGGCTATTTTTTATTTGCCATAAGCATAGTCGTCCTTTTCCAAACCTTCCTCGACCAACAACAACATAAAAACTTAATACATAACATAATAAAGAGTTCTACAAATTTATTGAGTCACCCACAGCACCAAGATGTTACAAAGTCACTCCACTAGCTGTAAGGTTGTTGGTAGGTCAGCACGCTTATGCCCAAAATTCATTCATTTTCAGGGCCAATATTTTTATTATATTTTCAATTTAAAGAAATGGGGAAAAAAGTATCCAGTTGTGCTACATTTCTGTTACTGTACAAATTTTTGCTTGAAATAAGGTTCTTCACTTGACTTTCTGAGTCAAATTCTGACTTAATTTGTATCCAGAACTTTTTACTTCCTGAACTTTTACTTATCAAAAGACTCTCTTTTTACCTATGTCTCCTACATGCCTCACATGCCGGCCACGGTAGATGCTAGCTAGGTGGCTGTGCACATAGAAGCCTCTAGTCTCCACTCAGCTACTGCAAGTCTGAGGCACATGAAATAAAATGAAATAAGAAGTTCTAATGCCAGATTCGCTAAATTCACCCAAAATTACCCAAATCGAAATGAACCAATTTTATCTACAATATCTGGTTGGTTTTGCTTGTTTAGTTTTTATTTTTTATTTTAATCTGTGGAGTATTTAAATGCCAATATCACAGCTGTTCATGTTCCAACCAACAACTGTTTCCTGGTGTGTAACAAGTGTTGCAGCCTCACAAAACTGTCACCATGACTAAGTGTTGGATATTGCAACTGTTAATAATCTGTAGTAGTAGAAAGTGAATTTCCACTCTTTCCAAACATTGACATATTTTTAGTTTTAAATAGTTATTATGTACACTACCGGTCAAAAGCTTTACAATCCCCCAAATTTTACTTTTTTTTAATTGAAATTCAAATAGTTCAAGTCCAATAAATGGCTTGGAATGGTACAAAGGAAAGTGATAAACTGCCAGAGGCTTTTTTTTTCCTTTTTTGTTTTTTTTAAAAAAAAGAGGTCCCCAAAACTGAAAAACAATGTACCTTTCAGAATGATACAAAAAGCCTTTTTCAGGGAGCAAGAAATGGGCGAACAACTTAAAGCTGTTCTGCAGCAGTGGAGGTTGATCAAGCCTTAAAAGTTGGCGCTACCAAATCCTACAGGCGTCCCAACTTTTCTTGATTACCTACAACCCCCTCTGTCTGCATAAAAGTAGTGTTGGAACACACGGTGGCACCATATCCTCCAGAGCATTATTTGAACAGTATTGTACCATTTTGCTATAGAAATGGTGAGGAAAAGGCAATTAACAACAGAGGAGAGTCAGATTATCATAACACCTAAAAATGTAGGTCTTTCCCACAGAGAAATTGCAAAGAAAGTCAAGGTGTTAGTGAGTAGAGTTTTTTTCACCATCAATAGGCACTCAAACTGAGGGAAACTCTGACAAGAAGAGGTCTGGAAAACCCAAAGCCACAACAGAATCAGAAGACAAGTTTCTGAGAATCAACAACTTGGTGATAGGCGGCTCACAGGACAACAGTTTCAAGCACAACTTACTCATGGTCGTAGGGAGCAAGACTCCATTTCAACTATGAAAAAAAGGCTAAGACTTGGAGTTGCAGGTTTGAGACATGGAGTTGTAGCAAGAAAGCCATTGCTGAGATGTCAGAATAAGGAAAAGAGGCTTGTCTGGACCATGAAACATCGTCAATGGACTGTTGAAGACTGGAAGAAGGTATTACGGAATGATCAATAAAAATCTTTGGTTCATCGTGCAGGATTTTAGTTTTTCAGACAGACAGACAGACAGACAGACAGAGTTGGCAAGAACTTTCTGAAGAACATTTGATTTCTGTTGTGGAAAGAATGCCGCGAGTGTGTTCAGCAGTTATACTTGCCGAAGGTGACTACTTTGATGAGTCAAAAATTTCAAATACATTTTGATTTCTAAATTAGCTTTTTTTTTTTTACTTTATGTGTTTATTTTGTCTATGCTTTCGTTTCAGAAATTTACAATGAGACATTAACATGCATAATTTCCAGTAAAAAAAATTGGAAAAATTAGGCTGTTCTAAAACCTTTGACCGGCAGTGTACTTAAGCAAATTCTTTGTGCGTTTTGCAGACTTGTCTCTGATTGCCCTTTGAGGGATGAATAAACTGACATAAACCAGATGAAACTGAACTTTAAGATCTCAAGATGTTGGAAAATCACAGTCCTGAGTCCAATGACAGCATGCACTTAAATAAATGTATAATGAGTTGGAACATATGGAATTCATTTCTGAAAGTAGCACTGTCAATTCTTACTGACCGAGAAGGCAAAACAATTTGCTATTCATTTATTCATATAGATACAACCTTAAAGGTCAAGTGAGCTAAGTTTCAGAACCACACAGTGTATCCGCAATTTCTGGAACATCAGAAAATTAGCAAAAGTTGGGCGAGGTGAAGATGTTTTATTGCCTGAGAAATGTTCTGTTTATTAGTGTAAGTTTGCACATGAGAGGCGATTGTTCACTCAAACACCTTCGCAGCAGCAGTGCATCATAACCACACATGTTTTTGATTTCTGCACATCATCACAATGAGTTGTTATTCAGGCACATAACAATGAAGTTAATCAATTTTGTTTGTACAGTTCTAGGAATAAATGTTAGCAGGGCCAAGACAGTCAGATACATTTTCAAATCTTTTTCTTTTTTAGGAGACCAGTATAATCTGAAACTAATCTGAATAAACAAACACTCCAGCCTGCTGCTGGATGCCAACTTGATATTCCTCCTATAACAGGCTTAAGTACTGATTTACACACAGATTTCCCTTTTTATGTGGAGGCTTTCGGTAAATATTCACAAATCATTTAAATGACGAAGCATGACCCAGAACAGTTTATTTAAATTGGTTTTAAAACAGTGATATTCACTGGCAGTGGGCAGATGTAGAATTCATTTAGCTCAGTTGCCTGTTAATTAACATAGTTAGTGGTGAAAAAATGGTTTGAACAGACATCTTGGACCAAATAAGCAATAACACCAACTATTGTTGAGTTTGTATCAATCAGCACACAATTACCTTCCAATCAAACCAAACAAAGGAGCCATTTGGGAACATAATAGGAGGACGCCGATAAAAGGTTGCTTTTTGCATCAAAATGAAATTAGTATTTTCTTTAAATGTCTGATTTTCAATTTCCATAATGGTTCAAAAGGTTAAGGAAATGAAATTACAATCAATAATTAGAAAAAGCAACATCTGCTTTATACCGTATCTCTTTTTCATTCTCCACTTGTAAGAGTCGCCCGTGCTTTCAGCGCCGCAAAGCCAAGAAAATCCTCACAGACAAAAGGGGCTTCTTATCTTTCTCTCTCCACAATAATGGAAATCCAATACATTTTATTACTCACAGAAATTCTAATTATTGCTGGGTTTATAGAATGAGGCCAATCGCTCAACAGAATCTACAGTAGGAGCTGGATGCAGCCTTAGCTGTGGAGCAAAACAACGACTCCGAGATGAGAGAATGTAATATCTCATTTCTGAGACAGAAAAGTAGGGCTGCAGACATACCAGACATCTGTACTGAGAACAGCCTGACGCTGCATCTCGGCCTGCCTCTTTCTGCTTCGCTTCACTCACTTTGCAGATGAGGTTGGCAGCGGTGGCCCGCTCCATATTTCAGACTAATTTATGACCTCTGCAGAGGAGGGTGCATTAGGAAGATCAGCCCCGTCGAACCATTGCCACGCTGCAACAATGGGCCGTGAGAAAGCACAAGAACACACCCCACACACACACACACACTCACAGAAACGGGTGTGGGAGCATTCAATTAAAGCTGAAGTTTATTAAATTTGCACAGCTTCAGCAGCACTCAAATCTGAGTAGTCGCTTTTGATATCCCCATACAACGGTTTGCAAGACTTTCCATGAAACAGTAGATGCTAGTAACTATAATAGTAGATTTCTGGTTGTATTTTTGATGAAATGAGGATCAAAAAGAGAAAAAATAATAATTAAAAATGTGAACAGCAATCTCGTAAATCATTTCAGTGGGTTGTCTCATTATCCAACAACATATTCACAAGACTCTATAGCTATAAATGCCATGTGTATCGAAGTTGTGTGACTTGTACACCCATCCATCCACCCATACCTCCTCCTTGAGACTGGCTGTCAATAAGTGACAGGATTGGTGGCAAATTAAAAAGGATGGAGGGACAAATCAAGTCAGTGAAACACCAACTTTTCAGATACTGTTGAATGACCGATGAGCCACTGTGTTGGAGAATATCACATTTTTTGACTGTACATTAAAATATAAGGTTAGCTAAAATTCCCAGGTGCATTTCTGTATCAAATGAGCAAACTTCAAAACCATTTCAGAGCATCAGAATAGATTACAACACAGGCTGCGCAGTGCTTCTCAACTCTTCTAAACTGTGGAAAATCAGTGGAGCGGCCCCTCAAGGCAATAACAGTAACTTAAAGTGTTATTTTGCCTGAATGTAATGTTTCTGACAGTCGTCTAAGTAAGCAGTTCTACACAAAGCTCCAGTCCTCTTTTATTTAGTTCCTCCAATACCGCCCTCCCTCCCTTGCTCCTTCAGCCCATCCAAGGAGGGAGGGCAGATGTATAGCCAACAGGACACAGCCACAGCTTTGCCTCTAGCGCTGACCTCCTCCGATGACAACCATATGCTCCTATATTAAATATGTATGGCTGTGGGAAGAAGCAGGGGAAATTCAACATGGTCCAACATGCCAAAGGAGTCATAGCGCTGAAGCCTCGTCCTCCCATCTGGTTTGATGTAAAGGTTGATGCCAACATTTCCAGGTATTTAGACAAAGAGTCAGAATACTATTTCATCCTCCATGTTATGTCAAACTTATGCCAGGTGTATCTTTTCATTTTCATTTCTCTTCAAACCAGCGTGTCATAAGTGGATCCTTACCTGGCATAGCAACATAATAATAGCTGTTGATCCATTATTTACTGAGTCTGTTATTTATTCTATAAAGATGCGTTTTGTGTTTCTCTCCTTTTTTTCTTCATATAGAAAAAAACACAGTCTGACTGAATTCCTTCAAGGTCGAGGAAAGATAGTAATTGATTGAAGTGGGAAACACATGGTGGAATAAAGCCAAAGTCAAGACGTGTTTGAGATGTGCAAGTGCAGGGATAAAGGTATGCCATCTGCAAGCAACAAATAGTTTCCTCATGTAGAAACTTCAAGTGTTTATGCAGTAGAGGAGATGTAAAGTATAGATTTCCACCCACATGGCAAGATTAAGAGATGTTTCTATGTATTTGTCAGAATTATTACTACAAAGTCACATATTTTGTCTTGTATTGAAGATGATTACACTCAAACTAATTGGTTTAATTAGGGTCTAGTTAAAGCTGGCTCTGTGTGGACATGTCCAACAACCCACTGGCTCAAAGCACAGATGCTCACAACAGTGCTTTATAGTCATTGTTTTATGTTTAATGCCAATTAACAAATGCTAAACAAATGCCTGCTACCATGACGATGCTAGCATTTAGCTCAAAGCATCACTGTGCAGCCTCATAGAGCCGTTAGCATATATATGCTAAGACTGTGACCAAGTGCACGGATGTAAATTTTGTACCTGCCCAAGTCTGCAAAAGCCCAAATTTGTGTCTGTGCTACTACAATGCAACGGCAACAGTACACATGTAGGAAATGTGTAGATACCAAACTCTGAATGTATGGAACACATCTTCCAAGCTGACTATACAGTGGTATATTTAAAACATCTGTGGTATCTGCAGCTGTCCATATGTACATTCACCAAGTAGTGTGATTCAGGTACTGTAATTCAGGGTATATTTTTAATTGTATTTCTAACTGGATGCTAATTGTTCACATACTTGCATACATGTGTTACTGAAGGATTCCACTAGAGGGCACACCAGAGACCTCCAAGATTTACATGATGTAAATAAGAAAAGCACTGAGAGAGCGCAGTTCTCCACCAAAGCTGCTCAGCCGTATCATTTCTGACAGCTGAAATCTTGAAAAAAGTCATGGCAGAAATCATGGACCCATAGAATGTGGCCATTTAATATAGATGTACCCACAAACAAAATTACGTTGAAATAAGAACAGGCGTGTGTTATGCATGTGTACATTATGCACAGATACCGAATGATGTGGCCTAAATATGTAGGGAATTGATGAGACTCAGAAACACCCCCACAATTTAATCAATTGTTCCTTACATCATTTCGGATAAGTCCTGATAAGTCCGCAGCGGTGGATTTGTAGTAGGATCGCAATCATTTGATTGTCAGCAGGCAGCTGATGTAGTGCTCACTTGTTGTCATGGTTACAGTGACACTGTTCTGCTGTCACGCAATGGTACAGAAATCTTTAACAAATCCATGGATCCAGACTATAAGCTGCATCACTGACAAAATCTAATCACTTGGTCCTTGTGTCATTTCTGACCTTCCCTGAAAATTTCATCCAAATCTGTTATTCTGTTTTTGAGTAATGTTGCGCACAGACAAACAGACAAACAAATGTAGGTCAGTCGCCACATAACTCCGCCGTGCCTTGGCATCGTAACAATAAACATACAACTCATCAGGAGGTTGGCATTTGGTTATTTCGCAAACTTCAGCAGATCAGTACTGACAAAACTGCTTAACTGAGGAGTTTGATGACAGGAACAAAAACACACAACTAGCGCTGTCCACTTAGCTTTTCCATTCTGCCGTGTCCCAATAAAACAATCTCTGATTTGTTCTGGTTTATTTATTTAAGTTTTCACACTGACTTCTAAAATGATTTTGGTCTTTGGGCAGCTATTTTGACAAGTATATTTGTCCCTATTGGTCTACAAGCTTGTCTTCAATGCATTGTTGACCTGCATGTACGTATTGCATTCTGTAGACACATCAGCTTACAAAGACAAGTACAACTAGAAATGAGAGGCAGCCATCATGTGCATGCAGACTGGTAGTTAAAAGCAAGTATATCTTCAACACAAACACATAAATAAGACCATTCACAGTGTATCTGGTTAGCATGAAGCATAGCTATGAAGGATTTGAAGCTGGATTTCTGTGACACATTGGAGGGAAAGATTAGAAAAAGCTTAATAAAAATAATAATTTGATGATTTAGTACACAGAAAAAAGCTACATTCAGACTCATCATTTGTTTCTGTGGAGGAAGTGTAATGACTTTAATATTACCTGAGTGATTTTTAGCAAAATCCTTTCTCCTGAAGTACTATAGCTAAGGTGAATTTTTTTTTTTTTTTTGTATTTCATTGGCTTATTGTGAAGTGGTGCGTTTGGGTGCAAATGGAGAAAGCAATGATGATGGAATGACATTAAAATCAACATACAGTCCTGTTTATTTAGCTTGTATTTGTTTACATTCTGTCGAACTGGTACTGTTAAAAGCATCCACACTCCTGTTATACAAGAGAAAACTTAAAAATGTGGTGATTTTCAGGAAAATTCTGTTTTGTTCTGCTGAATGGTTAAGTGTATTACAGACCATAGGTCATAACTTTACAAAGTCTAAACTGACTTTGTGTTCACATCACTTTTCCTTTTCAAATTGCTCTCCAAGTATTTATTGCAGTGAGGTGCACATATTAAATGACACTGCACAACTTGACCTTTCCAACAATGCCAGTTTATTCTCTGTGCAACAAAGTGTCTGTGAGAAAAATCATTTTTAATTTACATAAAATTTAATCATAGTCATAGCCTGCATGCAGTTCGTCCATCTCCACAGCAATTGCTCCTTTTTGAATTAATCGGGACCTTGTCATTGCATACAGAGTTTTACAGAGTAGCGAGAGATGTCAATAGATACACTGTCTATCCAAAAGAAACAAGTCGGCACCTGGATTTCACTAAGCAGATGGGTTAGAGCCTCCCATTGGTTAATTACTACAGTGATAAATGCATTTCAGCTGCAACAACTTATTTAACTCTAGCTGATGCAATGAGGAGCTTCTTATTTCTGAAACAACCAGGTAGGAAGACATATCCTGTGGTCATAGAAAGGATGTTGATCTGTCTCAGAAGGGTCAAATTATTGGCCTGCATCAAGCAAAGAAAACAACTAAGGAGATTTCTGAAACTACTAAAACAGGTTAAGAACATTTAACGGAAGGACAGTGGTGAACCATCATCTTTGAGGAACAAATGTGGTTGGAACAAACTCTTAGATGATCGTAGGAAATTAACAGTAGAACTCACGGCTATGTTTGTGGCTATGTGAACGTGTGCCGTAATCAAAGCTAGAGGTGGTCCAATGAAATATTAGAGTGTGCGACTTTTTTTTTTTTGGACAGGCAGTATATTAACAAATCTACGCAATTTGTCAATACATAACAAGGCAGAGTAAAACCGAGGCCCTTACAATGACCCAGATAAGTAAAGGTAGGTACATTGCCCAGAAAATAGCCTCAAACCGGGGTTAAAATCCGCTACAGAACCAGGATCTAATTGCATTATCAGGAACCACAAGCTGTACTTCAACAGCCAACCCCTCCCTGTAATGTTATTCTCATCTGAATGGAGCTTGTGTTTGTAAGAGATGCAGGGTGTGAACTGTGAAGTGCAGCGTATTGATTTTCAGGACATATACTGCCACTCTTTCCCACCAGTGCTGCTCGGTAATGGGCGGACCCTCATGCAGCTGCAAGTGTCTTAGTTCTTATCTATTTATTCATTTTATCAGCAATAGTGTGAATTGTATCAGATTGAAATAGATCAGTCATGGGCTTCAAGGGGTTAAAGCTCTTTACTCCCGATGTTCTCACGGTGACTACATGTCTGTGATGTCACGCTGCTGTAATGCAGGTCTCAGGTTACAATAACTTTCAGATCCAGTATGGGGTTATTAGCAGGCACATCAGAGGTGTAATCATCCAGCCCATGATATCACTGTCAGTGAACCTCTGAGGACGACGAGGATCCATACACGGTGTAATCACAGTAACATGATATCACAGCGAGGGGAGCAGTTACAGTCAAATGCATGTAGTGCAGTGAGAAACTTTAAATGTCAAATGAGTCACACCTTCTGCCATGTTTTTCTATCTTTCTTTCTTGGAGCATCTATGACTGGCAAGCTATTATTAATGTGGTAAATTCCACATTAGGTTGACTAAAGGTCACCAGATTATCAGCAGACATCCAGAATGCTTCAGTGATAGGATGTCATTTCATCCTTGATTTTAAGTTTTAATACATTTCTGGTGATTCCTGCCTCATCACGGCTCTATCTGTTAATATAAGCGATCAAAACAAAAAAAGTGATGGCAAAAAGCCCACAAATACAAACACAAAAGAGAAGACAAACAAGTTGAAGAAAAAAATGAGGGATATGCTCAGGGCGTTTACAGTCCTTGACGGATCTCAAGTAAATTTATTCTTGGAAAAAACGAACATGCACACCATGACGTCTGTGAGCTGCATGGAGACAGGTGTGAAAACAGTGGCAAGTAAAGAATAGCAGAACGCATCAAAACAGACTGTAGGAGGAGAGCGCCCAGGGTCGGAGTGGGACTCATTTTCAGGCCAGGACTTTCATGCCTCAGACCAGCCCACTTTACATCACGACCTATTACTATTAAAATCATGTAATTCTAGCCTTGTCTTGTAATTCAGTGTGTTTTTCTAAAATATTTCCAATTCACTGCAAGTAAAGGCTGCTTCACAATGAGGATTTATTTCAACATGAGTGCACATCTCCAACATTATTCTTTACAACAATATCAGAATCTATATTCTGTTCCAATAAGTGTTCAAGGATATCCAAACTGGCTGCACAGTGGAGTAGTGGTTAGCACTTTCGCCTTGCAGCAAGAAGATCCCCTCCTCTCATATGAATCAGTGAGAGATGGGCCACAGCGGAGAGGTGAAGGGAGTCCTTCTGCTACATATTAAAGTTGCTTTAAAATGACTTTGACCTTTCAGCATTTCAACCTCGCACAAATATCAAAACACTTATGTTAACCACTGTGACACCGGGACCCCGCAGCCTTTCATTTACCTTAAGAAAATGCATTAAAGCTGCTGCATGTGCAGTCACACACCTCAATGCACACAGCAAACACAGCACATACACAAACCAGTGCACATGCAGACTGCATGTGCATACAAATGTGCCCCATACAAGCCCCCCGGCCAGAGTTTAAAGCCTGCTTTGTTGTGCTATTATGAGTTGCTGTATTGTGGAAATGCACATATTCACGCAAGGTTTTCTACAGTGCCTGTGCTTGCTTTTCGTTAGCCTTTCACATTTACCTTTCTACCATTCGTTGTAATGTCTTCCTGAAACAGCGCAAACAAAAAAGCTGTCATGTCAGCCAGCGTTTACAAAAATGAATCAAGTGTTCAGTGTGATTGTTAGCCCATGTAAATCCGTTTTACATGTACAAACGCTGACATTCATGGGATAAATACGAACAGATCTGGCGTTCACTGAGACAACAACGAAAGCAGTTCAGGCAGGACTAAGAATAGGACTGCCATGTTTCTTCAAGGTTACCCATCTATTGAGCTACATGCGTGAAAAATAGTGACTGGAAAATTGTGTGAATGAGATCCACTCAGCTGTAGAGACTGTTGTAGCAACTCTTCAGGCAAAACAAATTATCTAATATCAGGCTGAATGACTGAAGTGAAAGGAAATCAGTCTCATTACTGTGCTATGAAACATCGCTTTTATGCTCCTTCAGAGCTGCTATAATCGGTGTTTACATTCGTAATGGATGAAGTGAGAAGGTGTATGTATAATCACAGGATTCCAACTCTGCAAAGCATTTTAGCATCTTTCAGCTTGATTGTTCGTTTTAGCGCTCATCGCTACTATTCTACACTGCAAAAACTCAAAATCTTACAGTCTATTTGTCTTATTTTTGGTCTAAATGTCTCATCCCACTTGATTTAAGAATGTTTACTAATATATATGTAATCACTTTAGATATTTTTTTGGATGTTTTTGGTAGATTTTTATTCATTTTTTGAAAATATTTACAATTTCTATATATTTAAAATTTTAATTTCTTGTCAAATTTGGGGATATTTTTTAAAAATTAAACTTTTAAGGGATTTTCTTCCTGAAGATTTTTCAAATTTATATAACTTTTAGAAATTTTTTGCTGAATTTTTGGATTCTTTTCAGACATGAGAACAATATTTTTTGGTGCCATAAATGAGGACAACAGGAGGGTTAAGACACCTAAGCTTGACAGTCCTGGTAAAATACAGCTTAAAATAAGTTTCCCAAGCTAATTATAAACATCTCAATATTATAAATATCATATCTTATTTCAAGAAATCTTACCAAGCTATTTTCACTTGTTCTACTGGCAGATTTTTTCACTTATTTCAAGGTAAAAGTTCCTTGAAATATTTTGTTTTCTTGTTTTGAGAGGGGCATTTTTTCCCGCGTAGTTCAGATCCACTGTGTTAGGAGAATCGCTCAGGGCTACACAACATGACAATGAATTAAAATGAACAAGTTCCTGCTCTGTAAGACCATTTTCCTGCCTGTATGAGACACTTGTTACTGGAGGCCAGATTGTAGGATTCTGTTACTGCTATTAACACATTTCTCCACACTGTAGGTGCAAATACCAGTGTTTAGTCACACATGGTGTAAGGTTAGTAAGACAGCAGAGGATTCCATTTTGAGTTATTACCTCCACCAGGAGGTTATGTAATCATCGGAGTTTGTTTGTCTGTCTGTCTGTCTGTTAACAGCATAACTCAAAAAGCCATGGACGGATTTTCACCAATTTTTTACAGAATGTCTGAAGAGCAAAAGTAACAATCGATTAGATTTTGGAGGTGATCCGGATCACTGTTGGGATCCAGGATTTTTTTGAAGGACTCTGTACAATTGAGAGATGGCCGGAATTGTACAGAGTCCTTCAAAAAAATCCTGGATCCAGACGGTGATCCAGATCACCTCCAAAATCTAATCGATTGTTACTTTTGCTCTTCCGGACATTCTGTAAAAATTTGGTGAAAATCCGTCCATGACTTTTTGAGTTATGCTGTTAACAGACAGACAGACAGACAGACAGATGGCCTGGCAGAGGTCTGCGCTCTCCGAGTGTTTTTCTAGTTATTTGTTGTTAAGATAAAGTAGGTCATTTTGTTTGTACTTATTTATTTCCGTTCCTCCTTTTTGTCTCCTGTACTTACAAGGGCTCATCAAAAAGTTCTGCGACTGTGCGTGGCGACGTGTGCAAGCAGCAGCATCAGGAGTC
Source organism: Acanthochromis polyacanthus (assembly GCF_021347895.1). Classification (NCBI taxonomy): domain Eukaryota; kingdom Metazoa; phylum Chordata; class Actinopteri; family Pomacentridae; genus Acanthochromis; species Acanthochromis polyacanthus. The sequence goes on from NC_067132.1 coordinate 13,079,218, forward strand.
TGGATGTTACATGAAAGCATGCTGTAAACAGCAGGACCTGTGTTACACATTTTCTGTATGTCGAGCAGCATCTGCGATGAGCGCTGAATCTCTTAATAAATTGTATCAAAATTGTGACCCCCTTTCGGAGGAAAGGAATAGGTCACATGGAGCAGACGGAGAGCAGTGATTTTGTTGTTGGGGCCAATAAACCTGTGCACTGTGACTGATTGGAGCACTAACATGCCATCGTGGCACAGTTCAGGTCATTTTCTCTGAACGTTCTTCCTCAAACATCTCAGGATGTTACAGTGAAGTTACAGTCCGACCCCAGAGGAGGAATTCCCATTAATGCTGAAGATGCATGCTCTTGGTGCATTCAGGAGCAGACATGTCTTTCCTGTCGTTGGAAACTGAAGGCTCTTTAATTGTAAAAACTGGAGATTTTTCATTTGCTGGTAGTGTGGTGTAATATTCTTTGAGTATGATGTGTTGAAAGTGAATGATTATGTAATCCTGGCAAATGCTATTTGAATTGATGAGTAGTATGTGTGTGTTGTACTTAATGTTGAATATTCTAATAACCGCCGATGTTTTGATTGTACTGAATGTGTGGAATGGAAAAGGAGGCCTAGAAGCTGTGTAAGGATGGTTCAAAGGTTGATAAGAAATCACAAGGTATAATTTGTAACTAGGAGATGAAATATGGAGTGCTCAAAACATAATGATGTATACTTAAGGTATTATAACTTTTAACATATACTGGAATCATAACACAAACAAGTGTACAACCCCTGGCAAAATTATGGAATCACCAGTCTTGGAGGATGTTCATTCAGTTGTTTAATTTTGTAGAAAAAAAGCAGAGCACAGACATGCTAAACTCATTTAATATGGCAACTATCTGGCTTTAAGAAACACTGAAAGAAATCAAGAAAAAAACTTGCAGTTGTCAACAATTGTTTTTTTTAGATCAAGGAGAGGGAAAAAAGGGGAATCACTCAATTCTGAGGAAAAAATAATGGAATCACCCTGTAAATTTCCATTTCCAACACTAAAACCTGCAACAGATTAAATGTGCTCATTAGTCTGCAGTTATTCAAGAGTTGTTATGACTGTCTTTTTGCTTACTTAGGACTATCACATCCACTGTGAAGTGTAACCGAACGATGACATATGATATTTTGGTGACAAGATCTGACCAATAGATTAAAACGGTAAAATGGTGTCAAAACTGTCACTCCTATCCTACACCCTATAGGTGTGGAAAACTGATCAACTGTCACAGCATCAAAGACACCTCACAGCTCAGTATCTCTAGTTTTTGTTGGGGGTGTTAAAGAACTACCCCTGTTTGTTTTTTTTTGTCGACGACAAATCCTCCTGCCTCCGAATTCTGACTTTTCTTGGTGATTTTTTGAAGATCTTTAACATTTGAACACGGTCAAGTCTGAGACTCTGACCCTTGATTTATGACTCAGATTCCACTTCATCAGTAGCTGCAGACCCACCTCGCGCCACCGGTGATGGATCCTTTGCATGAAGCTTGGATCACCTTAGCTGCTCACTAACATAAAATGTGATGTTTTCTCTCTTTGCTCTAGTTTGAGACCCATGAGGACAAATCACAAATGGTCACAAAAACATGTGTAACACAGTCACATCATAACTTAAGAGAGCTACTGCTCACACGTTTAGCATGCTGCACAGTCCTGGAACTTTTTGATCAACCCTTGTATTTAAGTTTTTACTCTAAAAATAGCTACCATTAAAATGCATTCTGTTTGGGTACATCTGTGCATGTACTGACTGTCTGTCCTGCACAAAATCAGTGTTAGCAACCAGCTAACTCTTTGCTAACAACAAAATCTATTAATGCAGCTTTAATGTAACTGCTCCTTTTATCAGCGTATAAAACAGCCACAAATCACTGACACACTCCTTCAAGAACCTCAAACTATAAAAATACTTACATCCAGTTTTTTCTTGGCTTAAAGTAAAACCTAAAGTATTCATTTTGTCCTCCATAAATGACAGAATCCGCCTCATAAATACGTCTCCCCATCTGAACTGTATCCGCATTAGTCCTCATTCTACCTCTTTGTCTGTTTATTCAAAACAAATCCATGTAAGACCGCAGACCAGATGACGAGCCAGCAGACCAGGTGTCCGCACAGCTTTCTTGAACCGCCAATACAGTGAATCACCGCTTTGCCATATCAGTCGACGATAGAAAATAGCTGCACATAAGGAATTATGTGTGGCTATAAAATCGCCCGGATTGTTACTTAAATAAGAGCAAAACGGTGTGTTCAGCGTGCGCGCTCACAGCTGAGAAAAACAACTCCGCTCCCATATAAAAGCTGATTTTCCCATCTTCCCCCGAAACCCAGCGAAGCTTCTGTTGTTGTCTCTGTTGACAGGATGTGATATTTGGAGCGATCAGTGGTGATTGTCTGCTGACTCACCACAACAGGAGCTCAGAAAGAGGCCCATGAGTCATCGGCAGAAAAAGGTCAGCTCGAATGGACATTTAGCTACAACAAGGCATTCGGTAGAGAAAAGAAAACAAAAGAAGAGAAAAGATAGAGAAAAGACGAGAAGAAGCCTGCAGGATCCTCAATTTAAAAACTCATCTGGCTCTCTTTAAAAATGGCCCACAGCTCCGGCTTGATGATTCACTCTGATGATGAAATGACAGCTTGAAAAGAGATGTAGCGCTACATGCTGGGAATGATAGATGATAAGCGGCATTCCGAATCGTTAATTCTGCTGTAATTAATATTGATTAGATTAGCTGGCAATAATCCATGCTTATCTGCAGAGGATAATGTGGGCTGGGGTATGCATAAACAACTCCGGGGCTAAATTAAAACAGCTATATTTTAATAATGAATAGTGGAGATTAACAGGCGGAGTCAGTCACCTGCCTACAGCGCGGAATGGAAACTTTAAAAACACAATCCCCTGCTTTTATGATATACCCCACAGCAATTAGGTAACTTATCTGCATTGCTCATTTGTTTTATGGCATTGTTTGTTTTGTGGATATGTTGATTTTATGATGCTGTTTACTTCAGTTAAGTGGATGTCCAACAGCTCACAACAAACACCACTTCACTCCATATGGGAAAAGCCATTTCTTTCTCTCTCTCTCTTTTTTTAAAATAAATCCCCCAGGGTACGGAAAGCTGCTTTGCCTCCCCACGGTCTGTCTGTTATGTTTATCTGCAGCAGCACATCTCTTTGGTTTTTATAGTCTTTGTTTCTCCTTAGGATCTGTTTACGCCTGACTGGGCCCCGCACTTTTAAAATGATGAAGGGGAGTGCAAAGTGTTTGGGACGGCAATCTTTTATTTGTATGATGTGTTTATGGTTATTGTTTCCATTTGTTATCAGCTTGCAGCAGCCGGACACAGATATGTGAGGAGAATTAGAAAAAGACTGACAAGTTAACGTGAGTCTGACTGATTCATTTGCTCCACGCTGAGACAAGCTACAGTGACTGACATCAGGCGCCTGCTGGACGGACTGTCAGTGTTCAATATTAAATGAATATCAAATAAAAAAAAAAAAAAAACAGAGAGCAGAAGTGAAACCGGATTTATTTCAAGAGTAAAAAAAGCCTCATTAAAAATCACACTGTCATTTGTAATAATGCAGCAGAAATCCAGCCTCTGAACCCAGCTCTGCCGACAGTATGAAAAACACTTTATTTGTCCCCGTGGGGAGATTTGGTGTGCAGCCTAATCACATGGCATTTCATCACGACAAGCAAACCCCCAATAAACATACCCGTACACAGAAAGTGCACCTCGCAACAAATTAGGACGGTCAACCTGCTGGGTCACAGCATGACCCGTTTAAAAAGTTAATGGCTTGAGGAACAAATGATAGTTTAGTTCTGCTTTTAGTAAGTCGAAAGGGGGAAACATCACCGACCAGATGGCAACAATTCAAATGAGGAGGCAAGAGGGTGCTTTTCTCACAATGACGTTTGCTTTATTTAAAGTCTGGCTCTAGTTGTTGATTTAACCCCTAACAACTCAACTCTGTGTATCAAAGTTACATATTTAGAAGATTTTCCATGAAAATGCCTTAAAATGGCTGAGATGTAACTCTACACTCTTGCTTCGTCTAGAATGTGCAGATCTACACTACTGTTAAAAAGTTTGGGGTCACTTAAATGTCCTTATTTTTGAAAGAAAAGCAGTTTTTTTCAATTTAGACAACATTAAATGAATCAGAAATACAGTCTAGACAATGTGATAAATGACTATTCTAGCTGGAAACGGCTGATTTTTAATGGAATATCTCCATAGGGGTACAGATGAACATTTCCAGCAACCATCACTCCTGTGTTCTAATGCTACATTGTGTTAGCTAATGGTGTTGAAAGGCTCATTGATGATTAGAAAACCCTTGTGCAGTTATGTTAGCACATGGATAAAAGTGTGAGTTTTCATGGGAAACATGGAATTGTCTGGATGACCCTAAACTTTTGAACGGTAGTGTACATAGTCTCCAAATCTCTTTAACCACCTCTGACACTCATTGCAGTTCAAGCACACCAGCTCACCTACAACTCTGCTCAAACAGTGGAAGATGCACAGTAGCATGTTGTTACAGTGGAGTAATTCAGTCACGCATGTTCAAACCGGAAACTGACTGTAGGGAAGAATGACACAGAAAGTCCTGCAAATAGACAGGATTGATTCTTTAAGTGTGCTACAAATTAAACTCCAGAAATCTGAATTTGAGTTCGTAGACTGTCATTGGTACACTGCAGTTCCAAGGTGGTAATTCTCAGCCACGGCTTATTTCACTCATGAAATGTCTTCTAGCATATGAAAAAACTCACATGGACATGTTAACAAAGGGAAGACTTGAGTTTCACCTGTACGGGTCTTTAACACTCTGTGTAGATACGTGCTGGGAGATACCTTCATTTCTGTTGCCCAATCAGCAGATACTGTAGGGCGACAGAACAGTTTTGACAAAAGAACACCAGAACATTTGAAGCATTTTGTTGTGGACAATTTGAGGATACCAGTTTATTTAAAAAGCACATCCTTGGTTGTATCTTCATGCTTACATGGTCAGTCCACAGATACCATTTAAGCTCATGATCGAGCAAAATGCCAGAGAACTGTAATTTGCAACATGTCGTATTGGTTTCCTGCTGATAAATGCAGTGTTAGAGGACTGCAGCTTTCTAAAATCAATGGACACTTCTTTCTTTTTAGTGGTGTTTAGCAGAAGGTTTGACTTGTCACATCAGATTAGGAAAACGTCAAGAACTAGCCCATGTTCCTTATGAAAGGCTTAAGGTCTGTGCTAATGATCATTTTGCTAGAGAAGGATGTACCAATTTTTAGTTTCTGGATTCTATAGCTGCTGTGATCAACAATCCATTTTATCGAGCCAGCTTCAAATGTAAATTCCATGGTCAGCATATCTACTAAAATGCTGGGATGAAAGAGTTAAAAGCAAATAAAAAGCCCCCTTTGGTTTCTCAAATTAGTATGCAATTAGTGCAATGGAGTCAGGATAGCATCCTTGTATTCCCCAGAAGCTTGTTAGGCAAATAGCAGGGTGTATATAAGGTTCTATGTTTGTTATGCAATGTACCTCAATACTATGTGTTCAAAGCAATTCAACACTAGAGACGTAATTATTATTGTCCGAAAGTCATTTGGTCAAATGGTTCTGGGACTTTTTGGCAGAGGAACAATTATAGATGTTTTCCATATTGAGCTGGAGGAATCGCAATTGAAACCTTAATACTGTTACTCAAAACTCAATACTAAAAACGACAAAAGTGAGTTGAACTGGTTTCCCATCTTCAGCCACTTAATGTCCTGCAAGATGAGAGAGTTTTCCCTGCCTTTCGGTGGAACACTGGTCATGGTTTTAATTGCCTGCCATGAGTGTCTGGGATTATCTGATGCCAGTGTGGCCACTGTCTTTTGGTTATAGCTGTTCTCGTCTAGCTGTGTTTATCTTTTCATCTGTCTCTGAACATCCCTTCCTGCTGTGTCATCTTGGTTTTTATGAGCTTTCTTCTTTTAAATTATGAGAATTCTTTAAAAAAATTCTTAGACACCCATGGCTTATCCCAAAGATGAACTTTAGAGGTTTTAATGGGTACCAATGAGTCTACACAGAAAACTGATAGTCAGCCACTGCTCCAATCTGATCGTTAATAATAGGAATGTTAAAGACCTCCCTTAAAGTGGAATCAAACATTCCTGGAGAGCAATTACTCAGCAGTTCCACACTTTGGCATGCTTTTTTCAGGTTTCTCCTTCTCTAGTAGCCTCTGACAGACGGGATAGACTATGTAGTGATCAGGCACTCTGAGTGGTGGAAGCAGGAATGAAGTGTTTGGGCACCTCTTCATGGAACACTTGTAAAATTCTCACAGGATAAACTTGTGTGCATCAGGGTAAGTCTATCTGGGAGATTAAAAATGATCTCAAATGTCATTAAAATTTTTGGGTGTATTCATACCATTGTGAGACAATTTTGAGGAAACTCCTTGTGCAGATTAAATGGTCATTGAATGGTAAGATACACAAAGCAGCCACATGTCAGGAGCCTTCCTGGTGGGGTCTCAGTCAGTCACAGACATGGTGTTACTGTCCAGCCAAGTCTCCATGATTGCCAAGACACAGATGCTTTTGTAGGTAGCGGATGTTGCCTCGCAATTCGTTTACCTTTACTCTCAGAAATTGCATTAATGAGCAAGGTAGTCGGCAGTAGAAGCAGCAAATACCTCATTTACATCATTGTTTTTGCTTTGTCTGTGTAATAGGCCTTCCTGTCTTTATTCTGAAACGGTACATTATCAAATCCACTACGGTTGAATGGTGTGGAAATACATGGCTTCGATGCAGCAATTAGAGAATTCTCTGCTGTATTGGATCTCGCCTGCTATGGCCCCTGCTCAACTGCTGTCGTGTCACTGGGTAAAATAGGTGTCTTAAATCACAGCAAACAGTCCAATCACATACCATAAAGCGAAATCCATTTTAGATGCTTTGGTGCAGGCAAGGTGTGAGGTAAAAGGCTGAAACAACATGATAAAATCACACAAATAAACAATGTCAAGCGTGAAATGGAGCGAGGGAGCCACAGTGCAGTGCCTCCAGAGAGAGTCAGGAGGAGGTGTGTTACGTGGTTCACTCCATAAGTTTAGATAAGGACCACTTTAGGATAAATGTTTACGTTCAACTTAAATCTGTAGTATAGTGAGGACAGAATGATTAAACAGCTGAGATTACAGCAGGTAAAAGAGAGTTTAGCGAAGAGCCTGGATGAATTTTATAGATGTGAATGAACTCACGTTACAATGACATAAGTGGCCCAGCTGGTACATTTTTATGGGAGTTCTGATTTTTTCTAACAAATGATATGTTGTTGAACTTGGTTAAGTTATGACAATTTTAACTTCTAATAATGCTGTAATAGATGATAGTTTTTCTGAGAATACTGATGGAGCTAATTCAGGCAACTCAACTGTAGTCTGGCGCTACACTCACATGAGAAAATGTCAATGAGACACATATTTTACTAGAAAATTAATTAGAAACAGAATAGTGGAGTTTGCCAAAAATATATGCAGTCTTTGAACTGTAGTGTGTATTAATAGTCTTTTTAACAATTATTTTATTATTTATTCGCAAAATTTTGAATGATTTAATAAAAGCCATTTTAAGATGCTGTAGAAATTTACATGGAGATTATCTCACTACTTTGGCATGACCCATGATTTTTAATCACCCAAGTGTCCGTCATAATTGTAACATACTTTTGTGAGAAACCAAACTGCTGGAAAATAGTATTAACTGTGGATAGACGTGGCTTCCCCGGAGCAACAAGGCAGCTGTTTTGACACAATGCTGCAATGAACGACAGCAGTCAATTAGGCATCTACATGTATATATCTAAGCTCTGAGTGTAGTTCCCCCTAAGGGATAAGTTATTTCATTGCCCCGGAGTTCCTGCTGAGTTGAGCACAGTGTTTCTGAGCAGAGATGCCAATCATGAATACTGTGAATATTTACATTTGCATAATAGCCCAACTATTCCACATGAGCTGGCTGACTGAAACTGAGTTCCAGAAACCAGCTGAACAGATGATTAGCTTGACATGCTGACATTCTCTGCAGTTATAATTATATCGTCACTTTGTGTGACTTTTCATGACAGTGGTGTCACCCATCATCAGTCTGTGCTCCTTTAGGAAAGCAAGCTCAACAATAGTTAGCAATCATATGCAGTCAAATAGCACCTGTAGTGCTATCAGCAGCAGCTAGCTGGTTAATTGATCGATTTTAAAAGGCTTCTGAAGGAAAAACACAAAACCGTAAACATTGAAAGAGACAGACAATCTTCCTCTGCTGTTATGTTTTGGCCAGCAGAAGCTAGCTAGCACTTGCTCACAGCCTAAGCTAGTTAGCTAGATATGGTTAAACCCCAAATCATTCATACTCATATGTGTAGAAATGTAACGAATATTTATTTGAGCAAAAAGCTTCCTCTGGCTGAAAATGACACAAACAAGTCACAAACATTGTAATAAAATGTTAATTCTACATTTTCTGTGTTTTTTAATGAACATTTTGGCCAGAAATGTAATGGGCAAAACTATTTATATCCCTTGAAACTGTAATCAAATTTTGACAAACCGCATTGCAAATGGTTCTAGTCATTTCAAGAGCATTCTAATACATTCTGTTGCTAGTCAAGACGAAAATCAAAGAGCTTCATGAGCTTGCTGTTCAGCTTCACTACTAAGAAAGAACATTGTTGCAGCTCATAAGATGGTAAAACATTCTAAGACACATTCAAGTGCAAAGCATCATCAAAAAGTACAAGGAGTTCCACACGGTGAAAAATTTGGGTTGTAAGGTTGTAACAGGAAGCCAAAATGACCCCTGCACTGGCCAGAGTGGTAGCGTGACAAACCAAGAAGATCCAAGAATCAAAACTAAGACCATCATGATGAATTTCAGTACTAACATTTAAAGGACACCACATACGGCTGGTCTTCATGGATGCTGAGCAAAGCGGACTCCACATCTTCAAGACAAGCACACAGAGCTCACCTGGACCAAGAAGGAAGATATTGGTCTTCAGTTCTGTGGTCGGATTAGACAAAAATGTAGTTGTTTGGACATGGGGAATGGTTTTTGTTTGGGCAAAACAAAGGAGAAGCATTCAATCCCAAGAACACCATCTCCACAGTCAAATGGTGGGATGAATGTAATACTCTGTGGTGTTTTTCTGCTAAAAGCTCTAGCAACCTCATTAAAGTAATTTGCATGATGAGAAAGAGGCCGACAATGAGATTCTTTAAAACACTGTACAGTTTGTATAAAAAGTTGGCCTTGGGCGACATTTGAGCCTCCAACAAGACAACAACCTGAAACATACACTCAGATTGGTCACAAAATAGTAAACAGTAAACAATATGAACATTTTGGAGGGATCCAGTCTGAGTCCAGACCTGAATCCCATAAATAATCTGTGGAGGGAACTGAAGACCAGCTCCATTCCAAGGAAACTTACCAACCTCAAACTACTGGAGATTAGCTGTTAACATGTGAACTTCAGGTGCAGTTAATAAAAGGAGAAATCATCGTTTATGTACTATATATTTATAACAGAATATAGTTACTACGCTTTGTTGCTGATTCAGCTAACTGGCTGTAGTCAGCACTTTTGTTATGAAAAGTGACATTATGAAACATAATTACCACTAGGAAAAATATCATCATGAAATAAAAGCACATTTGAACTCGAGTTAGATGAAGATGACTAAATAAATACCTAAATTTTACAAAGTTTATTCAGATGAATTTCACATTGCCAACTTTGGAGCTTCATGAAATGATTGTTGTGTATATATTTTACTGAAGTCACTTTTTCAGTCTACACTGACTGGAAAAGCCTTTGACTGTCTCATCTCACAGCAGTCATAGAAGCTGCAGCTCAAAACGCAATTCAAGCCTGAGAAAACACTTCATGTGATGAACATGTGACTTTTTTTTAAATTAAATCCCTTAAAGTTCTTGAAAGTCACCTACATAATCAAGGGAAAGAATGACTTGCAGTTTAAGCATACATTTTCAATAAGGTTCAGCCAGTCGTATCTTTAGAACACAAAGCTTCTCCTGTCTGCTCTCCACTGACATGAAGTCTGCCTGAGTGAGGTGAATTTAATCAGATGACTCTCTGTAAATGAAACCTCTCATTATACCCACTCAGAGAAATATGGAGTATTGATATGGGCAGCATTCGGTTTCTACCCTGAAGTGCTGCTGTAATTAAATTCGCATATGATATCTTTACCATCGGTTGTTGACATGATGTCCACATGGTTCACCATCTTCCCTCAAAACACATCCACTAATGGTCACACCTCTGCAGCTGTGTGTTACATTGCTGAAAACAACCACCACTGAGTTTAGCTATTGGATTATGTACAGAGCCAAAAGGTCTACCGATGTTCAAGACGTCAAGAGAAAAATCATTCGGTGATGGAGGCATGTTTCACAAAATCACTCTTTTTCATAAACTTGTAAACTGAAAGAAATATTCCAGTTTCACAGAAAGATCCAACTTTGCTGGAGCATTTATGGCCTTCTTATTGAGGACATTGCGTCAATGTGTTATTGTCCCCCTGCTGTGTGTGGGCTTTGTGCTGATTAAACTACTTAACACCTATTTGTCATATCAAAACTGAGACGCTTTGACACACATACTCACAGACGTTTGTATGAGTAAACCTGAGAGGATGTTAAGTTCTACGTTTCAAACTTTAACACTCCCCCGATCCTTATTTAACTAAATCAGAATTTTAAAGTGGGTCTTGCATAACTGAAAACTCACTTTAAACCTGTGTTCAGATGAAGTGGCAGCTGCTGGGGTTGGAAAACTAAGCCATCATAGAAATGCAGTTCCTCAAATGGCCACTTGAGGCTGGTTCCAAATGCGCGTTAATCCCCGCAGATCCCCATGTTAAAACAACTTTACAGCAGGAATAAACATGTTTATAGCCTGGTACAAAAAACTGTTTTAGTTTTGACAGTTAATTTCTTAGCTAATGACAACCTTATGAGGGAATTTGAATTCTACTAAGGTTTAAATTTATGCATAATTAAGGTCAAAGCTGCTTTGACTGACAAGTGGTGCCGTCAGAGGACATAACCCAGAGAGGTTTGCATTTCCTGCCTCAGCTTCACTCACATCCCACATCTTTGTTAATTTTTAGATCAGTTGGGCCAATAGGAAGAGTTAGGCACTGCTAAGATAGTGGCAGCCACATTGAGCTTCAAAACCACTGGGCACAAAACCTATGGGTGGCGTGATGGAGGATTCATCCATCTTTTTGTACAGCCAGTTGTTCAGACTGAAAGCAGTTTCCGTTTCCACGCTGTGTGCTAGCTATAGCAGCTCGTGCACCTGTGTGTGTTGTGTGGTTCAGGTCAGGTTGAGCCATTTTCTCATATTTTTAAATGTATCAGGTAATGCTAATTTCATAAAGCCCTGAGCTCAAATTTCTTGCTCAAGTTGAAACATCCCAAACATATGCAGGTGTGGAGATGCAACCAATCACTTCTTCACTTTATTTTATATTAGGGCTGTCACATGATTAAAATTTTTAATCAGATTAAACACAGGGATGGTGTGGATTAATTTCAATTAATCATTCATTTTTAATCTCTATCTCTACCCCAAGCGCATTTCATTTTGCATCAACAAACAGACTCAAGAAAGAAGGTACTGTATGTATGCTGTTTAGCGTCTTTCATTTGGAGTTGCTTGGTTCTGCCACTACCGGATCAGCTGCCCATTTGTGCATTTGTGTGGCGGCATGGATGACGGTAAGTCTACTCGGACAAACTGCCCGAAATGCATTGGCAGAGATGTTTCAGGGATTTTGAGTCATTCTGTGCTGTATTCAGGTTAATTGCGGTAAAAGTTTTAATCAGATTAATCATGATGATAAAATAATCCGCATTAACGTGTTCATTTGACAGACTTCATATGCAATCTGCTTTATGTAATTGTACCACCTCTTGAAAAAGCTTTTTTCCTTGAGTTTAAAAAAATGCACATTTACATTCTTATAATCTAAATTTGTTATTGTTATTATTAAATAATTACATTCTCCCTATTACTAATTAAAATGATGCTACCTTAATCACTAGTAATGATTCACTCCATATTTTTATCACACATTTTGCATATACAGTCAAAGGAAAGCACAGAGTTCTATTTGCTGTTATAGTGTGTTACAGTTTCCTCCAGCAGGATAAAAAAAAGCTAGGTCTTACATTTAAAGAAATGCTGCACACTTGTGTTCTTAACATTCCATGTTGATGTGTGCCCTCCCATTGTGTAAAATCTGTCAAACATAGACGGAAGAAGGTCACCGTAGAGCATGTAAGCTGTCAAATCCACCTCAGTGTCCTGAAAAACCCTCCCTCACTAACAAACAGCAAAGCAGGGCTTAATCGGATAGCTGACAACACAAATGAACTCTCCAAACAAGAGAAATGAGGAATACGACAATTCTGCAGCTGAAGGATTATGTCCTAATGTCCAAAGTCAGGCAAAGGTTTCCATAGACTTTAATCCTTGTCCGATTTGAAATCTGTTTATGTGGACACTCTTTCTTTTTTGCCCCCACAACTTTACCCAATTCCCTTGGAGCTGCTGTTGATAGTGTTTTGAAGAGTGAGGACTTAAATCTCATCAAGACTTTGGGGGGAGATTATGGGCAAACTTGGGGGTTGGCGGCTGAGCCCTGAACAGCCTCAGGCGTGGATGCCAGCGTATCTGCAATCTGTGTCATTAGGACAAACACAATCAGCTGCGCAGCCTGAATTCACCCTGCATCTGAGCAAAAAAAATAACGACAGATTTAGCCTTCCAGCACCCTTTACCTGGGAAAACCTCACAGTTTTCTTCACCTTGTTTGGCATTACGGAAGTAAGAAGAAGAAGAAAAAAAAGGGGGAATAAAAGGGATCAGAAGCTGCCTCACATATTTATACTGATTTCCTTTCACTTTTTAGGCATTTTAAGCTCAATTATTGATATGATCAAGACGTTTTTCTGAGGCAGAAAGAAATTCAACATCACTGACAATCCCTGATCTCCTTCACAGATTAGCATTACAATAAGCAGCAGCGGCTGACGTGATGGTGAGTTCACACATTATTTTAACAAGGTCTACAAAACAAACACCCATAGCTGGCTCACTGTACATTTCAGAGGAGTCAGAGCAGCAGTTAGCACATGAAAACAAAGAACTTTAAACCCACAGATGACTCCTACACACAGCGAGAAGTATTTCTCTTTTGCCCTCACTACCTCTCACTCACTCACTCTACACACACACACACACACACACACACACACACACACACACACACACACACACACACACACACACACACACACACACACACACACACACACACATACATATGTACTTGGCCACCCCCAGGGAGGCATAAATCAAAGCAGGAGTCTAAATGTGTCATGCTAAGTGAGGAGAAGACTAATTTCAATCTTCTCAAAGAAGCTAACCTGCAGCTTTTTCCTCCCTTCCCACTTAAAAACATCTTCAGCAGATGAAAAAACACAAAAATGGTAAAAGCGAAGCTAACAGCCCAAAATAGGGCTTTTGCTGCTGCCGCTTGGAAGAAAGACTGACATCCGTTTGCAACATGGAGACAAGTGATGTGTCTTGTAATTGAATTCCTGTCAGATTTGCTTAATGTGCTGGCTGTCAGCTTGTCAAGGCGTTGTCATCCGCACATCCTCCAAAACTTTCATTATGCCTGTTAGTGTGCCCACACAATTGTGCCCACATGGAGAAAGACACAGTTCTGCACACATACATATGCACACCCACAAACCATTTTAAATCCTGTCGTTTTCTTTCAGCTGCAGTTCCAACCCCAACCATCCGTCTTCTGCTACGGTGGTCTTTATTCGAGGCTGTGTTTGACGTTTGCAAGTTACAGTGTCATCCAACTTCCCGGTGATTCACTCCAGGACCACAGATGGAAGCAGCCCCGGCCGGCTTTGCCTTTTTTGATGCTTTCAGAATTTGCAAACTCCATACCATCCAGACGTTTAAGCGAGCGCTCGCCTTATAAGGTAGAAGAAAGGCTCTTCAGAGGCGGTGAGGAGTTGGGGAGGGGGGAGCAACAGGTTTTATTTTGTTTGCCGCCATTCTGCCAGTAGCGCCAGTGCCAAGGAAAGAATGGACTGACTGCAGTTTGCATCTGCAGGCGCTGGCACTTAGATGTGTGCCAAGCAGGAAACAAGAGCGGATTAAAGGGGAGATCCTGAAAAAGAAAAAAAAAAATCACGAGGAAAGAAAATAAATCACAAAGCCACACAAATTGATATTTCAGGGCTTGAGAAAGGGGCTTTATCACCTCTTTCTTTCATGTGTGCTGTGATTTTGTAAAATTGGCCCGCCGTGGTGTTCATTTCTGCTTTGTCTCCCCTCCAAAAGCTTGTGTTCACCCCTGCCAGGGGTATTGGCACAAGAATTAACAGCATGTATAAATCAACAATGCTGTACGCCACTTCAGGTGTCAGGAGGAAAATATGGAACTTTATGAGAGCTCTTTTGTGAAGGCACACAATAGCCCCAAACGTGATCACACGCTCACGTTGTTAGCGAGGCGAGCATGGATAGCAAGAAAGGAGAGTAATGAGAGGCCTGATGCAGCACTGCAGCCTCTCTGGCCACAGACTGATGGGCCGGGGAGCTCAATGCATTAGGGAGAGAGGGATGGCCGAGTAGAGCACTACACAACGTAATAGCGGCCGCGCACACACCAGTGGAAATGCATCCCACAAACACAAATTACCTGCCAGCATCAATACCAGCTCCTGTACGTCACATTTATGTGAAAGGTTAAACAGAAACAAATGGTTGATTTGGCGCGTCGCTGAAGCATGGCAGGGGACAGACTCTATTTCACCAGGGGATCCCAGGACAGAGGTGACCGCAGTCGAAGGGGGCACGGCTCAGTGTGAGTGCTGATTTGAGAACCACATAGCAGAAAGAGGGCTTAGCTGTGGCTCGCTTGCAGATGAAATGCGTAGTAAAGTGGTGTTGTTTCTAGATACAGCTTAGTGTGACGCTGCTGCCTTCACTCTGAGTTTGAGGAGAGGCGCCTCAGTTAACCTCGACGGCTGCTGACAACTCGCAACTTTGCCAGTAGGATTAATAACTTTTCACTCCCCCATATGGCAAGTATTTCTCTCAAACAGGGAACAATATGCCACTGAAGGCATGAGGGGGAAAGTGATATATTAGGTGCCTAGTTACTGTATATAAATAAATGTTCCGTGGGTTCCTAAAGGATGGAAACCTAAAATGTTGCTCATTCTGTACCAAATATAACAATACACTGCAAAAACTCTAAATCTTACCAAGTCTATTTGTTTTACTTTTAGTCAAAAATGTCTCATCCCACTTGATTTAAGATAAATTCACTTAACAAGTGACATTTCAGTAAGATGGAGGGATTTGTTTTAAGACAACGCATCTTAAATATCTTGTTAAATCAAACAATTTTGAAATTATTTTGTTTTAACCCTCGTATCATCCTGCGGGTCAAATTGACTCGTTTTCAAGTTTGAAAATGTGGGGAAAAAAATATTTTCACAATAAAAACTTCCACATTTTCAGAATTTTTGAGGAAATTTTTGATGGAAAAAAAGAAATGTTAAAAAATGTTTAAGGACATTTGGGGAAACAAAATTCAGAATGTTCTTAAAGAAAATATTAGAAGTTTTACTGGTAAACATGTAATCACTTTAGATATTTTTAGGATTTTTTGGAAGATTTTTACTCATTTTTTGAAAATATTTACAATTTTCATTTTTTAATTTATTTTTCACATTTTTATATCTTCCAAAATTAGTTTTTTTAAATAAAAATTTCAGGGAAATTTTAAGGAATTTTCTTCTTGAAGATTTTTCAAATTTTAATAATTTGGGGAATTTTTTTTTTTTTTTGCTGAATTCTTGGATTTTTTTCAGACAAGGCAACAATATTTTTTTTTGTGCCATTAATGAGGACAACAGGAGGGTAAAGACACCTACACTTGACAATCCTGGTAAAATAAAGCTTAAAATAACTTTTCCCAACTAATTTTAAGATCTCAGTATTATAAATATATCTTATTTCAAGAAATCGTACCAAGCCATTTTTAGCTTGTTCTATTGGCAGATTTTTTCACTTATTTCAAAGTAAAAGTTCTTTGAAATAAGTTTTTTTTTTCTTGTTTTGAGAGGGGAATTTTTTCCATTGTGGAGTTCTTTTTATTAACAGTTTAACTTACAGCAGAAACACTAGAAACAAGATGGAGACAGTCTTTTTTTATACTGTAGATTAAACTGTACATTTACAGTTTTCAAAGTGTTGGCAAGCAGATTTTATCCAAACCGTGTATGCCTTGATAATAACTGTTTTGAACACCCTGGTGGCTGTTCAAAAGGAGGAATTAAATGCATGCCGATGGCAAGGTGATGACAGATCACGTGTGACCTTCATGGCCCTACCACATCCTAAGGCCTTTTACTTATTAAACACTGATGCCGTAATATTCACAGCTCCACTGGCATCTTATTAACACGTTTTATTCTTTGAGAGTCTTTCAGAACTAAGCCAAGAATGTGGGAGGCAAACATGTTTTCAGCACATACTGTCACAAGTGAGTAGACTTGACAGCACTTCTTACAAGTTAAATATACAACTGCTAAGCAGCTTCATGAAGGCCAAACCAATGCTGAGGTCCAGCAGTGGGAATGGATGGAAGCAGCAGCAGAGAAATGGAAATGAATCCCTCGGGGGGCCGGTGAGAGGATGAGTGTGCTCTGCTGCTGGATCTGCTGTACTTTATCCCTCTCAGACATGAAGCCTCACCCACCTGGAGCTTCTACTAACACAAATAACACTAAATCTATTACTATGCTGCTGATTCTGAAACTACTACTATCAAATGAAGCTTATTTATATAGTATATTTAAAACAACCAGAGTCACTTTCATTTAGAACCAAAAAGGTTGTGTACATGAGAACCAACAAAAAATTATCCAACAACAACTCTTATGCTACGGTTATA
Organism: Acanthochromis polyacanthus; assembly: GCF_021347895.1. Classification (NCBI taxonomy): domain Eukaryota; kingdom Metazoa; phylum Chordata; class Actinopteri; family Pomacentridae; genus Acanthochromis; species Acanthochromis polyacanthus. The sequence continues at coordinate 13,096,370 of NC_067132.1, forward strand.
TACAATGCCTGGGGACTGCCTTTAGCTTTGTGTATGGCACTCATTCGCTGTGGCATCATTTTAGTAAGATTCTGCGATGCAATAGCATTTATTTCTGTCCAGAGATGCATTCATTTTTCACCAAGATCTTATATTGATGATGGGAGAGTCAAAACGCAAAGTCTTCTCCAGAATATCCCAAAGATTCTCAATGGGGCTGAGGTCTGGACTCTGTGGAGGTCAATCCATGTGTGAAAATGAAATCTAAAGCTCCCTGATCCACTTATTCACAATGTGAGCCCCATGAATCCTGGCATCGTCATTGAAGAACTCCATTGCAGGCGAGACCTGGTCATTCAGTATATTCAGGTATCAGCTGATCTCATTCTTTGGGAACAGAACGTTGCTGAACCTGACCAACCCCAGATCATAACTCTAACCCCCACAGCCTGGTAGGCACTAGACATGATGAGTTCATCACTTCATCTGCCTCTCTTCTTACCCGGATGCCCCCATCACTTTGGAACAGGGTAAATCTGGACTCATCAGACCACATTTGTTCCTGGAAGATGATGGTTCTCCACAATCCTTCAGGTCTTAATGATGCATTGGACAGTTCTTAACATTATTTTGGTGTTTTCAGAAATCTCCTGGGTTGTTTTCTTTGCTTGATGCAGGCCAATAATTTGACCCTTCTGAAACAGATTAACATCCTTTGACCACAGGATGTGTCTTCCAGCATGGTTGTTTCAGAAATGAGAAGCTCCTCACTGCTTCAGCTAGAGTAAAATAAGTTGTTGCAGCTGAAACATATTCATCACTGCAGTAATTATCCAATGGAAGGCTCTTACCTATTTGCTTGGTTAAATCCAAGCGGCAACTTTGTTTTTTTTTTTTTTAAACCAGGCAGTGTATAAAATACATTGAATGGCCCTAAGGAGTTGTTCCCAGCCCGTGTAGTAGTAGATGAGCCCAATCTGTAACCTCATATGTTTTTGTTCCAATTTTCCACTGGACCACAGTGGAGAGATTCTAGAGATTGTCACACTGAGCTGAAGTGAAACAGCTGCACATAAATTAGGTACTAACAAAAGTCTTTTGGTCAGTTTATAAATGCAGGAAGGGCCATTAGTTTCAAAGGTAGGGACTCACATGTGCATGTGGGAGGACTGGCCAAAAAAAAGTACAACATAGAGGCAAATGTGCGCGCGGTTGCGTAGTGCGTAGCTCGCCCACCACTGCATGGGCTTGCTTGCTGTGCGCGTAACCATTGATTGACAGCATGACAAAGCTGAAGCTCGAACTTGATTGGTCGGCAGCGACCGGCGCTTTTTGGAATAACATGGGGGTCTATGAGAGGAAGGCGGAGCTCATGAATAAATTTTCATATCGCGTTATACTAACTTTATATTATAGTATCGAACTAGACTAACACATTTAAGCTTTGTTAAAAAATTATACATAAATTGAAAACAAACGGAAACTCCAGACAGCAGCTTTAAATGGCTGGGATGTAACACTGTCATTTCCATTAAAAATGAATGTATAAAGTCCCAATCTCTCTCTCCACCCACACTTATGCTATTCTCTGCAGCTCGAGCACACCAGCTCACCTAGACTGCAAAACTACTCCATGTTAAGTTGTACTGTTGCAGAAATTCAGCAATACATATTCAAACCAGACACCTATTCTGAAAAATAATGACACAGAATGTCTTTCCCTGCATGTTAACAGGATCGTTTTCAAAAGTTTCTTTTGTATGAAATCCTGAAAGTCTGAATCCATGATTTTAAACTGTCATCAGTACGATGCAGTTTCAAATTGGAAATGCTCAGCCATGGAGAAGATTCCTTATTTTGCTAATGGCTTCTCTTCCAGCATATAAACAACACCATATGGACATTTTCATGAGGTAAAAATACCAAATGAATAAATAAAAAAATTTAAAAAAGACAGATTTTCACTCAAGGGGGGTTAAAAGCAATTGTTCTGCAACTCTAAGTAGCCTTAGGTTGGAGAACATGCAGAGAAGTTTTGAAATTCATCCAGGTTCACATCTTTGAAAACAAATAAAAGCACCCTAAAATCAACTGATTACTTGACAGGTAGACAATGCAGTGATGCTAGTACTGATATAACAGCTGCTACTAGGAAGGCTGCCACTACTGTAACTAGAAACAGTTCACAATCCTGAGCTGTCTTTGTTCCCGAATAAAATAAATTTTAATCTCTCAAGCATCAACTACTTCTACATTTTCACTGCAACTTCAACATCCTGTCATTTTCACAGCACAAGCACATTTTTTAAATATGCAAGCTTTGCTCACACTCATTCAGAACACTGTGAGGATTAGTAATAGACAAATAAGACACAAGGCTGACAGGATGAAGCTTTGTTAGAATAGCAGGTCCAAGCTGTGAGAAGGTTGTTTATCCACCATGGCAGGTCTGATGTGATTGTAGAAGGAAATGCAGAAATGTAGACAGTATTGAAGACTCCTTTTACAGTCCTTGTTGATGGAACAAGTCTATTCTTTTCTGAGAGGATTTGCACAGAACATCATGCTGGTGAGGCTGAAGCTACTCGACAGACAATGGAGGCATTTCAGAGGCATCTGAATGACGCTCCTTCTGTCCTTAAGTTGATGTTAAATCAGGACATAGAGCTGGATCACAAGCAGAAATATCAGTAAGTTACCTTCCTTGATTTGATTTATTTGGATCCCCATTAGCTGTGGCAATGCCAAAGTTATTCTTCCTGGGGTCTTCCTGATTCATTAAAGCAGGATGATCAGCTTCAGTGGTACAGAAGGTGATCAATTTCCTACTAAGACTGAAGGTATTACAATAATCAAATCATCTCTGTAGTTAAACTCCTTGCCTCTGCAGATATCGGAACATGTTGACATTTCCAGCGTGTCCTTACTTTCTGCTTTGCATTAAACTTTTTTTTCCCCCAACTCAGCTGACTCAGAATGTTGTTATTGACGTCTTTGATGAGTTAATTACGCATTTGCATAAAGGTCACTTCAACAGTGACTCACTAAAGTGTACAGTAGGGGGTCTACCCCCCGACGCCTTCCTCTACACACCTCTCCTCCTCTAACTGCATGCTGGAGTGTATTTCATGTCACCCTAAACAGATTGTTCCCTCCATAGGTGTTGAGATTATCCAATGTAGCAGGTGGTTAAAGGTCTTTTCCATGAGTTCATGAGATTGAGTGACGCATGCTGGTAAGTTCATCAGTTGGAATAAACCAGCAGTGCTTATATAACATAATAATAGACCCTCCAGAAAAACGCGATTATGCGATCGCATGAATTCCCGCATTAATCATGCGGGGGTCAATTATTTCCCGCTTGATTTCACAATTTCCGCATAAAATGAGAAAACTATAACCAATATAAATGGAGTTGTGAGTGAGTTTTTATGTGACGCCCGGCCTGACGTCATCAGTTCGCGCATTCACACACACACTAGAAGCACAAGCTGATGCAGAGTGCCGCGCCAGTGTTGCCAACTTAGTGACTTTTTCGCTAAATCTAGCGACTTTCCAAAGCGTCCTAGCGACTTTTTTTGTCAAAAGCCACTAGCCATAAATCTAGCGACTTTTCCGCCATTTTGGAGACTGACAGGAAAACTCAGATCATTCTGCAGTTACTGTTTTCAACAAGCAGCAGGTGCTGCTGTGAGCTTCTCCCCCTCCCAAAGCACAGGCTGTCAGTCCAGTAACCCCGCAGCAGTCCCTGTGTATGATTAGAGGACACATCCCTCCACGGCCAGACGGCAGGTGAATCGCGCATATTTGTGCATATTTTACAACTATTTGCATACTTTGCAACTTTCTGCAATTTCCCTGCATAAAATGGCATAAAAACCCCGCATATTTATTCGCATAATCAAGGATTTTAGCCCGCATAATCAAGGATTTTAGCCCGCATAATCAAGGATTTTTGCCCGCGTTTTTCTGGAGGGTCTATAACAAGAACCGTGTAATATATGCATGTTTAGGTACTAGATGTTTAGATTCTTATCCATCATGTAGTGCCATCAAAGAGGTTTTCAATTCATTCCGAAGCATTACAGACCGCAATAAAAAAGTAGAAAGAGTCTACAAGCAACAACTGTACATCAATAAGCACTATTGAGTAGTAGTAACGGTACAAGTGATTTCAAAGCAATTAGACCAGCAATCGTAGTCAGTCGAGGCATGACTGTCGACACACTAACGCAGTGTGGATAGAGATGTAGCAAGACTCAGTATCTAAAGAGACCTTTTTAGCTTCAGGAAAATTAAAAAAACAATTGCCAAAGTGTAAAAATTAACCTCTTTTGTTTACCCACATGTGCTGCAAATGCTAGCATGTCTAGCTAACTAGCTAGAAACACATGGCATGGCATTTTTACACATATGTTTTGCAGATATCTGTTGTTTACTGATGTTACTTTTATAAGTTCTGTGATTTCTCATTACAGATATCTACATTTCACTTTCAGATATTTACAGTTTAAGTCTGGAACTCCAGCAAACTGTAATTACAGATATCTTAAAGGATATTTCAGATTTATGTACTTACCTCTGAAGCTACAGTAACTGTAACTGAAACCACTTATAATGTGTTGTTTTATTGCCATGCCAGAGCAGCCTGAGGCCAAAGTTCTGAAATTTTGTTTTTACCATAAGTCTCTAATGAACAAAGCTTTTCAAGAACTGCCTGCTGATAAGCTCTTCCTATTTCACGGCATTTTCTAACTATCTTATCCACCATAATTTTTGTTGCACAAACATCCAATTAGAAGTTTTGTAAGAGGAATGTCACGTGCAATATTTTAGGCGAGTCATAATGACATTTGAGATATCGGCAACTATTATTTTGACTAGTCCAAACTGAGTTACAGACAACTGTAACTGTTGTTTTGACTGGTCAGAATGATGTTAGAGATTTCTGAAATTGAAATTATGGCTTATCATAGTGTAATTAGGAATTTTAATTCCAGATAGTCAAACTCCACTAATGCTGAATTTTAAAATGTCTTGACATTGGACACAGGTAAACAGCCTGTATGGCATTAGTTCTAGAATACCAGCAATATATTACATGTAGCTCATATATGTAAGTTGAAAGGTTAAAACATGAATAAAACAATGCTTTAGTTATATATAAATGCCATATGGTAAACGTGGGCTACTCTGCACTACAACTAAACTGTCTTTTATGTGACTGGTTGGTAATGGTTTGCCTTCACATGCTGGCAGTAATGTTCACTGGTGGTCAAACACCACAGTTATGTTTGCCATATATGGCATTTTTAACAGTAACAGTTTCATTCGTCGTTTTCTGGCAGTCACTTGTAGTTAACTTTAGTCAATGTTGCCATAAAATTTGTAGTAAGGCTGTATTTTTATTTGCAAATCTGTGGTGAACTTTTCTTACATTATGTTTCATGTCATTTTTATGAAAGAAAGATTACTTTTCAGTTATGGTGCTTTCATTGTTTGTGGTTATGAGTTTGAAACTGCTGTTCGGCTGGTGGTCTATGCTCGCGTTAGGTTTTTCTCACAATCCAAACACAAGCATGACAGTGGAAATGGTGGTTCAGAATTAACCACGGGCGTGAATGTGAGCACAAAGGGTCATCTGTGTTGGCACTGCAATGAAATGGTGACTTGTCCACAGTGTCAGCTTGCTGCTTCATTACCTCTGTATAGCTAATCCATGGGCTTTTGTACAAAGTTAGCCAAAAACCCACCACCGGTTTTCCACAAATATCATCTAAAAACACAATCTTGTTCCAAATTTGTGGCAATATTGCCCAAGCTGACCTAGAACTGTCTGCCAAAAATCTAAATTACGTATGAAAATATGACTTTGCTGCAAACCTGTGGAAGCAATGCCAAAGATTAACCACAACTGTTTGTCAGTAACCTAAAGTTTTGCAAAAATGTGTCAGAATAGTTTTAAAGTGCATATGTAGTGTGCAGGAACAGAAAGGTAAGGCTTTCAATTGGTCAACAAATCTTTAGGAATAATTCTGATCATTTTTCAGAATAGTAATGGTGAATACACAGAAGCTAGAAAGAGACCAAACGAAAAAAATAATAATTAAAAAAACTGACCCAGCTGAGTTCTTCACAGTGTGGGCCGCTGTAAATCTGGGTTAGGACAGCCTGCAGGGCATGAAGTGATGCTGAGTTTTGGGGGGACTTCAGAGCATGAATGCAATCAGAATAACAGCTCAACACCCACAGCTAGCCAAAGGGGTACACACACAGAAACCATACCTGAGAGGAGGGAATAGAGAAAAGAACACAGCAAACACAGAGAAAGAGAGAGATCACTGCATGCTGGAGAAGGAAAAACAGCAAACTGGGAATATGGGTCAAGGATGCAGACGCAGCGTTTCAAACAAGAGTGACAAATCGTTAAACCTTAGCTGCACATTTGCACCATGAGAAACACCATCAACGATTCACAGGAAGTTCATTAATTTCTGACAGAGCCCAGAGACCAGAGAGACGCGGTCGATGTCAACAATCAGTCAGCTGAGAAGTTGTCCTCAGCTGAACTTTTCTCAGCAATTAGATGTCAACTGCCAGTCAGAGTTGGTGTTTTTTCCTCACACAGATGTGAGGAAGTTTCATGAACAACAGTGACTGGTTATGTGGAAACACCCTTTCAGATCAGCTGGACAAATACATTGTTTAAATGCAACCAAACAATGAAAAAGCTAATAGGGAGAAGGCGTGCATGCGATTTTGTAAAATATAACATACTGTTTAAGAGCTGCTATGATACTTAAAGCTACATTCATTAAAAATGCATTTATGTTTGTTAAAGGACATAACAATTTTAGAATTTGTTGTGTGTTGTGTCCATGCTTTAGCTAATCAGATTTTCATAAAAACTATGTTACAACAGTGTGGTGTTCCATTTAAGCCATTTTTATTTACAAAGCGATTACTTTCATGGAGAAAACTTCTAAATAGTAGAACTGATACACAAAGATGAGTCCTATCTATGACTGTAGAGAGACTTTAAACCAGCTGTGTAGCTTTAACAAACTAGCGACATATACTCCAATCATTCTGTGATGTGTTCGTGTGACAGATCAGACTGATTGATCTCAAATTTGCCAATGATCTTAAGGTGTTTGTTATTTTTCTCCATATGTCACTTGGCTAAACTTAAAACCACAGCACTTTTGTTGCAACTATTATTATTCTGTTATAATAGAAAAAACACACCGGGGTATTTGTACTTTTTAACAAGTAATTGCAAATATTTGTGGGCTGCACTAAGCTCAGGTTGCAGCTATGGTACCCTTAGTGTAATATGTAGATAGTAGGAAAATAGAATGCCGCATTAAGCACATGCCAAAAATGGCTACTACCCACAATCAATATCAAATGAGTCTGACCATTTTTTTTCAAATGCTCCAGTATTGATGAATTTAAGTTATGAAGGCTCAAAATAAGGGGATCAAGATGAAACATTCTGAACCAGCCAGGACATTTGCACAACACACACACACACAATGTATTTCTGTTCATGTCCATTTCTGCTGTTGTCCTTCCTCTAAAATTCTCTTCATGTTCATCCTGGACACATCAACAACAACACATAATTGTAACGTTTAACATTTTAGCGACTCCTTTATGTCACAATCAAAGTTTTGCCTGTTTATCAGTCTTTGAACAGGACCTTTCAGAAACCGTAGTCATACCTAAAATCTCAAGCCAAATTTGACGGTGACAAATATTTCAGTAGGATGTCAGCTTCATGTAGACATGAATGACGTGATGCTTATGATCAGAAACAAGCTGCTGACTCTCAAATACAAGTCTAAATTATTGTCCCCCCCCCCCCCCACACACACACACACTTTCACTTTTGAGTTTTCTTTTATTTATTCAGTTTATACAGTACTGTAAAAAGCAAAACAGGTTTTGCATTGTAATACTTCACAAAGACTTGCTTAGCTCTTGAGGGATTGAAGCATAACTATAAACAGAATTTTAAAAAAAAAGATAGAATCAGATAAAAATCTGAGACAAATAAACCATAACTGAAATCTAGAGAACAAAAGTAGGTCTTAAGGTACTTCTTTTAGGCATCAGTAGACTCAGATTGTCTAAGGACTAACTAAGGAGAACTAAGGAGCCTCTACAGAAAGAACTCTGTCCCCAGTTCATGAGTCTCACGGTCTGATGCTGCTGTAAGGGGTAAAAGTTCTGGGATAAAGTAGGGGTGAGACCACAGACGGCAAGGACAGAGGATATGTGGTCCTGTTTTGTAGAACTTATTACTGACCAGGCAGCAGCGTTTTGAATTAGCTGTAAACAGGTGATGGTCGTCTGAGATGTACCCGGGCAGAAGACATTACAGCAGTCTAGCCTGGATGATATTAATGGAAATGCTAAAAGGCTGCAAATAAAACACCTAGGTTCTTGGCATGCGGTCTCACGCAGACTGAGAGGCAGTGACGGAGGTATGATGGGGGAGGGAGGCAGTGAACAGGATCTTTGTCTGTCCTCATTTAACTGAAGGAAGTTATGAGCCAACCAGTCTTTAATATCACGGAGACAGTTTTGCAATTGAATTACACTGGCCTGATTTTGGAGGAGATAGATCTGTCTTTCATCTACCTCTGTCTGTTAAAGGTAATCAATGAAGTCAGGGAGAGCGCTTCTCATTTTAACACTTTCTCGGAGTGTGTATATTAAAGGCACTTCTTTCTAATAAAGGAGCTGATGATAATATCAGTATTAATCAGTCTGTAATTAGCAAAAGGTTCATATGCTCACAGCTGAACTGTTCACCAGAGTAGCTAACATTATCCTAATGAAAGATACATATTCACACACATATGAGTGTAGTATATGGGAGAGGTGCCATAAAAATCATTTTATAATCTCATCATTTAATTTGTCATTTGTGTTTACATTTTATTAAAATATGTTTTTAGCACACTATATTTTGCCGATCTCTTGTGAAGTACTTTGAAACTGCATTTACTTTGTTTGAAAAGTGCTACATAAATAAAGTCTTACTAATTGAAATAATCTATATCGACAATACATAGTAAAGGATTTTAGTGGAATCTATATATCTTTTCTTGTTGACTTAATATCAATATATATTTTAAGTTAAATTAACTTATTTTCCATCATATACTTAGAATTTAACACTGTCTCTCTTCAGCTGTATACCTATAATAAAAGGCAAAAAAGACCCAAAATAATCTTTATTTAAAAAAATAAATTAAAAAAGTCTAACAACTCAAAGTGGAGGCTTTTCTTGTTGGTGTTTGTGATTTTCTTGGTTCTTTTTCCTGCCGCAGGAAAATCAGAAATTACAGTGGAGTCACAGAGTCAACAGAGTCCTGTTGCATCAGCAGTCACAAGCAGTGCTTTTAAACTCATGCATTGTTCATTGTACTGAAAAGACCCTTTACCCCTTCTGGTCCAACTTTTCAACTAAGGCTAAGCTGAGAGTCGATTTCCAATCAAAGTTTCAATTAGGATATCTCAAAGGCTGTAATCTTGAGTATATCCTATGCAGCACATCTGAACCAGGGTTTAAACTGTCATTCTACTAATTTTCAGTCCTCTTTGTGCGACGATTACAATGTTGATGGAATCTCATGTGTTACACATACAGGGGGTTTCGCCATAAGTCAGCACTCCAGTGAAAATGTAAACAAAGTCCTTATGTGCATCACGATATCGATCAGTTCTTCATGAATACCAATGACTTTCATGCATGTGTGAGTCATTTTGCAAGCTACAAGTTCGCGAATGTAGCACAGTCCAAGGTGGCGTACAACCGGCGAATGTAAACAAAGCCATCTTGTAGCGCTGCGTGACAACGTCTTCGTCCACTCCGCTCACCAACTAGCTCCACGTAACCAGTTCTGACATAACGACAAAACGCCGTCCGTCGTAAACCGAGGACCCCCTGTATTACACAATGAATATGTAACTGAAGCTTGACTTTGAAAAATGCTATCCATCCATTTTCTTCTGCTTATCCAGGGTCAGGTTTCGATGACAGCAGGCTCAGTAGCTCATTAAAGACTATCCATTCTCCTAGTAGACTTGCCAAGCTCCTCCTGACAGATCCCAAGGTCTTCCCAGGCCAGATGAGATATGTGATCCCTGCAGCAAGTTCAAGGTATAACCTGGGTTCTCCTCCCAGTTGGAGGAACATCCTAATCAGATACTCGGGCCGCCTCAGGAGATTCCTCTTGACACAACGGAGCAGCGACTCTTTGCCTACCAAAGAACTGCAACCACATTCTGGTGGAGGGGTTTGTGTGTCTCCGTGATCCTAGCAGCTATATTATCAGGACCAATAGCCTCTGGCATCACTAAACTGGTTCTGGGGGAGAAACCAGACAAAGAATGATTCAAGGAACCCCCACTGAACTGGCAAAAAGGGAGCTTTGATACCTCGGTATAGAGAGATCGGGCCCAGGAGGGGAGCTAACTGGGGAACATCTGGTTGCAAAGTCTTAATCCCTGAGACTCGCTTAGATCATGGAGTCACCATCCAGTGGGTCTACTACCTGCTGGGATGGGTGTAGTTGTTCAGCTTATAAGCATTCAACCCACACATAGAGCCATCGCTGGGGGTGATGCACTGCTGGCTGGTTGGAGGACTAAGTGTGTCTCCGCAGCCTCTATGTTGGTTGACTTGATATCTCTTAAATTTACTAGACTTGCTTTCAGAAGTTCAGTTAACAGCATTTCCACAACAGCTCATAAAAACATTTGAGCCAACAGTTTCAAACACGATCAATACAGCTAAAGAACTGTCTTTTTGTATACTTAATTTGGATATTTAGGTGAAATATGAAGTCCTGTTTAATAAGGTTTGTTTTTAAAAGATAAATTCTCTCAGCAGCAAGTGAATTCTGACGTATTATTAGTTGAGCCAGGTAATTACATAACAATAACACTGTACTGTAAGTTAGTGATGTATATAAGCAGTACAGTGGTGGTTGAAATGACTCATGCCATGAGTCTAACCTCAACAATCACTTAATCTCATATCATGAGTGTATGGAGACAGAATGGCAATCTTGACATCAAATAAGTCAGGGATGTCAAACTCATTCCACAAAGGGCCGGTGTGGCTGCAGGTTTTTGTTCCAACTAAGCAGCATCACACCAGACCTGACTCATTTAATCAACCGATCCCAGTCTCCAGACAGGTGATTGGTCAGACTGTGTGCTCCAGGCTACAGCATTTAGTTCCAACATATCTACAGCACATAGTCTGACCAATCACCTGTCTGGAGACTGAGATTGGTTGATTAAATGAGTCAGGTCTGGTGTGATGCTGCTTAGTTGGAACAAAAACCTGCAGCCACACCGGCCCTTTGTGGAATGAGTTTGACATCCCTGAAATAAGTTATTTCTCACATCTGCACACATGAGAGAATTGGTAAAAATCACAATAAAATGTGAGCTGGATCAGTAGTATCAGGTCATACTTCACTGTGCTGTTGGACTGTGTCCTCCGACTGTGATAAAAGTTCTTCCCAGCAAATAGACTTCATAGGGACTTGTGGATATCAAATCTATCTCTGAAGGACAGACAACAGCGGTGAGCTGAGGGCAGAGGCAGGAACATCTCCTGCTGTCCTCTATAAATATAGGACCTCTTCAAGTCACTAGTTCTCTCAAGAAACCACAGTTTCAGAAACAGCTCAGTTCTCAAGGTAAACCTGTTGGCAACAATACACAATACAGGAAACCCGAGTTTACCTTTTGTCATTGTCTGATATGTTGACGCCCATTGTGCAGCATGTGTATGTGCCATGAGAAGGCATTTAGTTGAAAAGAAAAAAAAAACAGCAGTGACTTTTCTATCAAATAACTCAGTAAAATCAGGACACAGAGATATGCTATGTGAGTATTTAAGGTGAGAAAATGGTGGCAGTTTTGTTTTGGAGGCAGAATAGAACAAAATCTCAAGCCTTCATTCACAGCAATAAAACATAAATGTCCAAAATGCAAAGGAAAATTTTTATTTTACCCCATTTTCTTTATTATACATTTACATAAATCGGTCTTAATTTAAAAAATAAAATCTTGTCTGTGTTTTAAAGGTACAACTTTTCATAAAACGATTACAAAATAATTGAATGGAAGTAATTAACTGAGGAAGTTTCCTGGTGATATCTAGTAGTTAAAATTATTATCCATAAAATGAAGTTTCTAATAAAAATGTTGAATATTATGTGATTTCTGGAGTGATAAAAAGAAATATCTGAAATCTCCTCTATAAAGACATTCGACTCTAAATTCTCAGCAAAATTAAACAAGTCTTCTGAACCTGGCTTGATCCATTATTCATATTTCTTTTGTAAAATAGATGGAAATTGGTGCATATTTTGGAAAGATAATGTGTAATTTACATATTTAAACACAACATTGCTGGAAACTTGTAATGAAAAAAAGAATTGACTTAATCTACGCAATCAACTAGGGAACTTTGATGGGACTATCTATCAGTATATTGACCTGTAGCGTCTTTCTTTGAACTGAGTGTGATTCACTCTTTATAGGAATTATACTATTACCTGTGTATGTCTTTAGAAGGCATACAATGGAGAAATTGGGAAAAGAAAAAGTAAAAGTTCCCATAAATCAGTTTAGAAACCACCAAAGCTAGTTCAGCATATTTTCAATGGTGCCAATTTGACTAAATGTTGGGTATAAGAGGGCATCAGCTGTCTGTGGGTGGGCCCAGTGTAGCCTCACTTTTGTTTGATCAATACGATATAATGAACAAGGTAATGGTTTTGTTGTCTAATGTGCAGAATTTGACTACATGTACTTAATAAAGTGCTTAATATTGAAATAACAGACAAAAAGTGTATCGGCTGCTTTGAATTTTGAAACATAAAAGCATTAGGATCTACAAAAGGCTCCCGAGTGAGTCCTTAAACTGCTTAAAGATTGAACAAATCGCCAGCAAAACACAATAAATCAAGGACTGGCTTTTCTTGTAAAAAGAAAACGTATTCAGCAGCTCTTTTCTCCTCTACATTCGACGTATCATGGTAATTTGCTGAGCTGCGTTCGTGTGAGGTGTGTAGTAAAGAGAACAATGCTCAAGTCAGAAGTTTTCTCCAAACAAGTGCCGTGCCTCGGAGGAATTCTCCTCTTGTCCTTGAGAGGCATCATGGAGTGTGACTTAAAGACTTTTTGTTCCTCCTCCGCTCCTTCTCTTCACCCCTCCTCCTCTCCTCCATGCCTCACTGTCTTCTTCTGTCTTTCTCCCTCCTGTCTTTTCTCCTCCTCCCACTACTTCTCGGTCGCCGGAGGGGGGTCTCTCCACGCTCTGATTGGTTTTATTGGCAGCGGTTCAGTCGTGGAGGATGCCGGGATGGCTCTTGATGTCATGCTTGATAAAGATGGATCAGCACATAACATTAGGCAAAGCAGTTCTCTTTTCCAACTCATTAAAAAGACAACATTCGATGAGAATAGGAACATCCTCTGGTGTCAGGGAGATTCATGTTGAGTTATTCATCTACTAACTGTGTTTTAGGCTCGTCGTCAGGCGATGTGCTTTTAAAACATCACAAGTCCCGGCAGCGCTGCTCCTGTGAATGAATTTCGATGTACATATTTTATTAAAGGGACACTTTTGCATGTGACCCATATCCACGTGTCTCCCAGTATCTGCCATGATGAATGAACAAGGCTTTGCAGCTCTACTGGGAACTGTTTGCATGCCAGAGTAGCGCGACAGAAATGGTTAAACCTCTGAAGCAGTCCGACCTTATAAGATGTGACATACTACAGTGAGTGAGTCCGTTCTTGGAAGCTCTCAACACATCACATTTTCCATTTCTACGATAAATAAGTCGTCACTGTTTTCTTATTCTGCCTTCCAAAGACAGAGAGGACGAACTACAGAAGCGGTGCAGTCGGAAGGAAAGCGTTTAAAGATTGTGCTGCGCCCTTCGTTTGCGGGATCTTCACAAAGTAAAAGTGGAAACGTATCTCTACAAACCAAATGTGGTGCTTCACATTTCTCATCCTTTTCAAGTAGTTTGAGAAAATAAACTTTACTTTTACTATTTAGCTCAAAGAAATAAAATGTAGCCTATCTACGTTATGCTTGCTGTCCATCAGTCTGCAAGATATCAATATTTATATTCAAATAATATATTAAATGGATTTAAAATGTGCTTCATGAATATTTCATTTCAAAAGTATCTTATATTGTCAAACTAAATGAATTCAACAAGAGTCAAAAAGTGAAATAAAAAGCAGTAACCGGACTGCTAAGCTAGCCAGACTTTACCAAGAGCTACTACTCACTGCTGTTCCTATTGGATATAATGAATAACCAATAGAATTAACAGGCTAATTTATCAGAAAAAATACTTCTAGCTCAAAGGTAATGGGAGAAAAGCTTCAGTCAAGCTGAGAACATCTGGAAATAAACCCAAATTAACAAGTGCAGTTTCTGGAGCTATACGGATGAAGAGAGAAGTTCAGCATCAAATTGCAAGCTCCAGCTTTGAACCCTGATCAACAAGTAAACAAACCCAAGAGACATGTCTCAGTTTTGCCCTTCAAATTTAAAAACACACTAAGTATGAATTTGATCATTTGAAGAACAATGCCAGAGTGTGACTGACCCCTCTTAAGCCAACACAGTAACACAACTGCAAGCTTTGACTGCCGAACAACACCTGTTTCAAAACCCAACGATGTGTGATGACTAAAACCAGAAAGAGCTAAACATTACACTAATTTTAAAGGTTTTCTAAACAACCTTTCAGAACCACTAAATGCCATTAGAGTATCAGACCAAAACAAACATTCACACCTACAGCCAACAAAAATAATCCATCCACAATCATTAGCTCACACTAGCAATGTAAAACTTCACCTGTTTCTCCTTCTTGATTCCTTGTTTAATCAGTCTGTTGGATTCAAGTGAACCCGTCTGTGGAAACAGACATACAGAGACTGGAGTGGAACAGACATGAACGGAGGAGAGTCTCAAAATAGCCACATATTAAACTAAAATGAAATTAGTGCATAAAAGCAAGGTTAAAACATCAATTAAATGATTTCTTTTCAAATTTGATTGATTTTTTGCAGTACGGATTGTTACAACTGTGGTTGTATACGCGTAGTTTTTTCTGTGCTCTGTGTGTGTCTCCTTTGGTTTGCACCATCCAATATTCAAATAGAGCTGTGCTGTGCCACCGCTGGGATTCCAACCAGCACACACATCCATCACAACTTATTTGTATAGTAGAGAGCAATTCACGTTTTTAGGGTAACCACTGTTCTTTTCATGTTTAAGATAAGATAGGGAGGTGAGACTGTTTTTCTTTTCGGCCAGTCTTACTCAACAGAATGGCAGGGTTTTTGGTTGTTATTTTGGTTGTGCTCACTCTGAATTTAAGTTAAACATTACCACTGCTTTGTTTTTGTTCAAACCACATTTTTGTTTAGCACTTCACATTTATTGTCAAAAAACTATCAATTTCTATGAGAAAATGCATTTTGTGGATGCTTGGAACCAGTGAAGGATGGAACTTCATGTTGCTTTCAAGCATCCCCTAGGCTGGGCGTAAAACTGATGAATGCTAGACTACATTTAGGTTTATTTCATGTGGTTTAGGAGGTAATAATAATGGATTTTATTTATAAAGCACATTACATTTGTAGACAAATCTCAATGTGCACAATCAAGAAGACAATAAAAACAGTGATAAAAACCATATAATATAATTTAAAAGTTTAAATACAGTAAAAGCAATAACCATAAAAATCAATCAGAAAAGACAGTGCGAAATAAAAAGGTTTTCACCCCTTTTTTAAATGAATCCAACGTCTGTGGAGCCCTGAGGTGGTCGGGGAGGGCGTTCCACAGACGGGGAGCAGCAGCCTCAAAGGCCCTGTCGCCCATGGTCCTGAGCCGAGTCCTGGGCGGGCGCAGGCGGTGTAGTTGGCGCCCGCCAATCCCTCTCAGATTGTCTGTAGGTGCAGAGAGGACCAACAGTTTCAAAGGGAGGGACCCACATGCACTAGCATGGATGCATAGCTACCAAAACACAGAATGGAGAAGCTCAGATACACACAAAGAGTGTTGCTTCTGCTAAAGATATATTCACTATATCTTTATATAGCAGTTAGCTATTGAAATAATTCCATATTTGTGCTCAGAGTCGTGCATATTGTGCCTTTAAAGCTTCTGCAATGGCTACCTGTCTGCTTCAGAATTGATTTTGGGAACTTTTATTGGTTTGTAAAAATCTTAATTGTCTTGCTCCTGACTATCATATTTTGTTTTGATTTGTTTTTTAACTAGGACCTTCAGATCTTCTGGTAGTGGCCTTTTAATTATTCCCAAAGCCAAAACAAAAACCCACAGTGAGGCATCCAGCTCGTTATTATGGCCTACTTCTCTGGAACAGCCTTCCTGAAGACCCGAGGGCAGCAGAGAGTGTTAATATTTTCAAAAGCACACTCAAGAACTACCTTTTTAATCTGGCTTTAAATAGCATTTTTTGTACTCTGCTCAAAAAAATTAAAGGAACACTTTTTAATCTAAGTATTGCATCAAATCAGTCAAACATGTGGGATACTGATCTTGTCAAGTAAGTAACTGAGGGGCTTTTTAGTCAGTTTCAGCTGCTTTGGTGTTCATAAAATTAACAACAGATGCACTAGAGGGGTAACAATGAGACAACCCCCAAAACAGGATTGGTTTTACACATGAAGGCCACTGACATTTTTTTTTCCCCTTCTTGTGTTTTCTGACTTTTTCACTAGTTTTGCATTTGGCTAGGGTAAGTGTCACTTCTGGTAGCATGAGGCGATACCTGGACCCCACAGAGGTTGCAGAGGCAGCCTCACTCCTCCACAATGGCACATCAATACATGCCATTGCCAGAAGGTTTGCTGTGTTGCCCAGCACAGTCTCAAGCACATGGAGGAGGTTCCAGGAGACAGGCAGTTACTCAAGGAGAGCTGGACAGGGCTGCAGAAGGTCCTCAACCCATCAGCAGGACAGGTATCTGCTCCTTTGTGCAAGGAGGACCAGGATGAGCACTGCAATAGCTCTACACAATGACCTCCAGCAGACCACTGGTGTGAATGTCTCTGATCAAACAATCAGAAAGAAATGTAATGAGAGTGGTCTGAGGGCCCAGCATCCTCTAGTGGGTCCTGTGCTCGCTGACCGGCACCGTAGCGCTTGATTAGCTTTTGCCATAGAACACAGGAATTGGCAGGTCTGCCAATGGCGCCTTTTGCTTTTCACAGATGAGAGCAGGTTCATCGTGAGCACATGTGACAGACATGGAAAGGTCTGGAGAAGCCGTGGAGAATGTTATGCTGCCTGTAACATTGTTCAGCATGACCGGTTTGGTGGTGGGTCAATGATGGTCTGGGGAGGCATATCCATGGAGGGACACACAGACCTCTACAGGCTGGACAATGGCACTCTGACTGCCATTAGGTATCAGGATGAAATCCTTGGATCCATTGTCAGACCCTACACTGGTGCAGTGGTCCTGGGTTCCTTCTGGTGCACAACAATGCCTGACCTCATGTGGTAAGAGAACTCATGCAGTTCCTGGAGGATGAAGGAATTGACACCATTGACTGGCCCCAATACTCACCTGACCTGAATCCAATAGAACACCTTTGGAACATTATGTTTTGTTCCGTCCAACACCATCAGGTTGCTCCTCAGACTGTCCAGGAGCTCAGTGATGCCCTGGTCCAGTTCTGGGAGGAGATACCCCAGGACACCATCTGTCGTCTCATTCAGAGCTTGTCCCGGCATCGTCAGTCATGCATACAAGCACATGGAGGCCATACAAACTACTGAATACCATTGTGAGTTGCTGCCAACGAATTTCAGAAAGATGGACCAGCCTGCCACGTCAGTTTTTCACTTTGATTTTGGGGTGTCTTGAATTTAGCCCTCCTGGGGGGTTGATAATTTTCATTCCCATCAAACAATGTGGCATCTTTTCATTCCTAACACATTATCCAGTCCATATCAATGCTAATATCCAGTTTGTTTTTTCCCCGCATTGAAATATATGTTTTCAAAGTGTTCCTTTAATTTTTTTGAGCAGTGTATTTCTTGGTCTAATAATGCACACAGTTTAGATGTTTTATCTTTTTTTCACACTTCATTTCTCTGTTATGGCCTTATTTTGCTTTTCTGAATTAGTGACTTATCTTGCCTCTGTTGTTGAAAATTCAGGAGTTTGTGAGTGATAATCTTTTCTCAGTTCCTCATTACCTGTATTTATTTCATTCATACTATAATTGCTTTGTGCATGGATGAGTGAATGGGTGGGTGGGGGTATTGTTTTTATTTCACAAAGCTATCTGTCTTGCATTCAGTTTGTATGTGAAGTCTTGAATAAATAAAGTGTGATTGATTGATTGAATTAACTTGAGCATCAGGGTGATACAGATTTCTTGTTTGGGATCTGATGTATGAGTCAGCGGTCTCAGCATGAGGGCTGTGTATTTTGACGATTTTTATCCGATAAAACAGAAGCTAAAAAGTCAGCTAACACTCTGGAACAGCTATGTTGTTGATTTTATCTGGGCTTGGTTTGGACTCACTTGCTTTGACCCAATTCAGACCAAGTCTGAAAATCACTTCAGTTTGGCAAGGTTAAGAGAAGAAAAGAAGGGTCCGGTGGGATTGGCAAGACACTGTATCCATCTGAAAGAAGTGGCCGAGGTGTTTTCAGCAGCAGACGGAAGCAGTTAGGAAGCCAGAGCAGGGCTGAGAGGTTGTTTGGCACTTGATGATCGAGTAGGAGGGGGGCCTGTCCTTTACAACATGTGGGATGCGTGGTTCAAATAGTGTTACTGCACTGCAATTGATGAAGAGATGTCCACCACCCACTAAGGAGGAGAGATGAAGAGAGAGAGAGAGAGAGAGAGAGAGAGAGAGAGAGAGAGAGAAGGAGGGAGAGTTTACCACCCCCAACAAATTGATGTTAGGCTGTCCACTATCCATCAAAATCCCAAGGAAGGAGGACAGGAAGCTGTCCGTTTTGACTGTATACATCATCCTGTCTGATTACTGAGCATTTCCTTTATGACTTAACATTCTCCTGCTTATTGAAGCCTTTACAAAGTCCAAACTCAAGTAACTTTTTTTATTATCCAATTGCTTAAAAAAGGAGGGAGAAAAGCCTCCACAGTTTTCCTATCAGTGGGTGCAGCTGAGGCGCAGACTGTCAATAAAAGGGCTGAGAGAGCCAGCATGGAGAATAGCATCTACCACCCACTGAAGCTCCACAGGAACGCAGCTATTTGAGTGCAACAGCTCCAATCAACACCTATTTAAAGACTGTAGAACACAGAGTGTGGGTTAGTCTGTGACGGTGCTGTGTACTAGATACGAAAAAATATTTGTCTCCTAAACCTGTAGAGGCAAGTCAGAGGAAGGTAATGTGTGTGATAATTAGCCACAGATATGAAAGAATACAACAGTGTTCTATATTAACCAAAAGGAAAGAGTATTGATAAACAATTAAGAGCAGAAATCTTTAAACCTGTGTGCATTCATGTGACTGAATCAAGTGAAATCTACACATGCTTGCCTGATCATTAGCATTAATTACGACTAATCTCATTCTCAGTAAGTTGAAATGCATCTGTGGCCATGGCAACCCAATTCCAAATGGTGAGTGGCGGCGAGGCCCGCTGTCTCTCCACTTCCCCCAGCAGTCATTGTGATTTGTGGAGCAATTACCACACAGCCAGAGGAGAAGGAGCACTTCAGCGAGACAAGTCGGTGTCCCGCCTAATGCGTGACATCCTCCCGGTGTCGTGATGGCAAGGACCAGAATCTGGAGCGGAAATTACACCGCATGTTATGTTAGAGCCCAGGCTGCAAGGAGGTGCAAGACTTTTACTTTGCGTTTGGAGATATTGCTTCATGAAGAGCGCCAAAGCTGAGACATGAAATGAAAGTCAAGCTGAGAGTGAGTTGGTTAACTACCCGACATTTAAAAATAGCACTGTAGCTGTGTGAACGGTGGCCTGTAACAGTGATTAAATGACAGTGGCAGTGTGTGGGAACTCTCTCAACAATACACAACCTCCAAACAAAAACTAGGTCAATTTCTGCCCCCTGAACAAATATGATTTTCCCTTGACGACCATGATAATGGAATTCAGAGAAACCATGTTATGCGTCAGAAGCTCACTTCTGAAGGCATGAGTGAAGACTGAACTATGTCGTACTGAACTGTTAGAACATTAAGGTGTTTAAAAAGTGGAGTGCATTACTCAGTGGTTCTTGTTGGTGACTTACAACACCTACCACAGCCTACAGTTGTGTGAATGCATCTTCCCTGGAGGCCAGAATTTGTAAAGCAGCGTTCCATAGATCACTGTTGTCCTGCATGTGATGTAAATTTTGTAATGACTAAGTTTGTGTGGATATCTGCTGGCAGCCCAAAGTTTGTGTCCATTCTGACAGGGTGTGGCAACGATGACAGTTGTAGCACTTGTAATGGAAATGTGCTACCATTTGGTGGGCTAAGGGCTAGGCTATGGAAAAGGTTCGGCTCTGAGAGCTGTGTGAAAATTAATGAACACAAGGCACACAGGACTTTTTTCTGGGTAATGTATATAAAAAAAAATACATCAAGCCAAAACAATGACCAAAATAATAGAACAAAACAACAGAAAATTGGAGTGAGAATAAATGAATAAATCAAACATTTACCTGTAATTCAAGCGATTAAATCATAATTCAGCAGCTTCATTTTTAACAATTAAAAGCGACAGTGCTATGTTCACTTCAACAGTTCTAAATTCAGGTGAGGGTGGTTCCACTGTTGCCAATGGTGTTAAACAAGTCCATGAACAAATCCTAGCAAAATGAAAACAAACCCAACAAGGTAAAACAAATCTAACCAAGCAAGTCCTACAACACCACTTGGGAAGGGATGAAGCTGTGAGGCTTGAGGCCTGCCAGTGAGTGGGGTGGTGAAGGGATGAATCTAGCCAACTGTTTTCCCGTTCGTTCCAGAGTAGCTCGCCATCAATTCATCCACAGGAGCCTAACCTGTTCAGTAGACAGGCTTCATTATTATCATCATCATAAGTCGTCGCTCATCACATTTTCCTTTAGTTGCTCACCAATGTTCAGCACAGCATGGGTTCAGGTGGGTGGCATCCAGAAATCCAGAAGCATGGTTCCAGTGGTGAAGGCCTGTTAGCATTGGCATGAGCATTAGCATGATACTAAACAGCTTTCAACATGCTTAGCAAGAGTTTGAGCTCACTTCCTCCTTGATGGTGTGATTTCCAGGATTGTGAAAAGTGTATGGTTTGCAGAGATGAGTGGTGTGGGGTGATCCTGTTATTCAAGTTGCCGCTGTGTGTGACTGAATGAAGCTGATGTGCTTCAAACAAAGGAATTGGGTGGATTCCAGGTGGGAGAGAGACTGCAGGTGATTGGTTCAGGTGTTGTGACTGACAGTGAGGAGGTCCAGTAATATGGAAGTGACTGACTGTGACTGATTGTGACTGGCAGGTGTCCATTCATGTTGGGAATGTTGATGGCCAACAATGAACTATTACAGAGTGACTATTGCAGAGTGAGTGCTACACAGTAGTGTTCAGATGGAGAATATGTTGACCCTGAACTATGGCCCACCTACGCCAGTCAAAAGTTTGGACACACCTCATTCAATGTTTTTTTTATTTATTTGCATTGTTTTCTACATTTCAGATTAACACTAAAGACTAACGCTGCACAGTGGATTAGCGGTTAGCACTTTCACCTTGCAGCAAGGTTCAAATCCCGGTCTGGGATCTTTCTGCATGGAGTTTGCATGTTCTCCCTGTGCATGTGTGGGTTTTCTCCAGGCACTCCGGCTTCCTCCCACAATCCAAAAATATGCTGAGGTTAATTGAGAACTCTAAATTGCCCGTAGGTGTGAATGTGAGTGTGATTGTGTGTCTGTATATGTAGCCCTGCGACAGACTGGCAACCTGTCCAGGGTGTCCCCAGCCTTTGACCGAGTCAGCTGGGATAGACTCCACTTTCTGTACACGTATGGAATGAAGCCCTTCAAGCAGACTGCAAGCAGAATGCAACATAATAACAACTCTGAGTCTGCAGTAGCTGCAGCTGGTCTCGTCTGTGTCTGCAAGAGAACTTAAGAATGATGAGAGGAGGAAGAGGTGGATTGATTTTCTAAAGAGCCACAGTGATGGAGAGTTAAGGATCACCACCAACACACACCTCTGCATTGACCATTTTAAATTCAATAGTTTTACAAACACTCATTGGAGACGACTACAATTCAGAACAGGGCGGAACCGACTACCTTCCTACCAACCTTCGTCCTCCTGTTCCATCAACATTCAGCGTAGTCGTTGGCAGTGCAGGCGTTTAGTGAACAGTGTAGTGAGTGGTCATGTGTGCTCAGTTTGTTTTAGAAGGTAGCTGCCACAAAGTGCCAAAAATTCTCTGCGTCTGCGGTTCACATTTGTGATTTCACATCTGATGTGTTTGGTTCATGTAACTCATGTCCACTGGTTAGTACAGTTCATTTAAGCGTGGTGTGAAAATTTCATGGAGAGCTTTTAGTTTCAGAGCAGAGAACACTAATTTACTTATTTTAAAAAAGATTTTGAAACCTAACTTTATATACTTAGCTTTTTTTTCAGATTTGGCTGAGTGGTTAATAACAGGTTTCTTTGTAGTGTGACAGACACAGAACACTTTTTTTTTTTTTTTACTGGTGTAGACAGATTTAAATCACTGCTGATAGATTTATCTCCTAACATCATCACAGCTTCTGTCTGAAGCTTTCTCTCTTTATTGTCATCGTGTGTCACAGCAGTAGGACGTGGTGTGATTGGATGTGGAGGATTAGTTTATGTAACAAGAAAAATGTTCTCCTACTTTATGTGTAGTTATCGTGCATTTGATCTGTGGCCACACCAAGTTTGTCAATTTCATGAGTGAACACTTGCACCAAAGTCATATACACTATTGTTGTAGGCTTGTATTATACTGAATTCTTAATATAACTCTCTCATATAAATTATATTAGAGCTTGAAGATATGCACGTTTAAGGTGTGGCTGACTTGAATGACAGTAGATGTGTCCTAGAGATGTTTTCATGGCAAATCTTAGTTTTGCGACTTTGTTCATTTTTGGATTAACTGGGAGTTTGGAGATGTCAAGTACTGCCAAGACGGTTAAGGTTAAACTGCTCATCAGGAAACATACAAACGGTGTCACAGCGCCTCATCCATTATTATAGATATTTTTAATATTGAGCCAATGACTTACATTCAGTCTATGGGCTGTTCTTTAGTCAAGAGAAGCTCTGAGCTAACATCCACATGCTTGTAATGATTATGCTAACATCCTAAAGTTAACCATGTATAGGTGTAGTTTAGCTTGGTAGCATTTGGCGGTTGGCTAATCTGTAGCATACCTCATGGAAATCCATCCAATAGATGTTGAAGCATTTAATTTGGGACCAAAGGTGGACCAGCTGATAGATTGCAAAGCCCAACCTCCAGCATGCTGCACTTAAAGGGTCATCAGTAAGTTTTAAAATGACTTGACCGGGCTACTTTTAACTATAACAATTAGCATCAGAACTTAAGATCAAGATCAGATATGCATTGGGGTACATCCATCAATACAATACATTTCAGTCCCAAAATATTTACTCAGACAATACAGAATGCAACTGAAACCTTTTCTATCGATTCAGCTAATATCCAGAATAAACACAATATTCACAGCAATGACAGCAACATGGCCCTTCTTTTATTCTGTGTGCGCAGACAAAAATAAACGAGTGGTAAAGATCGTTGCATTAACAAACTGCTCCTTGATCACAGAAGAATCAGATACAAGTCTTTCTCTTCATACATTTAGTAGAAAACGGCAACATATTAATTATTCAGAGGAATCACCTCAGCTGACTCCTCCTTTTCAAAGCTCAGTAGAAGTCTGTAAGCTGAAGTCATCAGTATGAAGCACTTCTACTGCTTATGGTTTGTAAAACAGACTGTGGCAATGACATCTCAGCTTGAAGACTTCTATTTTTAAATGTTATATTGTTTTTCGTGATGTTTTCCTTCAGTATATGTCACTAGAGCAATGCACTGTCTTAAACTTACATTGTGACGTTCAAACATTCACATGCTGTATGATCTGAATTAGCTCCATTACAGTACATTCAGCATCACTGGTCCAGTCTCTGAGGATTGGACGTGCAGGTGTAAACAGAATCAGAGTAATACAGTATGTATTAGGGCTGCCAGCTGCCCTGAGCTGAACTACAAGGAGGGTTATTTGTTGTCAAAGGCTGCATCGTGAACATCTACAGCCTCCGGCTAAGCTGCTTTCCAGTCATGTATGAAAAGTGACATGAGGCTCTCTGTGGAGTCTCCTCAGGCACAAAAGAGCAAAATGTCCAGAGCAAAGCCTTTACCAACACAGGAGCTGTTTAACTCGTGTGCTGGATCAGAAAAGTGGGTTAGAGGGGAACTGTGGGCGAAAGAGAGCAGCTCAGTGTGGATTCATACTGCCATCTAGTGGTGAAAGTTGAAAAGTAGGAATTATAGATAATGTAGGATATCAGCATGACATTACATCAAAAATGCAGAGCCTAAGCAACTACATAGTCAAAGATATGAAATATCTACCACAGAAATGAATCACATCCATGGTAGCAGCTGCAGCCAGTCAATTAATGTCAATATCATGTCAATTACCAGTGCATAGTTGTCACTGAAAACATCACGCAATATCACTGCTCCCAAATATGACAAAACAGAAACAAGTGAAGGAATAATGTTTACAACATTAGTTGAACAGAAGATAATAAGCCAACTTTTTCTTTAGATATTATTTTAAAAGCCTCATTGTTTCAATGCTGCGTACTTTGTTAATGCTAAAGCTCACAAGGGTTCATAAGTCAAGTACGATTAGTTGTGACTCATTCTAAGCACGGAGTTTAAATATTAATCTGCAAGAACATTTTTCCCTTTTCAAGCTTTTTGATTGTCTAGTTGGGAGTGCAGTGGTTTCTTACATCCACAAAGCCCCAGTGAAGCCACATGTTCCATCCACAGTTCAGGAGTACAAATGTGTTTTCTCTATATTTACATTGTATTAAGTGTTCTCTTATTGTGCTAATAAACCTGGCTGGTTAACATTTCTTGGTGCTAGCTTTTTTTTTGAAAAATTGTTTTGTAAAAACTACACATCATAAAAGTGATGGGGTCAAAAAGCAGCCATTGAATATGGCCTCTCAGCCTCTGTAGCTTCGACTTAAACTTCTCTTTTAAAAAAAAAAGATCAACAAAAGAATAACAACACAGATGTTTTATCTTCATGTTAATAACATTTAACTCATTAAATCAATTCATGTGGAGCATTCATGTGGATGCTGACAGGTCACCAGTTAGTCTCATGCTATTTGGAGCAGTAACAGCTAGCATGAAATAAAGCTACTAAGTTCTTGGACCATTCTCAGATGTTTGAGACAAAACTAGCAAACTTAACAAAGCAAAATTACACAATTATTAAAATTTTCGATTGTGTGGGTACGACAGTTTCATTCAGCTCAAACTCCATTTTCCTCCTGAATATGACTGAATGACCAACCACAACAGGCCCAACAGGAATGTCAGCTCTGACTCTAAAGACACATTTTACGCCACAAACACGAAGCCCACTAAAATATACAATGATAGCTGTGGAACCTGCTAAACTTTATACAGGTTTGATATGTGTCAGTTATGGTGCATCTCCAGGCTGTCTGCTGTGTTAACACGATCAAAGTAGCGTTAAAGTGTGAGTTGTTTATGATGGAAAATACTGATTCAGCATTCCCCAGTGGAGTGGATCATATGAATTTTTAATCAATAGTGAGGTTCCACATATTCCCGCATAATAACAACCAAAACAAATCACATCACAGGGGGTGAAGCTTCCCTATAGATACGCCATTTCATCAGATGTTGGAGGGTTGCATCAGCAAACAGTTGGCTGCTTCAGCATTAAAGCATTAAAGCAATCTGCTAAGTTATGGAATATTCTGTCAGGGGGCTTGAGGCCAGCAGTTACATCAAATGAAGCAGTGAGAATGGCTTTAAATAAATAGATTTTTTATTGAAATTCATTGATCAGTTACAATTAGTACTTCAATTATGTGTGATGAAGATGTAGTTTTACCTTGATCAGAGCTGAGAAATTTGCCAATAAATCAATAAGTTAACAACAATTTCAGTTTGAGTTTAGGAGAATGAAGAAAAGTGGAGAACTTCTTTAGTAGCTGGAGACGGGAGTAAAGTAAGTCACAAAAACATTTATTTAAAATGTTGCTTTAGAGTTTGTAATTTGAACACTTCATTTGAATGCTGGCACTGATAAAGCAGGGGGTCAGAAATTGTGGGCATCAAACACTTAGTTTCCTACATTCTATTAATAAATGTATTATTTTTCATTTACATAAAGTACAATCAGGTGACAATTCTAAACAAAGGAGAACAGTGCTCTAAGACACTCTAATGCTTGAAGATATTTTTCTTCTTTAGATTAACTTTTATCTTTTAATAGCATCCATCCAAAGTAGCCACACACAGAAGTAGTTATAATGTACTCCCCTGTCCTCTTTTTAAAGAAAGTAATCTATTTAAATGTGCATGTGGCATCTCTTCATTTCAATGATAGATTCATTAATATTAATTCACAAAACCCTTAACTCCATGGCTCATGTTCAAAGCCCTCTGCACATTCAGAACATTTCACACATACTTGTGGTGTTTTAGCCACACTAACTAAAACTTTAATCAACGTTATTTCAGATCAGTCTGTCGCATTGTTTCATCTGTAAGTATATGTTACAGTGCTTCTTCTAAATAAAACTTCTCTGCATCTTTGAAACGGGCAAAGCAAGACCCGCACATGCGCATTACGCGCCGGTGCTGCTGGCGGATTTCTCTTTCGACACCCGTCAGCCACCGTAGCGGCAGAAGTACATTTTTTGTTCCGTACTGCCTCGTCGTCACACTTTATTGCATTTAGACCATATTTTAATCATCTGTGTATTCTCATAGAGCCGTTAGAGGCATTAATACTTAGTGTAAATAAGCGTTGTATATATTTTGTTTGTCAACTCCTCCCATTGCACGACTTCATTTCCCCAGCATGCTTTGCACCCCAGAACATGCTGAAAAATCGACGACACGGTCTAATTAGCGACAATAAATATTCTTAATCCGTATCAATGCTTTGGAATTGTTTAGCTTATTTATATAATTACTCATAAACTGTGTTGCATTAGCGTACCACCATGTTTTAGCCCGCCGTGTGTGGGAAGGCGTATAAATTCCCCCAGGTGCCATGTTCTCAACTGGTTGGTCCGATGGTGGTGAGATTTCAATTGATTGCTACAGTGAGTTACAGAACCTCTACGTTTCTTCTCTCCCCTCCCTCACCACCGGCCTTGACTAGCCTTTTAGTTTTTTAATAATGATAAAAGCCAAATATTTAAATATTAATTAAGAATGATATCACAAACGTGCAGTGGCATAAAAACTATTCCAAATACTGACTACAGTTCAAAATCATCACTGTCAGCTTTCAAGATAAAGAATAATCCTGCTTTTAGTTAGATTATTCATATTTATCTTACACATAATTAGTCTTACACATATAGCCAAAGTTTTGTTTCATACAATCATGTAACTGGAGAAGGGTCAACATGTGGCAAAGGGTGGAACTGGAAATGCTTTGTACTTCTAGTGGAGACTGATTTATATGAAATAAAATTCTAAAATTAACTTTGTGAACTTGTTTTTTTGTATTTTTCTTCCAACATTTAGTATCACATGGAAAGCTGAGTGTTCTTTTTTCATTCCCATCAAATGTCACATGTAATATCATTATCATGTGTAACACTTCATTTTCATTTGCAGCTTTTTGAAGACGTGCTATTCCATGTGCAATATACAACATTCATTTAATTTTTTTAGGTGCAATATATTTTTCCCATTTACATGTGTGACATTACTTATTACCCCCCATTCTAATGCCGTTCTAAAATAAGAACGGCATTACTTTATACCATTCTTATTTTAGTTCACTGATTTAAGTAATTCCAGTAATGTATCATACTTATATGTTATTGCAATTCATTTTTTAGGCATCACATTTATTAACTTATGTAATGTTTGTTTGCTTGTTTAGTAATATCTGGCACCAGAATTTTCTTCAGATTGAAAAAGCTTTTTCTTACCGTGTAACAGAAAATGAAACTACACTTACCATTTCCATGATCTGTCTGACTTCATTTATTGTCCAAAGGTTCATTTTAAATTCCATTTCCACCTCTTTACTCTCTAAAATAAACAACAAAAAACATACAATCACATTAAAGGAAGTACTGATTATAAGAATTCACATTAAAACCTCTTCCTCATATTGTTTAGACCTACTTTTTACCGTCATAACAGCACTGACCCAGTAACACTACAGCTCCACAGACCTGTGAAAGTGTCCTGCAGTATCAGACATCAAGCAGCAGAACCTTTAAATCCTGATTGGGGCTTCCATGGATATGATTAGTTTTGAAGGCTCTTGATCAGACTGAGGAAATCGGAGGCCAAGTTAACACCTTCAACTCTTTGTCATGTTCCCCACATCTTTCCTGAACATTGCAGTGTGACGGGAAGCATCATTCTGCTGAAAGAAGAATAAATCTGACATTTAGGGGTTTACGCAGTACCTGGACTTACTGTTCTCTTACTGCCTACCCGCTGACAGGCGCCATGGTAACGAGATAATTAGTTATTTACTACACCTGCCAGTGGTTTAAAGTAGTGGCTGACTGGTGTGTAACTTGAGTTATTCACACATGCTGTTATATTAGCCATTTTATCCTGTACAGTAAGAAAAAAAAAATCTGACACAGAACCTTTCTCCGTAATTCATTCAATAAGTTGTCAGTTTAATGTTGAACTTATGGATGACTCAGTATAATCACTACAATCTCACTTTGATTTACAGGAGCTGCTGTATCTTATAACAGCCTCTTAGAGCCATCTTTGCCCAGAAAAATCTAATGTGCAAAGCTTCATTTGATTGTGCCAAAAGCATAAACAGTAAAGTAAAAATATGGAATCTAAAAATATAGAAATCTTTCAGGAGGAACGTGCTCTGCTGTACTCTAGTTCACATAATCGTGTTATATTGATTTCTGTCACTTTCTGGTGTTTTAAAGGAAAATCTGACAGGTTGAACTTGTTCTGTTTGCATTGATTTATCACAATGACTGAAAATAGCTCATCTGCTGCAGGAGAAAACAAGTGAAGAACAGAAAAGACAAGAAAACTCCTGCAGGTTTATGAAGCTTTCTGGACAGCCATCTATTGCTAAAGTGATGGAAAGGCAAAAGTGAGGAGAAAAACGGGATGTGCCATCAATTAAAACCTTTCCAGTTCCTCACCAGCGACACATGAAGCCTGGGTTTACATGGCAGCTACTTCTCTTCTTTGCCGATATTGGACCAGATGGTGGCAGCAGCTGGAAGAGTTTTTCACCTCTATCATCCTGCAACCAAACAAACACCCCAAACACACTAGAGAGCAACGCAAGGTTTCATCAGATGGACAGATTTAAACCCTGAGACTGAAGAAGTGAAGGCAGGCGAATGACGGTTGTGTCAAAGGGTTGTGGCATCAAACAGGACTTACTAAAAATAGATTAACTTACTTTCAAAACGAAAACCAACATTATGCTCTTTATACAAACTGATGAAATTTCCAGTACCAGTCGAAGTTCTCATTCGATGCTTTTTTTATTTATTTGTATTAGTTTCTAAGAAGCATCAAATGAGAAAGTGTGTCCACATTTTTGACTGGTAGTGTATAAAACAGCATGCAATTCCAGGCAAAAACAGTCTCTATTTTGTCTGTTTTGATCAGAAATTCAATTGTCTAAAGAAAAAAAAAGTCTTTCTGTTAAACCTCAGGAGGGCAGCATCGTCTTGGAGTCTTCAAAAGGCCTACAGTTCATGTGGTGGTCCATCAGTCTGATCAACACGTCGATACTTTGCTGTTTTAGTGACCACACAATCTTCACAGTGACGACATGAGCACAACTTCAACCGAAACATGTAAATAAGTGATGAAATGAAGCCACAACATGAGGAAGGTTATGAAGTTTATTAGAAATAACCGGATTGGAATCATACAAAAACAGCCATGAATGTGGCTGTTTTAACGCCCCACATGTAATTTACAGCCTCACCACACACACCCATCGAGCCCATTCCCTGCCCAGAACTCGTCACTTCAACTGTGCAGCAGCTGAGTTTCTGTTGATAAATGTATGCAGACATAATAAGCTAATCTATGTGTGGATCTTGTGTTCTTCTTTCACAACAACCCCAGTTTGTACTCCACCATCATGTGTGGCTCGCCCATCGTTTCACTCTGGGCTGGATCTGTAAAGCAACAGGACACAAATGCAGAGTTAGGCTTCACGGTACTACAAGTGACAGTGAATGTGTAAAAAGTAAAAAAAGAAAAAGGATGAGGTTCCCACCGCTGAGGATGTCCTCGAAACCGATGGCCTCATCGCTGCCCCGCAGTGTGTCGAGAGCCAAGTGTGAGCTCTGTAAGAACGGCAGACGCTGGATCTGAAGGAAAAACCGGCAGACATCAAGTTAAGGATGAAAGGTAAATCTTAAAATGACTGAAAAGAGTAAGGAGTGAAAGGAGAAGAATGTCAAGGATGTGGACTACAGTCACCTGTCTGGCTGCTCGGTACTCCATCTGCAGTTTGAGTGGAGCATGAAGACCCTGGATGTTTCTGAGTGTGGAGAAGTTCATCTTGTCCTGGTTTAGCTGGAACTGCACGCCACAGAAATCCACAAAACAGTCAAAAACCACAACCTTCACCATCATTTATTTACTCATTTCTGTCCACTCAGTGGCAGGGAAATGAAAATAAAATTAGGTTTTGCATTTATAATCGAGGATATGTGGCACAATAGAAATTTTTCTCACCATATTCCACTGAAAAATTTGATGAAGACAAACATTTAAGGCCCAAGTAGAGCTCTAACTTTCAGAAACTTCTTTACGTTAGTCTGATCGATCCACACAAGCGTCTCCAGAGAGAGCTGTGTCCTCATACATGATGCATCACAGCAGACTTCATTAGATATTTATAATATAATAATATGAATTATCCACAGAGCTTCATCACTGCTATCAATGTGTTTTTATTTTACTGATGATAATAGAAGTTAGTAGCTAGGCTACTAGTTACTGAGCAGTTTAACAAGCGTGTT
The DNA here is from genome assembly GCF_021347895.1 of Acanthochromis polyacanthus. Lineage (NCBI taxonomy): Eukaryota > Metazoa > Chordata > Actinopteri > Pomacentridae > Acanthochromis > Acanthochromis polyacanthus. Next base: position 13,127,732 of record NC_067132.1, read on the forward strand.
ATTCATTTAGATTTCATTTTTCATTTATTAGTGCATTATTACAGATTACACACTACTTGGTGGACTGTGCAATGTTAATTGTTGTCTGTGAAATGTGGCATGAATATCGTGACTCTCTGTGACGGATATGACTGAATGAAGCCATGGGGAACATGAACATAAAAGTGACATATGTCTGAATGACAGGATTTCATCAATTTAACAGACTGATAAAGCCAAGTTCATTCATTTAATTCTGAGACTTCAAGGTGACTTACATTTTTTTCAGACAGCTCTAGCGGGTGGCTGGGAAGAAGCTCATTCTTTACACTGGTAAAGCTGTTTAGCAAAAGAAAAAAACAAAAGCAGGTTATAAACAGTATCATATACATTTAACATAATCAGGAATACAACTACAAGTAACGATTATTACCATTGTTGATTAATCTCTACATTTTCCCCAATTAATTGGTTCGTTGTCTGATCTGTAACATACCAAAAACCACTCAAGGATGTCGATTAGTGATTTTTTTTTTAATATAGCATCCTCAAATGTCAAATTATTTTGTCCACAACCAAAAAATATCACTTTAATGCAAATAAGGAGGAAAGAAAGCAGCAAATATTCAAATTTAAGGAGCTGGAATCTGAGAAATTTGCCTTTTTTTTCCTTACTCAAATTATTCAAAATGTTAACTTGACTTTCAAAACAGTGGACAGTCAATGTATTAGTTGACAAATGGTCCGTTAATCATTGCAGCTCTTGTCACGAATACATAAACCAGTATAATTAACCGGTAAGATAGCTACTTATCACATGTACAGTTTATTAGGAAACAACAGAGCAGCACAGTAACGTGTGTGTACATAGGGATACCTTACATGTGGTTGTTTATTCGGTGTGACATATGTGCAGTGCTTACAAAATTATGACCAGATTCTTTTGAATTTCAGTCTCTGACAGTTTCTTACCCGCTTCGCAGTGAGTCCTGCACTCCATAAGCTCCCTGTGGACACATCCCGGCCACAGGGACACTGTCTTTCAGCTGAGAGCGGATTCCTCTGGTATTCTATAACAACCAAACATTTACTATTAACATTTGCCAACATTTTTGAATATACACAAGGTACAAGCACTCAAACTAAATGTATCCCGTTAACTCTCTGCCGGGAGCTTCGTAGCTAGCAGTAGCGCTAACTAGCATTAGCTCCAGTGACTAATCAAATTCACAACTACGCAGTTTCACAAAGAATAAGATCGCAGACGACACTGCAGAAGGGCTAAGTAATTATACGAATGACTACAGAAAACAAGACAATAGTCGTTATTTGTATTAAAATGATACGAATAATATTATATGAGATAGAACTGCTAACGTACCATTGTGATTCCGTTTCTTCTACTTTCTGTTCTGTACAATTGAATTTCCGGTTGCGTCGCGGGTTCATGACGACACTTCCGCATATGCAGCGATGCAGTTTCTACTAAACATAAGAGAGAGCGGATGGCCAATACTGACACGTACCCTGTGGTTAATTGTTTTGGTGGCAATATTTTTTGACGTACATTGAAAGTCTGTAACAATTTGGAACCACAGCAACAATCTCAATGCAACACACGATGACCTGTTTCTTTAAAAACAGTGCGTGTACAATCTTTTGCAACAGGGGGTATAGCTCAGTGGTAGAGCATTTGACTGCAGATCAAGAGGTCCCCGGTTCAAATCCGGGTGCCCCCTCTTTTCTCAACGTCAACAACCACAATATTTGATGTATTTGACAGTAATAACACCTCTGTCAGAAAAATACAACCTTGCAGGGGGGATCTTTATTCAAAATACATGGCAACATTATGAAAACACACTCAAATTGTATCCCATCTGCCACCGTTTATTATTGTTTTTTTGAATGTCCACACACACTTCTGTTTGCTTACCACTTGATACATAAGAATTTTATGTACTAAATGTTGATGTCAACACATCCAATATCACAAAATGGTCATTATGCAAACAAGTCTTCAATGACTAAACAATCTGCTGCCTCTTGCTTTATAACAATTTGATGAGAGAAAACAAACTGGACTAGTGTCGATGCTTTAAGTGGACTATTAAAAGCACTCGTCCGTGCCATGTATTTGCCCTTTAGAGAGGCTGTTTCTTCAGGTATTCAGCGCCCCATGATAATGGAAGCAGCTCCTCTAATTTCATCATGGTGTAGGATCCATCGACTTTGGTCATGAAGACGGGCATGTCGCCAAACTGTTCAAATAGAGATGAGTATCAAAGATCAGGGCAATATTCAAATCAAGTGAATGTTCTCACATGCAGGAGAAGTAATGATATAATGTTTATTCATACTGCAGAAAATTAGCGTGTTCTTTTACACAAATAAAGACTTTTCTAGAATACATTTATACAGGAAGGGCACAGTTGTGTCAATATTCAGACAAATTCAACTCTCATGTGCTGTTATATGAGCATTTCCCAGTCATCTGAACTATATTTCCTCTTTTATAGTGACCAGAACTGCCTTGAACATGCTATTACCTCTCTTATGACCTGTCGGCAGGCCCCACAGGGAGGGATGACCCGGTCTTCCAGGTCACTGCACAGAATTACATCTTCAGTCTGATCTGACAATACAAATTTGTCATACATGCCCCCTTTGACAAAAACAGTAAAGCAAGTACCTTGAAATGGCAATCGCCTTAAATTTCTGGTATCCCTCAGACACGGCCTTGTTTATGGCAGTCCTCTCTGCACACAGGCCCAAGTAGAAGCAGGCATTTTCAACACTGCAGCCTAGCAAAAGACAAAAACAAAAGGAAAGAGAGAAGAAAAGGACAGAACGGGAGATGAGTCCAAAAGCCAAGCATCGTATTCTTCTGTACGAGCCTTAATGAACACAATTCATTAACAGAACAGAAGACTACACATTTAGAGGGAACAAATTAGATTGTTCAAGGTATAGCAAACTCAAATTTCAATCAACTGACTTGTAAGGCTGGAAAAGAAGTCACTTGCAGCTTGATTTGTCGAGTCTTGGGCTGAGATCCCTCTTCCTGTTCTTCAATAAAGTCCACCAAAAAATGATCCTCAAGGACCCCACAAACTTGCTCTTTTATATCTCTCCGGCTCTCCTCCTTTCATCAGCTCATGTAAAAACCTGAATTACCATACATTTGTATAACAGCTATGGAAAAAGATTCAAATTTCACTAGAAACCTATTCTGTGGGAAGAGACAGCTGTCTGAGGTTACAATCAGTTTGATGCTTGACGTTCATGTCACTCAAAAACTGACTGTAAAATATTGTACCAGAGTGAAACATGTTAAAGAGTAGAACAGCTTTAAAAAACTTAATCATACGTCAGAGATTAGATCCAATGCTGTTGGTTTCAAGAGATTCATCTCACACAAACACTCATTCTACTGACGAATAACACAGAATGAGACTTCCTTATCTACCTGAATAGCAAACATCACAAGACAGTCAAAGTGACTTTATTTTAGGATTTTGAAGTGTCACTGAAACGAGATTGCATGGACAAAAAGCTTACAGTTCTTTGGAATTAAAATTTACGATTACACTGGTTTGTGTGCCTTCTTCCACTTTGACTTTATTCTGTTCTAGTTTTTTCATCAGGTAACATAAGTGGATCTACCTGGAGTGGATATGAAGAAACATCTGTAAGAAGAAGAAAAAAAGGATTCAGCAGATAGTAGTGTGAGATACTGTACACTATGCTGTCCTAAGAGAACAAGAGACTTCAGTAAAAGAGGAATATTTTTACCTAGGCTCAGCTCAGAGCAGCGACTGCAGCCCAGCTGATACCAGTCATCAAAATAACTGCAGAGGAAAAAAGAGCAAACCACCAGGATGCATCATAAAATAATGCAAGTAAAAACAGTGCCTCCTAGAGCAGGTCAGCAGAAAACCCAAGCTTTGCCCCGGTTTAAAAAGAGTCTGTTTGGCAGAAAATGAATAAAAACACTTTCTGCACTAGCTGACACTGAGTAGAGGATCTTAGTTGTCAAAGCTCAGAGTGTCGGTCCAGGCCAGGAGCTCCTCCACCTCCCTGTCCAGGATTTCATCATCATCTATTTCGTCCATGTCGTTCATCACTTCCTGAACTGAATTCTGTTCCTCCAGTCGACCCTGCTGATACCTGTATAAAAGAAAGACAGGCCAATGATTGGGAAAAAGTGTCTCCTCACAGGACTGCACATCAATCAGCAAACAAACCGTTATGTGTCAGTTAGTAACAGGAGCGGTTCACACAGAGCCGAGGTAGTCTCCACTCAGTTTGCTCATCTACAACAAGCGGCTGAAGATGGTGTTTTGTGACATGAAGGTGGTATTGATCTTTTCTAACACTAGCATAAACATCCCTCCATTAGCTATACAACACTTAATCCTCATTAGGGTGGCGGGAGGGCTGGAGTCCATCCCAGCTGACTTAAAGTGAAGGCAGGGTCCCCAGAGACAAACAGTCCCACTCATATTCACACCTACAGACAAGTTAGAGTCACCAATCAACCTCAGCATGTTTTTGGACTGTGGGAGGAAGCCGGAGTCCCCAGAGAAAACCCACACATGCACAGGGAGAACATTCAAACTCCATGGAGAAGGGCCCAGACCAGGACGTGAACCAAAGCGACAGTGCTAACCACTGACCCACTGTGCAGCCCTAGCATAAACATGAAGACGTGAAAAGTGAAACTATTTCTCCATGAAATCATGTAAATAGTCAATAAAACACAAGTGACTATTTTCATGTATATTCATGTGACATTTTGCACACTGAGGCTGCAGTATATGTTGCCTGGAAAATCCAGACTGACTTTATTTATGTATTAATATAAATACAAACAAAGGCAGTCTGGCATTGTGATGATACAAGACAATTTCAAAAAGGAGGGGCTAACGAATGCCGCTTGAACGAGAAAGAACCAATCAGTGTAACACGGATGTGACGCACAAACAAATCGACCTTGAAGTCCATGTAGTGCAAAGGTGAATGATTACTGCCGTTTTTGTCACAAAAATCTGCGAATACATGGGGTACTCTCAAGTACAACTCTTATTTTTGAAAAGGCTACGCAACAAAAGACTCCTTCCGAACAATTAGCAGCGTTAGGAATAACTTTGTTAATGTCTGTGTTTGGTTACGGGAGGTGCGCAGGTGTTTTATGGGTAATCCAGGCGCTGAAGATGACGCAGCATTAACTCCCGCCTCCCGTGCTATGATTGGTCGTACCAAACTTTCCCGGGAGGGAAACGTGATTCAATTCGCCCAATGCCAAACTGACTCTCCTGTATCTCCTAACATGGAGATAGGAGATTACATGGAGATTCAGTTTGGATTTTCCAAGCTACAGTATATGAACAAAGTCCAGCGAGAAAAAGACTCTGTTCCTCGTGTTGCTGCTGAACGTTTCATTTCAATCTGACATCAGTTAACACAAAACTAAGTATTCTTTGAAAGCATTATGTCTTTGTCTATCCATCTGGCCACTTTGGGCTGTAAATCTAAGCTTTTCCACTAATTATGACAAAATTTCACACAAATCTGTAATAAAACAAAAATATCACACTTTATATCCTAAAGGTTAATTCAATGCAACATCTTAATGTTCTTGAAAACATATTATCTGGCCGTTATTCAACACCACAGCTCGGGAACAGAAGAACAGACAGAAGGAACCTGCAATTTGACTGGTTGATGGAGGCATACAAACACAAAGCAGTTATTCTAGCTCCTCCTGTCAGAGAAAAACTGACATCTTAGCAATAAAATGGGCTATTGTTCAAAGTAAAAAAAAAAAAAAAGGAGGCTGGGACTGTGAATTAAGTTCTGTGTCCCAGCACCTCTTTTTGTAATTTGGAAACATGCTGTCCTCAGGCTGAGGCTTTTTGACTGTGCTTTGCTGGAAGATGTGTGGAGAACCTTGTTTATACTCCTGTTCAGTTCAGTTCAGTCTATACACAGGGCTTTGCTGCTCTAGCCCTGCTTTGTCCAGCACAACCAGTAGTTTGTAGTGTTAGCTTTTATTAGCAGCTTTTAGACAGATGCTGCTGCTGGAACCAATACTACTGACTTCCACTGTTACACTATGTATTTAGGGCATTTACCTAAATTTGAAAAAAGAAAATCCATCTGCTGCACATGTCAGTGAGTTAAAGTTATTTTGTTAACAATAAAACTGTGAGAGATTCCATTTCTGACTGTGTGAGGATGAGAAATGATAAAGTGATAGCTCGCATTTACGTTTATCTTGTAATTACCATTTGAAGCCATGCATGAGGTTGTTTAGCAACCATTACAGAGGCTCCCTTTAAACACAGTAATCTGATGAAATGCTGACTGTGATCTCAGACCACCCAGACCTACTAACACTCACAGTTTCTTCAGCCATTCAATTTTCCTTCTTTTCTTCCACTTATCCTTCTTCCGCTGTAACTTAGAATAATGAAAGTCCATTGTTTTGTGGGCTCCAATCTTTGTGTTCTTATCTACGCCAACCGTCTGTCAGAGAGAAGAAGAAGCACAAGAACACAGATTTTAATCATATCTTCTTTTAGTAGCTAACAGATGAATTGACTTTGTGGCTGTTTATTTGGTATCTTTGCTCTTTACCTTGCTAGAGAACAGCCTCCAGGTGTTGTTCTCTACACGTTGGTACCACCCTGATCGGTCCTCCTGTGTAACAGACCCACTGCTGCTGGTCTGCAGGGCCACGAGCTTCTTATTTCTCAGCTTACTGTAGTCCCTTGGACATAAATCCGTGGTGGGCCGATAGGTGAAGATCTTGTAATAGATGCGAGGTGGAAAGGTGATCTGAACAAAAAGGCATGAGCTTTATGTTAGCAGGTGTGTCTGTTTTGTTATATATTTTCATAATATAAGTTGTTGCCACTATTTCCTTCATTTGCTCTTACCCCGCCAAGTCGAAATCTGATAAACACCCCAGCGGCAGCATCCAACAACTCTGCCTGCCACAGCAAAGTCAGATTTCATGTCTGTTTCATGAGTTGTTTCTCATTTCTGGAGGTCAGCATTCTGTTACCTCTCAAGGATTGACAGCTCTGAGGGCTGTCTGTGGATCCTGCTGGTTGCATTCGCTGATCAGCCCTTTTAAATTTGTGAAGACCTGTCTGCACTGCAATTTAGGTAGGAAACAGAGTTTTACTTTACGTCTGTGTACTTTAATTTATGCATAAATAAGGTTCTGTTTTCCCACAGCAGCAGCACACCACATATCTTCTCCAGGCCCTCTGAATTATTCCAGCTGCCACCAGCTGCATCGTCTCTTGCTGGGGCTCCGGGGGCTCCTCCTCCTGCAAGCTACTGAGAAATGAGAAGAGGGACAAGAAAAGAAGAATGCAGACAGTCAGATGTGGTCGATTTTTTCTGTTTTTCATTTTGCAGAATGTTTACAGTCATGTAGTGAAGCTGCAAACTCCTGTTGCTAAAATTTGAATAATGTGTCTCATAAGGAGTGTAAGAAAATAGATTTTATTTAGATGATCTATTTGGTTGTTCTATGTTTCTGCATTTTTACCACTAGGATAACAAATTCATCTAAGTTTTTATTTTCAAATAGCTCAACATGTTTGCATGTAGGTCGCATAAAGTTCAAAGAAAAGGGGTCAGAGGGAAACTTGATGTCCACCTCAGGAGATATCCTCAAATCTCTCAAGGTTTGAATGTTTTTGAAAGGTTCAGGATTCAGGAATCTCTCAGGATTTCTTATATGGCAAGAAAAACTCATCAAAGAGTACAAAACTATGCATCCTGACCATTGAAAAGGAATTCCTGAGTTTTTGCCCCTATAAAAGCTGTTACATTTGTGCTTCTCCTTTAACCCTAGTGTTTTCCTTACCAAAAAATGCCGTTGCCTTGTCTGAAAAAAGTCCAAAAATTCAGAAAAAATTTCCCCAAATTTATAAAAATTTGCAAAATCTTCAGGAAGAAAATTCCTGAAAAGTTCCCCTCAAAAGCTTCATTTTTTAAAAGAAAAAATCCCCAAATTTGACAGCGAAATTCACTGGATTCTGGTTGATTTTTTTCTGAATGTTCTTAAACATTTTTTTAATTTGCTTTTTTCCACCAAAAATGTTCAAAAATTTCCTAAAAAATTTGAAAATGTGGAAATTTTCACTGTGAATTTTTTTTTTTTTTACCACATTTTTAAAAATTTAAAACAGGTCAATTTGACCCGAAGGCCGACAGGAGGATTAAGAATCTGAACGAACCCTGTTATTCACCACATTGTTCACAATATTAAATTATTATTAACAATGACTCAAGAGAGTGTTTCAGTGTGTTTCAAGTTCAATAGATACAGCACTTTTCCACAAGGGGAATCATGTTTTTATGAGAGCCAGTAGTATGCAGTAGCTACATTTATTCATATTCTGTAGCTTAAGTACAATCCAGAGTTAAGCACCTTTTAGTGTTTTGCTGTTGTTGTTGTTTTATCAGAGGTGTCAAACTCATTTTAGTTCAGGGGCCACATTCAGCCCAATTTGATCTCAAGTGGGTCGGACCAGTAAAATCAGAGCATAATAACCTATACATAATGTGAGATCCAAATCTTTCCTTTGTTTTAGTGTAAAAATGTCTGCATTTAAGGGATTATCTTTTTACAAACTATTATGAACAACCTGATGACAAAAGCAAGAAACAACATGTCTAAAAAAAATAGACAAACAGAAAAATCTAGGGAAATCTAATGAGACAAATAAAAGACAATGTACATTTTTGCCTAATCACCTGTAGATGGAGCTCTTCAACAAAAAAAATTCACCACTCCTGCATCACATTATCTATGAAGGTCCTCACACACAAACACATATTTTCACACGTATTTTCATCAATTCACTGGCATTACATTAACTTAGGTTGATGTCCAGGATGTCCAAGGTTATGGTTATAACCTTAACCATGACTGTAACTACTACATATTTGCACCTTTACCTGGACTTAATTTTAAACTGTCTATGTTTGATCAGCATAATGTGACTGTTTAAACAGCTTTATGTCCCCACAGCATGAGCAATACAAATACACTCATACATGCACACACACACACACACACACACACACACACACACACACACACACACACACACACACACACACACACACACACACACACACACACACACACACCAAATCAGTCAGGAACTTTGCTGTTCTGTAATGAATAATGTTCTTTCCTCTCAACCTCCTGACAGGAGCAGCCAGGTCAAGCAGCCAGGCCCTCTGTTCCTTCATCTATCGTCTCAATCAGTCTGTCAGACACTGTGACGTGGAGTCATCACCAGCTCTATGTGATCACGCAGTGGTAATAAGCAACTAGCTGAAGTGACTTCATGTCTCTGTCCTGAATGTGTGAGAGGATCTTCACACAGAGACACAGTGGTCTGAAGCCTGCGCACACATGTACAATTTAAGTGAATCCACAGCAGGAGTTAAGCATTCTGGAGTTAAGCTCTTGCACAAACTATTTCTGTATATATTAGCAGCTACATATTAAAATGTGCATTTTTGAGTTTTGCTGATAAACCCGATGCTCCTGTTTGCTCTTCAAACAAGCTGCGCTCACAACTCTGGACCAGAAAGTTGCTGACATGAATTGCTAACTAGACAGATGTCCATTATGCAAATATCTACAGAATGTGTTTCCTCACCATGGCCTGAGGCCAAGAAGCAAAACTCAGATCACATTTTTTCAAAGCAGGAATCTTTCTTTTATTTCAATCTGTTTATTTTCTCCAGGGGGACTTTGACTCCTAACAAGGACAGATATTTATACCAGTCAGTCTGGTATTATATCTGCATATATATATGTGTGTGTAAAACATCTGGACATACTTCCAACAGAAGCTACATTGCAAAAATATTTACTGACAATGTAGACATTTGGCTTGATAATCTGATCTGACTACAATTAGTGATGCAAAGGCAGAGGAGAAGAGCTTTTCAGGTGCAGCTACCCAACGTACACCAATCAGATTTCTAGAAGTTTGTGTGAAATTACTGTGGAGGAAGAGTTTGCATATTAAGTTTCCTGATGATACAGCTGTCATGCATCATCTTAATTTGTAAACAGCTTAGTATTTAATTAATTTTAGATTTGGCTGTCAGGAGCAACAACAAGCCAGATTAAAAATCCAAAGATGTGAGAGAATGCCAGGATGCCAGTAACACAGCTGTGATGAAAGAAAAGATGATATTTAACTTCACACAAGACTACATCTGAACAGGCTTAGGCAGACTTAGAGTTTGTACTCTTTCCACACTCAATTCAAAGTGTCTTATTATCCATCCCTGAGTGGTTTGTAATGAAATGGAAATTGTCTTTCAGTGTGTTGAATGACAAATAAAGATTCCAAACTTTTCATCACAAAGCTTTTATTTTATGAAGCAGTATTCCAGATTATTGTTCAGAGTATTTTAAGCATTGCTAACTGTTTTCCATGTACTGACATTTTCCCTCCAGTTTCAAACATGTTACTGTTGCCACTGGAGAGGACCTTTTGCATAATTACATTGAACTAGCATCCATGTGTGTAGATTCTCCTACACACATGGATGCTAGTTTTCACTTGGCTGCAATCGGAAACTTCACCATCAAAATCCTGCACACTGGTCCTTTAAAGAAGCCGTCTCAGGAACCGTCTGTTTACAGTTATTTCGAGCTCACATCTGAGCTGCTGCTTTAAATTTTTAAAAAGGATGTTCTACCTGTGAGGGATTATTTTAAAGATCCCATATTAAGTCTCACATGCCCCCACAGTGAGTCATTCTCAACTCAGAGTACTGCAAAGATTGTTCATTTCACATGACTGCACAACTTCTGGTTTTAGGGCTGTTCTAAAATCAGCATAGCACCTGGATCAAATTATTTTTGGCTTAAGCAGGTAGGCTAACTTCTTGTTCATGGGCTCACAAGTAAATATCTTTACAGCTTTTATATCTGGAACCTTTAATGAACAACAAAATGCTTTCGCAGACAGATTTTGGCTCAAAAAACAACCCATCCCTACCACATTAGACTAACACAAGGCACATATGTCTGGATGCTTTTCTTGCATTTTAGTTTTGTTTGTAACTAACTAAGTATGGATACCAAACCCTGGTAGTAAATGAGACATAAGGCTATATTCTTAAACATCAGTGAAGCAATAGTGTCCTTTGCCTACAGCTCCATGCAGCACACGACTCTGCTTTTAGTGACCACAGAGGACAGAAATAAGTGTTCAAAAGTGAGATTATATTTCACTACAGTAAACACTTAAGAAGAGTACAAGGCAGGAAGCTAGACAACAATAATGACAGACATGCCACAAACCCTTTAGCCAAAATAATTGCTTGTATTGTGGTTTGAAAAGTTAACAACCCAATGAGACCCAGATGATACATTCAGCATAAAAACATCAAGTTCTTTTAATTTTTACTGTTCTCAGGTCCAAACTAGCTGGCTGATCTGTAAGCAGGTGTAAATCCAGTCTATAGAACTGTGTGTCAGAGTACAGTTAGACCTGCCATACTTCAGCTGAAAGACTTCAGCTCCATCCCAGCTGTGGTTCACCATCCATGAGACAGAAAGTTCTCAGATCGATGAGTTTGTGGGAGGCTTGCAGAAAACTCCTGTGTTTCTCTTTCTATCTCTGCTCTTCTCCAAATCAAAAAGGCTCCAACTCAAAAACCTGACATGTGCGGGTCACAGTGAAATCACATTTCATGCTGATTTAAAGCACTTCGAATCTGTGCTGCCATCAAATCTCAAAGCAGGAAACTACATCCATCTTTTCTTAAAACGAGGCCTTATCCTTAGACAGTAAGGTTGCTAAAGTTGTCCAAGTAGGGCAATTTAGCCAATAATAGGTTCTTTCTTTAATCTGCAGAACTTAAAATGAACATCCATGCTTTTATCCCTTCCAGACTGGATTATTGCCATGCTCTTTATTCTGGCATGCACAAGCGAAACAGTTAAAGGCCACAGACCATGCCAGGCTTTTAACATGTTCAACGAGGAGCAGCCACATCGCACTAATCCTGGCTGCCCTTCAATCTTACCTGAGTTTTGGTAAAGCCTTACATAGTCAAATATCTGGCTATATTAGAGCCCCGCTAACTCCCTATGAGCCTGTTCACTGCATGAGATCCTCTGACTTCCAAAATCTCAATTTGTCATTAAAGGTCACAAGACTCAGTTGTGAAACTCACTGCCTGTGGATCTAAAATAGGTCATCTCAGTGCTCCCTTTTCCTTAAAACTCACTTTCTCAAAGCGTTCTCTTCAACGGTAGTTGCTGTAACTGGTAATCACTTACTTTGGTTTAGATTAATTACATGTATTGATTGTCTTTATTGATTGCAATTTGTAACTCTGAGTACAGGTTTTATTGCTGCTGCTCTAATTTTTGCTGACTCCAACCAGCCACCGGCAAATTTGCTAATGAGAAAACAGGAGAATGTTCTGCGTCCCTGAAAGACCCAAGAGAACATTACATATTCATACTATGACCATGGGTGTTCTCGTTTTTACATCCACACTGCATTTTAACAAGGTGTTCCAAATATAGTCTGCCTGTGATTTCTCTCCCCTTCTACTCCCGCTGCAGCTGTGTTGTTTCCTCATTTAGTGACGGATTGTTATGAGTATTTTAGCACCAGTGTAAATGACTTTTACCTCAGGGACCAGAGATGACAGCCACGTGAGGGTTCTCTTCTAAATGGAATAGCTTTGTCTTTTCAGACCCTCATCAATTATAGGAACAATTCCCCGCTGCCATCCATCACTTTCACAGTGGAGGCTGAGCTCAATTCTTTTACACATATTCCAGTTTAAACATTCTGATGTCTCACCAAGCAGCATTTCTCAATACATGTCGTTTTACCAGGTGACATGTTCCAGTCAGCAGCCTCGAACAGCAGGGGGCAGTATAAGACAAACTCACACAAATATTCAATTATATCAACAACAAAATATTAGTTCATATTTGCACGCAGTATATGGGTAATATCATCCCAAAAGCATCCAGGGTGGATCCATCCATGCATTTTAGCTCATCACAATGACAAATAACAACAAAATCTGACAAATTAGAGCCTCTATTCATATGTGATTAATGCAATAGCATCACTTTGTTTTGGCTGGAAGGAATGTGAGTTAATGCATGAGGAATTCTTTGCAAAGTGAGCTTGTAGAATAAAAACATTATTGCATCTGGAGCGGCGATTTGCAAAGATGTGCATGAAAGATTCTTAGACAGAGCAGCCAGCTGGCTTCGGGGTTAAACTGAACGTCTCAAGCTTGTCAGATGTGATTCAAAGTCAAAGTCATGAGCAATGAACCCGTTTCTGTGCCCTCATTGTTACACATTAGAGAGTTAAATACATGGGAAGGCTGTGAATCAGAGCTGTAGACTGCCAGTAGTTCTACTGCTGGGGAGACTTTTGTGGTGACAGAAATCCCGAGTCCTTACAATGTACAAATACACCCTCATGTGCAGACAAAAGATGACTTTAGCTGACCACTCTCAACACCACTTATACCACAAGTCCCAACCAGGTCATGGAGGCCAGCAGGTTCATTTAATATTAAAGTTTGGAGTAAATTCTGAATTACAAATTGACCAGAAATGCTGCTCCTGTGCAGAACAGGAGTAGCAAAGCACAGATTTGAGCATTTTTTACCGCCAGCCTCTCATATCAAGTTTATTACTCACACCATTTCTACTGAGAGTGCCCTACTTACCAAAAAGAAGAGTAGGAATTTGAATAAAGCCAAGGGAATAAATTACAGGGAAAGAGAGAGATATTAAATAGATCTTTAATAATGCATTAAGATGGGGTGAATAATACGGGAAAACATTTTACAGCCTCAGTGTAATTAAATGTGTGTGTTTGTTTGGCACATTCATACACATATTCATGTAGTTGTATGTTCGTCTGGGTCTCTGGTGTGTACATGCTGTGGGATTATACTGTACCCGTGCAAACATTCAACTTGTTTGTGATCTTGTCCTGTTTGTACGTGATGATTAAACTGGCCGGACTCCAGGCTGAAGCTCTGGGTTTCAGTCAGCACTTAATCGCTCTGCTGCTGCTCTCGTGTTTGAGTGGATGGTTAAAACAGGGTAATAGACCTTTTGCTTTTGTTAGTTAATTCTGTGGGCTGGATCATGTGACCCTCTGAGCTTTTTGTTTTACCTCTCTGACACAAAAAATTCACAGACACAGACACATGCTGTATTACTACGCAGATACCTGGATGACCTTTCATTGACTGGATTCATTCCCAGAGTTCCGACTATCAAAGTCAACACATAATACCATGCCACACTTTGTTTTGGAGGGGGGAAATACGCTCCTGTCATATCTAGGCCAACTTTTCTCACTGTTCTTTCACCTGTTTCATTCCATTCATCAGCATACACTTAATAGAAAAGATTGATGTAACCACTGTGACATCACGCATTGGTTTGTGGACAACCTTTGTCTTTTCAAACCAGATGTGACAAGTGAGGGCTGGATATGACCGAGATGCCAAGAACACAACACTCTGTGGTACAGTAGTAACTTGTCAATCACAAGATAGCCACGCCCTAAATCCATTGATACCAGAAACGCATTTAAGAAATGCTTGCTGAGGAAACAAATCAAGTGACAAGTAGGGTCATGTCGACTTACTTTTATGACCAGATGAGTCTCCCCCTGCTGGTTGTTAGAAAGAATGCAGATTTAAGGCACTTTTCAAATCTGAACAACATGTATGCTATTTTTTTATTATATACTGTATATTCTGTGTTCACTAGCTAGTTATTTGTGTTCTATTTCCGAGCGTTAGCCAATTAGATGGTTTTTCAAAGCTTCTCGCTGCTCGCTGTGACTGAAAACAAGCTGATGCAAGCAAACTAAAACCGTAAGAATAAGATAGGATTCACTTTATTGATCCCTCACATGGGAAATTTACATGTTACAGCAGCTAGATACAAGTGAAGCATAGTAAGAAGCAAGACAAGAAATACAAAAGTGTAATGAGGATCAAAATAAAGACGATGTACACCTGTCACACGTACTGATTTAGCAAGGTGGATAGTGTATCCAATTGTATGACACACATAAAAGTACTCAAATCTGACAGCTGTTACTGACTGACAGAAGCACTTTGTAGAAATAAGGGAAGCTGCAGAATCAGATGATATTTTTCTTCAGGTTTGCAGCTACAAACATCCCCTTTTACATACAAGTAGTGACGTTAATCCATTGTCAGTAAGAATTAATTACAGCAGCTTTAAGCCTGCAAAATGAAACATGCATCTAGTCCTTTTGGCATTGCGAGTAAATACACAAATACTGTTGACGGGTGCCCATGGTGTATGCTTCGATTTTTACTTCATGGTGGAGTTAAATGAAAATTGGTGTACGTTTGTCTGTCTCTCCATCCATCTGTTCGCAACATTACTCAAAAACAGACTAACGGATTCGGATGAAATTTCCAAGGAAGGACAGAAATGACACAAGGACCACCTGATTAGATTTCGGCAGTGATGCGGCTTATAGTCTGGATGCACAGATTTGTTAAAGATTTCTGCATCATTGCGAGATAGCGGCACTGTAACTATGACAAGAAGTGAATGCTATGTCAGCTGCCTGCTGATGATCACATGATTGTGACCCTACTACAAATCCACCGTTGCGGACTCATCGGGACTTATCCATCGGAAATGATATAAGGAACAACTGATTTAATTGTGGGCGTGTTTCCGAGTCCCATCAGTTCCCGCTGCCCGCTACATATTTAGGTCACGTGATTCAGTATCCTTCCATAACATACACATGCATAACACACGCCTGTACTCAGGTCATTTTGTTTGTAGGTACATCTATACTAAATGACCACATTCTATAGTGCCGTGATTTGTGCCACAATTTTTTTAAGATTTCAGCTGTCTGAAATGATACGACTGAGTAGCCTTGACTGAGTGCTGTGCTCTCTGAATGATTTTCTTGTTTAACTGTGATCTTTCTCTGAGCTAAAGTTTCTTTTTTATCTGAAGGCAAAACTTTTCTTGGATGCTTTCTAAGTTTTTCCTCCAGGCTCCACTGTCCATCTAGTTCATGTGGCCTACTCCGTCTTCATCGCTACAGTTTCTCTCCTCTTCAGCTCTGTCATGTCAACCATTGCTGGAATGTCACCACAGACACCAGATCTAAAACTCCAGCACACTGCGAAAAACAGGGATTTATCAACCGCTGATGCCTAATCAGCATTCTGTGAAATCATTTGGTAAGGAACTGAATGTAACAGATGTTCATTTACATATAAACGTTCTACAATCCAGCTTGAAAAACACCATTTACATTCCAGTCCCAGAAATAATTTGTATTTAGTGGCACATTAACCGTCTATTTGAAGGTTTACTCTTTGCCATGTTATTTTCAAGAAATACAAAACTACTTGTACTTCTTTTCTTGGATGTCAAAGAGAACTGATTGCCCTTAGATTTCAAAAGGAAAATACACTTGACAACAAAGACAGTTTGCACAGTGTGATATTCAAACACTGAACGGTTTTAGCCTGAAAAGTGTTTGTTTTCAGGGCAAGGCCGATATTCTTTTTGAAAGTTATTGAATAATTCTTCAACCTTTATTCATTGTGTTCAGATCAGACTGCACAGGTAAGAGCACACCTACAAAGAGGTGCTATATGACGCTCACAAAGGTAGAAAGGCTTGATGTCACTCGCAGTCATGGAGGAGATCGCTCTGCTGCAGATTGATTTGTATTGATTCACTGAGACTTGGCTGCACCACAGAAAAAATGCTTTATTCCTTCATGTTGAACACCCTTCATCATCTCCAACCTGCTCACACTGTAAGACATTTATCATCCAGTGCTTTTCAAGATTTAATCACTGTTTTGTACAAGTTTGTGATAAAAACAACACAGCATTTCCATGAATTAGTATCATTAAATAAACCAAAAACCAAACCTGGTTTTGTTTGGCTGGAACTCCACAGGACTGCTAATCAAACTGGCAGGACAGAAATGAGATGCTGCTGTTCTGACCTCTAAAATATATTTTATTGCGGCACTTCCACATGTGCACACTTAAATCAAGAAGTGGAACAACGGAGCTTCCTTCAGTCAAAGTAATAAAAGACCCAAAGGAAGGAGGCAAAGGACAGTGATGCAGTAGGATCTGTGAGCTCCGAGTTTGTCCTTTCATTGCCGTCCTTCTTCACCCTTTTTATTGTTTGCCCGCTTTATCTTGTGCTCTTTTCATCTTTTCTTCTCGGATGCCTCTCTGATATCTCCAGCACAGCTCACTTTTTCTCTCTCCTTGCATGTCTGTATCCATCCAGCTTCCTCTTCCTCCTCCTTTGTGGGTTTCTATGGTTTGAGGCAACATGCAGTTCCCTTTCATCCTGAGGGAGATTTCCCTCTTTCTTTATTTTCTCACTTCATCTAAGCAGACAAGCCAAGTGAACACTAATGTTCTTTTTCTCATTAATTAGGTGATTACTTTCCCTGCCTTCATTCTTCAGTTTAAAGAAGAAAGAAGAAAAACCCACAGCCCCATAAAGAGTCTGTCAATCTTTACCTAATGTATCTACACTTCTTCCATCTGTGTGTTTGCTCTCTGTTATCTGCCTTCCCTTGTTATCCAGCTCGCCGTCTGTCTCCCCTCTGTGTTTCTGTCTGGACCACCTGGCAGTGATCCTGTCAGCTGTGTTTTCATTTATGAAAGGGCAGAATGTGCTGCTCTGCAAAGAGATAAGATGCTTGAGGGCGGTGCTCATCATCTTCTGCTAGTTGCAAGTGAAATGGTGAAAGCAGCAGGGTGTTTACATCCCACTGAACGTTCCTCATAACAGATATTGTACATGAAGTCAATGATGTAAACCACAGCAAATCAGTATAAACACTTCTTTTGAATGTTTTTTATTTTGGTGTTGGTGTGATTTCTCTTGTGAGAATGGCTTGTTTATAAAAACTAAATTTTTGGAATTTTTGGAAAGCTACAGTAGAGATAGGCAGGAAGTGGGGAAAGGGGGCAGAGGAATGACATGTAGCACAGATCCAGTCAGCTCAGAGGACTCAACCACTCAAATTTGTGTTGTGTGACAGTATAGTTTACTATACTTGTACAATCCTATTCATTTTTCAAAATACTCCTGGGACAGTAAGTGATTTTTGCCCTCATTTTCATCATTCTGCGTCACTCCAGCCAGTGTACCAACTACACAGGTGCTGACTGACTATCTGAAGAAAAGATCATTTCTCAGCATGCCAAACAAGCGCATTTATTTCCAAAACACTCTAAAATACATCCCCTTTTTTGGCTTGATACCGGTGTGTGTCAATCATTATCTGCAGCTCTTTTGGATGATGTATGCACCGTTTAAGTGTGCTTGTTTCTACTTCCCGATCAATCTTTCTTGTGATCCTCTTGTAAAGCTCTTCCTAAAGTACAAACATGCTTCAAGTCAAATATCACTTCTGCATTGATTTTACATATAGTCACACTGCTTCTAAACTTTCTGAGCACACATGAAGGTGCCATGTAGAGTTTACCTGTAAACAACCAAATGTGTTCCTCAATCAACAGACTCAGTATCTTTGCATGACGGTTTTATGTCTGTGCTCTGGCAGCAGCTGAAGCCAAAGGTATTATGTTGTCTGTCAGTCTCATGCTCCAGAATGATATATTAAGAAACGCCTGGAGGGAATTTCATTACAGCTGCCATAAATGCTCACTTTGACTCTTCACCATTGCGAATGGAGGACACGGACGTTGTAGTAACATTGTTTGGCTAATAGTCTGACCCCCAACAAAAGTGCCAGGCTGTTCAGTGAATTCAAGTTGCCGCTGGTGTGTGTAGGGTGCCAAAAGGAAGTCAGTATACTCAGCTGGAGGGGAACCTTAGTTGTGTCATTGAAGATGTGGCTTGACTGAGTAGGATGCTGATCTATGTGAATGTAAGCTTGGAAGACTTTATCGATATATGTGAAACTGAATCATTCAAAGGAGTAAAGTGGCATCTTATATTCTTGGTGTGCAACTGTTGATCAGTGGAATATTGTGAAACATTGAATGTACACTACTGTTAAAAAGTTTATGGTCGCTAATGTCCTTATTTTTGAAGGAAAAGCCTTTTTTTTTCAATGAAGATGACATTTAATTAATCAGAAATACAGTCGAGACATTGTTAATGTGGAAACAGACAATTTTTAATGGAATATCTACATAGCGGGGAACATTTCCAGCAACCATCACTCCTGTGTTCTAATGCTACATTGTGCTAAAGGCTAACTGATGATTAGAAAACCCTTGTGCAGTTATGCACACCAACAAAAGTGTGAGTTTTCATGGAAAACATGAAATTGTCTGGATGAACCCAAACTTTTGAACAGTAGTAGGGTGACCATATTCTGTTTCTCTGAAAAGAGGACACACTTCCAGCTCGCGCGTGAAAAATTTTCAGTCCCCCCTGCCCCCATTTTTAGGGGTTTTCCGTGGGTCAGGGGGCTTTCTGTGCTTCAAACTCAGTTAAACAGATATTCTGAATTCCCCAGAAAAGAACACTTTACCTGGATAAGCAGAAAAATAGCCCAAAACACTCACAAACAGTTGCTTTATAAATAATCTATTTATTAATTTAAAGCAATTCTCCTAAACAATATAATCAGTCACATACAAATATGGCATGCTCTAGTCTTTAATAGTTATTGACTCAAGTTGTGTAGGAACACATGTATTCAGATGTTTAACAAAATAAGAAATAATCATCTCTCTTAAGTCTGACACTTACACCTTAGTTAGGAAAAGTGAGGTAGAGTACCATTCTTCAAAATAACCTCCCAATTATCAATTATGTAAAAACAGAAATAATGCCTCAAAATATTAAACAAAAAGAAAAAAGAGAGGTAGCCTATTCTTCAATGTTCAGTTAGCCCATTCTTCAAAATAATGTGTCTAATGGCAAATGAAAAAAATATAGAAATAATGCCTCAAGTCAACAGTCCATTTTTCCTTCTTTTTCCTTTTCTTATTAGCTACAGAGACATAAGTCCCAGCTTTGCAGACTGTACATTCTGCCTCCCATTTGACACGACCCGGACGAAAACAGGGGTACTTTTTTCGCATTTCATCAGTGAAATGACATTTGCGTTTCGGCATTTTCTTTCGGTTCGAGTGTTCTCTCGCAGTGTGCCTATCTGCCTGTCAGCCTGCGAGGAGTGAGTGAGTGTGGAGCGCCTCTGTACTGCTTTGTGAATGATTAATACACGTTCTGGGGTTCGGCTCAAACTCCGCCTCTCAGAGCGTGTTTCCAAAGCAACCATTCAACGTGAATGATAAATACACTGGTCTGTGACGTGCTCAAGCTAGGTAAGATCAAAAACCCAGACATTTGAAGGACTTTATAAACGCCGGCCGGACAGGCCGGACAGCCTCTCAAAAGAGGACATGTCCAGGCAAAAGAGGACGTATGGTCACCCTAAACAGATGTGTCTACAAACATGGATGAACTTTTTTGAAAAGTGGGTTTGAAGCTCAGTGTGGCGGCTCTGTTGCCACCTTGACAGTACGTGATTCTTCCTCCCAGCTAACAGAAAATGAGCGATGATGTGGAGCATGAGTGGAGGGGAGGTGGGCCATGCTGTCCTGTGGTAACACCTCCCTGTCAATCAAAGCTTATTGCTACTGTAAAATTGGACAATTTAACATGAGGATCCATGAGGATCGATTCACTTTTGAAACCTAACTAGGACAAGGAGCTGGAGGAGTCAGGCAATCAAACGGGTTATAAACAATCCGACAGTTAAACTAAACTGTATACTTTATTTGGAAAAGCTGAAAATCAGGACTGTGTTAAAATTAGACCAGAAAATGAGTCTGCATACTACAATGCTGGGCTGAATGTTTTCCTTTTTGCTTTACTTTAGTCTTGCAACTAAGTCTGGTTAACATAGTTTAGAAGCCATGATAACCTCTCTACTGCTTTTTCCAGTCACTTTTTGCAATGTCACTGTACTCTGCAAGTGAGGATGGTGCTACCATAATCAATCAAAAATAATTACCTAATTACAGCAGCCAAACAGCCTGTACCATAAAATCAAAGCAACCAACAGCAATTATCTTCTAATACTCATATGAACTGTAATTGCTAAAGGCAAAGAAAATAATTGCTTTTTGGTTACTAAATGTCACCGTTCAGCCCAGTTAAGCCCAGACTGAATGCTCTGCTGTCATGTTGCCGCTTTTCACAAGACGCACAAAAGATGCCATCTACTGGAACCAGAGCTTATCTGAAGGTGATGCACGTCTGCATATCAACGAAGTCATCACCACCACCTGCAAAATAATTTCAAAAAGCTTGTAATCATGCTGTGTGAGCCTTTGCATTCACAGCAGACCAGAAGTGTATGTAATCAGGACAAGAGCTTGTTTGGAATTGTACTGCACCACACACACACACACACACACACACACACACACACACACACACACACACACACACACACACACACACACACACACACACACACACACACACATACACACACACATATAAACACACTGCATCATAAACCACAAGAAGCCCGTCTGAAGCTGTTCCCTTTTAGTCTCATTATAACTCAGTTAAGCCGGAACTCGACATGATTCTAACCTTCATTAGGCAAAGCCTTCCTGTTTTCAATCAAAGTCAGATTAAATGTAAATAACTATCCACCGGTAAACAGTGTAACCTCTGAGAGTCTCCGTTACCACTTCCTTTAATAATTTGCTGACAGTTCATCACGTCTTAAGAATGACTCACTTAAGATTTGACTTTGTTTTGATTATTAAATAAATGCAGGCACTGAGCTGAAACATTCTGAGTATTACTTTTTGTATGGATGTAAAATGACCTGGGACTTGGTTATGGATTTAATATTCATTGAAAATATGCACCTATGAATTTGGATGAATTCATTTATTTTGATTTATTTGAATGAGGGCCAATAAATCTAATATATCATTACAGAGAGTAGGAATAGCTTTCACTACCGTGAACAAGGTAGAATAGGAGACATTTCCAACAGTAATAATAGCGATGCTATGTTGCCTGCGTATATTTGATGACAAGCTGACATTTTTTGCATACAGACAATCAGCATAGTATGATGGCATGCACTATGTTTGATAAGTTGGTTTGGTGTGTTTGATATGTGCAGCGTTCAGTGTGCTTTTCCACCAAACACTGATTACATCCTGGCAAACAAGCAATAAACAAGCTTGACCTTGCTAAGAATAGCAGGTGGAGGTTGTGGGCAGATGCTTTCAGTGGAAAGTGGCAGGCTGAGTACTTATTGAACCCAGGTGTCTCATTTACGATGAGGAAAAGTTGTGCTGATTCTTTAGGAAGGGTGGAAATTGCTTCCTTCAGGACCACAACGATAGAAGCCAATCCCAAAGGCAAGGATGAATAACAACAGTGTGCCGCTTTATTGCTCCCTCAAAAGGAAACTCTTCTTTCCTTTGGCTTTCACAATCAGAGCATCGTCAGCTATTGAACAACTCTTTCAAGGCTGGATGGGATTTATTTATTTGCTTGAGCTTGCACTCAACCTTTGGAAATATTTGACCAAAGAATGGATTGTGTGAGTTTAAAATGGTGATTTGTCACCCAAATGCAACTCAGAATTTCTGGTCAAATTAGCATCTTAGCTTCTGCAAAAGTAAAACAGCAGGAATTTGTGTAATTAACACATTTCTACAAAAATGCATCCCAAACCAAACCGTTCTTAGATTCACATCCAACAGGGATTTTCAAAGGCTAGCATTTAGCGATCTGATGCTATTTCAGGTTAATAAAGCCAGTAGTAAGTAGTGAATGCTAACAAAACAGTGTGCAGTAGCAGTGGCGAGAGCAGCAGCTAATTCTGAAAGCACCAACAGTCAGTGTCTGTTTTTCAATGCTCACACTGTGTTGAGTAAGGGCAAACAAATGCTGGCAAATTCTTGCAATGGTAACAACACACACAAAAAAACAACAACAAAAAAAACATTTTGGCAAAAGTCAAGTAAAAGTTGCTGTGTGACCAGCAGGAGTCAAACGTGTGAGAGCAAGAGGCAAAAGCATTTAACATTTAATGAGGTACAAAAGAAAAACATCTGTGAAGCGGCAATCATCCTAAATCCAATTACACAACCTTCAGTAAAATTATTCAAAAATAAATTATCATCGACTTTTAATGCCAGGATGCCAGCAAAATAGAAATTTGAAATGAAAAATGATGCCCTCGAATGAACAAAACAAAACAAAGAAACAAAGTTCTCTTGACCGTGAAAAGTCTGCAGCACATAGAGGAAAGATTTACAAGGATTGTGATGCTTGCCAGCCCTATAAAGAAAAAAAAAACACTGAATGTGAAAACAGAAAAAAAGAGAGAAACACCTGGTTCCAGACTTAGCATCTAGCTAAAGTGAAGGTTCATCTAAGCCAAGGCATTAAAATATACAGTACCGCATTGGAAGCAGTGGAGGGTTCACTGCCACTGGGCACATCTATCTCTGAGGATGAAAAACTGGATAAAGAACTTAACCCAACAGGCTGGCAGGCTCTCAATTTAAGCATCCCCTGCAGATAGGATGACTCGTATTTCATATCCAAGATGTATCGATCCCGTAGCAGGACATAATAGTAGCTGACTGAGAATGGAAGAGTGAGACTGGCACTTCTAATCTACACACGTGGACAAAATTGTTGGTACCCCTCAGTTAAAGAAGGAAAAACCCACAATTCTCACTGAAATCACTTGAAACTCACAAAAGTAACAATAAATAAAAATTGATTGAAAATTAAATAATCAAAAACAGCCATTACTTTTGAATTGTTGATTAACATAATTATTTAAAAAAACAAACTAATGAAACAGGCCTGGACAAAAATGATGGTACCTCTATAAAAGATTGAAAACTATTTGACCAGAGTGACATGATTAACTCAGGTGTGTCATTTAATTGACATCACAGGTGTTTCCAAACTCATAATCAGTCAGTCTGCCTATTTAAAGGGAGACAAGTAGTCACCCTGCTGTTTGGTGAAAAGGTGTGTACCACACTGAACATGGACAACAGAAAGCGAAGGAGAGAATTGTCCCAGGACATCCGGAAAAAAATTATAGACAAACATCTTAAAGGTAAAGGCTATAAGACCATCTCTAAACAGCTTGAAGTTCCTGTGACAACAGTGGCTCATATTATTCAGAAGTTCAAGACCCACGGGACAGTAGCCAACCTCCCTGGACGTGGCCGCAAGAGGAAAATTGATGACAAATTGAAGGGACGGATCGTTGGAATTGTATCCAAAGAGCCCAGAGCAACCTCCAAAGAAATTAAAGGTGAACTCCAAGGCCAAGGTACATCAGTGTCAGATCGCACCATTCGTCGTTGTTTGAGCCAAAGTGGACTTCATGGGAGACGACCAAGGAGGACACCACTGCTGAAAAAAACTCATAAAAAAGCCAGACTGGAATTTGCAAAAATGCATGTTGACAAGCCACAAAGCTTCTGGGAGAATGTCCTTTGGACAGATGAGACCAAACTGGAGCTTTTTGGTAAGGCACATCAACTCTATGTTCATAGACTCAAAAACCAAGCATACGAAGAAAAGAACACTGTCCCTACGGTGAAACATGGAGGAGGCTCAGTAATGTTTTGGGCCTGCTTTGCTGCATCTGGCACAGGGTGTCTTGAAAGTGTGCAAGGTACGATGAAATCTGAAGACTATCAAGGCATTCTGGAGAGAAATGTGCTGCCTAGTGTCAGAAAGCTTGGTCTCAGTCGCAGGTCATGGGTCTTCCAACAGGACAACGATCCAAAACACACAGCCAAAAACACCCAAGAATGGCTGAGAGAAAAGCGTTGGACTATTCTAAAGTGGCCTTCTATGAGCCCAGATCTGAATCCCATTGAACATATGTGGAAGGAGCTGAAACATGCCATTTGGAGAAGACACCCATCAAACCTGAGACAACTGGAGCTGTTTGCTCATGAGGAGTGGGCCAAAATACCTGTTGACAGCTGCAGAACGCTCATTGACAAATACAGAAATCGTTTAATTGCAGTGATTGCCTCAAAAGGTTGTGCAACAAAATATTAAGTTATGGGTACCATCATTTTTGTCCAGCCCTATTTCATTAGTTTGTTTTTTTAAATAATTATGTTAATCAACAATTCAAAAGTGATGGCTGATTTTGATTATTTAATTTTCAATAAATTTTTATTTATTGTTACTTTTGTGAGTTTCAAGTGATTTCAGTGAGAATTGTGGGTTTTTCCTTCTTTAACTGAGGGGTACCAACAATTTTGTCCACGTGTGTATCTGTGGTGACTCCCTCTGATTAGTTGTTCTCCTTCCAGTTCATTTTGTTGCAGATATGCAGGATGCTGCCAACACACCCCCGAGAGAGGAGCAGATCCAATAATCCTGTGCAGGAGGTTGAGGGGTAGAGAGGTTAAAACGCACAGAGGATTGCACTTCATAACTGCCAACAACATCAGCAAGGGGCATTTGGGCTTTTCCACCACAGACAGGCTTAACCAGCTCTGTCAAGGTCATAGTTCAGATCTGGTGTTTGGAAGCCTCAAGAAACCAAGGAATGGTCAAAGATTTCACTGCAAATAAACTGATGGGTAAAATACAGAACAACCAAATGATAAAATATATTTAATGTAAATGGAGTGCACAGTCCAGTGAAAATAGATGACATGATATCCAAATTTAATAACTGGAAACCTACTCACATGAAACTGAGCAAACAAAACTAGGAAGAGCGACGTCTTCTTATCATCCGCTAAATCTGGCAACAAAAGAGAGGAAGCAATCCTAAAAAGCATTATTCTTCCTACGAGCATAAAAGAGACAGTCAAGGAAACAATTTGCTGATTAAAGGAAAGCTGGAAGCCACAACGACTGCTTTGTTAAACATATATGCAAGTGCAAGAAGGGAATGGGATGTCTACAGGCAAATAGAGGCTTTTGAGGCTGAAAGAATTTAAATTTTTGGTGGAGATTTTAATGTCAAACTGAATGATAAACTCGTATCATCGAGACCAGGTGCCAGGCAGAGTAAGATAAATAACGGAATAAATATTATGTAGGAAATGGAAATTATTGATGTGTGCAGGGACTTCCAATCAGCATCCTCACTCTCTATTATACTTCAGAAAATAGTTAACTTGTAAATACACAAAGATAGATAGAGTTGTTCGCTGTGATGCGGCAAGCATTGCAGATCAATTGTTCTGTCAATCTCACAATTACAATTCAAGTGTACTTTATAGCCCATGAATCCAATAAGCACTCAAGGATAAAATTCAAAGCTATTTGGAGCTATATGGTACAGGGGGAGGTGGAGCAATGTGACTTGATGCTCCAGAGCAGCACAAATAGGACCATGTGGACATACAGAGTAGAAAAAAATGAAATAAATTACAAGTAAAACTAAATTAGTTGCAAAGAAAACAAATACACGAAGAACGCTGCGAAATACTCAACAAGGAATTAAACATCAAAAATGATTCTGATGAAATATACACACATGAAAGAACAGAGATATTGGAAAAGGATGTCTAGATTAGGTAAAAATTAAATGAAAAACAAACAGACAGCGCTCGCTACAAAACAAAATAGAAAATCACATCTCTAAAGAGACGGAATATAAATAGGAGAAGATTGTCTTGTATCATTCTTTCAAAAAATTGCACTTTTAATCTAACAGCTGTTACAGAAAACCAATACAATACTCTGAGAGCTGAGGAGAAATGGATCTGGTTACTACTATCAGACTAAAGGCAGGTGACTGGCCTGGTGGAAAGGGCTTCACCTCTGAGTAGTACAAGGATAGATTAGCATTTATGTTAATGTTTCTCTATAACTGGGTGCTTATACATCCAGAAATACGTCCTCAGAGAGAGAAGCTATCATTTTACTTATTCCAAAGGACAAGAATAGGATCATGAGACCGGAATGTAGATTATCAAGCGTCCATATCTGTTATAACAAGGAGGCTTGAGGAATACCGCACTGACCAAACAGGTTTTACTGAAGAGACAAATGCAGGATAACATTAGAAGAACATTATACTTCGATAGGACTTGCTACAGAAGCTAAGAAGCCTCTAAAAACGCTTGATGCAGTCGGCTGGAAACTTGTTATATAAAGCCTTAAGCAAATTTTGATTTCACGAGGAGCTCAATCCCCAATCAGAAGATAATTATCACATAATTAAAGTAAATGGGGATCTTACTGCCCCATTTGTTCGACAGTGAGATGCTGGTCAGAACGTGGTGACGTTTCCCGCATTTATTGAGCTCTTAGATCCGTGGATTTGTCAGAATATAAAAGGGACTTCAACTATCAGTGAGAACAAAAGCTGCCATTACTTGTAGATGACATTTAAAACAACCCAATTTCTACTCAAACTGAAGTGCTGCATAGAGGAATATGGCCAAATGAAGACAGCGCTCTATTCCATCCTTGAATATCAGTTCTAAGAGCTAAATGAGTCAAAATGAATATTGTGCCCTGTCTGCTGTCCGAGCAGTTCTTGGAATAGAATACAGAAATATCCCGATATGGTATTCGGAATGGCAGGAAGTCAGGAATCAAATCCATAACCTTTCAACTGAAAAATGCCATAGGGGAATGGGACTTCTATTCCACCCATCTGAGGCCTGACAAATGCTTGTGCAGTTATGGTTATTTTGTTTGGTAGAAGGAACTGCAGTTGACTGATAGGATCCCACTTTAAGCAGTTGTTTCACAAGTCGAGTAATTCTTAAACAAAGACGATATATTTATTAACTTGTCCCTGAAGATTTGGTTGAAACTGAGCAACCGTGCAAACTGCAGGAAATAGCAAAACCATTAAAGCGGTGTCACTCCAGTTGTGCTTGTTTTCTTACAATTTGACTGAAAGATTCTGTACATGGACAAGGATATGTGTCAAAGCGTGCTGTAGTCTGATACATAAGGGGTCACACTGTAAGGGAAGGATACATCTTGGTTCAATAAGACTTCTGTAGACTACTTTAAATGTGGCACTAATTGACAAGAATCATTAAACTGATCTCGAGTATATCGAAGACTGAAAATCTTATCCACCCAAAAACCATGAATGCAAATTATTTTCAGAACATACAACAGTTTTTTAAATAGAAAATCAGAAGAAGCATTCTAACAGTAAATTGGGGAAGGAAAGTGACAGCAATCTCTCTGCAGAGGAATAGAAAATGTTTTGTCAAATGCAAGGGAAACTACAAGTTCTTTCATTTGAAGGGAATTTTGTTGGAAGAATTTGGTTCAGTTCTTTATAACCTTTCAGCAGAAGCAGCACACAACTATTAGTTCAGATTGTTAGGAGCGAAACCAGGCCAACAGTGCTTTTATCGCTTTTAGAGTCCATGTTCTTCATCTAAACATTAACCCACATGAGGTAAACTATAAACATTGACATCTTCTGGCAGTTTGATGGCTTCATTTGAAATAAAGCCTCTATCTCATAAGTGACCACAGTCCCCAGTGCAGTTAATTGTGGACTTGATAGAGTACATACATCAAATATAAGTAACAAACATATTCCATTAGAGTACACTGAGATAAAATGACCAATATATGGTCAAGACAAAACTTAATGTGAACCACATGTACACAACTTGGACATGATCATGTCTCCAATGTTTGTTTGGTGCTAGAAATTAAAGTCTGCAAAATGAGACACAATGAATACATGAATATATTACTTTGGGTATTTATTACAGTTGATCAAAGTGTGACTGAAACTGGAAAGCATCGAAGAATAGGGTTGACTGTCTTAATGATGAATTTAATGAAACTGGACTCAAACCTACATGCTTCTCTTTGCTATGTTCTTTCTGCTTGCTTGTCTTTTTTCTCTTCTTTATGCACTGGATTTTGCTCAGATGCACTTGTATCACACAGGAAGAAAGCAAAATATTTGCAATTGTCTTTTGTGAGTTATCTGACTTCCAAAGGAAAAAAAGCCCAAAAAAACCAAGATTTGTTCTGCTGATTTGAATCCAGCCTCACCTCGCCACTGTTTTGAAGCTCCCCTAAAACGTCACGTTGAAGTCAGCACTTCAACACTTGCCATTGGCTCTCTGCCATTTGAATGAACCTGAATCAAGCTGACATTTTAGCTATGATTCTGACTCTAGTAAGGGCTATGTCTCGCGGATGATCGACAAACACAAATTATGATATTCCTGGTCCCCACAGGATGAACTGATGATCTCAGTGACAGTTCCATCAGCCTCACCTGTGCTTTGTTTTTCCAAGAACCTTCTTCACAAGAGACAACAGCACTAACCACTACAGCACCGTAAGTGAGATAATGAGCAGGCGGAACATGATTAAATAATGCTTATATGTTGCTTATAGTATCTTTTGAAGCAGAGGCTAAAGCCAAAAGTAGGCTGTGCAAGCATGGTCGTGAACCCCCCCTTTTTAACTTGGCAGCTCCTGTATGAACATTTTTCATTTAAAGATGGACAGTTCAGTGATGCATTGAACACATATGCCTGTACAAGCATTTGTATGCCACCACCTTCTGTCATTTTTTTGAATTTTTTTTTTATTTTTTGCCTTAATCATCTCCTCATGGTGCCAGTCACCTCTGTTAAAACTGCCAACAGCCTCAGTTGAGCAGATCATCCAATTCCACCCCTTATTTTAAGAGGGTGTCGATGTGATATGCTGCCCAATCCCAGTCTTCAACATCACAAACTCTGAAATGTGTTTCTTCCCAGTTTGTGAGCTCAGATCTGCCCCACTGTCATATCACTAAGTCAATGGAGATTTTTCCAACGCCCTTTCCATGAGTCCACTCATCTGCAGACTTTCCTGTGGGACTTACCCATAACTCATAGAGACTGGTGATACATAAAGCTGTCCTGCTCCCCCACACAGTGCACTAAACCATGCATGGGTGGTGCAGGAAAGAAATCCATTAGCAAGTCTATTCATCGGTGACAGCATGTGGCTGCTCATTGTTGTGGCTATTTGGTACACTTCTGTCGAGCTTTTCAGTCAAAGATCCACAAAGGATTTACAGATGTGCATGTTTTTTGTGGCTTCTGGTGGTTTGCCAAAATATAAAATCACTGTCATGACAAACGGGGAGCGATCAACTGATCAAACTGTGAATGAAACACAATTTCAAATACACTTTTGTTCAGTGAGGATGTGTTTAAGCAACGTGTGCATGAACTTGCACACTCAGGCACTACGGCTTCATGGTGAAGAAGTCTGTGAGGCTTCAGGGAGGAACTCAGGAAGAAAGGCACCGAAGCATGGTGAGAGCCACGACAAAAAGTCTCTGCATGTGCTCTTAACTCCATCTGTGGAGGCCACGCTGCATGAACAAGTCTCTAGTCATGTTGGGAACGCTGTGTACATGTCAGCGTGTGCTGGGGAGTGCATCCAAGTTGAATGTTGGGCTTTTGAATGAGAAAATGTTAGGATACATCGTGAGAGGATTGTTAGACTCGGTTTTAGGGTTTTCAGGGTGCTCACAAAGATAGAAGTGCAAACCTCCAAGTGTGTGTTTGTGTGTGTGTTGTGAAAGAGAACAGGTGCTTCCTCCTTTTGCGGCTTTTCCCTGCTGACCTTTCCTCTTAAGAAAATGACTTCACATGCACTTATATCAATAGCACACACACATCCATATCGGTCCCAGATATTCTTCTCTTATTATTTTTAGCTGCTTGACTCATCGCTCCCTCCATTGTTTTACATTATCACACTTGCTCAAAGCTGTTTATGGGACATTTAAGTGGCTAAAAAAGCAGAGTCTCAGTCGCTGTTGTTATTCCTGGGTCGCATATTTTGTGCTATTTTAACGTGGCCTCAGCTGGGACAACAAACAATGTTTTCTTCCCCTCTGTGACCATTTCAAAAAAGTCAATAGAGACACTGATTGCATTGCGTTTTCCCACTGTGCTAACCAATGAGTCAGTGCAATTAGGAACATCTGCAGGTTTCTCAGGGTCTTCAAGACAAACAGGACTGATTGATTTTCATGTGCAATCAGAAAAAGACACTAGGTGGTAACCTTTAGATGTTTCCTTTCCCCAAGCAAACAGCACACTATGATTAAATCCTGATTCTTGAAGATGATACTTTACATACATACTATTAAATACCAAGACAATGTGTAGCCAGTCAGTCCCGTGACAGTTTATTTAGAAAGTGCAAAACCAATCAGGGTAATGACACGAACGAGGAAAACGTCAGTATTCAGAGCCAGTGTGAGTCGCTTATCTCTCAGAATCACTCTTGACACAGACACAGCAGGGCTTTCCACAGGATAGGCGACTCGGTGCTGGCACGTGCAGTAGCTCTATTTGGAAAGCTTGCTGATAGATTTCCAGTCTGTCCAGAACTTCCCAAAAGCTCCTCCAGCCAACACAGAGACTGTTATAGATGAAGGCAGGAAGACGAGTCTGAGCTACAGGAGGTGAATATTAAAGGAAACAGGAACACATCTTTGCAAAGCCCCAGGTGCTGCTGGCATGTTAATGGTTTTGCAATCTGTAGTCTGATTAACTTTACTGCTAACAAAGTTCACAGACTGAGACATATCCTTGATACGAAGGAAGAGGAAACTTTTTAAGTGGTAGCAAGTAATTTATTACCTCTATAAGACCAGTAGGGATTACAAACATCAGTGGATTGCAAATTCAAGAAAAAGGAATGATAAATACTTCAGCTGTGTTTTGCCCCAGTAGAGACATGTGGTCATTTAGAGGTAAATCGCTGTCATCATGAAAAACCACCGGGTTTCCAAAACTAACTAGAAAAGCACTGAGAGAGCGCAGTGCTCCGCCAAGCCTGTTCATTTCCCCATATGGCATTGTCAGAAATGTTGTTTTTTTTTGTCAGAAATGCAGCATTTGTTTTTAGTTATTGATGATCAGAAATCACGGCAACATAGAATGTGGGCATTTAATATAGATGTACCCCCAAACAAAATGATGTTGCACAGAGCACAGGCGTGTGTTATGTGTGCGTTATGTACGGATACCAAATCAGGTGACCTAAATATGTAGCAGGCGGCGCGAATTGGTGGGACTCGAAAACACCCCCACAATTTAATCAATTGTTTCTTGTATCATTTCCAACAGATAAGTCTCCATAATTTAGGGGCGGCTGTGGCTCAGGTGGTAGAGCGGGTCATCCAATAATCAAAGGGTTGGTGGTTCGATTCCCGCTCTCGCCTAGTCATGTGCTGTTGTGTCCTTGGGCAAGACACTTAACCCATCTTGCCTCCAGTGCTCTTCACTGGTGTATGAATGCGTGTGAATGTTGGTGGTGGTCGGAGGGGCTGCGTAGGCGCGGATTGGCAGCCACGCTTCCGTGAGAATGTGTGAGCGTATGGTTGAACGGAAGCAATTGTTGTATAAGCGCTTTGAGTACTCTGATGAGTAGTAAAGCGCTATATAAGAGCAAGTCCATTCATTCATAAGTCCGCAGTGGTGGACTTGTAGTAGGATCACAATCATGTGATCATCAGCAGGCAGCTTGATGTAGTGTTCACTTGTTGCCATAGTTACAGTGACGCTTTGCCGCTATCTTGCAATGACACAGAAATCTGTATCAAATCCGTGGATCCAGACTATAAGCCGCATTAATGCCAAAATCTAATCACTTCATCCTTGTCTCATTTCTGACCTTCCCTGAAAAATGTATCCAAATCCGTTGTTCTGTTTTTGAGTAATGTTGCTCACAGACAAACAGACAAACCAACGCTGATTGTCACATAATGAGCGGCACTGATATGATTTTCAGAGGTTTGCTGTCACTTTCTGAGCATCATGATCAGCTTTACAGTCCCAGTGTGTGCTTAGCATGTGGATCTCAGTTAATTTTGTGTTTTTTATTCCTCCAATTGATTTTCTTCCCCTGTTCCAGAGTTGGTTAGCGGCAGCAGCAAGCTAAGCAGGGTATTCCAGATGTCCCTCTTCCCAGTAACATTTTTCAGTTACTCTTGGGTGATCCTCAGATGTTCCCAGGCCCCCAGAGATATGAAACTGCTCCAGTGAGTTCTGATTATACCCCGGGGTGTCCTCTCGGTGGGGTCTGTCTAAAAAAGCTCACAAAGGAAGACACCCAGGAGGCATTTAAGTCAGATGCCTGAACTACCTCAGCTGGCTTCTTTTACTGCAAAGGAGCTGTGATTCTACTCCAAGCACAACCGCAGTTTGACCCACTTTTGATTAGTAACACATACCCAAAGTTAACATCCAAATAAGGAACCAAACCAAGTAAGAAAAATGCAACCTTGAACACCCCTTTATAGCCGTTGAATGCTCACTGTGTTTGCCAGATATTTGCTAAGGATGTCTGTAGCCTGGTTGGTGATGGGGACATACTGGATTTAGTTTTTTAAAATTTTATTTAGCCTTCATTTATACAGGTAATCTCACTGAGACACTGAGTCTCATTCTCAAGAGAGACCTGTCCTTAAATAACATAACAAGGCAACGAATTTTGCTGGATTTTGGTTGATTTTGATGTGAATGTTCTTAAGAAAATATTAAAAGTTTTACTGATATATTCATTTTAGATATTTTTTAGGCTTTTTTTTGGAATATTTTTACTCATATTTTTAAAATATTTACAAGAATTTTCTTGCCATATTTGGGGGATTTTTTTTTTTTAAAATAAAACTTTTAGGGAAACGTTTAAGGAATTATTGGGATTTTCTTCCTGAAGTTTTGCAAATTTTCAGAAATATGGGGAATTTTTTTTGCTGAATTTTTGGATTTTTTTCAGACAATGAAACAATATTTTTTGATGCCCATAAATAAAGACAGCAGGAGGGTTAATACATCTCATATTAGGAGGTTAAATGAAAGCAAAAATCTTTCTCTAAATGAAAAACTACTTTTTTTTAGCATGTCTGGTGTATTTTAAGACACCTAAGCTTGACAATCCTGGTAAAATAAAGCTTAAAATAAGTTTTCCCAGCTAATTTTAAGATCTCAGTATTCTAAATATCATATCTTATTTCAAGAAATCTTACCAACACATTCTTACTTGTTCTATTGGCAGATTTTTTTCACTTATTTCAAGGTAAAAGTTCCTTTTTTCTTGTTTTGAGAGGGGCATTTTTTCCAGTGTGGATGTGCAAAGGGCCAATCAATGAAGTTAAAATGTAAAAACACCAAGAACAAGAACAAGTCCTAAAAGATGATATTTCCATAGTGTTTAAAAGACATTTGAAGTCCTCCAGGGGAATCAAATGGGACAGCTTCAGACTCTGCTGTAGTGAGTTCCATGTTGAGAGGGCAGAGAAAAGAAAAGCTGTCTTGCTGAGCTCTGTGCAGACTGAGGGGACGGTGAAAGTAATGAAGTCCTGGGAACGCAGACTATGACTGAATGATTTACGTGACATGAAAGAGGATAAGTGTGTGGGCAGCAGACCAAGGATGGATTTGTAAATGAAATAATACCAGTGGAGAAGTCTGCGTGTGGACAGTGATATAGTGATATGTATTATCTATATTATCAGCATCTATAACCTGTAGACCTGAGGGGGACTGAGGAGTTCATTAATAAGTGGCCTCTACTTGTATCATACTCTGTAATTTCTCTTGATACTCCAGATGAGGATGTTCTTGACGCTCCAAAAGTGCAGCTGCATAAATTATATCCAATTTACTCCTAATGACTCTGTGGCCTCATTAAATTGGGGCAGGACACAGACGAATAAGGACCTCACTGCACTGTCTAAATGAAACGACTTCACTCTGAACTTCAAAGAGCCCAAAGACTCGGATAAAGTTTTCATTAAGCTACCTGGAAGAGAACTGCGGCTTTTTTTCCCGCTCACAGACCTCTGGAGATACAAAGACAGTCACAAATCTCTTGAGGTAAACGTGTTTTGCCTATAAGCGTGGAGTGAGAGAATCATCGAAGAAAGAAGAGTGAAGTCTGACCTAAAATCATTTTGAGATGATGAAATGAATAAGGCTGCTTGTCAACTCCCTTTCTTTCCAATGAAAGATTATTTTTATATGAATCATTTCACAAGAATCGTTGTCGAGGATTACTGAAAATATATGTATTCGTTGCATCTATAATGGACATTTTCCAACTTATATTAGCCTTTACTTACTGTACGGAGAGTGTAGAATCTGATCTGACTGATGCTGAAACACCATCTCCAGGAAGACAGATTCATTCGTTGTAATTCCACAGCTGGGATGACTCTCATCTATGGACACTTGGAGAGTTTCCTAGTCAGGCATCAACAAGTCTTTTTACAGCAAGTTTTCCTCCTTTAGGCCAGTTCATGATCTCTGTGTCCATGAACAAGGGTATGCATGAGATTAATTCGATCCACCCAAATTCTCTCTGCGGATGTTCGCATGTTGACCAAAATATGTGATCAACTTTGGAAATGTTTTGATGTGGAATAATTACAACGACATGGTCCTACAGTGTAATCTGTAACCAGGTGTTATATCCCGAGTGTTTTTCTGTGTTAGATATGAGGCAGACCAATGCATACTTATTGTAGTATGAGTAGAATCGTGTGCAAATCTCTTCATTTTTGAAATCTGCATTGGTCTGCGCTCATGGATGCAGAGAGCATGAATTGGCCCTCAGTCGGCAGCAGAGCGTCTTGTACTTATCTCTGTGTCAGTGCACATTCATTTGTATGGATATGGCAGTCCATCACCATTGGAT
Source organism: Acanthochromis polyacanthus (assembly GCF_021347895.1). NCBI lineage: Eukaryota > Metazoa > Chordata > Actinopteri > Pomacentridae > Acanthochromis > Acanthochromis polyacanthus. Next base: position 13,163,505 of record NC_067132.1, read on the forward strand.
TTAGTTTCCTCAGAAAAGCCAGCCTAAATAGATCTCTGTGCGATGATGAATATGGCAATCATTAGCTCACACAGCAAGTGTCCTGGATGGAAATCCTTAATCTAGTTAGCAAAATGTGTTTCCTGTTGGTCAGACTTGAAAACAAACATTTAAAATGATTTCTGTAAAAGTCCTCTTTCTTTGGATAGCTGTGGAGAGCCCATGCTACATCGCCCTGCTAAACATTGTTGATTTCACTGAATCTGTACAACAGTGGTGAAGAGTGCAAAGTTAGAGTGACACTTACAGCCATTCATTTGTAATACATCAGGTTGAGATAAACCAGAATTCTCATCCTGTCTCGTCATGAATGGATGATGGTCATAAAACTGTTTTGAACAAATCATGACCTGATAATTGCGCAGGATGAAACAGTAAAGTTAATACAGTTCAGACAGGACATTTTGACAGATATAAGCATTTATTTTGGAATGACATCCATTTGTGTTTGGCAGCGACTCTGCTCAAGTGATGCTACGAACAATCTGAGCAAGCTGGACACAGACAGTCCCTGAGATCACAAAAACCCCAGCAGAGCCAGAGATTCTCAACATTTAAATGAATGCAGTGAATACAGAAACAAGGAGACCAAATGTCTGTCAGCTTTTAAACCTCACAGAGGTTTAAAGGCTGAGGCAGCACCAACCACCACCAGAACTGAAGAAGCCTCTTGGATGAGAGGTGAAATGTCTTCAAGGAACTTTCTTAAAGTCCAGTGGATTGATTTAAACAACTTTGGATAAGGAGACCAAATCAAATGGTCGTCATTACACAAAGTCCAGTTTATATAGTTTTGACATACAAGAACAATCTGTGTTCTACAGACCCACAAACTATAAGAAACATCGATTCCCTTAATTCTTTCTTCCTCTACATATTAGAAAGTGTGTCTCTGAATGAGCAGTTCAGGTTTGCAGCCTGTAGAAATGTCACAACGAGATGTGCACTGCTCCATTCCAGCTCCTTGTCCTCTTCCACTAACTGAACAGAGTAGATGCAGAGGTGTGCTGCAGCCCTCTTTGTAAAATTATGAGTTATGAAACTGAACTTTTAAAAAGGAGGAAGTTGGGGAGGAGGGGGAGCAACCCAAGATTCCCCAACAACCCAAGGTGTCCAAGGTCCCCTACCAACCCATGGTTCTCCAGCGACCCCAGGTACCCAAGTACCAGCTCCAGAGACCTCAGTTGGTACACTGTCCATTCAAGAAGCCAGGCTACCAGCTATGTAGCAGCTATGTGGTGAGCATGGAGTGGACAGAATGAGTGAACGCTACCTCGGTTGTGAAGCATGCTAAGTGAGTGGACCAGACTTCGTAGAAAATGACTGGACCTAAAAGGGCCTTGTGACATCCTGCCTGGCTCCATGCCTGTATGAACTCGTGTGAAGTGCCATTTAATCTCGAAAGATACATGGATGTCTGTACCAAACTTCACGGAAACAAATTCAGTCATTGTAGCCTAGCAACTGTTAGATGGATAGGCTCCCTGCTGGTGATGAAGACATCAGAACATCACTTAAATCATCGCGAATCATCTTCTGGGAATCATCAATACTTGTACAAAATGTCATGGCCACTAATCTTACGGTTGTAGTGAAAATTTTCAGTGCCAAACTGATAGACTAACAGACAACAGACCAACAGACAATGCTATTACTAGAACCGCCCTACTACTGTGGTTGAAAATAGTAAAAGTGAAGAAACACCAGGAATACAAACGGTTTTCAGTCACACGTGACCACAGCCTCCTTCACTGCTCTGAACAGTCTTTTGTCGTTAAATTTAAATTCTTTTGTGAAAAGAAAGAAGGAAGCTAATTAGTTCTTGAAAGATCTTTGTGTGTACGTGTCTATTTGGCATGTGACATGTTGGAAGTAGCTGCAGATCAAAGAGAAAATCAGTACATCAGGGGAGGACTTGGCATGGTTGTGTATGTCTGTCTGTCCGTTTTAATTAAAAACTGAAAAGGCAATTTTAAGAAAGCGTTGCTACAGTGAACGATTTAAAGCTTCATAGACTTCAAACACTTCATTAGTGGAAGCGCGGAAGCAAAAGTGCTGCAGAGACGGAAATAGATGTTGGAGGTGCTGCCAGTCAACATCTTAGCATAATTACAGCGATTTTAAAAGTGCTCGTTTTGAATTTGACCATCTGATCGTAATGTTAAAAGCCACTGGTGCATAACCAGAGATCACCTCTTATATTCTGCTCATTTTATGTCTGCTGGGTACACTGTGGTCATTTTCAGTCCATATTTAATAGGACATCACTGAAGACTGTGTGTGACTTGGGCTCACTTCATACATTCATCAATGGGCATATATACCTATACCTATCTCTACTGCCATAATTATAATTATTAATCACAAGAAAGCTCAGAAAAGTTGCTTTTTGGTTCATGAGTAACACTTGAAATCAGGCTTTCACCTCTTTTTGACACTTCCTGCTGCTTTGGAAGAAGATATATGCTGCTTTGGTTTGGTCAGTCATCCATTTATCATTTCTGCTAACCTTGGGGAAGCTTTTGGAGATAAAGCAGGAGAGAGCAGCGATAACATTCACGTTTGTCCTGCTAACTGAAGCCACTCCTGCAGACCTCAATTTGAAAATATGAGATGCAGCCAGATGTGAAGACTGAGGTGCAGGCAGACTATTGAGCTGACTGAGTTGGTGAAAAATAGTTTAATATTAAAGCTTTCAGTAATAATACTGTAAATATATGACTATTGCATAGGAATATTGTGTGTTTCTTGAGGGTAAGAACTAGCACACTTTATAGTACTGCTTACATCAACATGTGATCTTTATATTCCATCTGGATAAGGAACTTCCGATATCAGCCAGGTGTAAATAACAATCCCAGCAGTGTGAGTGCAAGAAAATAATCCGCTCACCATGGTGAAAGGTCACTATGTCTCTGCCTCCTCAGATCAACCTAAACAAGCCTGAAAGAGAACAAAATCAAGACAAACTGAGTGGTGTTTTTTTTTTTTGGTAAAAGGGTTCCTAACTGAGTGAAAAAAATCCCAGAAGTACCAAAGTGTCAAACCTGAGAAAAGCTGATTGAATTCTCTACATCCTAAGAGACGCTTCCTTTCTTATTTTCTTTATCATGGGAGACACTGAACAAAAGAGAAGGACATAATACTACTCCAGTTTCTTTCAGCAGCAACATCCAAAGCAACGCACCATTCATCTCAGTCAATAGAACGTGTATTGCGGCATTATTTTGTAAGTGATGTTGAGTTCATTGTGCTGTGGTTGTCTCTTCTGACGTCTTCAGGAATTTCACATCTGTCATTGTTATTTTCCATCAAGGTCAAGGAAAAGTGTCCACCCAGAACCATGCTGAACCCCCATATCTAACTCTAAGACCAGGTGCAGTGGTAAAGATAAAGAGATGAGATGTTATTACATAGATTGCATATTAAAATCAGGTGTAAATGTCTCTGCTTTTCGAACTTGTGTTTCCTAAATATAACAAGAAGCTTATTTAGTCCAGATAGTCTTTATACTGCAATGTATTTTTTGCTTATTCATACCACATGTGGTTTTATGTTGCACATACACTCAACAAAAATATAAATGCAACACTTTTGTTTTTGCTCCCACTTTTTATGAGATGAACTCAAAGATCTAAAACTTTTTCCACATACAAAATATCACCATTTCTCTCAAATATTGTTCACAAATCTGTCTAAATCTGTGATAGTGAGCACTTCTCCTTTGCTGAGATAATCCATCCCACCTCACAGGTGTTCCATATCAAGATGCTGATTAGACACCATGATTAGTGCACAGGTGTGCCTTAGACTGCCCTCAAATCTTGCGACATCTGTGGCACTGTGCTGTGTGATAAAACTGCACCTTTCAGTTTGGTATTTTATTGTTTATTCATGATGTCTAATCAGCATCTTGATATGGCACACCTGTGAGGTGGGATGGATTATCTCAGCAAAGGAGAGGTGCTCACTATCACAGATTTAGACAGATTTGTGAACAATATTTAAGAGAAATGGCGATATTGTGTATGTGGAAAAAGTTTTACATCTTTGAGTTCATCTCATAAAAAATAGGAGCAAAAACAAAGAAGTTGCATTTATATTTTTGTTGAGTGTGCATGCCCTGTGTAAAACTTTCAGTATCAGTCATGTCTGATTTATCATACTAATCTAACTGCAGGGCTGTTCAATCAATGCAGACTGATGTGGATATTATGGGATGCTGTTCCAAACAAATTAACGAAGCAGGAAGAAGGCTATGAGATAACATCCAACTTACTGCTGTGCACAATTTGTTGTCTGGTCCCCTGTAGGAGGGGAAATGCATTTGCTTATTGTGCATGTTCAATAAGAGGATCGATATCAGTTTACATGCCTGAGAGTTCTAGAAGCTCTCACCTCGTTCCTCAGACACAGTTTGCTGGTCTTCTTCCCTTGTTTTCTTCAGTCGCATTGTCTGCTGCTTTGATGGTGCTTGGAGCATTAGTGTACTCTGCTGGATGTAGCTGCTCCATTGAGCCCGCAAGCTTCTTCACCAGCTGCTTTCTGAATTCTTTATGAGACTCAGTCTTCAGTGACGCATGAAAAAACGCAAAAAAACATCTCAAACCTTCCACATCAGAAGGTGTATATATATCGTACCTGCTAATGGTGTTGGCAGCTGAACCCTGACCCAAACCCTCAGGGCTGACCAGAGCAGATCTGTATAGAACACATCAATACTGGAACTACTGTGGATAGTTGTCATTCTCACAAGGTCTTTGATAAATCTTGCATTGACTTGCATGAGACCCGAAACAGTGAGATGAAAGTAAAGGAAGGAACAGAGCTGTAGCACTTTCTAAAGGACAGTTTTTTAATCAGCTTGCATGTTTCCGATGGACTTGTATGAAGTTTGAGCAGCTGCAACGGGACAACAGTTATCAGGAGATCGAGGGAACATACAGGAGGAAGATGACTTTCTCTGGTGATCTACCTTCATATTACTGTCTGGGTCACTGTCTCTGTAGACATATGAATATTATACAGGTTAAAGACAACAAAGAAACCAAAACACACCTGTCCATTGGAAATCTTCATGCAGTTTCTGTGTAGCAGCACTGTCACGCAGACACATTTAAATAGTAATATCGACCCTTTTCTGTCATTCTAATATGACAGAAAAGAGTGAAGGGTACTACAAATTTATCCCAACAAAAGCATTAAATTAACTCAAAACAAATAAAAAATATCTTGAGATCTGGCAGCCTCAGAAGTGAGTGTGTGGGTGAACTGTGTGACGCTAGCTATGCTGAATGGCACAAAGCAAACAAAGAGTTGCAGTAGAGACGAGCTGCATGCACACTGATGATGGACAGGGAAGTAAAGAGGGAAATCACCAAGCCTGGCCGACTTCAAGTGTCCTGATGGTCTGCCTTTGCAGATTAGAAATGAAATGTATCGCAGCCCCAAGGACAATGTGCAGAATGTGAAAATAAACCAAGGCAACCAAACTCGGCTACATTCATAACCAAAGTGCCTTTCTGGAGAGCAATAGGAGAGGTTGGACAGTTCATTCCATCTCAGCGAATAGTCCACCTAGGAAGCAATTTAAGAATAGCTCTCTATGGGAAGCAACATTTGCTGTCTGTGCTTTATTATGTGAAAGGATGAACCACCTGAACTCAGCACAGAACATGAGGAGCACTGGATAAATATCTATCCGTAATCATGCCCTTGGAAATTGTTGTGCTGTAGCAGCAATTCACATAAATCACAAAAACACATGTATTATAAAATTACAGAACAAACTGAGTTGCACAAGAAATGAAACCACCAAGTAGCCTGTTCAGTCAGCAGCCACAGTTTTAGAGCTCCAGTTCTACCTGTAGTGCTAGTCTTGTAGTAGTTGTTTGTACTCAGTGACTCTGTTTGAGCTAAACTCTGAAGTGTTCTATCGACGGAAGTTGAATTCTTGTAATGTATTTTATTTATTCTTGCAAAATATTACAACTTTAACATTTTTGAGTATAGAAGGTAATTCTGAGCTTTTGATTGTTAAAGTAATTCAGATTTTAATCAGTGAATTCAAGACACACATTTTGGCCCAAACAACAGCAGCAATGACTAAAAAATGGACATTTTCAGCTGTTGTAGTATCGCCCAACATCCTCCCAAATTGTCCAGGGATGGAGATAGACCAGTCTGTGTGTGTGTGGATCTTGGATGTAATTTCAACAGTCTTTGTCCAAAGCTCATTGGCAATCTGTATATAACGTCTGCAGCGTCTCGGCTCAGAAAACACTTACATTTGCTGATTATTTGTCCCACAGGATGAAGAAATCCATTTACTGGAGAGCTGATAAATAATCGCTAATGCAATTAAATGCAAAGCCGTTTGAGAAACAACACGGAAGCACTCAGCGTAGAAGCTTGATATGCAGATTGGATCAAAAGTTTATGTAGAAATACCTCTGTAGTTGTAAAGGCACAGGTGAATTACTTGACTTTGATTCCTTGTTGTGACTGGATAACTTCGATTAGAGAGCAACCGACAGATTTATGCTCCTTTTCTAAAATCTCAATCTTTGAAAATTGGAAATGACAAAGAAGCAGTCTTGTATGACTGCAGACCGACTGCAAGAGAATGACTGTCATCACTCAAAACTCAATAGAAGATGAGAGAATCGACAAATGCTGCTGAAAAGAGAGGACAAAAATAAATGCCGACAGGTTTTTACTGTCCCTGCATGTACGGTGTTTCCAAGACATGACACTCATTTCTTCTATCCTAAACCCAGCCAGATATCAAGGCTTCGTATTAAAATTTCAGAATGAATGTGAAGGTTTTTGGGGGACCACCACCCACCCACACACACAAAAATCAATAATAAATACTTTTAAACTCTCAATATGTCATGTTGGAGATGCTGTTCGCTCTGCAGCCTGACAAGACAGTCCTCTGCTTTAACTGCCCTCCTTTCTTTGAAAAGTACTTTTTAGCAAAGCAAAGCTAAGAAATACACAACTATGGAAGCTGTTCTGCCACAACCACCATGTCTTATACAGTAGTTTGCTGAATCTGAGGGAGCGTCTTGACAAACGTCTAAATCCGGCAGTTGCCGTTTTGGGTTTTCAAATAATCATGAGTTACAACATGTGCAGCAGCTGCATACAAGCTGAAACTCATTGTTGTCCCATGTATGTAAACATACATGCCAATGTTGTCATGCCTGGGGGGGGGGTTGGAGAACCCAGGTGCAGACTAGGGCTGCAACTAACGACGCGTCGACTAATCGTCTGAGCACGATACGTCATCAAAAGTGGAAGTGAGTGCGCAACGCAACAGAAATCAGCGTCCGACTGCAGCGCGGAAGACGGACGGACGTCGGCGCTGCATCGTGCATGTATTACGTATGCACGATGCAGTGCGGATGTCCGCGTTTAGATACAGCTGTATAGTAAACGCTGACATCCGTGTTTACGATAGATCGCGGATGTCCACGCTGTATCGTGCATACACAATATATGCACGATGGAGTGCCAATGTCCGTCCGTGTTCCGCGCTCCAATCGGACGGTGATTTCTGTTGCATTGCGCGCTCACTTCCACTTTTGATGACGCATCGTGCTCAGACGATTAGTAGACACGTCATTAGCCCGTTAAAGTCCAAACCATTAAATAATTGACAGAAAATTCCAATTCTTTGAACTTGGTGCCTTTATTGGTCCCTCATGACAAACAAAAAAAAAAAATTCAAATATCATTTTCCATTTATGAGTTTCAATTTGTATCATATTTGATACATCAGGTCACAATGCTCAACGATTGCTTTTTCCCTGAACATACAAAAACATAATAAATCACAAACAATTCCAACAAATTAGTATTTCCAAACATAAAAAGTGCTACCATTATGCAAAGTTAGAAATCTACCAATGGAACTGGTTGGGTAGAAGCCTGGAAAACATAACGTTTCAGTTATTTGTACTCATTTTGCTGTTCACAACCTTTTTACTTTGCATGGTGGTAGGCTTGAAAACAGTTTCTCTCCTTGTTCAAGCAAAGATGCACTTTGCATTTCTGACAGAACACATGGGTAAAGTAGCCTGTGCACTTCTTGCATCTCTGTCGGGTTTCCCATGTTGGAAAATGATCCAGGCCATCCTTTCTCACATCAGGGGGGACCTCAGTGGTTTTCCTCTTTCGGGGAGGGGTTGGTGTTGCTTCTGGAGAGGACATTGGTCTGCCACACCTTTTGACCTTTCCTGCACTTATGAACAGAAGCCTGAAACCGTTGCAGAGGCAGGGGCTTCTGCCCGGGCTGCAGTTTCTCCAGGTCTCTTCTGTAACGGATCCATGCATTGATTACTACAAAATCTTTAAAATACATATATAGTGTCCAGTCAAGCCTCTCTTCAGAGTCTTCCTCAACACATTCCACAAACTCAACAGATGGAGGTTCAAACTGTTTTCTTTTCCACTGATACAGCTTCCTTTTCATGTTACCCCTTGCCGACTGCTTCAGTGTTGTGGCCGTTGATTTTGTTGCCTTCTGGGACTTCTGGGCTTTCATCATCATCACTACTATCTGGGTTTTCCTCCTCATCATCGTCACTGCTATCTGGGTTTTCCCCAATCTTTGCAGTAGGAGTCCATTCCTCGTCCTCCACGTCATCGTCATCATCATCTCCTTCCTGTAGCTGCTCCATGTCGCTTGAATTCCCGTCCATGATCATTTTGAGAGCATCTTCAACAGTGTATTTTTTTGCCATCTAAAAACAGACATGCACATAAAAAAAGATTGTGATTTTATTTGAATCGGTAGTTTTTAGTGAAAAACAGTAAGCAAAAAAAGTTACAAGAAATTGTATCATGGCGACACCAAACTAGTCATCAATCATGATAATACAGCAAGTTACATATCTATTTACTCTAAATGTACCAAATTACGTAATTTAAAAATAAAAAAAAGACTGTATGCTCCTTGATGTTTTATATAATGCATGAAATACAAGAAAATGACAGTTGACTGTTTTAGTGTTTGATGACCTTATATACCTGCTGTATCAAATTTGATACGCCATTTTCAACACGGTTTTACTAAAACATATACAATGAAATTTTAAGTTTTTTCACATTGTATGAACCCAGTAGCTGTTCCTATTGATGTTTAAGAAAAAAATATGTTTTTCTTACCTTAACCTTTTCAAACTTGGCAAAGTTCTTCTTGAAAATTCACACGTGACCAGTTCCTGAGCCATGGCAATCTTGAAGTGTCACTGGAAGGACCACTGATGAGTGACTGACTACCCCCTGTTGGTTTATCTGTGCACTGCATGTATCTGATTGTATACAACAGGTTTTTTAGGCAAAAAAATACCACACTGCTCATGTGGAGGGCTGACAAACTCATGTATCAAATATGATACATTTGGCGCTAGTGCAGACATGACAGACAGGCAACTGGGCATAATGAAAAATGTATTAATCAAACTTCAATAAAACAGAAAACGGGACTGAAGTGACAAAACAGAAACTAAACTGTGGCAAACAACAGTGCTACAGAAAGATACACACTCACGGGGGAACTAATAAGTCCAACTGAGTCCAAAAGGGAGTAATCCACAAAGGGGCGAAAAAACAAGGGGATCCATGAAGCTGATATAGTCCAGAGGTAAAGGGAAGGCGGGGAAGCGGAGTCTGTGGCGACGTGAGTGTCCAACAACGAGCCAGCAAAGATTGAGGAGAAAGGGCAGAGCTTAAATAGCAGAGGAGGGCACCAGGTGAATGGAATTGAGCTGATTACAGCAGCTGACAGCAATCAGTTGACAGGGTGCAGCAGACAGGGGGAGCCAGAGGAACAAGACAAGTAGGGAGGAAAAAAGGGAAAAGGACAAAAGGGCAGAAACTGGGGCAGAATCCTAACAAATGTAGTCACAGTACAGCTCCCATTGTGTAATAAATAACAGTATAGCAGTACAGTAGATTTTATTATTCAAGGCATGTAGGGGGGTAAATGCAGGGTTATTTCATTGCAGTGGTAATATGTGGCTGCCTCTGGACACAATATGATAAGATTTCATGCATTCTCATTCAGTTTTTTGCACCATTTAACCAACTGAGGATGTTTTTAGCTGTATTTTAATGTTCAACACTCACCGAGTAAACACCACAGACTCATCCATGCCAAATTTCTTTTTGGTGATGCAAAACATGCAGCTGAAGCTCCTTTGTTTTCTCCTTAATGTATGCCAGCGTTGCTTGTTAGATTCATAACTTTCTAACTGATCCATGCTGCCCCGAATAAGTCCAGGTTAAGGATTCTGCTCCCCACAGATGTCAGAGGACAATTCTTCATACTGTGTTCCCTCCAAAAATTGCACAAAAATTGTCATTTCCAAAGTGGATGACAAACTAATCTCTGCTCTCTTTGTGCTTCTTTGCATTCAGTTTGAATTCATGTGTGGCAAACATCTCCTTGCACCAGCGTCTCCTTACTGCTCCCCACCCACTCTTCTTTTTCTCTTTGAGTTTTTCCTTTTCTAATAGTTTTTCACGGCGCTCCCTCTGCCTTATTTCTCATTCTCGGCCTTACTTCCAAATCTCTTCTTCTCTCTGACTGCTCCTTCCTACATGCAGCATCCTACCTCTCAATCCTCTCCCTCGATGACGCTTGTTTTTGACTGCGCCAAGAATCTCCTTTAATCCAGTTCTCTCCATAATGTTTGCATCCTCTGAGGGCCAACGCTTAGATCCATTAACATAAAATGACTTAAATGAAATTGGGCAGCAGTGAAGGCTATTTGAGATAAACTGAAATGTTACATCTCTGCCTTTTGTGTGCCAGAGAGAGAATAGTGTGTATCGAAGACAAGTAATGCTGGAGTTAAACAGAGCACGAGAATTAACTAAAAAATGGTTCTGGTGATATTATGCAACAGCGCTGGGCAGCTCCTGTGCATTAATCACAAGACTTTTGTGCTGTGTCCCCGGCAGCAGACAGTGTGAGGTCGGCCGCTGCATAATTTGAGAAGCCGAGGAATAATTTCATCAGGGTTTGGACTGTCAAGCATCTGTCATAATTATGTGGCGCTTGAACGGATGTTACACTCCCACAGGTGAGCCTTGTCTGGAGGCTGAAATGCGTGTCGATGCGTCACAGTCACACAAAGAAAGTCCTGTAATTATCTCTACAAAAATTGAGAACGGCTCTTTTTCGTAACAGGCACCAACACTTGCTTGTTCATCTTTAATCTTGCTCAAATATAATTAATAAAAAGTCCCTTTTATGTTTTTCTTTGTCGAGTTGTATCATTTTCACTGTTCGTGTGGTGTAATATTGCATAACAGCGTTGCATTCCGGTTGAGGCACATTACTGCGAAAGCACAAGATGAAAGCTGTTGTTTTATCTCACAAAACAACAGGAAAGTGCTGCGTGAGGCTGAGGCAAATGAGGGAGAACACATTTGAGAGCAGCAGTGGCCCTCATTCACTGCAGGAGTTTGTAAAGAGAGAGCAAATTAAACTTGCAATTTGCATGCTTGGAGTAGAAAATAAGCAAAGATGAGCTGGATCTGAGACACTGCACTGCAAAAACTCAAAATCTTACCAAGTCTGTTTGTTCTATTTTTAGTCAAAATGTCTCATCCCACTTGATATAAGATAAATTCACTTAACATGTGACATTACGACTTGTTTTAAGACAACGGATCTTGTTAAGTCAAACAATCTTGAAATTATCTTGTTTTGAGTTGAATTTTACAAGAAAACTCAAAATAAGTTTAATACATCTCAATTTAGGAGGCTACATGAAAGCAAAAATTGATTTTTTTTTTATTTTTTAAAGCATGCCTGGCTTATTTTGAGACGCCTAAGCTTGACAATCCTGGTAAATTATAGCTTAATATAAGTTTTCCCTGCTAATTTTAAGAGCTCAATATTCTAAATATCATATCTTATTTCAAGAAATCTTACCAAGCCATTTTCACTTGTTGTATTGGCAGATTTTTTTCACCTATTTCAAGATAAAAGTTCCTTGAAATTAGTTTTTTTTTTCTTGTTTTGAGAGGGGCATGTTTTCCCAGTGTACTAACCAGAGAATGCAAAGCTCTTGATATCCCTCATCATTTGAATTTTAAATAGCAGCTCCATGTTTTTAAGTGTTCAACACGATGCACATAGTGAAAAACCCCGTCTTTCTGCTCCTGTGTTTATTGCTGCAATGATCCCACGGCAGCATCATTGACGTGTGTTCTGATCAATGTGGAAATAAAGCCATTGTGTGTGGGAGTTTCCCTGACAGCATGACATGTGGGAGAACATGTGCTGCCAATAAACGTGTGCGACATTCCGTGTCTTTTTTCATGTTTCAAAATAAACCTTCCCTTTCTTCGCATGCTTGTCCAGCTGCACATAATGACACGAACCCACAGCTGTAAACAGGAGGATGTGATGCATGCAGCGTCTCCTGACCTCTAACAATCACTCCTGAGTCGGCCTGCACCTGCGGCCGGCCTGTTATTAACCCGAGAAGTGTGAAAATAATGGATTTCAAGCTTTGCTCCATCCTGAATGACACAGCTGACTGTTGCAGTACACTTGAGTGATGCAGGACACCTGGAGGAAGATGGAAATAACACAAAGAGAGAGAGTCTTTGAAGAGAGGGCTGAGATTTGTACAGAAATCTGAACCAGAAAAAAGAAACAAACTAAGAGAAAGTCATAATAATTTTTTAATCAATAAACATTTCGAACTAAAGCCTACAGTAGGCAAAAATAAATAAATAAATACAATTTATAGGTATTGTTTTACCATAGTGTGTGTGCTATATATAAGACAATCAATAGATTGCCTGGAATCTGTTGTCAAAGCTAGATTTTTTTAAAGCTTGAAAACTGAACCAAGAGGACCAGACCATTTGAAATACAGTATCCTGAACGGTGAAATAGTGTGGAATTGCACTGCCTGGTCAAAAAAAAAAAGTTGCACACTCTAATATTTCAGTGGACTGCCTTTAGCTTTAAGAACGACACACATTTGCTGTGGCATCATTTTGATAAGATTCTGCAATGCAATAGCATTTATTTCTGTCCAGAGATGCATTCATTTTCTACCAAGATCTTATATTGATGATGGGAGAGTTGGACCGTTGCACAAAGTCTTCTCCAGAACATCCCAAAGATTCTCAATGGGGCTGAGGTCTGGACTCTGTGGAGGACAATCTATGTGTGAAAATGATGTCTAATGCTCCCTGATCCACTCATTTACAATGTGAGCCCCATGAATCCTGACATCATCACCTTGGAACATGCTCATGTCATCAGGGAAGAAAAACTCCACTGATCTAAAGACCTGGTCATTCAGTATATTCAGGTATCAGCTGACCTCATTCTTTGGGAACATAAAGTTGTTGAACCTGACCAACCCCAGATCATAACTCTAACTCCCACAGGCTGGTAGGCACTAGACATGATGAGTTCATCACTTCATCTGCCTCTCTTCTTACCCTGATGGCCCCATCACTTTGGAACAGGGTAAATCTGGACTCATCAGACCACGTGACCTTCTTCCATTGCTGCAGAGTCCAATCTTTATGCTACGCAGCAAACTGAAGCCTTTTTTTCTGATTAGCCTCACTGATCAGTGGCTTTCTTAGAGCTACAGCTGTTTAGTCCCAATCCCTTGAGTTCCCTTTGCATTATGCCTGTGGAAATGTTTTTACTTTCACTATTAAACATAGCCGTGAGTTCTACTGTTGATTGTCCACGATCATCTAAGAGTTTGTTCCGACCACATTTCTTCGTCACAGATGATAGTTCACCACTATCCTTCAGGTTTTAAAAATGCATTGAACGGTTTTTAGCCTGATTTTAGTAGTTTTAAAAATCTTCAATAATTTCACCCTTCTGAGACAGATTAACATCCTTTCTATGACCACAGGATACGTTTTCCAACAAGGTTGTTTAAGAAATGAGAAGCTCCTCACTGCATCAGCTAGAGTTAAATAAGTTCTTGCAGCTGAAACTTACTCATCACTGCAGTAATTATCCAGTGGAAGGCTGTAACCTATCTGTTGAGTTAAATCCAGGTGGCAGCTTTTATTTGGGACAGGCAGTGTTTATGCCTATACTAATATATTGCTTATCCCAGCTTCAATGTCTAATTGTTTAGACTCATGACTGGATCATTCTGTGCTAGTAAGTCAAACTTTGGCTTTAACTTTTCAATAATTTAAATTAGCTAATCAAACATCATTCTGACATCAGTAAGTCAAAATTATTTAGCCTTATCTCATAATTCTGTGATAACAATGAACCTGGAATTTTGACTTTTATAATCTTAACAAAGTAAGTCATAAATCTGACCCAGTTGGTCAAAACCTTTGCCTTTTAATGGCATCATTTTGACATAGTAATTCAAAAGTTTGTAATATGTAATACTGATTGTGTCATAATTGAGACCTTATGATTAATATTTCCCATCTAGTAAATCCAAAGATTGACTTATCTCATGTCGTCTTGGCTTATGTTTTGACTCACTGTGCATATTCTTATCTTGACAATATAATTTTCCTTTATTACATTTCATGTTGTTTTATTCTTGGCAAACTTTGCTCCCAGAAATTTGTGAGAGAAGAAGTAATATTTACCAGAATGCTCATGTTATATTAGGAGGTGGAAAAGCCTCTGAAACAGCAGAAATCGGTCCCCATGGGAGGTTGAAAATCTCCTCTGATAGTGATACTAATGAATTTAATTAAAGTGGTTGAGCAGCTCCTTAAGGCATCAGGCGAACCAAGTTTTATTGACTAATGATTAAAATCCTTCCACACCACACTGGATGGATTTCCTGGGCCACATCCAATATGCTCCACCTGCTTTTTTGAAACACCTGGACAGCCTCACGTAGTCCAAATGTATCTTACAACACCCATACATTACACAACAGCACTACACTGGAAAATAATGCCTCTCTCAAAACAAGGGGAAAGAAATTATTTCCAAGAACTTTTACCTTAAAATAAGTGAAAAAAATCCACCAATAGAAGAGGTGAAAAATGGCTTGGTAAGATTTCTTGAATTAAGATATGATATTTAGAATACTGAGATCTTAAAATTAGCTGGGAAAAAGTATTTTAAGCTTGATTTTACCAGGATTGTCAAGCTTAGGTGTCTTAACCCTCCTGTTGTCCTCGTTTATGGCACCAACAAATATTGTTCCCTTGCCTGAAAAATATCCAAAAATTCAGCAAAAAAACCTCCCCAAATTTATAAAAATTTGCAAAGTCTTCAGGAAGAAAATTCCTTAAAAGTTTCTCCTGAAACGTTTTATTTTAAAAAATCCCCAAATTTGGCAAGAAATAAAAATTAAAAAAATCTAAAAATTGTAAATATTTTCAAAAAATGAATAAAAATCTTCCAAAAATAATTCTAAAAATATCTAAATTGATTACATATATATCAGTAAAACTTCTAATATTTTCTTTAAGGACATTCACCAAAATAAAATTGTGAATGTTCTTAAAGAAACATTTTTTTGTAGCATTTCTTTTTTTGTACCAAAAAATGTTGAAAAATTTTCCAAAAAATTTTGAGAATGTGGAAGTTTTCACTGTTAAACAAACAAACAAACAAACAAACAAAAAACAACACACACACACACACGTTTGTTTTTCTATACCGGTGGGGACTTACCATTGACTCCCATTCATATCTAACTCCTAACCCTTACCCTAACCCTAACCTTAACCATCACCAAATCAATGCCTAACCCTAAACAAACGTTTTTGCACTTTTACATTTTTTATTAACAACAACATGGCCAAGAAAACGGTGTTGCCACCCGTGGGGACCTCATTTTAGGTCCCCACCGTAAGACAAGTCCCCACCTTTATAGCAAATAGTCAGGTCAAAGTCCCCACCGGAATAGCAGAAACAAGTACACACACACACACACACACACACACACACACACACACACACACACACACACACACACACACACACACACACACACACACACACACACACATATATATGTATACCGGGCTTTGCAAAAGTTCTGTTACACGGTTTCATGATCTTTAGAGACGTTTACATGTCGGAGTGAAAAATTCCATTAAACGAACTGAAAGTTCTACCTTATAGGCAGGTGTCATTAACACAAATTTGTTCTCCGTTGAAGTTGTATCAAGATGGAAGTCAAAAGAGTTGAGATATCTGCTCTCCTTCATGCTGGCCACAACAAGTCTGACAGATCCAAGCAGCTGAACATCAGCCGGATGACCGTCCACAGAGTCGCTGAGAGGCTCAAGAATGGTGAAGATCTTTCAGGTCTTCACCATTCTTGAAAGATCACTGAAAGATCTTCACCATTCTTTAGCCTCTCCACGACTCTGTGGACGGTCATCTGGCTGATGTTCAGCACGAAGGAGAGCAGATATCTCAACTCTTTTGACTTCCATCTTGATACAACTTCACCGGAGAAAAAAATTTGTATTAAGGACACCTGCCTATAAGGTAGAACTTTCAGTTTATTTAATGGAATTTTTCACTCCGACATGTAAACGTCTCTAAAGATCATGAAACCGTGTAACAGAACTTTTGCAAAGCCCGGTATATATATATATATATATATATATATATATATATATATATATATATATATATATATATATATATACACACTGCCCTTATTTTTAAAACTTTAAAAAGGGTCAATTTGACCCGTAGGACGACAAGGGGGTTAAAACAAGATCATTTCAAGATCGTTTGACTGAACAAAATATTTAAGATGCGTTGTCTTAAAACAAGTCCCTCCATCTTGCTGAAATGTCACTTGTTAAGTGAATTTATCTTAAATCAAGTGGGATGAGACAGTTTGACTAAAAATATGACAAACAGACTTAGTAAGATTTAGAGTTTTTGCAGTGTGTAAAAGACCATATTTATAAAGATTTCTAATGTTAAGCGTCACACATCTCTCAATTGCATACAACATGGCTGCATATAGATAACTTTATATAAAAGTGTTTTATTTACCTGCATTCAGCATCTTTAAAAAGGGGCTCTTTGATCTCACACTATTCATTTTCCCCACTTATAGATTGCCTGAGTCCCAGATGGATCCGTTGAAGTGTTTTTCTCTGCACAGCCAACCTGCACAAATCCACCAAACAGCTGTTGACATTGAGCGAAGCAGGCATCACATCGCTTTCTCAACAATCCTTCACATATAATCAGTGACACCTATTATGTGACAACACACTCGGTCTCATGCAGATCACAGGGTCAGCGTGCTCTCAATCAAAGGTTACAGTTATTGTAAAAGCTTCTTTCATCCTGACGCATAATTTCAGATGTTTCCTCGCGTAGTCAGGTTTTTACAATGGGCTCTGTCAGGCTGCTTCCATTTATCGTCCAGGAAAAACCCTGAGTACTAAAAGATGCAAAGGAAAGCTCACTGAACATTAAGTTAAGGCCGTGGCTGTGTATTTGTTTTGTTGTCATTTCCAGATTAATCCTGGTTGAGGCTGTAATAACAGGCCTTTTCTCTCCACAGTCCTTCAGGAAAAGCCAAGGCCAGCTGTGGTGAGTCTGCTTCATGTTAGCATTTCAATTTCAGCATATCTTTCCTGTGATGTTGTCATAGAAACACATTCCTCATTTGTGAGATTACCACTGTCAAAGTGTGAGAAAAGACACAGTGTGTTTCTGTGCGATAGATAGCGCCTCACCTGTCACCATGTAACCTACAATACAACAATACTTTATGTATAATTAAACAAAACAACTGTTGGATGTTACACTGTAAAAACTAGACTAGACCCCCACATGATCCATTGCACAATTACAATTGATTAAAGGGCATAACACAGATCAATGAAATCAATTTCAAGTAAAGCTCTGCCAAGGCAATGGAACAACACCCCAAGGGCTGCTCACTCAGCACACATATAAAACGTATTATTTGACAAATCTGACTCAAATGTGCAGAGTAACTCAAGGCTGTGAAAACAAGTGACATTCTGCTGATTATGTGAAGCTAAATATTTATTGCCTCCAGCTAAATCTTAATAGCCGCTCTAATGAGCATGACTCATCATCAGGGCACAGCGACAAAAGTGGCTCATTCTGTTTGTCACTATCTTGTTAATGCCAGTAAAATTTAAATGAATATACACTACCATTCAAAAGTTTGGAGTCATTTAGAAATATCCTTATTTAGGAGAGAAAGGCATATTTTGTTGAAATGAAGATGACATTAAATTAATCAGAAATATAGTTGTTGTACGTTGGTAATGTGGTAAATGACTATTTTACCTGAAACGGCTGATTTTTGATGGAATATCTCCATAGGGGTACAGAGGAACATTTCCAGCAACCATCACTCCTGTGTTCTAATGCTACACTGTGTTAGCTAATGGTGTTGGAAAGTTAATTGATGATTAGAAAACCGTTGTGCAATTATGTTAGCACATGAATGAAAATGTGAATTTTCATGGAAAACATGGAATTGCCTGAGTGACCCCAAACTTTTTGACCCCAAACTTTTGAACGATGGTGCAAGTAAATGTTAGAGAAGTGTAACCTACAATTTCCATGTGGTTGTGCAAGGTAATATTGGGCAGAATTAACATTTTTTAAACCTAAGGCAACACTGAATATATCAGATTTAATCAGGACTTAAACCAGACTCCAGAAATAGGAGCTTATGTGTCCTGAATGTAAGAAGTATGCAGGACAGGCCTGCTAAACTTCATTTCTACCAATGAGGCTGTAATCACATTCAAGAGTTAAAACAAAAATTGGCACTTCTGTCCTGCTCATTGACTGTATATAAAGATCAATGAATCCTCTGTGACATCACCCATAGATTTGATGAGCGGCAGCTTTGAAGCTCAGTTTGGCAGCTCTGACCATCACCATCTTGGAAGTGACCGACTCACCCTAACTCCCAGCTAATCCAACAAAAGAACAACGATGTGAAGTGTAGCTGGAAATGAGGCAGGCCTTGCAAACGTCTCTGGGGCTTAGACTGTCTTGCCATGGCATCCAGCTGTCACTTAAAGCTGGCATGCTGTTAGCTATGCATAATTTAAAACTTAATACAATTTAGATGGATGACTCAAATACAAATTCACCCTTGTGCAGTTGTCATCAATGCAAAAATTAGCTATAGAAACCAAAATTCTTTAGTGTACAAGGCAGTAGCCATGCTTATTTCTGCTGTTAATTTAGGCATTTTAACATTGGAGTCTATGAAGATGGACTCACTTTTGGAGCCAGGCTCAAATGGCCTTTAGAGGAACTACAGTTTTTATACTGACTTTATTTTTCAGTCATTAAGGTTGGTTCCTGATCTTGTTCTATTACATGCAGTGAATGTTTCTGCCACTAGTCAAACTGACGATCTGACAATGATTCATTCACAACATATTAGTTACCGTAGTCCTCATCATAAAAACTTTTTGTCTTGTAATAATGAATGCCAGTCCCTTGCAGGAACTTTTATTCCATTTTAACAGACAGAACTGTTGTGCATGTTCTGACCACAAGAACCTCTTGTGTTAAACCTCTTTCAGTGCTGAGGGAGAAAAAAGAGCTTCAATTGTTCTATTTCCTTTGTGTTTATGGAGCTGGAATTATGTCCGGTAACTACAATTTGTTGTTTGGAGCGGTTAGAGATGTCAGAAGCCCCACCACAATGGAAACAGAATGGTCTGAAGAGCCAATTAGTTGGTCATTTCTGTAAATATTCACCCCACGTTTAGCCTGCTCTAAATTCATGCCTTGTAAAAGTGCCATAACAGTCTTTAGAGGGAAAAAAACCAAGACAAAAAAACACTAAAACATTGTTAGCCTAAAAATGGAGCATAAGCGCAATAAGCTAGCTTGGCACACTTTATAGACAGCTGTTAAAAGTAAACATACTGCAGACTCAATTTTAATCTCTCATTTCAAATGTCTGATGTTCTGAAATGAAATGAGCTTATTTTCATTTGATAATGAAACACATACTGTAATTGCCTGTTGCCTTTGCAGTTACAATAATAAGTGTTTAGCAAGTGTCAAACACAGCAGTGACTCACCTACTGTATATAATCAGCTAGAGAGCCATCCAGACACATTATTCAGTGTTTCAGTTGATGAGGGATCATAAAAATGCGACACGCTCTGTGTGCTGTGTATTTGATCGTGAAGAAATCACTGGAGGCGAGTTTTCTTGTTTCTTTAATGAGACGGAGAACAATGGCTAATTGCTTCATCACAAGGAGAGAGCAGACAGCTCATGGATGTTTCAGAAAAAGAGACAGCCGGTGGCTATCTCCACAGACGACTTACTGACTGAGCAATTGTCAGACAGTAAGAACTTCCAGTGGTAACCTGCCAGAGAGCCTGACAAGTGTAGCAACAGTAGCTAAGGGGATTGTGGTTTAGCAACAGTCAATTACACAATGTTGTTTAGTAACATCAGCATGTCTCTATACTGGCTCCATTACCCCGGCTAAAGAATAATCCTGATTTGCAACAGCATAAATGAACTCTTTTGGATTTTGGGGACAAGCTTTGAAAAACTCGCAGTTTGTCAGTTTGCATTTACCATAATTTTTAGGACACACTTGTACGGAAACAAATGTCCAGACATTGGAAGGCTGTAAAAGAGGTCTACATTAAGAAAAGGACAAAGAGTCAGAGAAGAGGAATCAGAGATGACAGAGGGGCCCTGCACAGCTAGAAGCTTTGTTGGCTTGTCATAACTCTACAAATCACATTGCATTGTTCATAACAGTGCAAATCCACTGCACCTTCCCTTTTAGGAGATGATATTCATCTTCACTTAGTTGTATAGACGGAGGCATTTATATGATACACACCACATCAAACAAAAAGATAAAAGCAGAAGACAGCTCAAAACCATTTAAATCAGGATTTAAAAGACTGCATTGAAATAATACTTACCTCTGAAAATACCTGTCAGTGTTGTATAAAAGTAATTTATTTAGCGTCACAAGAAAAGTGTAGTTTTCTGTTTCTTTAAATGTGAAATGAGGTATTTGAATGTTGTAGGTCTTTTTCTTTCTAAACTGTTTCCTTTGTAGGTTAAGGTCATCCGTCTGGCTAAATTCCGTTGGGTACGTCTTGGATCGTTTGTCACAACGGTATTTGTAAGTCCTACTCTGCCGGGGGGATAATGACTGAATTATGCAAGCTGTGTTGAGAAAAATGTTGGGAGGTACCAGGAGAATGAATGGTTCTTGGAAAAACTGGGGGAGAAATGCTGTCTGGATGTGAACCTTTATGGATTTCACGTCTTGTTCTTTCTAGCTTTCATTTTTTCCCACTCTGAATCTGTATTTACTGCACACATGGTGCTTGTTGGTCTTGGAGGCTTTTCCTTTTTACACTACTGATAATCCACACCGTAGTTTGTTTCCATCTTTGGTATTGTTTGATCACTTTCTGCGTTGAATGAAATGAGTCCAAAAGGAAACGGTTTCAATGCATGCTCACTCCTCTACCTCTCTAACTCTTTCACTGAATCAGATTCTGCATCCAAGCTAAGAGGTTTGCAGCAGAAGCTAGCTGTTCCTGAGGATAAATCAGCCCTGAAAACACAATGACACACTGCATTTTGGCAAAATCTTTTGTAAGAAGACCAAATTGCACAACGAAGTGACAGGCAGGTAAAATTAAACCCTCCTGCAAAGTTCAACTCTGGGCAGGAAGATGAATCAAAAAGATTGGGCAAAAACCAAGATCCGGGCTAACATGCTACAGTCCACTTATGGACATTAACACAGTCTGTCAGCAGATGATTGCTGAAACAGTGGTGTTTAAACTGAGGAAACTAATGACCGGAGTGGATGCAGGTGAGTGGAGAGACTGAGTGAGGCTGTTATGTTCATTCCGGATGAGTCAATCTTCTGCAGATTCCACCACCTTCAATCGCTGCTTAATGAAGATCAATTTCTCTCCGATTTGATCCCTACTTTCTCTAATGTCATGCACACATAGGCAACATCATGAACTTAAGATGCCCTGAGGTCATGCAGATGCTGCAGTTACTCCCCAGGCCTCAGGGCATGATGGGAAACATCAGGCTTTCACATGATTTAGCAGTTGATTGGCTTAGATGTTTGCTAAACCAGTGGTCTTCAGCCATTTTTGCACCAAGAATTGGTTTCAAGCAAGACAGTTTTCTGGGGCCTGATCATCACTTGCATAACAAATAATAATCATGTATTTTTCATTATAAAAAAGCATCCTAAATGAAGAAAATTACTTTTTTATTGCTAAATGCGTATTTACTTCTTAGTTACCTCTGTCTCAGCCACTCCCTCTTTTCAAAGAAACTCTCCATAGATGTTTTTTTATTCATTTTCACGGTGCTTCGATTGACGACTTCATTTAATGTTCAGGCATGAAAACTGACAAAATCAAATGCGGGAAAGGAGCACAGACAGAAGTGATGGGATGACGGTCTAGTCATTTTTCAAAATAAAACACCATGTAGACTCTGCAGGAACTAAAGTAGAAAATGTTAAGTTTTTATTAATTCTTTGTGGCCCGGTACCAAATGACCCATGGCTCGTTACCGGTTCGTGGCCCGATGGTTGGGGACCGCTGTGCTAAGCAATATTAACGTTTAACAGAAACTTCTCATTTTACTTGATTTTCATTTTATTTTCTCTTCTTTGGAGATTTATTCTGCATGCGTGGTTGATGTTTGTCAGTCGGAGAGGCTGAACACAGTTAGATTACACAACATAAAGTGCAGAAAACGTAGTTCCTGTAAATGAAAATGAGTAAATGATTTAATTCTGAGAACACCAAGACCTCTAGTCAGAATGTAAGGATTGTTAAAGTAACTTCTGTGCAGAAGTTTCAGCTCTGACAGTCTGAATATCTGACAGATCAGTAACAAAAGCTGTCTTGTATTTCTTTCTACTATATTTTATTAATTATCAGCTTCCTCTCTTTTTTTTTTACATAATTTGAGAGGAATAGGTTTGGCCACCTGATTTATGTACATTACCAAACTGATCATACATTGTACATTATACATAGAGGAATTTGACTTTGTGCTGATTTACATGAGAATTCATGAATTAATGTTTAACAGAGGTCACGTGTATGGTATGTTTCAACCTGGTGTCATCCTGCGGGTCAAAATTGACTCATTTTCAAGTTTGAAAATGTGGGGGGAAAAAAAATTCATGGTGAAACTTCTGATGTCCACATTTTCAACATTTTTGGGAGATCTTTGAACATTTTCTGGTGGAAAAAAAGAAATGCTAAAAATGTGTCTTAAGAACCTTCACAAAAAAAATCTACCAAAATCCAACAAAATTTCGCTGGATATTGGTTGATTTTTTTTGTAAATGTTCTTAAAGAAAATATTAGAAATTTTACTGATATATATGTAATCACTTTAGATATTTTTAGAATTTTTTTTGGAGATTTTAACTCATTTTTTGAAAATATTCACAAGTTAACTTTTAAGGGAAACTTTTATGGAATTATTGGAATTTTCTTCCTGAAGGTTTTGCAAATTTTCAAAAATTTGGGGATATTTTTTGCAGATTTTTGGGATTTTTTTACAGACAAGGAAAACATATTCTTTGGTGCCCATAAATGAAGACAACAGGTTGGTTAAAGGTTGCTCTGTCGTAATTAAATCTATGGGAGACTGTGTAGACTCATATTTGTGTATGATCACATTCTAACAAACCGGCGTGTTTCTGTACAGACTGAAGGCTGCTGAAAACCGTCTGTTGACTTTAACTTTATTCCCTGCTGCTGCCTCCTGCTCTCTGCTGCTTTCCAAATGAGGTTCAGTTGACCTCAGATGAGTCAACTGGCAGGAAAACAGGACAGGTGGAAGTGGCTGATCTGAAACGACAAGAGACCCGGTCCCAATTTCCACCCAAAGGTCTGAGCACTGAACCCTCACTGACTTCACCTGGTAAGTGGCCGAGTGCAACAGGCTGCATGGACTGGAAATGATAGAAACTGGAATGAAAGAGCACTTTTTATTTACCACATTACCTTGACAATATCAAAACATGATTCATGGTGTTATATTTGTGTAGCATTTATTTTAAATGTCACTTATTTCACAGCCTTTTAGGAATTCATCATTCTGCCATCATAGAATAAACAGCCACACAGTTCTGGCCATGAATCACCAGTGAACTATGTGTTTATGTTTATGTGTAAACTTTTGTTGTAACATTGGGATAAATTTCTTCTTGCTTGTTTGCTTATATTTTTCTGCCTAACACTTCTGGACTTCCTTAGGTAAGCTTGTTTATAATGTCAAAAAGCTATGGGTATTTGACTCAGGCAAAGTCTGCAGAAGAGAAAATGCATGAAAAGTGCATGAAGGACTCAAAATATCTCCAATAAAACTGTAATGATTTGACAGTGGGATAGTCCTAAGTCCTCAGTGGGAAGTCTGTGAGTCTGGGAATGTGGGCTGTGGATAAAGCCTTTGTTTGGAAAGGAGACAAGCAGAGCTGAATAAATATCTGAGATGCAAAAAGTGACAATTGCTGATGCCAGTGTTAATTTACTTAATGAATCTCAAAAGAAATTCTTGTGCCAGACATTGCCCAGAAAATAAAATGACATAACATGAGAATAAATGTAGTGTGTGCCTAACAGAAAAGCAATAAAATATCAGTACAAAACATGACTTAAAATAGGAATAAGCAAGATAAAGACTGGAATAAAATAAAAAGTAATGCTGGCAATGATTCTTAGGTATGGAGGTAATAAAGCACATGATGGTGACAGGTTGTACATGAAACTGGAATGTCTCACAGGAGAAGATTTCACCAGCAAACGTTAAAACAGAATCTGTTCAAACTGTGACCAAAATTGTGGCTCTAAATTAAAGCAGCTCTCCAGAACAACTTCTTAAATGCAGGGAGAAAACACTGACAGTGCCATTAGTGAAGCTTCAGGCTCTTCTCATGTTTAGTAAAAAATAATTATTATTATTATTATTTTATTATTTAGACTGTTGCTTTCTCCTGATCACTGCCTTTCTATAATCATAGGCAGTTTTTATGTCTAAACTTGAACCACAGCTGTTTCAGATCAGGACAAAGTTTCAGTTTAATTTTTGCAACTGTGATTTTTTAGTTAACATTTTGAAGAGATATTATGAACAGGGTGCTGTAATTACTCTTTTAGCTTGAAGAACTTGTTAAACATAATACAGTCTTATACAGCACAACACAGAATTAGGACTTTAGTGTTTTAACAAAATGATTCATTAGCAACTGAATTATCATAAGAATATAACTATATTCTAAAAATATTTTGACTTTAGTCTTGAAATTTCAGGGCTTTTTTTCCCCAAACTGTGGTGTTAATACCTATTATTATGTAGCACAGGAACATTACTCAAAACAGATGAATGGATTTGGATAAAATTTTCAGAGAAGGTCAGAGTTGACACAAAGACCTCCTCATTACATTTTGGCAGTGATGCGGCTTATAGTCTGGATCCACGGATTTGCTAAAAATTTCTGTATCATTGCGAGAAAGCGACACGATCACTGTAACTATGACAACAAGTGAACACTATGGCAGCTGCCTGCTGATGATCACAAGCCTGAGTGAATCAAGGACTGAGCAGCCTTAGCAGGGTACTGCGCTGTCTGAGTGCTTTTCTTGTTAAGTCCTTTATGAAGAGGACGTCCTTCCCTGGCTTCAAAAATCTGCTCTCCATGCTCCTGGCATCAACGTACAGGACTCTGCAAAACCGCGTGAAACTCCGGTTTGGACTCAACTGCAGCTGGATCTCAACGTCTTTCTAGGACCCGCCCCCGCTCTACTCCCCGTTGGCTAGTGACATTAGTTCGGTTGAGAGCAAAAGCTGCGTTCCCCTCATTCCATTGGTAGACGAACTCGATTGGCATGGTAGTCCTCTTTTTTTGTTCCCCAAGCCAAACGCCGGCATGGTGCCCGAATACTTTAAAGCTATGCAGAAATCTTTAACAAATCTGTGGATCCAGACTATAAGCCCTATCACTATCAAAATCTAATAATTTCTGACCTTTTCATGAGAAATTTCATCCAAATTCATTAGTCCAATTTAGTAGTCGAGTAATGTTGCTCACTGACAGACAAACAGACAAACCACTGCAGATCGTTACAAAACTCCCTGTGAAGTAATAAGAGAAAGTTATGACAACAAGTGAACACTATGGCAGCTGTGTGCTGATGATCACATGGCTGCGATCCTACTACATACACACAAATCCACCGCTGTGCACTTATCGGAAATGATGCAAGGAACAATTGATTAACTTGTGTTGGTGTTTCCGAGTCCCATCGATTCCCACTGGCAAGCAATTCGGTATCCGTATATAACGTACACATGGGTCATTCCAGGTGAAATGACCAGATATTCCTTGGGGGTGTTGTTGCACCATTTTCAAATTAGTCCTAAATTTGCATGCCATTAGATAGTCACAAAAGTACTTTCTATGCAAAATTCTAGGCCTGTAGCTCAAATAGTTTCGGAGTTTTTTAGGTATACCTAAGAAACTAAGTTAACTAAGAAACTAAGTTATAACTTAGGTATAGGTTCTTTTGCTTGTAGCATGACATTGTACAATTAAATTTAACATGTTTAATCCCACTGCACTGAAACTGTAAAATTCAACATTATTGTTGTTATTTTTAAATGAATCAACCATGAACTACTACAGAGCTCCCTGAATTCAAGTTAGTACATGTAATTTTGTATGTGTATGTTATAATTACATGGATGCATTGCAAATGGGTGTCAACATGTCATTACATTTTTTAAAGGTAGTCACCTTTAACACCTAACATTTCAAAAAGAACAAAACATGCATAATACTATCATTGGAATGACTACTAATACTTAAGATAAGATAGACTTTATTGATCTCACAAAGGAGAAATTTACTGTTACAGAGCTCTTAGGAACAAACAGAGGGGTGCAACAAGTCACGAAAGGAACAGAGGGGTGCAAAAAGTCACGAAAACTTGTATCCCAATTTAAAGTACTGAAAAGCAAAACACGATTTTGACATCACCCATGCCATTTTGAGTAAGAATATCTCAGTAACTACAAATATAACCCTGCTGCTTTTTTGTACAGTGATAGAAGACAGATGGAACTGTCTTGTAGAAAAATTTGGGGTCTCTGGTACCTGTCCCACACTGAGATTTTTGCCACCAAAAATAGCCAAATAAAAATCTCGTCCAACTTTGGGAGCTCATATTTTCCAAACTGAGGTACCTAGAAAGCTCCAGTTTGCTAAGTTATCACATAAGTTTGTGTAGAATGGAACCCAGGGGTGTTAGAACACTTCTGTGCAGTATTTCTAGTACTTTTAAGGTCCCAAACCTCACTCGTGAGTAGGTATCTCTTAATTTTTAGCATTTTTAGCAAGCCCCCATGGCCTGCAGAGTGTAGGGAAACACCTGGGGATGTTTGTGGGGCACTAGCTACATGCAGAGGCCTTGTTGACCAACTCACAGCTCTCTGGTATGTCTAGAGGCTGAGAAATAACCACTTAAAGATGCAAAAAATGCTGGTGAGGCTTTTTATAGCCCAAATTCTGAAAATTTCAGACCCCCACAACTCAAAGTATTTGAGCTACAGGCCTACAATTTTGCAGAAAAAGTACTTTTGTGACTATCTAATGGCATACAAATTTAGGACTAATTTGAAAATGGTGCGGCAACCACCATCTGGTGAAACCACACGGAATGACCCACATGCATCACACACCTGTGCTCAGCACAACTTCCTTTTATTTGCGGGTACATCTATATTAAATGGCCACATTCTATGTTGCCATGATTTACGATCATCAATAACTCATTTTAAAAAAAGCTGCATTTCTACAAAAAATGCTGCATTTCTACAAAAATATGCTACATTTCCACAAAAATATTCTGCATTTCTGGCAATGCTATGGGAGAATGAACAGCCTTGGCAGAGTACTGCGCTCTCTGAATGTTTTTCTTGTTGATGCTATTATTCAGCTGAATGTCCTCCACATCAGCCTTCACACTGCTACTTTTCACCTCACTACATAAAACTCAAACTACTTTCTGCAGACCTTCATCTAAGACTGGGCTCAGGGTGATATTTATTATAAAACACATCCATGTAACGTGAAATAGTTTAAGAATTTGTAACCAAGCGCCTGTCTTTGATGCTTTCTGATGAGAGTTGATGCTTGTTGTTGCCAAGTCAGTTTTACATTTTTGGTTCAACTGAAAAATGCAAAGAATTTTTCATTAAGGTCAAATTAGCTGAAGAAGAAGCAGGAAAAATGCGAGTACGGTTGTCAAATGGA
Source organism: Acanthochromis polyacanthus (assembly GCF_021347895.1). Taxonomy (NCBI): domain Eukaryota; kingdom Metazoa; phylum Chordata; class Actinopteri; family Pomacentridae; genus Acanthochromis; species Acanthochromis polyacanthus. The sequence goes on from NC_067132.1 coordinate 13,191,885, forward strand.
ATGTATCTGTCGGTACAATTTCATGAATGTGAATTAATTTGTCTCTTTGGCTTTCACAGTCAACTGTGTATCACTTCCATGTCATGTGTGTGTTCAGTCATGCACACTGCAGGGCCATCTGAACCCAGCAGGTGCATGAACAAAGGTAAATTTTGACTCATTATTTTACCTCCTGACACACACACACACACACACACACACACACACACACACACACACACACGTCCACAGCGGGAGGTGAGGCGAGCGGTTATCACTCATTACTGTAGTTTCCCATCAGCACACATTTGACCGGAGATGAAGAAGAAAGAGCGACCACTGTGAGGAAACCATTTATTGTTATCCACAGGTCAGCGGATCCTGACCTCCTCCATCTGAGGCAGCACAAGGGAACCATGACAGGACAAGACGCTGCGGTGAAGGAGCTATTAAAGCAGGATTGAACTCTGTGTGTGAAGCAGTCTCAGAAAGATACCGGACAATAGGTAGTAACACCCACAAGAAACAACATCAGCACTGAAAGACAATGTTAGTTTTTTTTCTCTGGAAATCAGGTTTGAACAAGAAGTGTGTTCTTCTTTTCGAAGTGGGAGCACTCTGAGTTCAGGACCTTTGTGAATTACAGTATGTGGAAATCATTTACAGCAGAAATTAATTAAGAACAAAACCTGACAAAGAGACAAGACTATGACCCTCACAGGTGAGAAACTCAGTAAAACTTATTTAAAAAGATGTTTTTGACCTGTTGGCTGCTATCTACACTCTAAAGTTATAGCAAAGCCCTTGAACATAAATTTATCATTTAAAGCCAAAACATATAATTTCTTGTCACAAGTCTTCTCTCAGTTAAAACAGTAACAAAAGACAAAGTTTAATTACTCTTAATTACTGTTCTGGTCTATGATTCTCCATTTTACAGTATTAATATCCAGTAATGTTATACTTTACCAGCTGTTTCATGACATCCACACATTGTAGAGATGCTGAGTATTGGAGCAACACATTTTTTAAAAAATGTCAAGAAGAATGGATAGAAGTTAATGAAACATTGCTATGGTGTTTATGTTTTTGTATAGAACAGATCACATTCGTGTGGTTGGTTTAAGACAGCTGAACACAAATATGAAATAATGCATTCAAGATGTTGTAGACTGAAAATTCCTCTCTTTATTCAAATGATTTAAACATCTAAGATTCAAATAACGTTCAGTTGAACTTAATGCTGCAAACGAAACAGCAGATTATTTAAAATGTCAGTAAATTTGTACTCAATCAGATTTTCAGGAGAAAAGAACTGTAACATAATGCAAATTCGTATATTTTTTTAATGTTTTACACCAAAAATGAGACACACCGAAGATTGCCTGGCACACACAAACTGTGTAATTTCATTTTTTTCTTGAAATTTGAATTTGATTACAGCTGGATTAGACAAAAAGCCCTGAAATGAAAAAAGTCCAACTAAAGAGCAGAGAGAAGAATGATAAAAACTGTAGTTACATGAAGAATTTAGTCTGTTTCTCTTCTTTTAAAGTTTTTAAAAAAATATTACAGAAATACTGGAGACCAATGCTGGGTATTACATCATTTAAAAACGTGTGAGTGGCTTCTGCTCCCTGATGTTTGTGCTGATATGTCCTTCCTATGAGAACAAGAAAAGGCCATTTGGTGAGCTGTCACTGGTTCACTCTGTGGGCTCTGATGGCATTTGGTCCTCCCTCCTCCCCGCTGCATTTTGTGTAGGCTGAGACCGAGCTGCTCATAAAAACTTGGAGTGCAAACTGCCTGTCTAAAGTCAGCAAACTGGTGGATGTATAATTGCGTCGTAAAAAAATGGAGGCCCACACAGACGTAGCTGTCGTGAGGTGTGGAAACGGAGCAGTTGGGGAGATAAGGCGATGAATCAGACACAGAGGATGCATTTACAGGAGCGTCAAAAAGTCTTTCATCAGCACACTGCATCGGTGCTATCTAAATTCTCCTGATTTCTTTCTGTGGGTGTGTGCGTATGTGTTTTCTGAGTATCCAACCAGCCATCAAAACGCACCGAAAGATACACGCTATCAACAAACTGGGCCTGTCAGATTGACTGCGTTATGATGGAAAACAGCAATATGAGTCGCTGCATAAATGTGAGAATTTGCATTCAGAACTCAAAAGGCTTTTCTGTTTCCTCCAGGCGTCCATTATTCTTCTCGAAACAAACAAACCGCACATTTACACAGCTGAGATTGATGCCTTTCATAAGAACCAATACAATGATGACAAATATTACAGCCGACAATCTGCACATCTACGAGAACATCCATTAAAAATAATCTGCATTCGATCTCCTTCATTAAAGTTACAGTGTGTTGAAATGATCAGGGAACATTTCAGACTCTCGGGGAGCAGCGTATCGTGTCATCACTTGTCACAAGAAATCTTTTTAGGAGCACCCAAACACAGACATACTGGCTGGTTCAGCATCAGCCAGAAATGGCGAGCAGCAAATTGCCGTCATTTGTTTAGTCATTCCCCGTCGAGAACTGAGAGCTAAAATTTAATTAGCAAGAACGTTTTCACATCGGAGTCAAGAAATATGCAACAGAGTGGAGTCTGTTTTAATTCAAATGACTCTTTTCGTTTGTTGTTCTGGTGATGATTTACCTTCTAACCTGCACTTTTACTGCCAAAGAATTTGTGACAGCAGTTTTGTTCGGGCCATGAATCAATGCTTCACAATTGGTTTCTTTCCAAACTTTCTAATTTGAGCAAAACAATTGATACTTTAAACAACTGTCTGTATTTCAGGGCTTCTTTCAGGCTTTCCATCAGCACTTTCTCTTCCTCATCTCACCATTACACACACTTGCTTGCTTAATTAAGAACACTTAAGAATATCTTGTATTCATATTGTATATAGGAAATTTGATTGTTTTCTGGTTCCACCCCCTTAACATTTTGCCTTGCACAAAGCAGCAGCTTCTGAAGGGCTGCAAAATGAAGCCGTTTCCAGAAATGCCAAATACCGCAGTTTTTCACATGGCCACTTGAGGCTCACTGCTTAAGCGAGTCGATCCCCATTGACCACTATGTTAAAATGTCCAACTTCACAGCATAAATCAACATCTATAGCCTGGTACATAAAAGAACATTGTGGACTCTAGTTAATTTCACCTTTCTGACAACCACACACGATGAATGTTTGTAAAATTCACCTGTTTAAAATATATTAAGGGTTCAAGCATTGCATTATGAAGGGTATGGCTGCTTTGATGGAGTCAGAGATGCCGATAGCTGGATCCACGCTGTCGTATACACCGATCCAGAGCATCCCAAACATGCTCAATGGGTGACACGTCCGGTGAGTATGCTGGCCATGCAAGAACTGGGATGTTTTGAGCTTCCAAGAATTGTGTACAGATCCTTGCAACATGGGGCCGTGCATTATCCTGCTGCAGCATGAGGTGATGTTCTTGGATGTATGGCAGAACAACGGGCCTCGTCACGGTATCTCTGTGCATTCAAAATACCATCAATAAAATGCACCTGTGTTCTTGGTCCATAACAGACGCCTGCCCATACCATAACCCCACCACCACCATGGGCCACTCCATCCACAACATTGACATCAGAAACCGCTCACCCACACGACACCACACACGCTGTCTGCCATCTGCCCTGAACAGTGTAAACCGGGATTCATCCGTGAAGAGAACACCTCTCCAACGTGCCAGACGCCGTCGAATGTGAGCATTTGCCCACTCAAGTCGGTTACGACGACGAACTGGAGTCAGGTCGAGACCCCAATGAGGTCATGCAGATGAGCTTCCCTGGGACGGTTTCTGACAGTTTGTGCAGAAATTCTTTGGTTATGCAAACCCATTGTTTCAGCAGCTGTCAGAGTGGCTGGTCTCAGACCATCTTGGAGGTGAACATGCTGGATGTGGAGGTCCTGGGTTGGTGTGGCTACAAGTGGTCTGCAGTTGTGAGGCTGGTTGGATGTACTGCCAAATTCTCTGAAATGCCTTTGGAGACGGCTTATGGTAGAGAAATGAACATTCAATACACCAGCAACAGCTCTGGTTGACATTCCTGCTGTCAGCATGCCAATTACACGCTCCCTCAAATCTTGCCACATCTGTGGCATTGTGCTGTGTGACTGGGAACTCTCCCACGGCTGGCCTTTTATTGTGGGCAGTCTAAGGCACACCTGTGCACTAATCATGGTGTCTAATCAGCATCTTGATATGGAACACCTGTGAGGTGGGATGGATTATCTCAGCAAAGGAGAAGTGCTCACTGTCACAGATTTAGACAGATTTGTGAACAATATTTGAGAGAAATGGTGATATTGTGTATGTGGAAAAAGTTTTACATCTTTGAGTTCATCTCATAAAAAATGGGAGCAAAAACAAAATTGTTGCATTTATATTTTTGTTGAGTGTATGACAAGTGAGCACTATATATCAGCTGCCTGCTGACGATCACATGATTATGATCCTACTAAAAATCCACTGCTGCAGACTTATTGGGGCTTATCCGTTGGAAATCATACAACGACTGAGCAGGCTAGGCGGAGTACTGAGCTCTCTTAGTGCTTTTCTTGTTAGTTATATTTCTATGTGAGTTTTCATAATGATACTAATGCTTTCCTACCCTAGAACAAGTTAGTTCAGGGATACTTTCAGACAGCTCTGGATGTGTCAGACAATATGATTTCTGTCCCCCAAAACGTTCACAAACTTCTCTAAGCCGTTCAGAGAGAACGGGACGACATTCCACACACCTGGATGTACCCGGGCTTCGCAAAAGTCCTGAAAGATCTTCACCATTCTTGAGCCTCGCCGTGACTCTGTGGACGGTCATCCGACTGATGTTCAGCTGTTTAGCTCTGTCAGACTTGTTGTGGCCAGCACGAAGGCGACCAGATATCTCAACTCTTTTGACTTCCATCTTGATACAACTTCACCAGAGAACAAATCTGTATTAATGACACCTGCCTATAAGGTAGAACTTTCAGTTTGTTTAATGGAATTTTTCACTCCGACATGTAAACGTCTCTAAAGATCATGAAACCGTGTAACAGAACTTTTGCAAAGCCCGGTATGACTCATTACTGAATTCTGATTTCTGATCCATGATCTCCTTCTCTATCTGCCAATAGCTGGTCTTCAAAACTGCTGTTCAGGAAACTTCTGGGTGATGCTACAAAGGGTTCATCTGTTTTTATACAAATCCTGTGCAAAGTATTATTTTTGGGGCTGTAAGGTAAAACTTTAATAATGCTGAACAATGCTGTCTTGCAGGAAGACAGGTTAGGTCAGGAAAAGTTTTAACTTCCTTTGCAAGAAAAAACTTGCATAAGAAAACTCTTAAAGTCACATATGGAATAGAAGACAAAAAGGGAAAGTGGGTGGAGATCGTAAGTGATAGCAGGAAGAGATATGAGAAAGAAAGGGAGAGTTAATTAGCTTCTTTTGTAAATTAGGTCAAGCAAAGATGTCAGTTTTGCCTATTTGCCTCAACAGTGTATATATAACAAGTTTGTGGAATTATTTTCTGTCCCAAAGAGTTGGTCTCTCTCCTCATAAAGCCCACTCATGTAAACAGGCAGGGGGGAAAAAAAGCTCTTCCACAAACAGACAGTGGAAGAGCTTTAAAGCTGTGCTATGAGCCATTTTTAAAAACACGCCCATGTTATCCTCCTAAATCAGGAAGCAAAAAAAGAATGTCTGATCCCCACTTAATGGGACGCTGTAAATCCACCTAGCTTACCCACTGACATGCTGCTGCTGGCAGGAAAAGTTGTCCAAACACAGGAAGTGAAGAACTGAAACCTTGAAGTTAAGTATGCAACTTTCTAAACATTACTTGAACAGAAAGAATGCCACTGAGTTAAGTGTGAGCAGAAATACTTCAATTTGTGGACAACAGGGTGCAGAAAGAAGTGAAACACTCGAGCCTTACATGGAAATCATGATGAGATAGAAAGGGAAAACCCTTGAAGAAGCATTAGTTTAATCATAAGCACACATCTTTTGGTTTTACAGGCTGCTGTTTTGGCTCAATCTCATTATCATTTCTCAAAACTTGCACAGAACTGAATGACACACAGACAAGACTAACTGCAGCATTTCACCATTAGAAAACAAAACAGTTTACTTAATAGTTGATGAAGACCAATACTGAGCTACAAACAGTAAGGGACACTAACTAGGCCTGTTTTCTCAAGTACTGTATAAGTTTAATTTATATAAAGATATAAAATAGTTTAGACTAGCTCCACTTCAGTAGCTGCAGCAGTAAATTGCTGCTGACACACTGATGTTTCACTGTTCATAATCTCATGATCCATTAACAATACCAGCTTTACGACATAGATGACCTCTGGGGATTGGAGCCTCCTGAATCAGTCGGCGCCTGTGGCCAGCTTACAACAAGAAAAGCACTCAGAGAGCACAGACTTCCACCAAGACTGCTCATTCCCCCATATGGCATTATCCAAAATGCAGCATTTTTTTATTGAATAGTTGTTGTTCATTAGAAATCACGGCAACATAGAATATGGCCATTTAATATAGATGTACCGACAAACACAATGACATCGCACAAAGCGCAGGCATGTATTTTGCATGCCTACATTATATACGGATACCGAATTGCACGACCTAAATATGTAGCAGACGGCAGGAATTGATGAGACTTCAAAACACCCCCATAATTTAATCAACTGTTCCTTGTATCTTTTCTGACGGATATGTCCCGATAAGTCTGCAGTGGTGGATTGGTAGTAGGATCACAATCATGAGATCGTCAGCAGGTAGCTGATGTAGTGTTCACTTGTCATGGTTACAGTGACGCTGTGCTACTATCTTGCAATGATACAGAAATCTTTAACAAACCCATGGATCCAGACTATAAGCTGCATCACTGCTAAAATCTAGTCAATTGGTCCTTGTGTCATTTCTGACCTTCCCAGAAAATTTCATCCAAATCTGTTTATCCATTTTTGAGTAATGTTGGTAACAGACAGACAGACAAACCAAATCGGATTATCGCATCACCTCTGCCGCATTCCTTAGCGAAGGTTACTATTGTTACTATTCATAAATTAATACATACAAATTATGGCAGCTAAAAATGATTAAACAAATGATCACTTTTCACACTAGAAAAGTCAGTCATAATAACTGACTTCATGTCCAATAGTTTAGACTAGCAACAGGATCATTCCAACTCAGAAAGTCAATCTATTGACAACTGATCCAAATACTAGTAATTTTGATTTAAGATTCTACACCATTGACCAATCATCTGACAATTTCTTCCTTTCATTAGCTTCAACTACATCTCCTGGAGAGAATTGGAGGCTGACTCAGTTCATGTTTGGTGCAATGTGGGGTACACATCACTAGTTCATCACAGAGTAACACAAAGAGACCAGCTACCTTTTAAACTAACACCTACGATCTGTTCAGAATCCCCATTTAACAAACCAGAACTCAGAAACTTACTGCTGTGAGGCACAGTGCCACCCTCAACTCATGATGTAATAAACAAAGATACATCAGCGATCAGAACCACACCAGAACTTTCACGTTAACATTTTGCTTTAATGCTTTTAGATAAGTAGAATTTTCCAAGCTTTACTTTAACCTGTAAAGGAGCATTTCTTACATTTCTGTGCTGGTGCTTTTCCTTAAGCCAATGACCCAATCATTCTTCCACCACTGGCTAAAAGGACAGTAAATATTAGTTTTACATTTCCCAGGTTATCAGAAACATGCCTTAAAATGAATGCTAAAGGTGATCCATGTCTGGTGGATGTACAGAGCGGACCACCTAACAAAGTCTCAATTTCTGCTTTTGAAAAGGGAAAATGTTGTTGAAATTAAAGCTTCTTTCCATAGCCGCTAGATTACCAAATAACCCTTTAAATTAGATCTGCATAAAAGTTACAGAAGTATCTACACCTCCTCACTTTGAAATGTAATGAAACTATTGAACTAAATGTTCTTAATTATGTTTTACCCCTTGTTATATATGATGTGAATGTTTTCAATTTAGCTACAAGCAAGGGCGTAGGTTTGCATAGGGACGATAGGGACATAACACTACCAACTTTTCAAGAGGGTCAAATTGTCCCCACCAACTTTTAAGCAACCTTATTTGCATTATATGATGAGTTCAGTTATATAGGTAATTTTGATTGTCTTCTCATATGTTGTAAGGATAGAATTGACCCTACCATTATTAAGTGACTTATTTTCATTATGTTCAGACCAGGTTCAGACTTACATTTACCCCTTTTCACTTGCTGAATGTGCCGGTCCAATCAAACGTGCGTTTGATTGGCTGATGACTTGACCCACCCCCCGCCACCCACACGCACACTCACACAGCCCCGACAGAAATACACAAGAAATAAACATGCCGCCTTCTCCGCCCCCTTCGAAGAGGAGGGATATTAGAAGTTTTTTTCGGCCAGCAGCAGCAGCAGCAGACGACATTGTAAGTAATATAAAAAGACGTCAATGTTGTGGACGTGGGGAACACACCACTAATGTTGCTACTGAAAGTCCGACCTGCATCAGAGTTAGCATAACATTAAACTGTGTGAACTTGCTAACCTGCAAAACTCGAGTAGGAAGCTGCTTAGAGAGAATTGTCCTCCTGTATGTGTTTTCTACTGTTAACGTTAATTAGACTGTGAGAAATGTAGTGAACTCTGCTGGAAAATAGAGAACCAGAAAAACGTGAGCAAGAAGCTGCTTAGAGAGAGAGGTCCCAGTCTGTGTTCCACAGGAAAGTGTTGACAGTAAAAAAAAAAAAAACACATGCTGCTGCTTTTCTTCTTGTAAACGGCCTGGTTTAGAAGGAAAGAAGGCTAGAGCATGTTGTGACTTTACACTTTTGAAACCAAATACCTATTAGTGCATTTATTTATTAATTAAAATGTATTTAATTACTATCACCTGAACCAATACACATGAAAGTTAGTATAAGTTAATACAGATTTATTTTGCATTGATCATTTGGCTTATCAATTAATTAGGTTCATATTTGTGAGAAATGTAGCCCTGACCCCCGTTCACCCAATCTGGTCTTATTAATGTCCCGTCCCCAGCAAAAAGTGTACATGCAGGTTATGCTGTTATATCGTCCCTACCAATGTTGAGACCAAACCTACGCCCTTGGCTACAAGCCACTTAAAACAGCTTTTACAAGTCCTGAGAAGTCTCTAATGGCTTACATAAAGTCCTCATCATTAGTACTGACTTACAACAGTTACATTTTGATCAGAAATCCTAAAAAGGTACCAGAAAATAGTTTTTGTGGAAGCTAAGTCTTCCAATACCTCTAATAGGAGATCAAAAAGTAGAAACACCCATTTCCAGCCTGGGTAAATTAGATATCTAATGCCTCATTAGCTACCTGCCAACCAACACTAATGTGGATATTATATAATATCATATTATGTAATAATATAATATCATATAACATAATATTCTACAGGAGTCCTTTCAAACTCCTGCAACCTTCATGACTTGTGCAGTATTTAAAGTCTGCTCTATGATGGTGTTTGATGGCATACCAACTCCTAATGACTCTGTGAATTAAAATCAGATCTACTTTTATCGCTATTCTGTCCCCAAACTTTCTCAGAGTCTCATTAAGCGAGAACTCTTTAAGCAGAAGATTTGTTCAATATGAAATTCTTTTGACACTCATCTGTTCGCAACAGAAGTCCTTCAACCGGGGTCAGTTATTATAGAGGAGCTACGCAGTACATCATGTTTAATGGAGCTCAGTGATCTGGACGAACTCAATGATTGTGTGTGCGTGCGTGCGTGCGTGCGTGCGTGCGTGCGTGCGTGCGTGCGTGCGTGCGTGCGTGTGTGTGTGTGAGGCAATAATGAATTCAGACCATGACCTTTAATGATTAGTGGGTTTGCACTTATTTATTACTCTTACCGTCTTTTTGCATTTTTTTTGTAGTAAAATATTTCCTCAGTTCCATCTTGTTTAACTTTTGCAGACATTGGTATCTAAAACCTCTGTAAGAACCGACTAGCACTTTACAGCAATACAACAAAGTTTATGTTTTTGTCCATGTCTTTTATTTGTCATTATACTTTGAAGGTGCAGATGTTTTTGCCTGGGACATGCAGTTTTAGTCTGGGTTTATTAACACGATATCAACCATTTAACGCAATCTATACAGCTGAGTGACAAATTAAAGGAAAATCCTTGACTCCTCCGGTGAGAGAACAACATGATCCTGCTGAGGAGCATTTTGCTGGCCAGGGTTTAGCGGCTCTTGGCACAAAATATTCTTTTTCTTGAAATGTTATTGAGAATGTAGTTTAGTTGCAAAGGGACATCATTTTGATCAGACTGCTTTGAGATACTCAGCATGAAATGCAACTAGTAAAGCATATGTTTAGTCAATACAAGCAGTAGTAGTGGCACATCTGTGATTAGTTCTAAAACACCAGTGTCCTGTGGAGAAAAGGATCACAGCGAGCAGAAGAGCACCGTGAAGCTCTCACATCAGACCCTCATACAATACAGAGCATGAATCACTGATTAACTGTCATACAAACGAAGGACCTTAAATGTGTGAACACACTTTATCCCTCTCTGTCAAACACTAGCTACAAATAGTGATGTTGTAGTTGGGAAGAGCCACAAACTTCACCAAAAACATAATAAATAGCAGTTTTTCTTTTTCTCTCACAACAAACATGTACTTAAAATGCTCTCTACACAGATTTAAATGAGGTGAATGTTATCATTCTGCAATCACTGCTGAGAGCTGTGGGCACAGTAACACTAATAAACAGTATAGCACAAAGAAGTACAATGGTGCTATCATTTCATAATGAGAAAACAATGAACCATTGTGTTGTACAGCAGCATCAGCTGTGAGATAAATCATCAGCTCTGTCATGCTCACATTCAGACCAACTCTTTAATCTTCCAGTCGACAATCTTCAGCCATCATTCGTGTCAGCATAATAATTCATGACCTTTTATGCATCTTTGCTTGCTAAACAAGCCATAAGTCAGAAAGCAAGCAGCACAGACAGCAAATGAATTATAAATGGCATGAGCTAATGGTGGAAGATCATGAATACAGCATCGATCCACTGCTGCTCGCAAATCAGCTTCACTCTCAGGACTGTGGGTGTTGAAGCTTGTTTTTCCACATTTATTTAAGATAATTTGGACTAACATTTGCACAATATACTTTCCCTAAGTGGGCCAAATAAACAGATACCTCAGATCATTTGTTCCCTCAGCTGTAGGGTTTCTAAATAAGCTTTAGGCTTGTGTTCTTGCACTGTAGGCTACTTAAATGGTCATGATAACTCACCTGATGACATTTATTATATATGTTTCTCTGTATTGTACTGTACTGTTTTAAGGTACGAATTTTGTTGTCAACTGCTGTTGCAAATCAAATTGTCTAAATTGGGACAATAAAGACTTTCTAATCAAATCTAATCAATCAGGAGCATAAAATTGAATAAGAAGGGTGAGGTTCTCAGCTGGCATTCAAAATTATATCGATGTGCTTCTGTAGAAGAGACAGCTTCTATCTCCTTATACAGAGTCAAGTCTCGCTCCTGTTATGTCACATTTATAGTGAGTTCATTAACATGATATACAATGTGACTATAGGCTCCAGCGTCTGATTAATTTAATGTCATTATAAGTTTCTGATTTGAGAGAGCAGTTGAGTTAGTTTGATGATGGATGAGTTCTTCCACTAAAAGTCTGATGCTCCAGGCACTGCTAAGTGATTCCAGTTTGGTTGCTTGTTCTGTTTTTTTCAGTGATGCGAGTGAAAACTCAGTCATTCAAATTTCAATAACATAACTAAGTCTTGATCACATACAATGCTAACTACTCCGACTTTCTTGGAGGGAGATGAAACATATCTTACTAAACCAAGGGATATTGCCAATTACTTGAGTACATTTTATAAAAATAAAATCCAAAAACTTAGGAATACTTTGGGGTTTCGACAAACTGTAAATATTTCATATGATTTAATAAAAAAATAATATCATGCAAAATAAAGCAATACTTTTACCTTTGAGGAGGTCACAGAGGATTACATAAAGAAGCTTTTGTTAGCAAGTAAAGACAAACCTTCTGGTATTGATAATATTGACATAAAATTTCTGAAGTTAGCGGTAAATTATATTTCCTTACCTGTCAGTCATATGATTAATATAAGTTTGCAAAGAAGTGTTTTTCCGTCCCAATGGAAGGCAGCAAAAATAATTCCTTTAATTAAAAATAATAAAGAGCCGCTTTCAGGTCCAAACAGTAGACCAATAAGTTTGTTACCGTCATTAAGTAAAATTTTGGAAAAAGTTGCATATGATCAAATTCAGAAATATTTTTTAGACAATGACTTGAATACAATTTATCAACACGCATATAAAGCAGGACACTCCACGACAACTGCACTTACTCAGATTACTGATCACTGGCTTGAGGTAATCGATAATCAAAAGATAATTGGAACAATATTTATAGATTTAAGTGCGGCTTTTGATTTGTTGGCTCATAATATTTTATTAGATAAATTAAGATTGTATGGATTTACATCATCAGCTGTGAAATGGGTTGAAAGTTATCTTTGTGATCGAGAGTATAAGGTTTATTTTAATGGAAGTTATTCTGAGTTTGGACTGATGGACTGTGGTGTGCCCCAGGGCAGTTGTCTGGGACCTTTGTTATTTTCTATTTTTACCGATGATTTTTCGTGGGTGTTACAACATGCAACCATGGCTATTTATGCAGATGACACAACAGTATATGCATCTGCACAAACTGTAGGTCAACTGAATAGCATCTTAAATGATGAAATGGCTTCCATTACACAATGGATTCAAGATAATAAATTAATTATTAATACTGGGAAAACCAAATGCATGGCAATAGGTTCTATATTTAACATGAGAAATGCACCCAGGCTTCACTTAATTCAAGGAAGTAAATTAATAGAACAAGTAGAGGAAGCAAAATTATTAGGTGTAGTAGTAGATTCTAAATTGTCCTGGACCAGTCAAGTTAATCATTTATTAAAGAAAATGGGGAGAAGTATGGGAACCATTAAATACTGTCGAAAATACATTCCTCAGTGGTTGACCAAACAGCTAGTTCAATCATTAGTACTGTCCTATTTAGACTATGCATCAGTCATTTGGTCTAATACGAGTGAAAATAATTTACACAAGTTACAAGTAGCTCAAAATAGGGCAGCTATTAAGAAATACTAAAGTGAACTTATAATGAATGTAATATGACTTGTTATCATTGTTAACATTGTAATATGCAACTATGTTTTTGTATTTTTGTTTCTCTTTCTTCAGATTTTCTCATTGAGCTCTTGGTAGCTTTTTGTTAAATTGTATAATAGGTGTGTAGAAGGATGTAGGTGTGTGTGTGTGTGTGTGTGTGTGTGTGTGTGTGTGTGTGTGTGTGTGTGTGTGTGTGTGTGTGTGTGTGTGTATGTATGTGTATATATGTATATATATATGTTATAAAGTGCATTGTTTGTAATGAATATGAGAAAGACCCCAGGAAGAATAGCCTCTGAGCTGTGTCAGAGGCTAATGGGGTTCTTAATAAACAAACAAACAAACAAAACCTCTCACATTCTACACCATAAAGCACCTGAAATTTCCATCTTGAATCCAGACACACAGCTCACGTTGTCCTGTGTATTACCTGCACCGTGTCACAGGGCTCAGGTGGTGTTTGCACTGCTCTTCACAATCAGTCCTTTCATTCATTTCAGTGAGGCGAAACACCAGTGGGAGACTTGACTGAGGAAGACTCTTAAGAAAAGAAGCTGAAGCTGTTCCTCCTATGGGGCACTGATTGGACCAATCAGAAGCCTGCTAGCACACACTCCTGATGACTTTGTCACTCTAAATGATATAATTTTTCTGGTTGCTTTCAGTTCTCGCTTTCATGACAAAAATAATCTGGAAGATCAATTTTTGAGTGTGTTTGTTCCTTAAATAAGAAGTGAATGTTTCCCATCATCACCACATCACACAGTCAATGTGAAAACAACACTTCATATATATATATATATATATATATATAAAATGTACATTATAGCCAGCTGTGTTGACACATCTATCTGACAGTCAGGTTTAAATATTTCTCAGTTCCATGTCAGATTTGAATTAAAACCATTACAAGTGATAGTCGTTAAATTTTTAGTGATTCACACCTAGCAGCTGAAAAAAAAATTCTCATAAATATTCACCATTAGGGAGCCCATATTATCAGTGTGATAACATAATGTAATGCTTTCACTCCACATTGCCATTTTTTTTCTTTTAAGTTATTTTCTTGAGGTATTTAGCCTTTATTATAGTTGAAAGTGGAAAGAGAGACAGGACACATGGAGAAAACAGTGAGGGAAAGCACGCAGCAAACGGCCTTGGATTGAACTTGAACCCATGGCTGCTGCATCAGAGACTATAGCCTCTGTGTAAGGGTGGCCCGCTCAACTAGTTGGTTAATTACACCAGTGTCTGCAAATGTTTGCCGACTGGGTCTGATTGGGTGTCAGCCGGTTGTGCTATCAGCACACCATTAAGTACAGAACAGAAGCAGCCTGATGGAACCGTGTGTCCGACTCATTCACATCCCTCAGTGGTTCAGAGAAGTGTCCCACTCGCAGGAACAAAGGCGTTTTTGTCGGGGGATGTTATAATTACACAAGTTGAGCTGAGGGATCATGAGCGCCAAACCTATCCCTTTGTCTCTACAGGGTTACAGTGCGGTCAAAACAGTTAATAGCTTTGCAGCTTTAATGCAATCGCACTCTTTAAGCCAAAAGGTGATAGAGGGAGGAGCTCCCCAAATAGGCTCGCTGGCACAGTGTGTGGCCTATACAGTACAGAGAATACTCTCTTGAAATTCGAGGTTAGGGACAATATCAAGCACTAATTTATCCACTTTGAACAGATGATGCAGTGTATCAGTCTATTATTGTACGGTGGAAATAATAATATGTTTACAGATAAAAGGCTTTCCTGGTTATGATTGGGTTTTTGGAGTTGTGTTCCTACATTTTATATCTTGAATTCAGAGGACAGAACAGGTCAGGATGCACTTTTGGGAGCCCATGGGGAGAAAATAAAATTTGAAATAAATTACTGACTGTGATGAGTTTGCTAACTACTAGTTAGTTGTTTTTTTCACATTCATGAACAAGAAAAGCACTCAGAGAGCGCAGTACTCTGCCAAGGCCGCTCAGTCGTTGTATGATTTACAACTGATAAGTCCACAGAAGTCAATTTGTAGTAGGATCACAATCATGTGATTGTCAGTAGGCAGCTGATGTAGTGTTTATCTGTTGAAATGACTTACAAAAACAACAATTTAGAAACAGAGGACCTGGATTCAGCGTTTTAGCAATATTTGAATGACTGCATATTTCGAACAAATGGGAAAAATATCAGAGGGTAAACAATTGCTCTTAATTGAAAGAACAGAATAGGCAACAGAGAGGACTGCTTCTTCTGGAAACTTGGTTGGGATTATATCCAAGTCATAAATACTAGAGGATGTCATTTGATACATAATCTCAACTAGCACTAATGGTTTGAAACTAGGGCAGTGAAGCAGTCCTATAGTGGGTGGATTTTATGAATGGACGTCCACTTTAGCTATACGGCTTTTACACTTCCTCCATCTGCAATAAAATTCTTCTTTTGAGTTCAGTTTATGTGCATTAACCGGCCACTGAAGGGCTTATATCTAAATCAATAAACAGCTCTGGGAGGGACTGAAAGAGCTATTCAAATAGGTCAGAGTTCACAAGCACATGCACACAATCACAATCACAATCACACACACACACACACACACACACACACACACACACACACACACACACACACACACACACACACACACACACACACATTGCATTGGATTTTATTTTCTGTCTTTCAATTTGGGCTGAAGACCCCGCTGTGCTGTTTAAAACAGGAATACATCTGCCGGTTTGGTGCAGAGACGAGCTTCGCCGCCACATCAAGCTGAACAAACAGTACAAAGGTTCTCAGCGCCGCAGGATGAGTGGATCAGTGTGCGTTCTCATACTCTCAGTATCTGTTGTTCTGTCTAGTCCGTTTTAAAGGTTCAAATATTCAAAGTGTTTGTTCTAGATTTATGCAGCTGCAGAGCCCTTTAAAGGTCAGACTCTCGTTTTGCTTTTAAGGTCAAGGAAAGTAGAGTATTTGTAATCTGTGCTATATCACTGATTACACTTTATACAGGATGACCAGGTCTGAATGTCACTGTTTCGACCGTGTACGCTTACAGTGTCTTTGTTCACTAGCAGCCAGAGAGAAAGGAGAATATTTGTGCCAGCTTTGCTTTTGAGTTAAAGATTAAATATTTGCTTTTGTTCTTCTTAATTCAACGCTGCATATGAAATCTCTTATCATCTCCCCTCAGTCCCTTTCAATCCCTCCCAGCTATTTCCTTCTGAGTGTGAGGAAAATCCTGACAATGAGTCAAACCCAGTGGGACACCAGGTCCTTTCAACAATACATCTGGCTCACATCCCACCGTTAGCAACCAGAGGCCACCTCTCTATAAAAAGTTGATGCATTATTGATATTATAAAGTGGAAATCAACCACAATACAACCACAATTTCCTGGGTTATGTGAGAAAAATGCTTTCTGCTTTTTGAAATGGGAGCTCTGCAGGCTGTGCCATGGCGCAGTGTGCTGCTCCACTGATAACAGCAATTAGAAACAAAGGATTAATATGTAGCCTCAGGGACAGATTCAAAAGTACCACAGAACAAAGTACAATGAAGCAAACTGAATATGGTTCTTATCATTATAGACTTGTCCTTGTTTGCTTATTGTTTTTCCTTTAGGAGGTAACAAGAGAAAACTTTCTGAAAGCTAAAAGTCCAAGCCTCCTGCAATGAGCTCTCTAGTTGTCTGGGCCAATTAAACCCACAGACTCACACACGCATGCAAATAAGGTACACAATATGATCGGTTATTAATATCGAGCAGTCCTATGGGAATCAGTACTGCAGGGTTGTTATTTCTCACACACAGCTGTGATGTGCTGACAGTGAATAATCAGCATGTCACTGCAGCAGCATTAAAACACCGAGTAACTCCAGCAGCTCAACTTTGAATGGTGTGTGTGTTTGTTGGTGTTTATTCCATGAAGACACACACACTGTGTGAGTGTTGACCACATGAAGATTTCAGCAAATGGAAAAGCTGACTCATAAATGAAAAAAGCCAACGAGTAAAACTGCAACATATAAAGTAAACTACAGTATATATGAGTGTGTGCATAAGCAGCTGACTCAGTTTTCATTTATTCCCCCACTTTTGCCTTTATTTGACGGTAATGTCTGAGAAATGACAGGCAATGAGGATAAGGTAAGAAGGAATTACACACAAAGACAGCAACAAGAAGACCCTCAAACCGAGAATGGTGCAGTTACACTGTTGTGTTGACACTTTTAAAACCTCTAGTCTAGGATACCTGGACATCCCTATGATGACTTAATTCCCTACATAATATTATTTATACTCTATTCATTTAAAATAGGTACATTTTACATTTAGAGTGGAGACATTACTGCTCTGTAAAGCGTGATTTATAATTCTGTGTTGAATTCTCTCCACAGCAGCCATCCACCATGATCCACTCGATAATCACTGTTTGAAGTACGTGAAGAAATTCCATGAAGTGGCATAGAAACCCCACCACTAACTAGTGTTTTGGTGATGTAACTACAGAGGTACAAGTAAAATAGAATAGAAGATAATAAAGAATAGAATAGAAATACTTTATTAATCCCAGGGGGTAATTTGTTTGCTACAGCGGAAAGAGTACAGCTCACATCACCATAAATACAGATAAATAAGCAAAAACATCCAGTAAATAAAAATAAAGAATAAGAAAAAGATATAAAATACAACATGTCTTATGAGAAAGCATTTGCAGATGTTAAAGTGTAGTGCAAACAGTGTGCAAGAGTAAACAAAAAAACATGTGCAATTTCAAATTACAGAACCAGAAACAGATACTACAAGACAGAGAGGACTGAGAGCTCTCTGTTAGTCAGGGGTGATGAATTGAACAGAGATATTGCTTGTGGCAGGAGAGATTTCCTCTATCTGTCCTTGTGGCAGCAGAGCTGGACCAGTCTGTTGGAAAAGCTGCTCTACTGCCTGTCCAGCAGAGGGTGAAGCTGGTGGTCAGGATTATCCAGGATGGACAACAGTTAATTCAAAGTCCTGCTTTCCACCACAGCTTCAGAACAGTCCAGTTTGCAGCCAATCACAGAGCCGACTTTCTAGATCAGTTCATTCAGTCTGTTCTTAGTACAGGGCGCTGGCCACAGCTGTTTACTAAAAGACCTCCAGCATTCGGTTGCACACATTAAAGGATCTTCCTCAGAAAATAAAGGCGGCTCACCCCCTTCTTGTACACAGTGTCAGTGTGGGTCCTCCAGTTTATTCCGCTGTCGATTTAGACACTCAGATACTTACAGTCCTCCACCATGACGATGTCCTCACCCAGGATGGTTGTGTGCCTGTCCTCGATCATCATCTCTGTGGTCTTGGCCACATTGAAATGCAGAAGATTCCTACTAGACTACTCTACAAAATCATCCACAAGAGCCCTGTACTTCTTCTGTCCATCTCTTACAGTCAACAACTGCTCACTGATGGCATAAGTTTTGCATAGATTTAACACAGGAGCATAAATTAAACTTGGCTGTGCCCACAAGGATTCTAACACTACTACCTAGTGCTAACAAGCCTTGTTAGTCAATAAAGGAGAATCTGTAGTCCTTAAAAACTGGATATTATTTGTGGTCTGTATATAAAAGTTAGACATAGCTGCCATGACGCTACCCATTGCTTTGTTTACTACTATTTTGAGGCCTTGAGTTTGAACTTCAGCCATTTTGGTTTTTTGCTCTATTAATGAGGGTTGAAACTAGCTGGGGCTGCACAGTGGCTCGGTGGTTAGCACCGTCACCTTGTAGCTGTAGAAGGTTTGCATCCTGGCCTGGGCCTGGAATCTTTCTGCAAGCGTTGTAAGCGGTGTAAGCACTGTTAATATAATAATGGATGGATGAGGGTAGAATCAAGCTGAGAACTTTGGGAAACTATACACACCCTTATAGAAGTGATTTGTGAGTCACAAGGTCGCCATGCCCTAAAACATACCCTAATTAACCTTTTATTTTCCTCTAAATGGGACCATAATTCATGAAAAAAACATCATGTTGTAATGAAGGAAACTCAAAACTAGCAATTGAGACCATAAACTCATCAGAAACAATGTTTACTGGAGTATCAAATAAAGTGAGAAAATTAGTCATTCTCTCAAAGACTTCATTCAATCAGACATCTTTCATGTAACTGGAGGATTCGCCCCCTGCTGACTGTTAGAAAGAATGCAGGTTTTATATATTGTCAAAGATATTTTTCAGTGAAGATCAATAAAAAACTAAAACTATACTTCTATAAATAACCTAAAAAATAATTAGTATGCATCTATTGAAGCACAGTTATTGTAATTCAGGGAGGAACATTCTCACAGAACCCTGCTGCTGTCAAGAAGATGAGGAACGACACTCAGGATGATAGCAGAGGACATCTGCTGTCGGAGATCTACAGCAGCGCTGGAGCAGACAGGTCACCCTGCACACCAGCCAGCTAATCTGAAGGCTGAACAGCTGACAGCACAGAGTTTGTTTCTGGGGTTATCGAGCGGTCCCTATCCATCACTAATGCATACTTGACATATCAGGAACACTTGACAGTGATGTCTTGTCAAATGGACGACTATTCCCTACTGTTCTGAGTTTGAACTTTCCCCCACTTTGTCAAATTATCAGCGTGATGCTGATAAGAGATACAGACTGAAGAGATAGCTGCTATGCAGTGGTTCAGAATTGATATTGCCCATTGACCTATAAGCCCCATGGAGTTAGATGCAAGCAGAATTCTCCTTCCTATCCGTAACCTTCATTTACATTGGTCAAGATATCTGAAGCAGATTTTATTGGCTGTTGCTAAATAAGCCAAGGTTATTTCCGTGAGCTGGTTGAAAATCCTGTCTCTGTTCGACTTCTTAAGGTGTCAATCTGATTCATTTTAAAACCAGAATGCACTGGCAGCATACTGTGTATAATATTATGCTAAGCTATGACAACCCCAACACATGTCAGTGACCTCTCCAGCTGGGGACCATATTGAAGACATTTCTCAGTAAACTGATGCTATATCGTCAGCATTTTCAGAGGTCATGTATCATTTTAATGTTTCAAGAGAAAATGCTTTGAGAATAAGGATTAACAGATTATTTTCAATTGGTCTTACAAGGCATGATCTCCCTGTGCATGTGTGGGTTTCCTCTGTACTCTGGCTTCCTCTTACAGTCCAAAAACATGCTTAGGTTAAATGGTAACTCTAAATTGTCTGTAGGTGTGAATGTGAGTGTCAGTGTGTGTCTCTATGTGTAGCCCTGTGATAGACTGCTGACATGTCCAGGGTGTCTCCTACCTTCACCCTAAGTCATCTGGGATAGACTCCAGCCTCCCTGTGACCCTAAAGGGGATTCAGCGGTGTGTAGATAATGAATGGATGGATGGTCTTACAAGTATGACTGGTTCAGTGGGTTGCCTTAATCTGAGCAGCTAACATGTAACAAGTCCTATTATGACACTCAAACTTGTTTTATTTCACTTTATCCAGGTTGTTTCTCCTGACTAGATCCCTGCTTGTGTTGTATCTATTCTCAGATGTACAATATTTTGGATTAACCATCAGCTAAATGAAATTGTAGAAATTGTAGAATGTAACAACTACCATTAACATAAATTCTCATTTAATGGCTTTCACACAGAGGAGAAATGCTACACATCGGAAGGACAGCTAATTGTAAATATAAGCACATAAAGTAGTTTAATGTAGTTACACAATCAAATTCTAAGTTTGTAATGCTCGGTTATTACAAAGTTATGCTTTCTGTCCAAGCCTTGTTGTTTACTCTCAGTCTCAATTAAGGAAGACTCATAACAAGCTGATACTGTCCATGAAAGAGATAAAGCGCTAACAATATGGACTGGTTATAGCAACGCCATTAAAAGCAAGAAGAAAATAGTTTAAAAGAATGTTCAGTACTTTCACCTCAACATATTTGATGCAAACCTCCATGAAAGCATGTAAGGAAAATGTAATGTTCAGTGGGTGTTCTCTGCCTCACTCATAAACAACCTATCATTTCCTTTGATAATGGAGCTCCTTTACCCTCCGTTGCTCTCTTCGTTGCTTAAGTGCAGGTCTATAGAGACACCTCCAACTAAGCAGTGCACTTTGTGTAGGCTGCTCCTGGGGTTGATGGACTTTATGTCAAGGAGGCTGTCCGATGATACCTGGTCCATACCAGCCACTCTGAACTTTAACCTGCTCATCCTGGTCTCCCTTCATGTGCCTTCATGTTTCACTTGCTTTCTTTATTCAATGTGTATCAAGGTGAGATCATTTTTTATCCTTAGTTTTATTCATTTTGATGCATCAGTTTATTTATTTGTGTGTATTTTTCGTCGTTGTATTAACATAAAAAACATTATCTTGTACCTTGACAAATAGACTTGCGTGGCTACATTTAAATTTTCCTGACCTTTAATAAAAATATGCTAATAAAAAGAAACCCATATTAACAATATTGACTGAAGCGCTTTAATGTGATGCATTTTTCAGCTATAAGGCCAAGTTCCAATTAACAAAATTAGATAAAGCTTTGAAATTCAAGTTTATCAATTTCTTTACTTTTGTTGTGATCCAGGGTGTCAGCAGGTCCTAAGCATTAAAATCAAGACCTCAATTTTGGATTTGTGTTTGCAGACAAAATGCTGATGTTGTTCTTTCTGGTGGCTTTCATCAGTGACTCCTGTGCCACCATGGGTTCTTGCAACCCATTACTAGCAGCTAAAGGAAATAATGAATAAAGCTGGGGAAAACTTTGTTGTTTTGCAGTTATTTAGTCTGATTCGATGGCCTAAACTTTGTGAAAGAATGCGGCTGAGTATGAAGTTAGCTAGTTAGCAGTGGTAAATCACATTAGAAGAAAAGTGGACAAGATGCTACTCTATAAGTGGTCCCTGTTTCGAGTATTTTCTTGAAGTTTTGACTTAAATTTGGTCAAAGTGGTCTTAAAATGTGTTTAAACGTCTTGATTTGACATACATAAACCTGCAGATACTCTTTGTGTTTTGTTCTATTAGAAAGGCAAGAAAAAATGCAATCTTCTAATGTCTTTCTACGTTGAGCATCTCTCATGTTATAGCACCATGTTTACAAGCCTAACAGTCCTGCTGTGCTTTTTCCCGTACGACTGCAGCGATCAATAGCTAGCAGAGGGGCTGAGTGATCGACCAATTATATCACCTGAAACGGGTAATTTAAGTCTCTTATATCTCTCAAGTGTCTGTGCCACATAAATCTGACCTCAATTCCTATCAAAGGTCTTTGGAAACCTTACAAAAATGGTTATTGTGCATTTACAGCTACATTACGACGATCTACTATATAACAACAACAGCACTTTACTGGAGCACCAACTATTGAGTCATGAATCACCACCCAACACTGAACGCTGACAGCAAACAGGACTGCAGGCACTGATGGCATGAAATGAGCACAACACAAACACACACAGACAAACGCACACAAACACACACACAAAGAGAATCCTGTGACAGTCCGTGACCTGTCCAGCCCATAAAACCCTCTTGCCCACTGCATGCTGGGATTGTCTCCAGCTTCCTGTGACCCTGAGCAGGATAAGCGGATATAGAAAATGGATGGTCAGATGAAGAAAACATAAACACAGCACCCGTTCTGACAAATACACTACAGCAAGGACACACAAAAACTGCGTTACAGAAGAATGAAGAATGCCGGGGGCATTTCTGGACTGCTAATGGAATCAGGTTAAGTAGTGCTTGGCCTTACATAAAGACGGAGACTATCCAGGATTTCAGGTTTTATGTGTGTATCTCACTGTAACATGCTGTGTAGAATTACATTTTGTTGTCTCTTCACACAGACAAACACAAATTTCTTCTGTTTGTTTATTCCTCTAAATACTGAAACGAAGATCCTATTGCATACATTTGATCTCTTCTCTGCACATTCCATCTCCCCCGGGTGTCTTCAATCCCACGTCTTCCTCCTCATAAGTGCCTCGTCTCTGGCACCATTTCCAAGAAAGCTTCTTAAAGGCTTTGGGAACCATAAATTCACACAAGCCATGTATTGGTTGACAGAGAAGTACATGTACAGTACAGGATAAAAAAAAACACACACTCACTTACACACATAATTGAATGCATCCTGGTTGTTTCTACATTAATCTTCTTTGTGAGTATTGTTGGGGGATTCCATATTATTTCGCACCTTCAAAAGAAAAACAAACACTTTGATATTGTCCTTGTTTTTTTATAAATAAAAACTATTATTATTAATGGCTGTCTTAGCATGCATAGCATTGTGCATTTTAATAACACTGCACAGAAAATTAAATGAAATGTGGATATTTGCAGCCACGTGAGCGTGCTGCGGTTATGTTACTTTGTGCATCCATTAGTGGATATTAGTTTTGCCACTCATGCAAATGGTGAAGAGCGGCATGCCCAGTGAGAGGTGGAGGAGGGGCAATGTAGTGTTTGATCATGAAACAGATGCTGCAAGGTGACGTGAAAACAGCAACAAGCTGAGCATGGACAATTGAAAAAATGCTTTATTATGACCTGCAGTATAGGTAAAAAGTTTTAGAACACCCCAAATTATCCAGTTTTTTTTTAAACTGAAATTCAAATAGTTCAAGTCCAATGAATAGCTTGAAATGGTACAGAGGTAAGTTTAGGATAATTGTAAAGAAAGTCAGGTGTCAGTGAGTACAGTTTTCTTCACCATCAAAAGGCTCAGAAACTGGAGGAAACTCTGACAGGAAGAGGTCTGGAAGACCCAAAGCCACAACAGAATCAGAAGACAAGTTTCTGAGAGTCAACAGCTTGGTGATAGGAGCTCACAGGACAACAGCTTCAAGCACTTCTTACTACAAGTGATTGTAGTAAGAAGCCTCAGTTTCAGGTGTGAAGACAAGACTTTGAGTTTTGACAGGTCGAGCTGCAGCAAAAAAGTCATTGCTAAGACTTCAGAATAAGAAAAAGAGGCATGCCTCGACCATGAAACACCACCAATGGACTACTGAAGACTGGAAAAAGGTATTATGAACTGATGAATCAAAATTTGAGATCTTTGGTTCATCACCCAGGATTTTTGTACGTCGCTAAGTAGGAGAAAGGATGATTCCTCAGTGTGTGACATCGACTGTCAAGCATGGAGGAGGAAGCATGATGGTCTGGGGCTGTTTTACTTAATCCAGGGTCGGTGACTTGTACAGAGTGAGAGGAACCCTGAACCAAAATGGCTACCACAGCATTCTGCAGCTCCATGCAGTAAGCTCTGGTATGTTCCTAGTTGATCAGGGGTTCATCCTACAGCAAGATAATGACGCAAAGCATAAGTCTAACCTTTGCCAGAACTACCTTAGGAAAAAAGAACCAGATGGTAAGCTTGAAAACATGGAGTGGCAGTACAGTCTCCAGACTTAAACCCAATGAACTGGTTTGAAATAAACTGGACAGAAAAGTGAAAGCAAAGCAACCTACAAGTGGAACACATTCATTGGAACTTCTGCAACAGAATTGGGAAGAACTTTCTGAAGAATATTAGATTTCTATTGTGGAAAGAATGTCATGAGTGTGTTCAGCTGTTTTATCTGCCAAAGGTGGTACTTTCAATGAGTCAAAAGTTTAGAATACATTATGGTTTCTAAGCTGATTTTTTTTCTTTACTTCATTTACTTATTTGTTCTATGCTTTCAATTCGGAGTACGATGAGACATTAGCATGCAGAATTTCCAAAAGAAACTGGAAAAGTTGGGGAAAATTCTAACACTTCTGACCAGTTGTGCTTCTGGTGACTTTCTGGTTCTGTTTTGGCAACTAAAACTACTCAGTTCAAATTCAAGTCTCTCATCATGGTTTAAAGTCTCAAATAATTACATCTCATCTTACATTGAAGGCGTGGGTAGATCAGTCCTCAAATTGCATTGATATTACAGCTACAAAATCTTACTTTTAATGTCAGTATAGTGTCAGTAGGCTCAACAAGGATCCCACTCTGGGCACAAGAACACTTAGCTGCTATTGCTGTTCTCTGCATTCACCCATCTCTCAGATTCTGAAATAGCAAAAGTGTTTATAGGCACTTTACAGCCTGGCGATGCCATATCATAGGACTTTGTACAAATAGCGGCACTTAAGGTACATTTCCTGGGTCATATCTACACATTTTAAGCCTTTTGAAGTTGTAAAGTGGTTAAGGTTAGAGTTAAGTTCAGGGGGACGGTGCCGTTAATCACGACGGCATGAAATGATGTGTGAAAGCTGAAAACTGTGTCCTGAAGTCACCCTTCATGTTATCCATACACTATTTCATGATGGCAGGCTCCCTCTCTGGGTTTCTTTAACAACTTCTACGCTTGCTCTTTTTTTTATTGCATCTTAATGTCAGCTTCTTGTGTCCTGTTCACACGGACCAACTACAAACCCGCCACCCACTGATGGACTAAAAATAAGCTGAAGCTAACAAGCAGACTGCAAACACTGCAGGAGATGCTTTCATGGGTCAGAAAGCATCAGTGGAAAGACACATGACATCTTTTTAAAAAGTGCCTCAAAATAAATACCGTGAGCTCTTGAGTGAACCTAAAAGTCTTTTACGTTAGTGTTGTTTTAATCATATTTTGAGCAGCTTTGTAGTTTAAAGATCTTTTGGTGAAAAGGAACACTAGCAGTCAACACCATGTCTGACAATGTCGTTCTTTAAACTCCAGTGTGCCGCTGACAGATTACAAAACACAGATTTAGACTTTTAGAGTTGTGAATGTGACAGGAATAAGGAACCAATTCTGTCAGCTTGCAGTGTTGGACTTTCTGTATCATTATTCTTTGTCAGAAATGGTTTTCCGGTTCAACATGTGTGACTGAAGAACTCCAGTATTACAGCTTGCCATTGACAAAAACACGAGACAAATGACAAAAGTCTGACAAAAAGCAAGACAAAAAATAACAAACATAAGACAAAATATTACAAAAATGAGACACAAGCTGACAAAAATGAGACACAAAACAGCAAAAGTGAGAAACAAAATGACAAAAAATTTGAAAAATGACACAAACCAAAACAAAAAAGACACAAAACGACAAAAAGGACAAAAAACAACAAAGGCGAGAAACAAAGTGACAAAAACATGAAACAAACGACAAAAGTCAGACAAAAAAACAAAAACCAATATTACAAAAACAAAACACAAACTGACAAATGCACAGTGAACAATTTAGTATTTTACTTTATGATGAAAACAACTTGTCATGGTTTATTAATTATCTTAAATTTACAGTTTTACAAATTTATAATAGTTGGATTATGTTCAATTTGTCGTTTCTTGTTATAGAATCGTGTTATTTTTAAACCTACAATTAAATAGGGAAAGTATGGTTCATTATGATGCTCTGAAGAAGAAAGCAGACGTAGTCGAAGCATGTCAACAAGGTAAAACCATACTTTCCTTATTTACTTGTCAATTTAAAGTAACGCTATTTGACAATTTGCAGTTAATGTCTTCTCTGTAATTTCTACACTGTACAAAACCGTCCTGCGTGCCGGACTGGACCCTCTGGAGAGCTGGTTTTGGCCTGTGGACCGCATGTTTGACATCCCTGTTGTAGAGGAAGCTGCAGCATAAAGTCACATCTCAACCATTTCAAGGCAGTAAAAGTTTATTTTCCTGACATATTTTCCAAATCTGTAACTTTGATAGACAGAGATGGGTTTTTAAAGATTGAATCAATGACCAGAGAGGGACTTTGAGCCAGCTTCAAATAGCCCCTCAGCTCATAACGTTCACACCACATTAATTAGCAGCTGTTGTAATTAAGACTTTCAAGTTAAAGCACTGCCTGATACAATGCTGGATTTTTAAAACCATGACTAAATGAAGGGATAAGGACAGAGGGGAAAGAAGAGAGGGAGAAACTCAGGCTACAACACTGGAGTCAAGAAAATGATGAAGGTGAATAAGAAGCTGGAATTGATTGGATAAAACCCCTGGAGTCATCTGACCGGATACATGTGGGCTGTAAACTGAGAAACAGAGAAACATATCTGTTGCTGATTTCCAGTCAAGTGTAAAAATAATATTAAACATCAGTCTTCATGTGTTATAGATGTATTAGATGTCAAACCTTGAGCTGTAATTATAGATTTTTTGTAACCATGACAACAAAGGTAACCTTGAACTGGAATAATGTTTCCTAAACTTTAACCACACTTTTTTAACAAAAGTTTTAATGTTTACCTCAGCCTTCCTGAGCTGTTTTTGCAGTAAACCAATCCTTAACCATTACGTCTTCACATCATAAAGACGTTTTACTTTTGAAACGATGATGTCTCCTTGGTGACAGTGACATCACTGTGTGTCGTTCTTTTACACTTTGTTGTTCTATTCTGAGGAAGCGAAACCTGTCTCTGAACCTGCAGCAGAGAATATAATATGCGCCGCGTCTCTAAGAGTCTTTCTCAGTCTGTCTGATTTAAAAGCACCTCTGCATCCTCAGAAAGCTAAAGAAGGAACATCAGTCGTATATTCCAAGCTTCAAGGTAGCTTTTAGCATGACACTTCTGAAATACCTTCCATCGCCTTTCCACACAGGAGGCAGCACGCTCCAACGTCAGCAGGCTGGGGACACTGTGAAACCATTCTCAAATAAGTTTTCAGTGGTACTTCTCAGTATGATCTCCCACATTGACTTTCATTATGGGCTGTTGCTCTGCGAGGTTCCCATTAGTGACTGAGCACAAAACCAATCTCCACCTGGTAATCACCTCGGAGGTTTGGATGTGTGAAGCTCTCGCCTGCACACACAGGTTCCATTTATCACAAACACACCTCTGGGCTCTCATTTAAACCTTATTCCAGATGAGTTAAAACTCTCATAGATCACTGCCCCTCGGATGCTTGGAGGGGCGAAGAGAGAGTATGTGGCAATCACAGGAAGAAAAGAAATCGAAATATTGGAAAGAAAGGACAGTAAGTGTGGTGAAAAATGACAAAGGATGTGATATTTTGTAGCTGTAGCTTGTGTCAGGTCTCGATAGATGAGGCAGCTCTGTCGAACACCACATTTCAGCGGCGCTGTGGTTTTGTAGACACATTAAAAACAAATGTAGTCAGACAGTTTGGAATCTGTGGTCAGGCCACAAAATTCACTTATTCAAGTCAAGGAGGAAATCGGCAAGTTGTGTATAAAAAAAACAACTACTCACAAATACAAATACAAGTGTACTTATGGGTAAAAAAAAGTGGGTTTACGTGGGAAGTTATTTTCATGTGTTTGCATAAGCCAAGATCACCAGAAAGCACTGAAATCTTCCTATTTTGTACTTGTTCTGCTACTTTCATTGTGTTTAAGTCTGTTATTAGCTGAAATAATTTCACATTTATTGTATTCAGGACATTATTTCTGAACCATAAGCCCCTCCCTGTTGTAGGATGAATCAAAAGCTTAGTGCTTTGCAAATCACTCTATATATACATATTAAGCAGCAGAGGGATTGTGATAACATCACAAACTCTCTGGCAAATCTCCCTATTCACAGCATAATAATAATTCCCCACAGCTCTGGATTGCGTTGACACGAACGTCCATGTTTCAAATCAGTGGATTAAAGAGCAGCGCTGCTCCACTGATGTTGCCCCCGTGGGTGTCATTGACGGCTCCGTCATGACGTTTTGGAAAAATGAGCAGCGAGGATCGACCTTCAGAGTCATCCTATAAACTAAAACATGCTCAGTGTTGGGCTGTTTCCATGCACTCTGTGTTTATATCTCTGTGTGAACGGCATGAAGCAAAGGCTCAGGGGGCTGCAGAGTTAAGCTGAGGGAGCTTTCTGGAGTCACATGAAAACATGCGTCCACAGAGACTGGCTTTGAAGTGTTTGTAGCTGCTATTTCTGACATTTCTCCTCCCTTTTCACTTCCTCATCGTTGTCATTTCTTTTTTCTGTCGTCTTTGTGTGCCATCATCTCACTTTGACAGCAGACCATTAATCAATGACACATGTTCAGGGTGTTTGCTTGAAGCGAACACTGGCAACATTCAGCAGGTCAAAGACAGAATATATTTATTAAATATAAAAATATTAGTGTGTTTGTTTATTTGTCATTTTTGTTGGTGAACACTACATGTGGCTAGCCATGCTTTATGGTAGGTTTGGTATTCTTGGGGTTGAAGCTTCATCTTCTGTCCTCCAAACATATTTCTGGGCATTCTGGCCAAATACCTCAATTTGTGTTTAATCTGAGCACAGAACTTTCCTCCAGAAGGAGTTTTCTCTGTTGATGTGGTCAGCAGCATGCTTCAGTCAGGCATTTAGAAAAGACTTCCTGAAACAGACTTGACTGTGAACACTGACACCTGTGATCCAGCAGCTTCTGATTCATTGCTAACCTGCTTTTTGGTGATTCTCAGTTGATTCTTGATCATCCTGACCAATAATCTCTCAGCAGCTGGTGACAGTTTGCATTTTCTTCCTGATCTTGACTGGGACACAACTGCAGTTAATACGTGCAAACAATAGCTTGTACAGTTGACTTCGGGATCTGTAGCTGCACTGAAAAAGCACCAGGTTACTTTTCTGACTTGTTCAAGTGTATTATTTGCTTTTTCAGTTCTGTACTCAGCTCCTCAGTCTTGCCCATTGTACTGTTTGTGGCAAAGTCGAATGAATTCAAACAGGTCCTATTTAAATTTGCTCAGGAGAGTCACCAGCTGTAGTCAATTGTAATGCACTCACTAGAAGCTAAGAGGTCAAGACACTTAAAAAAGCTAACACATACATCACAAAATTAATAATTCAAGTTGATATAAATATGCTGCATATTGTATATTTTTGGCCAATAAGACCAATAATAAATCCATGAAAGAACCAAAATGCAAATTTGAGTGTTTCAGTAATTCAGTCATATAAAAATAAGGTACAAAGTCTTGAAAGTTGGCATCAAATGTGTGGTTAGATAAATACATTACCTGCTCTTTGATGAGTTAGTTCCTGATTTAAACCAAATTTTGCCATTTTAAGTTACATCACTTCTGCAGATTTATTTCACAGCTGTTTGTTTGGACAATATTGGAGACCTTTGGTTTGTTTTGGTAAATATAAGAAAATTGAAATTCAGCTTTTATATTCGTAGCATTTACTATCTTGAAATGCTTATTTAAAGCTATAATTTACATAAATGTAGTTTATTGAATATTATTTGCATTGTGGCCGCGTAAATGAACATACATTAACTCTCTTTCCTTGAGTAAACAGCTTCATGAAATCCATGTTGGGAAGGGACAACGTGAACGGTTTGGGACCCCTGAGGTCGATTGATGGGAGTCCATTGTGTTCCTCTGGTTAAGTCAGCGTCAGGCAGGATGCAGGCCAGTGGTCAAACCAAACAGCATTATCTGTGTGTATACACAACAAATTTCTACAGGACCTTTAGCCCAAACACTAGATAAATCCAAACATCCTTCCCAAGAGCTGCAGTGGAAAAGAAAGAGAGACACTTCAGTGTGTGCAGTTGAATTATTATCCTTTCAGTTCAGTTTAGGTCCCTGTACGTGTTGCAGGAAGCGCTAATATTTATTATGTTTGGGAAATTTTTAAATGGCTGGGTGAGTACCAGTAAATGAATGGGATGAAACATGATTAATGTTCCGCTTTGATTCTTGCAGCGTGAATGTGTTTGGTGGGAAATTGGATGCTGGTATGAGCATCAGTGTGAGCTCACATGAGAGTTCACGTCTCGCTAAAATAAAAAGGGCAAAGTTTTCCTTTGTTTGCCTCATTTCATTCTGAATGAGTGGAAAAAGAGTGTTCAAGTCATAATATACTGAACAAGTATCAGCTGCTTCCAAGACGTTCCTGTGATACCTGATTATCTCTGTAGAAATAAAACCAGGTACATGTTTCTTATTACTGAGATTGAATAATTTGCTAATTAGCTACATGGGTGGAGCTAAGGAAAACTGAATACCGTGCTCGAAAAGTTTGCGATGATCTACTTTGAAAGTTGTTCATTGACGTCTTTAAGTGGCCTTCCTTATGACTCTGTGTTTTTGAGCATGTGTGTTCAACACTTCTGCACACATTAACATCCATCCATCCGTTCTCTATACACTGCTTAATCCTCTAATCCTCATTAGGGTTGCGGGGTGCTGGAGTCTATCATAGCTGACTTAGGGTAAAGGTAGGGGACACCATGGACAGGTCACCAGTCTATCACAGGACTACATATACAGAGAAACAATCACACTCACATTCACACCTATGAACAATTTAGAATCACCAGTTAACCTCAGCATGTTTTTGGACTGTGGGAGGAAGCTGGAGTACCTGGAGAAAACCCACACATGCACAGGGAGAACATGCAAACTCCATGCAGAAAGATCCCAGGAAGGCCGGGACACAAACTGGGGACCTTCTTGCTGCATGGCGACAGTGCCCTGTGCAACCCCGAATCTAATCTGAATCTAAATGATCCAGATTCTTTCTTTTCAGTCCTTTTCCAGTGATTATGTGTGGGGAAAATATGCTTTCTGAGTCAATGTGCAGCAACTTGGAGGAATGAATTCTGTAGTTTGGCCATTTAGTAGCTCATTAACTGTCAACAAATAGTTTTACTGAACCTTCAGTTGGAGTGTAAACTTCAGTCAACATGGTTTCCACTCATTTAAGAGAGAGGAGTGCATGATGCACATGATGTACGGCAGTCTTTAATACAGGATGTTTAATAAGTGTGAACACAGAGCACCGTAGAAGGACTCTGTTTAGACCAAAGGCATCAAACATCAGGTGGAAATTAATTCTAGCATGTGCTCAGTGGCCTCTTTTCCCTCCTTCATGTACCACTTTGTATGTACGTCCTCGATTCCTTTCCTCACCCCTCTCCTTCTGTCCTAGTTCCTCTCACCTGAGATGTGAGCAGAGGAGGTGAGGAAGAGAAACAAAGAGAGACGAGTCGAGGCAACAGCTTTTAAAAGTGAGACGTCCTTTCTTCTGAGCCGTCATTTCAAAGCAGCATCACTTAATGTGACAGCTGCAGCATCTGTTTAATGTTTAGCTACAGCTTGTATTTCATTATCTCTCTTAGATGAGCAGAACAGCTTTAATGAAACTTTTATATTCAGTAAAGTTTAAAAAAAATAATGACTCCCACTTCTTATTAATGGAAGTCCTTAATACTGGTGTGACTGCTTAATGAATTTTAAATGCCACACCTGTCTCCACTGCACCCTACACCCTGATGAAGTATCTCTGAGTCTAAGCACGCTGGTTTATCCATGTATTATCAAAAGATTCTTAAATTTGAAATCAGAGTGGCTCGGATGCTCTGTGAACTGCAGTCAAATATTAAGGACTTCCATTAATGAATTAAGAAGTGGGGTGTCATTATTTTTGGTTTTTACTGATCACTGGCCTTGAAGAGCACCTGAGTTTGCATTTTCTTCACTTTTAAACACTGTTGGTCTCGAGTCAGTGCAACTTTCTCACGTTTTCTTCAGCTTTTAACTTAACAAATATGACAAATTTGTAGAGAGGACAGAGGAGATAAGGTGGCTCAGAATAGGGAAATGAGAAGAGTCTCTTGTCTTTGCATTCAACACAAATGCAGCAGCAATTTGAATTGGCATTCAATTAAAGTTATAGGAACTGGAACAACTGGATCGGAGGCAGATTTTTACTACATATGAGTGTTGATGGTCGATAGCTTTTTAGAACAAGAGTCAATGACGATCAGTGGGCGTTTGTTTGTGAATCTGTCCTTCTGTCTGTGTGCAACATTACTCAAAAATGGACAAACGGATTTGGATGAAATTTTCAGAGAAGATCAGAAATGACACAAGGACCAAGTGATAAGATTTTGGAAGTGATGGGGTTTATAGTCTGGATCCATGGATTTGTTAGGGATTTCTGTATCATTGTGAGATAGCGGCATGACGTCACTGTAACCATGACAAGTGAACACTACGTCAGCGATCACATGACTGCGATCCTACTACAAATCCATCACTGTGAACTGATCAGAAATCATACAATGATTGAGCAGTCGCGAGTTCTTTTCTTCTTACTTATTTTATTCAGTTAAATCTAAATTGGAATTGAGCAAACCCTAGATCAAATCCTTCCTAAATCATCCTCTTACAATCTGGATTGGAATTTAGTGACTGAGTTGTATATTTGGCGAGCATGTGCCAGGCATTTAGCTGAAGAAAAAGCATAAAGATGGAGCTTTGGATCAAATACAAAACTTTAAAGTAAAACATCCCATGCCTTTGGGGGTGGTTGGGGGTTTGAATATTTACAAGCTGTAAAAGAAACATTTTTACAAGACTGTGTTGAGAGCTACAAGGAGGCGACAAGTGTTTACCATTCACCCAAAGCTTGTTGAGATTTAAAATGATACACGAACATTAAAATGAGGATGAAAGATAAACAACTGTGTCACCAATCTGAATCTGCGTCATGCCTCAGACATCATCACTCTTCTGGCTGGAGAAAGCCAATCAGCACGCGGACAAACAGAAGCTTTGTTTATCCTTCTACAGCATACTGTTGGCCACCAGCTGTATTTTTCCACTCCTACTTCCTGTTCCCAACAACAAGATAAAGAGGATTTTCTTCTCAACCGTGTCCTAAAAACAGTTGAGGTCTTTCATGATGTGCAAGGCAAAGTCAGGGCAAGAAAACCTTCCCATCTGGTGTCACTGATGAGGACAGTTCAAAGCTGCTGTCATGGTGCTCAGCCAATACCGCAACTTCACATTTTGACAAGTTATTCAGAATTAAACACTCGAGCACAGTGCAGCTGGCCGAGCAGAATTAACTAGATTAATCTGATTCGTGTATTAGACTCTTGCAGTGGGAGTGTAAATGGCTTCGTACCAAACCAAACGTTGTCTGAGGTTGAGTGTGTAGTCTTGTGAGTCCATGTGAAGACTCTCAGGCTGCATGTCACTGCTCATTGTCAATGCACAACTTCACATTTAAATGTTGAAAGAGGCTAAAAACTGCTGCACAGCAAGAAACTAAAAGGCTCTGAAGTCCTCATAAATCAGACAATGGATTTTTTTTAAGAGCGTGCAGCGTACCCATGATATTCCTAAATCTCAGTGCTGACTAAATCCCAGCTGACACTGTTTAGAAGCGCTGGGATGATGAAATGACAACATTTCAGAGCCTAAAATGTGGCCTATTATAGAACAAAAAGGATGCTGTTAAAAGACTCTGTGATGTATTCATATTCCTGAAGTAAAAGGCAGCATCAAAACACATTAGATACATTAGATGCTGAAACTGACAGAAGGTAATTATTAGCTATCTTTCCAAAAGGCAGAAATATGCAATAGCCCATTGTTTATACCAGTGGCTGACAAAATTAGTTTAAATTATTAGAAAATATTTAAACAAAGCGACTACTTTGTCATTTAAATGCCAAATGGTTCCACATTGTATCACCTACAGTAAGTGCATTACGTCTAGCTTGAACAGTAGAGTGTTTACTCTTATGTCAAACAGTTAAGATGTACTATATTACAAATACTAGAGGGACTAGACCCTACACTCTTCCATAAGTGGGTCAAAAATAACCCATATAAGAATTAGTGTGTTTTTATGCCATTTTTCTCATTTTGGTAAAGAATAATAATTTGTAATTTTGTTTATATGATATTTTTGCCCACAAAAGAATGATTTCATGTTTGAGGCATGTTTATTTTTCACTTTATAACAGTTTTTGAACATTTTGACAACTGAAAAAGAAGAATATTACACAGAACAGCAACAGAAGAATGTCAACGTCCATTTTTCCGCTCATTTTTCCTCCAGCTGTTGTTGCTCACCCTCTAAGTTTGTGCACTTCATCACCTCTTGTATGATATTATCAGTGATAAAGAGCTTGGGGTAGCCATACAAATGCCACAGTTTCTTTAAAATTATAAAAAAGTAACTTAAAAATTTAAATGGAATGATATTAAAAACATGTTTTTTGAGGAATAGCTGGAAAATGAAATGATGAAAATTTTACATGACAGAGATATTGCAAGAAAACCATTTCATCGGGTCATTTAAGGGTTTAAAAAACACAATTTTAGCTTCCTTTGGAGATACATTTGATGCAAATTTCTATAATTTGTGTTAAACTGGGCAATTGAGACTGAGGAAAGGAGCCTGTAGTGTCTGTAAGTTTTACAAATGGCTTTGAATTCTCACAATGGAGGAACAAAAAGCAACAACGCAGTGAAAATTCTCATTTTGTCCTGAGAAACACTAACACTGGTTACAACTAGTCATCATCACTGATGTGCTCATAAGCATTTCTATGTTTTTCCATTAATTCAGCAGTGTTAAAAGTTCAAGATCCAGGTAGTATTTTTAGAGATTTCCACTTTTTGAACCCTCATTGTTCCGACTGTAATCTTGTTAAACTCTGAGTTTGTTCAATAATTTAAAGTGCTGGGTTGCTTTCACATCGTGTCAGACAGAGGAGGGACTATTTCTTTGTCAGGAACACTTTCATGCTATTTAGCTTTCAGGATTTATTTAGCAGAAAAGTGCATGATATAAGCACTCCTACCCCATTTAATACGATTAGGAGCCTCATGTTCTATTCATCCTCCTGACATGAGTGTGTTATTTCTGCTTCAGGTTTACTTGTGCATATTTTCATTGAGTAGCTTCACAGTCAAATGCAGTCAAACTGAGAATAAACATCAAAACAGATGTAGAGATCATTAAAGCGAGCTGTGCTTTGTGTCACACGGTCCTTCAACTGTCGAATGAAAAGAGAGGCTCCGCAGCACGGTTTCTGAGCTCCTGTGTAATTTACAGAGTTTGTGTTTCTCTCTTGAAGATGACAAAGACACAATTAGCTTCAGTGAAGCATCCAGACAGTGACGGAGGAGGAGGGAGAACAGCAGCTGTGGATCGAAAGAAAAAGAAATGAGGACACGGCTTCCTGCCATCAGGATCATCCATACTGAAATCAGATATTTATCTGCATAGATTACTGGTTCCTTACTTTCACTATGTTGCTTTTTTAGACTTTACAACAGTGTATATGTCTATATTAAGTTGAGCTATTTTTCAACTAAAAGCAGATTTTATTTGATGAATATTATTATCCGTATACAGTACTGTGTGTGTGTTTTGTTGTGTGAGATACTATTTTTTATCGGACAAAAAGTGACTTCATGATGCATCTCTCTCTGCTCTCCTTCAACACAAATGACCTCCAGATTTCTAAAGGGACTACAATGGGCAGTTGTCACAAAGCGTGGGCTTTCTTCCAGGCTTTGGTTTTTTAACACAATGCTACACTACAGAAATGAACAGGGCAGTGGCCACCAAGGTCAACAAGAACTGTCGTAGAATTGTGTAAAAGGCAGAAATGGAAATTTCCATCCAGCAGCAGATGTAGTGTTTCAATTACACTGTAAAAAAAATTGTAGTTTTTTTTTTTAAGGTGAAATTCTGGCAGCTGTAGTTGCCAGAATGTGACCGCAAAAAACATTTTCCACATTTACAGCAAAGAAATGTATTGATATTGTTGATTTTAGGGTTAAAAAAATGTGCTTCATCCCATAGTTTACTGTAAAAAAAAAAAGAAAGAAAGTTTTAGCCTTTAAAAATTTTAGAATTTAAATGAAAATACCATTTTAAATCAAATGTGTATAACTTATTATAAATATTACAGCATTTTTCCATTATCAGCACAACAGTAGTGTATTTAAAATTAAATATATGTCTTTTTTTTTAGCAAAAATTGCAATTAAAGCTGTCACAAATATCAAAACAAACTGTATTTTTTACATGTAGTAAATGCAGAAATTGCCATGTTGCTTGTGAAATAAATATTGCAGTTTCCAGTACAATACTATATGCACTGAACTGGAAAAACTGTATTCTTTTAAGAAAATTAAATGCGAAAACTACAGTATTGTTATACAGATTGCTGCATTTTTCCATTAAAAACTGCGCAGGAGTCGGGAAATATATTTTATCAAGAGAAAAAAGATCTTAAAAGCACACTTTTCTCCTGATTAATCTATTTACGTTGATTCTTTGTTATGTAAACTGCATCTAAGTGTTTTAGAATCTTTTTTTAGAGTGAACAGTACAACGTTTTCATCAACAAGGAATATATCTGTAGTACGAAAACAGCCAGGGTCTCACTGTCAGAGAGCTGAGGCTTGTTTTAGAGAAATGTATCTGAGTGGCATTTTCTGTTTTTTAACAAGATGCATATGTCTATTCTGCATGCATTTAAATAATCATTTAATTACTTTTTTCTGGTAAAGTACAGTTTCACTATGGGAAAGCGAAACGTTTTTGACCATAGACACAAACAGACACATATTGTATAATGTACACTCAACAAAAATATAAACGCAGCGCTTTTGTTTTTGCTCCCATTTTTTATGAGATGAACTCAAAGATCTAAAACTTTTTCCACATACACAATATCACCATTTCTCTCAAATATTGTTCACAAATCTGTCTAAATCTGTGATAGTGAGCACTTCTCCTTTGCTGAGATAATCCATCCCACCTCACAGGTGTGCCATATCAAGATGCTGATTAGACACCATGATTAGTGCACAGGTGTGCCTTAGACAATAAAAGGCCAGCCATGGGAGAGCCTGTCGTAGTCCCCAGTCTATGCAGTTTGTTAACTTGAGACAGAAAAAGCTTCAACAATCTTGCATCCTCTCATCATTAATCATAATTTCTATTTAAGCAACTGTCCATATTAATATTCCTCCTGGTCCATCCCACATGAGTGTCAGCTGCTTCTCAAACACACACGTCTGGTCTTTCTAACAGAGCTCTTGAAGCTTTTCTCCTCTTTTCACCTGCAAACCAGAATCGATGTTTCTGCCAGACTCTTTTGTTCCTTCTGTCACACTGAGTTTATTTCTGCATTTATCAAATTTATCCACTTCACCGTCCCAGCATTTCAAGCCTTCAGTGTATTTCATCAGAGTACCATATGCTGTTTTCTTTTTCTATATATATGCATGTTCATCAGCCAATTTACTTCAACTTGTGGTTCACTTGTGGTTAATGTCTCACTACAGCTCTAACTACATTCAGAATCCTATTCTTTCTTATTTAAGCTCCAAGATCAAATGCCACCCAGGAAGTCTCATATCTCCTGATCTGACAGTTGTCTCTATATTGCCAAGAAGAGCATGAAAGCAATCATCCGAAAGCTTTTCCCACCTTCCCTATTGGTCTCTCCCACCTGTCATCCACAACAAGCCGTTCATTTGCATCTCATTTAATGATTTAATCCTTGCTCTTAAAACACTAAATTGATGTTAACGTGTGCTCAGTTGTACACAGTATCGTCAATGCAAAGTTTCATGGGGCTAAGTGAACTTTACTGTAACATGCGGTTAGCGAAACACGAGGAAGCTCAATATGCATTTAAAAAAAACTGAACAAGAGGCAGCGTAACACATGACTGGGCTACTCATGTCCAATCAGCAGCACTGGATAGGAAAGGATTTAGAAACGGTGAAATAGTAGACGTTTAAAGGCAATGGGTGGACTAATCTTGCACACACAACTGCCAATACAATATTGATATTATCTCCTTGTACTGTAAAGCTGACTGTCAAAAACTACCATGCAGTTGCCTGTCCACCACAGACAAAAAACATTATTAGGCATTTATAGTCATGTTAGTGTTCAGCTGGAAAATGTCAGACCAAAATTCACTCTTCTTTCTGCTCTGTTTTGGTTTCGACCAGCTCCTGGGGGAAATGTCTGTTTCTTTATCTGCTAACGGCTCCACATGTTCATCAGCTAGACGTTAAGTTTATCTGATTGTGTTTGATCTACAGGGGCTTTAAAAACCTGGCCAGCATATGGGACGTTGGTGTGGAGTATGTAAATGCGTGAGAGAGCAGCTCTGACTGACTATCCAAAATGTGGATTAAGCTCAAATGACACATCATGATGCACAATCATGTGTACTCTATGCAAGGTCACCATCACCTCTCACTGGAGCGAGGAGACCCACGATCATGTCAGCACAGAAAGCTTTCACTGAATGTAATGGAGCATTCAGTTCTGTTATGAAATACAAATGTACTCTCAAATGAATATTGTTCATTTTGAAACATGTTACAAGTCTGTTTTCTTTTCATTATTACAGAATATCCACAGCTTTGAAAACTGTTCCTAAGTCAGCCAACGTCACACAAATTCATCAGTCAGAATGAACTCCCAGAGAAGTCATGGGCCATGAATGAAAAATGACAGGAAATGCTCTGACATTTTTCACAGAGCTGTGAGGAACAACAGAGGAACAACAGAGTCATATAATCAGTTGTGGGTATCTAAATACACCTTTACACAAGTAACTTGATGCATACGTATGTACAGTATACATGACAACACTGATATAAGAGCTTTTGAGAACTAAACATTGTTCTTTTACACACTGCTTGGCCAAAAAAAAGTCACCACGTGGATATAACTACATAAATAGGTAAGAGCCTTCCATTGGATAATTACCACAGTGATGAAAAAGTTTCAGCTGCAACAACTTATTTAACTCTAGCTGATGCAGTGAGGAGCTTCTCAATTCTTAAACCATGTTAGAAGACATATCCAGTGGTCATAGAAAGGATGTTAATCTGTTTCAGAAGGGTCAAATTATTGGCCTGCATCAAGCAAAGAAAACAACTAAGGAGATTTCTGAAACTACTAAAACCAGGTTTAGAACCGTCCAACGCATCATTAAAATCTGAAGGATAGTGGAGAACCATTATCTGGTCGGTCATGTGGTCTGATGAGTCCAGATTTATCCTGTTCCAAAGTGATGGAGGCATCAGGGTAAGAAGAAAGGCAGATGAAGTGATGAACTCATCATGTCTAGTGCCTACCAGTCTGTGGGGGTTAGAGTTATGATCTGGGGTTGGTCAGGTTCAACAACGTTCTGTTCCCAAAGAATGAGATCAGCTGATACCTGAATATACTGAATGACCAGGTCTTTACATCAGTGGAGTTTTTCTTCCCTGATGACATGAGCATGTTCCAAGATGACGATACCAGGATTCATGGGTCTCACATTGTGAATGAGTGGATCAGGGAGCATTAGACGTCATTTTCACACATGGATTGTCCTCCATAGAGTCCAGAATCTTTGGTATGTTCGACTCTTCCATCATCAATATAAGATCTTGGCAGAAAATGAATGCATCTCTGGACAGAAATCAGAGCTGTGACATTGCAGAAGCTTATTGAAATGATGCCACAGAGAATGAGTGCCATACTCAGAGCTAAAGGCAGTCCAACAAAATATCAGTGTGTGTGACTTTTTTTTTTTGGCTGAGCAGTGTAATTGTGTGTATTGTTGTCACTGACACACATACACACACATCTGTCTTTTTGTGACAGCTCGCCTCCTGTAGATTCTCCTGTTCAGCCTGAAGGCAGGTTCTCACCCTCTCTGCTCAGAATCTGCTCTCGCTGGTGTATTTTACATGCACATCCCCACAGTTCGCCATCACACGTCTTGCGTGTCACTCAAACCACGTTCCAGTGGGATGCTGGTCGGTCACCATGGCAACACACGGTCTGCTGCTGTTCGCTACCTTTTTTTGGGGGTGTGTGGGTTTCAGCTGCTGCTGTCGGAAGCAGAAGTATAATTGGTGATTCCTAAAGTCATTATTATCAATCTCTATTCTTATCTTGGGTTATTTCTGCTTTGGAGGACAGCAGCAGTGCTTGGTATTGTAAATGGAATTTCTGAAATGTGCTTCTTTACATTGAAACTACATGTGGTTGATTACAGCGCTTGAGGAAATTATACTTGAACTTTGATTGGTGACAAAGAAGTTTAAAGGATTAAGCAAGTGGAAACAAAATTGATCTTAACATGATGTAAAACAAGAAAAGCACTCAGAGAGCACAGTAATCCTCCAAGGCTGCCCAGTCGTTGTATCATGGCCCAGGGATGAAATCTCTTAAATAAAAAGTTGCGGCAGAAATCACGGCAACACAGAATGTGGCCATTTAACATAGATGTACCCACAAACAAACTGACCTTGTGCTGAGCACAGGTATGCATTATGCATGTGTACATTATGTACGGATACCGAATCACGTGATCTAAATATGAAACAGCCAGCGGGAACTGATGAGACTCAGGACAAACACACAACTTAATCGACTGTTTCTGATAAGTCCACAGTGGCGGATTTGTCACAAGCAGCTGGTGTAGTGTTCACTTGTTGTCATAGTTACAGTGACTCCGTGCCACTATCTTGCAATAATACAGAAATCTTTAACAAATTCATGGATCCAGACTTTAAGCCGCATCCCTGTCAAAAATCTAATCACTTGGTCCTTGTGCCATTTATGAGCTTCCCTGAAAATTTTATCCAAATCCATTCGTCTGTTTTTGAGTGATGTTGCGATCAGACAGACAGACAGACAGACGGACAAACATACAAAGATAGTCACATAACTCCGCCGCATTCCTTGATGGAGTATAGATGGTCATTGGATTGAGATATTAGGGACATAAAACTTCACCAGCTTTACCTCTACAACCCCCTGTGCTGTTCACACTCATCCTGTGCACACCTTCCCACAGATAGTGTGTGTACCAGATTTTAAATCCTCTTAGGAAAGCGACATTTCCCTCAAATAATGAAACAGCTAATTATTCCTCTCTGCAGCCCCTCATAGGTGTACGGGCACTCTGCTAGTTCATAACGATGTGTTCCAATAAATCTTCTTCTAAACAGGTAAAACTAAAAATAAAATGACAAATTGATTGCTCATTTTTCTCCCATTGTAAAATAAAAACAAACAAAAAAAGCATCAGTAACGGATTCATGCATGATATTCAAATATTTTTCTCTGCAAAAGCAATTTGTTAGTAACAACACATGTACACAAAGGCCGCAGGAATGCAGTGACCTTATATGTTTGCAGTGGCATTTGACATCCCCCAGAGGGACAGATTCACCTTCCACTGCTTCAGCCTGTGTGACACTCGATTGTATTTCCACGAGCTGGTGTTGCTGGCTCAGTGCGAGGATTTGGCAGACATATAGCATGCTGATTCCCTGAGGGGTGAGGAGGGTGGGATAGCTGGACACTCTCAGTATTCCTGGGAGGTTCGCTCTTCCACTTCCACCCGACTGATGCTCCTACCTGATCTGCTCCTGTTTTCATCATTGGTGCAGGAGTGTGTATTTGTGTTAACGTGAGCTCTGGAAGGTCAGCGCAACCTGTTCTGTGTATTTAACACAACTCACGCATAGCTGTGTGTGTGCAGCCCTGACAACCTTTATAAGGATATTAAATGTCTTCTGACACTGATACATGCACGCACAGAAGCACACAAGTCTTTTAAAGGCGCTGTTGTGTCACACAAGACCAAACAGGAATGATCAATGCAACGTTTTATGCTCAAAAGATGTCACATATGTAGGCTTCTATTACAGGAAGTTAACCAGATTTATTCAAGTTCAAGCTGTCTTCTTTTCATCTCACTAGCAGCTAACTTGCCAAAAATAACGCTAAAGAGATGAAAAGAACAAGGTGTATGAACTCTCCTGTGGATAAAAATCTGCATGAAAAGAGCTTTAAAGTAACAGAAGATTATTTTATCTCAACATGTGATGCTGGTTCATCTACCAAAACAAGCTAAAAGGGATTTAAATGAGGACACCGGATCTGGAGGAGTTTAACATTCACCTCCACCAGGCTGCTACAAAGATGCTCTAAAACAATCCCAGGTATCGTTCCTTTGAAGAGCTGCTAGAACACTCTCATGCACTTAGAGTGGTGCAAACATCATATAGTGACCATTTCACTTTGTAACAGCGCTGGTTGCCTGGTAACGGGTGTTTAATGAGGCTTTTATAGGACCGTAATGAGACAGGCAGCACCTAAAGTGTCTGCAGGATGGTTAGTCTCTACTCCACGGTATAGCTGCGATGATTAGTTGGTTGATCAGAGAAAAGAAAATGAACTGCCAAGTATTTGAAGTTTCAAGATGAAATACAAAAAAAAGGTGGTTTCATTTTCTCAAATTTGAGTTTTGCTACCTTTTCCTTGACATACATGATAGTAAAAAGATGTTGTATACCATTTTTGGATCTTCGAAATACTTTTTTCTCCCACTATTTTCTGCTGTTTTACAGATTTAATATACTAAATATGATCCTTGAGATTTAAAAAAAAAAAAAATTTTAGTAATGATAAAGATTGTAATTACCTTCTCCTGCAGACTTAATTTAACAATTCTAAGCATAAAATCTTAAAAGCTCTTGCTTTTGTATATCACAAAAAGAACAGCTCAGCTCTCATGGAGTTTATTTGAGTGCAAAAGCAATCACTTATGCAACCCAGAACACTCTGTTGTGATCCAAAATCTTTAAAAAAATCAATAAAAATAGCATTCATGCTTGAAGTTGACTTGATGAATGAATTTGCTATAAAAAAAAAAAGCACTTTTTTTAAGTGAATGGACTTAAACATTTGGATCATTTCAGACTGCTTCACCTAATTAGAACATGTTGAATCTCAGAATAAAATAGAACTCAGAAGGAAAACACAAAGAGCAGTTTGAAAGGGATTAACACAGAAAGTGACTGATGGTGGAGTTGAAGGCTGACATAGGTTAACACTTTGATGCACAACATTTATCAAAAGTGAAGCAAATCCAATTAAAAATGGAAATCATCTGACCGTACGCATCAAAGGGTTAAGGTAGCTGTTGATGGAGATTAGGTGAACTGGAGAGTGG
Organism: Acanthochromis polyacanthus; assembly: GCF_021347895.1. Lineage (NCBI taxonomy): Eukaryota > Metazoa > Chordata > Actinopteri > Pomacentridae > Acanthochromis > Acanthochromis polyacanthus. Next base: position 13,235,942 of record NC_067132.1, read on the forward strand.
ACTGGAGACGGACATAAAGAGACAATGGAGACAGTCTGGAGTGGCAGAGGATGGGCAGGCAGTACCAAACCTTGGACAGAGGGACAGAAAACACACGGGGAACAAACAAACATGAATTAAGCAGCCAAGAAGCATTTGCTAAAGCACAAGCTGAGGAAAGGAGGCACCAAGCCCACATCTCAGGCAACAGAAAAACACAGAGGGGCAAACAGTGAACGGTGAGCAGCAAAGATGGAGGAAAACAGAGAAAAACACAAGATCTATGGTGGAGACCAGGATAGAACCGGCAACACTTGTAACAAGTGGGGCAGAGAGTCCTTATAGCCTTTCTTTCTTGGTGCCAGAATCATTTTTCAGCTGTTCTCAGTGAGGAGGGAGCTGTATTAAAGAAAAGGTGCTGCACCCAGGGTCCCTTATGAGCTCACTCCAATGTCTTTTGATCAAAAACTCAAGTACTTCTGGGTCAGACAGACGGCGGTGTCATTAGTGTTGCTGTTTCTTGCGAGGATGTTGTTATCATAGAGACAAACCCCAGGCGTCAGAGTGGGGCTTTTTGTTTTGCTCCTTTTTTTTCTGATGAACCCTTATCCCATACAGACTCAGGCTCTAAATCCCAAACTTCATCAAGATAAAATTCATGACCAACAAAGGAAAACAATGTCCCATGGAAATTAACAACAAAAATTCTCAGAACTGAAGTACAATGCCCAACAAAAAGAAAAAAGAAAAAAAGCTGCACACTCTAAAATTTTGTTGGACTGCCTTTAGCTTTGAGTATGACACTCATTCAACGTGGCATTGTTTCAATAAGCTTCTGCAATGTCACAGCATTTATCTTTGTCCAGAGATGCAATTATTTTTCACCAAGATCTTTACTCTGTGGAGGCCAGTCTATGTGCGAAAATGATGTCTAATGCTCCCTGATTCACTCATTCACAATGTGAGCTCCATGAATGCTGGCGTCATCACCTTGGAACATCTCCATGCCATCAGGGAAGAAAAACTCCACTGATGTAAAGACCTGGTCATTCAGTATATTCAGGTATCAGCTGACCTCATTCTTTGGGAACATAAAGTTGTTGAACCTGACCAACCCCAGATCATAACTCTAACCCCCACAGACTGGTAGGCACTAGACATGATGAGTTCATCACTTCATCTGCCTCTCTTCTTACTGTGATGCCCCCATCACTTTGGAACAGGGTAAATCTGGACTCATCAGACCACGTGACTGACCAGATGATGGTTCTCCACTATCCTTCAGGTTTTAAAAATACATTGGATGGTTCTTAACCTGACTTTAATACTTTCAGAAATCTCCTTAGTTGTTTTCTTTGCTTGATGTAGGTCAATAATTTGACCCTTCTGAGACAGATGGGTCCCTGTTAACCTGCCTCCCCTCTTTCCTTCCACAAGCAGCAGACAGAGCACAGGGCAGAGAGTTGAATCTGTTGTCTGCTTGAGTTATTGATCTTTAGTTTGACTGAGGTTAGTGCCAGTTAAGATCCTTGACCTCAGTCATGGCTCTGAATATCACAGATGCACACAAAATATTTTTTTGCCTGATAACAGTTCTATTAAACCAACATTTTAATCACAATTATGATATGACAAATTAGGCTGCTGACATTTCTGTAGTCTCTGTGTTTGCTTTTCTTTATTTTTGCACACTGGTCATTGTTTGTCCTTCAAGGAGTTTAAACGGAAAAAAAAAAAAAAATCCAAAGGGTGATGTGGGTCGTGTCACTTTAAATAGCTCTATTTGCAGTGGATGGTGGGAAAAAGGAGATCAGGTTGTTTCAGGTTTTAAAAAGTATTTTCCAAGGTGACTTTACTTGTGAGTTAATACACAGTTATAAATAGACAGTGGTCACAGGAAGACGAGGAGAACTGGATCAAATGGAACCATAGAATTAAAAATGTCATTGTTTTAGTTATGACATCCTGCAACAATGTCCTTTGGGAGGTGTAGATCAAAAATCAGTCTGACAATAACACAACAGTTGCACAGAAGCAGATATGACAGCATTTTATTAAATGTATAACATTAACAGAAGGAACACTGCACTAGACAGCTTTCTTTTGATACACATGAAAGACATTTTTTCTTAAGGCTAAACCTTACAGTGCCTGTAAGAAAACTGAAAAGGTTGATATAAAAGAGAATTCTTCACAGCTTTCATCCTTTACCTCTCCAGACTTTTTTTCTGCCTGTTTTACCTTCAATATGATGTTAAAGACCGAAACAATCTTCTTAAAGTTGAGTTCTCTCTTCAAAATCCCCTGAACTTCTTACAGCTCGAAGCAACCGCCTCATGTGCTGTGATGGGATTATTTTCTTGAGTGCAGTGTGACTCATCTGAATCTTTGTCCTCCCTCATACTCTATTTCTGTCTCCTGCTTCTGATCCACACCGTCCCTGAGTCAGACAAGCCTTTGAGTCGACAGAAAGGTGTGATACAAATGAAGGACTCATTTGCTGACACAATTCAAAATCAAACTGCTCCATCATTGCCATTTTGAATTTGTTTCCATTCTTTGTTTGGATGAAAATAAAAAGAGAATGCTTCAGGAGCTGATGATGTTACAGGAAATCCTGTGGGGAGACAGATCATCTGGTTAACTGGTGCATTGTGGGAGGTCCCTTGAGCCGTCCTGTAATATTAATATGCAACATAAAGTAGTTGTATAATAAAATGCCGTGAGTGTGTGTGTGCATGTGAGGGTTACACATGTGTGAAAGCTTGTGTTCATTGCATACAGAGTGATTAGGTACATTTGCATCAGCATGTGGGTGAGGGTATGCGTGTATAAGTGTGAGAATGGGTGTAAACAGGAAGACGAGGCTGGAGGGAACTCTGCTTTTAGAAAAGGCCTCCTTTGAATCTACTTTTGTACTCCCAGCAGCAGGATGCAACACCCAGAATACAACAAGGCACAAACACGTCACCGGAAAAGTGAAACTCACTTCTGAGGTTACAGATACCTCAGGGATGTACTTATACTCCTCTATAAAAGCATAAAACGCTTCCTACTAACGAATTTCATGTCATTTATGAACTAATTTTCATACTCCTTACGATGATCTCGGTGTTTTAGCTTTAAAATCGTGAATAAAAGGCTTGGAAAGTTTGCACGGATGCCTGATCAAAGGGAAATATTTAAACATTTTGATAAAAATTCACAAGCACCTCTTGGAACTCTCATGTCTGGACAGTAAACATGAAGTTATCCCCAAAGGTGTGTGTAATGAAGTATGATTTGCAGGTTTTCAAGGCGTGTTGGGCCTCTAGGCAGTTGTCCATGTCAGAAATGGGGCTCTTTTAACCTGCTACATAACCACTTTGGTATATAAATCAGCAGTAAGAAGTACCACCCTCTTACCAGTTCTTTTCCTGACTATACATGGTGAGGAATATAGATTTTTAAACCTATTGAGCTGTACATTTGTAATGTCACTGTAAACAGCATGCAGTTATGGTAGAAACTGCATATGCACTACTTAAGTATCCTGTTTAAATAAGCAAACTCTAACTTCTGCTTCTCCATCTTCACATCAAACTGCTGCTGAGAAAAGGTTAAGTCCTTGCTGAGATGAGTGCAGCAGTTCTTTAGTGCACATTTTCACTTACTTCCACTTCTTTGCAGGGTTCACTTTGCTTGAATGCCTTTTGATTGACCCAGAGTCAAGTCAACCTCGTTCACCTGACCAGCCTGTTCCTGCACTGCTTTATGAGCTGTTACAAGCCAGGAAAGTAACAAAAACACCACATGGATGCTGTTTAGCCAAAGTGAACATAGGTGGATTTATTGAAGTGCAATTTTTTAACAAAACTCAGAAACTGAGGAACTAAGGGAGACGGGTGCGACTAAAAGAAATAAAATGAATTAAAAGGGGACTTTTTCTTGAAGTTTGGGTATGTCTAAACCACCTGACACCAAAAACGACAACAGAATCAAAACAGAAATACAGAGGAAGGTGCACCCCTATCTACAAGCGAACATTAATTTACTAATACTAAAGGTTGCCACAGTCAAATCATTCTTAACTAAGTCCTTGAACCTCAGAAGTGTCTCAGCGAGATCCTTACCAAGATAACAACACATGGGTAAGCTGAACACCACACTATGGCAGCTTCCGCCATCAGTGTGTGAATGGGTGAATGTGACGTATCTTGTAAGGCGCTTTGGGTACCTTGCAGATATAGTCAGGCGCTGTATAGATACAGACCATTTACCATTTACCATTTACTATAGCTGCCACAGAGACGACAGGTCTTTTAAAATCAGGTGTTGATTGGAAGTCAAGAGTCGGGTTTGGTCCAATCAGCGATCGGTTCTAGAGAGGAGTAGGCGGGACATGAAGGCAGATCAGCCTTGGGGCCAATCTGAGTGCAGGACCTGGTGTACAAGGTTGTATACAAGAAGACATCACCAGGGAGAGGGAATGCAGCGGCCCAGAGCACATCATGCTAATAATATTATTGCAATGACAAATATTTATTACAAGTAATCCAACAATATAAATACTTACTGGCAAAAATGTGCATGTTATAATTACTAGTAGCAGTACTGACTTAGTATAAATTCATTATTCAATAACTGGCATTGTTGCAGGGCTGCACAGTGGATAGTGGATAGCATCATCACTTTCTAGCATCACGAGAAGATCTCCGGCCTTGGTTTGGGATCTTTCTGCATGGAGTTTGCATGTTCTCCCTGTGCATGCGTGGGTTTTCTCTGTGTACTCCAGCTTCCTCCCACAGTCCCAAAACATGCTGAGGTTAACTGATAATTCAAAATTTTCTGTAGGTGTAAATGTGAGTGTGATTGTTTGTCTCTCTGTGTAACCCTATGATATATTGGTGACCTGTCCAGGATGTCCCCGGTCTTCACCGTAAGTCAGCTGGGATTCCAGCCCCATGCAATCCTAATGAGGATTAAGCAGTGTATGGATAATGGATGGATGGTATTGTCGATCTGCAGGCTGATAAACATCTGACTTTTAACAACTTGCAGGCTACAGTAAAGTTAGGATATGCTGTGTAAACATTGCATTTGCTTCAAGGGATATTTGACACATTAGTAAGTCAGCTAAAACAACGTAGCAAAAATAAACCACTGCCATTGCCCTTAACCGCCTCAAAACTCTAACAGTAAAAAAAAACAACATTCTCCTGCCAAAACATAAATCACACAGCTTAGACTTATCATTTCAAGGCGTGATGTCATTCTGTTATCTATCACAGTGACTAACCTGTCACTCTGGGAACAAATCGGCATGTCTGTTGGTGAGATGCTTTGACAAGTTGGAAATCTTGGCTCGCTCAGTCAAGCTTTATAACATCTTTGACGGATGGACTTTAAAGTGGGTAGCCCTGACTTTCAGCTATGACAAAACATTAGCCTTGCCACTATGTCTTACAGAAGTGTAAGCAGAACGCTGCACATACACATGCTACAGTACTTCTGTATTTTACTCGATCATAGACTGTATTTAAAAGATAGATGTTATTCATTGGTTTAAGTGCTATTGTAAAGCCTAGAGAGTTTGGCATTTAGTCATCTTGTTTTTTTTTAATGTAATAACTGGAGAGGTGGCAGTGACTGAGGACTCCAGGACTGTATGTGCACCCAAATGGTAGCAACTTGTCCATCACCCTACTGTAAAGTGTACCCTACTTCATTATCTATCTTTAAAAGGGACCATAATTTCCAAAATTCACATCAAGTTTTAGTGGAGGAAGCTCAAAACCATTGATTGGGACTCTACACTACTTACATTAATGTTTACTGAGGTAACAAATGAAGGGAGGAATAGGATTATTATCTCATAGATCTATATATAATTTCACTACATTTTGCAGCCACAGGAGTCACCCCCTGCTGGCCGTTTTTTTTTTTTAAATGCAGGTTTAAAGGGGACATATTATGCAAATCTCACTTTGTGAAAGTTTTCTTATAGTAGTGTGTGTTGCAGTAGCTCATTATGAGGTTCGAATTTGAAAACTGTCTGTTTCCTCCCTGCCTTGCTACACCACATTTTGTGAAAATGCCTGCTCAAACGGCCGAGGTTGAGTTGGGTCCGCTTATGACGAAATAATCGGATTTAACTCCTCCCCCTGCTCGGTGATATACTTGATAATTTAGCAGAGCAACACTGACAAAAAGTAAAGTGGATCAGCAGGTGATTCAGTGAAAAATCTTTTTCTTACGCTCCAGTGAGCTGCATCCTTGTGTGAAGATTTGACAGAAAGCTAAAAGCCTGGCAGTAAGTTCAATAGCGATCTGTAACGATGCACACTGGTGCCTCTGCTATGTAAATTTACTGAGTCATGTGATGAGCCACTCATGCATATTTGAGCTTCTTTCCTATCATTCCCACACACCACAGGATACTGAGAGCCGACCCAGCAGCATGAATAAACGCTTCCACCAGCAGGATAACATGTATATGTTAGCTGATTAGTGTAAAGAAGCAACACGAGGACGATATAAGATTTAATGACAGGATGTCAGCATAAGTCTGTATCTTTATCCTCCACTTGTTCTGTCTGATGTATTCCATATCCGATTCTGACTTCAGCAATGACCTACTTTTCAAATGTGAATCATTAAAATTTCATCTCATCTCTTATCTCATCTCATCTTGTGGAGTTTTGCTGATTTAAATTTCTACATCTAGCTCCACCTCCGGTTCTAGCAGGATGTCGATTTTTGTTACTTGTGTTATAAAACAAGGCAAAAATCCACCAGTTCCTACAGAATCTTTTCCATCTCCTCTCAGGAACAGATTATTGCATTCATCTGGAACTGAATAAATCAATTTTCTGTGGGTTTTTGCAGAGCAGTGTTATTTATTGCTCTCTCAGCAACTTGTCAGTGAAAATACTGAAAACAGGAGCAGCAGAAAAGTTCACACTATAACCCGTCATGCAGACAGCAACTGTTAAAGCATCACTCAAAAGAGAGATGTTGCAAACATGGAAAAGCTGAAAAACATCCAGATAAATCTTTGGACTGACTCCATACACTGTCTTAATGCTTTTATTGGAAAAAATGATGCAAGATGTTCCAAAAGTTGGAATAAATTGCAAAAGTGGCCTCCCAGCCTGAGGAAAGATCTGCACACATTGACTGTTGACTGCTGCAAAGAAATGGCTGCGCTTATCACAGGGCACCAATTAATTTAGAGTGTGTGTGTGTGTGTGTGTGTGTGTGTGTGTGTGTGTGTGTGTGTGTGTGTGTGTGTGTGTGTGTGTACTTGTACTTGCTACATGGTGAGTACCATTTTCTGCATTTAACTATCAAAGTGAGGACATTTTTACAAAGTGAGGACATTTTGGCCGGTCCTCACTTTGAAACAGCCATGTTTGAGGGTGAAGACTTGTTTTTAGAGAACAGGTATGAATTGAGGTTTGGTTAGGGTTAGGGTAAGGATTAGGGTTAGGCGATCAGTTGTGATGGTTAAGGTTAGGGTAAGGCTCTAGGAAATGCATTACGCCTATGGATGTCCTCACTAAGATAGAAGTACAAACATGTGTGTGTGTGTGTGTGTGTGTGTGTGTGTGTGACAGAATCCAGCTGTGTGGTGATCTGGGCCAGCGACGGGGGAGTCGAACAGAGAAGGGCAACGGGATCACTGGGGAAAAAGAGAAGAGAGGGGGAGGAGGGGAAGAAAAATATGAGAAAGGTGAAAGCAGGAAAGAGGATTAAAAAGGAACAAAAACATGTCAGCATGGGGGGCTGAGGAGGAAGCACGGAGGATGGCGAAATAAAGACCAAAGAGGAGGCCTGCAGTCATATAAAACGTTGGAGCAACAGGTTTGTCTTTTTGCAACCATGTCTCGTAAAAATGAACTAAAACCACACATTGCTGCCTGTCTCATGCTTTTTGTTAACAGGACCAAAGTTTAGGTTGCAGATATTAAACATTTTGACTTATTTTCCTACAATAATTAATGCATACAGCTTGATAAACAGTTTTGAAATTTTAAGAAAAAATCTTTCTGCTTCTTAGTAGCTGCTGCCATGACATGATGAGCGTACCTTAACATGTTTGGATGTTCATGTCTGTTCTCTTTACAGTGAATGTTATGATAGAACAATTGTCTATAATCTGAAATAAATTATATTTTAAAATCCATCTCTGTTCATCCACTAAACCCCTAAAAATTCTTGATAATTCTCTCAGTATCAAAGTTAGAGTTACGTGTAAACATGTTGGCCATTAGAGGAAGGAGGTTTCTTTACTTGAACATAATCACGTCTTCCCATGAAACAGCTCGGATGTAACTCTATATTAACCAGCTTGTTGAAGTCAGTTAAAGGCATTATGGAGGATGTTTTTTTTGTTTGTTTAATTTGTCTGATTCACATAAAATGAATATACTGACCTTTAGTGGACTTGTATGTATGGTCTCTAAAAGAATAAAAATAAATAAAAAAATAACTGTGGACATGGCAGGACCTGAAAAACATCAGCCAATCAATGCGCTCGGACCGAGGTGTTTGGTTTTCTCCCTTTCCTGTCTATCAAAATCTTCCGGCTCAGGCCTAGTTACGTAGATTACGTACGCCTTGGACTTACGTGTTTTCTGTATGTGTTGCTTTGGTATAGCTTCGTAGTTAGCTGGCGACTTGTTTTGCTCATCTTTTTTTTACATAATGGCAGATAAAGATCCAGGGGGACCCAGCCGTAAAAGACAACTTCACGAGTCCTACACAAGTTTCTGGAGGGGGCGTTTCTTCGTAAATGTTAAGAGGGGGGAGGTTAGAGGGGGGTGAGGGAGAAGTTGTACACACGTGGACAAAATTGTTGGTACCCCTCAGTTAAAGAAGGAAAAACCCACAATTCTCACTGAAATCACTTGAAACTCACAAAAGTAACAATAAATAAAATTTATTGAAAATTAAATAATCAAAAACAGCCATTACTTTTGAATTGTTGATTAACATAATTATTTAAAAAAACAAACTAATGAAACAGGCCTGGACAAAAATGATGGTACCTCTATAAAAGATTGAAAACTATTTGACCAGAGTGACATGATTAACTCAGGTGTGTCATTTAATTGACATCACAGGTGTTTCCAAACTCATAATCAGTCAGTCTGCCTATTTAAAGGGAGACAAGTAGTCACCCTGCTGTTTGGTGAAAAGGTGTGTACCACACTGAACATGGACAACAGAAAGCGAAGGAGAGAATTGTCCCAGGACATCCGAAAAAACATTATAGACAAACATCTTAAAGGTAAAGGCTATAAGACCATCTCTAAACAGCTTGAAGTTCCTGTGACAACAGTGGCTCATATTATTCAGAAGTTCAAGACCCACGGGACAGTAGCCAACCTCCCTGGACGTGGCCGCAAGAGGAAAATTGATGACAAATTGAAGAGACGGATCGTTGGAATTGTATCCAAAGAGCCCAGAGCAACCTCCAAAGAAATTAAAGGTGAACTCCAAGGCCAAGGTACATCAGTGTCAGATCGCACCATTCGTCGTTGTTTGAGCCAAAGTGGACTTCATGGGAGACGACCAAGGAGGACACCACTGCTGAAAAAAACTCATAAAAAAGCGAGACTGGAATTTGCAAAAATGCATGTTGACAAGCCACAAAGCTTCTGGGAGAATGTCCTTTGGACAGATGAGACCAAACTGGAGCTTTTTGGTAAGGCACATCAACTCTATGTTCATAGACTCAAAAACCAAGCATACGAAGAAAAGAACACTGTCCCTACGGTGAAACATGGAGGAGGCTCAGTAATGTTTTGGGGCTGCTTTGCTGCATCTGGCACAGGGTGTCTTGAAAGTGTGCAAGGTACGATGAAATCTGAAGACTATCAAGGCATTCTGGAGAGAAATGTGCTGCCTAGTGTCAGAAAGCTTGGTCTCAGTCGCAGGTCATGGGTCTTCCAACAGGACAACCATCCAAAACACACAGCCAAAAACACCCAAGAATGGCTGAGAGAAAAGCGTTGGACTATTCTAAAGTGGCCTTCTATGAGCCCAGATCTGAATCCCATTGAACATATGTGGAAGGAGCTGAAACATGCCATTTGGAGAAGACACCCATCAAACCTGAGACAACTGGAGCTGTTTGCTCATGAGGAGTGGGCCAAAATACCTGTTGACAGCTGCAGAACGCTCATTGACAAATACAGAAATCATTTAATTGCAGTGATTGCCTCAAAAGGTTGTGCAACAAAATATTAAGTTATGGGTACCATCATTTTTGTCCAGCCCTATTTCATTAGTTTGTTTTTTTAAATAATTATGTTAATCAACAATTCAAAAGTGATAGCTGATTTTGATTATTTAATTTTCAATAAATTTTTATTTATTGTTACTTTTGTGAGTTTCAAGTGATTTCAGTGAGAATTGTGGGTTTTTCCTTCTTTAACTGAGGGGTACCAACAATTTTGTCCACGTGTGTATGTGCGCATGCGCATGCTACGTTCAAAGTCGTAGGAAATTAAATCTCCTCTAACGCCTTCAATAATAGAAACGGAAAAAGTCAATGAGGGACATTTTTGTCATAGCTTCATCTTATTTTCTTGAGGGTAACCTCTACTTGTCTGTGGCTTTTTTAAATGCAGTGGATGGACTTCGTCATCAGGCGAAAGTTATTCCTGTCCTCACCCACACAGGTCCATGTTCCACTGTGGCCTGTGAGCCCCGACAATCCAGCACATCTGCACAGAGAATAATTTCCTGCTGCTTTATTTTTTGAACATGCGTCTCCTTTCAGTCATCTCAGCTGGCTTTGATATTGTGGATATAACCTCCAGAGCACCATCACTGCAGCACCAGCATCATGTGTCTTTATGTCTGGAACTCACTAATCAGCTTCCGGTATTTTGCTTCCATTGTTATTCTTTTAACTTCCCTTGTGTTGCCAGGTCCTCACTGTGTCCGGTAATTAACGTATTTGTAAAATAATTTAGCCCTTTGTAGCATAATTCTAACGACACCTGAATGTGTCGTAATTTAACAAATAATAATGCAGGCTTTTTTCCATGAATGAAATGCTACAGAGACTATTTGTAATCACTCTGATTATTCCTCGTTTGCTAACAATGTCAGTAATGCATTGAGTAAAACTGAACTTGAATAAACCACTATTAATCCAATCACATCCCTGCTGACAACATGGGAAACAACCCTGACCCTAACAAATGTAGCTTTTTCTAAATGCTCACACACTGGGATGCAGCAACCCAGTTTCACACCAAAATGTGTAACAGTCATGTCGGTCCACGGCATAAAGCTGTGGGATGGATAACATCTGTAAGTATTATTCTTGTGTTGAGACTAGTCACCATTTCAGCTAAGAAATATGGACCAGTGATGCAGCGAGGGTTATTGATCTTTTCCAAAACTTAACCAAGACGTTGTGGAATTTTGTCACATAAACAAATGTAGCAGCTGAAAACTCAACAAAGTATAAAAGTAATACAAAAAAACAATGCTATCATACGGTTCTCTAAGTCTAGCTCCCTTAGGGAAAGTCAGGTTCTGTAGCCACTGAGGGATGACTATGGACATTTAGAGCTTCTGTTAGAGGCCACTATTTTGGTAAGGAGCTACCAGTCTTAGTGAAGACTGTGGCTCCCAACAGCAGCTCGCTATTTCAGTGAGAAGCTACTTGTAAGAGACTTGAGTCTTCACATGTTGTATGTTAAGAAATGTGTGTGTGTTTTATTTAATTAACTATGCACACTCAGCACTTGTTAGTATTAGTTTCTGTTGTTTGTGGTAGGCATTGCTATTGTGTTTTAGGATTGTCTTGGGTGTTGTTGTGTTTAACTAGATCAGAAACTCTGTCATTCAGTTTTATTTGGTTCTTTGATTTAGCATCATCCACTAGTCTTGTTTTTCTTGTTGGATCACTTTTATGTTAACCTTGTCGCTGAGCAATAACTGCTTTACCAAAAGCAGCTACCTTTGTTTTTAATTTTTTTGCCTTTCGATGTCCATTAAACTACTGCACAGACCTCCTAGCACTTATTGCAATCCATATTCATTAAAAAACTTAATTCTGGTTCTCCACAGTTTGGATGGTGAACATATACACTACCAGTCAAAAGTCTGGACACATCTTCTCATTCAGTGTTTTTTTAAATTATTTTATACATTGTAGATTAATACTGAAGACATCAAAGCTATAAAAGAATTCACATGGAATTATGCTGTAAACAAGCAAGTGTTAATATTCAGTATTAATCTACAATGTAGAAAATAATACAAAGAAATAAAAAGCATTAAATGAGAAGGTGTGTCCAAACTTGACTGGTAGTGTATAAGTACTTTTATCTGTTTCACAGTGATGACAGGAACCGGAGGCTGTTCGGGAAAAAAATAAATAAATCACAGCGTCTCGTAAAACCCTCGTAAAACCACAACTATTGCTCACACATTTCACTTTGCGTACGGACAGATGAGATATAAAGTGTGATATAATGTGACTTTTAGAGGTGCTGACAGGTGTACTTTTGAACTTTGGTCAGTGTCGGGTGCTTTCAGACAGCAAGTGGCTGTAAATGTAAACATGGTGGCAGACACATCGGACACCATCAACATCAGAAGCCCTGCTGGCTTACTGTGTAACCATGGCAACCACAGAAACTACACACATGGAAACAATGCAGGAGGTATTTGAGCAACACATCTGTTCACCCCTCAAGAACTCCAGTGTGATAAGTCAAACAGGGACATGATACTTCGTCTGCCAGGCTAATTAGCAAACCTCGCCATACCCCAGTTTTACAATAAATTCCACTCTATTTAGGTGTGTTAAGATTTTACTGTGTCTATTGTAGAAAGAAGAAGAATGTTCTTTACTGGCCGGAGGGATGGGAGACCGTCACTAGATGTCAGAAGCCATAGCAATACCAGTGAAACCTGCCAGGTCAAAAATACACCGGCCTTATGCTAAGCTGAAGTAACCAGCTGGTTCTAGTTTGATATTAAATGTACACACTGGAGTTAACTCATAAAACCATCTCTTTATGTTTTCAGGATCTTGTTTTGGCAACTAAAGTGCTCAGGTAAGGTTATGAAAGATAATGGTGGTGGTTAAGGACAGAAAAAGAGAAAAAATAAATGTGTTTTCTTCCACAATATTTAACTAAGATTATTCATTTTAACCCTTAAGTGTTTTATTATTCTAAACTTAACAACTTGTGCCTTTCTGTGTGAACTTGCCTCCTGCTTCCTGCGACTACTGTGCAGCATAAGAACTTTATGCTTCTTGGACTGGCAAAAACACACTCACAGTGAGTTAAAAGAAAGGTTGACAGAGCCGTTCAACAGAGGTGACTCAACTGTTTCTTTATCGGATGCTGACATTTCCTTCAGAACTCATTTCAAACTCTGCTGCCTTCCGACGGAAGCGAGGGGGATCATTTTCACTTTGTTTTCCAAGGAGATGTATTACATCACTCGGTTACCTTCTTCCCTCTTGTCAAAATGTGACGTTTTATCAGGCTGTTGTTGCTCAGAAGGGCAGAAAGGAGGGGAAGATGTCGTAATGGCAGAAGGATAATTACTACAACTACTGCTGATGAGGTGGTAAAAAAGCTCAAGTGAGCTTGTTTGACATTCAGTGTAACAGCAGTAAGTTAAAAACTGGGAAAGCAGGGTTTATGGGGGTGGAGGGCCAGAGTGGGAACTCCAGAGGGTGAAAGACTGGGAGGATGTCCTGTTTGGGTCATGTGCTTCAGAACTTTTTTCTGTGGGAAAGTGTGTATGTGTATATGTATGTGTGGTCTGGTTGAGCAACTTGTGAGAACTGGCTTTTAGGGCCCACTGCTCTTGTAAGGACATGCGAGATGTCGTCATTGTGAGCCCTGTTTAATGAATGTCGGTCCATGATGCAGAACACCACTGTTTGTGAATGTAAAGTGTGTTTTGTGTGGTCGGATAAAAACCTCCCCACTCTTGGGCCTCTTTACGAAAACACACATTAATTATTAAACCAAAACGTAGCCCTTGACCTCTGCAGTGGATCAGTCATACTGTGGACGTCAGATCAAAAATAGAGCCATTTCTGAAAACACATGAGAGTCCCGGGATTAGGACAAGATGGGAGAGCAGAAAACAGCAGAAGAAAACCAGGAAAACTAAGAAACAGAAAGAAAGTGCATGTTTTGTCCACATATTGCTTGCTACTCAGATAGAACACAGGACTCTGTTTGAAAAGTGTCAAGACTCAGTTGTGATCTATCATGGATGGTTGGACGTGTCTGTACCTTTAGCAGATGACATGGTTCTGTTGGCTTCATCAGGATGTGATCTTCAGCTTGAAGTTTGCCTCCAAGCCTGAAGCCATAGTTCTTCACCAGAAACTGGTGAAATCCCCCCCTCTAGGATGGAGACAAGTTGCTGCCCCAAGTGTCTTGGATGATGAAAATGGAGTAGAAATGGAGCAAAATGGAGCAAGAGGTGGAAAGGCAGATTTGTTCAGTGTCAGAAATTCAAGGGTTGTGCTGAACCATTATGGCAAAGAGTAATATGAATTGAAGTCCAAAACTTTCCTTTTACCAATAAATCTACCTTTCATTCCTCATCTATACCCATAAGCTCTGGTAGTGACCAAAATCAACTGCAGGACCAAATGACTGACATGGGCTTCCTCTGTAGCGTAGCAGGACCCTTAGAGTCAAAGTGAGGACCTTGAACATTCAGAAGGATCTCAGGGTAGAGTCGCTGCTCCTCATGTCTAAAGGAGCCAGTTGAAGTGGTTCAGGCATCATGGTTAAGATGTTTTCCAGGCATCTTGGTTTGGGTTTTTTGGTTATGAGCAGCTGCTAGGACACCAGGGGTCGACCCACAACATGCCAAAGGGATTCCATATCTCATCTGGCCTTTCGATGGCTGGTTATGCCCCAAAACAACTGGAAACATTATTGGGTGGAGGCATGTCTGGAATGCCCTGCTTATCCTGCTGTCACTGTGGCATATCTCTGGATAAGTGGGTGAAAATGGACGGACGCACTAGTTGGGTGCCATTAAAACACTGAAAACAAAGAGGGGGTTCAACAGAATGACTTCATTTACAAAATTAAAAAAAACATTGCTAAACGTATGATGGGAATATGGCATTTATGTGTGTTGTATGTAGGAGTTGGGGGTTACAATCTTACATTTTTTCATCTTCTTGTCTTGAATATTTGCAGTGAAGCTTCTGAATCTTTGGGTAGCACATACATCATGATTGTCACACATTTCATCAGTATGTAAATGTGATTTCTTGGTGGGTAGCACTCTTTGTACTCTTTGTATTGTGGATGACGAGCAGGCTATGGTTTCTCCTTTGATGAGCACGTACATAGAGGGACAGTATAGACTCAACTTTACTCTATTATCAGCAGCATGTTACTAGGAAACTATCACATTCAATCTGTCTCCCAGTTAATAATGGAAGGTTGGAACCAGAATTACTCATAAGACTAGTGATCTGTGAAGAAGCTCCTTAGAGAACCACATGCAGCTTTTAGGAAGATGTGTATGCAGACATGAAATGCAATATTCCTGATTTTCACCAGTGTTTAATCACCTGTAACTATGAATCATGTTTTTGTTAGCTTAGATTGAGTCCTTTACATGAAATCCAACATTTTGCAGTGGCATATTTCTATAGTCGCCAAGGATGGACAATCCAAACACTGGTTCTAGAGAGAAACTTTCACATTTTTATTTTGAAGTGGTAGGTGTCAGAGATGCCACTAAATCTTAACAGGACGCACTGCCAATAATTTTAACAATGACATTATTTGACTTTATCGGCCAATAGACACAATAGACACAAAAGAACTGTTTCCCTAAAGGCGAGTCATTCTCTTGCACATTTTTCATCCAGCAAACTGACATGACCAATTTATAGGAAAGGCAAAGAAGGTTTAAACAAAATGCATCCTGTTTTGTAGAAAATCTAAATAAAGAATATGAACTGATTTACAGATTTTGTCACTGACTGAAAACAACAATGACAGCGACTTTGCAGTAGTGCCTTTAATGGACAAATTTTTTTAATACAGCAGCAACAGTGCTAAGATGCTAACCTCACGACTAGCTTGCAAACTTCCTCAGAGTGCAGCTTCTAGTTGTGATTCCCCTTTGGGATCTCCCACTATATCCAGTGGTCCGTTGATCTGATTGGTTGACATAAGCCAACAATACACTGTGGTGGTTTATCTACTCACCTGCCCAGTATGTTTTTTTAATAAACAGTTAACAGTTTCAGATAACGACTTCTCAAATGAGTAATGAACTCAATTCTGCAAAGTGCTAGCATTAATATTGCACTACTTGATAGGCAACAGAAGGGAGAATGGGCTTTGCAAACTTAAACGGAAGCAGATAAATGGAATTCAGCAGTGATTAACTTTATTATTTATATATGTACTTTTCCTACTGTGACATGTCAACATGTGAAAAAGGCATTTATGTCCATCATAACAGATTATGAACTCTGTTCTGCAGAGCCTAAATATGAGCAAGGTCATATATCTATATACTGGGGTTTAGGCTCCTATTAGTTATTTTATATGGGACAGGTGCTAGTGGTGTGATGATAAATGCTGATGCACTAAAATAAAAAAATTTAAAAACTTTCAATATCTGTTTCAGTGTTGACCACTTCTGGAGTGACTGTAACAATGAAAACATTCAATAAACCTTGGTTATTTTTAGTTAAGAATAACTTCAATATTACAATACTAGAAAAAAAATAACCATAATACAATGCTAGGTATCGACATCAACCTTGAAAAGCCAAAATTGCTTTGTGCATTGCCAGCAGTTCACCCATCACAACAGCGCAGGTCTGCGTGGAAGCATGGCACTCTCACACTTCCTGCAGCGCTTTTGGTCAAAACCGCTGGGTCAACCCACTTCCCTGTATTCTTCTGTCAACTCTGGGAAAAAGCTTTAATATCCTTCCTGCCCCCAAGACGCTGGCCGAGGAGGCCTTGTGAAAAGCCATCCTTGAGGGCAACTGCCCTGCGTTGTGTCTCCTTCACCCCACGGTGAACTATTGTCTCCTCTGTTTGTGTCTCTAAACTCTGTTATTTTGCCTCTATGAAGAAACAAAAACTCTTCCTGGACAGCTTCAGATGGAATAAATATTGCCTGATATCTTGCCATTTGTTTGTTTGGTTGGAGTCCACAGTGATACTGTAATTGTTTTTTGTGGTCACTGAGTTTGTTGTTTCCAGCTTTGTGCCTCACAGTCCAGCACTGGAAGATTAGACTGAGTGTCGACAGCAATGTCAACATCATTGACCGTCACCCTCCGACAATGATGACTGCATTGTTTGACCCTCAGTTTATTTACATGATGCAATGATAAGATTTGAGGCACATGCTGGGTTTTCTTTGTATTGTTTCGAAGATTTACACAGACACATAGCAAATCTGTCATGGATTCAGCTGCACGGCTGTTTGTATAGACTGAGATAATATTGTTGTCTTAATAAAAGAATAATGTCTGAGCTTGAGTGCTTGCACACACACACACACACACACACACACACACACACACACACACACACACACACACACACACACACACACACACACACACACACACACACGAACACACTCTTGCCTGTGTAAACTCTCTGGTTTTTTTTTATTGTGAAACCGTGTGACAAACAATAACAACAACAGTGATGTAGACAGTGAAGATACAATGAATGGAAATATAAAAAAAGAGAGACAGAAGTAGACAAATTCAAACAAACAGATCCAGCACAGAAAACAAACAAACAAACAAAACAAAACAAAAACAAAAAACCTGCATTTGTCGAGTGGCAATTGTGTTTCAGTGATTGGATGTAAGTTAAATGACCATGAGTAATAATGTAGACTGGCGGGGACTTGATATGTGAGGAGGAAGAAGGGAACAAGAAAAAGCTAAAACAAAAAATAATAATAATTTTAAAAAAAATAGAAAATAAAAAATAAAAAAATAAACAAACAAATAAAGATAAAGAATAAAAATTGACGAACAAGCAGTGAGGAGTGAGGGGCGATGCACAACCTATAATATAATATTAAAAATAATGCTATGATATAATACTAAGAAGAATAAAATAATAATAAGATATCAACCATAATAATAGTAATAGTGATAACATCAACGGTGAATATAATACAATAAGGTCTAGTGAAGAGACAAACTGATAGTATATAATATAATTTGTTTGAATATACTATTAATAATAATATATAACAATACTATATATGTTGTAATAAAAAACAACGACCGAGCAATGAGTGGTGGGCGAGGGGGTAAATCAGGGAACCAGGGGGCGAGCAAATGACACCGCGCACCAGCCCGTGGCGGCACGCTCGGGCCCCTAACAAGAACAAGTGGGGCAGGGAGGCGAGTGAGAGCCCGCCTCCTCAACGTTCCCCCGTTCTGCCAGTTTTTCCTCCCTGGGGAGGAAGTTTGTTGTCTGAGAAAGGCTACAATTATTTATTTATTATTATTATTATTTTATTTTTTCAATTATTTATTTATTTATTTATTTATTTATATATATATATATATATATTTTAAAATAATTATTATTATTTTATTTTTTTAAAATAATTTCTTTCCCTTTAGAGATGGGTGGGGGTCTCTCAGTGTTTTTACATGCTGCGAACAAAGTGTCCAGAGAAATAATATAGTGCTTGTTTGCTCTGAACTTGCAGTTGTAGCATCAAAAGGCTCTCCACACACATATGAAACAGTCAACAGGTGTTTTCACTTATTGTTCAGAGTGAACTCCTTGTTTGGACTGTCAATAGAGACTTCACTTGCTTGATTTTATCTGATTTTATGCACATTTGCGTTGTTTTGTGATATGTAGTACAGTTTGGAAATATTATTAACTCGTAAACGTTGATGTCACTACTAAGCAATTCCAAAATGCCAAATGAAGCCAAATAATCTCTAGGAATATATTTATTCTCCCTTTTTTTTGCATTGCTAACCCCTCTATCTATTTGGAGACAGTATGGATCCTATATCTGTGTAATGATGCAGCTGCTGTTCCGTAAAGTCACAGAAAAAAAGGCAACACGGTGTCTTAAAGCAGACTTTAAAGAAGAAGAGCTGAGCTGTGACCCAGTTTAACCCCTGAACATCAGTAATGTCTCATTCCTGTAAGAAAAAAAAAGCATGGGTCTCTTTTATACTCTGCAAAAGGAGGGATTTCAAGTACAAGTGTATGTCAAAATAATTGAGAACCAACAGAAATTGTCTTAATAAGGTGTTGTTCCATCATCTCCTGCCAGAAGAGCTTCAGCGCTCCTTGGCATTGATTCCACAAGTCTCTGGAACTCTCCTGCAGGAATAAACATCATTCTTCAAAAAGATGTTCTGTCCTTTGGTGTTTTATGATGGTGCTGTCTCAATTGTGGGTCTGAAATCTCCCATAGATGTTCAGCTGGGATGATATTCGGCAACAGCAAAGGCCATTATATATGATTGACATTAGGGACAGACCAGTTATTGACCTGGCAAATTATCATGGCTGATATTTGACATTTATCTAAATATCAGTATTGGTATTTTAATTGGCCAATTAATGATAGCTTAAGTGTGCTACATCTGGTCTAATGCAGCTTCTTCTCTCTGTCTGTAGTCGATCCGTGATGTCAGAAATGTCTCTCAACAGAGGCTGTGAAAACTGAATGAGAAACAAAAGTTGTTGCCACAAACCAGGAAATTAGCTGCTCTCACAGTGGCTAAAGCTACGCTAATGGAAAGCAGCTAAGTTAGGAGGCAGCCACAGATTACCTTGAAAGAGAGCCTGGAAAACAATAGTTAACAATGCTTTGAGGTATGGACCCTAGTGGGCAATAAAAATGATAGAACAGAGAAAGGGTAAGAAAATAGAGAAGAACAGCAGGAGACACACTGATCAATCTCAGTCGATCCCTCATTAACAGAGGAGAGCGTCTTAATGTAACCACTGCTATTTCTATTTAACTATTTCAGTTATAGCCGCTATTATTAATGAAAAAGTCTAGTTCTGAATGACAAATACTTTGATATCACAAAATATTACATTTAACATATGTTGGTTCCAAATATCAATCGGCATTGGTATCGGCCCTTAAAAACCCATATCAGTCGATCCCTAATTCACATCATTTTTATTTTCAATCAAGCAATTCAGAGAGCCCTCATGCTCTCACTCCTATCAGGATAAAAAGTGTCATCTTTTCATATAAGTGATGACTCAGAAAAACTTGGTATTGATTTACAGAGATTCTTCTCTTTAACGGGACAAGTGGAGCCAAACCATGGCAGCAAAATGCTTCCAGAGGCAAGGGCAACTGAATCAGCTCACTAAAGGAGAAAAAGGTTCAGATTTTTCCTTGAATTTGTCACCCATCTGTAGATAAGTGGGCAAACAAAAAATAGCTTCCTCTTTTAATGAGTCAACAACGTGGATTTGTGTGTGAAAATTTACCAATGTTAGTTCTACACTAAAGACATTCATGAACTCACTTCTCTCAACAAGCTAATCTACTGATAGTGTGCATTCCAATGACACAAAGCAAACTATTTTTAAAAATTGCATTTTTAAATGTACTATATTGATATGACTAGCTATTTTGGTGCCAGTGGTTTATAATTTCAGTGTTCATCTTGGTTTCATGTCTTGGTTTGTGTAGTTTGATGATATCTCATAACTCTATCTCGAAACTAGGCTTTTGCAGATGCTTCGTCTTCATATTGTTTCTGTCACCTCAAATGCACATTAGTCATAGAAATTCTGAGGCTTTAAACCTTTCTTATGGTAATGTTGCTGCGCATGGAAGTAAATATGTCTGGCTTAATAAAGTTGAGAAAAACTTAATTTCATGCTCCTATGGCACAGTGCAGATTGGATAGATCAGAGATTGGATATGTCAGCAGCTTCGGGTATTTGTGCCAGTTTTTCCATGGTCTGTTCTCCAGCTCACTGCGTATATTCAAAGATCAGTACGATAACAATGAGACGCAGCTAACTGGGCCAGCATCCTCAATCCTAGCTCTGATACGAGTGGAATTGTGAAATTAAATAGCGCCTGCACTAAATATTTCAAGGAGCAGATCTTTACATGATAAAAATTAACAAGCCCTTTTGGGATATGAAGCTATTAATAATTACAGTTTCCCTCGGACAGTGATGGATGTTCAGTCACGTGTTGCACACCTCTCAGATCACACGACACAAATTCAAAACAGGAATTAGATAACCAGGCAGGTTTTATTTCTAATGAGGGACTACTCAGGAGAGTGGAGCAGCTGCTGGACGTCTTCAGAGTGGACAAACATGAGGCGGATTTATTCCACAGGAGGAAACACCTGTGGACCTTGTGATGAATCATGATATTTGGTAAATGTTGAACATGCTTGTTTTTAATGACTTGAGATTGTTTTCAATTTGCTTGATGGACCGATTATCCCTCTGCTGCACCACAGAACAATGCTGCTAAAGTCTCCTCCAGACATGCACTTCTTTCTGGTAATCTGACAGAAACTGATCGTCTTGACTTCATGTCTGAATGAGTGTGAACTGCATGCACTTCTGTTAGTGATATCTGAGTTGGGGATGGCTTTTACTATTACTCTGCCAAGGAACGCGGCAGAGTTACGTGACGATCAACATAAGTTTGTCTGTTTGTTAGCAACGTGACTCAAAAATGGAACAACGTATTTGGATGAAATTTTTAGGGAAGGTCAGAGATGACATAAGGACCACCTGATCAGATTTTGGCAGTGATGCAGCTTATGGTCTGTATCCAGGGATTTGTTAAAGATTTCTGTATCATTGTGAGATTGCGGCACAATGTCACTGTAACTATGACTACAAATGAACACTGCGTCAGCTGCCTGATGATGATCACATGATTGCAATTTTACTAGAAATCCAACACTGAGGACTTATCAGAAATGATACAAGGAACAACTGATTAAATTGTGGGGGTGTTTCTGAGTCCCATCAATTCTCACCGTCCACTACATATTTAGGTCATGTGATTCGGTATCCGTACACAACGTACACATGCATAACACACGCCTGTGCTCAGCGCAAGGTCATTTTGTTTGTGGGTACATTTCCATTAAATGACCACAATCTATTTTGTCATAATTTCTGATCATTAGTAAACATAAAATGTTGCATTTCTATGAAAATTTGCTCCATTTCTGACAATGTCATATGGGGGAATGAACAGCTTTGATGGAGTACTGCGCACTCTGAGTGCTTTTCTTGTTGCTTCCAGTTATTTGTAGTCTTTCTTCTGAGTTTATGGAAAACCTGCAGCATCAGACAGCAGCAGGATGCATATGAAGTCCTTAAAGCGTGCTAGTTGTGCATTTACACGCAAAAATTAGCAACAACTTTATTTATTACTTAGAAGTATAAATTATCCCTGACATGGAGACAGGATTGATCAGGATCTAATGGCAAGTCCCATTGTATACTGTTGGGTCTAAACCTGAAAGAACACAGACACAGCCCAGGAAGGAAGAGACAGTACTCGAGCTCTGATGTTTTACTTGCCGCAAGGGGAGAGAGACAGACCATACAGTTGTGTGACACTCTCTTGTTGTCACACAGAACGTCTAGTTCTGCTTGCCTCTGGACATGTGCTGTTTTATTATGTTTCTGCTGTAAAGTGCACATCCAGTCATGGGTTTAAAATGCTTGCATAGAAATACTTTTCACAGTCAGTCAATGAAAACCCCAAATAATGATTCTAAGTATAATTCTTCTCACATATAATGATTCCAAGCATAATTCTTCTAACAATACATAACTTCACCTGAGACAGTTGAGCTCTCCTTTATTTTTTTTGCATAGTGGTCATCCTCAGCTTGTCTTGTCCTGAACTCCATCACAGCGGTACCAATGTCAGTAAAGTAATAGTTATATCATCACACAATCTAATTTTAGTGTGTTGTTTAGCTCATTGTTGATTTGAACAATTTAATGAGTTTGCTATAAATTGTGGTTTTGCCTTTTATTTATTCATGCCTTATTTTGTATCATACATCACTTGATGGTGCACATATTGTGGGTTGTCATAAGTATGTCTGAAGAAAGCCATGAAGAAATCAACGTAAAGGTGGCGTATGTCTGGATGTCAAAATGTTGCCACTTGCTGCATATTCCTGTCCAAAAGGGACTTTAAAAACACACCAAATCTAAAGAGTCCTCAGCATAAAACTAAAAGCAAACTTTAGTCCCACTTCAAAAGGGGGAGAAACTGATATACAGCAGTTACTGGAAGCAGTGCTAGAATTAGCTTCATTAGCTTTTATTAGAGCAGCACATTGCTGTACATCTGCACTGTAATGACTGACTGTGCCACTAAAAATGAAAACTACTATATAAAGACATTATAACTTCACTTTTAACAGTTTTTATTGAATTTTTCATTAACTTCACTGTGATGCATTTTGCTTGCGGCACACATTGCAAATAACAGAAGATAGAACACAAAATTGCTGTCGCAGCATTTCTGTTACAATATCTGAAATTGTCCCGCTTTGCCCCCTCCCCTCTCATCCAAACCCACCCCATCCCTCCCTTCAGTCCCAAGGCCCAAATCCCACATCTCTGACTGTACTAAATATGAATAATCAAAGAATAATAATGATAAAAAGGGGGGGGGAGAAAAAAAACAAACAAAAAAACAAAAGACAGATATATATATACAAAAAAGAAAGAAATAAGCAATCATTAATGCAAAAAGAGTAAATAAGTCTAATTAAATAAGTTATCTAACTAAAAAAAAAATAGGGGAGGGGAGCGTCGTCCATCCTTCTTCTATTTTTCTATTGTTTATTCATCGTTTCTATCCAGTGGGACTTGTAAACTATCATAGTATTCTAAAAAGGGTGTCCAAGTCTTCCTGAAACAGTGCAAAGAGCCTTTCAGGGTGTATTCTATTTTTATGAGTTTTAAAAAATGCATGGTATCCTTGATCCATCTAGTAAAGCTGGGAGGTGCCTGCTCTTTCCAGGAGAGAAGTATGCGACGCCTTGCTATTAAGGAGATGAATGCTATTATAACATGAGCATTTTCTTTAAGTAAAGAGATCTCCTGGCTATAACCAAATAGGGCACACATGGGATTGGGGGTAATATCTATTTGAAACATGTTCATATATGCACAGAAAATGTTAGACCAAAATGTATTAAGTCTTGGGCAGGACCAAAACATATGTATATGATCTGCAGGTTGGCACTGACAACGAGGACATGAAGGATTTGTATTGGAGAACATGTTTGCCAGCCTTGCCCTGGTCAAGTGCACCCTCAGCACGACCTTAAGTTGGATAAGGCGATGCCTTGCACAGGGGGAGGAGGTATTTATTAGTTTAAGCACTGCCTCCCATTCATTAGTTGTCATTACTCTGCCAAGGTCACTTTCCCAAAGTCTTTTGATATTTTGAAGTGAGTGAGGAACACATTTATCTGTACTGCTATATAGGACAGAGATTAGATGTTTGCAATGTGGGGAGAGTGACAAAATATGATCAATTGTGTTGTTTGCCGGGATATTAGGAAACGATGTATTACTCTTCTGGACAGAGTGTCTAATTTGCAAGTACCTGAAGAAGTGAGCATTGGGTATATTAAATAACTGTGAAAGCTGGGTAAACGATGCAAATTTTCCATTAATATATAGGTTTAATGTAGATTTAATACCTTTTGAGTACCATGTCTTAAAGGTACCATCTGTAAGGGAGGGAGGGAAATTATAATTGTTTCTGACAGGGGAGAATATTGAGGTAGGCTGGAGGTTGAAATGTTTTCTAAATTGGGACCAGATTCTAACTGAGTGATAAACCACCAGATTAAGGCAAAACTGGCTAAGAGGAGGGGTTGTTGGTGCACGTAAAACAGACTTTAAATCAACTGGGCTGCAGGCATACTCCATTTGGACCCAGATCTCGGGACTAATAGTTGGGCTTTCATCAGTCCAGTTCAGCATAGATTTTATGTTGCATGACCAGTAATAGTGCATGAAATTGGGTAGTGCCAGGCCAGCAAGATTTTTAGGTCTTTGAAGGACACTCTTTTTGATTCTATGTGGCTTTCCATTCCAGATGAAAGACAGTATGCTTTTGTTGAGAGATCCTCTCACCTCATTCCTAAAATATACAATCAAGCAGGGGAAACACTCACAAATCATACAGAAATAAACAATGCTTTTAAGCAGTATTATAGTAAACTATACACCTCTGAATGTGACAACGACTCATCACAGCTTAGACTCTTTCTGGAGAAACTTAACCTTCCATCAGTTCCAGCGGAATATAATTCTATATTAGGAGGTGAAATCTCCAAGGCAGAGATTCTGGAAGCCATTAAATCCTTGAAGTGTGGCAAAACTCCAGGACCAGATGGTTACACTTCTGAATTTGCCCATCAGCTATGCCCTCTGCTTCAAGCAATGTATAATGAGTCAATATCAGTGAGAATTTCCCCCCAACTCTTTGGAAAGCAGTTATAACACTTTTACCAAAAAGTAGTAAGGATCCGCTTTACTGCGCCTCCTTTCGGCCTATCGCTTTGTTAAATGTCGACTACAAAATTCTATCAAAGGTATTAACAGTGAGACTGGAAAAGGTCGTTTCACACATAATTTCACCAGACCAAACGGGCTTCATCTCCAAAAGACACCCAAGTTCGAACCTTCGACGACTTTTTAATATTATTTATTCCCCTCCATCTGACTCTCCTGAAATGGTGATATCGCTCGATGCTGAGAAAGCATTTGATCGAGTCGAGTGACAATATATATTTTCCTCACTTAAAAAATTCAAATTTGAGGAATCCTTTGTCTCTTTGGTAAAACAGCTGTATTCTCAACTCCTGGCTGCAATAATAACAAATGGACATCAATCTGAGTACTGCCCTCTTGGTAGAGGCACCCTCCAGGGCTGTAGCCTCTCTCCCCTCCTTTTTGCTATTACGACTGAACCACTGGCTGCCGCCCTTAGACAAGCCAAGGACTTTGCTGGCATTGAGCGTGGGGGCCTTGTTCATAAAATATCCCTATATGCGGATGACATCCTTTTATACGTTGCAAAACCTCTATCATCTATACCTGTCATACTCACTACATTAAGTGATTGAGGAGGTGCTCAGCGCCAAGGCCTGTTTTGCTGGCCAGAACTTCAGGCACCCCATCTGAGCGGATTCTTCCTCTTTGGGTCTCGGTGTGTTCATTGCTCATAAATAATCTGGATGCTTCAGATCTGCGGTTGATGTTCCACCAACTGGTCTAGTCTCCACCATGTCCACTGTGGGATGCTGCTGCTGACCTTCCTCCAGCCCTCTGCTTCCAACTCCCCTTTTTCCACCAGTCAACTCTGCATCGCCTTCACTATACTTGTTATGCTAATCTACATACTGTTTGAATTTTACTGTAAGCTATATATGTAGTATGTTTAATGTCAGAGCCATCCATCATTACTGTAGAGTAAACTATGAGTCAGTTTTCAATGTTAGCTTATACTTTGTTTGTGTCACATATCCTGTCATACATGTATCCAAATGTGTGTTGTGTTTTCCTTGCTTTCTCACCCCTCGCTCTTCTCTCATCCCTCCCCCTTGCCCTCCTCTGTCCTTCTCAACCCGCCCGGCCAGCAGGCAGATGGGTCCCCCCTATATAGAGCTGGGTTCTGCTCGAGGTTTTTTCCCTGTTAAAAGGGTGTTTTTCCTTGCCACTGTCGCCTTTGGGCTTGCTCTGGGAGTCAGGCATATGGGTTCTGTAAAGCGTCTTGAGACAATTTGACTGTAATTGACGCTATATAAATAAAATTGAATTGAATTGAATTAAACCAATTTGGGAAAAGCTCAGGCTACAAGATCAACTTTGACAAAACTGAAATGTTTCCTATCAATCAGGCAGCCACTCAAATATCACCATCACATTGTCCATTCAGAACCGTCAGTGAGGGCTTTAAATATCTTGGAGTGGAGGTCACATCTGCATTCTCATCACTTTTTGTTAAGAACTTTGGTGTTTTATTCGAGAAATGTAAAAAAGACATGGAAAGACGGAGAAATCTTCTGCTGTCCATAACTGGACGAATCAACCTGATCAAAATGATTGTGTTGCCAAAATTTCTCTGTTTGTTCCAAAACCTTCCAATTTTGATCAGGAAGTCATTTTTTAAGACATTATTAAAACAGATTTGAGAAGCTGAGGTTTAATGCAATCCCATTTCTGTATTTTTTAGAGGTTTTTGCTGTTGTTTAAATGATATGTGTCAGGTGCACTTATTTTTTAAATGGCACTAAAGAAACAGAAGGCAAATGACAGCAGATGCCTGGCAGCTTGCACATCATCGGCATAAATCTACAAATATAAGACACAAAACACAAATGCTAGGGCTAAAGGTGTGATTTTTTTTTTAAATAATGAAAGAGCAATCAAACATTTTAAGAGACAGTTGAGATTTAATCAAGGTACTTCTTTTGAGGAGTTTCAGTTTCCATGGACAACAGTTTTAGTGACGCATAGTGTTCAGGTGACAGCTGAAGAAACAAAGATTGATGTTGCTTTGGAGGAAAGTTTAAAAAAAAAAGCAGTGCTTGGTTTAGTTTGGCTTGTGGTTGGTGGACACTGTTCAAAGAACCGATGAAGTGCGTACATTAAATCAAAGCTTTCTCCAAAAGAAATTCATTTCAAAGCGTCAGTGTGTATTCCTCACTGGTCTGAGTAACACTGAAGAGGCGATGCAGATACAGTAGACAGCACAGACAGAAAGCACAACTGTACAGTACGAGGCCTCAATATCAGTTCATTATTTTTTTAGATTCCATTAAGAACCCCTCTTTGTGAGTATTAACAGTATTTTATTCAACAACAATAGATAAGTTACACTGTAATAAAACAGTCCGTCGGGGCTCAGGTAGTAACACAAGAAGTTCAAGTCCCAAAATACATGAATCATAGTGTTCCCTTGTCTTTGGGCAGTGTATCCTTTCCAGTGGTTAAAGTCCATTCAGTGACTCAGTAAGACTAAACTTCATATTCCTTGTAACAATATTAAGTCCCAATTTGGCTTCTTTGTCATCCTTTCAAGTGAGCATGCAGTTCCATGTTAAAATATTTACCGCCCTCAGGGAGTCTCATTTCCCAGTGGTTTGGAGGTCAGTCGCTGACTTTGATGCTTTGATGCTTTGGCCTTCAGCAGTGATACAGTGCTCTGACAAGAATCTCTCGAGGTCAAAAGTCTGGATCCATGAGCTTTAAGGAATGCATCCAAGATTTGGTCAATCGTCCCGCTGGTCAAATTACCCAATAAGTGATGACACATTCAACAACCAAAATTCTCAAAGGAGCATTTCAACATTACAGGAAATATGCTTGTTCATTTTCTCAAGAATTAGATGACTTGACCATGCTACGTAAGAAGCTACAGAAAGCAGCTGGTTAGTTTGGCATAAAGACTGGAAACACAGGGAGACAGCCAGCATGAATGTAACCAAATCCACCAACAATATGAGTCACCTTAAACTCACTAATTTAAACAGTTGATCCTGCTTGTTTAATCCAAGCAACAAGGTGTGTTGTTCTTAAGTTGGATGGTGATCTCACTGTAACTACTGTACAGTTGTATCATAGTACTTTGTGAGAAGTATCATAAAAGATTATGTTAAATTAATTAGGGGTTTTAGAGGCGCTGATACAGTAGCTGGTCAAAGCCAGGCTGTTTTCAATCTTCAAGCTAAACTGAGTTAACTGGTTGTTGACTGTAGCTTCATATTTACTGTAAAAACATGATATTGGTATCATCTTATCATCTGACTGTCTTCAAGAAAGCAAACAAACATGATTCCCCAGACTTCTACTGTACATTAAAAAGTCAAATTCTGTCCTAAAAAGACCTGTGGAACCGTTCAACATACTGAGTGGTAACAGGTCAACGTCCAAAATGTAAAAAATTACACACAGTATATTAAAATATTAAGAAATATGCTACTTTGTACAACCAGACTTTACTTTTGTCATTTTTACAAGAAGTTTGGAGGATCTGTGGCACAACCTATGGGATAATTTGATCCAACAGTAACAGTACTCTGTTCCCTCCTTTGTTGTGTTTAGTATTTCAGAGAATGGAGCCTCAAACTTAGTCCTTCTCTTCTTTTTCTTGCTTCTTCGTGACCTAAGCCAGGATATCGCTCCTCTTGCTGCACCAGACCACCAACGCAATCATGGCCAAGGTGAGGAAAACGGGGATGAGGATGAGGATGGTTAACGTATCGTCCGGTGGATCGACCCATATCACCGACTCCATGGTGCAGTTGGAGAAAAAGTGCTTGTGTATGCGGATGATGTAGCTCTCCACCAGTGGGTTGGGCCAGTAGCAGTCCAGGTTTTGGGACTTTTTCTCCGTGCAGAAGGTGAATAAGTGGTACTCTCTGGGGAGAAACGAAAAAGGAGAGGAGGTGGTTAAAGAAATTCACCATGAAACTTTTTGGGAGATTTCTGTTTTAGCATCCATGGTAACCGTCAGCACATGTATATCATAGTGGTGGTAGACACATAGCTGGTTCAGTGAAGGGCACACAGCCATTAGTTAGCATTAACATAGCATCTGAGAGTCAGTCAGTAATCCATCATTGCGACAGGAGATGTACAGCTGCTTTTTACTCCATTTTTTGGCCCACTACCCTTCTTTATTTCAGGGTTGTTCAGAGACTTCCTGAAGCTTTCCAGGCTCAGCGTTCTGCTTTGATGAACACATTCAGGCCTAATCCCTCCATCTCCATCATGAATTGTCTATCCTCCAGGTCCAGCTTTTTTTCTCATGACATCAAGGAGCTGTTGGTGTTCTTCCCAGCTGAACGGTAAATAGAGCAACAGCTTTCCCACACTGGCTCTGAATCAGAAGATAAAACATCATGTTTCCATCACTCTACACTACAACACTGTGTGATAGTATTATTTACAGTGAGGGCACAGCTGGTAAAAGACACTGTATTACTGCTCAGCGAATTGAGCAATTGGTTCACAAAAAACTTTAAAAGGCAACACTGGCAACTGCGAGTTGTGGAGTCTTCAGCAAAACTGCAAACAAGCAACTAGAAACACTTTTTTTCTTTATTAGTGATACTATAATATTTGTACTCCTGGAACCCTTGTCCTTCCTATTTAAGCACATCTGTTTTTGTGTGGGTTCAGGAAACTAGAGGTATAGTCGACTGCTGGATCTGAAATTCATCATTTTTGTCCAATTTTCTGTATCATTATATTTTAGAATTATTTCTGGTTAATTATATTAGCTTCAAAATGAGTCGCTTTTCTCTATCTGTAATAATTCTGCTTCCTGTGAAATCTGAACTCAGCGTAGTCTATGTACTATTAAACCAGAGGAAAGTCAGATGTTACAGCGGAAATGAGAAAACTTTTCAGAACATATCTGCACAGATGCAACTATTTAGATTCATGAAGTTAGATACTGGGACTCCTTTTAATATAAGCGCTCAACTGCCGATATTAGTCTGTTCTGTCAAGTTATACGAGTTGATATTTTCTGAGGGTGTGAGAAAGGGAATGAAAATGCTCCTCAGGCAGAAGTGAAGAATGCAGGGAAAAGCAGACTTCTGAAATATCTTCCCAGATGTAATACACAGCAGCTAACACATTTTCAAACTGTCGTCCACACACAGTCATGGGCTGGGAGTGTACACAGCTGATTAACCCGCTGAACATATAACTGTGAACATACACACTCATGCATGCACAGATACACACAGACTTGTGTAGAGAGGCCTGAAGCTGCTGGTAGCTTATCTTTGGTGTCAGTGTTTCTAGTTAAATTAGTATCTAATCTGAAAATGGGTGCATTATTCCATACCTTCCATTGAGATAGTATAGAGATCACAGAGCACCCAGACTGATAATGGTTTGTAGATCTGAAAAGAAAGATTACCCATAGAAAAAAACATATTCAGAATTCTAAATACTGTAAAAGACCCTCTATAGATGTGATCAACTGATGCAACTCTAGTCATACATGAAGATATGACTGCTTAATATGTGAAAGCTGCTGAAATCAGTTGCACTGCTGCTAATAATCAATGTCAGTTTTGCCATTTGTCACAGATTGTTCTGCTAACTTTTTAGTATTTTTTCCTTGTCACTT
Source organism: Acanthochromis polyacanthus (assembly GCF_021347895.1). NCBI lineage: Eukaryota > Metazoa > Chordata > Actinopteri > Pomacentridae > Acanthochromis > Acanthochromis polyacanthus. The sequence goes on from NC_067132.1 coordinate 13,267,109, forward strand.
CATATGACTGGCTGTAAAGTTAAGAGAGCAGTGCAACATGATGGAGAATGTGTAATTTTCTTGCTAAGAATTAAAAGAAAGACTCATGTCATATCTATGCAACTATAAAGCTATTAACAGCTACTTAGCTTGATGCTAATATCAAGAGTGCAAATAGAAACAGTTAGCATGTCTCTGTAAATGTTCTATGAGCAATGTTCAGAATAACTGGACGTCACTAAAGAGCATCAGCATCGTAAATCTAAACAATGGGCGCATGAGCCACACTTCCTTCCTCCCCTCACTTTCATTTTTGTTTGGGTCGTGTCCACAAGAGCCAACAAAAAACAATCCAGTCACAACCACTAACCGTCATTAGCATTGTGAAGTACAATGAATGGCCATAAGGAGTTGCAGTCATCTTAAGTGACATTCTCTTAACCTCACCTGTCTCCCTCTCTTTCAACTAGTGTCTCTTCTGCTCTGTTTATGCCTGTTTCCATGGTTTATTGCTCTGGAGCAAACCTGTGGACAGACCAGGTCCACATATGGACTAGAGTGGACACATGTAGGAAGAGACACAAAGACCAAAGAAACAGACACAAGAAAAAAGTAGAACAGCGAGACTCTTACACTGAATGGAAATGAAGTCCATAAATTGGATAAAAAACATTTAGAATTACTTTGTTTTAAAATTCTTCGGTATTTTTTTTAGCACTGGCTGAATACTGGACCGCACTTTTGCTTTTCTAGCACAGTATAGGAGGTCACCCTGGGTCTGCTTTTAAGTCAGGGAGGGCCAGCAGTTTCAAAGGGAGGGACTCACGTGCACTAACATGCTGCTAGAAAACCACAGAAGAGAGAAGGTCAGATTCCAACATATACAGAAAGAGCATGGCGGAGGCCTTCTTTATTCCACTACATCTTTACATAGCAGATTCTTGTTTGCTGCTACATAATGTTATATTTACTTTCAAAATCTTCCATATCACGCCTTTAAGAAGCTGCCAAAACCTGACAACCAGCGCCTGCAAAGCTAAAAAAAAAGTTTTTATTTAAACCTCAGAAGAAGGGAAGTGTCTAAACTAGGGCTGGGGCTTTAATGAGTTAATTAGGATTAATGAACCTAAAGTCCGGTTGTGAAGTAGACATACAGAACACACTGACTGACATCAGTGCAGAAATGTTGGACCAACACGTCGACTCAGTCGTAAACTTTCTCTTTTTATCACAAAACCTGTTCAGTAAAGAGTATTTCTGAAAACATTTGAGGCGAGAAATAAGCTCTTGAATCTGTCCTCATTTCAGTTCAACGATGGTTAGTTTAGAAGTTTCATGATGCATCAAATCTCCACTCCCCGCACTGCATTTGCTTAAATAAAACTACTTTATGCAAATGAGCTCAGAGGCTACGTACCATACCTTGGCTACGACAGCGCTAGTACTGGCAAACAGTGTAGCCATCCCATAATAGACCACTTTCAGTTTACGAGAAGTCTTAAAATGTTGAATATAATCACTATAATTGCACTTTGAGTTTGCAGTAATCTGTGAATGTAATAGACATATGAAAAATGCAGATAAATAGAAATGAAACATTTTTGCTGTTTAAGTTCACATATATGTCTATTGATCGATTCAGTCGTCAACAAAAATGTATTTGAATTGAAAAACTGTGCTTATTGTGTCATATATTGCTATTTGACAAAAAATGTGATTAATCGTGATTATTTGCAAAGCCTCGAATTAATTAGATTCCTTTTTTTAATCATGTTCCACAACTAGTCTAAACACATAAGTCAAATAAAACAGAATATGAACATATCTGCATAAAGCATTTCTGGCTTCGGCTAATTGGTCTTCCACAGTCCTGTCCCTCCATGACTGCTGTCTCGTGTCATGACCATGTAACCCACTTAGAAGGAGGCTTGCTCAACCAAATGGTCAATCGCTTACCATTAGTTGCAGCAGAAAAAGCTCTGATGACTTTAAAACAGCATCTGGTCCATGCAGGGACTGAGCAGAATAATGAATATACAGTATGTTATTAAAAGGTCCAGACCAGCACCACTGTTCCTCTGTTCCTGAGTGCACATCATTAAACCCGGCTGCTCCCAGAGCTATAACCTGCTCATGGCACAAAGTCAATTTGTTATTAGAAGTAAATGATTGAAGTGCATTAATGCACACACAGTACACACAGCCTCGCAGTGGTCTATCCATAGCCTTTTCTGTTCTCCAACAAGCTTCCACCGGCTCATTTCTAACAATAACAGCCGTGCTGGCCGAGTGTTTGGCCAGCTGCAATCACTGCAGAGAGGCACGGCTCATTTGTCAAATAGAGGAAGCTCTGCAGGGGTCAGTACTTGTTTAAACATGAGGCCCCTCACTCTCCATGCCTGATCCTTCTCTCCACTCTCCGGTTCCTCTTCCGCCCTCCATCTCTCTCTCTTTCCTCTCTCTCCTTCTTATCACTGATTTCCAGGCTCCAATGTAAACTGCTGCTGAGAAAGTCAGTATATCCTCCACAGTCATGTAAATGAAGTGTCGTACACTAAACACCCAAATGAACTGTTTGTCTCGTAAAAACGTGGACTCATGCAGTTAAAGTTCCTGGAAAGGCGCGTCACGCCGTGTTCCCCACCACAGTGTGGCTTGGAAATACTCTGCTTATGAAGCCTTTCATCTGTCAAAGAATGTTTCAAATATCACCGACACTTTAGATTTAGGCTTAAAGACGGTTCTGAAAATCCCTCCTTATATCCTTCAGATATGAGTGAGTATTCAGCAGAACTACAGTAAGAACAAAATGTGAAAAACAGAGCCCGGACATTGCACCACCCATCCTGCACTTCAGGTGAACCAAAACAGCACTTGAAAGGGTCCGAAAAAACACTTAACTATTTATAGCCTCGGTTGACAGGTTTGTTTTATACGATTTCTTGTAAACCAGCAGGGAAGACACAGAGCGAAGACACGTGGATCTGGACCTCTCCAAGTGAAAGTCAGTCAGCACCGAGCAGCAATAAAACCAACAACATCCTGTGTTTGGGAAGAATCAGTACTTATAATTTCCAACCTAAGTTTGATTTTAGATAATGAATTTTCATTGTGAAATTTAGCAGATCCCACCAGGTTAAGACAAAGAGTCAAAGAGCTGTCTTAGCTTAGTAGTAGCCACAGTTTGGATGTGGCTGCCCCTTGGACTCCATTGAGGTGATGGACGAGAGGAATGCTCTTGGCAAACTGTCCGCCATCATAGACAACACCTCCCACCCTCTGCATCAGACTGTGAACTCCTTAAGCAGTGACAGACCGGTACACCCTAAGTGTAAGAAGGAGTGTTTCTGGATGTCCTTCATTCCTCCATCAGACTGTACAATGCTGCACTATAACTTCACTAGTCGATCACATTTACTGCTGCACCTGTTTTTCTTCTTTCATAAACCTTCCATTGACTTAAGCTACCGTTCAAAAGATTGGGGTCACCCAGACAATTTCATGTTTTCCATGAAAACTCACACTTTTGTTCATGTGCTAACATAACTGCACAAGGGTTTTCTAATCATCAGTTAGCCTTCCAACACCATTAGCTAACACAATGTAGCATTAGAACACAGGAGTGATGGTTGCTGGAAATGTTTCTCTGTATCCCTATGTAGATATTCCATTAAAAATCAGACATTTCCAGCTAGAATAGTCATTTAGCACAATGACCCTATAGGGCACCGGCGCTACGATTGCATATTCATTTTTGATTGGTCTTAGATTTGAAACCAAATAAGATAGATCGGCCATTCTTATTGCATATTACATCTGGGGAGTTAGATAAAGAGATTAAACCTTTATTGATGCCGCAGTGGGGAAATTGCACAAACATTTCACACATTCACCATGTCTCAGTGCTTTTTCATTGCAGTGATTGGTTTGTAAAAATACACAATAAAGTGCACATAACGAGACCACGGGAAAGTGTGCAACTCTTTTACATAGTTAGTAGTTAAGACATTAGTCAGTACATATTATTAAAACTTGGAATATAAGGGTTATATTGATGTAAAGCAACTAAAAATACTCCAAAAAATTGCACTACATTATGTAAAAATGGAAGAATATATCCTGGCAATCTTGCACAATGGTAGGTCTTGAAGGGCTACCAATGTCTGTAATTCTGATTCATTTAATGTTATTTTCATTGAAAGAAATGCTTTTCTTTCAAAAATAAGGACATTTCTAAGTGACACCAAACTTTTAAACAGTACTGTCTGTGCAATAATTTGTTACAACCTCATCCATTCGTATATAGTGTTCTTGAAAATTTTCCTCTTGTGTTTTTAATGTTACTCTACAATTTTTGCACTGTGTTTTTAGTATATTCTTACACTGCCCTTACACCCCTGCCTTTTTGAGCTGCTGTAATGGTGAACTTTCCCCACTGTGGGATCAATAACATTAAGCTTATCTGAAAAATAAAAGTTAAAGATGTTTTAACCCCAGTAGCTTTTGTATTTGGTGTTGATTTCACAGCTGCAATATCTAATTTGGCAAACAATTGCACCTTTTGTTATTTGGTATTCAGTTATTGCTTTTGGGAAATCGGTGTCATTAAAATAAAAACAGGAATCAACACAATTTTAAAAAGCATTCACGATAAGCCAACTCTGAGACAGACTAATAGATGGCACTTGATTATTTTCCGAATCAGTTTATGACTCAAAGCTTATCCTTTTTTAAAAGCATTTAACCTTTCCTTGTATTCAGACAAACACTGAGTTACTGGAAACAAATTTTCCTAGGAGGAACAAAAAAAAAAACATTATTTAAGAAACAGAGCGAGCGTCTGACCAGTGGATGGAGGTGACGGCTCTTTTTCCCAGAATCTATGCAACGAATCAGTGACTCAGACGATTATTTGGACTCCCATGGGCACCTTATTGTGCAAGAAACACGGCTCGCCCTCTCACATTCTGGCTCGGCAGTCAAAGCGAAGGGAAAAATAAAATGAACATGAAAGGCCAGAGGTGAGAGGAAGGAATGAGGTGGAAAAGCTGGATAAAGATAGATGCAGATGGGTGGTCGGGGCTCAGATGCTTCTTGAAAACAGCTCTGGCTTTTGGGAAGAAAACCTCCAGCTGTTCTCCCACCCGCAGACATCCAGCCAGCTGCTGGAGGCCCGGATAGATTACAGTCTTTCTGTCAATCTAAATGTTTTCCCTGAAAAATGTCACCATGCACGATTGACAGCCCCTTGAGTGAAGCTACAAATATAGAGCACTCTGACAGGACGACAACAAGGTTTGAGAAGGGAGGAGTGATCACGATGATAGCTGGGTGGCTTTACAGCGTCCACGTCTTTTATCGTTCACAGCTTTCTTATACAAAACGACAAATTTGCTCAGTTGTAATTTTTCAAAACAGCTTCCAGCGTAGTTCCTTGATAGGACATTTGCTATTTCATCATTGTCAAATTAAAGCTGCACCAGCCAATTATTTACTTTTATTATAAGGAGACATTATAATCTGACTCTGCTGGTGGGTGGGTGTGTGTAGAGGAGTTTCTCTACTATTCTCAGCATCAGCACTTCATTTTAACCCAACAGGAAGAATCTAAAAACGCTCTCTTAGATTGAAGTGATGCTTCTTTCTGTGTGAATAATTAAGAAATCATCTCATACTAAAGAGATTCTTTAAAAACATAAGCAAACACGCACAGTTACTCCAGCGTTGTTGTCCTGAATCTCCTCTAGGACATACAGAAGCAGTGGGAGTGTACGCCGTAGCAGATGATCCATTTGGTGAATATAGGAAATCAGGTTAGGAGGCAATAAATATCTCCAAATTTAATTAAAACTGAACTGATTCTAAATGAATGCCTCTTCTCCCTATGATGCAAACAAGTGGATGACAATGCAGCCTGCAGCAGAAATACAAAGGATAAGACATTAAGAGAGTACAGGCAGATACAAAAGCAGCCTTTGAATAATGTTGAGGTCCACGGGGAGAGTAACACTATTACACACTAACATCATTATACATTTATTCCTTTCTAATGTTGGCTTTGGAATTCTGTTGTGGAGAACAAGTAGAACTGATACTTTCACCAACATTTTAACAAATGTGAAACAAATGCACATGTTTAATGTTTCATACCTTACTTGCTTCCTGTTTTCTTGCAGATTCCAGCATCATTTCTGTGTTCTACTGAATGACATTCTGCCTGCAGTTCACACACATGTCACACGCTGCTATCGACTATCTGCAGAAATCTGTTTATAGAGATTAGTGGAAGTGCTGATGATGATACCAAAGGGTTACATTCGCCCCCTCTCACAACTCTGGACACTCAATAGCTATAAACTGAATTAAACATTCATGTGTCTCAGTGAATTTTTTAACCACTGATCTTTGTTTTGAATCATCCTGTTGGCTTTAATTTTATTTTTAGCTCTAAAAATGACCTCACAGCAGACTACAGGTATAGATACAGATATACACACGTGGACAAAATTGTTGGTACCCCTCAGTTAAAGAAGGAAAAACCCGCAATTCTCACTGAAATCACTTGAAACTCACAAAAGTAACAATAAATAAAAATTTATTGAAAATTAAATAATCAAAAACAGCCATTACTTTTGAATTGTTGATTAACATAATTATTTAAAAACACAAACTAATGAAACAGGCCTGGACAAAAATGATGGTACCTCTATAAAAGATTGAAAACTATTTGACCAGAGTGACATGATTAACTCAGGTGTGTCATTTAATTGACATCACAGGTGTTTCCAAACTCATAATCAGTCAGTCTGCCTATTTAAAGGGAGACAAGTAGTCACCCTGCTGTTTGGTGAAAAGGTGTGTACCACACTGAACATGGACAACAGAAAGCGAAGGAGAGAATTGTCCCAGGACATCCGAAAAAATTATAGACAAACATCTTAAAGGTAAAGGCTATAAGACCATCTCTAAACAGCTTGAAGTTCCTGTGACAACAGTGGCTCATATTATTCAGAAGTTCAAGACCCACGGGACAGTAGCCAACCTCCCTGGACGTGGCCGCAAGAGGAAAATTGATGACAAATTGAAGAGACGGATCGTTGGAATTGTATCCAAAGAGCCCAGAGCAACCTCCAAAGAAATTAAAGGTGAACTCCAAGGCCAAGGTACATCAGTGTCAGGTCGCACCATTCGTCGTTGTTTGAGCCAAAGTGGACTTCATGGGAGACGACCAAGGAGGACACCACTGCTGAAAAAAACTCATAAAAAAGCCAGACTGGAATTTGCAAAAATGCATGTTGACAAGCCACAAAGCTTCTGGGAGAATGTCCTTTGGACAGATGAGACCAAACTGGAGCTTTTTGGTAAGGCACATCAACTCTATGTTCATAGACTGAAAAACCAAGCATACGAAGAAAAGAACACTGTCCCTACGGTGAAACATGGAGGAGGCTCAGTAATGTTTTGGGGCTGCTTTGCTGCATCTGGCACAGGGTGTCTTGAAAGTGTGCAAGGTACGATGAAATCTGAAGACTATCAAGGCATTCTGGAGAGAAATGTGCTGCCGAGTGTCAGAAAGCTTGGTCTCAGTCGCAGGTCATGGGTCTTCCAACAGGACAACGATCCAAAACACACAGCCAAAAACACCCAAGAATGGCTGAGAAAAAGCGTTGGACTATTCTAAAGTGGCCTTCTATGAGCCCAGATCTGAATCCCATTGAACATATGTGGAAGGAGCTGAAACATGCCATTTGGAGAAGACACCCATCAAACCTGAGACAACTGGAGCTGTTTGCTCATGAGGAGTGGGCCAAAATACCTGTTGACAGCTGCAGAACGCTCATTGACAAATACAGAAATCGTTTAATTGCAGTGATTGCCTCAAAAGGTTGTGCAACAAAATATTAAGTTATGGGTACCATCATTTTTGTCCAGCCCTATTTCATTAGTTTGTTTTTTTAAATAATTATGTTAATCAACAATTCAAAAGTGATGGCTGATTTTGATTATTTAATTTTCAATAAATTTTTATTTATTGTTACTTTTGTGAGTTTCAAGTGATTTCAGTGAGAATTGTGGGTTTTTCCTTCTTTAACTGAGGGGTACCAACAATTTTGTCCACGTGTGTACCCCATCAAATCGATCAGTTCACTCATTTGACATTGATCAATTTGCCACCAGTGCCCCACCTTTTTTCTGTACTCATCACAAACACACACTGCTTGAAGTTAGTTAATCTCACCAAGGATAAAGGTCCGTAAATCATTTAAGGAATCATAAAAGATCTCTTTAAGACTTCAAAACTTGATGTTTTTGTTTTTTTTGCCACAATAAATTATAGGTGATTGTGGACAGGTGTTGCACAGATGTTATGTCTGCTTCATGGTCCAGCTGTGCATCTTACATGACTCATGTTAGGAACCATCTGCATTTGATCACACTTCATTTAAAGTATCATGCACCATTTAGTGTCCGTTTTTATCACAGACTATCTGCTGCTCATCTTATTATGCATAACTATTTAAAGTAAAGACATGAAGTCTTTTTCTGCACTCATTCTATTTTCACAAAGCCTATTGTCAGCCATTTCTATTTGAATTATTTACAGTGTCACAGATGCTTTTGCCTGATTTAGGCTCACTTTTCCTTTTCTCCCTTTGAAGCTGCAGTTCTGAAATGCATAATGCTTCATTATTTGAGCATATTTAACATATTATGTTGTTTTGTACATTTTGTTTGTCAGCTAAGTTCATACATATAAGGTGTACAGATGGCAACAGAAAACAATAACTCACAGAATTTGAATTAGTCCAATTACTTTTGTGACAAGAAGAATTTGCTGGAATGTTATTATTCAGGTTCTTTGGTTGGATTTTTGTGGAGACTATGAAAACTAAACATACATTTTCGGAAACCTTATAGTACACGCAATCAGAAAAACAATGTTTCCATTTGCCCCGAGTCCTGTATGGCCGCCATCTTGGATTATATAAAATGGCTGCTGTAAAAAAGGTTTTTGTCAATATCTGAGTTTCTGAATAACCTAGTGCTTTTATTTTGACAGCTAAACTACCATTTCTGGTTCCAAGGAATCCAGTGTTAGTTGCAGATGTGTTGAGGCATTTGTTGCAGCAGTTCCTACAAATACTTACTAATTTCACAAGAGAAATTGGTCATTAGGCCATACTAAGCACCAACCGCAAGGACATGTTTATGTAGAGGTGCAGAGATGTGAAGGAAAATCTAATTTTCTACAATAACCAGTCTGCTTTTTTGTGTCAAGAGGTTGGCATCTCTGATTATGTATGTTGAACAGTTTACTATGTTGTCAGCCTGCTAGAATTCAGTGATGACACCTCACATATGTTCGTACCTGATGAAGTGTGTGAGGTTACACCAGTACTGTTGGTCTATGTGAGCCATCTTCTGCTTGAACTCCTCTCCACACACCTCCATCTCCCACTGCAGACGGGACTCATTGCAGACCTTCTTCAGCTGGGGAGGAGTTGGCTCTATGTTGAAGCTGTCGGTGGCTGAAAGACCAGAAAGAAGAACAGAGCATTTGTAGGTCTTCTATCCTACTTTGTGTGTGTGTGTCACTTCGGATGAACAGAACAATAAATGTAATGAAAGTTGACTAAGACGGATGTTCGTGGTGGTTTGTATTCTTGTGTTATCAATGAGCTGTCTCTATTTCCTTATTAGGTTCTGTCATGAAGCTTCAGCTCATAGTTTTCATCCATAGTTTTATTTTTATTCATTTTGTTCAGAGAAGAGTGGAAATGTCAGTTTCAATACGTCTCACTTCCAATCTCGTGTTCTATTTGTTGAATCATGTTGCAGCTGTTAATATGAATGGATGGATGGATGGATGGATGGATGGATGGATGGATGGATGGATGGATGGGTGGTGTGCTCACCTGACAACCCTTTCATCATCCAGGCGTTCACTGTAAAGAAAACATGAGACGACCATTAGAACAAACTGACATCTTTTACCTTTAACTTTCCACTCTGTCATCATCTTCTCAGCTTTTCTCTCTCATGACTGTTATAATCACGTATGACATGTTTGCTTCTCTTGATTAAATCTGCATTTGCAGAGGGAATTTCATGATGGACATGCCAATCCAGCAATTTCAAAATTAATTAAAGCATTTGTTAAAACGACACCATTCAGAATATTCTCTGCATTTTAACTACACAAAGATGAATCACAGGGAGACTTCAGCTGTGAATCTCCTGAAGATACAACACTGTATCTTTTCAGCAAGGCTGGTCCTTTTGTTCGCAATAATTTCATGTCATCAACAAGCTTTCAGGGAGCACTTATTTCTCACTGAATCACTTTTAAATAAGCTTTTCCAACAAAGAACAGCCACAGTGAACCGTCATGTCTAGTGTGGCGAAGAATTGAGTTGATGAATGAGTTTCCACTCAACAAATGTCTTTATCTGCATTAATAATGATATTTTGCAAAACATACATTTTCCTTTATGTTTGAGCCTCACATCCACATGCTAATAATGTTTTAGATTTTTGCCAGATGCCTAATAAAGTGCAGAAAAGTGAGTGTATAAGCTCAGTTCATGCATACTCATCGGTGAACTTAGTGATGAGCATGTGTCTGTAAAAACAACAATAATGTCAGATACTTATACATTTGTCTTCTTATTTTAGCCTCTGCATTCACTGTGTCCAGTATAACTGTCCTGGTATTTGACGTGTAGTTGATGTAGAGCGTCCCTCCATTTATTTAAGAGCATCACATTGACAGAATATCTTTTTAAACTGAGGAATAATCAGTGTGTATAAGTTGTAAAAAAAAACGAAGGTAAGGGTCCAGCAGCCGGTACTTGCCACCGATCTTAGCTTACCTTATATAAACATCACATTTATATTCTGACTTACAAACAATCTTGTGTGTAATGAGGTCATTATTAGACAGACAATCAATCTTTTGATGAAGGCCTGTCGAGTGTCAGAACCAAACAAGCAGGAGAGCTGATTGTTGTTTTGATTCGCATCAGGCAACAGATTATTATTACTGACACGTCGCATACAGAGATAATCTCAGTTGCATCAACCCCTTGAAGCTGAAACTGCTTTCCCCAGGTGCATTTAGATGTGATGAAATTACTAGCTGCGATTTGTTCAAACACAACATTACAGGCAGGACTGAGAGCTTATGAACTGCATCAGAGTGAGTGGGAGGTGGGTGGGGTGGATGATGGGCCCACGAAGACCTCAATTCTCACGCAAAAGCACTTTGCTGCTGCTTCTGTGAAATGTAAGTAGGTTGAGGAGCTACAGAGTTGATTTTGTATGTATTAAAGAAGTATTTCCTTAACCTGAACTAAATGTTGTGACAGTATTTACACAAGTAAAGCACTCAGAGAGCGTAGTACTCAGCCAAGGCTGCTCAGTCGTATCATTTCCGATGGCTGAAATCTCAAAAAATTTGTGTCAGAAATCACGGCAGTATAGAAAGTGGCCATTTTATATAGATGTACCCACAAACAAAATGACCTTACACTGAGCACAGGCATGCGTTACACATGTGTACGTTATATATGGATACCGAGAATCACAATCATGTGATCATCAGCAGGCAACTGACGAAGTGTTCACTTGTCATAGTGACAGTGACGCCGTGCCGCTATCAGAAATCTTTAACAAATCCATGGATCCAGACCATAAGCCGCATCACTGCCAAAATCTAATCAGAGGGTCCTTGTGTCATTTCTGACCTTCCCTGAAAATTGCGTCCAAGTCCGTTAGTCCATTTTTGTGTAATGTTGCTAACAGACAGACAGACAGACATACGGCAATATATTATAGTGCATGTTGCCATTTCCGGCTGCACAGTGGGGTAGTGGTTAGCACTTTCGCCTTGCAGCAAGAAGATTCCTGGTTCGAGTCCCGGCCTGGGCCTGGGATCTTTCTGCATGGAGTTTGCATGTTCTCCCTGTGCATGCGTGGGTTTTTTCAGGTACTCCGGCTTCCTCCCACAGTCCAAAAATATGCTGAGGTTAATTGGTTACTCTAAATTGCCCGTAGGTGTGATTGTGTGTCTGTATATGTAGCCCTGTGACAGACTGGTGACCTGTCCAGGGTGTCCCCTGTCTTCGCCCGAGTCAGCTGGGATAGGCTCCAGCACCCCCCGCGACCCTAATGAAGATAAAGCGGTGTATAGAGAATGGATGTTGCCATTTCCTACAGATGCAGTTTTCTTTCACTGAAAACAAATCTGCTGTCTCAGTTTAACTGCATATGAATGTAATTTGTAAGGAACAAATCAGCTATTCTTGTTTCACATTAAAAGCATCAATCTCATGAAACTGCACTATAGAGCTGACTACATCTACACACATCAGATCTAGCTGTGTGAGCACTGTCATCACTGAATGAGACCAAAACAAGTAAAATCTAATAAAATCCAATTCTGTGTAATCAATTTTCTGTGCATTTCTGTTTATCTTTTCAGTCTTTCAAATGGTCTCCAGCAGAGTTAAAGCAGCAGCATCTGACAGCAGCATTCTGAGTAACACTGCTCTGCTCAGCAGCATCCATCTTACAAACTTTGAATTCCATTGTGTCATTTTTTTGTCCACCTTTTCTCTGATCCAAAATCCTGCACACTGCAGCTCATTTTTACGACATGACCAAACCTAAACAAGCTGCTGCACAGGAAGGAATCTCCCTTTGAAGTGCCACACTTACAAAGCAGAGGATCAGTTTGAAAGACGCCCTGCAGGACAAACACTGTTACCAAGTTAGCCTCTGCTAAATATAGAGACTTCCCTGTTTGAGCATGTCCGGATGTCTGGGGGTGGAGTGTTCTGATGTGATCCGATTATTTTCTTTGTGAGTTTGTCTTAATATTAGAGTTACAACAATTATTTGTGTAGTTTCTGATCTGACTTGAACTAAAGTTCAGTGTTGAAGTTCTTTTGCTCGAACAAGATGAAATAAAATGTAAGAAAATGCTTTGGTTTACAGATTTTTAATAGGAGGAATGATGGAATTATGTTAAATGTGAATCTACAGCTTAGTGAAGCACAGATACTTGCTCTGTGCTTGTTTGTTTATTATTACAGAACCTGATGTGTAAAAAGCCAGATAATAATCTTATCTAATGCTTGGCAAGAAACAGATGAGCATATTTTTTACTTCATTTCTTTACTGTCTCTCTCTTTATATGCATTTAAACTGCATGTCTCCTTCTGTAGTTTCTCTCTGCAGGTATCTCAGGCTGCAGAGCTGCTGTACATGTTTCTAATCACTGGTTATTGGCCTCATCAACCTGCACAGACTGTATCGTTCTCTCATGTACCTCACCCCAGCTGATCGAGGCAGATCTCCACCCTCCGTGAGCCTGGTTCTGCTGGAAGTTTTTAATGTGAAAGAGGAGTTTTTCTTCATCAAAGAGTTGCTCTGCAATATAAAATTGTAAGAATCTCCACATTGCTATGCAAAGTACCCTAATAATTACTCCGCTAAGAAATGTAGTGGAGTTAGGTGACGATCGGCGTATGTTTGTCTGTTATTCTGTCTGTGCGCAACATTACTCAAAAACGGACAACAGATTTGGATGAAATTTACAGGAAATGACAGAATGACACAAGGACGAAAGTGTATAGATTTTGGCAGTGATGTGGCTTAAAATCTGGATCCATGGATTTATTAAAGATTTCTGTATCATTGCCAGATAGCAGTACAACATCACAGTAACTATGACTACAAATGAACACTGCATGATGATCACACAGTTTGCGATCCTATTACAATCAACCACTTCAGATTTCTCGGACTTATCCATCAGAAATCATACAAGGAACAACCAATCCCCATCCCATCAATTCCTGTTGCCTGCTACATATTTAGGTCATGTGATTCGGTATTCGTACACATGCATAGGGCATTTTGTCTGTGGGAACTCTGTAGTGAATGGCCACATCCTTTGGTGCTGTGATTTCTGCCACAAGTTTTTTTCAAGATTTCACCGGATTTCAGCGACTGAGCAAGCCTTGGCAGAGGACTGCTCTGAGTGCTTTTCTTGGTACTTATGTTGTGAAGTGTTTCTGTATCAATAACGCCGAACCGAACTGAATGGTATCAAACATTTTTATCCTTCCTCCTCCCCAGTGGTGGAAGAAGCAATCAGAGGCTTTCCATAAATAAAAGTACTGATACAACACTACAAAAACACACGATTACAAGTAAAGCCCGACAATGACATGAATCCTGAAGCAAAATTATGTAAGGAAACTGTAATTAAAGTACTAAGAGTAAAAAGATAAGGAAAAAATCCTTACTAATTCTCTTACTACTATTTATTAAACCGTTCCATTAATATTATTACTAATGCATTTACAAAAAGTGGTCTGTTGTTTGTTTTATTTGACTGATTGGAGTACAACTATTTACAGATCAGGCTCCAAAGTACACATTTTAATATGAATAATGACAAATGATGAATGATGAATAATAATGAACATTTCTATTCTGGATTCATGCTTTTCTCAGTTAATTCACTGATTGTTTTGACAGAATATAGTTTCACAGCAACGAAATTTAGGTAGTTTTTTACGTGAAAATACTATAATTGTTATCAAAACACTTTTTCAATTTATGTCAGTCACTTTTCTTCTATACAGTCTATATATTATCTATAATAAAGTATTATGCACTATTTTATAAGCTCTTTATACATACGTCAAATTATTCATTTGTAAAGAAAGGAGTAACTAAGTTGTCAGGCAAACATGAAAATATTTTTCTCTCAAAGTGTGGTGGAAAATAAATAAAAAGTATAAAATTTCGGAGTTGAAACAGTTCAGTCTTCAGTAGAAGTACTTACTTATTCCACCACTGCATCCAACCTATTGATTTTCCAAAATCGTTGTGAAATTTTGACAGGAATCTGACCCGAATCTTATTAAGAGGTTAAGCACAACTTTAATAAGAGCAGGGATGTGCGATCCTGAGACTCTCACAGATGTTGGCGATTCAAAGCAGCTGTTTCAGAGCCTCTGGGGGTGACAGTCTCTCCTGGATGTCACAGACCCGATCGAGACACAGGTAGAGTCGCTGCCGTCAGAATATCCAAATTAATGGGGGCTGACTGTCAAATCACGACAATCCTCTTTTTCAGAACACAAAAAATCTACCTGCACTCTCTGCAGCAGGGCATTAGGGAAGTTTAAAGATGCACACAGAGACAGGAAATCTTTTCTCAAGATCCTCAGGGCACACAGAAGATCAGCCTTTGTGTTCACTGATCAATACGTCAGACAAATATGACAGAACAGTCTAAAATTACACCGTTTCAAAGTTCTCCCACTCTGACTTCAAAAACTTGGCTCTCCGCCCTCTCGCTCCCACAGGTCTCCCCTTGCATGTAATTTCTCCTGACAGTAATCCTCATGCAGGCGAGTCCAAAATAACATCTCGTGCGCATCATCCAACATAAATACATCTCGAGTACATCAGCTGCTGTGCTGCAAATCCAACTATGGCTCAATGAAAACAAACCACATGTGATGGCATGAGCTCTGCAGCTTCCCATCAACATTTAGAAAAGAATTATGTAAAGACATTTTACGTATTATTACTCGTAAGTATGCTATTATATGTGTTGTCATGTTTTGCTAGAAAGTACAAATAAAAGCTGCTAACATCTTGTGATGGTAAACATTTAAATTTGGTTATTTAGACACAAATACAGCCGAAAACTCCTTTTTTTTTTACTTGAAACACTGCAAACGCTTTAAAAATAAATGAAAACAATACACTAAATATAAAATATATCAAGTTCTCATGTTTAACTGAAATATAAATTCAGCGCTTCACCTTGACAGTTGGAGGTTAATCAGTTCAGACTCTCATATCTGAAGCGGATGCCCGTCACTGGACAGCACTCATTTAACCTAAAAACTGAATATGTTTGGTTTGACAGTATTTTGTACTCTTCAATATGAATATTTGACCAGAGTGTCTGGATTCTGCTTCATGTTGCAGTGTTTCAACAAGCTGGGAACAACCAAGCGGATACAGCAGCTGAACTGAGGTCAGTTTGTTGGTCCTGGTTAGTATTAATGGACTGCTGTTTACAACAAAGTGCTCTTATTGTGTTCTATGAGAAATCCCACATCACATGTCAGCTGCTGAACTGTTCATTTGGGCTACATGGACTGAAATTCAACAGTACATTGTAAAACAAACAAACAGACAAAAAAGGCTTCACATTTTTTTTTTAAATAGAGTAATATTCTGGAAGCCGGAGCATGAAAAAGTAAAATACTTTAAAATAACCATCACCTGGAGGGACTGATGAACCTGCAACAATAATCTAGCAGCTGGATTCTCTTCGGCATGAAATCAGCAGGAGGTTTGAATCTAAATCCCCTCCATCAGATTTCTGAGCAGAGGAAACGCGGTCAGAACAGGCATCAGAGATTTGAGAGATTTGGTCACGTTATATAATCATTTACGAGCCGAGTTACAGCAGCTTACAAAATGTTTCATCCTGTTGTGCGACAAATTTGCAAAATGATTCACCCGCACGTTGGATTTAAAAAGCAGATAAAACACCGGGGGAACTTTTTGAAGCAGAATCACTTGTTTTATATCAACATGGAGGTAGTGAGACTAAAGATGCGGAGAAACATTAAAATATATTTTGGGAAACAAGCATGAAGACAGGAAACAACAGGCTTTATGCAAACCCAGAGGAAAAAAGAGAAAAATTATCAGAGTGGTATCAATCTTTTAATCTAAGTGCAATATTTATCTCTTTAGCATCTTAATGCTCCAATATAATCACCAGATAGCTGCTTTAGCAGAGCTTCATTCAGTGAAAATAGGAGCCAAAAGTGGGAAGAAGTCGGAGAACTTAAAGGCAAAACAATGAACTAACAGATGATAAAATGCTCTGTGAAATAATATTATTAATTAATTAGGTGGTTCATTACTTTACAGGCAACTTATTTCATAATATAAGTAATTATTTAAGCTTCTTACAACATTTGCTTAAAGTAAAGGTTGGCAGCTAAGGTCTTATTTACGATATAGACAAGCAAAAAGCACAAAACCAAGAGAGAAGGCATTCCAATATGAAGTTTAAATGAATAATAATGCAAATAATAATAAAAAATTAACTTCAAGAAAATAAATCCATGCAAATTTAAAACAAAGTAACACTATAACACCCTCAGGATGAAAACAAGGCCAGCTTTAGTTTGTTCTGCAAGAGCACAGTGAGGAGAACTGGATTTTCCAACTCAGTAAAAGCAGCACCTGTGGCGTAATCCAATCATCTGTTCGATAACGGCCCACTTTAAAGACAACAATGGAGTAATGTGAGCGGGTAAAAAAAAATGTAAGAAGCTTATAAACAAATAAAATTTGGTGTTTGTCACATCTTACAGAGAGGTAGGGCCACCCAGCGTTAGCAAACAGCTCACAGAGATGATAAATCCTGGTTCAGGCTTGACTCGTGCAGTCCAGGAGCTTAAGAAGTGCTGCTGAAGTGAGTTAAATGTCACCATAATCCAATTCTGACAGAGAAATTACCTCAACAAGCATCTTTGTACACTGTAGACCAAACCATGAGATGTGAAGAGAAGATTTTTGTGCTAACTTGCTCACCAGTTTGATATCTGTTGCCATTTATAGTAAAGAGAACACAACTACCTTAAACAATGCAGTAGTAAAAATGATGTGCTCCATTTTAATTTATTGTTCTTCTGTTTTGTTTTAAAGCATTGGAATCAGAAAAGCTGGATGTTTCTTGTCTAATATTTGAGTTAAGAGTCAACTGAATCTCAAACAAACAGTTAAAATGAAGTTTAAATCTCCATATTTTTTTTTTGTCTTACTTTTTTTTCCATTGATGTCTCTTGTAATTGTGGAAACATTTTTTAAATCAACATAATATTTTATATAGTAATTATAATGCATGAAACATGTGTCCCACAACAGTCCTGTTAGCAAACCTTTTTAGCTGGTAGAAGAAGAAGAAAACAGTGTATCACATGAAACGCTGGAATTAACATCATCAAACAGTTTTTCCAAGAATGGGTAGAGCAAAGCTATGTCCTCCTTCTGTTTTTCATGTTTTTCATAACATTGTCAGCCTTGATTGAATGTCTCACTCTACCGTCATATTATCAGGAATGACTAATTCTTTAAGCTTTCTTTTGTCTTGACCATCAGTCAGTTTGTCCTCTTGGTCAGCAGTAACAGCAAGCTAAATATCTAGCTACTGCTGAGACAAAGCTAACATTAGCATGGATTAGCAACCCTGTTACGTGATTTGAGGAGGGTTAGCAAACAACACATAAAACATGGAATAAACCATTGATGTGTAGCTGAGTTAATCAAGCCTATGATAGTTTGTTACCTATTATTGATGAATATGTAGCAGAAAACTGTAAAAGAGAGAAGGTTTATTTTTCAAAAAAATTGAAGCCCAAATGTCCTCCAGTTCTAGAATGACCTTAAAGTGGTTGATGTTGATAATAGCACACTTCCGTGGTGATAGCATGGACAGCCTGCATGGTGGAATCTTTATTGATGTGAATTAGTGATGAACCGCCATCATCGGTCATTGCAATCATGCGATCGTCAACAGGCAGCTGATGTAGCGTTCATTTGTTGTCAAGGTTGCAGTGATGCCATGCCGCTATCTCCCAATGATGTATAAATCTTTAGTAAATCTGTGGATTAAGAAGCTTCATTACTGTCAAAATCTAATCAATTGGTCCTTTTGTCATTTCTGACCTTCCCTGAAAATTTCATCCAAATCCGTTTCCCCGTTTTTGTGTAATGTTGTGCACAGACAAACGTCACATAACTCCGCCATTCCTTGGTGGAGTAACAGCATGCTGTCAGTATTTTAGAGACCTCCCAAAATTACACAGATGGTGTTTCCAGCTGTGCTCATGTCTTTTAAAGAGGATCCAACCTCCTCTTATAGTTCACAAACTGACTGATTGCAGCAAACAATTTAGCAGCAGAAGTGCAGTATCTGAGCTACAGTATGAAATGCAATTTTTCTGTGAAAATGATAAATTGCGGGGCTTTAAAATTTTTTGCAGCATGTTTAACAAATTGCCACGAGAGCCTTCCGGCAGCTTCTTCCACCAAGCCTCTGCAGAGAAGATGAATAACGCCATGCAACTTACCGCAGCTGCCTCTGCAGTCGCAGATACTTATAGCTGTGAGTTGTGGACTGTAGCCCCCAGTTTACTGAAACCACGAGAGCCAGTCTGCAGTAGCTCCATGTGTAAGCTGGTTTCCAGTTGAAACACGGATGACTGACAGCTATCTGAACGGTGTATTTTCACTTCGCTGAAAATGTAAATTAGACATTTCAGAAATTATCTGTTTCACGTTTGATCACATTCCAGCCTCTCATTAAACGCAGCGGAATCATTAAATATCTCATCACGGATGGTTGTTTATTCCCCATTCAACCAGCCACTCCACTATTTTCAGATCATTTATCTGGCCGTCAGGTTCGTCTTCACTCAGGCAGAACTTTAGTTTAATGATTTCAAATCAAAGTAAAAAGCTCACTGTTGTTTCCTCTTTGCTTTTGGTTCATCCTGAGGCCACCATAGTCATGTCCACCTTTTTTTCGTTTTTTTTTTTTTTTTTTTTTTTTTTTTTTTTTTTTTTTTTTTTTTTTTTTTTTTTTTTTTGTTTTTTTTTTTTTTTTTTTTTTTTTTTTTTTTTTTTTTTTTTTATTGTTTATTTTTTTTTTTTTTTTTTTTTTTTTTTTTTTTTTTTTTTTTTTTTTTTTTTTTTTTTTTTTTTTTTTTTTTTTTTTTTTTTTTTTTGTTTTTTTTTTTTTTTTTTTTTTTTTTTTTTTTTTTTTTTTTTTTTTTTTTTTTTTTTTTTTTTTTTTTTTTTTTTTTTTTTTTTTTTTTTTTTTTTTTTTTTTTTTTTTTTTTTTTTTTTTTTTTTTTTTTTTTTTTTTTTTTTTTTTTTTTTTTTTTTTTTTTTTTTTTTTTTTTTTTTTTTTTTTTTTTTTTTTTTTTTTCCCACAATATTTTGATTTTGATTTTCACAGCAATGGAAACAATTTTTACAATTGTATAAAATAGAATACAAACTGTTCTGCTGCTTTTTTACATGTATATATACAACAACCCCCCCCCCCCAAAAAAAAAAAAAAATAGAAAATTGAAAGAAGATCATAACAGTCAAACACAAACAATCTGCTTCTCTCCTCTATAAATCTTAGTGCAAGTCCAGTTGCAAGCTATCTCTTATATGAGAATTACACACAATAAAAATATAGGTGTTGAAACTGCATGGTCAATCATTCATCTGTCTGAAGGGTCTGCTAAATCTTGGTCTTTGACATAGTTCACAAAGGGTCCCAATGTTCTCAAAAGACCTGCTGTTTGCCTTTCATGATGTAAGTTATTCTTTCTACTGGGAGATTTGAGAGCATCTGTTTCAACCACTGGCCAATACTTAGTCTATTCATTGATTTCCACATTAATGCAATACACTTCTTGGCAGTGAGCAAACTGAGGTCTATAAAAGCTCTTTCATGTTCTTTATACCTGGAATTTTTTGGATATAGTCCGAGGAGGAAAATTTTGGGTTGATTGGAATTTGCTTTGAAATATTTTTTCGATTGTCTTCGTCACCTCTTCCAAAATTGACTTATTTTTCTACATTGCCAGATACAGTGGAAAAAAGATCCCTTCGATCAGTGCATTTTGTGCAGTTGTCTGGAATTTTTTTGTTGTATTTGTTTAATTCAACTGGAGTGATGTAAATTCCTCATTAACCATTTGTAGTGAATTAATTTATAGCGTGAGTTTATGGATTTTGTGTGTGCTTCAGCACAAGCTTGACTCCAGTCCTCCTCAGAAATTTCCAGTCGCAAGTTTTCTGACAAGCCTTACGCTTATAATGTGAATTTTCAGATGATGAAGATGTTAACAAATTGTAAATTTCCGAGATGAGACCTTTCTCTGACTGTTTTTTAGCATAATTTTTTCTAATGAAGTTTGTTGGGGTTTTCTATCTTCATTGTTCTGACTAGTTCTAATAAAGTTTCTAATCTGGAGGTATTTGAAAAAGTGATTTTTGCTAAGGTTGTAAGTGGCAGTAAGCTCCTCAAAGGTCATCAAAATATCTGAGTCTGGTGGGTAAAGATTTTGAATTGTTTTAATACCCTTACAGCTCCATTGCTTGAATCCTGCGTCAGCTCTTCCAGGAAGAAAGAGCTGATTCCCCCATATGGGACTAAACTGAGTTAGTCTTTGTGTTTCTTTTAAATACTTTTTAACATCATACCAGACCTTTATCATATGTTTTAAAATGGGATTTTTGGTTTGTTTTCGTAATCTTTTTGCTGTATCTGAATGAAATATATAAGGGTAGAGGCAATTGCAGACCATAATTTTCCATTTCTATCCAATGAGGAGTAGTGTTAGTGGAAAAATAAAACATGATAGACCTCAGCTGTGCGGCCCAGTAATATAACATCATGTTTGGACATTTCAGGCCTCCGCGATCATACAGCAGATACAGTAAAGACAGTCGGAGTCTTGCCCTTCTATTATTCCATATAAATCCAATACATAATTTCTTCATTTTTGAAAATAGGTCCTGAGGCGGCGGCAGAGGAATATTTTGAAATAAATACAGTAATTTTGGAAGTACATTCATTTTTAAAATGTTTATTCTCCCAATCATAGAGGTTGGTAATGTCATCCATCTTCCCAGCGAGTCACTGATTTCTGTCATCAAGGGTTCATAATTAGCATCGACCACCTGATTCAATTTGGCAAAATCTGTACTCCCAAATATCTAAATTGCTCTACTACATTAAAATGGACAACTTCAGGGATTGGATTTGCTCTTTCATCTGAGTTTAAAAGCAGTATGGAAGATTTAGAGTTATTTACCTTATACCCAGAGACATCACCGAATGTTTTAATTAATTTCAACAAGGCTGGGATTGATTTCTTTAAACTTGACATAAATATTATGACATCATCCGCAAATAGACTTATTCTATGTTCTGTTGATCCGACAGGCAACCCAATGAGCTGCTGGTGTGAACGTACAGCTGCTGCAAAGGGCTCCATGGTTAATGTAAACAACAGCGGCGACAGTGGACAACCCTGACTGCAGCCTTTGCTTATTTTGATCAGTTTAGCAATGTTCCTGTTTGTTAAAATTTCTGCTGTAGGATTTTTACACAATATCCGTACCCATTTTATAAAGTTGTGACTGCAACCAAATCTCTCTAGGACATTAAATAGATAAGGCCACTCGACCCGATCAAAGGCCTTCTCAGCATCTACAGACAGGAGTGCCGTATCTTGTTTTCCTTTATTTGCATGGATAATATTTAGAACCCTTCTTACATTGTGAAAGCCCTGTCTTCCCATTACAAACCCATTTTGATCCCTGTCGATAATCAAAGGCAGAACTTTTTGCAGTCTTCTTGCAAGAATTTTACATATTATTTTAAGGTCAGAGTTTAGTAGGCTTATGGGTCTCAGGTTTTCACATTTATTTGTTGGTTTCCCTGGTTTTGGTAACAAAATAATTGTTGCCCTGTTCATTTCTGGTAGGAGGCTATCAGTCTGAAAAGCCTCCAAAAACATTTCCAAAAGTGGAGTTAGTAATTTTCCCTTGAATTTCTTATATAGATCAATTGGAATTCCGTCTGGCCCTGCTCTTTTCCCTGATTTCATAGCATCAATGGCATGTCCTATTTCTTCTTTGTTAAATTCAAGCTCTAACTCGTCTTTGAGTTCATTTGGGATGGTTGGTATAGATGTTTCATCGAGGAATTTATTTAGATTTTGTAAATTGATTACATTTTTTGAACCGTATAAGTTTTCAAAATACCTTCTAAAAGCGTTGTTAATTTCTAACGGATCTGTGATCGAATTATTTTCAGATATAATATTTGTGATCGATGTTTTAGTTTCTAACCGTTTTATTTGCCAAGCTAATAGTTTTCCAGCTTTATCACCATGTTCGTAAAAGGATTGTTTGAGTCTCAGGAGACTAGATGCTGCCTTGGACGCTGATATTTTATCATATTCGGCTCGTAATAAAAGTAACTCTTTATTATGTTGTGGGTTATTTTCCTTGTACACCTTATCCTGAAGAGTCTTTATTTTATGTTCTGTCATGTCCACTTTTAGTTTTATCTTTTCTGCCCCGCTTTTATCCACTGACCAGTTTGCTCTTTTAATCTTTTCTCTTTCTTTTGACTTTTCTTTTTTAGTCGCATCATTTTTTTTCTCTTCTGTATTCTCTATCCTGCTCATGTGTTGGTCTCAACATGAGAATCTGATGATCAGAAAATCTGAATTTTCTGTAATACTTCTAACTCTTTCCTTCAGCTTTTATGCCACTATTAGATGCTTTCAACATTTTACCCCATCTCTTAGCAATTGATTGTTAGTGACTGAGTTTGTATTTCTATTATATGTATTATATTATATGGGTCATTCCACAAATGGCAGACATTTGGGCTTCACAATTTCTGAAAAATAAACCTTCTCTTTTACAATTTCTGCTCCATATTCATCTATAATTTGAGTAAACTATCAAAGGCTTAACACATCAGTGGTACCAAATTTATTCTATGTTTTATTTATTGTTTGCTAACCCTACTCTCGTCACAGTAACAGGGTTGCTAATCCATGCTAATGTTAGCTTTTTCTCAGCAGTAGAAGCTAGATATTTAGCTAGCTGTTACTGCTGACCAAAAGGACAAACTGACTGACAGCAAAAAGTAAAGAAAAAGTAAAAAGAACTTGTCTTTTTATGATAATATGAGGTAGAATAAGACATTCAATCAAGGCTGGTAATGACATGAAAATATGAAAAATAGAAGAGAGGATATAGCTTTGCTCTACCCGTTCTTTAGAAAAACTGTCTGATGATGTTGATTCTAGAGTTTCGTGTGATTCAGTTTTCTTCTTCTGCCAGCTAAAAAGGTTCTGCTAACAGGTTCCATGCATAATAATTATTATTTTAAATATTATGTTGACTAAAAATGTTCCCACAATTACAAGAGACATCAGTGAAAAAATAATACAAAAAAGGAGATTTAAATTTCATTTTAACTGTTTTATTTGAGTTTCAGTTCGGTTATAAGGGGGTGGGACAAGAGAAAAAAAACTGCATTTTAGGAGAAAATCTAGACTTATTTGGTATTTGTAAAAGTATTTTCACACGTTATTTTCTCCTAGTTTTTCAGTTTTGGTCTCAGGACAAGAACACTTACACAATAACTGCATGTTTTAGTATTTTGTTCATGGAATATTTGAAATTTGATGGGCGAGACGTAAAGTGTCCTCCAATTCTGGAATTACCCTTATACTGTGGTTCATGTGGATGTAGCTGGTCCTGGATGAAGTTTTTTCTCAAATAGCATAGTGCAAAAACACAATCATCCCATCAAATTAACATTTTAATAGCTTTTTTCTAATTTTAAGATTTGCATTCAATTCTGCATCGCTCTTGTCTTTTCAAATGGACACTTTAATTTGCACCAAAATTGCTATTCAGAGAACAATAGATACTCTTGAAAAGACACAGGCGGTAAACACAGGCATAATAACACTGACATAATTAAGTCTTATTATAATCCTCGCTTTATAAAGAAAAGAAATTAACAAAACTGCTGGATATTCATTAGATTCTCTGCATGTGGGAGTTTAAAATTAGCAAGACACTAACAAGCTGCAAATTGTAAGCTTCCCTGTGAAAAACGTGAAGAGTTTGTTTAACTTGAACATGATGCTATGAGCAATGATTGTTTCAACGCCGCAAGCTTTTTAAATGAGCGGATGAGAGTGAGCTTTGAATTTTTACCTCTCAAACATAAATGCAGCCTCAGCTCTACATTAAAGCGGTGCTGAAAGAGTAAATTATGCAAGCCAAGGGGAGTTATTTTAAACTGGGAGGGAATTAAATCAAGGTGTTGGTAGGTACAGGCTGACAGAGCACCAGCTGAACACGGCCTCGGCTGAAACACTGCCATCCAGAGCCGCTCGGATAAATATAGATGAGAGGAAACAGAAGATGAAAGAAGCCAGATGAAGTGCCAACAGTGTCCGAATGGATTTAAAGCTCAGGCAGAAGTGGGAGGACTGGTTTAATAACCTGGATCTAACGTCAGAACTGCCTTGTCATTATTATTACTCGTACAGGAAGGTAATAGGAAACAGTTTTGACTGCAGAATGTACTTTGGATTTTATGACACGTTTGAACATATGAAAGGATGGAATAATGTATCCTAAGCGGGACTTTAGGGAAGCCTCGTCTGGCTCTCTGTCAGCGCCCACAGCATTAATGTGTCCTGTTCATGAAGTCTCATCCAAGAAATTAAAAGGAGGAATGAATCAAATGTCGTTTTGTCTCTTTCTCCTTCTGCTGCGCCGTCTGTCCCTCTCTCCGTCTTTCAGAGCAGATAAATACACCAAGAAAACCATCTCAGATTTCTATAAGCTGACGGAGAGAAAAGAGGAAAAGAGAAATGGACAAGAGGAGGAAGAGAGAAGAAAATGGAGGATTAAATGCACACCTTCAGCATCTGAAAAGAAATCTAATACTCCAACTCTCCTTGAGTATATTTAGTTTTTTATCTTTCAGGATGTTGGTGGTCACATGTTACAGAGCAGAAAAGATAATATCCACTCAGAATGGGTAAACAGATACTATTTTCTCATCTAAAATAAAGTAAACATAATAAAGAGGCAAACACGATGACGTGGAGTGTTATTTTCCACATCCTGTAAAACCTACTTGAATTCACCAACAGTAAGCAGCTCTGACAATTTTATGTCTTTCAGTGCAATGCTCCTGGAAAAAAAGGTTTTCTCCATCTGAACTCAGGGAACATTAGCTGTGATTTCTACAGCTGGATGTTGACCACACAGGCAAAGAGAAATCAGTCTCAAGATATATTTAGATCCTACAGTGACTATCAGGCTGTGCCATCTTAAAACTACTGAAAGGCAACAGCATTCTCTGACCCAATGTACCTGAAGATCTCATTCCTGGTGCAGGTGCAGGATGGCTTGATCCATCCTTAATTGGGCCCACAACAAAGAAGCATAAACACCGTGGTCCACATCCTATGAATACCCTTTTCTTTTCCTGAATCCAGACACCAAACACTGTCCTCCATAAAACGCTATTTTTACTCTTGAGTGTCATAGTTAATAACAACCAGCTAACATGTCAAACTAACTAGCCACAGATTGAATATTAAAGATGGATGTAGCTTCTTGGTTTGAAAAGTGATGTATTTAAAACATGCATTCTTTGTAACTACCAGCAGGGGGCGACTGCAAAAAAAAGTTCAGCTGTATAGAAGCCTACGAGGAAATTAGCCTATTCCTTACTTGATTTGTCACCTCAGTAAACATTCTCCTAAATAATTTATGGTCTCAATCATTAGTTCCAAATCTCCTTCTGCAGACAACATTGAAGTGCTTGTATTTGGCCTCAAAAATGAAAGGTCAAAGATCAGTGCTCACCTTGACTTCATGTCACTAAATGTTACAAATCAATGCAGAAAGTTCAGTGTAATTACTGACTCAGACCTGAATTTTAACAACCACATAAAAGCTGCTACTACACACGTGGACAAAATTGTTGGTACCCCTCAGTTAAAGAAGGAAAAACCCACAATTCTCACTGAAATCACTTGAAACTCACAAAAGTAACAATAAATAAAAATTTATTGAAAATTAAATAATCAAAAACAGCCATTACTTTTGAATTGTTGATTAACATAATTATTTAAAAAAACAAACTAATGAAACAGGCCTGGACAAAAATGATGGTACCTCTATAAAAGATTGAAAACTATTTGACCAGAGTGACATGATTAACTCAGGTGTGTCATTTAATTGACATCACAGGTGTTTCCAAACTCATAATCAGTCAGTCTGCCTATTTAAAGGGAGACAAGTAGTCACCCTGCTGTTTGGTGAAAAGGTGTGTACCACACTGAACATGGACAACAGAAAGCGAAGGAGAGAATTGTCCCAGGACATCCGAAAAAAAATTATAGACAAACATCTTAAAGGTAAA
This sequence comes from Acanthochromis polyacanthus, assembly GCF_021347895.1. NCBI lineage: Eukaryota > Metazoa > Chordata > Actinopteri > Pomacentridae > Acanthochromis > Acanthochromis polyacanthus. Next base: position 13,294,191 of record NC_067132.1, read on the forward strand.
GGCTATAAGACCATCTCTAAACAGCTTGAAGTTCCTGTGACAACAGTGGCTCATATTATTCAGAAGTTCAAGACCCACGGGACAGTAGCCAACCTCCCTGGACGTGGCCGCAAGAGGAAAATTGATGACAAATTGAAGAGACGGATCGTTGGAATTGTATCCAAAGAGCCCAGAGCAACCTCCAAAGAAATTAAAGGTGAACTCCAAGGCCAAGGTACATCAGTGTCAGATCGCACCATTCGTCGTTGTTTGAGCCAAAGTGGACTTCATGGGAGACGACCAAGGAGGACACCACTGCTGAAAAAAACTCATAAAAAAGCCAGACTGGAATTTGCAAAAATGCATGTTGACAAGCCACAAAGCTTCTGGGAGAATGTCCTTTGGACAGATGAGACCAAACTGGAGCTTTTTGGTAAGGCACATCAACTCTATGTTCATAGACTCAAAAACCAAGCATACGAAGAAAAGAACACTGTCCCTACGGTGAAACATGGAGGAGGCTCAGTAATGTTTTGGGGCTGCTTTGCTGCATCTGGCACAGGGTGTCTTGAAAGTGTGCAAGGTACGATGAAATCTGAAGACTATCAAGGCATTCTGGAGAGAAATGTGCTGCCTAGTGTCAGAAAGCTTGGTCTCAGTCGCAGGTCATGGGTCTTCCAACAGGACAACGATCCAAAACACACAGCCAAAAACACCCAAGAATGGCTGAGAGAAAAGCGTTGGACTATTCTAAAGTGGCCTTCTATGAGCCCAGATCTGAATCCCATTGAACATATGTGGAAGGAGCTGAAACATGCCATTTGGAGAAGACACCCATCAAACCTGAGACAACTGGAGCTGTTTGCTCATGAGGAGTGGGCCAAAATACCTGTTGACAGCTGCAGAACACTCATTGACAAATACAGAAATCGTTTAATTGCAGTGATTGCCTCAAAAGGTTGTGCAACAAAATATTAAGTTATGGGTACCATCATTTTTGTCCAGCCCTATTTCATTAGTTTGTTTTTTTAAATAATTATGTTAATCAACAATTCAAAAGTGATGGTTGATTTTGATTATTTAATTTTCAATAAATTTTTATTTATTGTTACTTTTGTGAGTTTCAAGTGATTTCAGTGAGAATTGTGGGTTTTTCCTTCTTTAACTGAGGGGTACCAACAATTTTGTCCACGTGTGTATTAATATAATCTGTCTATTACCATCTGAAGAACACTGCTAGAACCAAGGGTTTTCTGTGTAGAGAAGACACAGAGAAACTTGTTCAGCATTTATGTTTTTAGCAGACTAGATTATTTGCAGTTGATCCAGAACGTTGCTGGACCATATTATACCAGTCCTCTGATCACTAAACTGGCTTCCTGTTAGTCAAAGGATTGAGTTCAAAATCTGACTCCTGGTCTACAAAGCACTGAATGGTCTTGGGCCAAAATATATCCTGGACTTATCTTCATATATATTATAATTTATCATATTATAATATATATAGGAGCAATCACTTTCATCCTGTCTAAAATATAATCCACTAGCAATAGGATGGCTAACAGCAGCTAACAGCTGTGGCTCAGGTGGCAGAGCAGATTGTCCACTCAACCAGACATTAAAAAGGAATATTTCTTTGAATAGTAAAGTTTTTAGTCATATAAAGCTGCAACGATTGTTTGATTCCTCGGTTAGTTGTCATTTTTAAATTAATCACCCACTGTTTTAAAATTTGTTGTAGTTGTAGTAGTTGAATAGTTTTTCAAGAAGAAAAGTCTAAATTCTCTGCTTCTAGCTTCAGAGAGCTTTTCTAGTTTCATCTGAGGACATCATCTTGAGCTTTGGGAAGCACTGATCGACATTTTTCGACATTATCTGCCAAATTATGGACAAACCAACTATTTGATTAATCAAGAAAACCATGTACTGTGTTACATGTAAGAGCTCTACTACAGACTTTTTGGGAAACCTTTCAACACCTTACAGGCTCATACCTAATTCTTGCTGAGATGGCAAATATGTGCATTCCTGAAAATGTCAAACTCTTGTGTCAACTAACTAAACCACACTACTACAACAACTAAAGCCTTACCAAGAAACTTATTTGAAAACCATCGGCACATTATGCAGACTATCATTTAAAAGTTTAGGGTCACTCATACAGTTTCATGTTTTCCATGAAAACTTACACTTTATTCATGTGTTAACATAATTGCACAAGGGTTTTCCAATCATCAGTTAGCATTTCTAAGTGACCCCAAACTTATTTCCTGACACGAAGCTCTAAATGTTGTTTCAAAGCATTCTTTGGCCTATCAGGCGTAAAATTATGGTTGCAAACTTTAATTAGATTACCTAAAAGTAGCTACTTTTAAATCTGAATGGTCTACAAACACTGGAATTAGCGTAAAACCTTAACATCATATGATTTAATTACACAAGTCCCTGATAAAACAGGATATGACATCACAGTCTTCAGTAGCAGTTATGGCCTGAGAATTAAATGAGATCAGACAGTAAAGAAAAAAAGCAGAATAGTATGGGATGTATATTTCTAATATTTAAAGGGTAACACCAACACAACAGTGCGATGCATTTGATAAATAATCACAATGATTACACATGCGCATGGAAAACTGCAATAGTCTGTATAGAACCAGTTGAGAAACACCCTGTTTGTTGGCTGATCAGTCTGTAGTTTTCTTACATAAGCAGACACAGCTTGAGTCCATCAAGGTAACATGACGAGCAGGTATAAACAAACTCATAACAAGACCCGCACCACTTTTAGAGCAGCTCAGTTCTACGTGCTCGACAACCACAGCGAAGACCACTTCAGTGTTTCTGAGGACATGTGAGGTGAATCGAGCCAAATCTGCATGTCTGAAGCTTATTTTTATCTGTAAACACCGCTTAGCACTTGTGAATTAAACCCCTGCCTCCCTTTCTGCTTTTTGAAGACACTTTGAAGTACTTCTTGGCGTTTCAAGCCACACCGCCCCCTCCTGTGTTCACCAGCTGCAGAGGAACAACTGAAGCAAGCCGGATCGATGAGGACACCATCTTCTGAAGGAAAGCGTTTGTTGTGTTTGTGCTGCAGATGACATCTAAGCAGGCCAGGAGGAAGCGAAAAAGCTGACTGGGTGCCTTATTTGAAGAGAGGAGGTCAGGTGGGAGATTTGAGAGGCACTGACTCTATTGTTCAAATATTAAAACTGTCTGCTTTGGTAAGGCTTTTGCAATTTCTTTTCCACAGATTCAGGAGAATTTCCAGTTTCTCACACAATGACTGAGGTTATCAGGTGATCAAGCAGATATGGGGAGAAATGCTCGCTCTGAATGACTACTGTCAGAAATTCTTTAAATCACAGAAACCAGAGTCAAAGGAAATGCCAGAACAGAATACAAGATGCGTTTGTGGGCAAACAGAGAGCGGCGTAACACAACTTTACAGCTGCTTCAAGCAACATCTGCACCCATCAGTGTCATTGTTTAATCAGTCGTGAGGCCTCCGAATCGCTCTCACAATCAAATGAAACTCAATGAAGTAACAATCAGATCATTAGTAGCCTCAGACGCGCTGTTAGCACAAGTGTTTCCCAAATCGCTCCTGCCAAGAGGATGTTGCTCCTTATCTCCCCTCCTCCTCCTCCTCCTCCTCCTCCTCCTCCTCCTCCCCGGAGTAGTTAGTTTCTCTTCCACTCAGGATGATACCAGTGCTTTGGCAGTGATTTTCTATCAAGTTTCCAGCTAATTTTCCCCACAGACCGGCAGTTTTTTCTGCTCTCATCTCATTTCTTCATGATGCTGAAGCTAACGCACCAAATTGAACACGATGACATTCAATTATGGCTGAAAGAAGATATGCGACGCTCTTCTTCAGATTGAATTTGGGCAGATGTTCCACCCGAGGCACGACCGACAGCCCTGATTTCACAAGCGTCTCAGTTTGACCTTCCGGCAGTAATCTGTGACGAACAGACCGTCGCTCTTTCAGTCAGTCTCGTTATCAGCAGAGCTCTCTGGCAGGAAGATGGATGACCTTCCAGCAGAGGGCAGATGTAAGTGGCCAGCGCGGTGTTCTGATCTCACAAAAACAACAAGGAGAGGATGTTGTTGCGATAGAAACTCTGACTCGTCAGGGTCACGTGAGGTCACGCTGCAAAATTGCTTAATTATTTTCATTTTGTGAGAGCAGGTCCAGGGTTGCAGAAGAGAGGAGGGAAAAATGTTTTGAAAGGATTCCTATGACATCGTCTGGCCATGAGGAAAACCTGTAATTCTCTGTGCAGCAGCAAATAATGAAATCTGGTATCGACTCGAGCGCAGTCTGAGAACCTGGTCGATACAATGATAGGTTTGTACTGTATCTAAGGTCCCTTTACTAACTCATTTTAACGTATCTGGTATGAAAAACAAAAGTTTGAAGTACGAATATATGGACTGAAGCTGATTATTGAATTCTGGGCTACTGTTAGAATTATATCACTTATTTGTTCTACAGTAAAATTACTGCAAAGTTTCTCTCACTAAATGTACTTTCCTCTCACGGCTGAGAACTCATAGTAAAAGGAGTGTTTTTGTTTTCACACTTTCTCAGGTTGTGTTCCGTGTCCGTGGTCGCCTTCAAACTGAAAGTTGAACCTGTCTGGTTGGTCTATAGTCGGTAAAAATACATCAGTGGATCATCCAGAGCAACCCAGAAATTGTTGTTGGAAAACGCTAAGCACCACCAGCAAGAGTATCTTACAAAGATGGACTTTTTTTTTCTTTTAAAGAGGAATTAGTTCATTTTCACTGGTGATCTGAAAGCCAGTTATTCTATATAAGTCTGTAAATAAATATGACATTATATATACTCTTTTGATGCATATTGTTCTAAAAACATGAACTACTGCAGCTTTTAGTTATCAAAGAAAGTCATAAGATAAAAATAAAGTCATTCTGAGCTTTAGCTGTCGTACATTATCTAAAAATACTGCTGCATTGTGTTTGTATGTTTTTCCAGTAGTCTCACATCATAATGTGAAAAAGCTACATTGTTCCAGAGCACAAAGTGTATTTAGAAAGGTATTAAATTGTATTAAAGGCAGTAAACATGTGACATGCCTACTTTTATTCGCTGATTATTTGTTATTGGTCTGCTTCCAGGTCATGTGACTGCAAATTTCCTGTCATGTAACTAACATTAGTACACTCTGTTTTACACTTTGTTGTTGTTTTCAGTTATTATTTATTCAGATTGTTGTTCTCTGCTTTGTTTTCAGTCGTTTGCAGTAGTAGTTGTTTGTTCTGCAAAACTGTTTGGTTAAAAGCTGAGGTAAGTAGCTTTTTTTTGGTAGAAATAGGCATAAATCTGACAGAAATCCATGCTAACCTTTCATAATTGAACTGGTCTGAGAGGAAACTAGACTCCTGCACCTCCTCTTTGCTCCATTTTCAGGCTGTTAAAATCCAGCCCATGATGGACACTTCAGCTTATTACAGACTCGTTGCCCAGATCAGGGGAGACAGTTTAAAGACAGATAAAGCAGAATGTGGTGGCACACCGGGACGGCCGCTCAGGAGAACAGGCTTTGAATCATTGGTACCTGTTAGCTTGACTTTTGTGCATTTGAGGTGCTTGCTTGTTGTTGGCTTAGAGGGCTACAGGAGGAGGGCTGTGTAGGTATTACTCTGCCAAGGAACCGTCTGTCTGTGCGCAACATTACTCAAAACTGGAATAACAGATTTGGATGACATTTTTGTGTCATTTCATTGGATAAAAGGACACAAGGACCAAGTGATTAGATTTTGGCAGTGATGCAGCGTATACTCTGGATCCCCGGATTTGTTAAAGATTTCTGTATCACTAAGACAGCAGCACGGCGTCACTGTAACTATGGCAACAAGTGAACACTATGTCAACTACCTGCAGGGAATTTATATATAATGATCGTAGTTTGGGCTACCACAAATTATTGGTTGTGTTTTTGGGTGATGAGTCAGTAGACCCAACAAACATAAGCATCTTGCATTTTTACAGTCCTGTATTTATGAAAATACTGCATTTTGTACCATGGATTAACAGCTTTTTAACATTTTGGGGTGAGACTTGACAATTTTACTCAAAGAAAACTGTCTGCTTTTCTCCTGAGATTTCTGTCAACTTTATCTCATTCAGGCTTCAGATTTTCATCTAATTAAAAACTTATGCAATGATGATTTAGACTGTGCTACCATATGTGTGCATTATCTTGTTTGACAATCATTTGACAGTTAAGTTGGTCAAATCACATCAAAAATCAGTTTACAGATGAGTAGACATCATTTTAAAGCCAAATGTGTCAGAGTCTGAGATGGTTGTCGCAGAGAGAAGACATTTACATCTTGATTTCTCCTCAGCCAACCGTGACCGCCAGCTGCTGCTGTCAGAAGCCTCAGCCTTGATGAAAAAAGCTGAAGATGTTTATCTCACATCGAAAAACGTCCACAGACCTGCCAGACACACAGTGGGACTCTTTTTTAAATGTATTCGGGTTGCTCTGGAAGTCATTTCTCTCACAGACAAAATAAGTTATAGATGGGAAAACTGGAAGTGGAAACGATGCGATCTGCTCCTCTTCTCACTCAGCATTCATCAAAACAAGCCAGTGGGATTCACAGTGAGGCAGAGCTGCAGTGATTGACTGCTGAGCGATTATTATTCACCTGCCAGCTGACGAGCCAGGTGAGGCGAACAGAAACTAATTCAGGAACTCTGCGAGGGAACCTGAGCAAGAGAGATCCTGGAAGAAAAAGGTTTTCTCAAGCTGGAAAAAGTACAAAGAAGATGTATGGATGGTGAATGTGGTGCTGCAGGCAAAATGTTTCATTCTCATTGAAGTGCATGTTTCTACTGATTCACTTTGAACCTGAAAAGGATCAATTTAAACCACAGTGAAGAAGAGCGTCACATCTTCACTTCCAGCACAAGGCAAACCCAGGAGGAACTTTCTTTCCTTATGAAAAGACCCAACTGACCTACTTGTCCTGAAGTGATCGCTGCATGACTTTGGGAACTGTCTCCCCCACATTTTTTCATCATTTTTGTAACTTTCCAAAACCAACAGTGTCATAGTCACACTCTCTTCATGACACAATAGTCTAGCTGTACACTCCAAAAATTTACTCAAGGCACCTATTCTTCTTCTTTTCCTTTCGGCTTTTCCCTTCAGGGGTTGCCACAGCGAATCAATTGTCTCCATCTAACCCTGTCTGCTGCATCCTCTTCTCTCACACCAACTACCTTCATGTCCTACGAACACACCTTCCTCCCCTCCGTCTTCGACCAACAGTAGTCCATTTTCCACCGGCACCCTATAGGTCGACAGCACCGATGGCGGACCTCAACCGATCTGGTATGGAAGTCATACATTTGATTCGCATGATTGATTTGGCCAAAGCTCTGAATTCATAGTTAGTTGGTGTAAAATGAAATTCAAGTTGAGCCATCTTAATGAAATTGGCCTAAAAACTGCATTTTTCTTCACTTTGAGGGTAGGATTTCAACATTATTTACTTAACACTGGAGCAAATCTTTTTTTTTTTTTTTAAATATTTGTCAACTTCAAAACTTGTCTGTTCGCAACATAACACAAAACAGATTAACGGATTTGGATGAAATTTTCAAGGAAGGTCAGAAATGACAGAAGGACCACCTGATTAGATTTTAGCCGTGCTACGGCTTAAAGTCTGGATCCATGGATTTTTTTAAAAGATTTCAGCCGTCAGATATGATAAGACTGAACAGCCTTAGTGGAGTACTGTGCGCATCCTTCACGTTTTTTTATGGTTTTTTTTTACCAGTTGAACTCTTTTTTTGCTTGGACAAAGCCATATTTAATCTGTGGAGGAAAAAAATATATAGTTAATGAGATTTCCTTTGTGTCCAGACTTTAAGGACACCTTGTAGTTGGAACAACTTAATTTTCAAGAATAATCAACTGAAAAAGTACTTTTTTTTAGCTACCAATTATTAAAGCTGCTGTCCGGAGTTTGAATCGCAGTGTCTCCCAAAACACTGTTGGTCCCTCCGTCCCTCTGATTTCACCCCTTTATTTGTGCACGCGCGCAGTACATGAGAGAAGTGCCCAGAGTGCTGCAGCATCTTGCCTGTTTTGCTGTTTTCCCCTCTTCTACATTTAGTACATTTAGTAAATAATAAAGGAATTACGTTAGAATGCTGTATTGAGTCTAACTTGTCCTAATACCAAAATAACATGAATCTACTAGGACGAACGAGTAAAGTTTCAATATGTGATTACACTCGTGTATCCCTCTCGATGACGTTGTTTATCAAACTTAGTGCATTTACGCGTGTATATGTGTTACATTGTTTATTTATTTCAATCTAGAGTTCAGAATTGCATGACTGCTCTGACGAAGAGTATGTCCCAGACGCCCCAACATCTTCCTCCAGAGGTCGGGCATCTAAACGAAGCCGTCAGGCGGGCTATGGAGGCCGTGGTCGGGGAGCGACGCGAGCACCCCGAGCCAAAAAACGTCCTGCAGTCTCTTGGCCTGACAAGCCGTGGGATTGGTAACTTTTCTGGAAGTTGCTGAGCCCTGATGCTCTCTCCTCCACAAGCAAAACAAATGTGCGCGCGGTTGCGTAGTGCGTAGCTCGCCCACCTCTGCATGGGCTTGCTTGTTGTGCGCGTAACCGTTGATTGACAGCATGACAAAGCCGAAGCTCGAACTTGATTGGTCGGCAGCAATCGGCGCTTTTTGGAATAACATGGGGGTCTATGAGAGGAAGGCGGAGCTCAGGAATAAATTTTCATATCGCGTTATTCTAACTTTATATTATAGTATCGAACTAGACTAACACATTTAAGCTTTGTTAAAAAATTATACATAAATTGAAAACAAACGGAAACTCCGGACAGCAGCTTTAAGTAAATGATAAAAATACATTTGATTGTGGAGGAAAGGCTTATTCCTCTAAGTTAGACAAGGTTGTTGGTTGAATAAAATTACATAAGCAGTTGTCATAACTCAAAAAGACTGAAGCAAATTGTGCTTTTGTGAAGTTACTGCTTCACCAGAGTCCTGCTTCTCTCTCCAAATGTCTTTTTTCATTTGGTGCACATTAATTTATGGAGCTTTTCAGGTTCTGCACAATAAAGTGCAACACTGTAAACGTCTTCTCGGAAAGACTCCATACAAATGTGCGTCATTATCCGTATTTTACACAATACCGTGTTTGCCCTGTCTCCATGATATCCAGTCTTTACCCTATCTTAGAGTGACACAACACAAACCACTCAAATGCCTCTGCAGTCCAGCTCCTTCAGGCCTGAGTGGAAGCATCCAGGCTGTTTACATCATCGCGGAGTTTTCTGTGTGGGGGATCTGCGGGTCAAGGAGGTGGGAGAGGAAGACGAGATTGGAGAATGACACAGATGTGCAAGACAGAGGGGAACTCTGGGTACTTGGCAAACAAAAGCAGGAAGAGGGGGGAAGAGAGGAGGGGGACGACTGGATGGCCATGACGGAGACAGACAGAAATAAAATGCCAGCAGTGGAGAAGAGCGAATCCATGATGGGGGGCTTTCTGGAGAGAAATGCTCGTACTTTTTTTAACCTACTGCACTGTTTGTCTGTATGTAGGGTGACAGCAGCCTGTCGTGGGTGAATGCGAGGCACTGTGGAGGGCTTTTGGGATAACGGCTTTAAATAAATACAGTCCATTTTCCGTGTGGAGAGGAAAATTACAGCCGAGCTTCAGCGGAATAGGCCCCTGTGGAGAGAATCCATCTGTCTATGAACCATCATTTCTTGTTTGCAGGAGCTGCTGCACTGAGCACCTTGCAAACATTTCATCTGTGATGGAGCATCGAAGCACAATAGCTTCATTTAACATGGCTTTTTAGCATTAGGTTTAATAAAAATGAATATCCCGATGAGCATTAAGAGTTGTCACAGTGCGGGCTGTGGCTGATAGATAAGGAACGAGGAGGTGATTGCTACAGAATCAGCACAAGAATCCCCAATTATTCTGTCAGCAAAGATAATCAGCTGGAAGAGCAGCATCAGGCAGGCAGCAGGCTGTCATCAGTATTCCTCTGCAACCTCAGACGAGCATTTAACTCCAAAACATAAAAGCTCGAAATGGCCTAAAGCCACTTTCTGTCATCCCTCTTTGACAAACCGCAAAACAAATGTCACTGGAACAAAAAGCAAACACTGGTTGATTTGAACAACATCCTGGAACTAATTAATCACTTCATGCAGGCTTTTAGAGAAGCAGCAAATGCCACTAACAGGAGAAACGGCAGCCTGGTTACACACAACAAGCTGCAATTTTAGAGAGTTCACTGAAATAGGTCAATGTTTCTCCTCAGACAGCCAGACTTGGGCTCAGTGACAAACGCAGGATGCCCGACATCATGATGGGCTCTATAAGTGCAGTGCTACCAGATCATTTCATCTCAGTTTTCTGTCTCTTTCAGTCAACATGGCGTAAAATCACTGGACTTCTTCCTCAAACTTGTTGAAGCACAGCAGCAATAAACACTTCACCCCTCTGAGTGATGGAGCCCCCCACCCTCAGCAGGTCTGTGGTAAATATGTCAGCTTGCTGGAGCCATTAGTAGCAGCCCCTTGGCACAGAGAGCTACGACAGACTCACACTTAACTCCCCACATCAATCTGTGTAACGCACAACAAGCAGTGACACGGCGTTGAGGTACGTCGATGTCTAATCACACAAATTACAAACTCAATAATAAACAAGTGCAGAGCAGCATATAAGCCTTTTCTCTGGAAGAAAACAGATTGTATTCAAGGAACTGAGCTGAAGTGTTCCTGCCAGGAGTTTGACCAGCAGTGTCAAAGAGCTCAGCAGTGTCAAAGAGCTCAGCTGTGGCGGCGCCAACAAGCTGCTCATCTGCCACAGAGGCAGGAGGGAGACAAGAAGGGAAACAGATGGAGAGAGAGAAAAAGAAAGTTGGAAAAACCCAGAGTGACTCAGGCAAAAATTCAATTTGTGATGCTGAGAGAGTGAGGAGAGTGTTATAAAGGGCATTACGGAATCTGAGAATCTAATTCTCATGTTTGTGGGAGTCTAATACTACAGAGACTGTGTGAAAACGCTTTCAGTTTATTTGTTTGTCTATGCATTAATTAAAAACTAACTAAAAATAAATCTGACTCATGTATTTGACCTGCAATAATCAAGTGGTCTCCATTAATGAATAATTACTGTCGGACTGATGCAGATAACACATGAACCATAAACCTGACAGTGTTGGTATTAATTATTCATTATTTTACCCATTTAATGACATTAGCTTACTAATTACCCAGCACCAAAAATAAGTAGTTACATTACAGAGTTTTATTTTTGTTGTTCAAGGAGCCTTTAAACACCTCCAGAGCCTCGACATCTGCTCTTTGTCACATGTAGAAACAGAACAGCACAACGACAACAAGACTACATGAAGCCATTAAAATAACATCAACCGTCATCAGTGTGGCTGTCAAAGAATATTCTAATGTAATACATTAAAAAAAACAGTAAATATTAACCAAGTTTGGTGGGAAGCAGCACTAATGCAGCTGTCTGCTTGAAATGTAGGTCAAGCTGAAAGGAGGAAATAATTCAATATGATTCAACAACAACCATGATTTAATGATGGCAGAGAATTCACACCCCGACTCAGCTGCACAGAGACCGATGTGCATTAATTTACAAAACCCAGTTTGGAAAGTTTGGAGACAGTTTCTGTAACTTGGAGGCAAAGTTGTCTGTGAGCTATTTAGGTAAACCTACCATCCCAGTACTGGTAACCACGAGACCTAACCTGATTAATAATTGTGTAGTACTTGATAGTACTCCACAATATCAATCTGGGACCGCTCCATGTAAATCCGTTCGGAGGAAAGAGGCACGGATTGGACAATGCAACAGTATGTCCCGCCTCTGACAGGTTTGTTTTTAGCCAATTGCAGCAACCCTTTGAAGTTTCTTCACAACGAGCAGAGCCAATTGGTAGATTAAACTCTTACCAAAACCCGAAGATAAAAAAAGCACAAACATCTTTCCCATCCAGAAATGCGCAAAGCGCCTCTCGTTGTTCTTCCTTCAAAGAAGCGATAGGAGATTCAGCTAAAACTGACTTAAAAGCAGCATCTACACGATCGTTGTCCTCCGTTGCCATGTTTGTTTTGATCTACTGGCGCTTGGTGTTGTCATCACACCTGGATATCCAGCCCATTATCCCGCCTCACACACGAATACTGCTGCGTGATTGGCCGCGAACCAACTTGGTGCTGTACGAAAAATGAAGGCAGGAGCGGAGCAAGATGGTTTCTTGAGAGATTTGTGAACTCACAAATATCGCGAGAAATCAACTTGCTGGCAAGGTTACACGAGACCACATCTCTAAATATGCACCCAGCTGAGTATTAGTTATGTCTCTGGTAAGGAAATAAAGTGCAAAAATAGTTATTCAAATGATTCAGACCTTACATGTGTTTTCAGAGTGGAGTAATTATGTCAATTGGCAAACTATTAATGAATAGATTTGCAAAAAAAAAAAAAATCCTGGTTAGTGTATCAGCTCAGAACTAACTGTAGCAACAAGAAAAACAACAGATGTTTCTACCAAATCATGCACTTCTTACATCAGTTCAGTCACTCCATCTCAAGGACCTCTAGCAGCTGCAGAGGAACCCTCGTTGATGAATTATTGCCCAATTTGCCCAAAGGGATTTATGCCGGTGGAAAGATAAAACAGAAAGATGCGCATTACCTCACAGAAAATAAAAAGCCACAAATAGCAGAATCACCCTGAAATCATTAAATGTGATTTTTGGCCAATTTTGCTCATTAACAACTCACTGAACACAAGTTGCAGGTTTTTGCAGCAAACAACCAAAAAACATAAAAACTCTCTCCATTATTGCTCCAGGCCCTGCTCGCTAACAAGGCAACAAACCGGGCAAACTGCCACAATGAGTCCAATTAGAAAAAGAAACACAGACTAATTACTGAAATTTAAATTGCAATCCTTTACAGCAACAAATAAAATACACCGTGCAGGATTACCGGTATGGGCAGCAGAAGTAAACATTAGAAATCTCCTCCTAACTACAAGAGAAACTTCAAAATCCTCCTCACAATATCTTAAATAATATGCTAGTTATTATTATAACACTGTTGGATTGATTTTCAATTTATTCTGATGCAGTGCATGCATAAACTGTAATATGTTTAAAGATTACTCCACCAGTTCAGCATTGATGCAACAGAAGCAGGCATATCATCTATTTAATTCCACACACTCTTCTTCCCGAAACTTGACATCTACGTTACCCATAATGCAACTCAGCCCCCCACAATTCTGTTGTAGACTTGTCTGCAGAGGTCTCACTTCTTTTTAACTCCAGAGCCTTTTTCCATTTTCAGACCAGCGGCCTCATGTGGCATCACCTTGAGGTGTTTCATTAGACTTTTTTTCACACGTGAAGGCCCTGAAAACCAACACCTGAAACAGATTTTGATGTGTAAAATTGGTTGCATTCCCTTTTAATGGAATTCTCCTGTAGCCACCAAATTGCACAGCAGAAGAGGGGTTAGCAAAAGCCAGAGCTCTAGACAACAGAGGTTTACACGCTGATTATCAAATACAAGATGAAGTTCGACAACGTGACAGGAATGAAAATATTAATGATTAACATTTTGTAATCGTACAACATTAAAATGACACACAAAATGATTACGGTTAGGATTAAGGTCAACAGGAGGGCGACATGCAAACAGCAAAAACAATTTAAAAACCACTAATAACACAGAAAAGCATCTTGGTCTGTTAGTCACACTCTATTTTGCAATACCAGACCGAGTTCAACGACTGAATATTATCTCCCTCTACCCTCCCCCTTGGACACGAAGAAAACATATCTAACCGGCCCCCTCTTTCTGTTGACTTTTCTTAATGATTACCCTTTTCTGAAGCACTACTGCTCACTAAATGTCAACATAATGCTTTATATTTCAACTCTCTACTGTAACGCCATCAGTATCTTAAGCCTTGTAATCTCTGTGAATGATCCCTGTCATGTATGATGATGCCTTGCAGCTGCTGCAGATTAACAGCCAACTATCTCCAAGATGCAGAAATGTAAATAAAAGACCTTCAGCTGCAACACTTCAGCATGTCACGATCTGCTTCTGAATGTAAACACCGTGTTAACCAAGTGTTAGCACAACCCGAGAAAGCTGCATAAGTATTAGAGATGGGATTTATGGCTCCCTGAAGGAAGCCAGATCTTGAGGAGCCGTTCAAAAGACTGGCTGGTTGTTATATTCATCAGCTGACATGTGAAGAAAGCGTGGGCAATTTGCACATACGAACTGCTCGTAAATGAGAACCGGTTCCCATCGTTCACTTAAAGGAGCCGTTCAAACGACTGACTCGTTCGTGAACGTCACACCTCTAACTAGTATTTTACTCAGCTCCAGATCATTGCATGCAGTGATTTCTATTGTAACTAATTTCAGTTCTAATTACTTCTTGGTAAAAACCTTTTGTCCCCATCATTAAGAGCAGTCCCCTCCAGTCATCACCACTAACTAATTTCTGTCATTAATTCCATCCTACTCTCAGACTAAGTGTTGAGTGACACTTTCCAGTCATTTCTCATTTTAGCAGTGCTCATTAGCACCTATTCTGTAATTGGAATTCTGATTGAAAACCATCCCCCTGTCAGATCTCCAGATATTAAGAGACAACTAACCCCTGTCCTGCTCCAGCTCTGCCCTCTTGCTGCTCCTTTGAGAAGCCTGCAGCAGTGAATGACGACTCCCGAAAATGATATCAGATAATGAGCAGCTGCTCCTCCACATTATTTGAGCTGCAAGACAAATAGTGTGCATTTGCACCCAGCAGCACATTTAAGATTAAATTAACTTGCGTGTATTGAAACCAGACGCTGTACAGATAGAAAAAGTGATGGAAGATTTTGTTTTGGAATATTTTTAGCATCTATAAATGGAGTGGTTGTTTTCTTGAGCAGTTAATTCATCATTTCATCCAAAAACTAACAATTCTGAGTCAAAGTTGACTTTAAAGTTGATTTTAAATAACTTCTGCCTGACCAGCAGTCCAGAAAACAATGATAAACTGTTTGGTTTTTTTTTATTACAAAGCACAAAAACGGTATTTTTCATTTCATTCTCTGTTGCTCAACCAATCAGTTCGACGAGTAATTATTACTGGTTTCTTGCATTAACACAGTTTTAATCAGCCCCATGTTTGCGTCATTATTTCACTCTGTTGTTCTTGCTTCCACACGTACCGTTAGCTGAGACAAAATCTAATCCATACTGTGAACACACATGTAGCGTCTAGCACCTCTCGTTACTGAAACTTTAATCAGGAGTGATCATATATAGTCCTGAAACACCTCCAGAGTCTGCTGACCATATGGTGCTCTGTCAGAAACACACTCAGCAGGACCTCAGCATCAGACTTTGATATGAGCAGGATGAGCACAGAGAAAAGGTTCAAGCCCCTCGTGCTGCATGAATCTTTAACAGTGATCTGAAAGATTAATAATGCTCTTAACACATTTTCACTGGTGTTGGACTAGGGCTGAAGCTAAACTAATGGTCAATGAACCATCAACACATCCACATAGAACATGTCTGTACGTTTTCTTGGTCCAAGCATGTTGGCAGCGGTCTTCACTCTAAACCTTTTGGGTATAATGACACAGATATGGACATCTGTTTGGCAGAATTAAGCATAATCTGCAGCTGGACATCGAGCTGTTTTATTCATGTGTAGTGAACATAGACAATGTATAGAAACCGTCCGAAATCGTCTTTAATTAAAAGCACTGATGGGAGCACAAGTTCTCCTAAATTCTCACGTCTCTGCAGCTTTTTAAAACAACAGATCTTATTATATTGTAGATTTTCACCACAGTCTGCAAATCTCATAAAAGCAACTAAACTAGCCATGTGTTAGTGTCAGTCCATTACATTTTGCTGAACACATGAATCTCATTAATATAAACTTTCTTTGTGAAGGCGAATAATAAGATAAACAAATATCTCGAAAACAGCTGTGAAAAGCATGAATCGTAAAATGTCATTTTTCAGAAAACCCAACATGTTTCTTTTAATAATCTCATTTAGGTTTGGGAGGGGGAGGAATTCTGCAACCAATAAAGCCAAATCAAATGTATTGTCATTCCAATCCAGATTCAATTCAATTTTATTTATATAGAGTGGAATTAC
The DNA here is from genome assembly GCF_021347895.1 of Acanthochromis polyacanthus. Classification (NCBI taxonomy): domain Eukaryota; kingdom Metazoa; phylum Chordata; class Actinopteri; family Pomacentridae; genus Acanthochromis; species Acanthochromis polyacanthus. The sequence continues at coordinate 13,310,443 of NC_067132.1, forward strand.
TCCATTGGTCATCTCATAAAAAGGTGAAGATCTTACAATATTAATATGCAGAGAAAAACCCAATGAATCCAACAATTCCCTTTGGGCAAACGCTTGGCCATGTAGCTTTACAGTGAGAACAAAATGTTGTTCTCAAAAGACAATAAAATATTAGAACAACATGTGTACTATGAATACTCGACTGCTCACTTTACACTGTTGGAAAACAAACAGAAATTGTTACATTTAGAGATCTTTATTGCAATATGAAAAAAGTCCAAAATCTTCACCAGATGACTTCAGTAACTTTATTTGGAAAGAATGAATAACTCTAGAAAGACTGGGGTAACTTTGTGGATCTGCATCTGCATAGAAACACGTTTTTAGAGTAAGAACCATGTGGATTCTTTCTCATAATGTAACATGTAACGCTGGCTCAGGCATCCAGAATAAGGTGTTTTTTTGCTCTGAATGGCATCAGATCCAGCTTTGTACTCCAGCCGTGCTCATTTAAATGGTCAAATAAATTAGTCATGTTGCTTTGCTTATTTCTTGCTGAAGTACAAATCTACATTAAAATAAATCAAAAAACTGCAGACTTCGTCACCCTAATTGGTAAACCTGAGGGGGTCAGTTGGAGTCCACCTGACTGACTTCTACTTCAACTATGCCCCTCGTTCTGCTTCTGTAGGCCTAGGCTGCTGGGGACCTCTCTCAATACACTGAGCCCTTCTCTAATTACCTTTGTATTTACTATGTATACCATTATCACATGGCACTCACTTTGTGTCCCCCTGTGTTTTTTCTCCGAGTGTCCCTGGTCCCAGAGCTGGATGCTTCTGATCTGTGGTTGCTGTCCCACCAACTGGACTAGTCTCCATCGTGTCCCCTGTAGGATGCTGCTGCTGACCTTCCTCCAGCCCACTGCTTCCAGCTGCCCATTCCCACCAGTCTACTCTGCATCACCCTTACTATACTTGATATGCTCATCTACATACTGTTTGCATCTCACTACCAGTTATATATACAGTATATTTAATGCCAGAGCCGTACACCGTAACAGTAAACTTATGAATAAGCTTCAGTGTTGGCTTGTTCTGTATACCTCCAGTCACTCTGTATCCATTGTGCATCACTTTGTTTGTATCATCTATGCTTCTCTTATCAATGTGTGTTATGTGTTTCCTTGTCCTCCACCCCCTTGACCTCTTCTGACAACCCAGTTGGCCAGCGACAGATGGGTCCCCCCCCCCGTTCTGCTCAAGGTTTCTTCCTGTTCAAAGGGTGTTTTTGTTGCCACTGTGGGTTCAGATTATTTGGGGTCTGTAAAGCATCTTGAGACAATTTGAATTGTAATTGGCACTAAATAAATAAAACTGAATTAATTCAGTGCATCTTTTACATGTAAAATCTAAATACTATTCGCAACATCTGCTTATAGATATACAGTGCACTTTACCTGCATTCCCTCAACGTCTCACATTAAGGCGATGGTGGATGCTAGCTATGCAGTATTGCACAGAGAAGCCTCTAAAATCCACTGATTTTCTGCTGCAGCAGCTCAGACAGCTGTGAGGACAAAAATATGTTTGGAAGACAACGGAATGTTGTCAAATTTACCCAGATTGAAACCAAGATTGTATTGATGTGGGTTGTTTTGAAGGAGCTGTGTACATGTCATACTTTTATGTCAACAAACTCCATGTCCCCTACATCAAGTAAATTATGTTCTATCAGAGAGACTTCATCATGGAAAATGAGGACTGTGCAATTTTCTTTGTGTATCAAGAAACCAGAAAAGATGTCAAAATATATCAGGAGTGATAAGTGATTTATCCAGGGGAAGCAGCAGTACAGGATTGGTTGAGGTGTTGCATATATTTACATTCATGTATGTGAGACTAAATCAAATAAACTCAATACCGTTGTTGGATTTGGTCTTTTTATAGAATATGTTGGCACTGATCAAACCAAAATATACAACAAACAACAAATGACTTGAAAACCGATCCTGACAGAATTTCAACCCTGGAACATCCAGGTGATAAACACCACCCTCTATAACAGCATCCATGTGGTCGACCACACGCACTGAAAACATCTCCACACACTGACATCTCACTGCAGTTCTATGAACAGCATTTTATAAGAGAAGCAAAAAAACGCTTTTTTCACAACGATATGTTTTTTTCTGAGGGCAATGGAACAGAAGAACCCCAAGGCATTTTCCCTGGCTGTGAGAGTGCATGAATAGCTGTTTATTGGGGCAAGCAGATGCTTCACAGTCAGTGGGAATCACTCGTTTTCTGCCGTGCAGATGGGGACCTTCTACTCGGCTGGATCCACCACTGGCCTTACATTAAAACCAACAAATCAGAGTGACTCATTGTGTTGTGTTCTGGTTTCCTTTGAACAGACAGCATCTGGCCTCCTACTTTCTTCTTTCCAATGGGGAACATTTGATGGGAAAGTCTTTTAGTCTAGACAAGAGCTCTCAGAGGAAACCCCCGCTGTGTGCCGTTACATTGTGAGAATACAACCTCTCACTGAAGCACCTGCAGTGAAACATTGTCATCCATTTATTCTGAAAACACGCATGGATTCTTTTTTTTTCCAAGCTCCTGAGCACGAAACAGAAAATGACCATCTAAGTTGGCTTTTTGCTTGGCTGTGCAGCGCTGAGGCCACAGCTGCTCCATGGCCCACATCCAGCAGAGTCCAAGCTGAAGGTCTTTGCAGGACACAGACCACATCCTCTTGTCTATAACGAGCTTAGCTCTTCAAAACAGAAAAAATGACTTCATAAAGAGTGCTGGATCCATGCTTTCATCGTTTATCTACCTCAGGTTTACCCCTCCGGAGGCTCCGTGTAAACAGCACCCACAGATAAGAGACCCCGTTTGAACTCCTTCTGAACCACAAACCTTGAAATTGAAAGGCTGTATCAGCTGGCTCATGTGTCCACATGGGAGGAAGCCGGGTATTTTCAGTCAGAGCCAACACCAAATATCAGCTCAACAACTGCCCCTTAAAGTACATCCTGGGTAGAGTCACTGCAATATCACAAGTCTTCTTCATCACTGACTCACACGGCTTTCAGCTATCTCCTGCTGATACTGCTACAGTTACAGGACATTATAGGGCTCAGATGCCAGGTTATTAAGATTCATGCTTTGATTTGACTCCATCAGCACCACTGGGCGCTGCAGACCAAAACCTATCAGGTGCATCAATCAAAGCATCTGAATCACAGCAGCAGTTAACCTGATCTCTGTGTCTGAGCAGAGGATTCGTCAGTCACAACCTCACACCACAGGAAGCATTATTTCATACATGATTACATCCTTGCACAACCAGCTAATGAGCCAGATCCAGAAATTCCCATTGGCCACGATATAGGTCAGGTCTGTCCACTGGGGCATGATGCCATGACACAATACTCTATAATAACCATTCAGAGCAGAGCTGCTGCTGATACTTCTTGGAGAACCTCACTGTGTGCAACCTGACACACTCATACTGAAGCATGGCATGCATTTGTGGATGTGAATGTGCAGAATTACTGGAGTGATTCACTCCTGTATGAGATCAATAAGGAAAAATGGGCAAAGCAGCTCCAGTTTCAAGAGAAATGTGTGTGATGCTGTGGCTTTAGAGCTTTCATGTGCTCTTCCATTAATACAAACACATTTAAAAAGTCAATCTTACTCACCCAAAAGCCCAACAACAAAAAGTTTCAGCACTGCGAACTCATTTGTATCCATCACGTCGCGAGAATCCAGTCGGACTTAATGAATGAAAGCTCAGCTGTGGCTCCAACGCGGTGCCAAAGGACATTTGAAGCGAACCATTATTAAAATTATCCCAAACGTGCGAGTTCCTTCATTGCTGTCAAAGCGGCTTGAGGGGAGTTTGGAGGGGAGAAGCCAGAAGGAAAGAAAAAGAAGAAGAAGAAGACCACACACACACACACATACACACACACACACACTCAAAAAGAGAAAACCGGGATCCCAGAGCGCGGGTCCTGACTGTCCCCGTGATGAGCGCGTCCGCGTCTCTGCGCGTCAGGAGTCAGAGCGCAGCACTCGTCCTGCATCCTCCGGAGGGGGGAGGAGAGAGGGGGAGAGAGGGAGGATGGAAGGGTTTCCTCCGAGTTTTCACACTGGATCATGCACTTTTCACTGAATTAAACATTACATTTAAATGTGAGATTATGGTAGATCTGGAAGAGATCAAGTAGGAATCCAGAAAGAAGAGATAATGAAATCATTTGTTTTTTTCTTTACACTTTTATTATTTTATAACATACATGTAAACACTTGCATAGCTACACAATTCAGTTACTTAAAATCACATTTGACTCTATAATTACTTCATATCATGCTACAATAACAGATATTGCACCTTATAATAATAATAATAAAAAAAAACGTTTGGTGATCTGTAAGTGGAGACTGTAGCACTGAGCTGCTCCGAGTGACCCAAAAGATTTTTTCCCATGCAACAACACTGACCTCATGTGGTTTGTTCTCACATTACATCTCCATCAGTGTGTGGATTCAGCACAAAACACTACTAAAGCCTTCCGTGTTACTTTGAGCTTATGCAACAGCTGGAGCTGGAGCTGTGTTTGAATTCGTGTCAAACTGAATGTTAACAGATGGCAATCACTTTTAGGCAGATATTTTTTGTGTGTGTTTTTTTAGCCCAAGTCTTTTTGTATTTTATTTTTGCGGGACTTAATAGTGAAAATAATAATAATTTTGTCTACCCTGCAAAGTGGTTATTGTGCCTTGTTCTGCTTTTATTTTGAAGACGGACATAATATTGGCTGTGCTCTGTAGCCTAGTAAACTGTTCGCATCCTCCATTACTTCTACTCTCCCTCTGCTGCAGTCTTACCAGTCACACCATGTCAGTATACTGGCACAGCACCCAGCTCCACAGAGAGAACTGAAAACTCTTCAGGGCAAATGCAGGTGAGAACATCTTTCACTTTGCCTTCCACAGAATCCTGCAGAGATACTTCCTGGGCCAGAAGAGCGCCGTGTCTTCCACGTTATGACCAAGAATTGACCTGCCAAGTCCACGCAGAGCTCTTCCAGAGAATCTTCCACCTCTGTAGCTGCAGGAAATTCTGCAGCCAATTCACAGAGAAGGAGGCAGAGAACTGGATGCAAGTGAGATCTTTAAGGATCAAACAGCTTTCTACCAAAGCAGTCAGCATTTTAGAGGAGATCACCTGAAGATCATCAACAACAACAAACATTAGAAACTCAAACTTGCAAAATACTTCCAGTCTTGATCTCATTCTGTCTACTAATTAACCCTGTTGCAGCCTATTTTGCACATTTTTCATTTGGTTTTAGCAGCTGATTGTTTAACCCTGTAATAGATAGATAGATAGATAGATAGATAGATAGATAGATAGATAGATAGATAGATAGATAGATAGATAGATAGATAGATAGATAGATAGAAACCAAATACAGAAAAAACAGCAAAAAAAATTGGCGTTGTATTTCTGCAACAGTGGGTTTTACAGGTTTAAGGCAGCACCAAGCTCTGTTAAAACAGCTCAGTGTTTTGCTAAAATAATCAATAAAATGTCCACAAACCCCAAACAGTGGTAAGCTCCATCATTTCTGTCTTACATCCAACTACTGCTGCAAACACTTCAGCACCCACTACTGATACTTCAAAGAGGTCTCTGAATATCTTTATCAATATGTTCAAACTTATCTCACATCTCACCACCAGGCTGTGATCCCTCAGAGACACATCATCCAGTCCTCCAGACGTTTCATCCGATGTCATCCTCACAGCTGGCTGAAATAGCCTCTAAATTGTCTTTGATGTGCTGTCTGTTAGGAATTTTCCTGTCTCGTCTCTTAAAAGATATAACTAATAGATGCCTAACAAATGGAGTCCCTCCCTTCAGCTTCAAACAGACAATTATTCAGCCACCACCGAAAAAATCCAGCCCAGACCCCAATTACCCAAACATAACTACAGACTTCTCTCTAAGCTTCTGTTTATGTCCATAGGTTTGATAAAAATTGTTTTCAGTCAGGTATTAGTGCGTTTGAATACCCTCAAGGTCCAAGACAAAGTTCCAGTCTGCTCTGTTGAAGGTCCATAACAACCTCCTTTTGCCCACTGACTCCAGTTCTGATGCCATTTTAGTTCTGCTCAGTCTCATTAAAGCATTTGATACTGCTGATTACAAAAGTCTATGGAAATACGTGGAGTACAAAGTTGGTTAACTCAGTACAGTGTTAAAATCATTTACCTTCCTCAATGTTAGAACTGTCTGTCAGAGAAGTCAGCTGTTTCTTAAATGCGACGTCCAACAAGGTTCTGTTTTAGGGCCCTTTTGACTTTCTGTCTACATGCATTACAAAACTAAACTATCTAATATCACTATTATGCTAACGACATGCTGTTTTACCTTCCAGTTATACCAGACCATGTTTGTTCACAGATGAGTCTCCTTAGCTGACTTGATCACATCAAAACTCAATGAATGCAAAATTGAATTAGTTCTGCTGGACCATCCATCCATCCATTATCTACACACCGCTTAATCCCCATTAGTGCCTCGCTGGAGTTGCAAGGTGAAGGCAGGGGACACTCTGGACAGGTCGCCAGTCTATCACAGGGATGCACACAGAGACAAACAATCACACTCACATTCACACCTACGGACAATTTGGAGTTAGCAATTAACCTGAACATGTTTTTGTAATGTGGGAGGAAGTCGTAGTACCAGGAGAAAACCCACGCATGCACAGGAAGAACATGCAAACTCCAAGCAGAAAGATCCCAGGCCCAGGCGGGGACGCTAATTGGGGATCTTCTAGCTGCAAGGCGACAGCTAACCACCGAGCTACTGTGCAGCCCTGGACCACCCAGCTCTGTTCACCATAATAAACAGGTCAGCAGCAGATAACCGAAGCCGATATCTTACAAAGGCCTGTAAACAGTTATCTATAGGTTTATTATCTTGTGGCTGGATTACTGTAGCTCCCTGTTTACGTGGCTGACAGAGTCCAGCCTTACCTGACTACAGTTAGTTCATTCAGAGGCCTGCAGCTGCCAAACTGTTCCAATGAAAAGACAGCACATCACCCAGTCCTGGCTCATTTGCATTGGTTTCCAGTGAAATACGGGATCTAGTTTTTGTTTTTGAAGCCTTGAACGCTTTAGCTCCACAATGCAAACTAATAGTTAACACCACTTTCTGTTCCTGGGTCACTTCGATCACTGTTACAAATACACCTCTCAGTCCCCTGCTTCAAATCCAAAGATGACAGAGCATTTTCAGTTACTGCATCCATCATCAGGAACAGTCTCCTGTTCCAACACTATTATTATTTCAACAATATGCTCTACCTTTGCTATCTTGTGGATCACTTATATGTCATTACTACATGGTATTAGCTTTGTCTCTTCGGATGTTTGTGTTCTGAGCCTGTGTTTGCTCTCTGTGCCTTCAGAGCTGCATGTCTCTAATCTCATGTCTCACCAACCTGCCTAGTTTTTATTGTTCTCTGGCCTGTTGTCTGTCTGTTTGTCTCTGCTTTTCTTTTCTCTCTCCACTCCTTCTTCACCCCAACAGGTCGAGACACATGGCTGCCCTCCCTGAGCCTGGTTCTGCTGGAAGTCTCAAGTTTATTTTTTTCGACAGGTGCGTTTACTCAGAGGAAATTATTTGTTTCTTTGAGTTTCTTTCTATAATATTCCAGGGTCTTAATCCCAATTTTTTCAAATAAGCCAGCCAGACACATTCGTATGATTTAAATATTGTAGACTCTTAACCTTAACATGCACTAATCTTGAACGTTACCTTTATTTCTCTGTTGGAAAGCGCCTTGACTCATCATCTGCTGATTTAAAAGAGCCTAACTGATAATACTGACTTGACTTGACTCGATCGTTACACTAAAACTGGCGCCCTGATTCCTTTATTCGTGCCGGCAGAATTGAACACAATGTGTCAGAACAGGAGGAGGGACGGTGCTGTTCTCCCTGCAGACACTGAGCCAAAGCTGTCAAGAGTCTCTGCCAAGTGGTGGAGGGTGTGGAAGAGACAGAAAAAAAAAGTTTTGTTTTGTGAAAGCAAAATAATTAAATAGCTGTCATGTGGTTTATAATTCAAAGGAACAAAAAAAAACCCAGCACAGTTATGAAATTATGCACCATTTCTTAAAAATAAAGTCTGTGCAGAAGCCTATTCACAAAATTGGATTAAAAACATTAACCAAAGCATGTTACCTTCCATCAGAAACATGTTTATTTATCACAAACTACATGCACTGGTTAATAATGTAATCAGCTGCTAAATTCGACGCATTGAACGCCTGATATAATTATTTATTTTTCGATTATGTTGGAGTGTGACTGGAGATGCATCTGTGCTCTGAATCTGTATATGTGCATGTGAAAACGTTTGGATGCTAAGTTTTGCTAAGATCAAATTGCAAAAACATTTCTGGCCATAATTTAGACTATTTAAAAAAAACACTTCTTTAGTAAAAAGTTAAAGATTTCATAAAAATCATGAGCCAACAAATGCATCTCATTGGTGCATCCAGAATGTCCTCCGAGGCCTGCTTTTACAGTTTATGGAATTTTATGAGCAGGACATCAAATCTAATACACTGCATTTACAGCATGTGGGTTGCCCAAATGGTGTTACAGACATATAGAAAATCAGACAGATGAAAAAAAACATGTGAGGCAGAAGTTGACTCAGGTGGTCCACTACTAAGTTGCAAGGCTGTGAAGGTTCACAGTCATCTGTGACTGATTCTCCGTCTGACGTAGATTCTTCTGGTGGAATCTGAATTTAAAATGTTGCTTTGAGTCACACACTTTGTCATCCTGATGTCTCACACACAGACTGAACAGTGTGCGTACTCCTGTTTTTTTCTGAGATGATGATCCTAGTGAACGTTGCTTTTTGTTAATGTCTATAGATTTGGCAGTTAAACAGACTGCACAGATTTTCTGTTGATTCCACACATTTTTCAATTGCATAATACAGGTGGGCATCTGAAGAGGGGCTGATATTTATGTATGATATTTAAGCAAACAGCATACATTCTGGCCGTATTCCACCTAAAAGCTTTAAAACTAAAGTTATCATCTGCTCATGGTAATGTTTTTTGTAATATGTGAAAGCGTAATATTTGAGGGAAGACACTGCTAATGGGAAATTCTTTGCTATGCTGAGCATCTCTGGTGATTTGACATTATTTTTATGTATATTTAATATAACTATTTCATATAGTTGTAATCTCTCAAATTGAGATTTGTCCTTGGTCTGTTAGTTCTAAATTAGTTGGCAATAATAAAAAACTTTTTTTATAAAAATGTATTTTGGTATATCAACTAATATTGGTGTTGTAATTAAAGTGAAAGTGACATCAAAGTTTTAAAATAAAATGAATCTTTATGATTTATGACATGAGATATCCTCAATGGGGCTTTTCCACAAGTTAAGGAAAACTATGCCTTTTTTCATTTTTATGTTAGGTATATTCTCAGTCATCCAGGTCATGGTAATCCCAAGAGTTTGAGTAGAAGGTAACTGTTTTCTTGTTTGTTTGTTTTTGTCTTTTGTTTCTGGAAGCTGTTCCACCTCTCACTAATTCATCAGTTCTGATTGATGAGAAGTCCCAGATATACATATTCAGCCCAACTTACATTCATAAAATTTACCATTTTTCAATTAAATGACAATATATTGTATAACTCTGATTCAATCATCCATCCATCCATTCTCTATACATCGCTTTATCCTCACTAGGGTGCTGGAGCCTATCCCAGCTGACTCGGGCGAAGGCAGGGGACACCCTGGACAGGTCGCCAGTCTGTCGCAGGGGTATACAGACAAGCAATCACACTCACATTCACACCTACGGGCAATTTAGAGTGATCAGTTAATCTCAGCATATTTTTGGTCTGTGGGAGGAAGCCGGAGTACCCGGAGAAAACCCACCATACACAGGGAGAACATGCAAACTCCATGCAGAAAGATCCCAGGCCCACTTGATTCAATCAGTCAGTTATAAATAAAGAAGTGCTAGGAACCAAAAAAAAAAACAGAAATCCAATTGTTTTTGCTGAAGCTTTAAGATTTTGGATGGGAGATGCATATCAGTTATTTTCTGTTGTCAGTACTAACCAAACTAACCTTTCAATAAATACTTATAAAAATGATTTGTGTTACTTGTGTATAGTGTCTTTATGTTATGTTTTAACAACTTAAAGAACAGTTTCCATCAGTGAATCATTTTGTTTCAGATAATGCAGAATTCTGAGTGAAAAAAGTTGCATGTCTGGCCAGCATGAGCGAAATATTGATTAGCTTATATGCAGGGACGGCTGGTAAATGGGCTAACAGGGCTAAGCCCTCCCAGGCCAACACAAAAAAGATGAGAAAATTATTTTTTAAATAACTTACAACAGATTGTTTTAAGTTTAGGTGAAAATCAAGGTAACAACAGCACCAATCAGTCAAAAGAAAAACATAGAATATCTCTAAATGGGCTTGTTTTTTTACAGCCCCAGCAGACCCGCTTTCATTCATTTCGTTCTTGTAAGTGATTGACAGGTGTCATGTCCCGCCCCCGTGATTTACTGATCTTTTGGGCTAACTTCAGGCAGCCCACAGGCCTTTGACACAGCGAGAAAAGGTTAAGCTATGGCGGGCGTTAGCATGAACGAGGTGGATTATTTGCTTTCATGCCCATTTTCCTCAATGTCTTTGGAGGAAAAGCTGGAAGTTAAGAGACTGGGATCACATCGGCTGTCGATGTGAGCTTCTTTTCAAATAAGGTAGGCCCATGTTGACCTGTTAAAGGACTGTGACACTTTGTTTTTGCTGAGGTCATCTGATGTACTGAAGGCGTGTTTTGCACTACATGTCGCCAAACAGCTGTAATAAGACAGTTGCAGCAGGCTATCTGTGGGCAGTCGTTGCAGTTGGAACATGTTTTGTAGTGGTGTGTGTGTGTGTGTGAGTGAGAGAGTGAGTGAGTGAGAGAGAGTGTTGATGTAGAGCACTAAAAAAGTATAGTGTACCCGTAATTAATGTAACTGTGTGTATTATAGGTGATGTTGCTTTTGCAGCTGTGTTAACCATTTAATTGGTATTATGCATTTGTTAGCCAACCCAACAAATTTTACCACCAGCCGCCACTGCTAATATGTATATATCATGGTAGAGACTGCGATTTGGTAAAATTGGAGTTTCTACTGGAAGAGATTGCGATCGCAATCTCTACCAGTAGAAACTCCAATCCTACCAGTAGAGATTTGTCAGGGCTAAGGTTAGACTTTTAAGGTTAGGGTCAGGAGTCAGGGCAGAGGTTAGATTAAAAGGTCAGGGTCAATTAAGGTTAGGGTCAGGGGTCAGGGCAGGGGTCAGATTTAAAGTTCCATCTCTACTGGTAGAGATTACAATCGCAAACTCTACTGGTAGAGACTCCAATCGCAATCTCTACTGGTAGAAACTCCAATTCTACCAAATCGCAGTCTCTACCCTCACATATACATAATTCAGGAACTTCTCTATCAATATAATATTTATACATATATTAATATCGATATATTGACAAATATTGATAGCAAATTATTTTGCTTTACAGCCACGTCCAAAATATGTTGTCACTTGCCGGGTAAACTGATAGATGTTTTACTTTTAGACATTCCACCAATGACAGTGTGAGCCTATGGAATTTACCTCAAATGAAAACCTGTGGAAGGCTGAATGAAGTTTATACTACATCTTCATGGTTGTTGTTTTTATTGTCTTTATTATTATTGCTCATAGTATTCCTTTAAGTAAATTATTTTAACTAGGCCTGCTGTAGCGTATTATTTACTAATAATGTTAGTCGTTGTGTTGGAAGTTGGTCCTATTTAGTCCACCAAGGAGGTGGGGCCTCGGCTGAGTTATATGACTATCTGTGTTGGTTTGTCTGTCTGTCTGACTGTGTGCAACATTACTCAAAAAAACGGAAAAACGGATTTGGATGAAATTTTTAGGGAAGGTCAGAAATGGCACAAGAAACAAGTAATTAGATTTTGGCAGTGATACAGCTTATAGTCTGGATCCACAGATTTGTTAAAGATTTCCGTATCATTGCAAGATAGCGACATAGCATCACTGTAACTATGACAACAAGTGAACACTACATCATTGGTTCCCAGTCCCATCAATTCCCCCTGCCTCCATCAGGAGATTCAGTATCTGAACATAAAGTAGACATGCATAACACATGCCTGTGCTAAGTGCAACATCATTTCATCATTTTGTTTGTGGGTTCATCTATATTAAATAACCACATTCTATGCTGCTGTGAGTTCTGCCGCAAATGTTTTCAAGATTTCATCTGTTGGAAATGATATGACTGAGCAGCTTTGCTGTAGTACAGCACTCACCCAATGCTTTTCTTGCATTTTATTTGTTTGTATTTGTTTTTAAATTAAAGAATAATAATAATAGCTCTACGGGGGAATCTGTTATTGTAGAAACTGAACAAAAGGCATTAAACAAGTAATTGAGCAAATAATAAGTAAATAAGTTTTTCCTTTGGTCCTTCTTAATACCCAGAGTTGACTGCTGACTCCTTGGCTGCAGCCTTGATTAGAATTGCCAGACTGTATAAAGGTGATAAAAGAACGACACTGCATTTTTTTTATAACAACACTGCAGTTGAAGTGTCTTGTTCAGGAAATGACCGAGGGGGTGAAAGTACCGGGAATAGTGTGGAAGGGACGCAGCCGCAGCAAGAGGCCGGTGTGTGGCTCCGCTCACCTGCATGTCACAAGAGCTGCTGAACTTTGACTTTTGATCTCGCTTTGACTTTCGCGGATATTTGGGCTGTTCGCACCTAATTCTCAGGAAATTCCTGCCTGCATTTTTGAGATGCTCGGCTCGTTTAGCCTGAACTCTGAAGGCTGACTGAACCGGTTAAAATAGGATGTCAACAAGTGACGCAGGAGAGCTGGAGCCCACAGTAGTAGGAGGAGAGACAGCTACGCCTCTGTACGGGACAGCAACACGGACTACAGCTGCACGGTAGGAGTAAATGTCCTTAAAGTACTCTTAACCGACCGCTTTGTGCTTATTATGCTTTTAAAAGACTAGTTAAATGTCGCCACTCACTCTATTTGGCTACGTTTTGCTTTTAATCTCGATACAAGATGTTCTCGTGAAGGGAAGAGAAACCTCGCGCCGAACCGCGTTTAAAAAATCTGTACAATTAAACGCTTGTCTGGAAATACACAGACGCCTGACAGCTTAAAGAGCAACTTATCGGCAATCACGGCTTCATGTAAGTAAATTCGGCGTTAAGATATTCCACTCGTGTGTTATTTTTTTCCTTCGTTCACTGCTTCATAGCTGCTGTCCACCATACAGTACTTGACAGAAAACGGGGGCGAGATTGAGTTTTGGAGAGCAGTAACAATGTAAATAGTATGTGTCAAACTGTTTTAGTGAAATGTCATAGTTATATTTATGATAAAACACATTTTAACTACACCCATGATCGAATTGTCACCGCTGGTATTAGTTTGCTCAACTTGTCAGATTTTGAATAGGCTCTGGTTGGTGCCACATGCTCTTTCCCAACTCATAAAACGTGACGCATCTAAGCTCCAATTTACTTCCAGCAGCATTTAGACTTTTTTGGTTTTACTTTCTGCATACATCAGGCTGTATAGCTAACATTTGAGCTTGAGCCTACATTTGTGTGGGTGCATGTGGAAAGCATCATCATCAGGTTGTTGTATTTTTGTACAGTTCAGCTTCATTGGCTTGGCAGGCGAGCTCTGACATGCAAACCCAGGCCTGCAGTTTAACCAGAGGTACACAAAGGTGCTGTCTGTGCATGTCCGGAGCTCCAACTCTGTTTATTATCTGCATATGCTCCTGCTAATTCCACCTAAACCCATCTACTGTATACCTGTCTGTAGGCTTAAAAAGGAATAGCTCCTCTTGGAAACCTGACAGGTACTGAAGGTGTGGCAGCAAGTCCCATTGTGTCCCAGCCACCATTCACCACTCATGCAGTCACTGCAAAGCCATTAAGTTCTCCTTGGATGAAACTTAAAGTTTAGGGTGTTAATCGTTTTCAGCAGTTGGAATATTGCATGCGTTTTGTCAGTACTGAGCACACGCCCACACTTTAGTTTTAGGCTGGATCCTTGTGGTTATGTAAGTGTTAGCTGGCAGATATGGGCGCACACCCACAACAGGGCCGACCTTAAAGTGAAGAATACACCAACATACTTGTATGAGACACGCGGTGTGTGATGCAGCCGCCCAAAGAGGCTCTCAGAGATAACAATTAGTCATCAGCCTAAACCACCAAAACAAAGGGAGCCTCGGATCACCGTCCAGATAACCTGAAGTTGCATGTCAGCAGCAGCGAGCAACGGTTTGTGTCAACAGCAAGAGATTAGAGGTCACATGTCTACGTTGGATTTTATGCATTTTACTGTAAAGATGGACACTTGGGCAGTCCATAGTCAAATTCAAATTAAATGCATCTTGACTTAGAATAGAATAGAATAGCTTTATTGTCATCATATGTGGGGACAGGACGAAAATACAGGGTGTCCCAAAAAATCAAACTGACTACATGACCAGGAGAAATGATACTTAATTGGATTTATTTTGGACATAAAATGTTTTATTCTACAACTTTCAGATGAAAAATTCTTGGGGATGGTAGTTTTATAATGTTCCAAAGTTATTACAAATGTTCAATGTTCAGTGTGACGCGGCACATATAAAGTCGGTCGTGGAGTTCCTTCTTTCCTCTTGAAACTTCTTATGCCACGTCCGAGCTGCTTTCCTGTTGGCGCTTGTTTATGAAATTTTCAAACAAATTCACGTTGCACCTTCACATTTGGCTGAGTTTGGGCGTACTTCAATACGCAGAACGCCTTTTCTGTTGCAGTAGACGGCATGTCTGATCCTGAAAGCAGGAAAATAGAAATGATTCCAGTTTTATGAGCAAAAAGAGCAAACATGTTTTAAGCAAATTATTAGCTGATGAAATGATTTCACATTTTTCGGGACACCCTGTATAAGTAGCTGCTTCTGGACACAGTGCATTGAAGCAAGCTAAAATAACAATAAATAATAAAATCAAATGTACATACAAAACAAAATTACATTAGGACTTAACTTGTGGTGTTCTTCTGTCTCAACACTTGTTAAAAAGTCTTCCTGTAAAGTACAGTTATGTTGGTTATTGGTTAATTTTTAAATATTTTTAAAGCTGTGGAGGGAATATGGTTAAAAAAAATATATATTTATGGTGCCCTTGTAGCTTAACAGTTTGAGCGGGCGACCCATAAACAGGGGCTGTAGTCTGTTACGCAGCAGTCATGGGTTCGAGTTTGACCCATGGCTGTTTGCTGCAGGTCTTCCCCCCGTTCTTCTCTCTGACTTTCCTGTCAAATAAAGCTAAAAATATCCAAAATAAATAAATAACTTAAAGAAAGTATATGCTTCCAGTCAAAAGTTTGGACACACCTTCTCATTCAACGTTTTTTATTTATTTGTAGTATTTTCTACATTGCAGATTAATACTGAATTTTAACACTTTTTTGTTTGCAACATAGTTCCATATGTACTCTGTTATAGTTTTGATGTCTTCCGTATTAATCTAAAATGTATAAAATCATTAAATAAAAACCACAGAATTAGAAGATGTGTTCAGACTTTTGACTATTTTTCTAAGTGTCACATAACCATCATAATTTGTCTTTACCCTTAATGACAGCTTTAAATTGTTCGCTTTGATTACCAACAGTCACTTTATAATGAAATAAAACAGACAACAGCAACCGAGCTCACGTTTGAGATGATGCAGCTAGAAAATGTTCATCATTGCACTTGAATCAAACAGTCGATCAATAGTCAAACTTGTCTTCAGTTAGTTCTTTGTCAGCTGACCAAATTAAATATATAACACCAGCTATGCCTGTGCTGCAGGAGAGTTTGACAGCTATTATGAGCTATATGGACAGTTAACAAATTTCAAAATATGTTTTTTAAGGCAGTACGACTTCCATGTTACACCTTTTTGTAATCTGAATGTTTTGTGGTTTTCTTTATCTAGCCTGAAGGTAAATGAAATCTCTTGATATTGAACTGTGAGTCGACTTGGACTCTTAATCGCAAATGAAATTGTGAAATTATCACACTTTAGTCCAAAAGACTGTCAGTTTACTACACATGAAAACACAGAAAACCAGAAAGATTTCAAAGCTGGAAGTGGTAAGAGAATTTGGGACATTTATGCTCGGAAGATGATTTACAACAGTCGATTTATTATTGCCAATTCATTTTGTTGTAGACCTAGGTGAAAGCAATGAACAGAGGGATGTAATTTTCGGTTTCTGCTACTTCTTGGTGATTTTATAAAAGTGCACTTGACTAAACATTTGTTCCATGATTGAGATCAGGAGATCCAGACCTTTGGAATGGCCTCCTTTCAGTCAAGTGTTCTTCTCTATTGATGTTTTTCAGAAAAATCTCAAGATTTAAATGTTCTCAACGGCTCTTGGTTGCTCTTAGTGGTGTCAGTATTATAGGATGTTACATTCCTTTTATTTTACAAATCAGTTGTACAAACTCTGACCCTATTTTGTCTTATTTTTCTGTTGTTTTCTTTTTATTTTATTGTATGTTTCCTAATTTCTGTCTTTCTGTCTTGCATATTTTTTTGTTGCTGCCTGCCTTGTGACATTAGCAGCACAGAGTTAATGTGATTTATTTATAAGGAAAAAAAGAACAGAATAAGAGACTCAGTGTAAACATTTATCATTCCAGGATTCCTATGTTTTGTGTCGCTTTACTTGTGCAAGGAAGTTTCTGGTGGTGAAATACTGTTAGGGCTGAGACAGCTGGTGAAATTAGAGATTAATCAGGCAAAGAAAAAAGCAATGGGCAGTCACTTTGTAAGTCACAGAAATATGCCAAATATTTGCTGTTTGCCGTCCCTCAAAATGTCAAGATTAACTACATTTGACAGTTTAAAACTATCATTAAAGAAATATCTTTAGATTTTGTATTTTGGGATGAAGTAAACAAGCAAGTTGATAATATTGACTATGGCTCTATAACATTTTTTTAAAGATGTATGAAATAAGTCTTTTGCTATTAAATTCCATAAATACACTTCCATCCATTGAAAAGGAACAAATTCATGGTAAATATTCAGGATCACTGCAGCAGTAGAGGCCCTGTGACGGCAGACTGTACTTGGATGTACAAAGTGAGCACCTGGCGTGGAGCTATAGGTGTAACAACAACAAACATGAAAGCTATTTGAAAAGACGCTTCTGTCATGTAAACTATGCAGTTTCAGTTTATGAGTTCCTCGCGGTCCACGATCACAGTCCTATCAATTACCAGACATGGTTTCCTGCAGGTTTACAGGCACTAATATCACTGTGATGTGATGACATTTCTGCTGCTGCCTCAGGATAGCTGAGCTTCAAAACACACAGGAGGTGTGTTATCCTTGGCACAGATAGCTGCTGAGGAGCAATGAAGATCTCCCGCCCGCCCAGACTCCTCACATTTCTCTTTGCTTTTCCCTCATGTCAAGTCATGGCAGGCTTTTATTATAGCTTTCCAGAGATTATTCTCTAATGAGGCCGAAGCGTCGCCCCTAAAGGCAAGGTGGATGGTGAAAGCTGCAGCTCTGCGTGATGGTCCATGTTATTACGACAGGGCGAGGAAAAAATCAAAACCTTGAACTTTTGTGATCGCACCGAGCACCGCGGGTTATATAAAAACTCTCAACCCTCAGTTTGCCTCCACTTCTAAACTGCTGAGCTGAATATTCAGAGAGAAGGCGATCCTGGAATGTGCTGCTAGACATAATTGCCGTCATTTTATTTTGTCGCCGATCAAAGGTTGCGGCGACACGTACATTCCTGTTTAGATAACCGACTCATCCTCGTTCTGGTGTCATCATCGTGATCGGCAGTTAGCGCACCGGCGTGGGTTCAGCGTTGGGTTGCAGCAGTAAATGTGCATATGCATGCTTTTGTGGCAAAGTGAGTGGGCGTGTTAGCTCTGTGCTCTGGTTGTAACAGAAAGTGTGGAGGGAGCAGTGTGGTATTGTTATGTAACCAGTGCTTATCGCTCCAGCACTGTTACACTGATAAGATGAGAGAAGCACGGCTGTCTTCCTTCAGTCTTAGTTTTGTGCTTGCTTACATACTGCAGAAATTAGAGTACATCGTTTTTCTGGTCGTTGATCAGCACAAGTGAGCCTCATCTCATCTCCAGGTCTTCTTTTGCTATTCTGCTCACACCTCTGAAGCTCAAATCCACTTTTAACAGGGCATAGCTGCCTGTAATTATTGCCAGTCACTCAAAATTCACTTTTAATAGTGTGTGCAATTTATCACGGAGGTTGTTGGAACTCAAACAACAAAATTCGCTTCTCATGTCGAGACAGAGAGGAGGAGGAGTTCTGCCAGCTGTGTTTTATTGTAGCTGAATTCAAGAGGAAGATGTCCTCTTTTATGTGTTTTTCTGTCTGGTGTCACATGCAGGAGATTGTGTGAAATTAGGTCACTGTTTATACATGCTGCTTTAATCAGCTGTCACTACTAAGCTGTTAGCAGCAAATAAAATCACTGACTGTTTATTTTCATGTCTGAGTTTCTTATGCTGAACTGACAGAGGCTCTCAATTATCTTTTCCTTCCTGTAAAACGCAACCAGCGAAACCATTTCCACTGCAAACCCTCAAGCGGTTTTGTGTGCAATTATTAGGTCTCTAAAATTGTGATATTACCAATCACAAGGTGCCAAATCTGATGTTAAACTAGGGGCTCATCCATAAGCAATTTTTGAAACTGATGTACTGTGCAGTAAAATTAAAATCTTAGTGTCAAAGTTTGTTGAAATGCCTTTGTTTTGGGATTTTTACCTCATAAAAATAGAACTTTTCTACATGTAAGCTTCAGCTGATAGGCTATTGCTTGTGATGCATCAGCAGTCAGATAGTCCTGTGGGAGGAACATCGCTTGAGACCACAAAATGGAGACTACAGATAGAAAAAGGCAGCAGCAGCAGAGACAAAATAGTGCATTTTTAATTTGTTTAAAAAAAATAACAGTACAGATAAATGGCAGTTAAATATTAGAGCTCTATAATAAACTTAAATAGGTGTGATGTATTTGACAGGAGCCAGTGAATGTTCTTCATGTTTGCATTAAATCATAGTTCAATCATTGGTTAAAATAATTCTTTAAATTATTTTGTTCTTGTTGTTTTTTTTAGAGAAAAGCAAGATGAAGCATTTGGTGAAAGGTTCAAACAGGAGAATCATCACGATGATGGAATTCCAGCTGTGCAGAACTCTCACCAATCAGCCGTCAGACAGAGAGAAACACACAAAGGTAAAACACACACACATCTGCCACACATTTCAGATCCACAACTTTCATCTGTGCACATGAAGAAGCTGTTTAGCCTCAATTGTTTCATCACATACCTATGAGAAGACTCAGAATAAGTACTCTGGATCTTTTGCAGCATTAATATTAAGAGTGGACAACCTAAAAAGGGACGAGGCTTCTCACTGTGGGGATCCAGACGTCCAGATCCGGAAACCTGTTGGGCCCGGATTCACCTCCAGCCTCCTCCTGAGACTCTCCAGGAGCCTAAGCTTTGACAAACCTGAGCTAAAGGAGAATTTAGACCCCTGTCTGCACTGGTAAGCAAGGAAATGAATCATTTATCAAAACAGACATATTAGTGAATTTGATTTGTGACTTTGATTAGAGACTCAGTAACATATTTAGTGTCTGAAGGAATAACAGCTTCTCTGTACAGTTTGTTCTACTTTGCCATGCGGGACATTATGCCATCATCATGCCATCCAGCTGTCTGCGTGACGTTCTCATCAACAGAATAACAAATGCAATCTGTTATGTGTACGTAGCTGCACACACATGCATTGATCTACGCTGATCAGCGAATGAGATTCAGTGGCATGAATTCACAGACAGTGATTCACTCAGCTTCAACTTGACTGTAGATCAGGTAGAGCCTTCAGTAAAGCTTAAATACCTGAGACATGAGTTAAAACATTCAACAGGGATATTGTGGTTTCATCTGTGGTGTCTTTTGAGGCACCCCTCAGTAGATTATGGCTGAGCTGATCTGTAATTGACTGGCAGCTAGACTTTGGCATATGTTGCGTTTATTAATCACGTGTTATCTTGAAGGAATCCTGTCAAGCATTCCCAGCAACAGGGCCTCTTCTCTTTGTGTCTGTCTCATTCTCTGTAATTGCTAACGGCCAGAGTCCAAGTATCTTTTTCCAAGATCTGGAATTCATGAGCATTTAGTCATTTATCTCACATGTTCTCTAACCTTTAGTCAAACAGTAGCTGAACCACTGAACCCTGTCTGCATACACTGTCTGAAATGGTTAGCTCCTTGTCTAAACAAGGAAGTGAACTCTTCACAATATGCATGCAGTGTTTTCTGGTTTTGGTGTACTTTAACTTCACACTCCTTGTTCTAGAATTCAGTATAAAAAGATATGCGGCTCTTCCCTCCCCTTGCAGGAAGTTCTGCTTTGCATTTTCAGAGTTAATGTTTAACGTGGTATCACATATCATCTACCTGTGGACTGATTCTTTGCACAGAGATATATCCCGAAGTCAGCAATGTCGTAAGAGGAAAAGAGGTTATTTTAGGTTAGATGCGGTTATGCAATCTCAAATTAAAAATTCATTATGTTTAACATTATGCCTTGTGGATAATGTTTAGTGTGTGCTGCACATTTTCCTTTAGGCATATTTGTATGCCAGTGAATGATGTGTCCAAGAATAGGATAAGCTTGTCAGCAGTGGTCACTGATGGAACTGACCTTATTGGTTTTGTCGAAGACACACCTTTAAACTTTCTCCTGGCCACCTGCAGCCCTGTCTGTCTAACATGACCTTATATAGACATCTTGAACTGAGAATGTGATCTTGGATGTGCACAGTGAACCATGTCTAACTGAAAGTGCCTGCACAAATGCCTAAGAGGTGTGACATTCGCTCACATGTGACAGTGGGAAAGCTGTTTAGAAAAGAGGGACAGAGCAGAGGAATGCTGACGATCCTGTTGATCAGCGTTTCTGTGAAAAGTGTTAGACATTTAATCCCTCAACTGTTCCACACAAAAACATTACAGTAGAGCGCTGGAAGACTGGGAGTGTCTGAGATCATAAATAACACTGATCGCGTTTATTCATGTGTTGTTGCTGAGATACTTCATTAGTATTCACTGTATTATCTCAGCTATAAACTTAAGTTTACAGGTTGTTGTTATTTATGTATTCTTTTTCATCACTTAGTGTCTGCACAACACACTCAGTAAAAACAATAAAACGCCTTTATTATGCAACAAAGTTGTCATCAAAATACCCCATAACAACCACATACACTAAGTAAAAAGTGACTATCTGTCTTTCTGTTCTTTTTCTTTTTCTTTTAAAGAAACTCAGCAGATGCCCAGTATGTTTAAAGACTAGTGTAGTAAACCTTCTCTCTGTTCTGTTTTGCCAGTTCAACCGAACAACAGCAGGTGGAGAGCTGTGTTCAGGTAAAGATTCACAGTTTCAGTCATTATATCATAATGCCAATGTCATAATGTAAACAGGTCATTGGTATTGAACTAATGTTAACTTGCAACTTCAAGTCCCCCTTGATACAAAATATCTCCAATCTCATAATATTCAGACAACAAATTTCATGACTCTGACATTCTCTAAAAATCACATGAAGTCGTTATCTGTACAAACATCATCAGTGACACTGTGTGCTCTGGAAAACGTCTGAGCTTTATTATTATTATTATTATAACAGTTAGGAGGGACAGGGTGTGTGTGCTTCTTTCATGTCTTTTAAAGTAACCTGTTTGTCAAGGCTTGAGTCTCCTACATGGCTACACCATGGGAACAGGAGCCTCACAAAGGCTCTGTCTCCTGCCAACATGGAGTTACTGCTTACTGTTGCTTAAGTTGGCTGTAAACGCCAGAAGACATTTTATATTACAGTACATAGGATTTACGTTGGTATTGTGTATGTGTGTTTCAAATATTAATTTAAAATGGTGATTGTAGTTGTTTAGCTAACTGAAAACTAGAATGCAAGATATAGATACCAACAGAAAACATTCTTTATCTTGACAGGTAAATGGAAAAACGCCATCACGACACACCTCTGTAGAGACAACGAACGTCGATCCATTATCAGAGACAATACCATTTCCAGCGAAGAAGGAAAACGAGGTCATCACAGTTTGCAATGAACTGGAGATTACCCAGGATTTGAGTACAGCTGACATTTTTTCAAATGGTGACATTGGACCACATGAACAGAATGGTTTGGACATACCTACACATTTGTCATCACCAAGAACTTGCACTACAATTGAGTTAGAGGACGATATAAAGGACCAAACAAAGCTTGAAAACCAAACTGATATTGGGGAACAGTCTAACCCCCCAACAACTATGTTGTCTTCGACCGTGGTAACAGTTCTTGCCCCACACTGGAGTGGATGCCTACGGCGAACCAAAAGACCTGATGGAACAGGCAATTCAGAAGCCCAGGGGAATTTACAAGAAGTGGCAAATACTGCACCACAACGTGAGCGTGGTTTTCAGGTGACTCAGAACCAACATGGTGTGGACAGGATGATGACTGATGGACCACAAACCCAACTGAGGTCCCCATTTCTGGGTCCCAGGAGAAATACAGTGGGCTGGTCAGCTAAAAGTGATCCTTTAAGCTTGGACTATGAAACTAAAAGGCAAATGACTCACACTGTCTCCTTGGATGTAAACTCTGGATGGATGGAAAATAGGAAAATAGATGGAGGTAGTTTAAGCCCTTTAGCCACAACCAAATCATCTGTGCCTCCCCTCTTCCATGACCCAAATGAACAAAGGAGGAATCCACAAACCAGCCATCAAGGAGGACTCTCATCTTTAAGCTCAAAACCGTCAACCAGCAGTCTACTTCTGTCTCTAAGGAGATATAGCTCTAATGGCCAGAACTCTGATTCCACCTCCACATTCTCAGATGTAAACCCTTTGCCTCTAAACGGTCCTTCAAGTGATCGAAATGGACAATTATTCACAACCCACCTTTCTCAAAGCTTTCTCAATAATAATGACCAAGACAGGACAAAGCCTCTTCTCTCTCCGTCACCTCTTTCTTACAGGACAACTGATATTGGACCTGTCCTTGCCCCATCATCCTCTAATCACAGAGAAAGGAACATATCTGACACAGTTTTCTTTTCAACATCCCCAAAAAACACGGATGTAGGAGGTACAACCTCTGCTCACCAGCCTCAGAAAATAAATAGGATCCAGCCCAATGTGACATCTTCCAAACAGGCAATTCTAAGTAGAGGACTATTAGAGAGACAACTGAACAGCAGGGATTCAGATAAAAGTGCAAACTTAATGTCAGAGAACAACAACCCCTCAGCCAGACATTCCCCATTTGATCACTCTGCACTGCCGAAAACCCATTCCTTTCCTCAAAGGACCAACCTAAAATCCACTTCCTGGTGGAAACAAGTTAGCCACGAAGGTAGCTCTCTTCTCATCCTTAATGATACAACCACCATCAAAGATGACCTAAACATACCCTTTGTTCCACCCTGTAATGATAATGGTGGCATGGCCTCTCCAAGTCCGACTGACAACAAAACACTGGGTAGTCAAATCTCCAGTAACAAAGACAACAACAACACAACAGAATCAGTTTGTAAAGGGAACATGAACATGAACTTTGTTATGAAGACAAGGGGAGGAACACACAATCTCAAACAAATAATCCCTGAGACTTCCCTTGACCACGAGTCACAGAGGCTTGTCAAACAGCAGTACAGCTCAAATCTAAACAACAGAGAACCACAAAAGCCTTATAGTATGCCTGATGCGTTTTGTAGTTCTAAAATTAGCAGAGCCACAGCACAAACAACACTGAGTCACACTAAAGATCCCTGCAAGTCTGATGCAAGCAACGGTTCATTTACAGCAAGTGTAACGGAATTACCACCTACTTTGCTAAATCCCAAAAGCTCAAATACACCCACAGAGAGCAGCAGCAAGTACAAAAATAGTCCTTGTCCTGCCAAAACCAACAACACCCCCATACCTCCTCTCAGCATGGACTCACAGAAGTTTACCAAACCATCTCTTTCTCTTGATTTCACTAACACTGTCAGCAGTCAAGCTCTTAATTCTCAAACTACCTCTGGTCTCCCCCCAAGCACAAACACTAAAAATAATTTCTCCTTCAGTTCTCCTCCAGTTTCTTCTCAAACTAGCGTTAATGCTTCATCTTACACTGGGTCTTTGTCTCACATGCCGCAGTTTAGCAACAAATCCAACACTACACCTCTTGGCTTTGAAAGAACCTATGCCTCCATTCCCAAACCTTTCCAATCTAAAACTGTGTCCAGTCTGATTCCTACAATCAATTCTTTCTCTAAAACAAACTACAGTTCTGCATCCACCTCCTCAAGCACTGGAAGACATCCTGCATCCACTGCTTCACCAAGCCCTTCCTTTCTTAGTCCTCCTGTCACTCCCACTGCTGTCTCCTCTCTCCTGACTCCCCCTGCAACCCCAGTCATTTCCAGCCCAAACTACTCAGAAACTCCCAGTCCAAAGGGAGGGAGGACATTCCCCAACAGCCCAGAAACAGACTCAAAGAAACGCCTCAGTGCAGAGGAAAAAAAACTAAGGCGAGTAACATGGGAGGACTCAGTTGATGTCCAGGTTTCAGAGCCCACCACAGTGGAGAAGCCAGAACCATCTCGAGTCCCAACAAGTGCTCCGTCTCCCTCCAAGCTCTCTCGGAATGCTCCATCCATCTTTTCGTTTCTAAGACCAAGCAGTCCAACAAGAAATACATCTTCTCTTTGCTCTCCTACCCCCAAGACCTCCAGCATACAGGTGGGCAAAGGAGGAAAATATCGATCTTTATCTTCTGACTCCGCTGATTTAGCATCCCGAGAGAAAAACAAGCAAAGAGCTGGTGACACAATGACCTTTGACCAGGTAAACCAGGACCTGACCACACCCAGGCAGGAAAGGACACTATCAATGGAGTCTGGCACAGTTCAGTGTCATTCTGCTGGTCCCCTCTCCCTCCCTCCTGACTTTTCAAGTAGTTACAAGCTTCGTTATAGCTCCCCACCTTACTCCACTCTCATGTCTAACAGGCAGGCACATGGAGAAACTAAAACTGTAACACCCAGAGCACGACTTTTCTCTCAACCCTCTCAGTCAAATTATACCCCACAACTTTCCTTAAATACCACATCCAAACCCCCTTTGTCGCCTGTCAGGCTATCCCAGCCCCCACCCTTGTCTTCCCAAAAACAACCTGCCATGCAAGAAACTTCAAAATGTGTGGGTTCAGAAACTGATAAAGTCAACAACAATCACAGCAAGAGTGCCACCCAAGACCGTCAGAATAGCCAGATATTACTTGTCGACAACAGAGTTCACGTCAGCTTACAGACTCTTCGGGGTGATAAGTCCCACAAATCCTCATATGTCACTGAAACACTGGTTTACGGCATTAAATCCAAAGTAGATACAGCTACTGCCCCAAATGACACCACACCTAAACCTTTACAACATACCGCAAACACATCGGTTTCCATGGAGTTAGGTCAACAGTCAAACGCAGTGCAGAGTAAGGGAGCAGCAGTTGAAGCATATCGTCATTCAGATCAGAGCTCCAGTGGTAGCAGCTCAATAGACAGTCAGTCCCGGAATAATGAAGGCAGAAGCAGAAGAATGAAGGAGAATGTGCTGGGCAAAAGCAAATTTTTTTCAGTGGAAGTTAATAATGAACAAAGCCCAAAGAAAAACCGATTTGCACTGAAGAAAAGTGTGAGCACCCCAAACCCCAGTTTATCAAAGTCAGAGTCAGAGAGGGCCAACAAGAGTACCAAAATGGACCAGGTTCTTAATAGGCTGAGACAAACATTCAGCCCTAGACGATCTGAGGATGATTCATCATTTCCATGGAAATGGAAACGAGCTTCCCAAACGCCTTCCGTTAGTGGATTAAGTGATATCAGTAATGTCAGTGACAACAGTGTTGAGAGTGCCAAAACTCTGGAGGAGCGAGTGCAGGAGAAAGAGATAGCGCTGAGTGACAACGAAAAGAAAACAGAGAATACAGATAGATGGACACAAAACAGATACACTATCATACCATCCTCAGCCGTTGGAAGCTCAACAACAGGAGATCACTTCTCTGTTTGGTCAGAAAAATCAACTCTAGAAGCTGATCAAGAAGAGAAAAATACTTGTGTAGAACACACATTTGAAAACAAAGCCCAAGTTCACCTGACAGTCGACCACCCAACAACGCACCAGTCAGACTTCTACAAAGACAGCGAGGCAGATTATACAGCATCAAACCAGTTCCTGTCTTGTAGAGATCTTAGTCCTTGTAGGAGTCCTAGTCCCTCTGCTGCCTATCCTGCTCAGTTCAGGAAGTCCACGCCGAGCCCCAGGAGCCCCTTCTCCCCCTTCTCCTCTCTATCCCCTCTCTCCCCATTTTCTTCACCTGAAGTGACAGATGACAGTGTCTTCTACAGCCCAAAGCTGCACCGTCGCAGAGAATCCCCCTCTCCCTGTGAGCCAGGAGAAGGAATGAGCTTAGGAGGTTCAAGAAGAAGTCGGTTGTCCACAGGTCCTCCAAGTGTAAGCCCAGTACAAGACAATGAACGATTGGCATCCACGTACGCAGACTTAAAGTACGGCATTGAGCCTAGTAAGTCCTTTTCTGTGAGTTCAGTTCTGTCCAGTCGACCTTCGGGGCCTGGACGTATTTCCACTGGATCCAGATTCATGAGTGTGGGTGACCTTTCTAAATCTGCCTTGTCTTGTGGAAGTAATGGCAGAGACTTGGACCAGTGGTCTGTCACACCTGATTGGAACAAAGAAGTCGATTGCCAGCCTGCCAGTGACAGTCAAAAGTCATATTTCCCCAGTGATCCTGGGAAGATGAGATCAAGATCTCTGCCTCGATCACTGACCAAATGCTTAACAAACTGGAGCTCAGGAGTGTCTCCATCTCAGCCTGTAGCTGCCACAGCCTCAAGGCCTGCTCATCTTTGGAGCCCTAACATGGACACTTGTCAGTTTACATGGGATACAGAGGGTCCCCCAACTCCTCCTCCAACACCGCCACTCTCACCAGTGTCCAGACGCATGTCCAAACCTCCCAGCCTTTCCTCCCCAACCTTTCCAAGTTCATCGGGAGCACTCCAGCAGGTGGACAGCCAGTCCTCCTCCAGAGGGTGTTTACCCTCCAGAGGGTATGTTTCAAGCCTTAGCACCTATGAGGAGTCTTCAGACAGCAGCTCCGACACAACCACAGACGATGAATATTACTTAGAATCAGATGAGGACAGAGAAAAGGAAACAGAGTTGTGAAAGAGGAACAGTTGCTTTCAAAGCTTCTTGAAGGTTTCTGCGATCCAGGATATGACAAAGAAACGTCCATGAGGAGAAGGACAGGCTATAATCTTTTATGTATGATAACATCTGCTTGTCTCCTGTTTTTTTTAACTCTCTTATTGTCACAGAGGAGATGTGAGATATGTTAGAGCAGTAGGCTGTTTGCATGATTTACTTTTTGAAAGTTGTGGTTGTGTTAAAAAGACATATGGGCGAGCATGATATTATCAGCATAGGGTTAAATACTTCTTAAGTATGTACAGTTTATTGTCTGTGACTGCAGGTCTGCGATTTATGGATAGTAAATTACCATTGTTCTGCATTTATAGTTTGGACAGTTGCATGGCATTAGTGAGGTATAAATATCTGTGTGGTTGTTTTAAAGAACAAACTGCTCTGTAAGGTTAGGCTTTCAGCAAGTCTAATCTTTGGATTTGCATTTCATTCTGCTAGATAACAGTAAGTGCTGAGGTAATGTGGATAAACATGCTTTCATTTGATATTTCATCATCTGTGTTCCTGTGTGTTTGAAGATTGAACTGAATTCTGGGAAATGTCAGCATAAAGCAGAAACAACTTATTTTCTTATTAACTTTTTTGTAACAGACAAAGTGTTGCTTTAAAACGTTTTTTTTTTTTTTGTATTTTGGGATGAAATATAATCTTGTTATGATTAACAAACATTATAAAATGCTTTAAACAGTGCCTGCTCTTACTTGTACAGTGACAATCTAAAGTCTTAATATATCTATTTTATAAATAAATGTAATATTTCCAACAAAAGATTCTGTTTGGGGGGATTTCTGTTAACAAGTTGATTTGGTTGATTGTCCAGCCTTAGCCAGCATGATTTCTGTTGAGTTTTATTGTTGTCTTTCCCATCGCAGTATTTACATGCCAGAAAAAGTATGCTAATTATCTACAGCAAACAATAGATTTGGTGCCTGAGGCCACATTCCAATCTGCAGTGATTTTCAGTGACCACATGAATCAATATGTCTACTATAGGTGGGGCTGCTTAACAGTCTCCCATTATTTGGAAGGGTGTTGCCTTTTGTTATTAACTATGACAGCACATGGCCTGTGTTTAGCTAAAACGTCCATTAGTCTACATTTAAAGCCATTGCTTAACATGTTTGCTGCCGGTGCACTTTGTGTCCTTGACTTTCTCTACTATGTATGTAGAATTTATCCCAGAGAGACTTTCACACTGACTCAGAACAATCTGCTTTGTTTTATTAGCCATGACATCATACTGTATAGGAAGGGCGTAGCTGCATAACTTCATGTGTCATCGGCTTTTAGTGCTCGGACTTTGAATTTGCTTTTCCATGTTATGTCATACAAAGGAAAGTGCTGCGCTGATCACACGTCAACTGTGAAACGCAGGGAGTAGCCTCGTCCAGAGGCCTCTGTTTACAGAGAAAACACTTGATCGTGGTAACATACCAGACGTAGGGCTAGCTGATAAAGATGCAGACGGAAAGCTTGCGTGGAACTTGTCCTGTATGTTGTAAAATGATAATGATCAAAAGTGTCACTGTTGAAGCTGTACAGTAGGCTGTTTGTTGTCTTGGGTGTGTAGGCTGGGAAAAGCACTTGTGCAGTGAATGTGTGAAAATGTTGCCGCAGTTTTCTTTTTTTTACAGCACAGATTTTAAAAAGCTACGCCCAAATACTTAAACGCTAATGTAGACTTGGATGCCACAGTTTGTGTTTGCATAATAGGATGGAAACGCTTTTATAATTCCTGACATCTTGACCTTGTACTGAAGATTCACTGTGAGCATTTCATTACAGAGAGATGCTGCACTGCAGTATCAGCTTTCACCACACAAACTATTTTCTGTTGTTTTTTTTTCTCATGGGGAAACGCATCACTGGGCTGATAGTGGCATCAAACAGCAGAGGGAGGGGATTGTTTAGTGTGTGTGCATGAATGCTTCCACTGTGCAACTATTCAAAGTGAGATGAAAAACAAAACACTACTCTGGACACTGATTTGTATTATCATGTGTATTCTTATGCAGTTAAGCTGTATAGTAAGTCAATTAAATACAACAAATTATTAATTCATGTTTACAATTGTTACAAATAGCTTTACCGTGGCCTTATCCCACTGTACTAGTATTGCAGCTTGTTTAAAAAATAATATTCCCACTTGACTGTTTAATCTTGTTACAACATGTCAGTCCTCTCCGTTACCACAAACCCTCAACAAATATTTAGCTTGAGAAAATAAAGCAGAATGTTTTACTTCCTCCTTTCCATCACTACTTTTTCACCATCTACTGTTGAGGGAGTGTGATTCATGTCATCGCCTGCTTCGTCATAAGTTAGACTGCACTGCCCTCTGATGGATTAATAAACCACAGCAAGGAAGAAAAAACATGAAGTAGACAGCTCTGTGGTATATTTTGGAATACAGTGGAAATTCTGTCCAGTGTCTCCATTTATTACTGTTTTGGTGTCTTTAAACTTTCTTTGTAGTTTATTATTGGGTTTCCAACTGAGTTAGAAAACAGCTTTCTGCACTTACATCATTTACCAAAACCAATTTCTGAGAATATTTCACCTGCAGTAGATGACGCAATTATGTAAAAAGACAGTAGAAGCTTTTTTAGATCTGTTGGTGATTAGGTTTGACTCATTGAGTTGTTTCTGCTGGACGACCTGTGACATCGACTACAGAGTGTAAAATTATGTTCTATGGCATCATATTTAACTTTTTACAGTCCGTTTTCCCTTTTCTGATTCATCCGCTCTCTACAAACTGCACTAATACAGATGTTTAGTAAGTCTCCACCACCTGCTGCTCTTCTCAGCCTGGTTGGATTCATTCTCAGCGGTGCAGTCAGCTGCTAACACAAGCAGTCCAGCAGTGCAGGGGATTTAGTTCCAGAAACAAGGTGCAAAGCTTTGTGGAGAACAACTGGGCGTTCATTTAGTTTTTCAGTTACTGTTATCAGGAGTTTTTTTTAATGATGTTTAAACACATTGCACAACAGAGAATGGTGGTGCATTCAAAACTCATTTACTCTTTATTCCACTCATGTTGCATGGAGAATAAAGAAAATCTACAATACTAGCATTTCACTACTGTATTTTCATGAGAACTCAGTGGAAGGCTTCACTCTTCATCATGGGCTTTCTGTACAAAGAGAAAACAAGACGATCAGTTCTAGTTAAAATGCAGTAAACGTTGCACCATTTTGCCTGACTGCTGACCTTAGATCCAGAGTCGCGGCTCTTTGCTCTCAGCTTGTTGACCTGAGACTCTGCGATGTCGGCCCTCTCCTCTGCTTCCTCCAGCTCATGCTGTATCTTACGCAACTTGCCAAGATTTACATTGGACTGTTCCTCCTAAAGATCAAGATAAAATGCGGTGAACTCAAAAGGTCGGGCCGTAACACTGAGCTGAATCATGAAAAGGATAGCTGTGGTATTTCTGCTTACGGCCTCCTCCGCAGTTCTCTTGTAGGATTTAACTTTAAGCTGCAGTTTGTCCACCAGGTCCTGCAGACGGCTCATATTCTTTTTGTCCTCCTCTGTCTGAGAAATTAGTATTCAGGGCAGACTGGTAATTAACACAAAGCTTAAAGTCTTTTGGTTTATCACAGAGTAGCTGAGCCTGTAGAGTACCTGGTAGGTCAGCTCTTTGATGCGTCTCTCATACTTGCGGATCCCTTTCACCGAGTCACTGCTTCTCCTTTGCTCCAAATCCACCTCATTTTCCAGCTCTCTCACCTTCAAAGAAAGTTAAAGATGACACTTTTGTAAGACATCTGCATAGTACAGCAGGACTGTAAAGCAACGCTGTGGAGGTTAGAAGCATTTACCCTGGCCTCCAGCTTCTGGATCTGCTTCTTGCCACCTTTCATGGCTATTTGCTCAGCTTCATCCAGGCGGTGCTGCAGGTCTTTGATGGTTTGCTCCATGTTTTTCTTCATTCGCTCCAGGTGGGCGCTGGTGTCCTGCTCCTTCTTTAGCTCCTCTGCCATCATGGCTGCATCAGTAATGGCCTTCTTGGCCTTTTCTTCAGCGTTTCTGCACTCCTGCACAGCCTCCTCCACCTCGTTCTGGAGCTGAGAGGTGTCGCCCTCCAGCTTCTTCTTCTGGTTCAGCAGGCTTGTGTTCTGTTCAGAGGATCAGGGAGCTTCAGTATGAAATTACAAGAAATAAGTAGAATGCACACTATCGTACAGTGACATACCTGTGAGTGCAGCAGCTGAACTCTCTCGCTGACATCCAACAGTTCCTGCTCAGCCAGCTTGCGACCTCTCTCAGTCTGCTCCACCACAGACCTCAGCTCATCAAGCTCGGCCTGCAGCAGGTTGTTACGTCTATCCACGATGGCAATGTTCTCCTTCAGATCTTCACTGGCACGGACAGCTTCGTCCAGCTGCAGCTGTGAGTCCTGTCAAAGTAGAATTTAAAAAATATTGCATTTCAGATAGTTTATACTCGTGTCATACTACCCGATTGCTCTTGTTGACTGCTCAGCTTCACCTTCAGGTGAGCGTGGACTCCCTTCAGCTGCTTCTGAGCTTCTGCTGCCTGCCTGTTGGCCTGGCTCAGCTGGATCTCCATCTCATTCAGATCTCCCTCCATCTTCTTCTTCAGTCTGAGAGCCTCATTCCTGCTGCGAGTCTCAGCCTCCAGGGAGCTCTGCAGAGTGTCCACCACTCTCTGGTGGTTGCGCTTGGCCTGCTCCATCTCCTCGTCCTTCTCTGCCAGCTTGCGCTCGATGTCGGCCTTCACCTGGTTGTACTCCAGCTGAGCTCGAAGGATCTTGCTCTCTTCATGCTCGAGGGAGCCCTGTCATCAGAAAGTGACTGTTGTTCTCTCATAGCAGAACACAATAAAATGTAATAGAGAGCACAATAATGCCTGTAGATAAAAAATATTCACCTCAGCTTCCTCCAGAGCAGTTTGTATCTCAGCCTTCTCCTGCTCCAGCTGTTTACGGACCTTCTCCAGCTCATGGATGCTCTTCCCTCCCTCACCAAGTTGTTCGGTCAGGTCAGAAATTTCCTCTGTTATGTGCACATTTGTTTGTTTTATCATCACCAGAATCAGTGTATCTTAAAAGACAAATCATGCGTAAATGATATCTTTCTACCTTGGAGATTCTTGTTTTCTCGCTTCATGGTCTCCAGATGATCCAAAGACTCTTCATATGAGTTCTTAAGTTTAAAGAGTTCAGTGCTGAGAGAACGAGCATCTTTCTGGGCGCCTTCCAGCTCAGTCTGAGACTCCTCATACTTCTGCTTCCACTCAGCAAGGACCTGATCACATATCGGATCAATCAGTTATTATATCTATTTATGTTTTGAAGGTGGCATTTGTTTTCTGTCTCAGAAATGTGACATCACCTTGTCAAAGTTTCTTTGTTTCTTGTCCAGAGCTGCAGCGGCAGCATTAGATCTCTCCACATCCACCATCAGATCCTCAATCTCACCCTGAAGCCTGTGCTTGGTTTTCTCCAGGGAGGAGCATTTGGCATTTGAAGCTTCAACAGCTTCCTCGGCATCCTGCAGACGTTGAGCTAGCTTTTTCCTAATAGAAAATGTTTGCATTATAAGAGTATCACATCAGCGGTTCACAGACAAGACTGGATCATCATGAGAAAATGCAGGAACTGCTGCAAGATTGTTGTTTTCTGAGTTCTTACTTTGCTTCTTCCAGCTCCTCTGTTCTTTGGATGGCATCGGTTTCATACTTGGTTCTCCACTGAGCCACCTCAGAGTTGGCCTTCGACATGCTGCGCTGGAGCTCGGCTTTGGCCTCCTGCTCCTCCTCAAACTGCTCCCTCAACAAATCACAGTCATGGCGAGCAGACTGCACCGCATGGGCGAGTGCATTCTTGGCCTTTGAGAAAATAACATGAAGTCAAGCCACTTTGCTGGTAAACACTGGGATCTGCGTTTTAAAATCAGCGGTTCTTGAAGCAATACCTTGGTTTCCTCCTCCAACTGTCTCTTCAGATCCTCAATCTGCTGAGTGTATGACTGCTTCCCTCTGGTCAGCTGTGAAACCAAAGAGTCCTTCTCTTCCAGCTGCCTGCTGAGCTCACCTGTAAAGTAAAGGTGTAGAATTTGCAGAATGTATTTTTAGAAACAACTATGCAACATCCAAACGACTAATCTAGAAGGCTGTGATTCTTTCTGGGTATGGTTGTATCACTAGTAGTTAAGAGTTCCACTTCAATACGAATGTGTTTTAAATTTGTTACCATTTTCAGTTTGAAGCTTTGCCTTCTGCATGGTGAAGTCATTGATGGTACGTTGGGACTCTTCTGATTTTGTCTTGTATTCACTCATTTGATCCTCCAGAGTGCGGCACATTTTCTCCAAGTTGCTCTGAATGAAAGGATTTACATATTAATGAAAGAAATAAAATCTGTCCGACTAAAACATTACTTCTGTGTGACAAATACCAACAAAATTCAGCATTTAACAATGTTTGGATTGAGAGAGGTCACACAGGTGCAACAACACTTGATGGGAGACGTGATTCCACAAAAAAAATAGGTAATTCTGTAAAATAAATCTGTCCCTTTAAAAAAAAAGTCAGGTTTGAACAGACACAGACTGTTCAAGAAGTAGTCCACCTACTGGATGCAGCAAATCAGCTGCTTGTCAATTTGTGCACAGTCCCTTTAGGCACTCTAATGAGGAAGCAGTGAGCAACGATGTGTCTTAATGTGGCATCAGGGACCAAACTGAGGAGAGAAGGGACTATGATGGTGCACATAGAACAGCCCACACCATCCACATGACACCCTGAGTGCTTTACAGTGATCTGTGAAGAGAAACCACCACCAGAGGACGGACACCTCTTTAGGCTCAGGAGCCTCTTGTTCCCTTTGCCTCATTAAAAGCTGGACCTATGGGCATAATATAACTGACAGGCAGCTCGTTTGCTGAGGCATGTGGACTAGTTCTGTATATGTCCAAACCTGTCATTTTTTTTAAAGATCTTGAATAAAAAGTACTGTGTAAGTGTATATATATATATTGCAACTCTCCAGTTTCGACTGTTTCCAAACCTGCTTCAGCAAAGCAGCTGAACTTAGAGTTTCCTAGAAATGAAATGGCGTTGTTGATAGCTGCAAATTGTATCATAAATTAGTTTGGGAAATCCATTTTTTGCTTTCTTACCAAGATTTTGATGAGACAACTTAAACCCATCTCTTGTCTGTCAGCAAGTTCAGAGCTAGAGCCAAGACAGTTAGCCTAGTTTAGCATAAAAACTGTAGACACAATACTTAACTTTATGTCAGCAAGATAATATGTTCATGATAACAATGTTGGCATGCTAACATGCTAAGCAGATCCCGTTTAATATTAACCATCATCAAGTCAAGTCACCTTTATTCATATCGCACATTTTTAGCATGAAAGCAGGCTAACATTTGAGAATCTTCACTAAGCACAAAGTAAACTAATTAAAAAATCTGACCTGGTCATAAAGGATCTTAAGTTTGCTAATTTCCACTCACAGGCTGCATTTTAAAAATGAATGCAACCATGTTGTCATCCATTGGTTTGTTGTCGACTGTTTTGAGGCCTTGATTTTCACATTTCACTGTTGCCATCTTGTTTTTTTGAAACTGAATGTGATGAGCAAGGGGTGGATCTCCCTTACAGAGAAGGGACACTATGTATGCTCATATGGTAGTAATCTGTCAATTACAAGCTAACTAAAAACTGCTTTATTTTCATCTCTAAATAGTAACATAATTGACATCATGCTGTATTGAAGAAGACTTGAAACTAGCGATTGTGACCATCAACTCTTTAGGAAAATGTTCACTGAGATCCCAAATCAGTAGAAGGGTCATTTTCTCATAAACCCCCCTACTCCTGAATGTCTTTTTGTAACCAGGAGAGTCGCCTCCTGCTGGCTGTTAGAAAGAATGCAGAGACAGTTTGGCGTCCATTATTGGCTTCAATTTTAAGAACTGGAGGCCACGTCCATCTTTTAATTACAGCCCCCTGTTTTGTTTTCATGTGTCTTTTGTTTATCTGCACATAAACAGAAATAAAAAAACGACAGCTTTTGGTTTATGGGGAGTCATGTGTTGCACTTATTTCTAGCTGACGACTGGACACAGTGACACTGAGGTTGCCAGATCCAGCTGCTTACTTATTACACAGATATGGGAGGGGTATCCATCTTCTGATATATTTTAAATATATGAAACAGTGTATGAGATAAATATTTGTCTTGTACGGACGTCTTACTTTGACCTTGACGATCTGCTCCATGTTGGACACCACGTCATCCAGCTCCAGTTTGAGCTCGCTCTTCTCCTTCTCCAGCTTCTGCTTGACTCTTTGCAGGTTGTCGATCTGCTCTCCCAGGTCTGCCACGCTGTCTGCGTTCTTCTTCCTCAGTGTAGCAGCAGTGGCTTCATGCTGCAGGGTGGCCTCTTCAAGGTCTCTGCGCACCTTCTGGAACTCGGCCTCCCTCTTCTTGTTCATCTCGATCTGGGCGGCCGTGGCTCCTCCGGCCTCCTCCAGCCTCTCGCTGATCTCCTCCAGCTCCCGGGCCAAGTCAGCCCTCTGCTTCTCCACCTTGGCTCGGGCAGCTCGCTCTGCCTCCAGCTCTTCCTCCAGCTCTTCAATGCGGGCCTTGATTAAATTTACCACATTATTATGCATTGTAAACAGGATTAGTTATATTGAAAAAGACAAAGCATGAGTGGAAATCCTCTTTGTGCAGCTACCTGTAACTCCTTCAGTTTCTTCTGGAGCTGGGCACTCATGTTCTGTTCATCTTCTATTTTGCCGAGGTGCTGGCTAATTTCAAAATCTTTCCTACATTTAGAGACAAAATGTGACACCTCGGTTATCAGTTTTTGTAACATACTATGTGTCATTTTGGAAATTTTAAGAGATCGGTTTTACTTTTTGAGCTTTTCCTCCAGCTGCTGCTTGTCATTTTCCAGATCCATCACGTTTTCTTGAGTTAGCTTCAAGTCCCCTTCCAGTTTTCTCTTGGATCTTTCCAGATCCATTCTCACCTTCTTCTCTTGCTCTAATGATCCTTCAAGCTTAAAGACAAAACATCACCAACATTTATTCCATAAACTTACCATAAGACCTTGAAATTGAATCGCAGTTTTTGCTCAAGTACTCACATCATCAACTTGCTGCTCCAGCTTGACCTTGGCCTTGGTCAGAGTGTTGACTTTGTCTTCCTCACTCTGCAGGTCATCCAGTGTTTGCTGATGAGCCTCCTGAAGAGCTTTCTTCTCTTTGGTCAGCTTAGCAATGATTTCATCTAAAGCTGCCATCTCTTCAGTCAGGTTTTTCACCTAAAAAAAATCACAGAGGCAGTGTTCAACCTGGTGTATTGAAAAAATCACCATAAAAGGCATTTAAACTTCAAATGATTGATTTAATGTCTTGACAACAACAAGCAGTGAGCGCTAAAGTATTGTCTCTTTGATGCGCAAAATTGTTCAAAAGTGACCCAAATCCAAATGAAAATGGGAATCTCCTAATCCACACTGCACATCAAAGGGTTGTTATGAAAATTTTTTTAGCAGATTTACATATCCAAAAGAAGGCACACAACCTTAGTACTCTTTTAAAATTGTTCCTCAGGCTCACAGATCAGGTCTGGTTTTGGGAAATATCTGGTTCTTTAGGAGCTGTGCAAGACCAGTCATTCTCCAACCGTCCACCAATGAGTTAAAAGACACATAAGCACTCCTCATCATTTGTCATTTGAACATTTGTTCTAAAAATGAGTGTATGTGTTTTATACCTTGTTCTCTGTGGCATGCTTTTCCTTTTCCACTTTAGCCAGAGTCAGTTCAAGGTCATCAATGTCTTTCTTGAGTTCTGAACACTCGTCCTCCAGCTTCCTCTTCTTTGCAGTCAGCTCTGCATTCATCTCCTCTTCATCCTCCAGTCTCTCCGTCAGCTCTTTGGTTTTGGCCTCGAGCTGGATCTTGCTCTTGATCAGACCCTCACAGCGCTCCTCAGCATCTGAAAGATTGTCTTGTTCCTACAGGCAGGAAATTAAACCAATATTGTAAATCACTGCGTTCATGTGTGTATATCTGTTTTCAGTAAGCCGTCCAGCTGATCTTACAGATTGGACTTGGAGCTGTAGGTCGTTCTTCTCTTGGAGAAGAGTGACCATTTTTTCCTCAAGCTCTTTCTTGCGGGCTTCAGATTTTGCAAAAGCCTCTTTGAGCTTTGTGAACTCCTCTTTCATGTTTGCCATCTCCTTCTCAGTCTCAGCTGACTTCAGCAGAGGTTTGATCTTGAAAAACATCTTCATCCAGGGCCAATTCTTGACACCCATGAAGGCGCGTACATTCCACTGGATCACCAATAAGGCGTCTCTGTGGATAACATCAAAGAGGTTGAGCTGCTGTGGCATTTTAAGAATGAACAAATGATAAAATTAGATGAATAGGATGTATAAAACAAATTTAAGAGCTAACAAAGATAAGATGGGGACACCCAACAGGTCAACTGAAGTTATGAGTGCACTAAATCCTGGGGAAAGCGGCAACCCAGCCGAATCCTGTAGAAGCCCATGGTTGCCCATATAAGGCATGAGACAAGAAGTTGATGTCCTCTCTACGTCTCTAAAAGAGAGGAGGGGGTCCAACTTTGGGTACGATTACGTCATGGGCACCCTGATTGGGTCTTAAGACAATGGGTTGTGGCTTTACAGGGTGGAAGAGGTGTGTTTAGAAGACATTTGCATAGGTATAAAAGTTGATGCAATGCTTTGTTTCGGCAGTTAAAATCTCGAGATTTTGCTCATGTTTGTTCTTACAGCCTCTGTATTGAATAAACATTATTTGCATCAGACTCCGAAGACTGCTTGAAGACTCTTTGTTGAAAACTTTTCGAGGACTCCAAGTTTTGAACCAGAATTGATTTTTGACAGTGTATGTGGCAAAGCTGCCTGATCACTGGCCCTTAGCAGGCAGACCGAGTCACAACAGAGCTCATTTTTGAGAGTAACCTTTGTCTAATACCCTATGAGAATTTAAGGACCAACCTGCGCTCAACAATTTTCTGGAACTCAATTCTGGCGAGCAGCCCTCTGGATCTCGCCTGGATTCCAGTAATGATAAGAGCAAGACGATCATCTCTCATTTCCTCAAGAACGCCCAGCAGACCGGCTTTGAAGAACACCTGACAGTGACAGAAAGGTTTTCATATTTTCTCCTAAACAAAAACATATTTCATCATTAACCCTTACACTTTAGTTGATGTAGCAACAGTGTTGAACTGACTGAAAACTACACTTCCCAGAATGCACCAGAATGCACCAGTAGCAGAAAAGAGGTGCCAATCAGTGATCACTGATCTAGAGAACCTGGGAAAGACTGAAGAGAGCTCAGTCATTCAAACAACCTTCAGAGGAGAAAGAAGTAAGGAAAAGAACAAAGGAGATCCAAGTCCACTCATGGATTCAGCCCAAAGACGTCAATGGTTAGTGGCATGTTTGTTTGCTTTCATGGTGTTTAAAATCCTTCTTGATATGGTCAAGTTTATGTTAACTGCTGTTGTATTCCTGAATGATAGCATTTGCTTATTTGATTTTATGTTAAGAGAGTTTGAATGAAGATGTTTCATTTTGAGTTTAAAGTAAAAATATAGAATATATATATATATATGCTCTGTTAATGTTAAATTTCTAAACTTTACTAAAATGTTGACTTTTTTTCTGTCTTTAAAGGTTTACAACCTATTGCTATTGAAATACTGTGACCAACCAACTAAAAGGAAAACAAAAAGTTTGAGTTGGAATCCTGAATTGAGTTGTCCAAAACTAACCTTTGTGTGTCCCAGCTTGTACTGCTCATGGTCAATATCCAGTGAGCCCAAAAGCTTTTCTGCAGCTTTCTTATTATCAATAAACTGACCCTCTGGAATAGCATTTGGGTTCAGGATGCGGTATCTGAAACACAAAAAACCATAATGTCATTAAAGTTTTTTAAAAAATGATTTTTAAGTTAGTTGGAAACGCATATCATGGAAGACAAAACAACTCGGAATTTTGGATGTGAACACAATGAGTGCCCATAAAGGATGGATATCGTGTATAGTAGCCTGGACAACAAGCTCAAAGAATCTGTACAGGAACCAACCACTGAAACCTCTGTAGGCACCTCTGCACAGGATCAGTGTCATCAGGAGCATCACTGTTGCCCAGAAGAAACATCCAGATGACTGCGTTTTAACAGAGGAACCTTATGAGCCTCATCAACCTTGGGTCACCAAGACAAAGTAGTCTCTTTGTTTAAAGACCAAAGGTACCCAAAGATTCTTACTGATGATGTGTTCAAGGACTTCATAAGAAATGTGAAAGAACAGTCAACAGCAATTGGCTCTCTTGCCTTTGTTTGAAGTCTCCATACTGGATCCTGTTGGGGAATCCCTTCCTGCAGATCCTGATGCCTTCCAGCACGCCGTTACAGCGCAGCTGGTGCATGACCAGAGGATTCTCCATCTCCCCAGGAGTCTTTGTCTCATTGGGGATGATGCAGCGTACAAAATGAGGATGAGTTGACCTGAGGTTGGTCATCAGTTTATTCAGATTCTCCTGTAAATGTAAATAATAGCTCATCAATAGGTTTGTACTATCCAGTAAAGAACACACACCAAACCTAAGGCTTATTTTACCCTGTGCAGAGCAGACACAGTCTGGAAGGAAGAACCTTTCTTCTTTCCTCCCTTTCCTCCTTTGCCTCCTGACTCCTGGGCTGTATGGAATGTGTGGATATGTAAGTGATTTTGTGATTATTTTTTTTTTAAGGACAAAGCTAATCAGCACAATAAAAAAGCTCTTACCTGACTCAGCGCCAGCATAACCCATAAAGAGCGTACAGAGCAACTTCAGGGTGGACTTCTGATAGAGTCCAACCACAGTCTCATTCAGGGGGTCTTTGTTCTTCACCAGCCAGTTAGTGATGTTATAATCAACTGTACCAGCATAGTGAACAAGGGAGAAATGGGCTTCTGCTTTCCCCTTAACAGCCCTTGGCTTCTGGAAGTTGGGGCTTTTACCCAGATGATTGTCATACAGTTTGGCTTTAAATGTTGCATCGCTGGCTTTGGGGAACATGCACTCCTCTTCAAGGATGGACATGATGCCCATGGGCTGGAGGAACAGATAGAAGACAAGTCAGATTCTAATGCACCAAAGCTGCCACAATAAACATGTTTGAAAACGCCAACCTTTTCAATGAGTTCAATGCAGGCGGCCAAGTCCATGCCGAAGTCAATGAACTCCCACACGATGCCCTCCTTCTTGTACTCTTCTTGCTCCAACACAAACATGTGGTGGTTGAAAAACTGCTGCAGCTTCTCATTAGTGTAGTTGATACACAGCTGCTCGAAAGTGTTGAACTAGAAACCATATGCAAAGAGAGTCAGACTTCAAATACAGATTCTATATTTTTATGAACATGTCAGATGTCACAATACTTCCAACACTCACATCAAAGATCTCAAATCCAGCAATGTCCAGCACACCAATGAAGTACTGACGAGGCTGTTTGGTATCCAGAGATTGGTTGATTCTCACCACCATCCACAGGAACATTTTCTCGTACACTGACTTTGCTAGAGCACCGATGGAGTAGTACACCTAAGCATGGAAAAACAGCAATTACATTAGCATCTGTATTCACGTTATTATAATTTATGTGCAGAATTCATTGCTCACCTGCTGCACATTTTGACCCTTGGTGACCCACTCATTGCCTACTTTGACCCTTGGGTGGCAAAGTCCCTTGATGAGGTCAGCAGAGTTCAGGCCCATAAGATACGCCACTTTGTCGGTATCTGTAAATGGAAATTGAGTAGCAGAAGCATTTACTACCTGGATCACTTCAATTAGTGGTACTTATGGTGATTTAATGAAACAAGTAAGCTGTTTTATTGTTGAGCCTTTACCTTCTGTGCCATCAGGCTCTGCCTGTTCTTCCCTCTGCTTCTGCTTGAACTTCATGTTTCCGTAATGCATGATGGCACCTGTCAGCTTGTAAATGCCGTTCTTCTCCTCTTGGGTGAAGCCCAGGACATCAAATGCTTCCTAGAAGACCAAAAATGTGTTCAATAATGACCTGAGTCTGTTGTGAAACTCTACATATGAAGCTTTTCCACAAGCCTTCTGTTTCACTCACACAGTATAAAGTTTCTCATTTACTTGACCTTGTAGGAATTCATATGTTTGTATGACTAAAAGAGCACTGAAAACTTCAATTCCTCAACACATAACCACTATTAGATGCAAAATACATGATACTACATAATACATATAATCACAGTGAGTTGTATTCTTAGGGAGTGGCTTAGATAATATACCAGACACTTTGTCCTATTATGATGTGAATCTGATCTTTTGCCTGAGGGGTCAAACATCAACCAAATAAAAGATAAAGTGGTGTGGACAAACGGCGTGAGCAACAGAGTGTGCAACACTTTTTCCCGCGCTCACTCACATCAGTAGCCATCAGCTCTTCTGAATCATTGATGGATTTGACGGTTGTTTCTCCTTGGGAGATGTAGCAGTAGTCGTAGGGGTTGTTGGTGATCAACAGCATTTCTGTCAAAGAAAAGAAAAGCTCCATTCTATGGGCATGTTGTATAACCTGAGAAAAACAGTTTTCTGTGATTCATCAGCACCCACCCAGCAGTTCTGGTTTCTGTTGGGACAGAATCTGGTAGAAGATGTGGTAGTCTCTCTCAGCTTTAAGCTGATAGGTGACACGGGATTTTTCCAACAGATCTATAGAAATACAACAGCATTTGAATGACACTATATTGACATCTACAGGAGATCTCACTCACTGGGAACAAAATTGTGTTAGTACATTGAAGTATAAAATATATTGTGCATGTCATCATGCTGACTATTGGTGAGGCGTCGTGTTAAAACATTGAAACACAAAACCATGCAGACCCTGGATAGGTGTTTCTGTGGGAAATCTTTTAAAAGTTCAATAATTTGGTTTCATTAAAATATCATCTAGATGCTGATGAAATGATCCAGCTCATGTCACTGTCTACTCACATGTCTCAATGTCAGCAGAAGCCAACTTTCCACTGACTCCAAAGTGGATTCGGATGAATTTACCCTGTAACACAAAATAGGTGAATCCTTACAACAGATTTTTTGCAAAACCAAAGTTCTCAAATTTTCTCTCAACTCACTGTTAATGTTTTGGTGGTAGTCTTGTGCAAAATCAGAGAGTTGTCTTTAATCAACAGACTAATAAGGAAACTCACAAATCTGGAGGAGTTGTCGTTTCTGATGGTCTTGGCATTTCCAAAAGCCTCCAGAGCAGGATTGGCCTGAATGATTTGATCCTCCAGGGTGCCCTGTGAATGTCACCAATGTAGACATTAGTCACAAGAACTATATTTATCAGGCATTTAATATCATAAAGAATACCAACCTTTTTCTCCTGACTGGGATCCTTCTTGCCAGAAACAGCTGCAATGCTGGCAAAGTACTGGATGACTCTCTTGGTGTTCACAGTCTTTCCTGCACCAGATTCTCCACTGGGAATGAAAATGACCATTCATGTGAACTAACCATGTAAGACCCTCTTGTAACAGCATACATATAGTTTCATCTAGAAATATAAAGTACCAGGACTGACTTACGTGATAAGGATTGACTGGTTTTCTCTGTCTGCAAGGTTCAAGACAATATTCTGTGTTAGGGCACTTTTCTATTCTTGGATGGTGCTGAAGGTGTCATTACAAAGTGCAGCATCAGAGGTGAACGTACCAGCCAGCATGTACTGGTAGGCGTTGTCAGAGATGGAGTAGATGTGAGGAGGAGCTTCAGTCCTCTTCTTTCCTCTGTAAGCGGTGACCACTGACTGATCGTACACTGGCAGCCACTTGTAGGGGTTGACAGTCACACAGAACAGCCCTGAGTAGGTCTGTGGACAAAGATAGAAAACATTTTGATGGAAGTAAAGGTCTCATGCTGCCCAGAGATGTGCAGGTTTGTGGCCATGACTCACGTAGATCATCCATGCTGCGTAACGCTCTTTGAGGTTAAACAGCACAGCAGGTTCATGGAGGAAGGTGAACATCGCCATGTCCTCAATTTTATCGAACTTTGGCGGGTTCTGGGGGTGGATGTCTGCATCCTTGTGAGTGGTAGTCTGGAAGGATTTACCACAATTCAATTTAAATGGTTGTAAAAGGCATCAAACGTAAGTAAATAACTATGCCCACTTCTGTAAGTCATTGCAAATATCCTACCTTTCCAAACTCAGTTTCAACGGTGACTTTGTCACCGTCTCTGCTGGTAATGAGGGCCTTCACATACTCCACCTCAGGATCAGGAACAAAACAATTCTTTTTCATGTCGAAGGGTCGGGTCTGAGCTTCCA
This sequence comes from Acanthochromis polyacanthus, assembly GCF_021347895.1. Classification (NCBI taxonomy): domain Eukaryota; kingdom Metazoa; phylum Chordata; class Actinopteri; family Pomacentridae; genus Acanthochromis; species Acanthochromis polyacanthus. The sequence goes on from NC_067132.1 coordinate 13,354,388, forward strand.
GACGCTCCTTGTCTGACTTTCTCAGGAAGGGAGCCGCCGCCCCAAACTCCGCCATGATGGCGTCACTGGACATCTTGAAAGCTGTGAACCATGGATGTGATTTGAAAACATTTAGATTTCACAGTCTCTGAATTAGCACTTGAATGCATAGTGAGATCATTTGATCCTAATCTCTACACTAGAAGAAATATTCATCAGGAAATAATATAGTTAAGTTCAAAGAAATTTAGTATGTGAAATATTCCTAACTGCAATTACAGTTAATGAAATTACCTAGTAACTATGATAGCCACCATATTACAAAGCTTTCTTGTTTTCAAATTAAAGTAAGAAACCACAAGAGTATAACTGAGAGTCTGGTTTGTCCACATTATTTTCAAAAAGTAACAGCAATGAGCTATCTACCTGTTTCCTCTTCCTCTCCCCCTGGATAGATATGATCTGTTGGGTTTCTAGGAAGACAAAAGTAGCAGTATTTTCAGTATATGGAGTACTGGTTAAGATGCCAGTAACAGGATGTCTGCTTACCTGCAGATGCTGTGCTCCTGTCCTCACTCCTGTTCCTGAACTCCTCTTTTATACATGCAGGAGGCAGTGCTTCAACATGCAGCTGCCCTACAAGGACAGAGCAAGAATACGAAGGATCAAAAAAGAAACATCTGTATTTGGAGATAAAGGTGTGGACAAGTCTGTCATGTATCCATTGGCTGTTGAAATCGAAGCTCATTAGCAGCTCCTATATCGGTGTCCATTTTAGTTCTGGCCTACAAGTGACAGAAAACCCAGGAAATTGTGAAAATATTAAAAGCTAAAAATATATATTTTAGTTGATTTATGGAAAGTGAGTGTTATTTTCATTATATGAAATCCATTTCCTGTACATATTATTGTCAGAAATGTGGATCTGTTCGTGTTTGCTACACATGGAAAAGCATATTTGTAGTAATATAAATATATATAAGCTAAATTCTGCTAAACATTATTATTATTATTATTTTAATTTCGTAACTAAAGAAACTAATGCCCTGTTAGTACTGCAACAAGTCTGTCTGGGTGTCTAGTATTGTCTGTCTTCTATTGTCCTGGAAGACAAAGATAAACCTGTGAATTTCTGACTTGGATTTCTTCTCCTAGTTCTCCTTTGTCTCCCAGTGGACCTCAGCTGACCCTCCTCCATCTATAATAACATATCGCCTGTGACAGCTGCCTGCTTTCAAATGTTTCAGAGCCCATACTGTAAATAAATACTTTTAGCTCTCACACATCAATTATCGCCCGCCTCCTTGTACATATCATTAAAGGCAGCAGGGTCAATGCTGGTAATTACTGTCACATTAACAGAGGAGATGCTTTGACAATGTGTTTATTGACTGGACCACCTGAAGACCTCCTCAAGAAGCACACGAGCCCTTTTGACACTAACAGCTTCGCACTTCGCTGCTCACCGTGACCTTGTAAGTCATGACAGATGCTTGTCTGCACCACTCCTCAGCACATCAAGGGCAGCACTGAGGCTTTCATTCCCAGCTGTCTTGTGTCCTCCTGCAGTCAACACTTACAGTGACGTTCCACAATCCAGGGCCCTGGTGGGTTGTTCAGGCTGCTGCCAGAACATCTACCAAAAGGATCGATCATTTTGTCCCGTTTTGTAGATTGAACGTCTTCAATCAGAGTTTTAAAAGCCATAGTAATATACACTGGTCAGCCACAAGGTAAGACTCCCTTTGTTGTGTCAGTCTACTTTGTGCAGACAAAACAGCTCTGACTCATCACAATATGGACTCCACAGACCTCTGAAGGTGTCCTGTGGTATCAGACACCAAGATGTTAGCAGCAGATACTTTAGGTCGTAAAAGTTGTAAGTTGAGTCGTCCATAGACTCTTTGTCTTGTTCCTCAAACCTTTCCTGAACAAGACAAGCACTAAGAGATCGCAGTCATTGCGTCATTTCTGACGGATAAGTCACAATAAGTCCGCAAGAGTCAACTTGTAGTATAATCGCAATCATGTGATCAGTAGCAGGCAACTGACGTAGCGTTCACTTGTTCTTATAGTTACAGTGGCGCTGTGCCGCTATCTGGCAATGATATGGAAATCCTTATCAAATCCATGGATCTAGACTATAAGCCGCATCACTGCCAAACTCTAATCAGGTGGTCCTTGTGTCATTTCTGACCTTCCCTGAAAATTTCATCCAAATCCTTTATTCTGTTTTTGAGTAATGTTCTGCACAGTCAGACAAACAAACGTACACCGATCGTCACATAATTCTGCACATAACAATGTTTTCAGTGTGACAGTCGGCATTATCTTGCTGGGGGACTTCTACTGCCATGAAGGGGTGTACATGGTCTGCAACCATGTTTAGGTACACACGTGGACAAAATTGTTGGTACCCCTCAGTTAAAGAAGGAAAAACCCACAATTCTCACTGAAATCATTTGGAACTCACAAAAGTAACAATAAATAAAAATTTATTGAAAATTAAATAATCAAAAACAGCCATCACTTTTGAATTGTTGATTAACATAATTATTTAAAAAAACAAACTAATGAAACAGGCCTGGACAAAAATGATGGTACCTCTATAAAAGATTGAAAACTATTTGACCAGAGTGACATGATTAACTCAGGTGTGTCATTTAATTGACATCACAGGTGTTTCCAAACTCATAATCAGTCAGTCTGCCTATTTAAAGGGAGACAAGTAGTCACCCTGCTGTTTGGTGAAAAGGTGTGTACCACACTGAACATGGACAACAGAAAGCGAAGGAGAGAATTGTCCCAGGACATCCGAAAAAAAATTATAGACAAACATCTTAAAGGTAAAGGCTATAAGACCATCTCTGAACAGCTTGAAGTTCCTGTGACAACAGTGGCTCATATTATTCAGAAGTTCAAGACCCACGGGACAGTAGCCAACCTCCCTGGACGTGGCCGCAAGAGGAAAATTGATGACAAATTGAAGAGACGGATCGTTGGAATTGTATCCAAAGAGCCCAGAGCAACCTCCAAAGAAATTAAAGGTGAACTCCAAGGCCAAGGTACATCAGTGTCAGATCGCACCATTCGTCGTTGTTTGAGCCAAAGTGGACTTCATGGGAGACGACCAAGGAGGACACCACTGCTGAAAAAAACTCATAAAAAAGTGAGACTGGAATTTGCAAAAATGCATGTTGACAAGCCACAAAGCTTCTGGGAGAATGTCCTTTGGACAGATGAGACCAAACTGGAGCTTTTTGGTAAGGCACATCAACTCTATGTTCATAGACTCAAAAACCAAGCATACGAAGAAAAGAACACTGTCCCTACGGTGAAACATGGAGGAGGCTCAGTAATGTTTTGGGGCTGCTTTGCTGCATCTGGCACAGGGTGTCTTGAAAGTGTGCAAGGTACGATGAAATCTGAAGACTATCAAGGCATTCTGGAGAGAAATGTGCTGCCTAGTGTCAGAAAGCTTGGTCTCAGTCGCAGGTCATGGGTCTTCCAACAGGACAACCATCCAAAACACACAGCCAAAAACACCCAAGAATGGCTGAGAGAAAAGCGTTGGACTATTCTAAAGTGGCCTTCTATGAGCCCAGATCTGAATCCCATTGAACATATGTGGAAGGAGCTGAAACATGCCATTTGGAGAAGACACCCATCAAACCTGAGACAACTGGAGCTGTTTGCTCATGAGGAGTGGGCCAAAATACCTGTTGACAGCTGCAGAACGCTCATTGACAAATACAGAAATCGTTTAATTGCAGTGATTGCCTCAAAAGGTTGTGCAACAAAATATTAAGTTATGGGTACCATCATTTTTGTCCAGCCCTATTTCATTAGTTTGTTTTTTTAAATAATTATGTTAATCAACAATTCAAAAGTGATGGCTGATTTTGATTATTTAATTTTCAATAAATTTTTATTTATTGTTACTTTTGTGAGTTTCAAGTGATTTCAGTGAGAATTGTGGGTTTTTCCTTCTTTAACTGAGGGGTACCAACAATTTTGTCCACGTGTGTAGGTGGTACATGTCAAAGTAAATGGTAAATGGTAAATGGACTTGCTCTTATGTAGCGCTTTTCTACTCGTCAGAGTACTCAAAGCGCTTTTACAACAATTGCTCCCATTCACCCAGACACACACACATTCACACACTAATGTGCAGGTTGCTAATCAACAAAGTAACATCCACATGAATTTCAGGGCTCATCGTTTCCCAGCAGAACATTGCACAGTCCACTATTTTGCCTCCACCGGCTTGCCTTCTTTCTACAACACATCTTGCAACAATCTCTTCCTTAGATAAACAACGCACCCAGCCGTCTAATGTGAAAGATTGATTTAAAAGAAAGCATGATTCAATAGGCCAGGTCACTTCGACCTGCATTGCGCCAATGTTCACATGCCCATTGTAGGTGCTTAGGGTGATGGACAGGAGTCAGAGTGGATACATCTTTCTAGAATTGTCATAATGGAGGTTTTCAGCTGGGTTTCTGCAATCTGGCCTTTGTCAAAGTTGCTCGGATTTTCATGCTGTTAACCTGCTGCCAAATACATCCCACCTTTTAACAGGTTTAACAAGATAATCATTGTTTTTCACTTAACCTGTCAGTGGTTTTAATGGGATGGCTGACTAAAATCGCAAGGCAATCCTTTTTAACTCGAAAAAATGTTATGTAGCCAACATTTGGAGCACTTGAACGGATTGGATTGACATGCAAATTTATCTGCATAAGCATCTGTACAAATCATTTCAACACGATTTAATAAACAGTCAAAACATTCAGTCACATAATTTGCACCTTTATGTTGTGCACTGCCGACACACTGGGCTCCACCAGTTTTATGTATGACCAGTTTACAGGGGAGCCTCAGCTGGTAAAAGCAGTGTGATGTACTGTATATAATTCCTTCAAAGAACTGTTGATTATCTCAGTTTACACTTCAGACTTACCAAAAAATCCTGTGTTAGATGCTATGGTTGTGGAATTGAAAGATCTGGGAATTTATTAGACAGGAAAGGGCTCAAAGAAACAGATCAATATTTCTTCTTTACACTTTTTAAATACACAGGTACAGCCAGCAGCTGATCAGTTCCAGTTGTTTCCTTCTGCTTAATGCGCAGCTAAACTGCCTCCTGGCTGTTTTTCTTCATCAAGCTCTTAGAAATACAATACAATACAACATTTCTAACATTTCAAACTATTAGAAAGAAGTCATTGAGCAGCACAATGGTATTTGCAGGATCCATTGTTTTTCAAAACTTGTCTCTTATTAGGGACAAAGATTTAGGTATTTTCCATTACATTTGAACTAGTTCCTCAACCTAAAAATGTACACTATAAAATTGATGAATAACTCTCTAATAACATGTAAACAAACCAAACATAGAGCTGATTGTGCCAGGATGATTATAACTTTCTCAAGCTGAAAATCAAGACTCAGATGTTGACCCTATAGATTATTGTTCCAGAACGACCTCTCCCTGAAGGACTCTGGGGGCACAGTTGGGTCATCATAGCGATTCGGCTCACCCAAAGACATCATTGAAGAGAGACATAAAGAATACTAAATAGAAATCTATGGACTACACAAATTCCATGCCAAAGATGGTGGCTGTATGACACACATCAGACCCCTCCCCAAAAAGTTAACCGTGTGCTTTGTAACAGCCGAAGTGGGAAATGTCCATCCTATTGTGTTGTTGCACTGATGCTAATGTGGTATTGTAAAACTCATCCAATGCATGGTATGAATAGAGTCTGTGGAGGAAAGGGTTTTTAAAAACTTTGTTGGAGGTGAAATCATGGGCAATGAACAACCCGAGCATGTTATCAAGATGACTGCTGAGTGGTAAGACTTGCTAACTTCCTGTTAGGACTTTGACCCACTAATCCGGCTTCCTCGCTCTCTGGCTTCCATCCCGTCTGGTTTTGTTCTGATAATGCTTAAGTTTATTTAAATTTCAGTTGTGTAAATAAACTTATTTTTAGCCACACCTCACACGTGGTCTCAGTCTTGAGCTGGGTTGTGACAACAGGGGGCTCGTCCAGGATAAAAGTGTAGTTTCGGTGGTAATTTGCCCTGATTTGGACAATGGAGGTTTGTTTAATAGTTGGTAGACATTTTGTGTTTTGATCTCTTCACAAAATTGCAGTACCAGTATATTGCAAGTGGTAAAAAATATATATTTAAAGTATGAGAAATACTCTGCACCACTCCATAACAGTCAGCTTAAAGGCCCCCAACACAATGTCTTGAAAACAAACCAGAGTGAGAGGAGTTGATGGCACGTTGTTCCCTTTCTTTTGTCCTTGAGCTGAGAGCTAACCACATGACTTCATAAAGCCACTACAAATGTCACTGACACACTGAGACCGACTACTAAGACATGTGACGCATGATATCAAACTTAGACTTGAGCAGATGCAGAACTGCCAACCCAGCACTTCCTGTCTCTGTGCCAATTATTTCCTAATGACCATCCTAATGAAACATGATGATGGAAATGACACCATATTAAAAATTAGTCCTTTGCTGAAGTTGTTGCTTTTGGGTTTTTTTCGCCACATGTTCACACTCAACGACCAAAGCCGAGTGTGAACATCACCCCGGGTGCAGCTGTCGTTTAGTGAGCCCGGGTCACCACCCTATATATTGGCACAAACTGCTACTTCGTACTGTAACTTCACACTCCTCCTTGTTGGCCTGGCATTGTTTCCTTCCATTTACCCTTGAGGACAAAGATAAACTTGTGAAATTGTTTTAGGATTCCTTCGGCTTAGCTTAAGTGTCATCTGTCCCTCTGAGAACTGACAACCTTTATGACGTATGTGGATGTGTGCGCACTTAAATCCAGAATATCAGTGATGTTTCCAGTCTTGGTTTGACATTGTTATTTAAAACACTAAAGACAAGCTAACACAACATCTGTGAGCTTATGTCATTTATGCCTTTATCATGATCCATTATCCAGTTAATTATCTTTGATGTTAATTTAATTTGCAATAATTAGGGAATTGAAAAGGTAATTTTACAGTATCAGACAACTATTTGATGTATCATGATGGACTTTTTTGAGGAAATAGTTTGAATTTACATGTGTCTGCAGTCATCACAAGGATCAACTGAGCTATTTCTGCACTATGCGAAGTGTGATCCTGTCTACAAAGTGATAACTCGTCTCAGACACAGCGGGATCAAGAATCTCCTCCTCCAAGACCTCTGCTCTGTTTAACAAGATCCTTTCGACACCTGGCTGCTCCGCACTCCATCTCCTAACCTCCAGTCATCTTATTAGCCTTCACATAGCTTTCTCTACATGCGGTCTCATTCTCAGTCCCCAGCTGTCTTGCACTTCTGGTTGAAGATTTTGCTTGACATGTTCTCCTGACATGTTCCTCATGTCAGCCACCGTGTTTGTCATGTTAGCGGCTTTGATGACAGCTTCTTCCGAGTCCTGACATGTAGACATGGAACAAAGGATTGAAGTAGTCCCCTTATAATAACGCTGTAACTAATTTACTGAAGAGATACAGGGGATGTGATTATAGATTGTACTACATGATTGTGCATTAAAAACAGCCATGCCTGCAGTGTGTGGGTAGATTTATTAATTAAGCTGTTGTAGCAAACACAAACAAAATGAAGTTGCTCTGAGCACAGGTGTGTGTTATGCATGTGTATGTTATGTATGGAAACCGAATTGCATGATCTAAATATGTAGCGGGCAGCAGGAATTGGTGGGACTCAAACACTCCCCCACCATTTAATCAGTTGTTCCTTGTATAATTTCCGACTCATAAATACCGATAAGTCTGCAGTGGTCGATTTTTAATAGGATTGCAATCATATGATCGTCAGCAGGCAGCTGACGTAGTGTTCACTTGTTGACATGGTTACAGTGCCGCTATCTCGCAGTGATACAGAAATCCTTAACAAATTCATGGATCCAGACTATAAGCTGCATCACTGTCAAAATCTAATGAGGTGGTCCTTGTGTCATTTCTGACCTTCCCTGAAAATTTCATCTAAATCCATTATTCTATTTTTGAGTCATGTTGCGCACAGACATAACGAGGAACAAACAGATGATCATCACAAAATTCCATCGCATCCCTTGGCAAAATAAAAACTAACAAGATTTAAGGCCTTTCTATAATATAGTGATGACCAGGAGTTTTCAAATTGCATTTTATTGCGTCACCTTAATAAAGAATCAAAAATCACAGTTATAAAAAGTCTTGTGCTTTTTACATGTTTCTATTGTAAACTAAAGTTATTTTCATTTGTTCAACAGCAAGGCTGCACTCGTGCTAGCTTCTCTATCAGACTGCATTTACATACTAACTGTTGCAGCAACTTGCAGGGCATTTTAGGACGGCCCATAGACTTTATCAATGTTTAAACCACAAAAGCACCCCCTGTAGAACCTGTTTCAGGGATGTTTTCAGGGAAGAAAGAAGTAGAAACTCCAGAGTAGGTACGTTGGAAAAAAATGACTATGTAGGACTATGTGATGCTGACTGGTTAAACTGAAGGAGAGGATTACAAGACCTGATAGAGAGTCTTCTTCTCCCTAACAGCATTTTAGAGGTAAAATTCAACCTACATGCTAACACAACTGACTCTCCATTGCCTTAATTCTTACGTACCAATGGAACTGGAGTTATGTTGGTTTGATGAACTTGAAGATAGCGTTGTGGATCTGACATCACAAAGGAAACAAAAAGGCTAAAAGAGCAGATTAGGAGATGGTTCCTGTTAACATTTGTGAAATTTTCATTACGCCCAAGTTCCTGCAATGGAACCTTTCTAACATTGGCAAACATCACTAAGCACAAAGTAGGGTTGAGGCAGATTTATTTGATCATAAACCAAACATTGGATATGTTCAATTTTTGACTTAAGTTTGGCACTACATAAAAAAATGGAAGAATAACCAATCGATACACCAAATTTCACAGCAATTCATCTCATATTTCTTGAGATACCTGAGTAGTCGGCCTACTGATATTGACATCCAGAGTCATGCGGCGGTGCAGCTAAAACTACAGTGAGACATAAAGTGCTTCAGACAAAGTGTGCCGTCGTTCTATGAGGTGATAACGCGCTCCTGTAGGCCTGGAGAAAGTATGACGACCTACAGTCCACCATCTTGCTCTGCGCTCCTCATAGCTGGGCTTTCACACCTTATGTTTAGAGGGCCGCTCTAACCTTGAGGGCATTGTTGTGCTACCAGGGTGGAACATACCAATCTGTGTTAAGATTCTCATTCTCAGCTGTCGTCACAGCCCTTTGTCTGCTAAGACAGACTGAGCCAGGTGACATTATCAGCAGCTTCTGTCCGCCTGCCACTGCACTGAGATGGGATCAGAAAATCTAAGGTGGCCAGAGAGAAGAAGAAAACATTCCTTTGAAATTAACAGAAAGCGTGGGCCTATTTTCTGTCATGCGTTCTAAATCTGTGTACAATGGAAATTCAACATATTTTTGGCAATGCTTTTGTTCACAATCTGCAAAATGCATGCTTACTGGATAACCATAGAGATGTAGAAGTGAACTGCAGCAAATAGAAAAACTATTTAACCTGTGTTTAGGGGAGTGGAAACAAATTACTTTGTTTTAAAGTCTACATTTAAAAAGGTTGGAACCACTAATCATATAACCCATTAAGACCTACAGCACCATCTAAACACAGGTGCAGGTACACGTGTATGTTACATTCGGATCATTTGCCTGGTTCTAAAGACCAAAATGGCGTCTCAAGGATTCACAGCTGCACTCAGTAACCCAACGGGTGACTTCACGGTTGCTATCTCCATCTTCTTATTGAGTCTCCCAGTCTATGTAACTCTAAACCATTGTTTCCTTTAGAACAGGCAGATCTGTGAAGTCCTTGTGTTTCTCACCAGATACACGTTTACTGCTCACTGCAGCTCGAGCACACCAGCTCACCTACAACTCTGCTCAAACACTGTGAAACTACTCAACCCTACACACTGAAACATTATCATATTGAGTCATTTAATCATACATGTTCAAACTGAAACCAGAAGAATAATGATGCATAAAATCAGAAAGAGGTTTATTTTGTCACGTTTGACACTTTCATTCAACACTGCAGTTCTAGCATGCCAATTGATAGTCGATTAATAAGTGAACATTGATAAGGATTTTTTTTTACACTGAGGATCTTAAAGTGATATCTCTCATTTTTAAAAAAAAAAGCCATCACAAATGATCACAAGTTGTGCTATGATTGTGTTTTGTTGTTACTGATGTTAAAGGGTTTACGTGGACAGTTTCAGTGTTCCACTATAATTGTGTTAAAGTCTGTTCTTTAAGAATTTGTCGTCCATCTTAAATCATCATATATTAAAGCTGCATAACTTCATGGCTGTGGTGATGTTATGAATAATGCTTCATAGATGCTCTTGTCAACCAACTACTTATATTACTGTGATGTAAAGAATCTTACTTGGTGTGGTGTTGTAACATCTCCATCTTGTGGTTCTATCAGGTACAGTCTGCTTTTATACCACCAGACTAATGACAACAGGAGCTGCCAGAGTGACAGGATTTTAGGGTGATTAATAAAATTCTGAACTTTACATTAACTACCAATGGTTATGCATGTAGAAGGATAAACAGAATATTGATTCTACATTATCTCTTACAAGGCTGTAGAATCTTTTTTAAAACCTTTTATTCGGACTAAGGCATAATAAAAATGTTGTAATGTTTGCACAATAAGCAGACTGTCTGCACATGAGTAATTCAATGCAAACAATACTAAAACACATCCACACACTACTCCTGTCACCTAAAGGCTTAGAGACCAAACAACCTGCTGACATCTTAAGACAGCTGTCAGGCGCTTACTGTCCAAGGAAACAAGTTACAAGGTGCTAACTGTAAATAATGTAAAGCGATTCCTTTGCTGGACCTCCACACACCACTTGAGAAGCTTTTCCTGACTCATAAATTCACACGGCGGGCTTAGCTTTGGCCTCGCTGAAAGGAAGGTCTCCTCACAGCAGCGTCTGGGTTCAGATGTCTGCTGGCCTCCACTAACTGAGACCAATGTCACCATTACAGAGTAAAAATGTAAACGCTGAGATGTCCAGCGTCAGCAGTCTAACAAGTTGAGAAGTCTGAAAACTGACACAGTGATATTTACACCTATCAGTCATAAAATTATGACCATCTACACTAGCATGTTACTAAGTTGTGTTTTTTCCTTTTGTTTTCATTTTTATCCTCATATTACTTGTTCTACATTTGTGTACATATATATTTATTCCTATTTCTTTGTTTAGGTTACCTATCTCTAATTTCTTGTTTTTTACTAAATTGTTTACATCACTATTGCACAACCTGCTCTATGTGCCTTTTTAATTGCCTCCTGGGGACAAATAAAGTTTTCTGAATCTGAAACCTGTCTAATATTGTGTTGGTCCCCTTTATGCTGCTAAAACTCCTCTGACCCAGTGGGGCATGGACACAAGACCTCTGGGGATGGCAGTGAATTCTGTGGGTCCTGTGGGTTGTAGAGTGGGACCTGCCTAGATCAGGGTTATCCTGGTACATCCCACAGATGCTCAGTAAGATTTGGATCTGGGGAGTGTGGAACCAAAGTAAAGTTTAGCTCTGTCATGTTCCCCGGGCCACTCCTGAGCAGTTTTTGTTGTGTGTCAGGGTGCATTAATTTGCTGAACGGTGGCAACTGGCATCAAGGACTGCTGTTGTTATGGGGGGCTGTTTGACCTCCAATGTTTAGGTGGGTGGTACATGTCAAAGATCCACATGGATGTCAGGACTCAATGGTTTCCCAGCAGAACGTTGCATTAGAACAAGATGTTATTCATTTCACCTGTCAGTGGTCATAATGTTGTGGCTGATCGATGTATATGAACCCCTGAGTGAACCAAGAGAGCAGTGCAGTGGTGGAAAAAAGTTTTCGGACACTTCATACATTTGCATGTATATTGCATTAAGAATCACTCTTCAAGTCAAATTTCTTTTAGTACAATCATAGCCATAATACTAAACAAATCCTTTAAAAAAACATTAAAAACTTAAAATTGATTGGTTCCATAAAAATACGAAATTTTGAGTATCGGGTCATTTTGGTCCGTGTATTTTTCTGGCAATTGGATTTTCCGTTCTGAAACGGTTATTGAAAAACAAAAAACGAGTGGGTATTTGATTTTCGTTTTAAAATACAAAAAATGAAATTGAAATACACGGACGCATTTTGGTAGAATTTAGTTCTGTTCATTTTTCTGATGAAGAATAAACAAAGAAACATATACAGTTTCTATTTCTAATACCTTTTGAAACACGAAAATGATTTTTCAACAAATATTTCACAATAATATTTGAGACTGTGTAAAATTTTAAGGCTGTCCAAAAACAGTTTTTGCACCACTGTATGTAGTAATGCAAATGAATTTGCATTTTTATTTTTGTAGGCATAAAAAATTGTACTTCCTACATCAAAAAGTCCACTATTTTTGACACTTTTTAAAACTCTACATCAGTGTGTGGTGTGTCTTTTGTTTTCCTTTTTGCTAATTAAACTCCAAAGGAAAGTTCTGATGGATATCAGTAATATTTATCATTCTATTGTTTTTTGTGATTGCACTGATTAAACCTGCCTTAGCCTCCTTTCAGATCTTCATGTAGGCTGAAACTCTCTCTCTTACACATGAAACTAAATGCCATCAATCCCCTCAGTATTGTATGAGACCTCTGAAGGTCTCCATCTAACAGAAGTAGAGGTACTTACTTTTAATTGCAATATTCTGTGTAATTTTTTTATATTTCAGTCCTTTCAGTCAAGTTGCAGTATCTGAAACACAATGTTTCCGACAAATGTTACTGACTCAGCCTGAACTCTACATAGAAAACTAGTAACTCAGTAATTAGCTTGATCTAGAAACACAGTGCAGCACGTCTGATCCTGCCCACAAGTGTTGCATTGTTTCTGTTCTTCACCATGACCATGAGGTGTAATCTAAGACGTCTTTTTCTTGGACATTGTCTCCTTCTGTTGTCCTCGAACCCACTGACAATTCTCCTGGGAGATTTAGGTGCAAATATTCAGTGGCGTCAGTTTGTTTTTAAAAGTGGGGGGGATGGAGACCACAGCACTTTGAGAAAATGTCGAAGAACGGCGGCAAAATACCACAAGCTGAGCTTGAACTCACAACCACCGCACCAAAGGCAGAGGTTCAACCTGTTAAACTATCAGTACATGAGGATAGAGGGGTCTGTGGGCCGGTACAGAACTAATTCTCCAGGGCCGAAATTTTGCTCCTGCACACCTCTGGTCGGAACTTCCACTTGGCACGGGCGCAAATTTTGCATCTGCACGTTTTTTTTTTAACCTCACGAAGGTGTGCAGCATGTCTGTGCAACTCTCGGCCGAGTGCGGATGGTGCGTTCAGGAGCGTCGGAATTTTCTCTACTGCTGAAAATAACTGGATTTACAACGACTTACATGTGAAGAATTTGAATATGTTGGAGACAAAATGACCCCTGACAAAAAGTGGGGGGGACACGTCCCCACCGCCCCCCCTAAACTGACGCCTATGGTGGTATGTATTTATTGTATATCTGATCCCTGCTGTGCTTTTTATAGCACACAGTTATGAGTAACATTTATGGTTACTATACTTCATCCTGATTCTATTCAGTTTGTAAGGTGTCAAATTATGATCAGTTTTAACATGTCATGCATCGGTCTGTTCTGTTTTTGTACAAATTGCACACAGAAATTTGGGAATTAAGAAATAAAATGAGCATAAAATTCCACTGGGAGGTTTAAAGACAATCGCTCGCATTCAATTTCATTTCCATTTTATTCATATAACGCCACCATAACCTCACATAAGGTATCTCAGGGCCAAGTAGGGCCAAGACGCTACATTGTTTTATTATAGGGAGAATGCACATGCCATGATAAATATTCCCTCCTTTTTGGATTACTGTTGGAATTATTACAGTTTCATTGATTTATTACAATTTTTATGATAGCTGTAAAAGAGTTCTGACTGGTTTGTAGCCAGCTGCTTTCATTCCCATCTGAGCTGCATCTTATCTCATCTCCTCGATCAGGTCTGCACATGTAGCACATCTCAATCCCTCTCTTTGTGTTTGAATTATCAGGCGTTTTGCTTCTTGTGTCACTCTCACTCTGTGTTTCATTGTGAGAGAGCTCCTCGGTTGAAAAAAACGCCGTAAAGTTCTCTTTCTCTCTCCGTTACGTGCCTCTGCTGCTGATTTTCTTCTTATTGTGGTGTAGGTTGGTGCTCGGCCTCTTGGACAGCTTCACCTCCGTGCCAGCTGGCAGATCAGATTTTCACAGAGAGCGAGAGGGATTTCCAAAACAGATTAGAGAGATTTAACAGCAGTTCACACCGAGTTGGGGTCAAACTGCAGCTTTTGGAGTTATGCTGTCATTATTCTCAAAATATCAACCCAACAGAAATGATCTTACAGCCTGATTTCACTGAAATGTGGCACAAAAACTGCCTTGTTTCAGTGACATGTAGAGTGTTGTATCCATTACTTGTGTGTATTTGCCGTCACTTTGAATGTCTTTACATAACCCAATGTTACAAATATGACTCAAGGTCTTAAACTGTTGATTCTGATACGAGTAAAATCACCTGCAAAGTGTCCTCTTTCTGCAGGATAATACTCCCTGCCACACTGCAAACATTGTTCAGAGACGGTTTAAGGACCATGACGTTGCATTTGAATTTGAGGGAATTAGGAGTCCAAGTCAACACCTTGGTCTCCACAGCACCATGGAGACCTGGCATGAGGACAGACTTCACAAACAAGAGCCAAACTCAACCTCAGAAGGCTCAAAAGAAGGAAGAAAACAAATGCACAAAAGGAAAAAAAGGGCAGCAGGGACACCTAGACGAGAGGCGATAGCTGGAGGACGAAGATCTACATTGTGAACATCTGGAACGAGGTGTCAGTCCTTCACTGAGACAACCGAGTGAAACTATAGAGGACAAGGAGGAGAAAGTGAGGAGAGAGGCTGAAACAGAGAGAGATAAGGAAACAGCTCATGTTCCTGTGGGACATCAGACAAACAATCTGTGTGTACTTAACATTGCAGAAAGGCTGTCTGCAAAGTTCAGACCTCAAAATAGATCCGTCCAAACAGTCATCTCTAAAGGGGATACATCTTTGTACAAGAAACCAACAGTTAAATGGAAATATTTTGTGCATCACTCTTGAAAAAAACAGCCATCTCTTGTTTATTTAACCAGTTTTATTTGACATGAAATCAGGCTATAGAGTTAACTGCATCACACTCATCGTAGAACAGATCATCAGTGTTGTCAGACGTAATATTACTCAAGCCAAGTTAATCATAGTGATAATAATTATCAGTGTATAAGTGTTAAGACTTGCTGAGTGCAACATACAGAGGAAAAAAAAAATCGACCAAAACTGACGGAGAAAGAAGCCATCAGTAGAGGTGAGTGTCCTTCATAAAAACTCCTCAGCGTCAGAGTCCAAATTAAACAACCCCTGCTTCCTTTTAACGACCCGCACAAATAAAAACTGAAGATCCAAGCACACGGTCACACACGTGTTTTTGAACTGACATGCTTTGGAAAGTCCGTTTTACTTCTTCACCCAGCACACAAAAAAAGAATCCACGGAGAAAAACACGTCCTCGGTGTGCGGCTGAGGAGGATTCAGGGGTTCTTTTGGAGCTCCGGGGCCCTCTGCGGCTCCTCAGACCGGGATCATCGGGCCCTTTCTCCAGCATCGATAAACATTCAGCTAAAATTACAGACGACCTCTTTCACAACCCGACAAAAAAATATATGTGCCTGTTAATACAAGTCACTGCTTCTACTGTAGTTTGTTCGTACCCGTCTACCGTCCTATAGCTCAGACTGGTCATCTAGAGAGGTATTGAGTGACTATAAGCTTCTGAGGAAATACAGAAAAAACAAGCCCTTCAGTGCTTCCAGACATGCAGATAGGAATGTTGTGACAGCTAACAGCTTCATTGTTACCCGATCAACGACGCCACGGCGCGTCATCGCAACCCAATTTAGCTTAATACTTGAAAATACCAGGCCTCTGGATAATTTACTGATTAATAACGACATAAATAAAGTATAAATATTGCTGGCTCCAGGCCAGAATCACTAATTTGAACACTTTTCTGGTTAAAGGCCTTTTATTTAAATTCTTAGCCTTTGATCCGAACATAATAAAAGCTGATTCATAGAACTGTCCCTTAAATTTGAAGACTTTGGTCAAACTAACCGCCATGACGTTTAAAAAAAGAAAGAAAAAAAAGGTCAAAGTGCTCGACACCTCCTCCCCACTGCATAGCGAACTGTTCTGTAAGGTTCCAGCAACAAGGTCTGCTTTAACAAAACTCAAATGCCCCGAAAAGTTAAAGAAACTAAGTCTAAATATTTGTATTTACAAGGCATTAAAGAGCCACAATCCTCCCAAATGTTACAACATATGTCCGAGAACTGTGAGCCACATGAGAGAGTTCTACGACAAATGTCACAGAAAATGATACAAAACACCTCTGAGCACTTATTGTGTTGTCGTACACAGCAAACACGACAAAAAAAAACGCAGGTTAAGACAAACGCTAAGAGTAATTTGCGACTACTCTCCTGGTCAGAATAGTAAGCAGCTAGCATCTCTACGGAGGACACACTCGGGATGGAGGACGGCGTGCAGCGGTGGATGCTGGTGTGTCTCGTATTGTTATGGGGCGGGGAGCACCTGCCATCAGGAAGAGATGGTACGAAACATGACGACGTCTGTAGATGTGTGCGAACGCTGTGTGAGTTCAGAAGCACATCTAAATGGCAGGAAGCAGAGAGAGGTGAAGTCAGCTCAACCCACCCGCCTGCGTTTGGAATGACTAGAGGATGATATGTTAGGAAGCTGTCAGTCTCATCGCGTTCATCACCGTCCTGCATCTTTCCATGAAGATCAGTTGCAGCCCTTTTCTCTCCATCTTTCTGCTCTTCTTTCCACATATTGCTTTGTCCTTCTCCTCCTCTGCATGAACATGGTAGATGAGAATGTTCCTGCTGCAAAGTGACTGGTTTAGGACGCTCTTGGAGGCTCTCTTAGGTTTCTGGGTTTGGCGTCGCCAGCAGCGGCACGTTGTCCCTTCTCCTCCGGCCCAGCGGGGGCGTCGGTACTGCTCCCCGTCGGCCAGCGTCTGGGGCAGCGGCTTCCTCTTGCTCTCGGGCAGCAGCAGGATGGACAGCACGGCCAGCAGGGCCAGAGAGGAGTAGACCACGTGGTGCAGGAAGTAGCCGTAGTGGTTCCTCAGGTCCATGAGCGGCGAGCTGAGGCGACCAACGCAGCCCAGAGCGAGCACGGCACCGACACCAGTACCCCTACACACACAATACACCACATTCAGCTCATCCGGACATTATCTTTGTTTGTGAGTTTATTTTTCAGATTTACTCAACCCAACCCCACAAACCACACCTCTATTTACACTACTGTTTAAAATTTTGGGGTCAGACAATTTCATGTTTTCCATGAAAACTCACTCTTTTATTCATGCTCTAACATAATCAAATAAGGGTTTTCTAATCATCAATGATCCTTTCAACACCATTAGCTAACACAATGTAGCATTAGAACACAGGAGTGATGGTTGTTGGAAATGTTCCTCTGTACCCCTATGGAGATATTCCATTAAAATCAGCTGTTTCCAGCTACAATACTCATTTACCACATTAACAATATCTAGACTGTATTTCTGAGCCATTTAATGTTATCTTCATTGAAAAAAAATGGATTTTCTTTCATAAAAAAAAAGAGGATATTTTTAAGTGACCCCAAACTTTTTGAGGTAGAGGATGTCTTCATGGATTACTTGTGGTAGTTGTCTTTGATAACATGTAAAAATTAAAAACATTTTTTTAAAGATTTCCAAACTGACACCTTTTAGCAGAGCCAGAAGCTGTAAAAACAGACAGAACTGTGGAGTTTTCAGCTCGCTAATGGTCCTTGAACTAATCCTGGGTGCAGTTCTGTCAGGAAAATTCCCCAAATTTATCCTGAAATCACTGTTTTCTAAATGTATGATTCAAAAAGTTGCCTAAAATAAAGCAGAGAGCTCCTGAAAAAGAAATAAAATCGCACTCCCTGGTGAAACCAAGAGACCATGAGTGACTCAGCTGCAACCAACAGTCAAATGACAAAGTGTAGAGTAGCATGAAAAAAACCCAACTAATTTGGGAAGTCAGTACTAAAATATCTACAGTATGCAGATCCAGTTTGTTTCCAGGATCGTAGCAACTGTAGGCACATGTTGATTACAGTAAGATCAATAATCCAAATATTTAATGTTTTCTATTTCATTTTTTATGATTCATTCTAAGTTTGATATAACGCATAAAAGACATTTCTGAACTCACTCTACTTCTAGCTACACTTATGTTGTTTCCATAGAGGTTTAGGATTTTATATTGCAGTGAAAAATGAATCTAAAAAGTAACAGGGGCAAAAAAAAAACCACCCAAAAATTGCTTGAGCTTCAGAAGGTTAAGCGACTTCATCACTCACTTACAACTATTTTTCTATCGTTCAAAGTTTTTCAGTCTGCAGTGTTCAGTTGCCTCAGTGTGTGGATATACATTCACAGTATTTACAGTTAATCTGTGGTAAATGCAAAACTGCTTCCTGCAATAAATCACCTGAAATTCTCACCACTTGAAGCATTTTATTCATTCAATTCCAAATAAGCTAAATTCTTACGCATTTTTAAGAGTGAACCTGGTTCATTAGACTTTTTTTCAACAGATATTGTTGGAAATTATCTCAGGGTTCGGGTTTCTCGTGTTCTGATTCTTTCTACTGGCAAGAAATCTATGAATATCTTCTACACCTGCACTGCAAAAACTCAAAATCTTCCCAGGTCTATTTGTCTTATTTTTAGTCAAAATGTCTCATCACACTTGATTTAAGATAAATTCACCTAAATGACATTTTCAGCAAGATGGAGGGACTTGTTTTAAGGCCATGCATCTTAAATATCTTGTTAAGTATTAAAAATTGAAAAATTAAAAATTAAAATATGAAATTATCTTGTTTTGAGTTGAATTTTACAAGAAAACTCAAAATAAGTTTAATCCATCTCAAATTAGGAAGCTACATGAAAGCAAAAATCTATTTTTGAGTGAAAACGGCTATTTTCTTTAACATGTCTGGCTTATTTTAAGACACCTAAGCTTGACAATCCTGGTAAAATAAAGCTTAAAATAAGTTTTCCCAGCTAATTTTGAGATCTCAATATTCTAAATATCATATCTTATTTCAAGAAATTTCAAGACATTTTTCACTTCTTCTATTGGCAGATTTTTTTAACTTTTTTCAAGGGAAAAGTTCCTTGAAATAATTTCTTTTTTCTTGTTTTGGGAGGGGCATTCATTCCAGTGTGATTAATATTTGCACAAACTATACAAAGGAAATGAAAATGTGAACTTTTTCTGTTGTGTTTCTTTTGTTGCCTGCAGAGTGTTGCTGTGTTTGTGTTACCTGATGATGGTGGGCATGATCTCTGCAGTGAAGAGGATGCAGAGGGAGGCGGTGGCTTGAGAAGAGAAGAGACCCAGCACTGAGAAAACCGTGATGGCCGTCTCACTGAGATCTAACAGGGAGGAGGAGGAGGGGGAGGAGGAGGGACAACCATCAGCACTTATGGATTACCTCGATGACGTGCGGCATTTCGCATTTTCACACGATGCATCATGACGTCGCTTTCCAATTTAGAACACTAAATCAACATGGAAAATCTTAAGTCCCTGAACCTTCCCTGTCGTCAGCAGAGAGAGAGCAGTAAGTGGCCACCGAGAGGAGGTCACCCGAAGCTTTATCACTGCCCGGCGCTGCTGAACCTTCAGCCTTTGATGCATGATTAAAGCTCAGCCTGACACAGCTTTGACTTTGCTGTCACTGCAGTGTCCTACATAAAGCCAGTCATGCTCCTTTTCAGCCACAGGGGGGAGACTGAGATTGGGTCAGTGATGGATGCGAGTGTCTTTAACACAGTGCTGTGGAAAAACAAAAGCACCTGGGTCGGATTTTTCCATGAGCAGACTTCATAATGCATGAAGCGACGGTTTAATATGATATACCAGCACATGGCAGATGGATGATCTAATATGCCTCCAGCGTCAAATTAATGTTTACCTACTTCTCAGTTAATATTTGATGAAAGCAAAGGCTTCAGGCCAAACAAAAGCATCCCACAATGATCCTCTAACAACAGGAGGTGGTTTCTGGGGAGCTGAAGTGGAACTGTGTCCACCTTGTTAGCAAAGACTATTAATAGTTGAAGAAGAAAACAATATTCTGTTGCCAACAAAAGCCCGCTTACACTCCATGAGTCCCAGGAGGATCAAAGAAGCGAGGCCCGTCATCGTCATGGAGAGGAGCAGGATGCCACGGCGACCGCACCTGTCCACGGTCGCCCAGAGCAACAGCCAGGCTCCGCCCCCTGCGCACACAGACAGCAGGTAGGTCCAGTAGAAGCTGGGGGCGGTGCCTCTGACGTCACCTCGGAAAGAGCTGTAGCAGTGACTAATGCCGTGAGAGATGAATCTGAGGGAGGAAGGGCAGGGAAACAAAGAGTAAGCAGGCATGTGTTTGCAAACAGGTTTTAAATAGAAAACAGGAAAATCTGCGAGCAAAGGTGAACGTCGGAACGATTTAAGGATGAGATATGAGAGCCCAGCAGCAAACCGGCCGGTAAATAAAGTGCCACGCAAACAGAAAGGGCTGACTGGAGGCTGCGGTGTTGCCGAATTAATGTCAAGGATGACTTACGAGGTGAAGCCGAGCACACACATGTTCTTCCAGATGTTCCTGCTGTGGAAGAGTTCAGGGAAGGACAGGTGGGGGCGTGAGGAGGGGGCCGGCTCTGAATCCAGCTCTGCAGAACAGGACAAAGCACAGGTTCACTTTTTAATCCACGGTCCGTTAACACACAGAGGACGAAGCTCTGACCTGGTTTGTGGTTAATCAGTGGTTTGCTGTCAACGTGTTACTAATGTGAAAAGAGAACACACGCAGAATCAATGCACTTCTAATCTCTTTTGGCCACGTAGAGGTTATTAAACAGCCACTAATAATACAGCTAATGTCCTCCAAATCGGAATTATTATCAATATAGAAACATTTAGTAACTACAACACTATTTGATTATAAATGATTTAATTATGAGCAGAAACGAGACAGTTTATTTCTGTTTTAATGTATTCGTAAACTCCTGTCCACAAATAACAAGAAAAGCACTCAGAGAGCACAGTACTCCACCAAGGCTGCTCAGTCGTTTTATCACTTCCGACAGAGGAAATCTTCAATAGAAAGTCTATAATAAACTGTTCTTTGTATCATTTTCGACAAATAAGTCTCAATAAGTCCGCAACTGTCGATTTGTAGTAGGATCTCAATCATGTGATCGTAAGCAGGCAGCTGATGTAGCGTTCACTTGTCGTCATAGTTACAATGCAGCTATTTCGCAATGGTACAGAAATCTTTAACAAATCCGTGGATCCAGACTATAAGACACATCACTGCCAAAATCTAATCAGTTGGTCCTTGTGTCACTTCTGACCTTCCTTGAAAATTTCATCCAAATCCATTACTCCGTTTTTGAGTAATGTTGCGAACAGACACAACAACAGACGGACAAACAAACGTACACCGATCATCAAATAACTCCGCCACGTTCCTTGGCAGAGTAATAAAAGCACATTTCCAATCATATCAAACAGCCATGACTACTTCATGTCAATGTACTCATCAATTACATCTTAATATGCTTCTAAATATTTCATTCTCTACAGCAAATAAACAAAAAATCATGCACTGATGAAAACCATGTAATGAGTCTGTAAGAAAGACAGGAAGCTGACTTCAATGTTATGTAGAAACGTTCATTTGTCTTCATCAACATTTAGCACATTTATTAAAACTTTGAATAGCTAGGAAATGACTTAGAAACACAATGGAAGGAGTTGTGTGTGTCTATATCATTAAATACTACTACTATATGTGTTATCAATCAACTTTTTTTAAAGAGAAACTGGTCTTGTTAACAAATGCATTAATAAATGACACGTAGAATATCCTGAAGTGTTTCTACGCTGCTTTATGGAGTGATTCATCACTAATCAAATGAGAAACACTGCTTCCTCACTTGTGATGAAAATTATAATTATATATACTTATGTCATCAGTCTAATAACAGGAGCGGGTACATAACACCACAGATTTTCCACAGCCCTGGAATGCTGCAGGGTTGTTTTCATTTTTTTATGTTAAGTGGGAATTAATCTGAATTCATCTCAGCTCAAGTAAACATGTGGAAGGATTTCAAAGAGGCATTAGGCAGGTTTTATGCTTTCAATTATTATGCGGTAAATGTTGATTGCAAATTGTAATGGTTATGGAATAATGGCAGCATCAGCATTTAGACTGATTTCCTGTAAGCTTCGCTTTCACTGTAACTCTGTCTGCCACCAGGTCTGAGATCTAGAGGGAAAATGTAGGTTTGATTTGCCGTTAAATACTGTGGAAACTCTACATGGCAAAAGAGAAAGTGAAAAGTCGTCTGTTGCCACTCAAATGATGAGATATTTTTAAAGATCAAACATGACATTGTTGATCATTGTATATTGTTTGATAACTCATTTCTGCACTGAATTTTTGACAGATTTGCAACTTTGAACTGGTGACATGTTTTCCGCTAACAGGCTTCACTTCTGTTTTCACAGACCACAGCTGTAAAAATCTGCTTAAATATGATCAAATTTCATGTGCAATACATCTGTGGTTGGCGTCAACAGCACTTTTTACACAATCCAACATACACTGCCCATCCAAAATAAAGTTGCACATTCCAACGTTTCCTTGGACTGCGTTTAGCTTAAAGTATGACATTTCAATAAGCTTCTGCAATGTCACAGCATTTATTTCTGTCCAGAGATACATTCATTTTTTCACCAAGATCTTATGTTGATGGTCCGAGAGTCGGACAAAGTCTTCTCCAGAACATCCCAAAGATTCTCAATGGGTCTGAGGTCTGGACTCTGTGGAGGACAATCTATGAGTGAAAATGACGTCTAATGCTCCCTGATCCACTCATTCACAATGTGAGCCCCATGAATCCTGGCATCGTCATTGAAGAACTCCATTGCAGGCGAGACCTGGTCATTCAGTATATTCAGGTATCAGCTGACCTCATTCTTTGGGAACAGAACGTTGCTGAACCTGACCAACCCCAGATCATAACTCTAACCCCCACAGACTGGTAGGCACTAGACATGATGAGTTCATCACTTCATCTGCCTCTCTTCTTACCCTGATGCACCCATCACTTTAGAACAGGCTAAATCTGGACTCATCAGACCACATGACCTTCTTCCATCGCTCCAGAGTCCAATCTTTATGCTACGCAGCAAACTGAAGCCTTTTTTTCTGATTAGCCTCGCTGATCAGTGGTTTTCTTAGAGCTGCAGCTGTTTAGTCCCAATCCCTTGAGTTCCCTTCGCATTATGTGTGAAGAGATGTTCTTACTTTCACTATTAAACATAGCTGTGAATTCCCCTGTTGATTTCCTACGATCATCTAAGAGTTTCGAAGATGATGGTTCTCCACTATCCTTCGGGTTTTGATGATGCATTGGACGGTTCTTAAATCTTAAATCTAGTTTCATAAATCTTCTTAGTTGTTTCTTTGCTTGATGCAGGCCAATAATTTGATTAACATCCTTTCTATGACCACAGGATTTGTCTTCCAACATGGTTGTTTCAGAAACGAGAAGCTCCTCACTGCATCAGCTAGAGTTATATAAGTTCTTGCAGCTGAAACTTACTCATCACTGCAGTAATTATCCAATGGAAGGCTGTAACCTATCTGTTGAGTTAAATCCAGGTGGAGACTTTTTTGGACAGGTAGTGTATCATGAATGTAATATGGATTGAAGACACATTGTTCTTTGGTGACTTTTCCTAGTAATGGCAGCTTGGTAAAAAGTGGAAACGCTGAAATGTGACAAAGAGAAGGTTCCCATCTTAATACTTCTGTACATTTTGGGGTTTGATTAAATCAGAACAAAATGCATTTCAAAAGCAAAAAAATGTTGGTTTTGCTGTTACTCCAATACAGCAGTGAAGTCTATGGGACCTCAAAAAACTGATGAAGTAAAGCCAGTAACAACAGAAAGCAGGGGTGAATGCACAAAGCGAATAAGAGATGGACAGTCACACACTCACATCCTGGGAAACATTTACATGCAGAGCCCAGTGGACATCCAGCTCAGGCTTTATCTGCCAGCAGCCGGTCATTATAACTCCATTTTTATGCAGGAACCATGTGACTTTAATAAATCATGAATTACAATTGAGCACCATTACCTGCTCTTGGTAGCTGGGTGTGATCGGGGCTCATATGTTGAAATGCACTGCAATAAGTAACCCATAAATAATGCAGGCTTCAGAAATGTCCATTTAACCCCACAGCGATGCAAAATACGAGTCACCCTTACTTTGTGGACAGAAAGAAAATCTCAAGTGGTCGCTGCAAACACACCTGTGAAGCTCTCGTCGTCTCTGTTGAGTTTCTTCTCTCGCTGAACGCGTTCATGTCGGCAGATCGCTCCGACAGAAGGAGCCAGCGTGGAGACTCTGGAAATACACCAGGAACCCTGCAGGAGAACAAAGGAAATGTAAGTCCGGCTCAGTCTTTGATCTTTGGTGACCTTTACTCAGCAACAGCATTATTTAGAAGCTGTAGGAGTTTGTTGCTCCTTCAGCATGGAAAATTACCAGGGTGGGTCACAGAGTAGCAGAACGCTGTAATCCTCACTTAATAAAACCTGCTATTCACTGACCGTAATCTTTCTGTAATCTCCTGTTAATTTGGTTTTGAAACTGCAGTTAAGGCTGATCGTGTTACAGAGTCATTTTTTAAAGGGACTGTGGAACTTAAAGTAGCTCTAATGCGTTGTGACACGAGCTGAAGTGCTCCGAGTGACGAGGGGATCGGAATCAATACGATCTCACGAAGCTTTTAGCGAGTCAGCCGGCATCAAGACACTTTTCAAACGACAATCAGATTCTTTCACTCTTGTCCTTTTAATTTGTCCTCTTGACACTGAGAAAAGGCAGAAATTTAAAAAAACAAAAACAAGAAAATAGACCCAAGTAAAAAGTAGAGCTGCACAATTACAACCAAATGACATGATTATTTTTGATCAATGTTGCTTACAGTTGTTCATTGACTTTTAGGGTAAATGTTTTTTACTGTACTTTAACATCTAAAGAGAAGCCTGCATACATGCAGTAAATCATTCCTGCAAATGTACAGATCTTTATATATTTGCTGTGTGATTTTGAATTACACAAATTCTTGAATTTTCCTTGGGATTAATAAAGTATCTATCTATCTGTCTATTCTAGGTGAAGTTGAGAATGACGTTTAAATTTACGTTTTACTGTCCTACTAACCAAGATGTATTTTTCAAGAAGATGTCCTGTGTTTATGCTGATTTCTTTTGGTTGGATGAACATGAAAACCTGCGTTATGTTTCAGAAGATAAACCTTTTTCTTGGCAGAATTTCTTTCCCAGGCCTGGAGTAAAAGGCTACATACACCCCTGTCAAAAGTTTTGAGACACTTTCTCATTCAAATAAATTAGAAGGCGTCTCAAATCTTTTGACAGGGGGTGTATATAGTTTCAGAAGTGAGCAGCAGAATAATGTGTGTTTTGGATGTATTGCTACAATGCTCACTGCAAAAACAAGTGACATTTCAGCAAGATGGAGGGACTTGTTTTAAGACAACGCATCTTAAATATCTTGTTAAGTCAAATAATCTTGAAATGATCTTGTTTTGAGTTGAATTTTACAAGAAAATTCAAAGTAAGTTTAATACATCTCAAATTAGGAGGTTATATGAAAGCAAAAATCTATTTTTGAGTGAAAAAAAAAGGTTTTATTTAGCATATCTGGCTTATTTTAAGACACCTAAACTTGACAATCCTGGCAAAATAAAGCTTAAAATAAGTTTTCCAGCTAATTTTAAGATCTCAATATTCTAAACATCATATCTTATTTCAAGAAATCGTACCAAGCCATTTTTCACTTCTTCTATTATCAGATTTTTTCCACTTATTTCAAGGTAAAATTTCCTTAAAATAAGTTTTTTTTTCTTGTTTTGCGAGGGGCATTTTTTCCAGTGCTGGTATACAGGGTGACCCAAAAGTTTGGAAACAAAGTTTAACTGCAGTGTCTGTTTGGGTTGGGGGTGCATGAATTCACTCTTATTTTACCCATTTTTGTTATAGCATATTAAAATAACTTAAAAGCATAGTATTTGCTGAGTGCAATAACTTGAAAGAAAATTAGTAGAACCATAAGGTCCAGGTATGCTGGAGCAAAACTTCAAAATGCAGGCCATCAGTGTCAGATTTCAAAACTCTTGATGCTAAAGTACCTTACAGTTTTAATTTTTTTAAACATCCAAAAGTACTATGAGGCAACATTTACTGGCCAGTTTGAGGAACCTTCATAAGCATGAATGAAGATACATTCCAGAAGATAAACAAACATGAACATGTCGAAATATGTTTGTTTTACACCAATCTGTTACTCTTCTGAATATATCTGTGGTACTGATTTATTGAAATAACATTATATTATTTGGATTATAGACTTTTCATTTGTTTCCAAACTTCTGGGTCACCCTGTATTGGAGTCTTGTAATCCCACGAGGGTCGTTCATGCTCGTGTGCATGACACGAAAAACAGAAGTCAATCAGTCTTTGCATTAAAATAAAGGCAGTACTTATGTACAATGCATCTCGCAGTCAGCAGTATGCAAAAACTTTGCATACTGCTGTTACGGAGATCCATCCTGGACACAAGCAGGGATTCAGTGAGGTAATTTTAGGAACATTCTTCTGTTTGGCTTTCATGCATTCATCGTTCTGTAGTTTGTGGTGTTCTTTCAGTCGCTTGAACAAGTTAGTTACGTTACTGTGCAGCACAAACACAAGCCTCACGCACTCTTCACACATGATTTGTTCTTGCTTAACATCACTTGTCCTAAATCCAAAATACTTCCAAACAATGGACGATGATCCGTTTGAAGGGATTAGCTTTTCACCTTCTGCTGCAGACATTAGATTTTCATTTGGTCTGTCTGCTCTCTGTTGTGCATCACTCTTCTGCTCTGGACTGCAGCCGCAACCTGTGCAAAACCTTTCTGGATGTTGCAGCTGCAGGTGGTAAAAAAACATCTCAACTGCACTGCAGAAACTCAAAATGTTACCAAGTCTATTTGTCTAATTTTTAGTCAAAATGTCTCATCCCACTTGATTTAACATAAATTCACTTAACAAGTGGCATTTAAGCAAGATGGAGGGACTTGTTTAAAGACAATGCATCTTAAATATCTTGTTAAGTCAAACAATCTTGAAATGATCTTGTTTTGAGTTGAATTTTACAAGAAAAATCAAAATAAGTTTTACCCTCCTGTTGTCCTGCGGGTTAAAATTGGTCCATTTTAAAGTTTGAAAATGTGTGAAAAAAATATTTTCACAGTGAAGTTTCTGATGTCCACATTTTCAACATTTTTGGGAAATCTTTGAACATTTTTGGGTGGAAAAAAGAAATGTTTGTGTTTCTTAAGAACATTCACATAAATATTTTTGCGAATGTTCATAAAGAAAATATTAGAAGTTTTACTGATATGTGTGTAATCACTTTAGACATTTTTAGGGTTATTTTAGAAGATTTTCACTCATTTTTTGAAAATATTTACAAGATTTTTCTTGCCAAATTTGGGAGACTTTTTTTTAAATAAAAATTTAAGGGAAACTTAAGGAATAATTGGAAATTTCTTCCTGAAGGTTTTGCAAATTTTCAGAAATTTGAGGAATTTTTTTCTGATTTTTGGATTTTTTTTTCAGACAAGGAAACAATATTTTTTGGCCTGTAAATGAAGACAACAGGAGGTTTAATCCATCTCAAATTAGGAGGTTACATGAAAGCGAAAATCAATTTTTAAGTGAAAAACTGCTTTTTTTTTTTAGCATATCTGGCTCATTTTAAGACATTTAAATTTGACAGTTCTGGTAAAATAAAGCTTAAAATAAGTTTCCCCAGCTAATTTTAAGATCTCAATATTCTACATATCATATCTTATTTCAAGAAATCTTATTAAGCCATTTTTCACTTCTTCTATTGGCAGATTTTTTCCACTTATTTCAATGTAAAAGTTCCTTGAAATAAGCTTTTTTTCCCTTGTCTTGAGAGGGGCATTTTTTTCCTGTGTGCTCCCTGATGGCTTGATTTGATACGCAGCAGTTTCTATGAGCAGAGCACATATTTTAACCATCAATGTTGCAGTCTGCCACGATTATTCAGGTGCAGGATGACAAAATCCTGATCCTGATCATATCTGATTGAGACAGTTATTAGAGACAAACACACACACACACTCGTACCCGTAGCTGAGAAAGAGAGTTAACGGGGCGGCTCCAGCTCCCAGCAGGCCCCTCCAGGACTGGCACCCGAGGGCCACAGCCAGCAGCAGCAGCTCTCCGGCTACAGTCATCAGTCCGGCCATCATGGTCACCACCAGCCTGAGAGACGGCTCACACAGCTCCAGGCCTGACAGAGAAACAACATCAGTCCAGACAAGTCCCATCGATAACGTTTCTTCATGGGTGACTCAACACAGCAACCTAACGTAGTTTGTATACAAAACCCAAAATAAGTTTGACCCTCGTGTCGTCCTGCGGGTCAAAATTGACCCGTTTTAAAGTTTGAAAATGTGGAAAAAAATATTTTCACAGTGAAAAGTTCTCATGTCCACATTCTCAACATTTTTGGGAAATCTTTGAACATTTTTTGCTTAAAAAAAAAAAAAGAAATAAATGCAAAAAATGTTTCTTAAGAACATTCAGGGGAAAAAAATCAACCAAAATCCAGCGAATTTTGTTGGATTTTGGTTGATTTTTTTCTGAATGTTCTTAAGAAAATATTACAAGTTTTACTGATATATATGTAATCACTTTAGATATTTTTAGGATTTTTTTAGAAGATTTTTACTCATTTTTCGAAAATATTTACAAGAATATTCTTGCCAAATTTGGGAGATAATAAAAATTTTAAGTCAAACTTTTAAGGAATTATTGGAATTTTCTTCCTGAAGATTTTGCAAATTTTCAGAATTTGGGGATTTTCTTTTTCTGATTTTTGGATTTTTTCAGACAAGGAAACAATATTTTTTGGTGCCCGTAAATGAGGACAACAGGAGGTTTAATCCATCTCAAATTAGGCGGTTACATGAAAGCAAAACTCTATTTTTGAGTGAAAAACTGCTTCCTTTTTTTTTAAGCATGTCTGGCTTATTTTAAGACAGCTAAGCTTGACAATCCTGGTAAAATAAAGCTTACATTAAGTTTTCCCAGCCAATTTTAATAAATATCAGATCTTAGTTCAAGAAATCTTACCAAGCCATTTTTCACTTGTTCTATTGGCAGATTTTTTCACTTGTTTCAAGGTAAAAGTTCTTTGAAATAAGTTTTTTTTCTTGTTTTGAGAGGGGCATTTTTTCCAGTGTAGGTGTGAATGTGAGTGTGATTGTTTGTCTCTATGTGTAGCCCTGTGACAGACTGGTGACCTGTCCTGGTGTCTCCTACCTTCACCCTAAGTCATCTGGGTTAGACTCCAGCCCCCTGTGACCTCAATGAGGATCAAGAGGTGTACATAATAGTTGGATAGACATGCAAAACGTATGTTCTGCACATTGCTACAAAACACCTGCAGTGACTGTATAGATGTTTGTGTGCCTCTTGAGCCCATAACTAGATGAGTCTGAGCAGATATGACCGTTAATGCTGTACGAACAGGGCAGCAGCTAAAGAGCAGGATGAGGTTGCTCTCTGAGTACATGCACCTGCTCAGGAGCTTGACAGAGTATAGCTGCTGCTTCAGCAAAAAATATGATTGTTAAAGCACTTTTTACACTCATCTAAGCAAAGTTTTACTCCGCCAAGTAACGATGTAGCTATGTGACGATCGGCGTCTGTCTGTCTGTCTACAACATTACTCAAAGACAGACAAACAGATTTGGATGAAATTTTCAGGGACGGTCAGAAATGACACAAGGACCACCTGATTAGATTTGGGCAGCGATGCGGCTTATAGTCTGGATCCATGAATTTGTTAAAGATTTCTATATCGATGCCAGATAGCGACACAGTGTCACTGTCACCATGACAACAAGTGAACACTACATCAGCTGCCTGCTGACGATCTCATGATTGTGATTCTACTACAAATCCACCACTGTGGACTTATCCGTTGGAAATTATGCAAGAAACCATTGATTAAATCGTGGGGGTGTTCCCGAGTTCCATCAATTCCGGTCGCCCGATACATATTTATGTCACGTGATTCGTTATCTGTACTTAATGTACACATGCAGAACACACATCTGTGCTCAGCATAAGGTCCTTTTTTTGTGAGTATATCTACATTAAATGGACAGATTCTGTGTTGTCATGATTTCTGCCTCGATCTTTTTCATTTCAGCCGTCAGAAATGATGCAATGACTGAGCACTCTTGGTGGAGCACTGCGCTCTCTGGTGCTTTTCTTGTTTATGTGCTGCTAAAAATACAAAAAGCAAAGAAGGAAACCACAAACTTTGTGTGCACAAATTGAGTATCTCATACAGACCCTTTGAAGAAATTCCTGGAACTTTAGTGCTACATTTTTAAATTGCCTTTTAACTTCAATTTTCCGCATGTGTTTGGTCGTAAAGCTTCAGTAGAACAACGAGGAAGCATAAAGAAATGATAACATCCAGAATGAATAAATTTAGTCCATCTGAGGGTCCACATGCAGTCGTGTAAAGTTCATTTTAGTTCCTGCACAAAGGGAGGAAAAAACCTGACTCTGGTGCACAAAGAAAAACAAAAATAACGATAACAATAGTTTTTGTATGTCTGTCTGGGACACAGCAGATGATGTGTGGATTTTACTGAAACAAACAAGTTGTGTACTTCAAATGGTGGAATACTCACGGGTGATGTACAGAGTGAGATAGACGCCTGCACTAGCAGCAGCCAGACAGAAACGCATGACGATGAAGATAGAAGGGTACGGAGAGACGCACACCAGCACCCCAAACACCACCGACAGGGTCAGAGAGGTCAGCAGGGTCTTAGATCTGCCCAACCTGCAGGGAAACACACACAAGATTTAAAGATTCCTCAACAATATACACTACCGTTCAACAGTTTGGGCTCACACAGGCAGTTTCATGTTTTCCATCAAAACTCACACTTTTATCCATGTGCTAACATAATTGCACAAGGGTTTTCTAATCATCAGTTAGCCTTTCAGCACAATTAGCCAACACAATGTAGCATTAGAACACAGGAGTGATGGTTGCTGGAAATGTTCCTCTGTACCTCTATGGAGATATTCCATTAAAAATCAGCTGTTTCCAGCTAGAATAGTCATTTACCACATTAACAATGTCTGGACTGTATTTCTGATTAATTTATTGTTATCTTCATTGAAAAAAATGCTTTTCTTTCAAAAATAAGGACATTTCTAAGTGACCCCAAAGTACTGAACGGTAGTGCAAGTACCGCTAGAATCAAATAAACTTAAATTAAATTAAATTTAAATTATGTACAGTGGTAAAATATTAGCAATGTATTTCATTGTAAGTGCTGATAATGTACAAGCAACAACCCACATGATTAATTATTAATACTGAGAGGAAGCAGTACAGAAAATAGGACAAACATCTAGATTTACACATTTTACATTTAACAGAGCCATCTTGTGAATTATTTACATAATTAAAAAAAACATTAATGCTGTTGACATATTTCCAGTTTCATGCAAGTTACAAACACATTAGAGTTCAGCACAAAGAAACAGACAGTCTGAAGGCAGATTTTAAGGTGCCCTGTTCAAATAGATTATCAATATATCTTCAGGACAAAGATGGTTTGGCTGCTTTGGCTTTTTCTAAAGGAAACGCCAAAGCAGAACTGGTCACTAATGATCCTGAATCAATCAGACGATTAGCCAATTGTCAGCTGTGCAGCGGTGTCGCAGTTTTGTCTCCAATGTGCCGTTTAGCTCTGTTCCCTTTTCTTCTCTGCGTGTCCCCAGGAGGCCGCATTAATTCGGTAGTTTGAACAAACAGATGCCATGCTCAATTGGTCAGCAAATTAATGAAGGCTGTTAGCTGATTAAACTGGCATCATTTCCCTCGCAATCCCCTCAAAAGTACAGCTTCTTACAACACAGTGGACATGGATCACTTTCTGGGGTCCAAAAACCTGCAGAATAAAGCTTCCAAATGTAAGAAAGGTTTCCGTTCTGCAGCGTTTTTGTCTATGGCATCACAGTGTGTGGTAAACTGGTTTGTGAAACTGCCTTGACTTTTTCTTTAGTAAGCCGCAGTAGTCCTGTCACACAATGATTTCTTACTGTGATAAAAATGCATTATGAAATGGCATTTGTGCTGCTTGATAATAAATCTCTTTTCCTTTCAGCTGGAGGCCACGAGCAGCTGTCCGATAGAGGAACCGCTGGCAGTAAATCTATAGCTAATTCAGCTTATTAACATCGATGCTACTTTTGGCACTCTGTGTGCGTGTGAGCGTGTTGCACGAAAGACGGCGAGGTAGTGAAACTGCAGAGTAAGAAAAAGAGAGCGAGAGAATGAGGAACAAAGTGATTTAACAGCACAGATGTCTTCACACAGATGGACTGAGTTGTGTTAGAACATGGAAACCTGTGTGTGTCCGTGACAACAGAGCCACAAACAAACACTCCACGCTAACAGCAACTTATTAACAGAACTTCTTGAGTTTTGCCTTTTGTGTGTTTGAATGTTTAATCACTTTGGATATCTGCCAGTAAACACAAGGAAACACTGGTACGTGTGTGTGTGTGTGTGTGTGTGTGTGTGTGTGTGTGTGTGTGTGTGTGTGTGTGTGTGTGTGTGTGTGTGTGTGTGTGTGTTTGAGCATACATTACCTGTCGGCGGCGTAGCCTAAGCCGAGGCAGCCAGTCAGGACGCCCAGTATGAAACACACCTCCTCCACTGGGACCAGCCAGTACTGACCACACACCAGGTCCCACTGCGACAGAAACAAGACGGAGAGGATCGTCACTTATCTGTACAATGATGCACATGTTTGAGACGTCAGGAAGTGGACAAAACACCCCAGAATGACGACAAAATAGCAGATTATGGTAAACTGCAAGCTGGTTAAAGCTGGGAAAAATTTCAAAATTGTGATTCAAATGAATAAGTAAATTATTCTGTTTATTAGTTCTTAAACAAATTCTATAAACAGCCTACTGCAAACACCTACCATGTGGCCACCGCTATCCGTGTGCACTATTAGCCATGTGTCCTCCCGTCTCCTGCTGCATTTGTTGTAATAATTCCTGAACCACTGCTGTGCTGCTTGTTTAGCAGGTAAACAGCACAAAAGAACTGTGCGATTCTTTTGCAGCCATCACTGGAATTTAGGAAATACTGCTACAAAATGTTTCAAAAAGACAGAATTAGACTCCGGCTGCACAGTGGTTTGATGGTTAGCGCTTTCTCCTCACAGCTAGAAGATGTCTGGTTTGCATCCCGGCCTTCCCGTGATCTTTCTACATGGAATTTGCATGTTCTCCCTGTGCATGTCTGGGTTTTCTGCGGGTACTCCAGCTTCCTCCCACAGTCCAAAAACATGCTGAGGTTAACTGGTGACTCTAAATTGGCCATGGGTGTGAATGCGAGTGTGATTGTTTGTCTCTATGTGTAGCCCTTAATAGACTGGTGACCTGTCCTGGTGTCCCATACCTTCACCCCAAGTCAGCTGGGATAGACTCCAGCCTCCCTGATGAAGATTAAGTGGTGCATAGATAATAGATGGATGGACGGATGACTGAACTTCACTACTGGTACAGCAAAGTAGCCAAAGTAACCAGGAAACCATTTACTACAGATCAGCATTGCATCAGTTACTCTGCATCTGTGTACCTTCAGGATGCAGGAGGATGTCATAGTAACGTTACATAAACAGGGACTCTTTAATTCTCTTCTGTGGCAGCAACACACTGACTTTCAATAGCTGTTACACTTATCAAGGCATGCTGTGGCTATGACTAAAGAACTTTGTTTCCGTCATAGCAACAGTTTTGTGTGACGTTAGCAACATGCTGCTCTCACACATCAGGAGAAATTCAGCAAACCCACTGGTCTGCATCAATACCTTCATTTAAGGAGATGTGGCTGCTCTAAGCTCACAAGTTTAAAAAACTAAATTATTAATCATTAATAAATGATTATTAAATATTTATATTTAAACCTGGATCATGTGAAGCAGCATAAAGTGCAATAAAGGACATAATGAGAGCAAATGAGGTAGTAAACGGGTAAACAGGTCAGTCACACAGGACAGCAGGGCTGAAATTCTGGAAAATGTCAAATGCTAATGTGACTTTCAGCTTGGATGTTTCTGTGGGCTTGACGTACTTAAACATGTCTGTGCTGGCCAGGTGTGAGAGAGGGGGGCTGCAGGAGAAAAGGTGTATTTTCAAATTCTGGTGTTTTGGGGTCATTTTTACTCCACCAAGGAGGTGGAGGCTCAGTGGAGTAATGTGACGATCAGCGTTTGTCTGTCTGTTAGCAACATTATTCAGAAATGGTCCAACGGATCTGGATGAAATTTTCAGGAAAGGTCATAAATGACACAAGGACCAAGTGATTAGATTTTGGCAGTGATGCAGCTTATAGTCTGGATCCACGGATTTGTTAAAGAGTTCTGGATCGTTGTGAGATAGCGGCACAGCATCACTGTAACCATGACAACAAGTGAACACTGTGTCAGTAGCATTTTGTTTGTGGGTACATCTACATTAAATGGCCACATTCTAAGTTGCCATGATTTCTGCGGCACATTTTGGTGAAGATTTCTGCTAGAAATGATACAACTGAGCAGCCTTGGTGAAGTACTGCGCTCTGAGTGCTTTTCTCGTTTTTCTTTCCGAGTTTTCCAGCATTCTGCTTACCCCAGCTTTAACCATCAGTAAACCCTGGCTTATTTCACATCCCATCTGCTTGATTTAAACCAAAATTTACAACATCCATGAGTGTTCACATGTGATTAAGTAAGCACGACTTAGGAATGAAGGATTGTGCTTTTGGCAAATTACATAAACTGATTCATTACCAAGACTCAAGATGATGGAGTCAAAGAAGTCCAAGAATAAGGTTGCCAAGGACGTACTGAAATTTTATTTCTCTGAGAAGATTAGTTTCTGGCCCTTCGTGTGTCCAATATCACTTGTGCTTTCACTGTTTTGTGTCCAGTCCACTTGTGCCCATTGATAAGTAATTATGTGAACACTCCCAGATGGACTACAAAAGCAGAGCAGCGCAGGAGAAAGCCTTCACGGCCCATTAGTCCCATAACGCAAACACAGGAAGACATAACCACATAACTTTACTTATGTGTGGCCAAGATAGGTGGAAGACGGCGGGTGCATTACTGTAATTATTAATTAGTATTAGTGCCAGCAACAATATCAGTGAAATGCTGCAACGATATTATTACACAACTAAAGGACCGTCTGGTTATAAGCATTTACTTAAAGCCTTACAACGCAAATATCTGTGCGATGCATAAAGAAGTGCAGCCACGTGGAAAAAAGACAGATATCTGCCCTCAGATCTGAGTTTTAATCACATTAAGCCGATCCACTGATTAGCATTTACAGCTGAGCTCTGCTAATGTTGCTGTCTGCTGGTCTCTGAAAGCAAAATGGTTTTAATGATCTAGACGGAGAGAGAGCAGAGGGCCGGCAATATAAAAAAAAGGTCTTGCATAATTGGAGCCCATGCACAGAAACATAAAAGCCTGTCACATAATATCAGCTGCCTTATTGCTGAGGCTCAGAGCCACAACAGTGCACACTAACCGGCCAAAGGGCAGCACAGCTACCCATAGTGCTCGTATGAGTGGAATGTTTTGGATGACAGGAGATAGGAGGGAATGTACACTAACGAGTTGTGAAACCTCCTCGACTGGTTTGGCTGCAGCCGCTCAGACACAATCAGGTTCGTTTGCTTCAGAAGGGACTAAAACCTGCAACCAGTTCCTCACAGACAGAACCATACATTTCTGAACTGAATTATAGAAGAGGCTGTGAGAGGATCTTCAATTCATTAATTTACATCTAATGAGGTTTTAGGTCAAATGTTTTTCCTGCCTCAAAGCAAATACAACAACTTGTAACAGACAATGTGATAAACTCTTCTGTCAGTGGATATTTTAACCCGCCTGTATGCTCTGTTCATTAGCTCTGAGATCCACAGCACAGAGATGTTAAGAGGAGTTTGCCTGTGGTGAAAGGACACAGCATTTATTGAAGTGAAGCTGATCAGAGGCCTTCTGCTTCCTGCTCACCAGACTGCCAGCTCAGCAAAGCCAAGCAGCACTGGAGGAGCACATCGACACGGCAGCAAAACACCCGATCTCAGCTAAATCGGACCTAAAAGCTGAAATATGTCGGTCAGTGTGAAGACTGAGAAGAACACTTTTACTACACAGATGCACTTCCAAGCATGCTCCTGCTACAATGCAAAAACTCAAAATGTTACCAAGTCTATTTGTCTTATTTTTAGTCAAAATGTCTCATCCCACTTGATTTAAGATAAATTCACTTAACAAGTGACATTTCAGGACTTTTTAAGAAAACACATCTTAAATATCTTGTTAAGTCAAATAATCTTCAAATTATCTTGTTTTGAGTTGTATTTTACAAGAAAATTCTAAATCAGTTTAATACATCTTAAATTAGGAGATTACATGAAAGCAAAAATCTATTTTTGAGTGAAAAACTGCCATTTTTTTTAGCACGTCTGGTTTATTTTAACGCTTGTGTCGTCCTGCGGGTCAAAATTGACCCGTTTTAAAGTTTGAAAATGTGGAAATAAAATATATTTTCACAGTGAAACTTCTGATGTCCACATTTTCAACATTTTTGGGAAATCTCTAAACATTTTTTGGTGGAAAAAGAAATGTCAAAAATGTTTCTTAAGAACATTCACACAAAAAAATCAACCAAAATCCAGCAAAAATCGCTGGATTTTGGTTGATTTTTTTTGTGAATGCTCTTAAAGAAAAGATTATAAGTTTTAGTGATATACATTTAATCATTTAAATATTTTTAGGATTTTTTTGAAGATTTTTACTCATTTTTTGAAAATATTTACAAGAATTTTCTTGCCAAATTTCTGTGATTTTTTTTAAATAAAACTTTTAAGGAATTATTAGAATTTTCCTCCTGAAAGTTTTGCAAACTTTCAGAAGTTTGGGGAATTGTTTTGCTGATTTTTTGGATTTTTCTCAGACAGGGAAACTATATTTTTTGGTGCCGTAAAGAAGACAGCAGGAGGGCTAATCTATCTCAAATTAGGAGGTTACATGAAAGAGAACATCTATTTTTGAGTGAACTTTTTCTTTGTTTGTTTTTTTAGCATATCTGGCTTATTTTAAGACACCTAAGTTTGACAGTCCTGGTAAAATATAGCTGAAAATAAGTTTTTCCAGCTAATTTTAAGATCTTAAGACTCTAAATATCAGATCTTATTTCAAGAAATCTGGCCAAGCCATTTTTCACTTGTTCTACTGGCAGATTTTTTCACTTATTTCAAGATAAAAGTTCCTTGAAATAAGTTTTTTTTTTCTTGTTTTGAGAGGGGCATTTTTTCCAGTGTAAATTCTTTGCATGGCAGCATTTACGTGCGCATGTTCAGCTCGCTGCAGCAGTGTGGGTGGATTACAAGCAACCTGGCCTAATACCACGGACTGGAGGGCTGGGTGTGGTTCTCACATCCTTAGACAGAAATAAAACAAGACATGCAGACCAAAGAGAGAACAGCTTGTAATAAACCTGAGCAGCTGTCTGGACTCTGTTAAAGACACTAACAAGACCGGTCCAGCGGTGTGAGAGTGAAACGCTGCTCAAAAGGAAATGCATGTTTTTGCCATGACCATGCAAAGTCAAAACGTCAAGCAGCGTGCACATGAATGCAGCATTTCTTTGCTGTCATGCTGGTGTCCTGATCTCAAAAAAGATTATCCAAAACAAGCAGAGAACACTGACTGGTTGTTTTCTAGCGTGTGAGCGATAAATTATATTTGCATCAATACGCATAATAAACTCATTGCCAAAGACTGCCTAAAATGCAATGAATAAACGAAATAATTTAATTTACACACACTTTTCAGAGAGAAGAGTGAGAAAAGAAATGTTTTTGTTGAGTTTAGAATAAAATACACTTGGATTTCTTAGAGGTATAATGTCTTATTTACGTTTTGTTTACCGAGTTGGGTGGTTACTTCTTTGAAACAAGAAAAGCACTCAGAGCACAGTACTCCACCAAGGCTGCTCAATTGTTCATTTCCGGCTGAAATCTTGGAAAAAAATGGTGGCAGAAATCGCGGCACTATAGAATGTGTCCATTTAATATAGATGTAACCACACACAAAATGACCTTGAGCTGAGCGCAGGCGTGTGTTATGCATGTGTACGTTATGCACAGCGGGCGGCAGAAATTGATGGGACTCAAACAGCCCCACAATTTAATCAACTGTTCCTTCTATCATTTCCGACAGATTCCTAATAAGTCTGCAGTGGAGGATTTGTAGTAGGATCACAATCATGTAACTGTCAGCAGACAGCTGATGTAGTGTTCACTTGTTGTCATGGTTACAGTGACGCCGTGCCGCTATCCCACAATGATACAGAAATGTTTAACAAATCCATGGATCCAGATTTTAACAAGTGACATTTCAGCAAGGTGGTGGGACTCGTTTTAAGACAATGCATCTTAAGTATCTTGTTAAGTCAAATAATCTTGAAATGATCTTGTTTTGAGTTGAATTTTACAAGAAAACTCAAAATAATACATCTCAAATTAGGAAGTTACATGAAAGCAAATCAACTTTGGAGTGAAAAACTGCTTTTTTTTTAACATGTCTGATTTGTTTTAAGACACTTAAAGCTGCTGTTTGAATCGCAGCGTCTCCCAAAACGCTGGTGGTCCCACCCTCCCTCCCTCTGATTTCGCCCCTTTATTTGTGCACGCGCGCAGTACAAGAGAGAAATGCCCGGAGTGCTGCAGCATCTCGCCTGTTTTGCTGTTTTCCACTCTTCTACATTTAGTACATTTAGTAAATAATAAAGGAATTATGTTAGAATTCTGTATTGAGTCTAACTTGTCCTAATACCAAAATAACATGAATCTGCTAGGACGAACAAGTAAAGTTTCAATATGTGATTACACTCGTGTATCCCTCTCGATGACGTTGTTTATCAAACTTAGTGCATTTACGCGTGTATATGTGTTACATTGTTTATTTATTTCTATCTAGAGTTCAGAATTGCATGACTCCTCTGACGAAGAGTATGTCCCAGACGCCCCAACATCTTCCTCCAGAGGTCGGGCATCTAAACGAAGCCGTCAGCCGGGCTATGGAGGCTGTGGTCGGGGAGCGACGCGAGCACCCCGAGCCAAAAAACGTCCTGCAGTCTCTTGGCCTGACAAGCCGTGGGATTGGTAACTTTTCTGGAAGTTGCTGAGCCCTGATGCTCTCTCCTCCACAAGCAAAACGAATGTGCGCGCGGTTGCGTAGTGCGTAGCTCGCCCACCTCTGCATGGGCTTGCTTGCTGTGCGCGTAACCATTGATTGACAGCATGACAAAGCTGAAGCTCGAACTTGATTGGTCGGCAGCAACCGGCGCTTTTTGGAATAACATGGGGGTCTATGAGAGGAAGGCGGAGCTCAGGAATAAATTTTCATATCGCGTTATACTAACTTTATATTATAGTATCGAACTAGACTAACACATTTAAGCTTTGTTAAAAATTATACATAAATTGAAAACAAAGGGAAACTCTGGACAGCAGCTTTAAGCTTAACAATCCTGGTAAAATACAGCTTAAAATATGTTTTCCCAGCTAATTTTAAGATCTCAGTATTCTACATATCATATCTTATTTCAAGAAATCGTACCAACCCATTTTTCACTTGTTCTATTGGCAGATTTTGTCACTTATTTCAAGGTAAAAGGTCCTGAAAATAAGTTCTCTTTTCTTGTTGTGAGAAGGGCATTTTTTCCAGTGTACAAATTTACAAATCAGGCCTAAATCTGGAATTTCAGAGACAAACCAAAGCTCCATCAGCAACCTTAATCGATTTTTTTATTTAGAGGAAGAGAAATTACCTGAAGCTATTGATACTGGGCTATTTTTCAAATCTGCCAATACTGCTGATGTTTTTAGGAGACAAAAGGCTATTTAAAGGAAAGGTAATATCATATTCACCAAAGGTTTCCGCTCTCTCTCTGCAGCTGATCTCCGTCCAGCCTGAATGCCGTTTAAACAGAAATTGATAAAGGCGAGAAACAAGCTGAAGTTAAAAGGTTGGAGTTGTGCCCTTCAGGTTCAAATCCTCACAGCACTGAAGCAAACGACACATGTAATTCACTTCATGCTTGTAAATAGCCACGAGGCAGACTTTAAAAAGAAACCATCCCTGTGTTTGTGCACGTTTTATCCCATTAAGTTTAAATTGCTTTTAATAATATTCCAAGGCTCAACTTTCAGGGTTCATTCTGTGCCGTATTTCCATTTACTTCAACACGATTATTTGTCTCTCTATCTCAGAGGTAACATGGGTGTAACCAGGGATTGTTCTCTTTCAGCAATCTCTGACATTTCAGGCATGCTCCTCTGACAGCCTTTTCAGGTCGACACAGTGACGTAAGTAAAGCACACATTAGTGAATGACTCACTGAGCGTTATCCAAGCTGCCTTCACAACCATCAGGTCAATTCAAATCACAAGTTTGTGTCAAGGTACTCCTCCTCTCACGGCTGAATGGAAGTCTAATGAATAACTCAAAAGAATACTGCAGGACCGAGTGGACAAAGGTAAGTATCAACGTGCAGTACAAGGAGAGATATTTACATGAACCACAACTGGACTGCTAGCCTAGCCGCGCTAGACCCATGTTTCTGAAGGCACAAGGGTCTAGGGCCGCTCGACAGGGACGGAGGCAGGCTAAAAGGTTGTCTATCAAATCACTCTGCAGCAATTGGGTAGGTATACAACCAATCAGCGCAACGAATAGGCTGACGTGGTTCCTAGAGTGCCGGCGGATTGTGGCTAAGTCCCATTAGCTTCCCAACCAGCAGAGCCAACTGGTATATTAAGGATTTGCCATATCCCGTCGGCATAAGTCCAAATACGTCTTTCTTCTCAATGAAACACTTCAGTGCCGTCCTTTGTTTATCTTTCAAGTTGAATTTTAACTTCAAATCTTTAAGGGCTGTGGCCAAAGCCGAGTCGAAAGATAACTGTTTATTGTG
The DNA here is from genome assembly GCF_021347895.1 of Acanthochromis polyacanthus. Taxonomy (NCBI): domain Eukaryota; kingdom Metazoa; phylum Chordata; class Actinopteri; family Pomacentridae; genus Acanthochromis; species Acanthochromis polyacanthus. The sequence goes on from NC_067132.1 coordinate 13,395,903, forward strand.
CGCCGGTTGTTTCTGTCAGAATCGTCACGCCTCTGTCGTCACTTAGTTACGCCCGCCTTCTGACTCTACACTTCATGGTGATTGGTCCGGCCAGTTTTAGGAGAATCCAGCCTCGAGCCTTATGGAGGGTAACTAGACCCACCCTGGCAGAGAATTAAATTCGTTGCCATGGGTTGTCTAGCGCGGCTAGGCTACTGGACTGCTGCTTTTGCCACATAATACTCAAGATCCGGAAACAGATTTTGACCTCTGACAATTCAAACGAGTCTCTGGTAACCTTGAAATCTCCCTCCAACACTTTAGTGACGTAGATTAATCCCACATTTCTGAAAGGGTCAGCGTGTGCTATCCTTCTCGCCATCCCAATCCTCCTCACAGCCGCAGCTGAATGAAGGTCTGACAGTGTTCTGACGTCTTAACAAAGGTGAAAATGCATTTCTATTAGAGCTGGGAATTGAATTAACTCTGTGAGCTCCAAAAACTCACCATTGTGTGTTTGAAAGAAGGAAAAGAATCACCAGTGACACCATTTATCACTGCTAGAAACTGCAACTAAAGAAAGAATCCCTGAGGTTTTAACTTTAATAGTTCTTGACTGGCTCATCTCTGGCACGTATTCCATCAAGAAATGTAACCAAAACTAAGCTTAAAATTGTAAATTGTTAAAAAAAAAAAAAAAGTACTCTACGTGTGTCATTTAAAAGTTGCCAGGAACAAACCGAGATTTTGTCAAAAACAAATAATTCTGTGCTCTTCACCGAAACCAGGAAGTCATGAGAGACTCTACTGCTACCAACCGTCACACAACAAAAATTCAGGGACTTTTTAGCTGCTTTGCAAACAGGAAGCAAACATGGAAGTAAATTAAAAATAAGTAGTGAAACAGGTACAGCAGGGGTGTCAAACATGTGGCCCGCGGGATGAATTTGTAAAGTGGAAAAACTACAGAGAAGACTTAAAGACATTACACATTTGTAAAACTGTAAATTTAAAATAACTTCTCAACCATGACAAGTTGTTATGATCATAAAGTGAAATACTAGATTGTTCATTGTTCTTTTGCTGTTTTGTGTATCATTTTTGTAATATTTTGCCCTGTTATTGTTGTTTTTTGTCTTTTTTGTTGCTTTGTTTCTCGTTTTTCTCAGTTTGTGTTTCCTTTATGTCTCACTTGTGTTTTTTGTCTTATTTTTGTCATTTTATGTTTTGCTTTATTCGTTGTTTTGTGTATCATTTGTGTCGTTTTGTGCTTTCTTGTCTCGCTTGTGCTGTCTGCTTTTTTGTTGTTTTGATTCTCACTTTCGTCATTTTTGGTCTCATTTTTGTCGTTTCTCCATTGTTTTCTTGCACTGTAACTTTTTTTGTCAAATTCTTGTCTCTTGTCTCTTTTTTTATTTTTGTTTTCGAGTCATTTGTCTTGTTTTTTGTCAGTGTATGTCTCGTTTTTGTCAGTTTGTGTCTCATTTTCGTAATATTTTGTCTTGTTTTGGTTGTCTTTTTTTTGTCAGACTTTTGTCGTTTTGTTCATAAAGTAAAATACTATATTGTTCAGTACCTGACACTAAATGTTTTGCGCCTTTGTAGAAACACTGATCTGCAAGTTGTAATATGTAAATGAAACTGAATATATTTTTCTTAAGAAATTTCAGGTTGTTCATCACGTTTTATAAAAAATTCCTTGCATGTGAACATTTTCAGAATGTACTTTTTTTGCACTAAAACAAAGGAAAAATGTGGAGTTGTGCTTATTTATAGGATATCAAGCTGAGATTTTACTGGTCCGACCCACTTGAGATGAAATTGGGCTGAATGTGGCCTTTGAACTAAAATAAGTTTGACAGCCCTGAGCTACAGCATGCAGAACCAGCATTTTTTCTATTTGTATACGTGCTGATTCCAGTTTGTGAATGAACAATCAAAAAAAACTAACTTTCCTGTTCTTCTTTTATGATTAAAGGTCACTGTGTCATACTGCACAGAGACGTCTTTCTTTTCTCTTTACTTCTAGCCACGGCTGTGCTGTTTCCTTGGAGTTACATGACTTTATACTGCTGGAAAAAATGAGCCCACAGTGAGTAAAAATGACACAGGAGCAAATAAAGAAAACACCCAGGAACTGCTTGGGTTCAGAGGGTTCAGTGAGGATTTTCTTGGCTCATAATTAGCATTTCAAGGGGGGACCACACTCCACAATAAGCGTGATCGGTCCACATACAATAAAGGCGATGTGTCTGTGCCTGAGTTTCTGGTCTTTTCTGACCATTTAAGGAACAATAATGTATATTTTGCTTGAGTAAATGAAGCCTCAAAGGCTAAAACTGGCTAGAACAAGTGTATTTGCCGTGGTACTGGCTGACACTGCTTTGGGAAGTTGCCAAAAAAAATTCTCTATGCAGGAAAATCTCTAAATTAAATGGCAGTAAAGTACAAGCAACTATCAGACAAGTGATACAAACACTGAACGAAGCAGATCCAGGGAGCGAGTGGATGAGCATACGAGACATTACAAATAAACAGCCCTACGAAAATGTTTTTTTATGTGCAGTTCTGTGGTTCAGCTTTATGGTGTATGGAAAAATCAGCAGACTGGGATTAACCTCAGTCAGTCATTGGACCTGTACACATAAATACTACCCACACCAAACAGGACGTCTGCGTAGGAAAATGTTATCAGGAAACTCCCTGATCTGAAGCTGGAGCCAGAGAGTTTTCACAACAACTCCTGTCCCAACACAAGCACAACTTCACCTGTAAGTATATAAATACAGGATACTAAATGTTATCATGGTTTAGCTGTCAGCAAGAGCCAAGTCTCTCCAGGAAGGTTCACATCATGTAGAGAATGAAAGAAAACCTGGTGGAGTTTAATTAATCTGATCTTATTTATGGTTATGCTTTGTAACCAAAAATAATAAAACATAAAAGCACACTTGAAGTTAATGGAATGAAAAATGGAAAAAATAAACACTGGTTTGGTCATTTAAAGCTTCAGAGGAGCCGCCCAGGAGACCATTTGTCCAACTAGTGACAGCAAATATGTGCAGCTGAATCAGAGTTTCACAGGGCATTGCAAAAAGTGAGGCTGCATGCTCAGCAGGACCTCGCTGCGGATAAATGCAGGATAAAAAAGAAACAAAGTTTTCAGCATTTTAAGACCCTTAATCCATACATAAACAAAAAGTTGGGCTTCCCACACAGAGCTGAAACACTCAACTAGGCCAGGACACCGGAAAACATGCCCCTCTCCAAACAAGGGGAAAAAACTCATTTCAAAGAACTTTTACCTTGAAATAAGTGAAAAAAAAATCAGCCAATAGAACGAGTGAAAATGTCTTGGTAAGATTTCTTGAAATAAGATGTGATGTGAAGAATACTGAGATCTCAAAATTAGCTGGGGAAACTTATTTTAAGCTTTATTTTACCAGGATTGTCAAGCTTAGGTGTCTTAACCCTCCTGTAATATTGTTTCCTTGTCTGGAAAAAAATCCAAAAATTCAGCAAAAAATTCCCCAAATTTAAAAAACAAACAAACTGCAAAATCTTTCGGAAGAAAATTCCTTAAAAGCTTCCCTTAAAAGTTTTATTTAAAAAAAAAAATCCCCAAATTTGGCAAGAAATAAAAATGTAAAAAATAAAAAAAAAGGTTAGGGTTAGATATATATATAAATATTTTCAACAATGAATAAAATTCTTCCTAAGAAATCCTAAAAATATCTAAAGTGATTCCATATATATCAGTAAAGCTTCTAATATTTTCTTTAAGAACATTCAGAAAAAAAATCAACCAAAATCCAGCGAAACTCGCTGGATTTTGGTTGATTTTTTTCTGAATGTTCTTAAAGAAACATTTTTTTAATATTTTTTTTTTCCACCAAAAAATGTCAACAACATCAGAAGTTTCACCGTGAAAATCTATATTTTCTAAGATGCGTTGTCCTAAAACAAGTCCCTCCATCTTGCTGAAATGTCACTTGTTAAGTGAATTTATCTTAAATCAAGTGGGATGAGACATTCTGAGTAAAAATAAGACAAACAGACTCGGTAAGATGTGGAGTTTTTGCAGTGGACCATAATTAGCGAGCCCAGACCGGAGCTGTACCTCTGTAACGATGTTGTTCTTCAGCCCTTCCGTCACGTTGTAGTCCCATCCAGCCTCGCAGTCCACCACAGATGACTGGCTGCCGTTGGCGTACTGCTTACACTGGGACGGGGCCCCGTTGTCCCCGGGCCTCTCCCCCTTCTCCCACGGCAGGGAGGCGTTCAGCACCTCCGGCGACGGCAAGGGGCCCGGCAGGCGGCAGTGGTGGTGAGGGGAGAGGGTGATGAGGGGGTCCGAGGAGAGCAGGAAGGCCAGGAAGAGGTTGGGCAGGATGGAGAGGGCGATCAGCACCCTCTGCTTCTTCCTGCCCAGCGCCAGCACCATCACCTCGCCCGTGGGAGGCAGCGACGGCGGCGCAGGGATGGACGAGGAGGACGGGGCGGGGGAGGACGGCACGGGGGAGGAGGGGAGGGACGGAGGGGGAGCGGGGCATGGGGACGGGGAGACCAACGGCGGCGAGTCCGGGGATGTCATCGCTGGGCGGCTGAAGGCGCAGGTGGAGGAGAAGGTTGGCAGAGTTGTGGGAAAACTCTGCAAACAAAGACATGGAAAACGGTGGTTAAATGGTTCCTGTTTGGACACGTTTCACGGAGGACATTGTTACATGTAACGGCAGGAAAAGCACAAGAGTAAATAATGAAGTAAGTGACAGCTGAAGGCTATTTAGCTGCTTCAGCCTCAAGGTCCTCACAGCATGTTGTCACAGCTAACTCACACATTTGAGGAGATCCATAAATGCTGTGAGCAGAAACACCTCTCTGCTGCCTACTGTGACACGTTCTCCTTCTTTGGGTGGGAAAATACCTGCTGGACGAACCTCTTTTTGACTGATGAACTAGCAACTTTGCACTAGAACAATAAAAACATCTGTTTAATTTTGGAAAGATGTCCACCTTGTCTTTGTCCAAATTCTGGGATATGACATACCCAAGTCGTGTATGTTTCCGTATTTTGGTGACATGACAGGGAATGTCGTGGTAAAAGAGGACAAATATTTATTGAAAATCTTGTTAGCAGCGTGTAAAAAAGCAATCACAAGAAAGTGGTACACGCCAGATCCACCAACACAAGTTGACTGGCTGAAAATTGTGAATGAAATATACGTTACGGAACAGTTGACAAATAAGATAAGGAGTAAAGAAGACCAACGCCGAGGAACAAGGGAGAAATGGACCATCTGCTCACCAATGACAGGATAAGGACTACTACACTAATAATACATGGCAATCCAGGATGATTTTTTGCTTAATTGTCTGTTGAAAAAAATGCAAAAAAAAAAAACATGATGGATAGTTTTTATTATGCTATCTTGTGCTTTCTCACGTCCTCCTGTGATCCATCTCCCCTCAAAACCACAGAGGATCTTTCAATTACTAAAATGCGCCTAAAGGAGACGAAGGCCGAGCTTTGGAAGGAGTGAAAAATGAGGAACCTCAAGTGTATCCTCTGCAAAAGTCTGCTATCAAGCGGTTTAACACAAAACTGTTGCACCTTCATGGTTTTATTTTTATTTAACCTTTATTTTACCGCGAAGGCCCTCGAGATTAAAAATCTCTTTTTCAAAAGAGACCTGCCCATTTCAGAGAATGTAAAATGTTCACAGTAAATAAAAAAACAAATAAGACAATTCAGATATTCTTCTATAAATCAGAAATATTGAAACGGGTTCAAACAAAAACATAAGGAGGAAAAAGAAAAAGAAACAGATCAGGAAAAGCAGTTACACACATGGATTACATTTTCCTTTATCAAGTTTTTGAACTGATGGTTTGATCAGCTGTGCCGTCATCGGTGACCGTCGCTGTTATGAGTGAAACTAGAAGGACAAATTTCTTATTTGCTAGCATCTCTCTGTCATAACCTCACTGGGAGGAGGTAGGATTAAAGGAAAAGACTGGAGGGAGGGAAGCAAGGAGGCACGTCAGCTTAATGGAAATCAATCACTGACGGTTAAACGACATCCTACATTTCCCATGATGCAACTCTACAGCAGCAGCTTCCATCAGTCGCATGTCAAGATAACCCTGAAGGCATCACTGTGACGGTTACTTTAGATGTTTCTGTGTGAAATCAGCGTAAAAGCTCAAATAATTAAACTTCTGACGTGTTAACATGCTGTAGATTATTTCAAGTGTGAAGCAATCATTAAGCAGGAATTTCATCCAGCCTTTTCAGAATAAGAAGAGCTCATGCAATGATGGGTTTTGACACAATGAACAAAAATCTATGGGCATAATCTCAGTCTGTCCATCCAAAGTTCCATTTAAATAAGTGAGTAAACTGAGTAAACCTGAAAGATACAGAGCAATAACATAACACAGATAACAGGTAGGAGTTTGGATTACTCATCTCTCTTAATATTGAGAACTTTTATCCTGAAAAACCTCTGGAGCATCCACTCTTTGTGCAGGACTGTCGTGTTTTCCTTTGCATGTAGACGCTGTCGACATAAACGGATGCAGAAAAGGCACAAATTGGTGCAAAAAAAAAAAAAATCACCAGAATGCTAGAAATTAAGATTTTGATGCTCAGAAGTTGCCAAAAATGACGTTAAAACAACACCTACATCCATGCCTCTGTGCTCACTGTAAGTGTCGACACATGGGAGAGAAAAAAAGAATAACAAAATACTTTTAATCATTCAAGCTCACTTTTGAAGCACAAGCATGTCCTCCTTCCAGCATGCAGCCTCTGAGATGAGAGGATTTGCTGCTTAATTATTTGCTGAGAATAACGGTTAGTATCAGACCCACAGGTTTTTATAGTGTCTACCAAAGCTTCACAGGCTCTGTCAGGTTGCTGTGCATGTTTAGGAGCAGAGAAGAAGGGCTGAGCTGCTGTCTAAACGGGCTACAGAGCCCTGAAATGGGCTGTTTTCAGACCAGCGTTCCTGCTAACAGGAATGTGAACACACTGTGCTCCTCTGTCGGTGCACATGGTCCTCCTCCAGCCGTGTCTCCCCGCACAGGGCCAGGAAGTCTCACCAAAAAAAAGGAATCCCACAGGCTTACATAAGAGAGGAGGGAGAGGACGTGGAGGGAATGTAACACCCGGGGACTGGGAGGACTGACGCCGACACGGTGGAGCGACGGTGCGGGGATGGAGGGCGGAGCAGCTGGGCCACCTGCCCGGGGACACACAGCTGCTGTTAGCCCAAAACAAACACTCACTTACCCGTTAAAACGCTGCTAAATGTGAGCCCGAATCCTACTGGTCTCCGCCGAACATCCTAAACACGAGTTTCGCCGCATTCACCGGATCTCCTCTGCGCCTCGGTGCCAGTCTGCTGCACGGGCAGACATTTCTGTACCGGACAAACAGTCTCTGAAGAACCACTGCTGGCCGCTGACACGAGCAAGGACACCGGACCGCTAGCCTCTCCGCCGCTCCGACATGTGATGATGCCCGCCGGGGATGCTACACTCCTCTCCTCCTACCGTCGCTGGCTTTTGTTGTTCGGTCCAAGTTTCTGCCTGCCGACATGACACAAAATAATTAAATAACGCGTCGCTGTGTCCGACATCACCTTAAAGGGGAAAGGCGTCTGAGGGAGCAGGTCGTGAACAAAGAGCGGCTGGAAAAAACTGCGGAGAGCAGCCTGTTTAAAGGGAGCAGCTTCACCGGCGGCTCACTTCGGCAAACATCGGCTAAGTCCGTCAGAGAGACGTCCCCTCGTCTCACTGTTGCCGAAGATCGTGTATGAGGAGATAGGAGATCACTCCGCTGCTAATCCAACCCTTGGTCAGCTTATTCAGGAACAGCAAATACCTACAACTGCTATTACCACTACTACTAGAACTACTGCTACTATCTAATATTATTATCATCATCATTATTATTATTATTATTATTATTATTAGTAGTAGTAGTAGTAGTAGTAGTAGTAACAGCAGTAGTATTAGGCTACTATTATTACACAGTGCAGTCTTATGTGATGATCGCTGTACATTTGTCTGTCCATCTGTAATTCTGTCTGTTATTGCGTCTGTGCGTAACATTACTCATAAATGGACCAATGGATTCAAATGAAACTGTCAGGAAAGATCAGAAATAAAACAAGAATCAAATCATTAGATTTTAGCAATGATGCGGTTTATAGTCTGGATCCACGAATTTGATAAAGATTTCAGTAAGATAGCGACAAGCTGTCACTGTAACTATGACAACAAATGAACACTACATCAGCTGCCTGCTGACAGTCACATGATTGTGATCCTCCTTGCTCAGTGTAAGGTCCTTTTGTTTGTGGGTACATCTAAATTAAATGACCACATTCTATGTTGTCGTGATTTCTGATCATCAATAATAAATAAACTAATAAACTAATGATGCATTTCTGTCAATGCCATATGAGGGAATGAACAGTACTAGCAGAGTACTGCGCTCTCTGAGTGCTTTCTCTTTTTTTAACATACTTAGTTCATTCTATTTTTTTGTGATGACTTTTTTATGAGTTTGTCTGCTTTTGTTTTATGCTGCTGATCCAAAGTGCTGCTCAACTGCCTTTTGTTGTCGTTTAACAATGACAATAAAGATCTGTTCTATTCAATTTCATGATTTCCATTAAAAATCACACTTTCATTCTTGTGCTAACATAACTGCACAAGGGTTTTCTAATCATCAGTTAGCCTTTCAACACCATTAGCTAACACAATGTAGCATTAGAACACAGGAGTGATGGTTGCTGGAAATATTCCTCTGTACCTCTATGGAGATATTCCATTAAAAATTAGCTGTTTCCAGCTAGAATAGTCATTTACCACATTAACAATGTCTAGACTGGATTTCTGATATTTAATAACTGCATTACCCTCTTCTGGTGTTTTCATGGTACACATCTTTGAATAGAATGAATATAAAAGTGTGAAGATTACCTATTCCATTTACTGAATAGTCATTAGACAGTTGTGGTTTAAATGTCATAATTGGAGAATTTTCAAATTATTTTCAGTGTGAATGTTTTGAAATTATGTTTGACTTCTAAATAAATGTCCATGCTTTAAAAAAAATATATATATATATGAAGAGTTCATTTGCAAAAACAGATAATTCCGTTTTGATAAATTTTCAGAAAACTTTTCATTTCATTGTTGACTTGAGATAATATCAATCAAACTGAAGTTGAGTGGATTTGACTCAGTAGCAAAATACATGAAAAAATAGAGAAAAAATAAATTCTTAGTGTTATTATTATTATTATTATTATTATCTCAAGTAAACAATAAAAAAATGAGTTTTCTAAAAATTTATTAAATGGAGTTACCTGTTTTTGCAAATGAACTCTTCATATGTTATAGACCAAACAATCAATTATGTGCTCAACCCAGAAAACCACTGGCAGATTGGCTGATGATAAATAATAGTTATGCTTTTTTCTCCCAAACCACCTTCCCGCAGCCTGGTTCTGCTGGAGATTTCTTCCTTTATTAAAGACAAACTGAAGAATTGAACTGACTTAAATTATTTCATATTGTCATGTTAACTCATGTTGTTTGTGTATTAGTTATGATTTGAAATCTTGAATCGCTCAGAATAAGTGAATAAACTGCACGGAAAGCACAACTATTTTTCGTCTTGTTGGACGCAGGCAGTCCACAGAATCAGTGTCAGAGTGAGACGCGTGTCTTTGTGGACTCTCTGCAGCAGGAGGCTACAGAACATGTTTCTGTCTGCCGCATGGTGGAGCCATAAATCATAGAACAACACAAGATGTAACACTCCAGCTCCATGGAGCAGCCTGCTGTAGAACTGCTTTCCCCATGGGTCTGACTATGTTTCTATCTGTGATCATTTACGTTCTTTTATGCTGCCATTCTGCTTCTTCTTCTCCGTTCAAGGCTACAAATTTCATTTTCCTCTTTCATCATCAACAACAGGCTCCATGAGTACACTCAGAAGGCTCATCATCACTGCTAATTTTGCATTTCTTCTGTCACTAAGCTCAAAATACAGCCAGTTTTCTCATGGACACAGGCTAGATGTGGTAATGACTGTTCAGCTGCACTTGATGGAACCAGCACAGTTTATTTTTCTGGAGGTGTTGCAGCAGACGGCCTTCAATGCAACACTTTGACTCCAGTAAATTTGAACATATCATAAATATTGTACATCTAAACTACATGAGGCCTTTATTCTCCAAATCTTGCAGGTTTATATTCCCAAGCACTTCAATAATGCCTTTTATTTTAACAGAAAGTCCTTGTTGGATTTTATATTTCATGCCATTGTCTGCTGTTGTGATGTCAGCCGCAAACCGACACACTGATGGTTTCCACTTCCCCTCTAAATACCGAGAAAATACAGTATATATGTATTTTACAGAACGTGGACTGTTAGGAGGAAATTACATAGAATTATGTTGAGGTTGGATTCTTTAGAAACATTTATCTTAAAAAGAAAAAAAAACTCTCCTTACACTCTCTACAGAGTGTCCATAAATGCAACGTTCCTTCTTACTGTTCTCAGTAGTATCCAGAGGTGGGATGTAACTAAGTACATTTATTCAAGTACTATACTTATGTGCAAAGCTGAGGTGCTTTAGTTAAGCTTTTTTTTTTTACATCTGGAGGGAAATATTGCACTATTTACCACTCGTCTTTAGTCACTTTACAAGTAGATGTTTTGTACCCCTGGAAATGTGATTATCTATCTATCTATCTATCTATCTATCTATCTATCTATCTATCTATCTATCTATCTATCTATCTATCTATCTATCTATCTATCTATCTATTGTTTTTCTGTACTGTATGTTTTTATCTGTAGTTTTTAAAGCATTTGTTTGGGATAATTCTAATATACTTTTACTTCAGTAACATCATCAATGCAGGACTGTTACAATGTGGAATTGTTCTTTTTTTCAGTAAAGGATGTGAATGTTTGCTCAATCACGAGCATCATGACTGGAAATCCTTTTAAAGGTGTGGTGGGAACCTGAAGTGAAGAAAGCAGACATCAGAGTCGTACTGGACGGCCTCTGGTTGTGAATATGCGTAAATGTAAATGCGGAGAGCGGAAGTACTAAAATGTGGTTAAAAAAAGAAGCGTTCATCCTTCCCGTATATGGACAAGATCTGTTTCAGTTTGCGTGTTGATCTGTTCTGGAGACAAACTCACTCCTGCTGCCGCATAAACCCTTTGATTAGCAGCAGCTAGAAGACTGGAGCTGCTGCAGTCGGTGGGGTTCAGACCGCCTGCTGCTGTTGAGTAACTCGGCAGGGATTGGGTGAAACACGGTCTTTCTTCACTCTGTGGAGATGTTGCAGTCCTGGGACCACAGATTGCCCCACACGACACTGCGGGACATTTCATCAGACACGGTCACACAAGAAATCTTTACTTGTCTCTGAAGACATGTCAGGCTAGAAGACGCCTCTGTCACACTTTCACTCTGCTTTGAACAGAGGAGTTCACTGAAACACAACAGGTGTCTGCAGATTGGATCTCAGAATCCTAAAAACAGTTAGCTTTTTGTACAACTGTATGTTAGTATTGCTGCACTCTTCAGCCTTTTAGCCCATGTAATATGCTTTTCATCAGTTATTCACTGTGTGTTAGATCCAGATTATGTGTGCAGAGCTGCACTCTGTTATAAAATCTGATGAACCCCTCAAACTCAGCGCCTGGATGTGATTAGATGTGCACAGCCAGCAGCAGGAGCACTCATTAAAGTGGTGTTGCATTTATAATCAGTTCAGTTTGATGATTTGTGAAATTGCCTATAAACATAATTTTACACCTTGTTAATATCATTATCAAGTGCTTTTAAGTTTCTACTAAACCCACCAAATGCTGAGCTGTGGTCAGTAATGATGGTAGTGACACAAATCTATCTAACCTTTGCTTAGTTACATGTCATGCCATCAAACAAAGCTGAGAACGTGTTTTAAAGGAATATTTACACTAGATTGAGATCATGTCGTGTTTTCTGTGAAAGCACATACTTGTATTCATCAAATAAGTTGCAAAATGAACAAGAAATATAGTCAAGACACTAAGCACAACACCATTAGCTAACACAATGTAGCATTAGAACACAGGAGTGATGGTTGCTGGAAATGTTCCTCTATGGAGATATTCCATTAAAAATCAGCTGTTTCCAGGTAGAATAGTCATTTACCACATTAATGATGTCTACACTGCACAACCACTGCTTCACATACTTGGAGGGATTTCTCATGGAAAAACTGTATTAGATCATTTTTAACTTCAAAATAAAGGTCCAAACAGACTGGGACACAACCCAAATGCTGGAGAGGAAGTAGCTATTGTGAAGCAGACCATACACACATATTCTGAGGATGCTCTCTTCTTAAACCATAAGAACCCACGGTGACACCAGTGTAACAAGCATTCTAAGTGTAGTCTCTTCCTATTAAAGCTTTATGTCTGACCTTAACTCATTAAGTCCTTCAAGGAAAAATAGGTCTGGGTTCTTATGGGTTAAACCCTTCTTGGACGTGTTCATGGCGTCATAAGAGTGTGTTGCCACACTGAATTTATTTGCATGTCTTTTTTGTTTGGGAGATATGGATCCAATCTGACCTAAAGATGACCGATATCTCCTAAAAATCTTGAAGGCAGCAAGTAAAAAGTCTATAACAGAGTGATGCCTATTATCGACCAATGGGCAGCAATAATCACAAACGTCTAGTGTTTGGAACAAATGATTTTCAGCTTAAGACTGCAAAAGGACATACAATGCTCTCTGGGAACAATGGGACACGTACCTCACAACAAGAGGCGATAACCCGCCTTGTTTCTCATTTATGGTCTGTAAAAACAATATTATTATCTTATAGACTCCAGTACTGTGCTCCTATCCTCTCAGTCTTTGCTGTTGTACACTTGCTAATGTATGTGTTTGTACTTAATTTAGCTAATGTCTGTAAAAATAAAAAACGTAAAAATAAGCTTTCAAAAAACAATATCTGGACTGTATTTCTGACTCATTTATTGTTATCCTCATTGAAAAAACATTGCTTTTCTTTCAAAAATAAGGACGTTTCTAAGTGAACGGTGGTGCACATGCAATATATTCAGTTTGAGAGCCAACAATGGACTTGAGAAGGGAAATGAATGTGAGTTTTCTTTATTTCTGAATATCATACATTGGTAAGCATCTGGCTTGTTGCCCCCACCCCCCTCCTGTCTGACTCCTATCTCTGGGTCCCTTCACTGCCATCACAGCCACAGGAAGGCCCTGGCAGCCCGAAACACTGATATTATCTCTGCGCTCCTCATCTCCGTCCTCCGCTGTGTCGAAATCTTGCCCATCCCACAAAGGGAAACCGCTGGTGCACAACGGTCCATGGCATGACGTCCGTTTCTGTGGGTAGACGAGTTATGGTAAATACTGAGGCAGGCGTACGCCGTGTTCCCTGATGGAGGATGCAGTGAAGAGTCAGTGACAGCAACAAGACCCGAGGAGGAGTTATATCACACCAGTCATTAGCAGGAAGGTGCTGGAGGACATAATGTGGTTGTAAAGGCTATTTGAAGAAGCACTGAACCAAAGACAATGGCTACATGTAGGCTCAAGCAATTATGAGTTTATTTATGAGGCTTTAGCAGTATATAACATTTTAACCTGCAACATAAAAGGTCAACTGTTTCCATATTCAAAGCCATTTCATGTAATCCCACGCTTTGTTAGCGGCAGATGATACAGCATTTATAGACAGAGAGACACTTAGATTTCATTGAATCCTCTAGAAACCACAAGTTGTTGGGTAACTCTGTTGGGCAACAACACTTACAATCAGCTCAGACGGCAACAGCAAATGTCAGGTAGATGAGTAGACGGCGTTTATTCAGCCAAACCAGGCTGAAGCTCACAGTGGACCTAGAGTCTGTGATGACCAGTTCCATCCGTGTGGAAGGAATCTACAGCGAAACTCCAACCTCCAACTCCAATAAATTACAGAGGAAGTCGTTTGATTAGTACAGTGCAATCATTATATTCACATTTCCTCAATAACAGCCCTAATAGTCACCCAGAGACTCACTGAATCTCACTGGATGAGCAGAATGGCTTAAGAAAAAGCATACACCGACCAGTTTTAAATTTTATCTGTCTCTGTGGTGAGGCTAAAAAAAGGAAAACATAATTGTGTTGCAAAGCCTTTGATTAGATCAGCAGAGATGTTTTAGAGTATAAATGATTAAGTTCTGGTATTGATATTGAATTTTAAAATGTCGTAAAAGGCTTGTACAAGGCTGAAATTTCTTGCTTGCAGGTAAATAAATTCAGGACGAGCTGGTTTCTGTTTCATTTGGAGTGAAGCAAGAGGATGTACTTTACATTATTTGCTCTGTGATTATATGAACTGTTTTGTTGTATTCAACTCATTTTAATTCAGTTTTATCTATATTGTGCCAAATCACAACATCAGTCATCTCAGGGTCACTTCATGTAGTAAAAGAAGACCTTATTATATCATAGAGAGAAACCCAACAAATCTAATCATTTTCTGTGAACAGGCATTTGGCAGCAGTGTGGATGACTTTGCGTTGGCTGCAGAGACAGAACAATTTGCAAATATTTTAAGTTTATGGAGAAGTACACTAACGTTCAAAAGTTTGGACTCACTTAGAAATGTCTTATTTTTGACAGGAAAGCATTTTTTTTTCAATGAAGACAACATTAACTTAATCAGAAATCCAGTCTAGACATTGTTAATGTGGTAAATGACTATTCTAGCTGCAAACAGATGATTTTTAATGGAATATCTCCATAGGGGTACAGAGGAACATTTCCAGCAACCATCACTCCTGTGTTCTAATGCTACATTGTGTTAGCTAATGCTGTTGAAAGGCGAATTGATGATTAGAAAACCCTTGTGTAGTTAGGTTAAAAGTGTGAGTTTCATGGAAAACATGAAGCTGCCTGGGTGACCCCAAACTTTAGAATGGTAGTGTCCATGGAGATTCATTATTAATAGCATTAAAGCACATTTTAGAGATCAATGTGAACAATAGAAGAAGCTTATTTTAGGATTAAAATTTCATCCAACAACCCCACAGCACACAGGTTCTTATCTTGATTCGGTCTTTAATGAATATATGAGCTTTACAGAGGGAGCTCCTTAAAAAAAACTCTCTAATAATTCAGTAGTGGTGCAGTTTCATTGTGTGCTGCAGGAGTGGAGGGTCTGGAGGACGCCTCAGACAGTAATGCAGTCCAGAACCGAGCCACGAATGTGAGGATCATAAATTTACCGCTAAACGATCCGTTGAAGGTATTATGGGATGGCAGTAATGTCTTGTAAAGCAGAGAGGTGAGCTGGTGAGGTTGAGGAGCTGCCGTGTTTAATTGAAAGAGGAAAGACTGATCAAAAAGATCTTTAACTGGGATCAAACACCCACATATCTGCACAGTTTTCCATTTATGATCTGAATGTTTTTATAGGAATAACTCGCAGCGCAACATAATGCAGCCAAACAAAGGTATACAAGGAATTTGTCAATCAAAGGAGGAACTTTGTAAAAAGATTTGAAATTACATTGAAACTCAAAATGATTTATTTATAGAACCATGAATAAGATTACATTTACAGAGAAAACAAAGATCCCTGAGTGCTCAGTTAAAAAAAAACTTGTACTTTTGCAACTGACAAAGGCTGACAAATAAATATTTTTGTTTTTGTTTGTCTTTTATTCTTGCTGATCTTAAAAGGGACTTTTTTAACTTTTACTTTGACAAGATTTCTGTGTTCTGTGGCAACTGTAAAACAGAACCTGTATCCAATACATCCGAGCATTTCTGTCTTGAAAATTGAAAATTTAGAAATCTACTCTTTTTGAAATATGTGAAACTTTACATTAATCATTTTCACAGGGCCGTCCAGGTTATTGTAAAGTGTTGGAAGCCCCACAGAGACTTAATGCCCAAATAAAGAATCAGTTTTCACCAGTATTGTGTCTATAAATATAGCCATATTTCACAGAACCTAAATTCACTTTTTTTTTTTGCATTAATGGCCCTCCACTTACATTTCTATTTTCTTAATGCTGTTACAGTGTCTGATAAAAATATTCACCCACTGCTGAAATTTTCTTATTTTTTAAATTTTGGATCACTTTGATTTTACTTTTTGGACTAAAATTCCCCCCCAAAAGTGGCATTTTGCATGTCATTTTACCTCGTTCTTCTCTGCAAAACTGCTCTAGATCTGTCATATTCATGGGGGATAAAGCGTGAACAGCCATTTTCAAATCCAGCCACAAACTCTCCGTTGAAGTGAGGTCTGGATTTCTACATGTTAACCACATACATGCCTTGTGTTCCTTCAATTTCTAAATGTCGGATTTATATTCCGAGGGATGTTCAGTGACTTGAAATTTTCTTGTATCCATCCTCTGATTTCTATAGGGGGGTAAAAAGTAGAGAAAAATCTAAATGAATTGCCCTCTGGGGTTAAACAAAGTTGTCTGAATCTGAATAACCTTTCCACTGAGTTGCTTGAAGTGCTATGTCTAACTTTGATACACAGAGACGAGTTTTAAAGAGTTCAATCAACAACCGGAGAGAGGTTGTAATTTTTTAACTAAACTTCTGCTGTGCAAAATTGTAAAGCTGGGCATATATTGCAAATGAAATGAAGGAGGCTCGTACAGTCGGATGTAACCCAGTTTGCTATTAACCCCCAAATGTCTCCAAAAAGTGAGAAGGTCATGACCTTAATGACCTCAGCAGTAGCTACAACACTGCCAATTTGTTCGACTTCTTCTTCTCACAATTTTACAACACAACAACTAAACATTTGCATACCTAACATTACATTCAACTCAAAATAATTCATTTTCGATCTGCTCCTCGAGGTCACTTTCCATTTCCCAAATTGTGACAAATGTTTGCCTTTATAGTGAACATTTCAAAAGAGCACTAAGAAGCGAATAACTTTGAGTCTTGGAGGCCTGCCTGGACGCACCGGTAACGACTCCGAGGACTATTATTGGATGTTAATGCCAAGAAGAAATGTGCTCAGAGGCTGGACTCCCCTGCTGCTCCCTCCTCGGCTCCCTGCAGGTGTCGCTGTGACAGGATGTGTTTCAGAGTGTCCAGCTCCTGTGTCAGCTGTCCTATCCTCATCTGCAGCTTCTGGTTCTCCTCCTGCAGCTGCAGGGCCCTCTGCTGGGTCAGCAGGATCCTCCGCCGGGCCTTGTCCCGGCTCTTCCTCACCGCGATGTTGTTCCTCTCCCGCCTCAGCCGGTACTCTGCGCTGTCCTTGCTGATGCTCCTCTTGGTCACCGGGGCTCTCAGAGTGGGCAGCAGGAAGGGGGAGAAGTCCTGCAGTCAGAAGAACAATAACAGTTAACCCTGGTGTTTGAAAATGAGGGGGAAAAATACATTTTCACGGGGAAACTTCTGATGCCCACATTTTCAACATTTTTTTGGGAAATTTTGGAACATTTTTTTGGTGGAAAAAAAGAAATGTTAAGTTTCTTTAAGAACATTCACAAAAAAATCAACCAAAATCCAGCTGGATTTTGGTTGATTTTTTTGTGAATGTTCTTAAAGCAAATATTAGAAGTTTTACTGATATATACATAATTATTGGCACCCCTTGTTAAGATGTGTTAAAAGCCTTAAAATAAATTCAATTTTTATTGCAGAAGCATACTCTCACATTGACAATTGTAGAAACATTTATTATAGGAGAAGATTGCATGCTGTTTTGTTGGCAAAAGATATTAACATGAGGGTGCTAATAACTGTGGCACACATGATTTGATGTAAAAGAATTATTTCTTAATGTGTCTGAATAAATGTACTTGAATTAAATGTTGGATTTTCCTCTTTTTTTCATTGTGGTCCTATATTATTTAGAAAAAAAATGAATTTATTAGAAGCTAAAGACCATATCTTAACCAGGGGTGCCAATAATTATGGAGGGCGCTGTATGTAATCACTTGAGATAGTTTTAGGATTTTTTTGGAAGCTTTTTACTCATTTTTTTTGAAAATATTTCCAAGAATATTCTTGCAAAATTTGCCTTTTTTTTTAAAACATTTTTTAAAATATTTTTTTAAGGGAAACTTTTAAAGAATTATTGGAATTTTCTTCCTGAAAGTTTTGCAAATTTTCTGAAATTTGGAGATTTTTTTTTTTTGCTGAATTTTTAGATTTTTTTTTAGACGAGGAAACAATATTTTTAGGTGCCCATAAATGAAGACAACAGGAGGGTTAATGTCCTTTTATCCTCTCTCACCTGCTGAGTGCTGCTCTGGTGGTGGTTGGTGCTGGACGGGCTGGAGGTGTTGGTGAGGCAGGACGTCGTGTACGGCAGGTACGACAGCCCCATCATCTGCTCCGCCACTCTGTCGTCGCCGCCCCTCATCATCCCCTGAGGGTGGCCGTACGAGATCATGTCCATCTGATTCATCTGGTTGGCCGAGGCAGCCTGGTTGGAGGAGACGGGGTTCAGGGCCTGGCCTTGGCCCTGTCCCGGGTAGGAGCTCACCCACTCCTGGATGACAGAGGACACCCTGGAATCAGACATCTGGAAGGGGGTGAAAAAGTGGAAAAGACACGGTTTATTCTCCTCTTTAATTTTGTTTGTTTGAAAACGAGAACAAAAAGACAAGAAGACAGATATTAGAGTGATTAGTTAATATGCAGGCTGAGATTTTACATGTAAAAGGTACTATCTGATGATCTTATTATGCTGAATGCTTCCTGAAAAAAGCAATAAAATCTGATACATAAATACACTGCCATTTAAAAGTTTGTGATCTCTTTGAAATGTCCTTATTTTTGAAAGAAAAGTATTTTTTTTCTATAAAGACAACGTTAAATTCATCATAAATTCATCTGTTTAAATGGTAAATGACTATTTTAGATGGAAACGGCTGATTTTTAATGGAATATCTCCATAGGGGTACAGAGGAACATTTCCAGCAACCATCACTCCTGTGTTCTAATGCTACATTGTGTTAGCTAATGGTGTTGAAAGGATCATTGATGATTAGAAAACCCTTTTGCTATTATGTTAGCATGTGAATAAAAGTGTGAGTTTTCATGAAAAACATAAAACTGTCTGTGTGACTGCAAACCTTTTAATGGTAGTGTAAATACACACACATACACACAGTTACAGTTTTCTGGAATTTTCCCTACTCAAGCATAATAGACATTTTAGTTTATCAAATTGCAAAACACAGACTTATTTCCTCAACTGTACATGGATTGTGACTGTTGTTGTGTGTAGTCACAACCTATTGTGAGCAGGATAAACCCGGTCATGGATTGGTACCTGATGATAGATGAAGCAGTAAAAATGTTCTTGACCAGCTACTATAAAAAATAATTAGCTGGTAATAATAAATAAATACATTTTGCTATAATTCAACATGCTGAAGGGACTCATTCTGCTTCATACCGTCTACCTTTACCCTGGAGTTTTTAAAAACATTTTGCAGATTATGTTAAGAATCCGGGACTTGTGCTGACAAAGGAGGATTTTGCTTACCTCAGTATTTCTTATTTCATACAGCATACAAATGCAAATTTCTTTGCTTTGCTGCTCATCTTACATCTTACCCTCTTTGGATAAAGACACTCAGTTCATACAGGAACAATTTTTTAAAACTCCTAAAATAGTGATCACAGTAATAATAATGATCAAAATAATAATAATATATAAAGGAATCAAGTTGAGTTTAAAGTTTATGATTATCGATATTCCCCTCTTGTTCACACTTTGTTTTAAAATCTAAATGTGCAGTATTAGATATAATCGAAGTCGATTTTATTTAACTCCAAATAACTTTTCACCATTTCTTTCTTTGAAAGAGGGTGAACTCTTGCGATTGGAGCCATTACATAAGACAAATGTCAAATGACTAATGGCTTTTATTTTTGTTGTTTTATTTATTCAAAAGGTCAGAGCTATAGTTACATTTATTTACTGTCTGCACTAATTTATTCACACACAAAGAAAGTTTTAAAGATTTGACTCACCATGACTTATCTCTCCACAAACTCTCAGAATATTCTTCAGGTTCTCCTCAGACAGTTTGACTGGAAATGGCAGACAGGTACCATCTGATTATCACACATCTCTCTCTCTCTCTCTCTCTCTCTCTCTCTCTCTCTCTCTCTCTCTCTCTCGCACTCACGGACACACACACACACGACCAAAAATGTACAGAGAAAGTGTAGATTAACTGTCTTTGAGTCACAATATATCTACAGATTGTTTATCTTTAATAGCTGATAACAGGAAGAACGTGACAGACTGCATTTATGTCGTCTGCTTATTTTAAACTTTTTTTATATAATGCATGAATTCAACAATTTTAAGCGCCAGATCATTTCAAATAATATCCGTATTAATAATGGATTTTAGCTAATAAAATGCTGATGGTATATTGCCACTCTTAACTTAACAGTAACTTTCGCACAACTTGATATTTTGACTCTCCAAATTCAGCGACACTTCTGTCCTCCTGCGGCTCCCGTAGTTTACAATGAAATTAAAATGGCGGCTCCTGTTGACAACGTGAGTATCACCGAGCTAGCTGCTTCGTTATGAGCTTTTTATTCTATCTTCCCACCGAAAATTTTTACATACAAGCCATTCTTAATCCGTTAATGTTTATAATGAAACCCTCCTCGATACAATAGATTGGTGAAAGTGAGGTTTTAAATAGTTTTATTTGTAAAGACATGTGCTAACCAGCTAGCAGCTAGCTTCAAACTTCTTCCTTTCTGAGTCTCAGCTAACTTTCAGTGTGTATAGAGTTTACAAATTCATGCGTTGTATGTCTAACATGTCATTCATTTGTCTTGTAGGATTTAATTGAAAGTGATTTACCCAAAGCTGTTGAGCTGCTGAATAATCTCACAGAACAGGTACGAAAAAAAACATGCTGTCTTTTATATTTATCTAGTAATCCCATGCAGAAGCGTTGTGGTGATCTTGTAACATTTGGGATCGACCAGCCCAGAAATCTTAGCATTTTAATGTAATAAAGTGCGCAATTTTCAAGTTAGTTTGGGATAAAAGGAATATATAATGGGGAACACTTTCTCTGTACTCAGCCCATGTTCCAGAGGGAGTTCAGTGTATTTTATAGATTGTTTGAATAATAATTCCATTTAATAGTATGAGTGACTGAATCTTTATGTAGTCCAGGAGCAGAGACGCTGCTGCTGTTTATGGTATAAAGTTCACCTAAACAATACCCCCAAATAAGTAACTAATCATATTCAGAACAAAACTGTGTTTGCCTCCAACAGCTAATGGTTGTAGTTTACGCCCTCTGTGCTGTTCATCCATCTGTGTTTTTGCTAAAATGTAGAAAAAGTCATATTCGGATTCTGTCCTGTGCTGCTAAAGCCCAGGTTCAATAATGCCACTGACCCCATGTAATACTTGTCATGTTTCTTAGTACTTTCTTTCTTTCTAATAATAATTCTACAGGGACATTTGGATCTATTATAGTTCTGTTGTTAGATTTCAATCCAGCTGTTGCATTTTGTATTTGTCCTAACTGCTGAGCCTGACCCAGGATCTGTAGATTTGAGGCTTCACCACAGATACAACAAATCTCTTTTCTCTATAGGTGGCCTCAGTCACAAGTCATGTTCGTGAGCTGCTAACTAAAGTCAGAGATGGGGTGTTTAAGACGTCAAAGGTGAGCGAAGACTTCATTAGAGCTCTTAATAGAAATCCTGACCAGCAAGGCTCCCCAGGTTCATCCTTTTCTTAATTTAATTAGCTGTATTATTATGAGGGAAACCCAGCATGATTCTGCAAGATGGGTTCTTGTCTGAAACAGGTACTGTCTTACCTTCATTATGTACTTGTAAAATGGTAAATACTTTAGTTTGCAATGTGTTTATGTGGCAGGGTTTTTCCTACACAGAGGATTTATTTTTCATCACCCAGAGTGAATAAACCTCTCCAGCTGCACAGGAAAATCACCAAAATAATAGAAACGAGAATATTTTGTTCATTGGGGTTTTATTTACTTAAGGATAATAGACATTTTTGTATATCAAATTATAAATCAAATACAGTTACACAGACCAGGGATTGGCCAAATACCAGCCTGGCCTATTATCATCTCCAATATTCAGCATTTTTCTGACTACGAGTATGTTATTCTTTTGTTTAAATTTGCTCTTTTGGCTCTGATGCAGCCGCTTCTCTTTATCTGTAGTCACCACAGGAGCAGTAATTGCCTATTAATGTCTATTAATACTGAAGAATGTTTTAAAAAAGGGTTTAAATTAAACATCTGTGAAAAAATATGTAAAGAAAGAAACAAAGTTTTGCCTTGGAGTTTGTGTTATTCTAAATTTTGACACCAATATTTTCTTTTTTATAGTAGATATATATTTGTTGTAAATATCAGTTACAGATAGATGGTTTCCTGCTCAATGGAAATGACTTTTAGACATGAAAATAGGCATAAGGGGGCAAAGAACTTAACATCATAGTGCCGTGCTGTCCAGTTTTATCACTTAACTACAATAATATTTGATCCAAGTCCTGTTGAGATCATCTTCAGCTCTCTCTGACTCTCTGTCCGTCTTCTCTCTGCAGGGTTTGTCGTTCTTGGACCTTCGGTACCATCTGCTGCTCTTCTACCTTCAGGACCTCACTCACCTGATCAGCATCAAGACAGAAGGAGGCAAAATAAAAGAGAGCGATGCCTTGAACAGAGTGGTCACAATCAGAACGGTCCTGGAGAAAATGCGGCCGCTGGACCACAAGCTGAAATACCAGATTGATAAACTGGTGCGCACAGCTGTTACTGGAAGTTTAGGTGAGACTGATGTCACTGATCTGATGGTTGACTTGAAGGACAAATATCTGACTCATGGTTTTTTGTAAGCTTTGCAATCATCCACGTTTTATCGGCTCAGCGATGTCTCATTGTTCTGTTGATTCCAGCTGAAAATGACCCACTGCAGCTGCGTCCTAATCCTGAGAATCTCATCAGCAAAGTAAGGCCTGAAGAGCACGGTCATTTTAATCCCTCTTTTTATTCGGGTTGCCCAATTTCATTTTTATTAGGCGTATAATACTGTTTCATACTTAACCCGTAGATGCACGAGTGATTGAACCCGACACTCTTCCATAAGTGGGTCATAAAGGACCCGTATGAGAATCAATGTGTTGTTGTTTTTTTTTTACCATTTTTGTTATTTAAGAATAATAATTTGTATTATTGTTTGTATTATATTTTTGTCCACATAAGAATAGTTTCATGTTTTAAATATGATCATTTTTAACTTTCTAACATATTTTCAACATTTTGATAATTGAAAAAGAAGAATATTACACAGAACAGCAGTAGAAGAATGTCTGCGTCCATTTTGTAGACATCTTTCCACTGTTTTGATCCAGCTGTTGCTCTAAGTGTGTGAACTGCATCCCTTCTTGTATGATATTATCAATGATAAAGAGCTTGGTGTCATAATACAAATGTCAGAATTTCTTCAAAAATATAAAAGGCACCTTAAAATATTTAATGGAATGATATCCAAAACATATTTGTTGAGGAATAAATGAAATGATAAAAACATTTCATGACAAAGATACCGCAAGAAAAGGACCTCACCGGGTCATTTTTGACCCACTTATGCATCTACGGGTTGATTAATGTTAATGCTTGTTCTTTTCGTTGTTTCAAGAAAGTCAAGGGACAAACGGTAAATACAGACTGACTGTTTTTCTTTGTGTGCTTTTTCCCCCAGCTGGGTGACTCTGGGGAGTCTGAAGATGAAGCTGAGACCAAAGCAGCCTCAGAGAAGAAAGCAGCTCACTCTAGTGGCAGGAAATATGTACCGCCAAAGATCGCTCCAATGCATTACGGTAACATCGTTCACCTCTGGAACTGCAGCTTCACATTATAAACACTCACCAACACAGCCGATATTTATTTCATGTTGAGGTTAAGTTCATCGTTCAGAAGGAAGCAGACCTTATACCACCTCACATCTGTAGAACAGTGTGGCACAGTTACCTTAGAAGATACTCATTAATGCTGTTTTCACCCGTCGGTCACCCACATTGCAACCTTTTTCCTTCAGAGGGTGACATGACAGAGGCCGACAGGAAGAAGGCCCTGGTGGAGCGTCAGCGAAGAGCAGCTCTGAGAAGCTCTGTGATCCAGGAGCTGAGGAAGCAGTACAGCGACGCCCCCGAGGAGATCAGAGACAGACGGGACTTCCAGAGCGAGAGGGAGGGCCGCGAGGAGCTGCACAGGTTCTCACATGTTTGTTATTTAGAACGGAAAGAAAGCCATATGTTAAGCTACTTTACTACATCTAGTGGTATGTGTCCCATAAAGCCACGCTTGCATACAGTGTTTTGCAGATATCTTGTCATCTACCAGCACCTTCCACAAATGAATCTTGGCACTCTTGTGTTTGTCAGTTTTTGTTTCCCAAGCATCCTTGTTAAATCATGTTTTCCTCTCAGGAAACATTATGAGGAGTCGATGATGGTGCGTCTAAACATGCCGAAGCATCAGAAGAACGCCAAGAAGAGAGGCATGATGGGCATGTCCGGCCAGCTCAGCGGCATCACACACTTCAGTGACATCTCAGCTCTGACGGGTGGCAATGGTGGACAGGTGAGTTCTTCCAGGAACATCGAACGCTGCTGCTGGAGCACAATTGTCAATCCAGATGTTATTTGATTTGGGTTTGGACTGATGTTTCCTGGTAGTTTGGCTCAGGTGGAGCAGGAAGCGAAGACTCCAAGTTACCCTGAGCTTTGGGCCCATGTATCGGATTGTTAATTGAATTGAGGCTGGACAGGCTTAATTATTTATCCTGACTGTCATTCAACTTGGGCTGCCTCCAGCACACAGTTATTGCTGGACAGGAGACGTGTGTGTTTTGAAGGGGTCTGGCATGTTTAGCTTGAAATGCTAATACATGTGGGTACCTCAGTTGTCTGCTGCAGTGTTTGCTGGCAGCTTCTGCAGGTTTGGCACGCCATCCTTCTCTGTTCTGTTTCCTGTCTCAATCCACTGTCTGCTGCCATTAAAATTACTAATGACTTGGACTAATGACCGTTCAGCCTCTTGCTGATAAGTTTGCTCCAGTGCGTGCAGATGTGGAAAAAACCCTTCAGTTAAGTGTATTTAAGAGGACTTGGAAAATCCATGAGCTATGTTTAGAGGTTGTCCTGGACACCACGAGAAGCCGCAAATAGATGTCGCCAACAGGCCCATCTCCGAGCAGCATGAATGGAAGCTTTGTTTCCTCTGTTAATTTTGATTGCATTCTTAAAGTGGCTGCTGGTTTTAAGACATTTTTTTTATTGGTGCAGGACGGGGACGGCGGTCGACCCAAGAAAAAGAAGAAACTCATGAAGAAGAAAACAAAAAGAAAAGGTGAGAACGTTCAAAGACTGAATTAGTCAGTTAAAGCGATTCAGTCTCACGTAATTTTGTCTTTCTTGGGTTTCTTATAGTTTTTTTTTAATCAACCTGTAACAATTATAGCTGTCATTCTGTCCTAAATCATTCAGTTTAAGTGCAGCTTTCAAGGTTAATAATTTTGTATTTCTTTCTTCTGCAGCTTTCAAGAAGCACAGATAGATCTGAAGATGTCAGAAGACTTCTTCCCAACACATGTTGTCTTTTTAGTGTAGTTCATTTCAGTCACACTGTACTAAAACTTCTCCACCGGTTTGCTAACATTCAGTATTTGGAATAAACAT
The DNA here is from genome assembly GCF_021347895.1 of Acanthochromis polyacanthus. Lineage (NCBI taxonomy): Eukaryota > Metazoa > Chordata > Actinopteri > Pomacentridae > Acanthochromis > Acanthochromis polyacanthus. The sequence goes on from NC_067132.1 coordinate 13,421,694, forward strand.
CTACTGTTGACTCTTTGATTTGCACGGCACACTCACTTATTACCATTAGAGGGCAGTCATGTTGCCCTCATGTTAGAGGTACCAATTAAGACTTTGGAATGTTGAAAGAATTTCAACATTCCTCTCCTTCTTTTGGACTAATTAACCCCCTGTGAGAGCTGTGATAATGTAGAGAAAAAAATGTAGTGAAACACACTGAGATCTTAAACTGAACCCATTCCAGATCTCTAGAGAGCTGCTGGATAAACAGCCAGATGTTGGTGAGGCACACTTCATTACTTAAGTAAACTCAGCTTGCGAATGGATGACTATAGGCCTTTTAATGTCACAGTAAGGGATGCACTAAAAATGTTTGAACGTGTGCAGCTTGGTCAGTGTATTATTTCAAGTAACATTAAAACGTTGAAGGTGTGGCGTTGTTTCGTTCCAGATTTCTATGATCTCACTTTTTATTCGATACTAAATGATTCATTCTAAAAAGATGAACACATCTGTTCTTCACTAGGGGTCCAACAAAAATATGTCTAATCACCACTTGTTACTCAGAACAAACTCAGACACGGTTTCATTTTTACACAATGTCTTTATTTTTTTTTTTCCTAATTACAGACTCATGGGTTAAAAATAAAAATAAAAAAAGCAAAACATTTGTTCAAACCCACTCCCCCTTTTCAAAAAGAAGAAAAAAAAAAAGGTCTCCACACAAATCCCACCCCTGACTTTCCCCGCCCTAAAATAACAGCTCCGGCCCACTCCTTTTTTAAAATTTTAATTAATAATCAATGCTGTTAGCTCATCAGCCTTCCTCAGACAAGCCGTGACTGCACTGCGCGTCGTCAGAGAAAGGGGGCACCTTAAGGTCCGCACTGTACACCCCAAAAAACACCCTCGTCTCTGGTCCTGCCTTCCTCACTCTCACGCAAACTTGCCTGCCTGCCACTCAGCTATGTTGGCTTCAGCTCTCTGTATATAAATCATGTGTTGGGTTGGCTGCCTGTTTAGTGCCATCTGTACTGCAGTGTGTGTGTGTCGACAATGTGTGTGTATGTGCACGTCTGTGTGTGTGTCTGTGTGAGAGATTTGACGTGTGAAAAGGACTAAAAGCATCATCAGCGTTTGCTGTTGTAGTAAATGCCCCCAGCGGCGGGCCTGTGGTCGCCCTGCCCCCCTCCCCCGCCCCCCCACACCGACAGGATGGGGTGAGTGTGCATAGCGGGAGCAGAGAGAGAGAGAGATGCTGCGGAGACAGTGGGGGGGGCCGGCGCCACCTGGGGAGGGGTTGTCAGCCTCCACTGGTCCTGAAACCTGAAACGACAAGAAGTGGTCTAATATACAGAGAGAGGAGGGGGGAGGGAGGGAGGGAGGGGAGAGACGGGAGACAAGGTGCACAGAAGGGGGAGGAGATGGAGGGAGGGGTTGCATGGAAAATAAAAAGAATAAAATAAACTGATGCGTTTGAAAAGGATTGAAAAAAGAAAAAAAAAAAAAAAAAGAGTGGTGGCCATGCCAGAGTTGGAGTATGGAGCGGTGAGGACATGGCAGCAAAAAAAACCAAAAAAAACCCACCCAGGAGACAAAAAAAGAAAAAAAACAAAAGAAAAGGTATTATACAGGTAAAATCCCACTGAAAACTGAAGGTCCATCACTGTCCAGAGATCAGCGGACAGCCAGAAACAATTAAAGGTAGGAGGAGGAAGACAAAGCATGAGTTAGAAGATGCAGGGAGGGTAAAAGGAGGGCGAGAGAGGGGCAGAGAACGGCAGACACAAAAGGGGTTGAGAGGGGGTGGGGAGGTAATGATATACTCCAAACCACAAACTTAACACAACAAACACTCCATAGCTAGTGGAAGCTTCACATATGTATGCTACATTAAAGAACAAAAGTAATGGACAGTATTTTTTTCCCTCTCTTCCTCGTTGCTGCTGTTTTTTGTTTTTTTCCCTCTTTCCTTTTGGTGGTGGTGGTGGTGGTGGTGGTGGTGGAGGGTGAGTGGGTGGGCTGTGTTGGTGATGGTGTGAAAGCAGGAGGTCACAGCCAGATCAAAGGAGACACATCTGCAGCCTGAGATACCATCATCTTCTCCCGTCCCTACCCCCTCGACAGAAAAAAAACAAACAAAAAAAAAAACCAAAGAAACCTGCCACCGTGTTCTCCCCCCAAACGTATACCTTACCAGGGGTGACCGCATCAACCTCTGCATCAACACGCACGTTCACACACAATCTCACACTGCGGCCAGTCAGTCTCTCTGTCCAGGAGGAGTGTTTTGGGGGTTTGTTTTTTTTTTTTCCTTTTTTGTCTTTTTTTTCTCTCTTCTGGGGTTTTCTTCTTTTATTGTTGGGGAACAGGGGAGGACTCTCTTTCATATTGTGTGTGTGTGTAATTTTTTCTTTTTTTTACGGGAACAGAGAGGGGGAGAGGGTTGATAGTAAGGGAGTATTGGGGAGGGGGAGGAGGGTGTTTAGTAAGGGGAATACCACGATGTTGTTCGCCCTCGGCCCCTGGAAAAGAGAGAGAAAAAGAGGGTGAGTTTTTTTCTGTTTGGCTTAAGAAGACGGACACCAATTTCCTGGTGTGATAAGATATAATATAAATATGCGTGTGTGTGTGTGTGTGATTGTGGGCAGAGAACGGGTCAGAATTTCAGTCCTAGACATAAACTGACTGGGGAAAGAATGGATTTATTTGTAAAAAAACGGAAAAAACAGCGTGTTTAGGACAGTGTTCACAGATCGCTAAATAGACATACCATCTTAACGGTATTGTGCCTTTGATCTTACGAGGTGTCGCGCTACAATCTGGAAGAATAAATAGACTGGAGTGGTGAAAGAAGCTGAAAGCAGCTTTGTCAGGAGAGGAAAAGTGTTTAATTTCCAGATATTAGGATAAAATGATTAGTGTGTGGGCAGTGAGGGGACAGCAAAGGCACGCTCTCTCCCTCTTTCTCTCTCTCTCTGTCTCTCTTGTGCGAGAGTCGCCTCTGGGGTCGCTGTGGGGAAAGACCTTGAGGACAAACAGCACCACACATATACCCCCAGCAAGACAGTGCACACACACATGCATACATACACGGACACACACGCAATTCGGGGGACAAGACTCACAACTGCACACTCAAAAGCCAGGTAGCAGCAAGCCTCTCGCACCACGCCGTCTCCAGTTTCTCACAGATACACCGCACTCAGTGGCGACAAACATTGGAAAAAAAAAAGAAAGGGCCACACTGGGATTGAAAGTCCAGCGGTTGCTAGGTTAGATGCTGAGATCAGGCTGCAGTAATGAACCCTCGTTTCTGGGAGTGAAGCTGAAACTGAGTCGGAGGGTGTGTATGTGTTGCGTGAGTGGCGGTTCATGTACATGCAAGGAGACAAACAGCACAAAAAAAAAACAAAACAAAGAGGTTCTTCCACATCATGGGTACAGTCTGTGTCGGCAGCATCTTGGCATTTCACCGTACCAGCTTGGGAAGATGACAACAATGAGAGGCTAATTTCTTGAGTGCATGTTAACATGAATTATAGTCGTTGCTCGCTGGCTTTCAGTCAAGGTGGAAGGACTTTCAGGTGCTGGACAAATACCACTCTTTGGCTTTCTTGTCCTTTAATGCTATTAAATTCTGGCAGATGAGACTCTCTGCTTAGAACACTTGCCAAAGCCTTGTTAAAACTTCACTTGTTACGAAACAAAGCCAATCGAAACGCACATATCACTTGGACTGCAATTCCACACTCGCAGCCAAAGCGTTGTGAAATCTTCCCAAGCTCACAACAGGTCGATGCAAAGATTATGACCTGACCACAAGTTTGTGTTCACTCTGGATTCTTTCCCTACAGTAAGACAAGGGGCCAGTGAAACGTGTTATTTGGTTCAGATCGCGGCCTGATTCTGCTCAACTCCGGCAGTCTTAAATAGACCAGTGATGAATTCCTGTTGTAGCAACCAGACAGCTCTTCTGCTCTCCACTGCACCAAGTGATCAAGGCCAGTTCAAGTGGAACAACTCTTTGCATGCTAATCTCTGTGGGCGATTTTTACATATTAACCAAAGCTCTCAGATGAGAAGACACACACAACAAATTTATCAGCAAAACCCCCGCAAAAAGTGTGTTCTCTTTGGTTTTGAGTACAATTGTTGCAGTCAAAAGGCTACAAGTGACCACAATCATCTGACTAAATACAGATAACAGAATTAAAAGCTGGGACTGCTAATATGTAAACTCTTTTACAGGAACTTTTGAGATTACTGGGTGTTTTTGCTATTCTGCAGGATAAATGTGACTTCATTGCTTCTTTCCTACACACACAAACCAATACACTAACTTTAAACTTTTCAAGTCCAAGCAAGTAACACTTAAGGGCCCTTTTCACATTTCCCAAATTGTAGTAAGTACCTTAGCTAGTGAACTCCCCATTCGGATCAGTACATTAAACTTGTGGACTCTTGATTTAATATCAAACCCCCTCAGCTTCTCCTCAGTCTTTGTGTGCCCTGTCCTTCAACACGGGCCAAATCCCAGTGAGTAAACTGGCGGGGTTAGGGTTTCTTGGTATGTGTGGGAGTGGCCCAGTAAGTACACAGACTGATTAGAGAGATTCTGACCTTGAGGTTCAGACGCTTTCCTCACACAAAGGAATGAATAGAGATGTAACGCTTTCTTGTGGGTATTTAAAGACAGCCTGGCTGAAATGGGCATTCCTTGTCCAAATACTCAAATCAAGAGCAAAAAAAGAAACAAGAGAAACTCATGATAAAATGGACTAAACGCTGGCTTGTCAGAAGAAGTCGCCAAGCTGATTAATTGTTGCAGAACACGTTAGACATTAAGTATTAAACAAGAGCCAAACCCCAGATGCTATCAGAATCTCTCAGTCTTAAATCTTAGTGCATGTGTGAGGAAGTTGGCATGCTGAGCAACACATTCTGCAGAACACCTCCTCTCCCAGCCTCAACAGAAAAAAAAAAAAAAAAAACAGATAGCTCCACAGACAGAGCTCCACCATGGGGCCTCCATGGAGTTCCTTTGTAAGCATTGAAAAAGCAAGGCCACAAATACTAACCAAAGCTTACATAAAGACACACCAGGAGATGTTGTGAATTATACCCCGAATGACCTGTCACCAGTTTTGCATCATCTGAATTAAAGAAACCTTGCATCTTTTGGTTAAAAGGCAGTTACAAAAAGCTTAATCACATACTCTAAACACTCAGTTTGCAATGACAAAGCACTCAACAAAGACTCAGAGGACGCCACAGCAGAGCTCTGCAGTGAAGAACATCTGTCTGATTTCACAAATACTGTGTGCAGAGAGTTGCAAAAATCCCACTGCACAACACTCAGATCACCACCAGGCTTATTCCACTTGTTTCACATGGATCCCTATGATGGTTTAACCTGCTCTATCAAAACACCACAACCACCATAATGTTGTCCAGCCGCAGCAGATTTTGACTTTACTCTGGATGAGATGCAGCAACAAACACCAAACTGACAAATATCGCTGTAAAACGCCGCTATGCTTCAGGTGACTGTACAAATCATCACACTGTGCAAACCTCTCAGTTATGCAAAGTTATTGGCATCCTCCCAGCTCTCCATCATGAAAAACATCAAGTGTAGGTGCTGCAGCCTTGCACCAGTACCTTTCCGTTACCATTAAGTTTGCAGAAATTGCATTGGCACCGACCCAAACACCGCTCCGACTTACAGAGTGCACGTACAGCCTGGGAAGCATAAACTGTGTCATGAGTCTGTTGGGCTGCATTGAAATGGTCATGTGTGATGTGGCATGCCATGGAGCCCTCAGTCCCACAGCTGATGTAATGTGGTTTCTACCCTAGCTGCATTGTATGTTTGTGTACCTGTGTCTCATTCACAGCTTCTAATGCAGTCTCTGGTCAAAAAAAGCCTGATATTATCCAAGGATACAAATTAGAATTTATTTCATGTTGAGGTAGTCGTAGCGAAGAATTACAACTGATGTTCAAGTACATATCACAATGAAATATGCTTTTGACTTTAATGAATTTCATAAAGCTCGTAGCTGCAGCAACAGTTACACACTACAGACAGATGTCAGAGTTACTAATGGATGTGTGACGACCTTTGGAAATCCCATCAGCACGGAAAATGTTTTGCTTGCTCTCATTCTATGCTTTCCTCCTCAATACTAACGGATCATTAGTACAGAAAAATACTTATCTCATGTCCAAATTTAGCCAAATCCAGTTTATTTCATGCTTCTATTTAAAAAAAAACAAACAAAAAAAAACACGCTTTTTCCTACTTCATGCTACCCCTGACGACAAAAGGAAAAAAAACGGACAACAATTTGCGTCGCCTCAGAGCGATGTGATGAATGTCTCAGCCAGCATATTCTGGATAAGGAACTGAAAAATGACACCAAGTAATTGATGGCCTGAAGTCTCGAGCTTACTTAAAATGAGCTAAAACTGTCCAGTTCATGGCTTATGATTCCCGTCTCATTATTTTTTTGCAGGTTTTCCTTTCAAGTGTGACAAGTTGACACTAACAGTGATTCTTTTAACAGGGTCGCCTCTCCTAACCTTGATGTTCAGATCACCAAATCCAAAGCAGTACAAAGAGAGAACAGTGGTAACCCTGGGTACCATTGAAATATGACTTCAATTTTCTGTCCAGTTTTCTTTTTCTATAATTCCAACATCACCGCTCTGTACTACAAAAAAACTAAATACATTTCTTTGTTCCAAAGCAGCTTCCAACTCTGGCTGGTCATGACGGTCGTCCTGTGCTGCCTGTCCTTTCAGTGCAAACACAGTGACTGGGATGCAGTGCATGCAGGTCATGTGTTCTCCCCAGGTGTCAGAAGTGAGAGGTCTCGGCATCAGCTCACCTGAAGGCCCGTCCTCTGCCTCTGGGTGGTGTGTAACCACTGTAGTAGCGTGCACGTGACGTGAAGCTTCCTCCCCGTGATCGGAACCGAGCTCGTGGAAAGCCGCGGTCTGTGGTGCTGATGCCCGGTCTGTTTGTTCTCTTAGCGCCCACCTGAGGACAAGAAACAGTCACGTAAACAACAACAATTCAGACTGCCCATCTTATGCATTTTTAAAATTACACAAATCCATTCAAGTCAGAATCCAAACATCTTCCAAAAAACTGTCCTTTTACTTTGGAAATCTAACACCTGCTTAGCTTTCTATAGTTGACTGTATAGCACAGAACATAAGGAACCCAAAACATAAACCCCTTCCATTTAAACTTGCAAGTCTCACTATGCAGAAAACCTAAAACGGGAAGGCATAAACAGGCCACCACAGAGGTTTTTCTTGGGTCCAGCAGTAAGAATCAAAGTCAGACACTAATCAATTATTTTTATAAGACCATTTAGTAAATACATGCCCACTCAGCCAATCAGGAGAAACGTACTGAACGTATCCAGAGTGATTTCAGCTAAATTTAGTCAACAGTAGAAAACAGTAACCCTTTTTTTTGTAGTAATCATGAAGTATTATCCCATTTAGTTCATTTTGTAAATGTGCCCAGTATTCTGAGTTGGACAATTCATGATGATTCAGCCACAGTTTATGATCGCATGGAGTCATCATATTTTTGCTACCAATTAGGATAAAAATTCACTGTCACATTGCCCCTTTCCTCTTTACTGATCAAACTGACTTACTTTTCTTGCCATACTGATCAACAGCCTCTAAGAATTTAACGTGAAAATGTTCAAGCTGCACTTCAACAAGAGGCTGAAAATCTAAACGGGTAAACATTTGAAAATCTCTTACCTTTATCTGCCTTCCTCTGAAAAGAGACTCATCCAAAGCCATGGCTGTCCTTACAGACTCCTTGTCTGCAAACTCAATATAGGCAAACCTGCAGGACAACAAAGAACCACTCAGCTACAGAAGTACTCAAAATAAACACCAGTATTATGAGTTGTTATACAACAACTGATTACTAAAGACACCTGACCTTCTACAGATCAACATAATTCGTATACAACTCAAGTCGTTTCTACTAAGAGTTAATGCAGCGTTTATATGGAAGATTCTAAACTGACAGCAACAGAAACCATCTTTTATGTTTGCTGAAATGAAGGAAAAGTATGTTCAAACACTCATTTGATGTAGCCCTGACTTTTGTAAACAAAAGCAATCAAATTTAACCTTCAATGTTAACTGAAAGTTTGGAAAGGCTTCAGTACTTGTGTTTTTCCTTAATGAAAACTATCCATATGTTCTTTTGTGTGATACATTTACAGGTTACCTCTCGTCCACCTCACAGTGAAAAGGCAAAGCATAACGTTGGTTTTTACCCCTTTGGATGCCCTGTGTATTTGTCACACAGGATGGTGACTCTGTTTACTGAACCGCAGCCATGAAAGTGAGCCTCAAGCTCTTCTGCCGTGGCACCATAGTCCACCTGAAGATAGAAAGGTTAAACATCAAAACATGGCCATCACCAATGCCTAGACTCTTAAGAACAAACCATAGTGACATCAAGTGCCCCTGCCAAGTCATATTAATTCAAATATATATATGCAACTTTAAGCTTCTTTGATATGAAAACACAGTATGTGTATTTAAGGAGAGACACAGAACCAGTTCAGAAGTCTTTCATAAACTGACTAAAAATACTTTTAGAAATTTTTCTAGATTACTTCTAAATGTAGAACATAACAGTTTTATGAACATTAACCCATTTATATCTGCTGGTGTGGGTAGTGTTTTACAAGTCAGCTAGCAACTAGACAGAGCAATAAAAGGCATGATCTGTGATATCAGATTGCTGGAAAATCAAATTTGTAGTTGGTGAAATTTCTTGAAAACTAGAATGTGTCTGTGTGCGAAGAGCATCAGTGGGGGAGGCTATCAAAAGACTAAAAACAGACCTCCAGACTGAGATTAGAGACACTGCATAAAACAAGTGTTGCCTTGGTGCTTGACCGGTTCACAGCTTTATGGTGGAGTAGCATAAAGAGAGCACTAAATACTGCCCTTGGGACTCATTTTCCAGTAAGATAGTGAGGTAACCTTAACGGTTAAGCAACCAAGTAATTAAATTAGTCATGTAAAGCATCTCTAGAATACCCTAAAGTGAAAGTGGATACTTAAAAACAAATACAAAAAGTCCTGGAGTAATAAAAGCCAAAATGTAATCCAGTATTTGTTGCACGGCAGACCAAAGGCACAAAGCAGATCTCCATCTATGAACTCAGAAAGTAGAAGTTTATCTGGTGGCCAAACACATAAAATCTGAAAACTCCATAAGTGAGATATGCACTGTACATTATGGTACAGTGTCAGCACATTTCTTCCTTAAACTGAGCATTTTTCTCCGGTGTCATCTCTAAATAAAACACTACAACGAGAGACAACACATAATGTGGCCAAAATAGCATCAGTGTGAGACAACAAACAGAGTTACTCACATTTCCGACATAAATAGACCTGCCATCTGCTTCCATCTTTTCCTCGATGGACATGATGACGGGGCCAACTGCACAGAGGAGAAAGGTGGCAGAACAAACAAACATGAACATCAAAATATTTCATGAAAGGACAAGCATGGAGGAGTGGTTTAACAAGTACATGTCTAAAGACCACATTAAATTTCACTAAATTAAAATTTGAGCTGTTTAGACGCCATTTCCTATGTACTGCATAATGGTGTTCATTCATTCTTTCTGTCTGTACAACAAATCTATTGCTTGCTTTGTGGGTTCAAGATTTAGAACGACCCTTTTCTCTTTTGCACATCAGTCTTAAAAGAGCCGTTAAGGAGATTTTTGTCGCAGTTGTTCAATTAATATACAGTACAAGTAAAATGCTTTTAAGAAACCAACTCATGCACCAGTTACTGAAAGAAATGACCTTTTTGCAGCATTAAACTAACTTTTAAATCAACTTTTCAACCCTACTCAACCAAATCATGAACTAATCTAATAACCAAGTAATAAACGACCCATATTGTAATGTACATTTTAAAGTTAACTTGATAGATTGCAATAAATAAATTATTGTGTAAGAATGTTTCCCCTGAGTGGGCACAAACCTTAGACCTTATATTATTGTGGTGTCTTCCTTCACTGGGTAATTTGACAGTAGAACAAGATAGGAAATGTTAACAGATTGGGGGGGGGGGGGGGGGGGGGGGGGGGGAGGAGAATAGAGCTGGTTTATAAAAAAAAAGCAAACACACCTGGTGGGGGCTGAGATTCATCTGTTTTTCCACCTCGTTCTGTAGCTCCTTCAGCTTCTCTGCCTCTTCCTCCATCTCTCTCACCCGCGCTTTGATTGCCTCCAGCTCCTGCAACACAAACACACATTTCATCAGAGCCGTCAGTCCATCATGTGCACAACTCACCATCACATTAATCACCAGTGACATAGTCAGAAATCGTGAATGACTGTTAAGCTGTGTGAATAAGTTCCTACCAACTAACAAATCATACATTAAAAAAATAATAATTAACAAAATGCCGCCATAACACTGCTCTGAAAACCTTGACTGGTGAGGATGGCAGAGTAGCAAGAATATGCTGAATTTGTGTAAGTAATGCGTTGATATCGTAATATAACATCACACTAAAAAGATGCAACTATATGCTTTGTTTCTGCCTGAAATGGAATAACATACACACTCAGACTACTTTCTTTTAAAAATGTACTGTCTGACTGGTCGTGCATCTTTACTATGGTTACACAAACTCATATCTTGCACATTACTGCCTAAATTTGGCTGCAGTTGCCTCCAAAATCTTAAAAGTGGCCCCTAAAGCCATTTAAAAGAGCATCTTCAGGCCAAGACACACTTGAACATCCTTTAGAACACAAGGGATACAAATTAAAGTTATGAATTGATGCAAGTTGCTCAGTTTTACACATAGTAAGTCACTTTTCCATTAGCATAAAGCCGCCGTTCAGAAACAGCATTTATAAGGAAGACAAGTAAAAACATTTATGATCACAAGTAATTGGTAATCGGTACCATTTAGGCTGCCCATTATGTATAAATAAAAGCACTGACAACAAAAACATGCATATTTCTCTCTGTCAAACACAATATTTGTGGCTGTGAGATTTGAAGAGGACATATTGGCCTCACGCACCTTACAATAGCCATTTGTCTTTTTTTAAATTATTATTTTGACACTCCACAATCACTATGAAGAAAATTGATTTGTTGCTGCTGCTATACAGTCAAAATTCGAGACAGCAAGGCTGGCACCGTTATTTGAATCGATGGCTACCACGGACTCTGTGGTCAGAAGAAAGAAATCAAAAGCCACAAAACCAATAGAGCCAAAATAATTAAATATTTCCACGCTGAACACTGGGATGGCTGTGTCCTCACGTGGGAGCGGACCCTCCTGTCTGACAGTGGTGCACTGCAGCACAGTGGGAGTCACTCCAGCTCAGTCCAGGGCTATTGCCTACGCCGACAGGATTTGGAATATAAAAGCTCTTTGTACAACTGGGTGCAGTGACACAGGCCGACCATATTAAATTCAGATCTTCTCACCACAGGGGAATAAAGGTGCAGTGACGCTATTAGGACCATCTGTCCCCTTTGCATCCATGGGTCTGATAATCTGTCACACCACACATCAACAACCTTTACACCATCATGCATGTGGAGGTGAAGCACTGCCGATATCAACCACCCAGCACTGACACGTTGTGACCACAATTTTTTTGTCGCATATTCAGTGCAAGCTCTTTCACTCCCCTCCCTTTCCATCTTCTCCTTGCTCCAGCAAAAACAGTGAAGGATGCAAACCCAGCCCCTCAAATACCGCAGCCCCCTTTCTTCTGCGTTGTTTGGTCTTACAGCCAGACAACCCCCTCAAAAACCCACCTGGCCATGCTATGCAGACACCACCTGGGAACATGCACCAGTGTGCCAGTGATGGAAAAAAATTAGGCCGACTCACGCAGACTGTGCATCTACGGCCATCAAATAAGATTCAACGGCGTTATTTCCCGCTGATGCATGTTGCTACCCGTCGTCGTTCAATCCAGACGACAGTGCTGGTCAGGTGCACGTCTGCCACCTCCACCCTAGCTTTGTTAAAATCGGCTAGCTTGTTAGCCAGCCAAAACCCTCGTTGTCCCATGGTAATAAATACAGCTAGCGGGCTAATAGTAATTAGCCCCGTGAGCTTAGGGTGCAAATGCCGCAGTTTATCTCGTGATTACTGCCGACAGGTCCGCTAGTCATTTTAGCTCGCAGCAAGCTAACGTTAGCCTGCTGCCGCTCGGTCATTTGCATGTGCACACACACCGGCGCTGAAAATGCAGCAGCCGCCAGCGTAGCGTTAAACGCAAAGGGAATAAAAGACTTCATTACCGTTAGCAGGTCGCCTTCTTAAGGACGTAGACTCGCACAACGGGGGCTAATGGCGGCGGCCTGTCCTACCCTCGCCCCTAACTGTCTCCTGCATCTCCGTCTCGCATTTTTTTGCGACAAGGATTGCCCCCCGCAACGGCTGGAGCTGCTCCCTGGCGCAGAGAAACTGGCGTCGCTGTTGCGCCAATATGGCTGCCGACATCACGCATGTCACCACCCATTTCTACTGCACTGCGTGAACCACAATGGCGGTTAATATCGACCTGGCGATAGCAGTAACGCACACGGCATGTGACCCGAGATTTGTGAGAGAGAAAAACCTACAAATTGGTTGCCTGCATTCACAAACTACTCCGATTTGGTCACAACATGTCTTGGTATTCATGTGGGTTCTCACTGCTGAAACAATGCCCTTCACTTACCGGGTCTTCAATTGCGGCCTCTCCCTCTTCTAACCCCGGTTCTTCGTCACCAACACCCGGGTCTTCCAGCTCGGGATGTCCGGGGTCTGAATCTAGTAGGGATTCCTCCGCCAGTCCGTTACCGAACTCCGCCATCGCCCTGTTCCAACTGTACCGACGCGCCTCGTGGCCAAACCGACGTTGCAGGCCCCTACTCACACACAAGGGGGTAGAGTGAGCGGGGCGGCGGAAAGAAAAAAACGGCGGAAAACGCCGCTTAGTAAAGTTAAAATGGGGAATAAAATGCTAGCTTCGGTTCTATCCACTACTCAAACAGCATGTCACGATGTACATGGACTGCTGTTTCACGCTATCTTCGAGAACTTGTCCTAACTTACGACAGAGAACCTAGTTTATTTACTTAAACGTGTATATAAAAAAGGCGAGGACTCTACGCGAGAGCGGCGGCGTCCCTTCGGTTCAGAAATGGAAGCCGGGGGCGGAGTCATGTATCACTGCAGGCGTAAAACTCTCGATCCCATTGGTCGACGTGCGATTCTAGACAAACCCCCGTGTTGTCTGCCGCAATCCTATTGGCTTATCAGGCAGGACGTTCCGGTTCCCAAATCGCATGTGTGCCTTTAATTGGATTAGGTTTCTGTCAATCCTCTCTTTTTCAGTCATGAGTGAACTGGCGAGGCCAATTGTTTAGCAAATTAATTCCAGGCACATTTGAGTGTGTCTTTTATTTTGTTTTCTCCAGAGTGACCTCAGTGACCTTTGAAGAAATCTTATACGATATATGGTTTAAAAGTAAAACTTAGGCAATACCTCAGATTATCCAGTGATTCTATTAGGATATTTAAGCCTCCGTGACAAAAAACAACAATTGTCCCAATTGTGTTGCAATCAGACAGATGCGCTATGTTGTTCAACTGATTTTATTTTTTTTCTGTATATCAAAGAAAGCATAATGGAGACCAAACACAAAGAAGGCAGGTACAAGTGAGGAGGAAAAATAAGCTTAATCAAAAATCTAACAAGTCATAACAACACTGCCACTATTATTGTTCAATATTCAGAGGAATACCATACTCTTTTTGAGCAGAAAGGTGGCGTTTAAAACCATTATGGATCAATAATAATCAAAAACAGTGATGAGTAGTAAGAATAAATCGTATAAGTAGTAGTACAGTTATAACAATAGTGATAATCAAAGTGACAATGAAACATAAGAGAATAAAAAGCAGATCTCCATAAAAACGTATCTAGTTTGGACAGTGCAACACCGTGTCTGTGTGTGTGCGTGTGTGTGTAATCCCAGTCTTGAGGTTCAAGCACTCCAGTCCTTGCTTTACACACAAGATACAGTTTCCAATTATTATTCATCAAAGGACATTTGCTTCCCTCCCTGTTTCAAAACCACACCAAGCGACCCTTAATGTTGTGGTAATGGCTGTGTACATTTGAAACGTCTGTAGCTTGTGCAAAAATTGTGGACTAGTGCAAGTGTCAAGCCGTGGGATGTCCTTTACAGTTTGCATTTTTACGAACACCTCTCCTGCTCTCTGTCGACCTAAAGATTGCTTTTTGGTTTTTGAATGACAGAAAGCAAAGGGAGGATTACTTTGGAATATCAGTTATTTTTAATATATTTCTTTACAAAAAGTTCATGTTTTAGTTTTGCATTTTGTTAAAACTATCAATAGTAACATTAATATACAACTTAAATTGAAGGAAAACATCTTTAGTATGTTATGTGTCCTTCAACACAGCACCATCTTATTAGCTCTCAGTCAACGCATTTTATTTTTTCCTAATTTGCTTCCTAGATTTGAGTACATATTAGTCCCTTAAAGAAACTAGTAATACCCAACCATCTCCCTTGTCATGGTTTCCACATATAAGATCTCATTTCACAGCACATACATTACCAGAACCACTATCTCTGCTTCGAAATTGAACAAAATGAGGGAAAAACAAGGATGGGAAACAGCTCGTTTTAAGCCCAGTTCTCTCATTTCCAGAGGTTTGGCTTTTGACCTAAACAAAAATCTGTTATGCCAGTTTTTAATTGCTTCTGTTTGTATAAATATTGGACTAAATAAAATGAGTATGTAACTTTTCTGTCTCACACACAGTATTCATGGCAAAGAAAATTTAGGAAATCAGTCTGACCCTCCATGCCAGATGAGGGTGAAATTAATTCACCAGTGTTACACGAGGATCACCTGGGCTTGAATTTATATACCTGGTGGTGTTTCCTCTTAAGGCGGTCATATTTCTAACACACCTACAGTAGGTGTAAAAACATTTATCTTCCCCAACAGGCCTGAAGAGCTATGCTCCAAAATGACACACGCATTTGGGGGGGGGGAGAAGAGTGAAATTTACAGCATCAAAAAACATTTGATGTAAAAAGCAAGATGGCTGAATACAGTCCTTGGCCAAGAGAATGCTGACAACTTCACAGGCAGGATTTGCTATGCTCTAGATGTAGAATATAACATTCAGAGATGTCCCCCCCAAAAAATAAAATGGATGTAAAAACATTTTGGAACAAAGCTCTTCATTTGCATACCCAGATTTGATTTTTGCACAATTATTATGCTCGCATCTAAAGCACGTTTCATTTGATTAGCAAAAATCTTTTTTCTTTTTACGTGACTTCTCTTAAGGCATCCGACATGCATTATTGTATCTTTCCATAAAAAGACACCTGCATTAGAATGCTTAAAAACATTTCAAACAATGTAAAATCTGTCAAAGTGCGGTATGCTAAAGTTCTACTTTCCTCAGCCTCTTTTTGCGCTGTCTATTTGGATTGTCGTGAAACTATGAACGTGGAAATGGGGACAATTCAACAGCTCTATTCTCTCTAAAGTACCTCTTTTATATCCCAAATGAGCAGACAACACTCTTCAGATCACACTCCTGTAGCAAAAAAAAAAAACCAAAAAGGTGACAGTTACAATACCAGTTCTTCCTCTCCCAATGGTTCAGTTCAGTCACACAATATCCAAGCAATCGTTGCCCTTGAAGTGAAAGTAGGCATGAAAAAGAAACAATTCCACAGGAGCAAACTGGGAGTTATTAATGTGAGTATTTTATGTTATTATCCCAAAAAGTGTTTCCGGGCCCGCCGTGGCCGCTGCCAAAAGGGAAACACTTGCATCAGTCTGTAGGGTAGAACAGCTCAAGCATGGCAAGTTGGTGCCTTTACAAATTCTAGGAAGGAAGGTCATAGAAGTAAGGTAATACATCACCACAGGGTTAGGACCAAAAATGTATGGATAAAGTGTGCGAGGATCGAGGGGAACTTGAGAGGGTTTTATCACTCATCAGACAGCAACTGATTAAGTGACAAGCAGCATGGAAAGAGTCTGCTGTTGTATTCGATTCCGGGTGAACTCTGCAGGTTAACGGATATCGAGTCAGTGAAGGTAGAGCAAAGGACAGAGGGGGCAGGGGGAGCCGGCGTCAAAAACTAAAGAATATTAGCTTTTGAGGATTAGTGCTCAAATTTGTTTATTAAAATCTGAGGAGCCCAAATGGGTCCAACGATAGTCAGTGTGCAGACCAATCATGATCTGAGTCTTTAACTGTTGCTGGTGGCCGTCGCTGCAGGCAACTCGACGACTATCTCCCCTGCAGAACCGGAGCTGGTTACAGTAGTGGAAAGAGAGCCCGGAGCACCGCTGTTACCGGTCCCGTTCTTGTTGACGAGTGCTGTCGGCTGGCCAAAGTTAGTGGTTCTCAGGGTTGCCAGGTGACGCGGGGAGAAGACGTGGGCTCTTGCCGCGGCCCGGGATTCAAAGGAGACGTTGCAGGCGTCGCAGCGGCCCGTCAGCGTCTCCTTTGGCACTGGCTGGCCGGCCACGGGGGAAGCTGGAGGTTCAGTAACTGTGAGCTGAACAGGCTTAGGAAGGATGGGCCGGTTGGCTTTGAGAGCGTTGTACTGCAGGTAGCTTCCTGAGCTCATGTCCACTTTCCCACCTGACAGAGGAGACTGAGAATAGGGAGTTGGAGTGAAGAGAAACAATCGGAGAGAGAGGGAAAAACTTTAATTTCATACATTTTGAAGTCAGAATTCTTATAATTTCAGACTGAACAAGGGAAGTGTATGACTGCTACAGTTGCATTATAGTAGGTTTCTATTTCTGGTAGTAATTTAAGTCACACTTCATATGTTTTTATAGATAGCCCAATGTGTTGGAGCAATACTAAACTGAGCAATTCACATGCTCGGGTAAAAATACATACAAGTCACACTAATATACACTGTCAGATCTTATGTTTCTTAGAGTGTACTAGGTCAGTGATGGCTATGAACCCACTCAACCCCAAAACCTGCTTATTTTGTTGGTGTTTTTTTAAATGTAAAAATGGCACAATCATGCCATGAAAATATAAAAGTCAACCAAAAATCATCAGATTTTTAACTCCTCAGCAATTTTACTACTACATGTGGGTGGGGGGGCAACAAAATCACTTCTGTCTACACAATTCATTTTTAAAAATTGCAAAAACTAACTTCCATCCATTCTCTATACACCGCTTTATCCTCACTAGGGTCGCAGGGGTGCTGGGGTCTATCCCAGCTGACTCAGGCAAAGGCAGGGGACACCCTGGACAGGTCGCCAGTCTGTCGCAGGGCTACATATACAGACCAAAAACTAACTTTATTCTGTAAAATAAATGAATAAATTCTTTGTACACAACCAATCAGCCATTAATGCCTCAACTGTGACAACAACAGTCAAAGTTTCTGGGACTTTTTGATTGAACTGCAGGCTGTGTTTACAGGGAGCACACAGGTGATGAGGACAGAAACAAACTAAAAGCTAAAAAGTTAAATATCTGCAGTCTGTAGATCCATTCTTTTTCCAGTGCTGATAACAACAGAGTACAAAATGTTTAAATGCTGACTCTGGTTTCTTTTTTTAAAATCAAATATCAAATTCAACTTTAGTTTTTTCTGTTGTATGACTTACGGTGTTATAACTGAAGCCATTTTCTGGCTCTCACCACTAACCATGGTTGTGTTGTAGGTGCTGAATTTTCTAATGCAATGCAAAAATGAGCCCACAGGGAGTAAAATGTATTCGGAGCAAAAAACACCCAGATATTGCTTGGGTTCAGAAGGTTACATAGTAGTACTCCAAAATAGAAACACTAAACTTATTTGTCAGATTACCTGTCACTTTATGTTATCCATGAGTTTCTCAACTGGTTGTGCAGACTACCAGTTATGGCTGAAATCAATACTAAGATGACGTTTTTTACATTAGCATTATGTAATACAATGAACCAGATGTGTTTATAATCACATTAAAAACTAATTTGTACAACAAAACTTCAATACATATTTTGTCAGTCATGAACTGAACTGATATATTTTGAAAAAGCATTAATGTTTTACATGCCCAAGTATTTTTCTCAATGATCCACCTTGCCGTGGATTACTCCATGTCTTTCTAATGTATTACTGTGGAGTGCCCAGCTGCCAGCTTACCATTTTCTCCTGCTGCAGCCTCCAGCGCTTCTCCTTGGCTCTCGTGTTTTGGAACCAGATCTGCACCACCTTGAGCGGCAGGTTGAGCTCGGTGCCAATTGCCTCGCACTCCATGGCATTAGGGTGGGCGCAGGTCTCGTAACACGACTGCAGAATGGACAGCTGTAGGCAGGACAAGTGAGTGCGTGGCCTACGACTGGATGAGTGGGGCAGAAAGCTGCTTTCTGTTGGGCTTGATTTAGCTACAACCGGCGTGGAGGGGCTGGCCACTTTGGCAGAGCTGGGGGTATTTGGGCTGACTGGTGCAATGCTGGGGGTGGGAGGAGGGGGATGGTACGAGGAGCTGTGTGTGTGGGAAGAGCCAGTTGCTCTCTTGATAGAGTGTTGATCTTGATGGGGACTTTGGGGGTCCAGTAGTTCAGCCCATTCTGTTTCTGTGGCACCACCGTTGAGGCTGCGGGCCTGTTGTTGATGGGGGTTGTGGGCAGCTTCGGGACCATGCGGTTTGTGGTCCCTGGTCCAGGACCCCTCTCATTTTCATTCTCCTCGTCAGTTTTTTCCTCCTCGCTCTCCTCGTCCTGCTTTCTTTTCTGGGCCGGTCGTGGTGCGATGGGAACGAGATCCTTAGGTGGTGCTAAAAGGACAGGGGTATTGACTTTGGGTGCAACTTTAACCATAGTGACGTTGCTGGTGGTTTCGAGCTTGGTCTTTGGCACTGCGGTTGAGGAAACTATCTCCTTGGGTTTGATAGGAACAGGAGTTATTTTTTTCACCACAGCTGGTTTGCTTAACTCCTTTACAGGCTCTCTGTCTGTCTTTATGAGGGTACGCACAATTGGAGCAGTAGTAATGCTCCCAGTGTTGCTCCCAGTATTGTTTGAAGCAGGTTTGTTGGAGAATATGGGTTTGGAGAGAGGCCAAGTGAATTTGATGAGGGGTTTGCCAACTGCAGCCAAGGTGCCATCGCTGATGAATCGGACCTCACCTTTTCTTTCCCTCGCCCTCATGTTCTGGAACCAAATCTGAACAACCTTCTTTGGAAGGTGGACCCACTCTGAAATCTGTTCAAACTCATGTTTCCCAGGATTTGGGTCTTTGAAATAGCAGCCATACAGAATGTCAAGTTGTTCAGCTTGAATGATGGTCCTTGAACGCCGCATATCTCGGTATCTTTTCCTTTGGACTTCCTCTGCTGCTGGTCCTGCTCCCTCTCTTTTTCCTTCTCCCGCTCCTTTTCTTGTTCCCTTTCCAACAGCGTAGCGTTCATTTTCTCTGCTGCCCTCATGTAAATACTAGACTTCGTCATATTACTGCAGTTGACCAGACTCATGTTGGAAGAGGGCATACCAGTGACGGGTTCAGGCTTAACCTGGACGACTACCAGACCTTTGGATGTGGGCCTCAGGCCGAGCCCGTCCAGCAACTGTCCCTTCTGTGCCGCAATTCTGTCAGCCAGAGATGAGGAAGAAGCGGATTTTGAGTTGTTTTTTCCCATACTGAGATCCAAAGCAGACTCACAGTCGTCACCATTGGACAGGTAGTGAGAAGTTTGGTTGTGGGAGGACAGAGACTGTGAAAGAAGGGAGCTGGAGAAGCGTGTGATGGTTGGTGGGTTAGGAAAGATGGGTATTTTGCTCCCATCTCCAACCATGGAAGGAGTAAGAGAGAGAACATAGGGGCTGAGAAATTGAGTAGAAAAGGGAGCGAGGGATAATGGAAGCGAGTGGAGAGCACTGGTTGGAATCTCATGGTGGTCCATAGCGTGTGACTGTGAACTTGGGGGATCTCCTTGAGCCTCCAATTCGAGATCCACATCTGGGTCCTGTCTCTCTTTCTTCACCTCCACCTCATCGCGTTCAAACTCTCTCTTTCGTTTTTCCTCTGGGCCCTCTGACCACCTCCACCCTCCTCGTCTTCATATTCATCTTCTGCATCAGACAGAAAAACAGTTGTGGAGCGCAACACCTTTCCTCCAACTGACCCCTTATCGCCATGGACCTCCCGCTGTGCTTCATCTTTCGCAGGGCTTTCAGGTCCCTCCCTAAAAGACCCATTCTGACTTTCCTCATCAGAAACAATAACTGAGGTGTAAACCTCATTTTCAGAGTCAGATGTGAGACACGAATCCCCCTGACCCTCCCTTCCCAAGTCTCTGTGTTTGCGTTTTCCTCTTGTACTGGACAGATCTATTGCCTGACTGCCTGAAGCTTCAGCATCATCCTCACCCTCTGCTATAATCAGTGAGTTTTCCTCATCATCATAGTCATTATCAGAACCCTGGCTGTGTCTCAAAAATTCTACCTGGTGATCTATCTCTGTCGCCCTCTGTCTCTGTTTGGCGTGGCGGGCTTGGGTCAGCCACCTACGTACCTCGTCCTCTGAAAGACCCACCTCTCTGCCCAGCGCCTCGCAGTCCTCATGGGGAGGACTCGCAGCATCAGCCTCACTACGCGACTCAAAGAACGCCCAGAGAACCTCAGATTGGAACTCTGACAGCACTGGAAGGTCTGGATAAAAGGATCCCATTGTATTACAATGGAGTCGAGTTTGGTTGATAGTTAAGGCATTTGTACTCGGGCTGGATTTTGGGGTGCCAACAGAGCCACAAGGGCTTGTGCCTGATTGCGATTTTTGAGGAGTAGAATCAGGGCTAAGCGTCAGGTTTAAATTCACAGGACTGAGGCTTGAGTTGCTGGGCACAGATGCAGAAGGCGAGAGGTTGTTATTGCGGAGGCTCTTCTCTGTGCCCGCTGGAGAGAGATTCAGGCTAGCCGCTTTATCACCTTCCAGGTCCAACTGATTAGTTGAGCTGTCTCCATCTGTTGTGCTATCTCCATGTGGCTTCCCATTGTCTTCATTATTCTCAACCTTCACTTTGCTTTCTATATTAGGACTCTGTGCAAATTCTTTACTGCTCTCTTCCTTAGGTTTCCCAGCAGAGCAGTTATTCCCATCTTTGACCTGATCTGAGCCCTTCTCTTCAACTGTCTCATCACTGTCCAGCCGTTCTTGTCCTCTGTCACTCTCTACAGTCTGTGTCTGCTCTTCGTTGCAGGCCTGCATGTTTGTTGGGACACCTGCAGAGGGCCACTGGTTCTGTAAGCTGTTAAGTCTTTGGGTTAGGAGAGCTTGCTGGGCTGTGCTGAGACCTACAAATGGCACACACTGGGTGAGGAGCTGGCCTTGCTGGTTCTCTTGGTGCTGCTGAGTTTGGGCTTGCAGCCCGTTTAAGATCAAGGGCATGACCATTTGAGGCTGAGGCACGAGCTGAGGTGCAGCGGCACCAGGAGCAGCACCAGCTGCGAACAGGGAGGGGAGGAGGGAGTGTGAGAGCGTGTTGGGACTTGATGTAAGGAGGGTGAGAAAGGCTGAGACCGCCTGAGCGGAGGCCACAGGGGAGGTGAGGAGGGAGGGAGCCACTTGTGAGGTTGAAATCTGCTCTCCTTCTTTTGTAGTCGTCACCATCAATGTCCCGGGAGCAGCACAGTTGGTGGACGTAACTAACTGACTGGTTCCACTTCCAGATGTGGTCACTACAGGGCTTGGAGAGCTGGTGCTGCCTCTCAGTGTAGCAGTAGCTGCTGCATTGTTTGCAGCAATTCCAGCATTTCTGCTGCGGGTTTGGTGCAGCACAGATTTCATATGGCTCTCGAGGGTGATGGCATGATTGTAAGAGACTCGACACACAGCACACTGGTAGGGTTTGTTGGAAATATATGGCCGAGACAGGACATGAACTGATGGAGGCTTAGGCTTACTTTCTGGACCTTGCTTTGCGGAGCCAGTTGTCATCCTCTGAATGTGGGATGCAGAGTTGTAATGAACACTCAAGGCAGTTCTACTGGGAAAACTTTCCAGACAGGCATTGCATTTGAATGAGCGGGTGTTATTTTCAGCTGGCACACCATTTTTACCAACTGACTTTTCACCAGCGTCTGGGATTTCTGTGTTTTCAGTTGCATTTTGCTGTTTGGCTCCGGTGAGTGGATTTCCCTCCTCTTCTGGCTCCGGCTCAGCCTCACCTCCCTCCTGTTCGATTATTCTCTTCTCTTCCTCCATCTCTTTGTCTCCAAGCGTCTGGGTAGCGTCTGCACTCTCGCTAGATTGGCAGGGGTCTGAACTGACGTCTTCAGCGTGCTTCAGTGGTGAAGATTCAGCATCTGATAAAATAAATACATGCTTAACTTTCATGTTCTAGCAAATGGAGCACTAGCTGACAACAGGGATGCACATTTGCACAGAATTTATAAGAATGGCCAGAAACTATTTTACCCACCTGCATCCATGCAGCCCATATAAAGGGCAATTTTCCATTCTAAGTGCATTTCTCTGATTCCTCCTCAAACCTTACTCATTGAGATAATTTCTGCCTTTATACAGTTTTAACAGCATTTTAGTACCGCAAACAGACGTGGTAAATCAAGTCTCAAAAAATGTCTCTGATTGTACATCTAATCATTGTTGCTACAATAAAACAAAGAAGCTGGTCCATTATAGTGGTCATCTTTGTGATATTATTCTTGTGACTTTAATCATTTTTAACAGTATTTAACATCTCACCTGAGGACTTTAGAGCACCTTTGTCCTCTTCTTGTCCACTGGCAGCCTGTTTTAGAACGGCCTGTTAAGAGAAAAAGGAGAGAGTCAGCACAATTTCTATAGCAAATTCAACTCGGCAGCAGCTCCTTTCAGATGAGCTGAATGCCATACTGTAGCTTTTGAGCGGCACAACATTCGGGCGTGACTCAATGATGTGTGGTTATATTACACATAGCAAGCCTGGCGAGCCTTTAATTTGCAAGCTACCCTACAGGCATAAATTCAGCCATCTTTGATCAATTTATCCACCAATAACGCTCTCTCTGTTTAAGACGAAACATTACCAAGCTATCAAGGCTCATTACAAGCAGCTCATTCATTGAGGTGCTTACTTTTTTTCAACTTTGATGTCTACTCAACAAATACTTTCGAAGTGAGATACTTGGTGAACGGCAATTTAAATCGATGACATATTTAAACTATTAAAATGACAGAGTGCTGGCTGCAAAAAGGGAATTTTGCACAAACAAGCAATGAAACATCATCCAATGGATTCAAAAGTCACAATTCAAATGTGTAATTATTAGACTGTGCTGAAAGAAATCTATTTTTCCTCCTGATTTTACATAAACAGTTTCCAAACATGTAAGACCTTGTTTTGTTTAAGGCTTTTGGGAATCTCAACTTAAAAATTTCTTTGTTTTGTTTTGCATTTTTCTTTATGACAGGTAGAACAGCTGAATAAAACACGAAGATATTACTTTTGATGAATATCCACCCATGGTATTTAATAGTAAAAATCATAGAGAATGTAGAAGATGGGGATAAAAGATGATGGATATTTGGGTTGACTAAAACTCCACACATTAAACTAGTGTAAATAATTGTTAAAAACTATATTATTGTGTCCATCTCGTTATGTAACTCGTGTAACACTAGTCTTATTTGTGTTTGCGTTTTTTATTTTTCAAGTAGGACCAAAGTGAGGGATTAATTTAAAAAAAAAGCATCCACCCATCTATCGAATATCTTTTCATATACCATAATATTTACATCAAAGGCTGGACAATCAAATTAAAAGGTCTTGTGGATTTGATTAAATTGATTTGATTATATAATTTTGGTCTAACCTCCGTGTATTCTCCAGCAACAAGTGGGCTCTCTACACATTAAATACATAATTAATTCATGACAATGTGATCGGGTCGTACCAATAAAGTCGAATAACAAATGTGTGGGGGGGAACATGCAAATCCAGCCATAAGGTTACAACAGACAGTGTCTCGCCCATGCTGCCATGTCACACTTACAATGTCTAGCAGTCTGTCAACACACGATGGAAGAACGCTGTGTTGCTCTGTGAGATGTAGAGACAGGGAAGATCTGTCTGGTTGCCCTTTTTGGCACAAGGGACACAACCACTCTGCCACCCCATTCCTTTCACTGCACACCGTCTCTCCAGACTCCTCCTAACAAACAAAAGCGCATGTTAGAGAGGTCTGCTCTTATGGAGATGATGGATCTCAAACCAGTTATGCGGTGTAAAGTTTAGCACAGAACAAAGAAAGAAATGGAAATGAGATGGTGGAAGTCATCAAGCAGGGAGCTGCACCAATCAAGATGAAAGTATTCTGTTACATGTTTGTTATGCACCTTAACTGGGTGACCTGCATTGCTGCGCTTAACAATTTGAACCCACCAATGAAGAGCCAGATGCCACACTCTTGATTTAAACAAACAAAGTAATCCCGGGTCAATATCATAATCTTACAAGCCTGCAGAGTTTCATTCAGACTTGTTTTCAACTTGCTTTATCTGGAGGTTTCCATTATTTTGTCTGCAATGGCTATCAAATGACACAATTATGCAATTGCTCAAATGGCACCTTTGTAATGTAAAGCGTGTCTGTGTGCAGCAGATTTTGCACTGCGCCGATGTAAAAGGCAAGTGGCTTCTAGACAAAAGATCAATTGTATCACACCTCATAATGATCAACAAACTGACCTGACATCACAAGTACACACAAACTGCATTAAAGGCAGACTACACTGAGCAACACTGCATGCAAACCAAAACATGCACTGACTGACAATTCACAACGACTACATGGTCACAACAACCACTCATTTTCCACCAGTTTTGACAGATACAAGGAACACGTGGCCAATATATTACATATATTCTGAGATCATGCTGCATTAGCACAACATGCGTGATGACAAACCTGCCATTCCCATGCAGGTAAAAGGAAACCAAACACACCGCTACTCTCAATTTTACCACACAGCTTTGCCGTATTTTTCTGCAAGCATTCGTGTACCAAAGATGTAATAAAGAAAGCAAATCATGCCTATGAGGAGAAATACCAACACAGCGACCGTCCTCACTTCCTCGTCATGCCAATTAGCAAGCTAGCAGGGTAATATGACCAGATAATATTCCGACGAGATCGTATCTGCAGTGTATATCCTGTTTAAAAGCTCCATGTCACGAGTTTTGTAATTAAAAGCCAACATACAAGTAGATTGACGTCTTCTTGTCCATAGCTGGCTAATTAACGAGCAGTCTAATTAGCTATGCCGACCAGAGACGAATCAATTAGCTAGCAGGCTAGGTTGAGAAGCCCCCCTGTAACGTCGCATTACAGTGGTGTTTCTGGAAATGCTGGTTAGCTGTTAGTTTACTGAAAATAACCCCGCAGTGATATCCATACTTCTCTGAAACTGCAAAACACAGGGCAGGCGTCAGCATAATCCCGTCCGTGGCTCTCAGCTAGGGCTGGGCTATCATTAAATTAATAAACAAAAGGGCTTGAGCTATTAACAGTCGTGTCACTTTGCTAGCTAGCCTGTTAGCAGGCAGAGATAATTAACGGCTCCTCAAACTGTCTCCAACTGGCTGCTCTCCACTCCCGACAAAACTCTGGCCGGGCCAGGTGGGAGCACGGCTCGGATACACCGCTCCACTTCACCCTGGATAGAAAATACACTCACCAGGCTTCACATCCAAACCCTCGGCCTCGAGTTATTTCCTTGCCCCTCTGATTGTGGGCTGCCAATCGGGCATGTAGTGTTGCACCGCCCGCCGCCTGCTGCTCAACAGCGCAAATTGAGGCCTAGCCGGACTAAAGCCATTTAATTAATGAACGTGGGCTCCGTTTACAGATGTATTAGAAACACTCGCACCCCCTCCTCCCTCGCCGCCCAGCAGACCCCCTTTTGACGCGTCCTAGCGCTCAAATCCATACGTTAAACACTCGCCGTGCAACACATGGCCATTTAAACTATCGTTTTAACAGCTTTGAGCCGTAATTGGCGAAAGAATTGGACGCGAAAAAGCTACTTGAAACGGAGTACGTGCGTCGCGGTCGCCTCGACGATGGGGGTGGTGTAGGGAGAGGAGGCGAAAGAGAGGCGAGAGGCAGAAAAAAGTTTGGGATTTAATGTTGGATTTCTATAAGGGATCGGATTAGTATGGGGCACGATCCGTCGTTTGCTCGATCCTCTGCCAGTCGCAGGCCACTCTCCCCGCTCCAAATCAGCACAATTAACCGAACCGCGTTTAATTAAGTTCGGAGCAATTAGCTAATGCGTTTTTACCTGCATGGTCGCCGCTCCAGCACGCACACACACACACGCTTCCTCTGTGGCTCCTCAGAAGTGAAAAGTTTTCTTGCCAGCCCTCCCTCTCTCTCTCTCTCTCGCTCCCTCTCTCTCGCTCCCTCTCTCTCCGGTTCTCCCCCTCCCTTCATTCGCCCTATCCCTCTCTCCTTCCCCTCTTCCCTCTAGTAAACAGACCACAGCTCCCCCCAAGGCTGATTGCTGACATTCAGAGGGGACAGACACGGCTATCAAATCCCTTATGTAACCCCGCAGACATTACAGATTATTAATGTATGCACAAACACCCATGGAGCAATAATCGAAAACAAATTTGAAAGAAGAAAAAAAAAACCCACATCGGATGCTTAGATTACACGGAATCCCCCTTTTAACGGTGAAACCTCATTTTCACATTAAAGGTGAATAATAAATGAGTCCCCATTCTGCCAAGTTGGATTGTCACAAAGAGTGTGACGACTTAATTAAAGCTGAATAATAGAGATGGGCTCCACTCTGCGCCTTTTGCCGCACGAATCATGACATGTTTTCAATCAAATGATAGGTGTGGCGCACATCAACAGTCGACTATGTGGGATAAATATTTATGAAGCGGAGCGGATTAAAACTGCACCATCTGTACGGGGCCCTGCGTTACTGGGACGGGCGATGATGCTCCTGAACGCACTCATAGGTGGCCCCCATTGCGCCTGTGCAGAAATAAACTTCGCTGACGTGTGGGAGGCTACACGGATTGATCTCTCGCTTGGTTTTGACACCGATTTGTTTGGATTTAAGGATCTGATCGAAGTGCGTAAAGGTGCGGGTCGCCGAGTTTGTGGTGATTTTTTTTTTAACACTGGTTGATTTTGGTGATTTTGAATTGGAGTTCGCGCATGAGACTGAGCAGCAGCAGCAGCAGCTCGGGCTGAGTGACTTAAAGGTGATTGTGAGACAGGTGCGAATGGCTTCAGGTGCTGCTGTTGTGTTATTTTATAGTAATATAGTTAGTGCAACAATAGTAGGGTGACCAAATGTCATAGTTGTTCTTTATAAAGTGATGAAAATGTCCTGGTTTTCATTGTTTTTCATTAGGCCACTAAATTGAACTAAAACTAACAGATATTTTTTATTCTTTTT
Source organism: Acanthochromis polyacanthus (assembly GCF_021347895.1). NCBI lineage: Eukaryota > Metazoa > Chordata > Actinopteri > Pomacentridae > Acanthochromis > Acanthochromis polyacanthus. The sequence goes on from NC_067132.1 coordinate 13,449,228, forward strand.
TGTAAGTTTGTGACAACTATTTTTGTTAAAGGTGGATTACTAATATAGCAGAGATTTTTTTTGTCATTTATTTTTTCTAATATAGAATATTGTTATTATTTCATTCGTTATTTTTGAAATTTCCCATAATAAAACATGTTGCGTAACCTCTGAGAAGCCTATCTGAATTTGTGTCTTTGGTTACAGATAGTATTTGGCAATATAACAGTTTTCTATTCATACAGAGGAGGCATACTTTATATGTATTGCATCTTTGAGTATCATTTGAGTGTCTCGTTGCCGGGCTGACTGTCCTGATTTTCGATAATCAAAATATGGTCACCCTAAACAATAGCAGTTTTTAACATTCACATATAATAAATCTCAGGATTCAACAAAGCAAAAACAACCCAAAGCTAAGGATCTGTGCACCTTCACACAGAGGAGGCTAGCAGTGTTTACATTTTAACCTGATAATTTCACTTTTTTGGGGTTATTTTAGTGCACAAAGGAATAAAAACACGTGAGACACCGTGTTCTAGGTAAAATCAGGTCACCCCACTTTCTTTCTGCACCCAGCCACATTAATATCACAGTGAGTAAAGGCTGGCTAGACCTCAAACTGTGCGCCTAAATTAGTCAAAGTCTAATTTATGAGTCGCATAGCTATAATTATTTGTACAGTTGAGTCTTGAAAATACATGACTGATCCTTTAAATAGTACAGGAGGAGATATAAAGGGTCTAGTGGGTTGAAAAAGGTCGCCCATTAACACAAAACCCTAAATAGATAACTACTAATCAGACCCCATCTGCTGTCTGCGTTGCTGACAACAAAAACAAAATAATCTATGTTCTAATGTTTACTGATCTAACTACAGCAGCTTACAATGAAACAATAAAATGTGTTCTTCATTGTTAGTTTCATTTTTACCTGCTGTCATTTTAACCTAATGATTAGAGAGGTCACATTCTATATGCAGTTATGGGGAAGCATCCATACTCACAATAACATCATGGTCAATTGTATCATACTATTTTCAAGGGTTTTAATGCATGATTATAATGACAGAGGAATAGATCAAGGGATATTTTTAATTATTTTTTTAAATTTTGTAATCCATGAAAGAAGGTAGCTTAGGACACCCAGGCCTTCAGATAATATAGGTTGAGTGCAATGCTGGTGAAAGTAATCCAGTTATTTACTTATGTTAAAAGTAGTACTACCACACTGCAAAATTAGTATTTTACAAGAAAAAAAACTAACTGAAGGTATAGACATCCAAATAAATTAATATCTTATTGTATAATATTAATACCATTTCAGCGGAACGTTAATGTCTTATGTGCCCTGATGTAAATAATTAGATTTTAATTACTTTCTTTATTAAACGTATTTTGTTCAAAAAATATTAATACCATTAAATAAAACTGAGTTTGCTTGTGCATCAGCTTGCAAACCACACTTTAATTTTGTAGCAGGTGAAACTGGATGTAATTTAAGTTTTATATTATTCGGTCGTATTGCAAGCACTGAAGTGATATACAAGTACAGCAATTTATTTAGAGTGTTTTCAAAGTGGAGCTTAATTTCCACTGTTGGCAATAAAGGGTTTCGAAAATGAAATGATGCAAAGAAGCAAGCACAAGTTAATAATCTGAGTACCTTCAGATAAAATGGGTTGAGTGCAGCGGTGTCAGAAGTAAGCAGATCTTTTACTTTGTAAAATTAGTAACACCACAATGTAAAAATACCCCTTTAAAAGAGAACTCCACTTAGTAAAAGTAGGGAAAACAAAGGGATGTTCTGTCATTATTATGTTAGTATTGTATAGCTGGACCGTAATACATGTGCATTACTGCATTTTGATTTTGTAGCAGTTTTTGTCTTATTTTCTTCTATACTGCAAGTACATATGCGTTGTAGAAGTACTGCAAAAGCTGTATTTAAGTACAGTGTTTCAGAAGCTGAACCTAATTTTTACTATTAGTAAAATTTTAACACACATAAAAAGTCAATAAAGGTGATTTCAACTAACAGTAAGTCCCTTAATGTCTAATCAAGCCTGATGTCAGTTTTCCTGGGGGAGAAAATAAACTTTGTATTTAAATAGCTTATAATTTAACAATAGTTGTCTACAATTTGTATTGCAGTATACGTGTATTTTTTGAATTCTGCTTCAGGTCAATATTCACAGTGTTAAAGATTTAAAACTTGATAATGATGACAAAAATTTCTGTTTAAACCGTGAATCAGACCTGCTGCATATCGTATGTCTGTTACTGTGGCCTTTATGATTCACTAATAGCATTGTTTCAAACTTCAAAGTCAATTTGAAATTGATTAATTGTTCAGCCATAGTATACATCAATGCGAACAAAACAATCATGTATTCTTATTGCACTCAATTTAAGTCTTTTCCTCACTGAAACGACCATTACATAATATACAACTGACCCCATTCTGTTGGTCAGTGCTACAATGGTTTACAGTGAATGAATCTTACTATGTCATTATTTCAGATGAGTGTGGAAGTGGAGAGAAAGTTTTTATGCAGCGCTGACACCCTGAAAACCCTGGAGGAGATGGGGGGTACGTGTTTATCCCCCACACATTCATACATGAGTGCGTTTAGCTCATGCTGTGATCCACAACAGCTTAGAAATGGCCACTGAAAGGCCTTTCCAACATTTAATGACGCTAATTGCTGTGGTTGTTGTGTAACTATGGCGACTCTGGCCATCTGTCTTGTGTTAATAATTAAGTTTAATTATCTGTATCAGCCTTGTTAGGATTTTATTTAGCTTTTGTTTTTGTTTTTTTTAAATGATCTGTCCTCGTCCCTTATCTTTTCTTCTGCAGTTTGTGCTGGCCAGAGACAGTTTCATGACCAGTATTTTGATACCCCAAAGTTTGACCTGACTTTGAGAGACATGTGGCTGCGGAAACGCAAAGGATGCTGGGAGCTCAAGTGCCCGACAGCAGCGTCCAACGGGACAACCGAGCTGAGTGGGGAACAATCTGAAGCGGCAGCGCTGTGCACACGTTACAAGGAGATAACTGATCTGGCTGAAATCCACCTGAGAGTGAAAGAGGTCTTAAAAGACTCGTGTGAGGTCAGAGAGACGGAGACGAGCTCGTCAGAAGGAGAGGAATCTTGGCTGAGCAACATGAATCTGGTTTGCTTTGCAGACTTTACAACAGTGCGGCGGTCATTCACTTTAGAGGAGGACGGGGTGCAGATAGATCTGGACCAAGCTGACTTCGGCTATCATGTGGGAGAGATAGAGGTCCTCATACCAGAGGGAGGAGATGTGAAGTCAGCCCTAGAGAAGATCAGAAATACAGCTCAAAAGCTGGGTGAGCTTTCACATTGCTCAATCTTTACTATCACATTCACCAGTATCGCTTTGCTCACCTGTAATATAATTTTATCTTAACTCATAAAGATTTTCCTCTTCTTCTTCTTCACAGGAATTACTGGAGATCATAAAGTTGAAGGAAAAATGAACGTTTACCTTAAAAGAAATCACCCACAGCACTACGCAAAACTACTGAGTGCACATGTTCTGTAAGAGATATCATACTTTATCTGTGACGAAGCTTTTAACTGTACAGTTAAATCTGTACAACAGACACAATATTTATTTGAAATGATGAACAAACTTTATTTAAATACAGTTCCTTAAAGTGAACCTGACTCTCTTTGAAAGTGTAGAAAACAGCAATAGAAAATTTTCATGTTCTGTATAATCTCCTGCCACTTGAACTTTTTATGTGACATGTACCTCAAACAAGGGTAATTTAACAACATCCCAGTTATTATCTGGGATGTCATGCTGTTAGTTTGCCACTGATGATGACAGTTTTCTCACTGTGAATAAAGACATGGAGTAACAAAGACATTCCCACATGACCACTGTGTGCTTCACAATGTGTGTCAAAGGTTCTAAACATTTAGCACTGGGAGACCGTTTTGAAGCGAGCAAACCCTTCCATTGTCAACACACCTGCTTTATTCGATATGTCTAAATCGGAAAATCATTTCAATACATTTTCAAGAATGTTTAGTGCAATGTTTGATCTACAAATTGTTGGTATGCCAATTATCTGTTTGCATTTTGCAGGAATCCACTGTTACATAGTATTGTGCTTCATTAACATTGTTATCTGTCAGTGACTCAGTTATTACTCCGCCAAGGAATGCGGTGGAGTTATGGGACAATCGGTGTATGCTTGTCTGTCCGTCTGTAAATTCTGTCTGTGGGCAACATTACTAAAAAAGGAATCACGGATTTGGATGAAATTTTCAGGGAAGGTCAGAAATGACACAAGGATCACCTAATTAGATTTTGGCAGTGATGCGGCTTATAGTCTGGATGCATGGATTTGTTTAGGATTTCTGGATCGTTGCCAGTTAGCGTCACGGCGTCACTGTAACCATGACAACAAGTGACCACTACATCAGCTACCTGCTGACAGTCACATGATTTTGATCCTACTACAAATCCACCGCTGCGGACTTATCAGGACTTATCCATCGAAAATGATACAAGGAAGAATTGATTAGATTGTGGGGTGTTTCCGAGTCCCATCTATTCCCGCCGCCCGATAAATGTTCAGGCAATGCGATTCAGTATCCATACATAATGCACACATGAATAACACACACCTGTGCTCAGTGCAAGGTCATTTTGTTTGTAGGTACATCTACACTGAATAGCCACATTCTATGTTGCCATTATTTCTGATCATCAATAACTAATAAACAAATGCTGCATTTCTAAAAAAAAAAACATGCAGTTCTGCATTTCTGACAATGCCATATTGGGGAATGAACAGCATTGGTGGAGTACTGCATTATCTGAGTGCTTTTCTTGTTAAATATGTAGCTGTAGACTTCCAGGACATTATTCATTAACTAATTAATTCTAAATTCCTGACAAGATCAGTGTTCGTTATACTTTATTAAAACACAAGTCCAGAAACTGACAGCACAAACAGGGTTTGTAAGACAAACCGAGTATCTCGTCCCTGTACTCAATGAAGCTGAAAAAGTATTACAGATGACACACTCTCCCACAAAGAATGATGCAACATTTTTTGTCACTCTACTTTGCCGAAGTAGCTTTATCGAGTCTTTTATCAAACCACAAAGCTGACTCTGCAGGCTCTGAGCTGTCTAATGAATACTTCTTGATAAGGCTGTACCCATATCAGATTCTCACCACACAATTATCACGGCCAAGAAGATTCACAGAGGATATTGCTACGATATCAGTAGAAAATTTGCAGCCGAATAATGCCATCAGTCTAATTCATCTTTGGTACGTGTCTGTTTTCAAATGAATGACATTGAAAACACGAGTGTAGGGGAGTGTGGACAGTTAGTTACTGGCGCTGGATTAATTACAACATAATATCTGTAGTATTAACATGATGTCGCTATTTGATTTTTTTAGTATCAACATTATGGCCAATACCAGTAAATCGCTACACCTCTATATCAAAATGACAGAAATGTAGACTGCATATGCTCATTTTTAGTTTTATTATCTTATTATGGGAAATTTTGCTATAACAACATATAGTTCTGTATTATTTTACCAATTTTTCAGAAATTTCAGAAACAGATGAATAAATTGATGAAGTTGTTAAGCAAAATGTTTTGGTTCAAAACTAGTCAGCAGACACAGCAGGATTCATCCATTTCTGCAGCTCTGTAACAATAAAAATTCTCTGAGCCACAGACACTTTGGTTGACCAAGATTCAACTGTGAGAAAGAATAATTTTCACAGTATATAATTATGAAGTTTAACCATCATAACAAGCTATCAAATGACATTCCTTAGCCTGATGCATAACAACAATTAGAAGAACAGACACGGCAGTGATAGATACAGAGTACAACATGGAAACAAAAGATTACAGAACAAACTGTACCATAAAGAATAATGCAGCATATTAAATTGTAACTTTGGTTAACCAGAATGGCTGTACTGAATGAAAAAGGTTCCATTATGATACAGGCAGACTACAGAGTACACGAGGTTTCTGCTTAGTCACAGTCGCTTGAACGCTGATTAACAAGAGCAAATCTTCATTGTCTCTTTTCAGCTGTAAAAACAGACAAATGCTCACATGTATGCATTCCTGCTGCACTGTAACTTGGTTCCTGCATGGCTGGTAATGAATGATAAGTTATCACAGTCATGGATTGATCATTCTCTTCAATTTCAGGCCATGACCAATCAGCCAGAGGTGACGGAGGACGATTCTCAAAGGTCGAAATTAGCCTCCTGTCAACAGCAGCACCTGTTGTGTGCAGATTCATTTGGACACCTTGCATCTCCACACATACAATAACATATTTTATACACAGCACAGAATGATGTGTACATGTAGAAGTGTTTTCACAAAATCAACAATCATCACCACAAAGTGACAGCAGAGGCTTCAAGTCCTGATTACTGAAAGACTCTAATGAAAGCCAATTCTGTGCATGGACGATGCATCACACTGACAAACCACATCTGGTCCTTTAAAAAATAATGCAGCTGTTGGGATATAAAATACAAAAAATAAAAACTTCGGCAATGCAGCTGTTCAAGTTTTTATGGAACACCCAGGGCATGCACAGTAATTACAAGCAATTAAAAAAAGGAATAATGTTTGAAACCAAACCAATGTTTACCAACAGGAGATGACTAATTATCAGCCTGACTGACTGTTGGATTCAGCATTTGGCACATTTCTGAAAACTGGTGTAGATACATTGTGAATGTTGTTACAATTTTTAACCAGTTGTCATGAAGATAAGTATTTTAAAACTGTCCTACGTAGGCTCTGTTGAAGCACTCTGTAGCCTCATGCAAAATCCCACCTACAGCACTATCTAGTCACTTACACATCAAATAATAACCTGCTGTCAACACAAAAAAATAAAGAATTGAAAGTTCTCTTTTAACTAAAGCAAAATATCAACAAAAGTCTTGTGCTGGATGTTGTGGCATTCCAAATTTTTCCACCAAGATTTACTTTTTTTTCCTTCAAATTTGTAATATTTCCAAATAACTGCAATCACTTTCCTTGATTAATAATGACTGATAATAAAATTAGCTCTGAAAAATATCAGTTAACTCCGATTTACCTATTTTCTTCACATTTGCTGTTAGTCTATGCACATATTTGTTTGATTTGACAACCAGTATCGAGTTTTTCTGTAAAACTCCAGTTGAATGACTTACAAATAATTAAAACAGACGTTTCATGGCACTAAAAAGTAATAACAGCTCTAGTGACAGGGTTAGAAAAATTTAGGATGACTAGAAGAGCAAACAAGTCTTGCATGAGAGCTTCGAGCCGAGGGAGCTCTGCTGTGTTAATTAATACGTATTACGTACCAACCAACGCGCTGGCGGCATACTGCGTCTTACGCACAGAGGAAAATTACTGCAACACCAATGTTTTCATGTAAACTCTCAACGTTTGGTCGCTTATGGCACTAAACAGTACGTGACTTTACCAACCAGCTAGCTGTTGTTAGCTGACATGACCTCAGGCAGTGAGGTGGTTTGAGAAAACTATGTCTGCATGATAAACTTAAGGCAGCAAGTTGAAGTTAAGTACTTAAGCACTTACACTTATTAAACCCAGAAACCTTTAAAAGACAGTCTCTAGCTGTACCTAAAATTCTGTGACTGAATAAAGTCCGTCCTTTGTGTTTCAACACAGGATGTCAAACCAGATGGTGGCTGAAGCTCCAGAATCTGGTTCAGAAACAGCCTAGTCTGACAAATAACTCAAACTTCTACCCAAACTGTATTTTCTGTGTGCTTGAAGTTTCAAAATTCTACACTTACACCTACACTCAACAATAATATAAACGCAACACTTTTGTTTTTGCTCCCATTTTTTATGAGATGAACTCAAAGATGTAAAACTTTTTCCACATACACAATATCACCATTTCTCTCAAATATTGTTCACAAATTTGTCTAAATCTGTGATAGTGAGCACTTCTCCTTTGCTGAGATAATCCATCCCACCTCACAGGTGTGCCATATCAAGATGCTGATTAGACACCATGATTAGTGCACAGGTGTGCCTTAGACTGCCCACAATAAAAGGCCACTCTGAAAGGTGCAGTTTTGTTTTATTGGGGGGGTCCACTTCTCTTCAATGGCTGTGCGAAGTTGCTGGATATTGGCGGGAACTGGTACACACTGTTGTATACGCCGATTCAGAGCATCCCAAACATGCTCAATGGGTGACATGTCCGGTGAGTATGCTGGCCATGCAAGAACTGGGACGTTTTCAGCTTCCAAGAATTGTGTACAGATCCTTGCAACATGGGGCCGTGCATTATCCTGCTGCAACATGAGGTGATGTTCTTGGATGTATGGCAGAACAATGGGCCTCAGGATCTCATCACGGTATCTCTGTGCATTCAAAATGCCATCAATAAAATGCACCTGTGTTCTTCATCCATATCAGACGCCTGCCCATAGTGTAAACCGGGATTCATCCGTGAAGAGAACACCTCTCCAACATGCCAGACGCCATCGAATGTGAGACAACAGTATTTGAGAGAAATGGTGATATTGTGTATGTGGAAAAAGTTTTAGATCTTTGAGTTCATCTCATAAAAAAATGGGAGCAAAAACAAAAGTGTTGTGTTTATATTTTTGAGTGTATTTGCAATGTGCAGGTGAATCATACATGTTTATATACTGAGCCATGGTTGGTTTTCATGGTTTAGATGTCATAAAAGTCCTCACAGTAGCAACAGAGCAAGCTTATTAATTTACTGTCACGTTATCAACATGCTGCACTGATAGTTTCAGCCACTGGGTTTCCATGTTATTCCTCAGTAGTGGTTATATGTATGTAATGTAGTGATTTGCAGAATTCTGAGTTCCTTTCTGTTAAACTGAAATGTTTCAGTGTATACAGAAGACATTACATCACCTGTAACTACTACAGAAACGCATTATCAAAGTGGAAATGACATAAAATATAGTCAACTTTGTTCTTTTGTGCAATGTATTAAAATGACACCAAAATGACTGCTGTTTTTAAAAGGAATTGCTGGATTTTGCACTGAAATCTAAACCAAAGTTCTAGTTTTCTGTTTTTAGTGGACAGCATATTTAGAGTTATTTAAATGGATTTTTCAGAGAGCTCATTACAACTGGTTCACATAAACAAATTATAGGAGGTGTGAACCTCTTTGTCAAACACTTCCTGTTCTTCCTGCTCTTTGTTAATTGTAAATACACACTGTCTCCAACTACATATTGAGCGGATTACATCAGTAGACCAATTACTTCCCCCTCCTGTGTCCTGCATGTCCACTAGTGTTTGGTAGCAAAGTTATTGAACAAAAGATACACCGCGCACACTTTCACTTCAAAAAAAGAGTTTGAATCATATTTTAACTAAGCCATGTCCATGTAATCACTGGGTTATTTGTCTTTTTTGGTTTTTTTGTTTTGTTTTGTTTTTTACATTTTTTAAAACTACATTGTTAATCCTGTCAAGATAGGTGAAGTGAATAGAATTTTATTGTCACCTACAAAAAACTATGAAAATCAGTTTGGCACTTGCTGTATTAGCAGCATTAAAAGATAAATTTTATAAAGCAATATTAAACACAGATTAAAAATATATACAACCAAAATATATATACAAATGACAAAATACAATCCAGAGGTATGAAAAATATACAACCATAAATATTGCAGTTAAACATAAATTACAATTGATCATGAATATTGCACTGGTAGGCATGTGACATTATCATTCACATGCCTACCAGTGCAATATTCATGGTCACTGTCGGCATTGTTTTCTTTGCTTAGACACAATTGAATTGTTTTTATGCTGTATGAAGCATTTTCAAAAATGTGAAAAAAATTGTGTCTTATTAAAAAGATTACCAACCAATAGACACATAGTGCATGTGATGCTTCAAACCTTGGACCCTGGTAATCATGCTTATGTCAGAGAAACTGTAATGAGATTGCTTTTTAGGAGCAAAATAGTGTATTGCAAGTATACACCAAATTAATAATGTTAAAACCACCTGCCAAATACTGTGTAGTGAGTTTAGTCCATAGGTTTGATCAATTCAAATAAGCAGTGCAGATGGAGAAGTAGATTTTAAAATCCCCTTGCTTGCTCAGTGACATGTTTTAATCTCTAGGTCTGTGAGTTTCAGCTGATTTTTTTTCATATTATAAGTTTTAATTCCAAGATTTTACTCATTCCATGTCTTGCTATAATAGTTCCTGCAAACGTTGCTCTGTTACTTTTTATATATTTCTAAAAATAACATGTTACTTTTATGTGTAATTATCACTGACCCACATTCCTCAGAGGTTATTAGTCTTTGTTATATTGCGTGTTATTTTACCATAAAAAAATGTGGTCAGTCGAGATTTCAGCCAATGAGGAGAGCGCTGAGGATCACGTGACGGCGAGAGGGCAGGAGGGGCACGCGCAGGGCTTTTTTCACACTTTTGTAAACAACATGGCGATTCACGAACTGGCCCTGCTAACCGACTGACCAAACACCGCGCTATCCGACCTCCAGACTGCGCTTCTCCTCAGCGCCGTACGCCGCACCGTGCGGAAGCCCTATCGGAGCTCTAACGGACTGTCAAGTTCGCGGCGAAACGACAAAAAGCTGGACCGAGGAAGTGTCAGGAGGACCGTCTGACAGCCTAACGGTAGCTAATGTTGTCGTTAGGTCGTTAGCATGTTTAGCTAGCCGAACAAAATCAGCATCTTTAACGTGATGAGCTAACAATCACGCTGGTAGATTTAGTCGGCAGAGCGCATGGTTTGTTCATGTCGAAAAAGTAAAACTAAAGCGGCTGTTACAAGCAACTTCTATCAGCTTAGCTGCTCCAGATAAATCTGCAGCCATTTATTACCTAACTCCTGTTTTTCCTTATCTTTGATTTCACCTGGCCTCCTCAGGGCAAACTGACATTTACCGTCTCATTACTCTCTCTGGTAGGCCCTTTTCAGTCTATGGGCTCTCAGTCCAGTTCTGGGATGTCTGGTGGAAGGGGCTCTTCCAGTGGCAACCCAGCTGAGCAGTCTGAAGGAGCAGAACCGAACCAGAGCAGCAGCAGCAGCCGAGGCCGCAGGACGGCGGACAGGCAGCAGGGAGACAGACAGTCGTCATCAGAGGAGGACGTTGACTTAGCTGAAGTACTGGCTTACCTACTGAGGAGGTAAACTGGGAGGATTGTCTTGTTCGAAAAGCTGACACTGATAATAGCATGACAAAAATCACATACACCTAGCATCAAGATAGCTCGGCAACAAAATGTAAACATCTCAAATAGTCCTTATAGAGAGGTGAGATACTAACAAGTTGTTTTTGTTAAAGTGGGTGATCACTAACATATGTAGAAAAGCCCTGTGAGCAGGAAAATAGAAGCACCTGTGCGACGCAATGCAATATAATATCCCTGCAATATCCCCTATATTATCTTTCATAAGAGCGCTGGGATTTCTCTTTATTTCTGCTCACTCAGCTGATGCATTTAGTTTGAATCAGAGTGTCAGTGCACAAAACATGAACACAACATCTAGTCATCGTGTTTCATGTTTTGAACTGATATATTTCAGGACAGATATTTAGAATATGAAACCATTTACAGAGAGGATAGGTGTCACTTGTCAGGTGTGAACTAGCTTCAGGACACTCTTCAATGGTACAGAATAGGCTGAAAAGTCAGGTTGTTTTTACGTCTTGGCTAAGGGAGCAAATAATTAAAGCATTTCTTTGCATTCCAGTGCTGCTATTTAATAATAATAATAATAATAATAATAATAATATATTTTATTTGAAGACACCTTTCTTGGCACTCAAGGACACTGTACAAACAAACGTTTCCAGATACACACTTTGCAAATGAAAAACACTAAAATCAATAGAGACAGGGCTATTGGCACCAGATGGAATACACAGTTTTGAACAGATGTGTTTTGAATTGTGATCTGAAATGGAGGAATGAGTCCATGTTTCTCAGCTGGGGTGGCAATGAATTCCAGAGACTTGGCGGTGAGACGGGTCTAGGGGACAGACGGGTGAATTTTCAGTGTGCACGTGCAGATCTGGGAAGTTTTGGAATATTTCTCTGTAATGGGTTTCAGCCTTTGGACGTGATTCTTGACTGTGTCTGGGCCTGTTTAAACAGCACAGCAGAAGAGTCAGAACTAGAAAAAGCAAGGATCTGAAAGAGCTGAAATGAATTCAAAGTACTTGCTCTTTTCACTCCAGTTAACGTTCAACTTCCCTCAAGTGAGCTGCTGATCTCCCACCTGTTGAAGTGGTAAAAGAGTCGCTGTCATGCAGGCTGGCTGGTGTCTTTCTATTTGACTGTAGGGCTGCAGCTGGATCGCTTTGTCCTCTTTGTCTTTGTTGCTCCTTTAAATTCTTCTCTAGGTCGATTTTTGCAGGTTCCTTTGATCATGTGCCAGGGCTTTGAGTGATTGGTTGTTGAGCTGATGTTGTGTTTGCGTGTGCAGGGGCCAGGTCAGGCTGGTCCATGGCAGCGGAGCCACGGGGCTGCAGCTGGTCCAGTCCTACTCTGACTCTGATGAGGACAGTGATGGAGCATGGGAGGGACGGCTGGGTGACCGCTACAATCCACCAGGTAACCTCTCATACACGCTGTTTATTGTCCATGCCATAGATTTCAGACAATAAGTCATTGCTTACATGGCAGGTCTCTTACTTAAATGTGTCTTTATTTTTAAACATACAATTTTGACAGCAATACAAGTTGGAAAGCAGGATTATTTGTTCGAACAGGAACGTTATCTTGCTGTATTAAATATCATCGCTTGCTGTTTGCTTACCAGGTAGTTGTAACCCACCCAGTGACAGAAATGAGACGAATGCACTCCAGTAATATTTTATTTAAAGATGTAAATTGTGTTAGATGAATGTTATTCTTCTATTTTTTTTAATTTAAATTAAATATTATTAATGGAAGCTGATAATAAATAAATAAATCATATTGAGAAGTTGTTATCCATTAACTAACTAAGCATGATCATCTTTAAAGCCTAATTTACAACTTATGTTTTTTGCTAAACTAACAAGGATTGAGTTTTATGTTTTCCTCCATTTTTGCGATTTCTACTTTCCTCCTCTCTCATTCAGTATAATTTGATATGAGAACGCATCCGAAAAACATGTTACTTACCTATCTGTTTGTATTTCTTGTATATTATAGCCCCTTTGTATTTTTTGTGCTTTTCTTTTGCATTTTATGTTTTTGCCTATTTTAGCATTTTGTATTTATAAAGCCTGGTGCACTGCATTTCACTGCCATACTGTATGTGCATGTGACGATTAAAAAAATAATCTAATCTAATCTAGTTTGTCAAGGGGGCAATTGTTATAAGTTTTGCACCTTGTTCTCAGAGATATGGATGAATGTCTTTTGTGTAGAAAGTTCTGACAGTCAAATATGAACTCATACTGAGCCTTGTTCTTTGTAATATTTTCCTAGTGGACACCCAACCCGACACGCACGAAGTGGATCGGAGTGAGATCCGAACTCAGATCCTGCTGGCCACCGCCTCCTCTGCCTTGAAAGGCCGTCACAGTTTCACCCACATGCTAACAGAGGTCAGACCACAAAAACATTTCAAAATACGTAGTTTTATTTAGTTTTTCAAGAAATTTGTGCTTGTTTCAACTCATGTTGTCCAGATATTTGAGGTGTTTATCACTTGTTTGTGTCCGCCAGCTTAGTTACCTCTAAATGTTGATGATTCTTTTTATGTGCAGAGGGAACAAGGCAGATGTAGAGGTTCCAGTTTTTCCCATGGAGAGTGCAGTCGTATCCGTACACAGTAAGCAGCTTTAATTTATTTTTTTTAATTTTTTTTAACCAAATTAGTATTAAGGGACAGAGAAAGGCTCACATTAGTTTAATCAGTTCATTTAATTACTAAAAAAACCTTGACTGAGCATTAACTTCTGTTGAGTTTTATGTGAGTCATAGCTGTGTAGATCATGTGAAAATGTACTATCTAGTGGAGATGACGAGGGACTGTATATTAAGATACTGACCCCTGTGGTCCTCTGCAGTTTCCTGCCAAACTATGTGTCCCACAAGGATACATACCAGCAGAAAGCCTTCTGCGGAGTGTACAGCGAGGATGGCAACATGTTCCTCTCTGCCTGCCAAGGTAAATAACATGAGAACCCGGAGTAACTGAATCAGATCTATCAATAATTCTTAATGTTTGTTTAAAGCTGCTGACACCACTAAATCACCACAGCCATTCATGCAGTGTCATGTACAGAATGTGGCTCGGCACAGACAAGTATTGTTTGACTTTGCTCTTTTTTTAAAACATCTTTTGTTGCAAATGATCTGATGTCAAAACTGCTTAAAGCTAACTAAAAAAAAACATTTAGAAAGTATCAGTTACACCCTTTGCTACTATTTCCTGATTGAACACATGACTTCTGCTTTATTAAAGTAGCTGCTTTGCAAGCAAGGAGCAGCAGGTCTCATCACCACCCGCCTCCCAGTCATTTGATTACAGTTTTTGTTCTCATTGTGATTGCTCTGTTGATGCAGGAACTTAAGTGGAAGCCAAATAACTGTCGGCTAAAGGTTTAAAGCTGGAATAGGCAGTTTTTTTGGGGGGGGCATCACTAAGTCAAAATGCCATAATGACAATTTAGGATACTGTATATCAAATTGTCAGATAGAAAGCTAGATTTTTGCTTCTCTTGATGGCTTTCTAAATGAGTTATGGTGGTTGATTAGCTTGTGTAGGTAGACTTACAGAAAACAAACAGAGGAGAGCTGCAGGAGGCGGTTTGTATTTTTTCCTTTCTCCAGATTTCTGTGTGACTCCCCTTTAAATGTGTTCCTAAATGAATTATTATTCTAATGTGCTTTTAATCAAAAGCCTGCAATGTATAGTAGATGGAAGAACTCCTCTCAGCTTATAGTTCCAGATGACAATTAGATTTTGTAAGAGCAGCACTGGAGTCTCGTCAAAATGAGTGCATCTTTTACTTACAGAAATGTTTTTTGTTTTTTTGTTTTTTTTTATGCTGCTTGCTGCAGACCAGAACATCCGCTTATATGACACCACTAGGGGACGGTTTCACCTGCGGCGAACAGTGAAGGCCCGTGACGTGGGCTGGAGTGTGTTGGACGTCTGTTTCACCCCCGACGCTCACCACTTGCTCTACTCCAGCTGGTCTGACTACAGTAAGGCTAGGAGGCCTGTACATTAACAAATGAGAGAACAGTTAGCCAGTCACGATAGAGTGTTTCCATTTCTTGATGTTTCTACTCTTTATGCTCATGAATCTTTGTATTGTCGTCTTGCTTCTTAACGATAGTTTTGTTTATGTACTCTTAACAAACTGCACCTTGCTTCTCTTGTAGCATAATCGAGCTGCATTTGTGTGCGTCTCAGCCTAGCCTTATGGACATTTATTATACGCAGATGAAAAGAGCTTGGAAACATACAGCAGTTATTTCAGTAAACATCTGCATGCAATTGCTGTGCCTGTGAACCAAATGTTTCAAGAATTTGATTTCTTTCATTCTCGGTGGAAAAAAGAGAAGTAATAGAGAGCCCCTGGTCTGGTCATAGTATCGTAGATTCATAGATAGATACTAAGGGAGATTCAAATATTCAGTAGCTTACCTACAAAAAAACCAAGTAGATGAAACAGGCAGGTTGGTAACCACATTAACATTAAAGTTAGTTTATACTGTAAAAAAAACTTGCTGTACAATACTAGAAATAAAACACTTCTAATTTTTCAATCTATAGGATACTAAATGTATTTAAAGCCAATCTACAGTATTTACACCTTTCAAGGCACCGTGATTTGACCTAGTCTAGGTCAGTCAGGTAGTCTGGCACTTCAGCAACTACTAATTTCTTAAAATTGCGTATTATTTTTTATATACACCGATTAGCCACAACATTTAAACCACCATCCTCATGTAGTTTTTGTCCTGCGTTGCCAAAACACATGCCAGCAGACACAAACTGTAGGTGTCCTGTGGTGTCTGACACTTGGACGTAAGCAGCTGGTCCTTTGGGTCCTTTGGGTCCTTTGGGTCCTTTGGGTCCTTTGGGTCCCGTGGGTTGCAGGTGAGGCCTTCGTTTTGAGGACGCATGATCAGATTTGGATATATGGGTTTGGAGGCTTGGTGTCTCTGTTTTGTTCCTTGAGCTATTCCTCAGCAGTTTTTGCAGTGAGACATGAGCACACTGTCCTGCTGAGACAGACTACTGCTGTTTAAAAGTACCATTACCATTGCGGGTGCACTTATTGACTGTAGCGTTGTCTAAGTGGGTAGTATGTGCCCAAGTTTCCACTGCAAAATGCTGCATTATAGTGAGATGATCAATGTTACTCACCTGTAAGTGGTTTTAATGTTGTGGCTGATAGGTGTCATCAATTTACTTTATTGCTGTTGAATTTAAATGTCTTGAATTTTGACATATGTGTACTCTATATGCCTTTATGTATACCCAGGGCTTCTGCAGTGCAATAAAAAGCAATAATAGTCATTAAATAGATTGGTGAAAATGAAGGCCTTAAATGGCATTAAAAATCATTAAATTTGATTCTCAGTGGCATTAGAAATTCTTTCTGCCGTTTTCAAGAAAAATATTTGATTATATATAATTATAGGCGATAGTTGCTCCGGCCGGTCAGGTACAATTGTTAAAAACTGCACGTTTGGAAAGTGCATGAGAGCTGGGAAATGGGGTAATGCAAATTCCAGCAAAACTAGCTAGAAAAAGTGGAATTCAGAGACTGGCTGCAGCCCGTGGGGGGTTGGGGGGTTTCCGGATTCAGAAATAGTGAAATGAGGGGACAGTTTTCATATAAAAATCATCTTTTACAAGAAAACGAACCCGTGTAATTTGTTGAGTTCACGGTTAGGGTCTTAAAATTTTTACAGTATAATATTAAAATGACATTGAAAAGCATTAAACCTGACTGGCTGATTTCTGCAGAAACCCTGTATACCATAAGCACTGCTCGCTGCTTCAAGTCCTACAATGTTATGTTTTGTGTTTTCTAGATGCAAATAGACTGTTGGCAAGTTGCCCGCTAGTGATGACGCAAAATGATGATTCATAAGTGTTTGAAATCTCACTTCAGATCTCACTGTTGAAGAAACTTCAGATCGTTAAAGAAATACTTACTGTGTAGGAAACTGCTGCTCCCTGGTAAATAGGGAGCAGTGTTTTAATTAACAAGGGAGTGATTTCTCTTATTATCTAAGTGTTGTTGCTTGGCGATGTTAACCAAAACCGGCAAGGGTTGCGTGATTATTTTTTCAGATCAGCTCCCCGAACTGTGTTTCTAGAGAACACTGCTGTTTTTATCTTTGCTTTTTTAGCCCCGTGACGTGATAAATGGTCGTGATCTGCCACAAATGTACACACCATGTTGTTTTATTCATATATTCTTGTCTGTGTGTCTCTCTGCAGTTCATTTGTGCAGTATAGATGGAGACAGTGAAAACCACACCGCCCTGGACCTCAAGTTAGTGTTTCCCTCATAGTAACTTATAACATTACAGAGCAGGTAATCTATCATTCCTTACCAGCCGGCCCTCCTCTCCCTTCATTACCACCTGGATGAATGATGCTGTCAGAACTTGTCACCCCAACATCCATCCTCTCGCTCTGTGTGTGTTCCTCTTGTTAAACGGAGAGTTCATTATTCCAACAAAGCAGTCATTAAACTCATAGCACTCCTATTAATGACATTGTTTAAGAGGTGATGCGTGCCGTCATGAAGCTTTTTGGTGTGGGATGACATGCAGTAGACATCGGAGTTGTGATTCACATGTCTTGTTATCGCCGCCGTGTCAAACCTGCTCGTGTGTGTGTGTGTGTGTGTGTGTGTGCTGTTGTGCTTTGTAGTCCAGATGAGAGGAGGTTCTGTGTGTTCTCACTGGCTGCGTCCACAGATGGCAAAGAGATCCTGGGAGGGTGAGTACAATTTTGCTTTTATGTTTCAAGACAGTGAGTGACAGAGTTGAAACCAGGACTGAAGGCTCTTTTAGAAATGTAAATTCAAGTTTCTTTTGTTGTAGGTGGAAGTTAAATGCGCTTGTTATAACCAGAGCTGTGAATTCCATTTATAGTTGATATTAAAGTAAAACGGATTAGGTTCAACGTGCTTAATCATGTTTAAACCGTTTTTCTTCTCTCTCCTTTCAGAGCAAATGATGGCTGCCTTTACGTTTTTGATCTTGATCAGAACAAACGAACGCTGAAGGTGAGCCCGCCTTTGAGTACACTTGTTCCTGCTCCTTTGCTTTTCCACGCCTGTTTCTGCATCCCATCTACCTCTGTCTGTTTGTGCCTTATCCTGTGGTCAAGGTGAGCCAGACACGGTGAAGCTAAAAGTGTGCCAGCGCACATAAAGTTTTACACCGTCCTGCTGTCTAATGTAGCAGCACAGAGTCCAGTTCCACCCTGCAGTGGGACAGTGGGGGTTAAATCCACCTCCCTCCTCCTCCCACAGCCACCCTCTGCGTAGAAGTCACTCGATGACCTCTACCATCTGCTTCACCGCTGTCGTACGCTCTTCCTCAGTCTGTCCCTCCCATTACCTCTGTGTTATGGTGTCTTTTTTTGCCTTATATCTCAACATCTTATGGGCCATTTTGCTTTTATTTCGCTCCACTTACATGTGAAGCTTCTACTTGCTATCACACAGTTCATATAAAGCCAAAACTAACATTGGATTCAGACTGATGTAATTACCCCCAGCGTTTTTCTCTGCTGAATGCTATCATTGCTATCATGATTGCAATGGCCCTGTTCACACATGGCATGCATCTTTGCTGATCTGATCAGTGGAATAGTAAAGTACTCTGTATAGGTTTAAATGATCTGATCATTTAGGTTGCAGTAGTAGCTCTGTGTTCACCTTCATTCTTTGAGCTGTGTCTATGCAAATGTGCCCCGGGCCATCATGAAGGACGACCCGCATACCTGACGTCCTCTGTATAATCCCTTTTTCATTCTCAAATTTTGAAAACTGCTTTTGTCCACGAAAATTTCTAAAAGCCCATTAAGCTAAACTAAGATTAATTCAAACATCTGGAGCAATTTGTTTTCAGTGGTACACACCATGGAGTGAAACTAGTTTGTAGTGTTTTAATTTTAATATCCATCAGATAAGGCAAGGACAGGGGGTCCTCGGTTTACGACGTCCTCGTCCTACAGTGTTTCGTTGCTATGTCAGAACTCGTTACATAAAACTAGTTAGCAAGCGGAACGGACGAATACATCGTCACACGGCACTGAAAGACGGCTTTGTTTACATTCTCCAGTTGTATGCCACCTTGGCTTGTGCTACATCCACTAACTTTTTTCCCTTCATTAGGGCTCCCAAGTGTAAGTCAGACTCTTCTGATGGCAAAGAAAATGGTGAAATGGTAAAAGCTGCCCAACTAGTTAAAGTCGTGATTGCAAACTTGACTAATTTACTGTGGCTCTTGATACGCATTACAAACAGAGTGAAAACTGCAACAAAAACGGAATAAAACAACATAAATGCATGTAAATAAATCCCTATAACTTAACCAGTAAGTCCCAAATGCAGTTAACTTCTTATGACATTGCCTCTGTGGCATTTAGAAAGTAGAGAGCCATGCATCCAGAAAAGCATGTGTAAAGCTAAACATCAAAATAGTAGACAGGAAGTGAGAACTGTCAACAGACAACATCAAAATAAAAGGTTTTTCAAAATAAAAATACACTGAACATTCTGCCTTTAGGGCAACACACCATGGAAGGGAAATTAGATTTCATAAAATGCTCAGAACGGTTCCAAACACCGAAAAACATCGGCATTATTAGACCAAGTTGTGAAAACAGTGGAATATATTCTTTTATGTTTTTATAAAATGACTCGTACATGCATGAAAGTCATAGGTATTCATGTCTTTTATGACGAACTGATCAACATCATGATGCAAATAAAAACTTTATTTAAACTTTCTCCGGAGTTCTGACTTAAGTCGAAAATCGACTTAGATCAATCTGTAGGAACAGAACGTAAGTCGAGGATCCCCTGTAAATGCATTGCTGCCTCCTGCTTGTTAAAAACAACGCATTTGTGCTTTGCAAACATAAATGCTGCAAGTGGCTATTTGCATTTAGAGCAAGAGGTGAGATTAGAACAAAGGTGGTCATTTGAGTCACATTCTACACTGACATGTTTATAGCTGCCCATTAGTAATCAGATCTGCTATTACATGTGGTAATGCCAGGTGTGAACAGGGCCAACGGCAATGCTAGCACGCTGATGTTTAGGTCTAATATTTACTATGCTGACCATCTTAGCTAGAAACCCTCTGCATTTTTTTAACCTTGTTTTTACATGTTCATACAGTCTGTTATATTTGATGGAGGACACATCATGAGCAAAATAAGCAGTCAACACCGTGGCTGAGTGTTTTTCACCTTGACTCACCCTGTCTAAAAAACACAGATTCAGTCGTCTTTGTTTTCATATGTAACAAATGTAAAACTCCAGTTCTGTTAACTTGCAGGGTAGCACTCTCTGGATCTTTATTCTTACTCAGAAGCAGTTTCCGGTTCAAACTTGTGTTGAATTACTCCAGCACTGCTAATTACCACTTCGTAGTGTGAAGTATTTTTACAGTATTTGTGCACAGTTGTAGATTAGTTGCTGCAACAAGTGGGGAGGAGTGTGTGGAAAGAGGTGGCGAATTCATAGATGTGCAGATACTAGAGGGGTTACATTTAAGCCATTTTAAGGCACAGATTATTTTAAAGGAAAAGCACTTCTAAATATGAGTTCTAAGATGAGTTTTTAGGTTTGTAATCAGTGTAATCAGTTACTTTGCTGTATTGCTGCACAAATATTTGGTAATTAGCCCAGCTGAGTCTGATGGGAATGTCATTAGTTTTGTAGATATTTGGCACAAAGGAAAATATTTCACAAATTAAAAAGCTGACCTGATGATGGTGCTGGAAGAAGTCAGAGTTCGTTCTTGTGGGACCATGAATACAAGATTTTATGTGTAGATCTGCATCAAATTTGGACTGACTAGCCAGAAGCCAGAGCAACATTTCAATGTGTAGAGCTGTGAAGCTGCCGTTGTTAGAATACAATCTTGCTTTTCCTACCTTAGGAAGACTTAATAGCTGACTCTGTTTCTGCAGACCACAGCACATATGCAAGTACGTTTCTACACAATACATTGAAAATATAGAATAGAATGTCCTTTATTAGTTCCACAAGGGGACATTTGCTATTTATATTTACATTCTGTATAATAGTGACGAAGGCCGACCTCTATAAGATTTTCCCTCCTTCAGACTCTGTCTTTTTGCCATTGTGTGATTGTAAATGTTTGTATTTTTAGCTATTGCACTGATGCACATGCTGCAAAAAAAACATCCTATGTAACTCAGTTAATACGTCTTGTAGTTCCAAAGCATTGCCCTGACCGTCGGCTGCAGAGAACTGTACCAACAAAGTAAAAGTCTGAGCCTTAATGCGCTTCAGTCTTCCAGAAAATGGGTCTGCCATTACCCCTGTGCATGCAGAGACACGCACAACCACAGGAAGACATTTTTCTGCACAAACATGTGTATTACAGCGTCTCCCACACAAAGGAAATCACACAGTCTCACACACACGCTCATTGCTGTGCACACACACTCCACATAGAAACACTGACTCTCTTTCTTTTGCGTCTGTCCTCATCAGATTGATGCCCACGAGGACGACGTGAATGCGGTGGCGTTCGCCGACAGCTCGTCCCAGCTGCTCTTCTCTGGCAGTGACGACGCTTTGTGTAAGGTGTGGGACAGACGGACGCTGCGGGAGGACAGACCGCAGCCTGTCGGACAGCTGGCCGGCCACCGAGACGGCATCACCTTCATCCACAGCAAGGTGGGGGGTCGAAGAGAGGAATGCTGCTGCTATTTTATCGCTCTGTCAGTAAAAAGTTCCCCAAATGCTCATGTATAGTTGGACGATTAGATGGAATCTGATGAAATGACAATATTAGCTCAGCTCTTTATATTGATTTAACACTCAGGTTTGTTTTTTCTTTTTTTTTAATGTTTATAATGTGCCAGGGGGATGCACGCTATCTGATCAGCAACTCGAAGGACCAGTCCATCAAGCTCTGGGATGTCAGGAAGTTCTCACCCAAAGAGGGATTGGCAGCTTCCCGCCTGGCTGTCACCCAACAAAACTGGGATTACCGCTGGCAGCAGGTTCCCCAGAGAGGTGAGGAGGGGAGGGAAAAGAGGGAGGCGAGAGGGAGGGACCGGTGGAGAATGAGTCAGGAGCAGAGGAGAAAGGAAGAGAAGTTGGAGGACGAGAGGAGGAGAGGTCAGACGGAGAAAGAATAGAGGAGGAGATAAAGACGAAATGACGTTATAAAAGAGGCAGAGCGCGAGCCGACGACAGGAAGATGGAGCGTTTGTGTGTGTGGTGAGGGTAAAAGGATATGACAGTAAAACGATGCATAGGGAGATGAGTGATCACCATCAGTAGTCAAAGAGAGGGGAGGTGAAGAGGGGAGGTGAAGAGGGGAGGTGAAGGATAGGAGCTCTGATAATGAGATAGAGGAGGAGATAAAAACTTAAATGGTAAAAATGCAGAATAGCTCTGTACTTTTTGCTGCTTGTTAGTATATGTCATTTGTATAAAACTGATTTGAGGCCAGGCGTACTTGCAAGGGTTGGAAAGAGATCAAATTTATTTAAAAATGACAAAGCTAAAGGAATCCACTTTGTTTTAACAGTGTTGTGTTTGTTTAATTGCTGTTTCTTGCAGCCCTGAAGAGACACAAGCTGACAGGCGACACCTCAGTGATGACATACCGGGGTCACGGGGTTCTGCACACCCTCATCCGCTGCCGTTTCTCTCCAGAGTTCAGCACTGGCCAGAGGTTCATCTACTCTGGCTGTTCCACCGGCAAAATCATCAGTGAGTGTCTGTCTGCGTGTGGACGTCAGTCTGTACGCCTGTTTGTCATCCAACACGTATGTACAGTCAGCTAAACTGTTTGCACTGGTCATATGTGTGCAGTCTATGATGTGCTGACCGGAACGGTGGTGTCCAGACTGTCGGGCCATGACGCTTGTGTGAGGGACGTCAGCTGGCACCCATATGAGGACAACATCATCAGCAGCTCTGTGAGTGCTGTTAGTGCAAACTGTCCTGCTGGAATCAATGTGTAAAAGCTTGGGATCATAAATATTACATTAAATCCTAGGACAGCCATTTTCAGAAGTTGTAAAGGGTTTTAATTGAGCAGCGTTAAACCAGACAGCCTGAGAATTTGATATGTTTTCTGGCAATTATGGGGATTAAAGTGGACCATTTGCAATGAAAAAAAGTGTTTTTTTTCTGCATATTGCAGTAAATGGTCCTTTTTAAGAGTTTCACCATCTGTAGAGGAAACTAGACTCCTTTTTTCTTTTTCTTTTACTAAATGGAAAACAACATTAAAGCTGTTGTCCTTTTTAACAGCAGCAAAACATGAAATGTTTAGACTAAAAGAAAGAAGCTACAGCATCCTGAGATGGGCTTCTGACATCTCCAATTTAATTAGTGAACAGACGTTGGGATGTAGCTCCGTGGTTAATGCAAAGTACATTCATAAAATATCAAAAACATGCATTTGAGGCAATTGCAGTGTTAAGGCCTTGAACATAGATGAAATGGGTAGGGTTAGCTCTTCTCCTGCCTAAAAAGTTCTGTGTCTTTCACACATGATGCCAAAACCTGCTGTTTGGTTGCTTGATTTAGTGAATGAAGCTACAATGACGGTGTAATGCGTGCTACAATCTATAAGAAGGTACCGTCGGCAGCACAGTATCAAAGCACTTGAAAGAGCAAAGACACTAAGATTACGTCCATATGTTTTGTTTTCTTTTTAAAACAGGGTTTTTGAAGTTAATATGATCTCCAACCAGATAAGCATTTTAGCACAGTTTCAGAAATAATCTCATACTTTGTACTAACACTCCTATAAATGCATATCATGTGACCTTTCACATACACTTTCCTCCAGTGTAAGAAAGAAGCAGAGGGTTGATTGGTTGGTTGTAAAGAATTCTCCAAAGGAAAAACAGAAATGGTGAATGCAAGACCAGAGATCTCTTTGCTTGAATCAACAACAAAGTCGAGCTGCGACTGAACATAAGTGTCTCAGGCTTTATATCTTTGTTGGTGCTAGATTGGACTGGCTGGAAGTACTGACCTAACCTACCATCACCATTAATCACAGCAGAACATTCCTACCAATGACTCTGACTTGTACAACCTAGCATCAACTGTCCTGGTTGTCTTCCATTAAAGGGTAGCCTGATATGGGTGCGACGAATCATGGAGAGACATAAGAAACTAAGGAGCACTCAGAGCGCAGTAGTCTGCTAAGGCTGCTCAGTCGTTGTGTGATTTCTGACGGATGAAATCTTTAAACAATTAATGGTCCGCAGTGGTTGATTTGTAGTAGGATCACAATCATGTGAGCAGGCAGCTGATGTAGTGTTCACTTGTTGTCATGGTTACAGTGACACCGTGCTGCTATTTCAAAGGGATACAGAAATCTTTAACAAATCCGTGGATCCAGACTATGAGCCATATCACTGCCAAAATCTAATCAGGTGGTCCTTGTGTCATTTCTGACCTTCCCTGAAAGTTTCATCCAAATCCATTATTCTGTTTTTGAGTAATGTGACAGACAGACAGACAAACCAACGCTGTCCGTCACATGAATCCGATGAGGCGCCACCCCCTTGTCAGAGTAAAAAGCTGATTCATTCTGTGAGTTAAATGTTCCCCCTACTTACTGGAAAAAAATGTTTACATCTGTTTTTGGGTAATGTTGCGAACAAGCTGACAAACAGACGGACAAACCAACACCAATTGTCACATAACTCCACCACGTTCCTTGTGGCGGCAAATTATGAAGCGAACATGGATGTCTTATTGTTTCCAGAAGTGTAGTGGCCATCGAGACTAAGCAGCACCAGAATGCTCAGGGTAGAATAGAGACAGCAGCATTTCCAAAAGTCTCTGTTTCAGAGACCCTGGTCACCAGACTAGTGTCAATATTAAGTATACAGTGGTCCCTCGTCTATTGTAGGGGTTACATTCCAGACCCCCCCCCCAACGATAGGCGAAATCCGCAAAGTAGCAACCATATTTATTTTATTATTTATATGTATTTTAAGGCTTTATAAACCGTCCCTACACTCTTATAAATCTTTCTCACACTGCTATAGACACTTCCTATGCTCTTAAACACTTTCTACGCTCTTAAGCCTAATTTTAAAAACATAGAAAATTCTATATGGGTTCTTACCAGTGACTATACTACAAAATTTAAATGATAAAGATGATGATGAATTAGCTGTGCAGTAGTGATGACGATGAGATGGATGTACAGCACAGTGAGAACGGACAAGGCGAGATGCTGAACTCCTGCTCTACATGGGAGATGTAGGAGAATGATGCTTCGGTCGCTGAGCCAATCAGAGCCCAGCGCTCTACGCTCCGCATATTATTTTGATTCAGCGTTCTTTCAATATGTCATAATTGTTGTTTTATAGATTTTTTTTTATATTTGTTTTAAATTTTTAGGCTAGAAATGCTCATTTTTCCACAAAAATTATTAAAATAACAAATATATAAAAATACCCATATACCACAAAATCCTGATATAGCAAAAAATCCGCAATACCAAATACAGTTTAAAAATATGTGATACAATGAGACATTGAAAAGTGAATCGTGATATGGCGAGGGATCACTGTACATGTTACCAAAGTTATCAGAAACACTTCTTTAGAAATAGAAACAGTATAAAATATATAGATAAACAGGCACAAAATAAGAACTAAAGACAAATATAAGTAGAAACAGTATAAGCGGAAATGTAAAATGTGCTTTTCTTAAATGTGTAAATATAGTGTACGTTGTGTGTGTTTTGACATCCAAGTTAAAGAAAGTCACTGAAAAACTGGGGTACATAAAATCAAAGGACTCCAGGACACCAGCAGAAGGTGCGGATGTTTTCATTGATCATATTTTTACTCATTCTCTGCCCTCTTTTGTCTGCAGTGGGACGGAGCGGTGCGAATGTGGGAGCACAGACAAACCCACCCTCTGGAGGAGGAGAGGGAGAGAGAGAGAGACTGACAAAAGCAGAAACGCAACAAGAGAAGAAGAGATGAAGGAAACGATGTGACGTCACCGCAGACGAGGCGACGCTCACCCAAACACAGGAAGGCAGTAAGCTCAGACGGACTGGGAGAGACTTAAATATTTTTAAATTCAATGCTGGATATTAATGATTACAATTATAGTGTGGCTGTGAAGTGTTCATTTGAAAGGCCTCGTAGCCTTAAGTGCAGATTAGAACACAGTGGGAACGTCACGGACTACTTCTGTATTTCTTTTGTTTCTGCCTCACTGTCTTGCGCAGAATAAACAGGCCAAAGCTTTTGGATCGAGCCTGAAACACGTCACTTAAAACATGCTGAAGCTCGAAGCGCTACGCACTGCACTCAATGAGCTATGAAACATAATGATAAGTTAGTTCTTTATTAGGGGGGACATCGCAGGGAGGACGTGATGATGATGATGATTTTGTATAAATGTATAGTATTTTAATGGTATGTGCATTCAGGGAGTGTATTAGGTAGTCGTCAGTGTGATAATTTGGCCTCAGTTTTGACTCTGCTGTTATGAATAGCATGAGCGGTGTCCTTTTTTAGGGGCCGTCACATTTTAAATCCACATTTAAGGATTGAATATATTCTAATTATATTGATTTCTAGTTGCCTGAAGTCACAAATCCTAAAGCTGATGATCATGTAACTTTCCTGAGTTCACCACCTGCTCACCCATTTGAATACAACATCTTAGTGGCCAACTCACGATGTTAAACTGAATCCTCTTCTCAATCCTGGAGGTGTAACTCTCTTGTTCAGACACAGCAGTAGTCTGAGGTCTTGTTCTTGATTCTGGATCAGCACTCAGTTCTGTAAACACAGGCGTTGATTGAAAAATACTGATTTTTGTTGGCCAATTTAAACACGTGTTTTGTGTAAAAGATTTGAAAGTGTTTGATCGTGTGTTCAAGTTAAAACTCGGTGACGAGGCTGGAGACGTGCGCATGGTTTAGAAGTTCCACACTGATCTGTATATGCAATTTTCAGGTGTTTATATCAGAGCCCATATTTCACTCTCAGACCGTTGTTTTACAGGAATAATAAAACCTTTCTTTAAATGTACCACAAATACGGTATACTGTCCTCATTTTTATCATTTACTGTTTTAGGGTTTAAATACGCAAGAGTTGCACATGGAAAAACATTCATGCCTTGTTTACAGCAAGACGAGATGCATTTTGTCTATTTTCTATGGTTAACTACAGCTGCCAGATATCCATTAGCCGGTAGCACACACACACACTGACAATTAGCTGCTACGAGAGCCGTATCGAAGTTGCCTGAAGGTCACTGTAATGACAGCAATGCAGTAAGTGGTCTAAAATTAGACTGAGATTCTTTGGCATGTCTGGCTGCATTCCCTGTTCCTGCTGATTTATTTCTTATAAAAGCTGACCAACACTGTGTTGGTAAATTGTATCACAATGTTCCATTTTAAATAATTAAATAATGTTTTAGATCATTAAGGTTACAGTCCTGAAAAATGCTTGTCCTGTTACAATATGTAGTAGTATTAAAGAGCCCATAATATGTGTTTTCCCCCTTTTTCTTTTTTTTTTTAGCTGTTTTTTTTTTTGTGCATGAAAAAGTTACAATGCTCAACGTCTATGCCAATTATTTTTTCCCACTATGATCTCACTGCTTCTTACCTACATGAAACACCATGTTTGAGGTTCCAGATTTTTCCTTGGCTGCTTACCTAAGTCACCATGTAACACATTTATAAAACGCCTTCCTAACGGCCAGCTTATCATGATCTTAAACCAAGAATGAGCAGCTTCCTCCCAAGCAGTGTGTCCATACTATTTTCAAGAGAATTTATCACAACCTTTTGGTATGAAACAAAGAATCAGGAATTTTTCCCTCAAATGCTTTGATGCGACTAAACTTGGCTAGTAGTTTCGGCCATACACATAGCACTAGTAGTGTAGACGTAAACTAGTTGTTTGCCAACTGATGAAAAACTCAAGAATAATAAGAAGAAACAAATCGAAAATTTTCTGTCTTGAAGAGAGGTCTTCAGCGACTGTTTTCAATTCTGAAAGTTGTAATTATTCTTTTCTATTAAGTGGTATTTGTCATACACTCAACAAAAATCTTGCCACATCTGTGGCATTGTGCTGTGTGATAAAACTGCACCTTTCAGAGTGTCCTTTTATTGTGGGCAGTCTAAGGCACACCTGTGCACTAATCATGGTGTCTAATCAGCATCTTGATATGGCACACCTGTGAGGTGGGATGGATTATCTCAGCAAAGGAGAAGTGCTCACTGTCACAGATTTAGACAGATTTGTGAACAATATTTGAGAGAAATGGTGATGTTGTGTATGTGGAAAAAGTTTTAGATCTTTGAGTTCATCTCATAAAAAATGGGAGCAAAAACAAAAGCGTTGCGTTTATATTTTTGTTGAATGTATTTTATCCTGTCTGGAAGAGGATAAAAAAAGGCAAACAGGAAAAGCACTCAGAGACAGCAGTATACCACCAAGGCTGCTCAGACGTAACATTCCTGAGGGATGGAATCTTAAAAAACGTGGCAGAAATTACTGCACTATAGAATGTGCTCATTTAGTTTAGATGTACCCACAAAACAAAATGACTTTACGCTGAGCACAGACGTGTGTTATGCATGTATACGTTATGTACAGATACCAAATCGCGTGACCTAAATATGTAGCGGGTGACAGGAATTGATGGGACCCCCACAATTGAATCAATTGTTCCTTGTATCATTTCTGATGGATAAGTCTGCAATATGATCATCAGCAGGCAGCTGATGTAGCGTCCCCTTGTTGTCATAGTTACAGTGACGCCGCGCTACTATCTGGCAATAATACAGAAATTAAGCTTTAATAAGTCTTTGGATCCAGACTATAAGCTGTATTGTTGCCAAAATCTAATCACATGGTCCTTATGTCATTTCTGAACTTTGCTGAAAATTTCCTCCTATTCTTCTGCTACAGCTATATCTCTATGCCTGCACTTATTGGTCTAAAATTATGGAACATAACTAACATCAAATTGCTTTCGTCAGGGCAG
The DNA here is from genome assembly GCF_021347895.1 of Acanthochromis polyacanthus. NCBI lineage: Eukaryota > Metazoa > Chordata > Actinopteri > Pomacentridae > Acanthochromis > Acanthochromis polyacanthus. Next base: position 13,478,533 of record NC_067132.1, read on the forward strand.
CTGACCAATCAGAGGAGACCGAGTTTTGGGCTGGGCCCTTAAAGAGACAGGAGCTAAACAGCGCTGCACTGATGCACAACATGAGAAAAAAGGTAGCATGTAAACATTAAACCTGAAAAAACGAAATTATATATCCATACATGTGCATAATATGGGTTTTTCAAATGATAAAAAACAATTGGGATTTTGCCTTTGGTTCAATGAGAAGGCAGAAAATACATTATATTTCACTTTTCAGCACATCCTTAGAAGAGCTGTGCCGAAGAAAACAAATAACCAACTCTCACACGTGGCCATATTTCTGTCAGTATGGATTAGGAGTCTGTGTTGGTGGGAGCACCGGATGCCCTGGCTTGTGAAAACAGCACCTCTATGCTTTTATTGAGCATGAATCCCGTGGAAAGACTAAATTTAGTCAATTTGGCTGCGAGGGTTGAAGAGGTTTCGGAGGCTCTGGCCTGAGGACTGGGCCTGGAAATGAAAAAGACTGAAAGTGCTGTGAGGAACGCAGCTGTTAGTGGCGCCAAATGCAGGCTGGCATCAGTTTATAACTTAAATTAGTTTTGGCTCCAACAGCTGAATCCAAGTATGGAGACGCTGAAGTAGAACCAGAGAAGGAGCCAAACCACCCGTTTTATCTCAGGACGATTCTGACATAAAATGGAGATGAAAATGTAAGCAAACAGTGTTGCATCACAGCACTGTATAGGACTGCAAACTACTGGGAGGTTAATTTGAAGCCAGTGATTCTGTTTAGTGTCACTGACTGCCGTCATAAAGGAACACATTCAGTCTAGTGTTAGAGCGCTGCTTTGATAATAATGGGGTCAGTTACAGCAGCAGGCATTAACATGTCTCCTCTTTCAGTCTGTGTTCTGGAGGGGGGATGGGTTTTGAGGGTAAAGGGGACAGAGGAGTTGTATTTTTATAAACCATGTGCCCTCCAGCATGCCTGACAGTGAGACAGGAGGTGGTGTGTCTTTCACACACAAAGGAAAGTGAGGTAGACCCCCAGCAAGGCTCAAGACAACTTAGAAAGTTATATAACAACCAGAGATATCCCTGAGAAGACGATCAACATGGATCTGAAGGCTGAAAACTCCTCAAACGGCCTGGCATCAGAACTCAACCTGGAGAAAATACACAGGATAGCTGCAGAGTTGATTCTGCCGGGAAGATTCATGGTCAGACTGCTGAACGCTGCCCTGGAGTTTGTGACAAACTTACTGGCCAGAGTTTTAGGAAGCAACCTGGTCAGAAGACATTTCCACCTGATGCTGTCGGGGCTCGTTCTCTTTGGACCTGTGCTGAGTTTCTGGGTTTCAAAGTACAGTATCTTCGCTAACAGCAACCACTATCTGTACAGGTGAGAGGAAGAACTATGAATTGTGCTTTCAGTACTTCATATAGTCAGTAGAAAATGCTGCAAAAATTTGCTGTAAATCAGAGAAGTGGCTCCATCACCTGTCCTGAATGACCCAAATATCATGAAACTCACCTGTTGCCTTGAAGACCAGTTAAATTTAAAATTTACAGCCACAAACAGATGGGCATTACCTATTTATAAAGAGTTTATAAAGGCTAAAATGTGACTTTGTTAATTATAAACAACTAAAATAATCAGTGCTTTACAGATTGTAAGAGCAGATCTAAGTATTAATAGAACAGAACAAAGTGTTTTCTGTCATGTATTGTGCAAAGTACTACAAAATCATGAGTGTTACCACTGATTGGTGCATTGAAAAATCCTTACTGCAAATAAATATCTCCTCCAAATGTCTCACTAATAATCATTATCAGCCTTAAAAACCCACAAAACACCCCTCTATACTTGACCACACTTAGTACAGTCCAGTTCCCCCTTCTATAAATCTGCTTGGAATCTTCCACTTCCTGATTGTCAAAGTGGCCTTCTACCTGGACAGGTTTTGTTGGAGCTCATGCAACAAACATTTTGGGTAACTGCACTTTAATATGGATGGATGACACTGAATTAGAGTTTTAATGAGACTGAGTTCAGATGTGTACCTCTGTCATTAAATAGGAAACTATTTCTCAGAATTCACAGAGAAAAGTCTGAAATGTTTGCTAGGTTAGCATCCCACATGTTCTGTGGCTCAGCTAAAGCTAACTCTCTCCAACTTCTGGATCTCTTGAGTTGCTTGTTGTTAAAATATCTTGCTAGAGGTGCTGAAGCTCAGAAAGTCTGAGATGTTTGTTCAGAATAAGCTCATTCTCAAGTCTTATCTGAACTGTCCTCTTTTGTTTGAACTTTCCCTAAACTTAGGAGTTAATGACAGAGCAGCACATCCAGACTCAGCCTCATTTATGTAGAGATTAAACTTCAGTGTCATTCATTGATGTTAAAGTGCAGTTTGTCAGATGTTTGTTGCACATGCTCCTGACCAAACAAGTCCAGCTAGAAGATGATGTGAAGAGAAGCTCCAGAGGATGAATATCACACATTTACGTTTGAAATAAATGTTCTTTAATTAGACATTGTCATGCAAAAGTTGGATTTCCCTTTGATGATGTTCAAAACCTTGTTGAGTGTTTTGTTGATGTTGGTTTCTAAATGTTTTTTGACACTCGGCCCCAAACATTAAAACCTTCTACGACTTACAAGCTGCAATAATTCACACATTATCAACTATCTTTCTGACTAAACTAAGATAAAAAGTGAAAAACTGCCTGATTCCTCCATCATCAATGTAAGTCTTTTTGTTTTTATGACAGTAAACTGAATATATTTGGTTTGACATTTTATAAACCAAAACAAGAAATTAATTACTGGAGAAAACAACAGATTAATGGACAAAGAAAATGTGTTTTCCAACATATATGGCTGAATTACTCCAACATTACATACAGTTTTTATTCAGTTTTATTTATATAACGCCAATTACAGGTCAAATTGTCTCAAGACGCTTTATTTTTATATTTTTTGTCATATTTAAAATGTGACAAAGTAAGACATGTAAACCTCTTGACTAATCCAATTTATTATTTGGTTTTTAAGAGACTAATCGACAATTAAAATAACTTTCTCCACTTAAACTAATAAACATGAGGTCAAAAAGAAGGAACAGTTTTAAATATTGCAGTCCCACTCAAACATATTTTTTTTTTAAAAAAGATTTAAAATGGTAATAAAATATGTCATGTCCAGGGGATGGAGGGAGTTCATTGAAGTCTTCTTGGGCTCACATAGTAAATCATTTAAAATAGAAACTTGATATTCAGTCTAAGGAAACTGCAGAGCGACAGAAGGACAAACAATATCTCCTGTTTTCTCCTTTAATGAGTCGACTCTTCTGGTGCTTTCAGACCAAAGAACTACAGACTCTTCACTAGCGATGGCAAAAATGGAACGATCAAGCGATCGAATCATTTGGAACAATTGATTCAGAAAAAGAATCGATCTTATGGAACGTTCGAAACATCTCCCTGCAGCGACATCTGGTGGCCAATCTCAAAATAACACGTTCAAACAGTACAGCAGTGTTGCCACTCCAAATTGTAATTTAAGGTGTAGGAGAGAGAAATAACATAGTGGGAGAGAGAAAAAGTGAGTAAAAAACACCCTAAATATCTTTAGCAATACAAATAACTGTCTCCTGTTGATTCTTGGTTTGTGTGATTTTAATTTTCCTTTGAAATAGGCCATCATTTCTCAAAATAACTTCATGGCTCAAATGCTTTGTCTCAGTCCACATTGCATAAATCAATTTTCTCATCTCTTGTTACATGTTAGAATATCACATTTACTCAAAAGACTGATGTGGAGTGGAATTACTAGCTCTAGCTACAACAGTCCTCCATTATCTCGAGATGAGAAAGTGCTCCAAAAGAGACATATTGGCACATTTGAGATTGAGCAGTCATCCGCTTTTGACAACACAGATGCCAAGATGATTTGGAAAGTTGCCAGATTTTGCAGAGGGTCACCAAATTGGCAACACTGCAGTAGAGTGTTTTTGTGTATCTTGTTGTCACTTAACTTATGTTTTGTTTTGTTAGGGTTTGTAGTATTATTTGTATGAAAGGATATATTGTTTCAATCTATCAGTATTTGTAGGGCATGCTTGTGTACAATATAGACATTAGTCAGGATTTGTAGGGCATGCTTGTGTACATTCAAGCATTTTTATTCAGAAAGACGATCTGTTCAACAGTGCTTGGACTGAGACGGTTTCTTCTCGTTTAATATCTCTCCTGCTTTTGAGAAGATTCTCTCACACGGGACTGATGTAGTAACCTGGCAATAGCCAGATTAATAATTGTGTAGTACTTGATAGTACTCCACAATATCAATCTGGGACCGCTCCATGTAAATCCGTTCGGAGGAAAGAGGCACGGATTGGACAATGCAACAGTATGTCCCGCCTCTGACAGGTTTGTTTTTAGCCAATCGCGGGATCTTCACAACGAGCGGAGCCAATTGGTAGATTAAACTCTTACCAAAACCCGTAGGTAAAAAAGCACAAACATCTTTACCATCCAGAAATGCGCAAAGCGCCTCTCGTTGTTCTTCCTTCAAAGAAGCGATAGGAGATTCAGCTAAAACTGACTTAATAGCAGCATCTACACGATCGTTGTCCTCCGTTGCCATGTTTGTTTTGCTCTACTGGCACTTGGTGTCGTCTTCACACCCGGATATCCCGCCCCACACACGAATACTGCTGCGTGATTGGCCCGTGCCAACTTGGTGCTGTACGAAAAGTGAAGGCGGGAACGGAGCAAGATGGTTTCTTGAGAGATTTGTGAACTCACAAATATCGCGAGAAATCAACTTGCTGGCAAGGTTACTGATGTAGCAGGAATGGAGAGATATGTCTTGGCCAGCACAAAAAGATGAGGGAATACAGCTGCATGTCGGTTCCAGAAATCCAAAGGGTCATCTCTTCTGGGCAGGTATGGGGCTGAGAGATAGCGCTGAACCTGGAGAGTAAGATGCTGTATCAGTTATATAACAATAAATATGAATGAAAAACAATTACAACCTCATTCAATCACTGTTAGCATAGTGTGTGTCTGTGGGGGTGGCCTACCTCGACAGTAGCATCAGCAGTGGCACTCTGTCTTTGAGAAGTCTCCCCCACCATGCTGTCAAATCCATCCCACAGGCTCTCCTCCTTGTGCTCACTGGGTTGTGGTCCTGTTGCTGATGTGGACGGCACACAAGCACTTGCTTGTTCATGAGAAGCTGCTCGAATGACAGCACAGCACTCCGCTGTCAAAGCCTTCACGGCCTGGTCTGCATTCTTTGGACATCCGAATGCAAGAACTTTGAACCGAGGATCTAAGACAGTTGAGACAGCTTGGACCCTCACAACCTCCACTCCACATCGCTCTCTCAAGTTCTTATGAAGGTTATTGCTCAACTGAAGGGCAGTTGGGCAACTTAATCTCCCATGTTGTTCAACAATTTTGCAATGTATTTGTCTCACTAAAGGAATGATTTTTGAGGCTGACACTCTTTTCAGAGGAGAGCTCCACAGTTGCTTCATTAAATGCAGCAAGAAGCTGAAGGCACTCAATGTGTCATTGTCAGCACTGTTTAAGGGAGTCAAGCTTGTGTTCAAGCCAAGGCTGCTGCCACTGCTTCACGCTGCTCCAGCAGACGCTCAAACATTGCATAAGTGCTGTTCCATCTTGTCTCTATTTCCTGTATCAGTTTCATCATTGGTTTTCTCATTCGCAGCTGGATGGCCGAAAGCTTCTGCTTAGCACTGGCACTAGATCGGAAGAGGCCTACTATCTGCCTAGATTGAAGATGCAGAGCATGCAGTGCAGGAGTTTGCTCTATGGCTTGTTTCACCACCAAATTCAATGTATGAGCAAAACAAGGCACATGACGTACCTGCAAACGTTGTGCACAAGCTATCATATTGGCAGCATTATCAGTGACTAAGCATGTAATGTTCTTCTCGATCCCCCATGAACGTAAAAGAGTGCTCTTTGCCTCCTTCAGGTGTTCAGCTGTGTGAGTCTCAGGAAAATTAGTGACCCCAAGTACAGTGATGGAAAGCTTTCCATTCTCATCATTAAAGTGGCATGTAACTGCTAGGTAAGCATCCATGTTTATTGATGTCCACATATCTGAGGTCAAGCTGACAGTTTTGACCTTTTTCAACTGAGCCATCGCTTTCTCTTTGGTCTCAGTATATCTGGACTTAAGCATTGTTTTCAGTGTGTTCCTGGATGGAAGGATGTAGTTGGGGTCAAGTTTTTTAACAAAGTTCCTGAAACCTTCATCTTCCACAATTGAAAAAGGTTGTGAGTCCTTCACAATAAGGTCAACTCGGGCCTCATCTAATTCTTTTTGCCTCCCTGTCAAAGAACAAGAAAAAGACTGAGTTAGAAGGAATGCTGCCATGCAACTTCATGTATTATATTGTACATCTATGTAACTATATGTAACTGTAGAACAATATGATCTCTTTTAGTGATTGTATTTCTTGTAATGACAAATGTGAATAAATAATCTTTATGATTTTTTTCAAGTTTCATTTTTGACCATTTGTAAATTTTTACTATTATATTGCTGTCCATTTTGTATTTCAACTTCTTCGCGCTATGTGTTATTTGTGCTATTCTTTGAGGTGTTTATGGAGATCTCTTTGTGTGGTCCTCTGTTTCTGGCACGTTATCTGCACACTGGAGCTGTCATGACAGTATAATTCCCCACTGTAGCATCAATACAGCTTCTCACTCCACTCTCTACCAATAAATGTATAGGTGTATAAAAATGACATGAATACATTACCACAAACACCATGCTGGCCTCGGTTTGATTCAGCACTTGGTTGTGTAGCGCTAGACGTGCAGACGTCCGGATGTTTTGTTTGCAGGTGTCTCCACATAGTTGTGGTATTACTACAAAATGCAAGCTGTTGCATGCAATGCAAACATTTCACTTTTTTTGCTTCAGGAAGGTCGAAGTGTTCCCAGACAGCTGACCTGGGACGCTTTCCACCACCATCCATTTTAAGTTCTCAATCCAAAATCAACGCTCAGTACAAGACACTCAGAGAGGCAAGACTTTGCAAAAAAATTGCAGATTGCAACTGCTTTTAAATGTTTTACAGCCAATCACGCGAGGGCACAAGAAATTATTATTTTATATATAAAGTATATATGTAACTTGGATATATTTTGCATATAATAGGCATTTTCATATTGTGTAATGGTAGTATTTTATTTACTATTCAATTTTAGGAAAAGGATAACAGGGTCATCGCGTATTCACTTTGATCATCGCATATTCACTTCCGTTATACTGAAACAAAAACAACTGCGATGTTTCAAACCAGTTGGCGTTCCATGGAACGCGACAAGGAACAGTCACGTGACATCGTCCTTCTGATACAGACCTTGGAACAGCGTTTCAAATCACAAGTTCCACCGGAGTTTCGGTACGTACCAAAACACTGTTCCGATTTTGCCATCATTACTCTTCACAACCTGCTCAAACTCTTGGTACAGGACCTCACCACACGGGTCAAGAAGGTTTCCTTCTCATTTCTACTCTGAAGCTCACCTTGTCCTGCTCAAACTGCTGACAAATGTTTCTGCTGCTCTAAAGTCTGGTCTCCAGAACTTCCTAAAACCTCTCAAAGTCTCTTCTGCTGCAGGTTGCTTTGTAGAACTGTTACAGAAAACCTCACTAAACCACATGGAGGGGCCTCAAGATAATCGTCCAAATGAAACCGTTCAAAAACAAAACTAGCACAACCCAAATGCTAAAGTCTCCTGCAGCCTACCAGAGAACATCAGTCCCTGAGCCCTGTTTTTGAGGCACCTCCCCTTAGTCCCTAGGGACTAAGGAGAACCAGGACAGGAACTCTTACCTTCTGGACAACCAACGTTGGTTCACAAACAAGAATACAGAATGTGTCTGACCAAAAACCTCTGAAGACTCACTACAGCCAAGATAAAGACACAACTCAGCTGCACCAAACCCACTAATCACTGCACACATTAGCACCATGTGCTAACTGTGACTTAAGAACCACATTTACCAAGACAACTATCCAGTACAAAGCCCTAAAACTCACCAAGAAACACATTAAAGATGATTTTACTGCTGGAAGCTGCAAGCCAACGCCTAAAGAACAAACTAAAGCAACAGAGCCAAACCCGGTTCAGTGAAGAGAAGCAGAGGAAATGTTTGACTGCAGCCATAAAGCAGGAAGACACTGAGCTGCTCAGGTGTTCCTGATAACACCAAGCAGCCACCTGGACAGCCAATAGGAACACAGCTTACTGGAAGTCCAGAGGGCTGGCTTAGTGAAGTAAATTTAATTTAAAGTTGAAGCAGAAAGTTAACAAAGAAAGGTGAAAACCACCTTTTGATACCTGAAATCTCTGAGTTTTCACACAAAGAACACCTGAGCATGTCAAACTGGTTCCATAGAAGAACCCTCACCGTAAAAACATCATAGTATGGTGTGTTGCTCAAAAAACATTACGATCGGCTGTCTAGGGTCGCCGAGGAGCGACACAAAAACAGGACAGACGCTGGTTTCCAGGGGGTTAGGAGGCTATTTATTTGAAAGAGTAAGTTTACAACACAACATGTGAGCAGAAAAATCTCAAAGTCTGTCTTTAGTTCAGCTGAAAATATTAGTTTTTGTCTTTTTTATTGACCAAAATTTTCCAGAAGTAGATGAAGAATAATTAAAGCTCTCATGTAGAAGTCCAACTTATTTTGGATCCTTGTGGAGAGTTTAATGTTAGAGTTTGTAAAGCTGTTGAGTTTTTAGAGTCACATGCACATGGATTGTTTTGACATTTAATAAAGAGTTTAGTTTCTGATTGTAATTCTGTTCAGTGAATGGATAATTGAAGTTATGAAGTTATGTTTTGTTGTTGCTTAAGAACTTTTTATTGTTTAGTTGGCTGATGTGGTCAACCTGAAGCTGTTGAGTGTGTGCATTACAATCCTACAAGACAAATGTTACAAAGTGGTTGCTGGAGTTATTTCAATTATGCAGATATTTATGGAAAATACTGATGTGTGTTGTGCTCATCCAGCCACACAACTTTCATCCATATTTTACAAGAACCATTTTCAATACTGCCTGCCCTTGCTCTGTTTTTTTTTCTGATTTTTTTAAGCTCAATGTTTGTTTGTTTTTTGTTATTATCGCTTAATGTTATCTCTATAATAAGATTTTAACAGGCAAAATGCTCTTAAATTACACCAGAATGCAGGAAATAGGATCAATAATTTTCAAAATGTTCTGGGGGAGAACCCCCAGAACCCCCATCAGCATCCCACACAAACCAAATCTCACTCTAAGGTCTGGTCATAGGTTGGCAGCCCTTTAAATGTGAAAATCAAACACTAGATGTTGGGTATTTTTTGCAGCAGTATAAATGTTGCACCAGAAATACATACGATTGCACAAGTTAGAATGAAAATGATTCCACAAAACAACAATGCACAACTTAACAGTCAACCAGTGAGAGACAATAAGGAAAATCAGTAAAACAATAAATATCAGGTGATCATTGGTGGTGATAATTCTGTGCTGACTTTAGCCAAACCTTGACGCTGGCTTTACACCAGGAGTGTCGACTCGTTTTAGTTCAGACGCCACATTCAGTGGGCTGGGCCAGTAAAATCACAGCATAACCTATAAATGACGACAACTCCTAAGTTTTTCCTTCGTTTTACTGCAACAAAGAACATTATAAAATGTTCACATTTAATGAACTGTCTTCTAACAAAACATCATGAATAACCTGAAATGTCCTCACAAAAATAAGCTCAGTTTCAACGATATTATGACTCAGTTTATCATTTACACGTTACAACTTACAGATCACAGAGTGTCTTCAAAGGCACAAAACATTCTCTCACAAGCATCTAGAACGAAACAAAATAGTATTTTACTTTATATTAATAATAATAATAATAATATATTTAATTTGTATAGCGTATTTCAAAACTCTCAGAGACTTTACATATAAAATCAACAAACAATAAAAATAGAGGAGCATCATAAAAGAAGTCATAAAATACATCATAAAAATAAGTTTGTATGATGTATTAAAAACAGTTCTGAACAGATTTATGAGTGAAACAGCTTGTCGAGATTTAGAAATATCTTTAAATTTATCTACATGCAATTTTACAGTTTGCAGTTGATGTCTTCTCTGTAATTTTGACACTTTGCAAAGTCATCCCGCCATATGTTTGGCACCTGTTTCAAACACTTCAAAGCTCCTGTAATGCTTGTGTTAATGGAATGCCACTTTTTTTTTTTTTTTTTTTTTTTTTTACCGTAATGTTATTTGGGAGCCGATGTAAAAGATTTATTATTCTACCATGTTGTAAGTTTTTTTTAAAACCATAGTTACCCTTCAATTATGCAACTGTAATGTTAATAAATTATTCAACCTTTGTTCCTGCATTCTGTGGATGCTCTGCTGTCAACAACACGTCACATATGGGACAATAATAATATACTACTTTGGTTTTTCAAAAGTTGTATATTAATATTGCATGGTAATGTGAATCTGATCATGTCTATCATACTACTGAAGTTATCTATCTCTACTGTTAGTGGTAAATCAGTTTATTTAACACTTTGAACTGTTTAAAGTTTCAGTAGTTTTGCCTGAGAGGGAAAACTGTGTTCTTCTATTCCATTTTGTCATGAGTCTACAATTTATACGTTAACAGATTTTCTTATCACGCTCTCATAGGAAGTTCCTCAAGTCCACTTGGGGCTGGACCTGCATCCTCACCGGGTCCTTCATCCTCCTCCTCTGCCTCTCGGCCCGACACTCCCTCTCCCTCACCCTCCGCCACCTCTCTCGGATAGGAATCGTGGGGGTGCTGTGGCTTGGCTGTCAGCGTCTCCTGACCCTGCTGGAGGACGCAGCAGGAACCTGTTACGAGCCGATGACCCCCGTCCAGGACATCCAGAGCCCTGCCTCCCCGGTACAACCTCTACTGCTGCTGCATGAAGACCAGACCAAGGCCTCCTGCCTCAGAGCCAGAATGCTGTGGAGAGGCTATGAAGTCTCCCAGGATGTCCTCATCATCTGCTTGTGCTGTCTGCTGCTTGTCGAGGAAATGTCCGTCTTCGGTATTCACTTGGCCCGAGGGAAGGCCCATCAGAGGTCACCTGGTGCCCCGTTAAGATTCATCTTCCTCTTGTGTGCAGTTCTGCTTGTTATATGGTTGTTCCTGCTGCTGTGTTTGCTTGCGTACTTCCCCAGTTTTCCTGCCCAGCAGCTGGGAGGAGCTCTGGGCTACCTGGGCTGGAGAGGACTCTACCAGGGATGGTATCGACTCAGACCGAGCTGGGGCTGCCCCGGTTTGCCAGGAGAGGGGCTTTTTACCACCGTAGGTACCCAAAAGCAGCCTCAACAGAATGGTACATGTGATGAAAGCGAGGTTTGAAATGTGTACTTCAAAGCTCAGGGTGTTTTTAAGAGATTTAAAATTGCCACGAAACCAAAATAAAGGGAGAAAGACTCAAAGGAATCATGTTGCTTTATTTGTAATCTGAACCAAAATGCAGGCACAGTAATAAAATGAAGATATTTCTGTAAGAGCAGGTGTATTGTTACTTGATGAGAGTGTCATACTACACTTGCTGTAGCTTGTTAAAGATCCTGCAAGTGTGCTGGAGTCGGCCTCAGTAGATGAGAGCTTTCCCGTCTCCTCTGGGCTTCTTAATCTTGTCGTAGTTCTTGTTAATGATGTCAAACAGCACAGCCTGGAGAGGGAAATACAGACAGTGAGTGTAATGCAGAAGCAGACTGCGGCTGATATGCAGCGTGAGAAAGATATAAGAAAGACAGACAGCAAGCAAGAAAGGTAAGAGAGAGTAGTAAAAGAGAGCGACATCCAGATACAGAGCCGTAATCTTGTCAAACAGCTCCTTTCATCATCACCTGTAACGCCTTGTTCATTAGCAGCATCAAACGCAGGAGGACAATGGCCGACGGAAAGACACAAACTGATTAATGGACAGGAGATGGAGCACCAATCCATTTAACACAAGCACAGCAATTAGTTTAATTACCCTCCTATTAGGAAGGAATGGATTCCATTTAGCCTCCGTCTCTGCTGCTTGGACACGGCTGGAATATTTTACATGCAAGAGATTTGATTCAAACAGCGCATGATTGCAACAGATGGTGTATTGAGGGGGATACATGTGATTTACAATGGTCAGGTGGCATGCATGTAGTCAAAAAAACTAATGCTCCAGAGGCCTAACAGTAAACAGGGAGTCATTTTTCTATTGTGTGCCATTTTTCTTTGCTGTCTGTGACCCAAAATCAGTTCAGAATTGCTGCCATAAATGGTCTCATATTCCAAAATGTATCCCAAGGGGGGAGGTGTAACCTCCCTGTATCCTTCACCGAATATAAAACAGGTGTGTCACACTTCTTTTACATCTAGACATTCTTGTCACACTATGCCACGTTGTAAATTAATTTATAAGACAATACAGGGGGTTCTCGGCTTAAGTCAGAGCTCTGTTCCCACGGATGTATGGAAGTAGATTTTCGCCACAAGTCGGAACTCCGGCGAAAATGTAATCAAAGCCGTTACGTGCATCACAATATCAATCAGTTCTTTGGAAAATGCATGTGCAGTCAAGCCCAAAATTATTCATACCCCTAGCAAAGTTTGACTTAAAGTTACTTTTATTCAACCAGCAAGTTTGTTTTTGTTTGGAAATGATGCAGGTGTTTCCCAAAAGATAATAAGATGATATACAAGAGGCACCAGTGTGGAAAAAATTATTTCTCGGCTTTTATTTACATTTAAATGTAACTTTAAGTCAAAATTTGTTAGAGCTATGAATAATTTTGGGCTTGACTGTATGAGTCATTTTACAAGAAGATAACAGAATACTGTAACGGACTAATGTTGTTGTTGATGTTGATGTTGAGGTTTCAGTGTTTATTGTTCAGTTCAAGATTTACTTAATGTCAGTGAACGTGCCATGTTTATTTAGCTCACCTCTGATTGGCTCAGAGTCAGCAGTAGTGTGTGTCCAGTTAGAGAGAGCTGGGAACGACAGCTAATTCTGGAGCTCAGTCATGGGGTTTTGTTGTTATTTTGATGTTGGCTACGGCCCACAGTAGTCTGTGTGAAGGTTCAATAAACAACCAGAGAATGAGATAAAGTCTCACTCATTCATCACACAGGGTCACTACAATATGTTGACCTGTTTTTACAAATTGACTGATGTTTGTCGGTGTTTCGCTTTTTTCCAACAGTTTTATTATGTATAATTTCACTTCCATGGAGATTATTTTCCTTTTCTTTGAAGCACTACCATCAGAAGACTCTGACTTACGCTTGGGAGCCATAATGAAGGACAAAAAGGTAGCGAGTGTAGCACAATCAAAGGTGGTGTACAACTTGCAAATGGAAACAAAGCTGTCCTATAGCGCCGCGTGACGACGAAATCATCCGCTCTGCTTATCAACTAGTTCCATGTAACAACAAAACGCCATGGGTCGAGGACGTTGTGAACCGAGAACCCCTTTTATATACTTTAAGCTGTCAAGAATGCCGTTATGCTCATCCGACAGACCATAAAATACAGCAGTAGCAAAGCACTGAACAGACGGTGCAGCTGTTCCATGTCATATTTTACTGATTTAAAACGGCGTCTCCAAAGCAGCCTGTTGCCTCACGTCTCTTTTGGCTTCCTTTGCTCACATCTCTCATAACACACAAAGGGAGTAAGACCAAAGGAGAGGAGTTGAGGATGTACAAACTGAGACATGACCAGAGGGCCGGCTGTCTTACATATGTGCTGCGGATGTCCAGAACCACAAGGCGGAGCTCACGGTACTGATACTGGTCCAGCTCATGAACCAGCTGTCTGTAGTCTCCCTGCAGCCCAAAACACACAAGCAGAGAGTTCAGACACAAAAAATCACACGATAGAGGAGAAAATTACACACAGACAGCCTTTATGCACTTTACGATACTCTAATATATCACTGAGTTTGTGCACATTCACAGAAACACTTGCAGATTACTGACCACGTGAGATAGTTTGGCAGCTTTGGCCACAGCGTCGCCTCTCTCGTTGTAATACCTGACGAAACAAGAGGAGTCGTTATTTCAGAACGGTCATCAACAGGATACATTCCTATCTACTGATCTGTAAAACCTAAACTTTAATGTGACATCCAAGAACACAGTCTACAACATGCCGAGCGTTTAGCTAATTTGCTAAATCATTCATAGCAGTACGGTTGTGTTTTTGTCAAATGTGGGATTTTCTGACTTTAAAATGTACAGATGGCTGCATTTCTTGCTCATGACTCCAGTTGGAGCACTATAAACAAAGATCTGAAATGCTCTGTAGATCCTCATAGTTATGTAGCTATTGTGGGTAATTACTTTTACTCAGGGTTGAACAAGCATACAAGACTTAATAGCATTATAGTAGGAAAATAATGTTTTAAGCCTTGTTTCTGCATTCTAGGATCTAACTACAGTCATTATGGATTTTACTTTGAGTGCTTCTAAATCACAGCCGACCTACAGCTCACAGCAGCACCTGAACACATCCGGTTTAGATACAGAGCTGCTCTGCTAACGTGCTGCTCATGTTACCCATTCTGTGGACACATGAATGAACAGCTCAAGCTCTTGTTTCATTGCAGAACAACTTTCAGCTCCTAGCTTAACCTGAAAAGAGGCTGCTGAGCCAAAATTCCTGACAATGAGAGGGAACAGACGTATCCCCAGTGACATCAGCTTGTAGGAGACCGTATTCGTCAAATACAGATAAAAATCTGTGATGTAGTAGAGGATTCTTACTTTGAAATCTGAGTCTGGAATCCTTCAATCCTGGTGCGTGTGTTGGTCAGCAGCTCAAACACTTTCTCCTGTTGGGCAACAATGAAAATATGAAGTTCAGCTCGATAAATGTCACTTCAACACCAAAAAACTGACATCAGCCTGCTGTTTGACCACATTATCAACAGTTACAGACCTGTACAGCCACGCCAAAGTTGTTGCCGTCTTCAACTCTAGGAATCTGGAGTTGCACCCACATTGAGACCTGCCAGAAAAAAAAAAAACACATTTAAGTGAACATCATTAATAAACTATTTTGAAACATGGAATGAGAGCTCATGTCTGTATAACATTTATGCACACACAATCACTTTCCTTTCGGTCTCATTAAGATTTTAACAGAACTACTACTTTTATTGATACTACTTATTCAGATCCAGTACTTTAACAGCGTTCTTATCAGTACTTTTGGATTGAGTTTTTTTAAAGAGAAAAAAAAAACCCAAAACAAATAACACTGAAGACTAAAGATTGCTTTATTTTCTCATATGTACTGCATTTAAATTAAAATGTACAGAGGCACTAATGTGTTGATAGGAGGATCAGAGCACCATTGACAGTGTCACAGGTTTTACCCACAAAATAAAATATTCTGCAGCATGTTTCATTAAACTGTCCAGCAGTATAGGAGGATTAAAAGCTCCACCTTGAACTAATGTTAAGTAGATGCCAGTCCACTGTGCTGATAGAAACCTGTTTCACTCTTTTGAGTAAGAAAAGAATGCAGCACTGACAGTACTTTTACTGTGTGACTTTAAAAATGTATTGAAGAAAACAGTAGAAGGACTTCTACCATGAACATCAACATTCACCCACAGAAACTCTGTAAACAGAGTTTTTCTTCAGCCTCTAAATCACTAAATCTTTGCTGTTCTGTGCTCTGAAATTGAAACTGAAATTTGGAGCTACCAAAAGACAGAACACAGTTTTGAATTTGGAAAGCAAAAGTGCATCACAGACACACCAGACACGTGTTATAGTGGCGGGATGAAAAGTGCAACGCAACGTTCCTCTCACTTCTAAAAGTACCAAACTGTCACCATCAAAACTTATTAATCCTCCATATTTAAAAACTTTGCTTGGTATCATCCTTACATATATGTTGAACTACAGCAGGTAATCACATTAAGACGGATTTTTCTAGTATCAAATGAAGTGATGCCACTGTAAAGACTGACTGACCGTGTTGAGCTTCTCCTTCAGCGTCTGGATCTCAGCTTTGACCTGCTGCAGGAGGTTCTCCACTCGTTCGTTGGTGCAGATGGGACCACAAGGAGGCCCTGGAGGACACAACGTCCCAAACACTCACTCACTTTGTCACAATATCAAATAACTGTTGCTCGCTGAGGCCTAACCTGCTTCTGAAGCAGATTTCTTTTTTAATATTGAACATATATATTCACTGACCGTCCAAAAAAAAGTCACACTAATGTTTCATTGAACCGCCTTTAACTTTATATGGCACTCATTCTCTGTGGCATCATTTTGATAAGCTTCTGCAATGTCACAGGATTTATTTGTGTCCAGAGATGCATCAAGTTTCTACTAAGATCTTATATTGATGATGGGAGAGTCGGACCGCTGCACAAAGTCTTCTCCAGAACATCTCAAAGATTCTCAATGGGGCTGAGGTCTGGACTCTGTGGAGGACAATCTATGAGTGAAAATGACGTCTAATGCTCCCTGATCCACTCATTCACAATGTGAGCCCCATGAATCCTGACAATGTCATCTTGGAATATGCTCATGTCATCAGGGAAGAAAAACTCTATTAATATAAAGACCAGGGGCCTCATTTATAAAACATTGCGTAGGATTCATACTAAAGTTTGCGTACGCCGACAATACGAAAAGGGCGTATGCCCTTCACCCCTGAGTTATAAAACTGTGCGTAAGCACAGCTGCATGCAATTTCTTGATAAATCACACACCAGCTGGAAGATTGCACAGGTGGATCCACCTCACATTCCGCCCACAACACACCCACATTTTACCATGAATGGTCAATGCAAAGTAACTCATGAATGTATCTGTATATAAATAAGCTGCTGATCCACGGCATTTCACGCAGCGCCGGCCTGCAGTCTTTTCACTGCTGTGCGTCAGGATGAATGAATCATGTGTGACCCAGGCCACCCTGCCACTAAATTTTCTATGATCATGTCCGATGTACAAATATTTGTAAACTGATTGAATGTGCATTTTTTCGGTTCACATAGACAAATTCATTTTCACTCGGGGGTTGTGGTGTGAAGCATGTGTGCCTGTGTGTCTGTACAGGGCTGATTAATGGTTGGACGCTCATCCCATTCGGCCGCATATGGATAAATAAACAAAATTCTTTACTTTCTTTTTTGCCTTTTTACTGTGATAGTTGCAGTGAAGAGTGACAGGAAATGGGGAGAAGAGTAGGAAGACATGCATAAAAGTGCCGCGGGCAGGAACCGAACCCGTGCCACTGCGTCGGAGACCACCCCTACAAATGGGTCTTCTGCTTTCCCCGATGAGCCATACGGGCGCCGGGTGATCAGTAAACAAAATACTCACTATCCACAGTCTGAACCCTCAGTTTCAATATTAATGTTATAGAAATGCTACATTGTCTTTCAACTAATGGTTTCTCACAGAGTTTGTAGCTGTTTTAACCATTTTTGTCTTTGTTTAAGGGAACTATATGGGTTCCTCATGTCCATTTCACTTTAATCAGTAGTTTGCTTTATCACTTGCCATCACCATCTCCGTCATCTCATTTACCTGAGTCTTCGTCCTCTTTATCACTGTCCTTGTCTTTCTTCCCATCCTTAGCCTCCTTCTGCAACAGAGGAACAGAAGGCATCAGGTCAAAGAGCTTTAACTGCCTATTAATCTCTCTAGACAGCTCACCCACGGGATTTTATTTCCTCTGGACGGTTAAACGTAGATGTCAAATGTGAGGTTTTTTTCTTTGCGTACTGAATGTAACCCTGCTGCATTAGTTCCTCCTCCTTGGAAGGCATCTGTGAACGGGATCCAGCACCTTCACGTTTTTTCTCTAAGAGTTTATTACAAATATTCTTCCTACACATGTTCCCCTCCTGAAACCCATGACACCGTCTGCCCTCTGCTAAATCCCTGCATGCAATATGCCAGCGACTGTCAAAATGAAGGACATTTATGGATAAAAAGATATATGATCAAAAAAAAAGAGGTATTTTTTGGTCTGAGATGACTTTGCGCTGCATAAAGCATCTCTAGCACGTTCCTATCATTTTATTAAAACTGAAATACATGCAAAATTAACAGCCGATTGAAGCCTCACTTCAGATTTTTTAAAAAGATCACGCAGCATAAAAGGCCCACTCACTGACAGTTTGTAAATCAGCCCTTGGAAAGTGTGCAGTGATTGGTTGCCATGGCGACTGGGGACTCTGTTTCAGTGTTTCTTCTTCATATAATGAAAAACTAAATATAAACTGAGCTGAGGACCCCAGTCAAGAGGCTCTGCAGCAATCCTGAAGAAATTTAAAGGTTGGGAACATAAAACGCATCAGTAAGTCGACATGCTGTAAAATCTGTTACTTTTCTGTAATCTAAATCCATCCGAATTCTTAATTCAAAAGACCTTTTCAAACCAGGATGCTGTCTTTAATGCAGTTAAATCTGATTTTTAGACTGAGGCCTACTCAGTGCAGGACTCACCTCCTCTTTCTTCTTGCGTTTGGCCTCCTCTTTAGCCGGATCTGGTATTGGGATGTCCAGCGGTGCCTTCAAGGATGCCAGGTCATCACAGCTGAAAGACGTCTGAAAGCAAACAAGTCACAAACTGATTCATGTAGCTTAAAACAAGAGTCACAACTTGATCAGATTATCTCAAGCAAGATTTTACTAAGTCCCCATACAATGAAAAGCAACATTATTACTTTGTTAATGTGGTGTTTTTTTAATATGCTGGAACAACATAATAGGCAGTTAACAGCATGGAGGAGCTCTTCCACCTGCGGTGCAATGACAGCTTCAAAAACTCTTCTTCTGACTTTCAGGGTTTCAAACATAACCAACTTGAGGAATCAATCCTTTCAAATTCAAATAGAGCTGAGCTGTACCATCAGTGAAATTGGACCTCAGGGCTTCAGTTCAGTGTGAGATCAGTGGGGCTACCAGGCATGAACTAACCGTGACGTCACCCGTTGGTTTCAACACTGAGAAAATGAAGCCCGGATTTTGCTACTTCCTGGTCGCCATTTTGGATTTTTTGGAGCCAGTGACGTAAAAAGCGTCATCAAACAGACTGGACCGGAGAGCAACTAGGGGTAGGACCAGTCTATGGGCGGGCCAGACTGAAGCCAGACTGCTGAAAGCCTCGCCCTAAAGGATCTGTCAATCATTCCAGACAAGACTGTCTATCAAGTATAGCCACGCCCCCTGGCTCCGCCAACTTTAACGATTTATTTAAAATTCAGTATTGATTTATTTTAAGATCAGCCACCTGATCTCTCATTTTGACCATGAAAACTAACGGGAAAAAAATCCTGAGCTGCAGAAAATTAGTCTATCAAATTTTATTTTTTCCGGTGATGAATTGGGGTCTATGGAGCAAAAGCTTTTTGGAGCCAACCCTAGCAGATGGCGTGATATTGCAAGTTTTTGACACTTCTGGGTGGGCTTCATTTTTGGACCCAGATGCTACATCCATCTTTATATACAGTCTATGGGAGCTACCAACAAAAACCGGTAGATAAGGCGGAGAGATGACGTCACGTCCGGTTCAGAGAGGATCAGATGGGCGGACCATCCTCCAAGGTGTCTCAACAGGCACACACAGCAAGCACAGCGTTCGTTGTACAGTAAAAGAAAGTACCGTGGTAGATGTACGAATGAGTGAGCTGCTGCTTTTTGTTTAACTTGCTTTTACCTGTTTAAATTAGAGATGGAGATAAGACTTTGTACTTTGTTTTGCTCCTTATATTTTGGTAGGTAAGTTGGACTCCCAAAGACTGGTGTGGTTTTGGTTGTTATTTTGGCGTATAGCTGACTCTTAATTTAATTTATACCTTACCCTTTACCACAACCTTTGTCATCACATTTATTTTAAATAAATTATTATTTTCTCAGAGGATCGCGTTTTATGTGGCTGCTTGAGACCTGCGACGGCTGACACTTCATGATGCCTTCAAGTAACCCCTAGCCTGGATATAACAGCAGGGTGTAGTTTTATTCTTCTGAATCTGTCTCCAACTCAAACATGTATGGCTAAACTACTCCTATGTTACAACTTGCCATTGTTTTCCGTAGTTTTACAGTGTTTAGGCAGAGTTGTAGGTGGGATGGTGTGCTTGAGCTGCAGCAAGTGGGGATTAACAGGCGAAGATATGGCAGGAAATCTAAAAATCCTCATATTATAAAGGATGATAACAATGGAAAGTTACATTAGAGTCGCTTTAAAGCATGAAGTGACTATTTTCATGACAAAAACTTCTACATATGTACACAGTGATGTTTTCAGGGGTTAAATCAACAACTGGAGAAGGACTTTGAGGAGAGGAAAGGCTTAATAATTACTCATTGGGCTAAAGTCCCCTAAGAGACCCTTTAGTGTGTGGTTAGTTCAGGTTCCAGGACCGCAGACTCATTCAGTCAAACTGACACCTTCATAGCTGCACAGTGGTTGGTGGTTAGCACTGTCACCTTGCAGCTAAAACATTCACAATTTATGTCCCAGGATCTTTCTGCATGGAGTTTGCATGTTCTCCATGTGCATGTGTGGGTTTTGTATGGTACTTCGGCTTCCTCCCACAGTCCAAAAACATGCAGAGGTTAATTGATAACTCTAAATAGTCCATAGGTGTGAATGTGAGTGTGACTGTCTGTCTGTATATGTAGCCCTGCGATGGACTGGTGACCTGTCCAGGGTGTCCCCTGCCTTCGCCAGAATCAGCTGGGATGGGCTCCAGCCCCCCGCCCCCGCCCCCCCGTGACCCTAATGAGGATAAAGCGGTGTATAGATAATGGGTGGATGGATGATACCTTCAGCAGCATCTGCAGGTCCTCAATCTTCTGAGGGAAAAATTTTGAAAGCAGCTGTTCTGCCTGTTACAAGAAAAGAAACACTGTTCACATTAATACGAAAAAAATGAGTCTGCTGGGAACTTTAGTAACTACAAGATAAATTACCTCCTTAGTGAGATTTTGGCAGAATTCATCCACCTGGAATAAAGAGGGTAAAAGTTGAAATAATGACGGCTTCATTTTTTATGTTGACAGTGCGGCTATATGGAGGATATTTAGCATGACGTTCATACAGCAGCTAATTAGGTAGCTGCTCACCTCATGTGACCCCTGCTGTCAGTGTGGTCACAAAACACAAACTTATCTCAATAATAGCTCAGCTGTTAGCAGAACAAACCACTATTTGCAGTAAAAGCGGCTCGTTTAACATGTAGCTACGTAAGGCTTCATGCTAGCAGGCAGTAGCTCACCTGTTTCTTCGAGTCGAGACGAATATCCATAGAAGCCATGTCGTCTCTGTTGGAGAGAAGTTATTAAAATGTATACAAAAAGAAACGTTCCAACGTCAAACAAGCGGTAAAACACAAGAATAAGCTCTTAAAATGTGTAATTCAATACTGAACACGACACGGTCAAACACTCACAGTTACTCAGCAGGAAAAATGAAAACGAAAGTGAAGCGTATTTTCAAACAGTTCCGTACTTTCCCACTTTGATATCTAGCGATTGTGGTGCATTGTGGGAATTGTAGTTTTTATGGCGCCTTATTTCCCATAACTGGCAGCACTGAAAGGAAATACTTCGCAGCACAAATCCACTGAGAAAAGAGCCTGTGTGTTGAAATAGTTCCTCTAAACAGTACCAGAACTTTAAAAATAATTATTATTTTAAAAATAATAATTATTAAAATAAAAATGTATAAATGACAATTATTAATATAGTATTCATATTTTTGTATTATGAGACAAAATGTATTTAAAATTAAATGCCAATCTATAAAAAAAGTAAAAAAAACATTATTTTATAATAAAAAGTGATATTAATTGTTTCATTATTTTTTAATGAACATTTAGAAAATCCATCCATCCATTCTCTATACACCGCTTCATCCTCACTAGAGTCGCGGGTGGGACGGCGGGGGGTGCTGGAGCCTATCCCAGCTGACTCGGGCGAAGGCAGGGGACAGTCACATTCACACCTACGGGCAATTAACCTCAGCATTCGAATTGGGATCTTCTCGCTCCAAGGCAAAAGTGCTAACCACTATTCCACTGTGCAGCCACATTTAGAAAATTCTGTCTATAATTATTTATTTATTCATTATTATGTATTATTGATTCAGTAATTATTATTGATGGATAGAGACACAAATCTGTAAATGAAAATATTTTTCTATCTATTGGAGAAACTGCAGCTGAATAAATGAAGTTTGATATTTTTTAAACTAAATTTATAAATTAAATTACTTATAAATCTCTAAGTCTATAAGAATATATAATGATTGTCCAGTAATTAAAAATCCTTCAGTGTTTATTGTTTTTGGCTTACTAAATTATATAACTATAAAAAATATTTTGTCTTATAACCCTAAATAATGTTTAAAATATGCACAGAAAATAATAATTGTAATCTCTGAATATAACTCAGTTTAATTTGGAAATTACCACCATCTCCTTTTTTTCTTTCTTTTTTTAAAGGGTTACTTGGCAAAATATAAACAAAATATCATTTCATTGGTATTTTAATGATGGTGGTGGACAGAGCTGTCTAGTACGGATGTTCAAAATCTCCTGTCGGTGTTGAACTGGTTTGAGATCTGGTGAATGTGACCCCTGGTGCCATTTGATTGGGGGATTGTGATCCTGGAGGAAATCCCACCCACCAGGATAGAAATGCTTCCTAATCAGATTGAGGTGATCACTCAGAACATTGATTTGCATTCACTCTTCTCCCTGAGGAGACAACTGGAACCAAACTATGGCAGAAAAATTCCTCCAGAGATGCCAGATCACTGTAAAGGACCAAGGGTTCAGGTTATTCCTTTAATTTGTCACCTGTCTGTATATTAAAATCTATCCCATAATATTCAAAATTCGTCTGTAAACTATGACTGCATCCATTAGATGGTGCTGTTGTGCAATAGTGCAGTAAAGAAAAGCTCTGAAATGAACTTGAGGTAATAATTAACAGCTCCTGAGTAAACGCAAGAAGATTAAGGTTATTTGTTTTCTGATTGGGTTTCATGTAAACCATATGCTAGTATTAGAGCATAAACGAACTAATCAGCCTAAATGACACTAACATTATTTTGAGAAATGTTCCAACATATATTTAGAAAGGCAGCTAAGTATTTCTACATTCGAAATAAAACATTGGATTAACTTGAAAACATACATGACCAAAATATTTTGCAGAGCACTTTAGGTCACTATTGACTGGTGTGTTTACTGTTGCATCCAGCATTCCAGGGATCTGCTGTCGTACTTCTGTTCTCACTCTTTAAACAGGAGTTACGTGGACCGAGGCAGCAGCCAGGTTAAAGTCTAAAACAAATACAGGATCCTGAGTGGGCAGAAAGGATGTCAGGGCCTCCCATTGTAAACAGAGTTCTGCTCGTCCGCTGTGTCTCCTGTAATCATATACCAACGTACTCTGCGTCAAGACTTTACCTGGTAAATCTGTCATGTCGAATCCCAACAGGAGATCAATAAACCCCATCGACATTTCATCTGTTGGTTACTAATTGGGTGATGACCTGCTATCAAATCAACAGTTTCTGAGCAGTGTGATGGTAGTTCTGTCCTCATTACTGTCACCTAAATGTTTTAATAGCTGCCTGATTATGTATAGTATTACACGGTGTAACAAAATGATATTTACTCAAGGCTGGATCCAAAGGGCAAAGGCTGCTCTGCTTTACTGAGTGTTCACCATTAGTTATTGACTCTTTGATTTGATTGGAGTGGATGAGTGATTAAAATTCTGCGTCGTGTTTTTCAGTTCAGGGATGCTGTTGGGAAACACGCTGGGCAAAAGTCGCATAACTGAACAAAAGTGGGGAGAGAAAACTTTAGGATGTGGCCATGTCTGTCAATTATCTCATCATACAGTGTTTAATGCATCACAGGATTTCATCACAACCCAGCACCGTCAAACACTGATTAACTGAGAGCACAGTGCAGCCACTATAGACAACATGTTAACCCAATGAATCAACATGCAGAGACACAGCAGATACATGCATGGTTTTATGTCTGAGTCACTTGCAGAGGATGAAAAGCCCTGCTGTTCATATTCTGTGTGTGGCTAGATCAAAGCAAATTTTGCTCTTTAAATGTGAGTGCAACATGTATGCTGTTTTGAAATCGTAGGTTACAATCTATTCAAAGTTATTTTAGACAACAGGGACTTAAATACAAGCATTGTTATGCCTTGGTTGCAAACTGCAGCATGCACCATATGTTGCAATGAAAAGAAATGCTGTTAAAAACAGCATATATCAAGGTGTGTGCAGATTATTGTTATTAAACATGTAGAAGTATGAGATGGAGCCAATTTGAACTAATGACCTAATGACTAAGAGATCATTAATGGGGAAAATTTGACTCTTGCTACACAAATGTGCATTGATTTTCAAATTTTTGCTTACAATTTCTGCTATTTTGTGCAATATTTTCCCTTTTGGGCCTCAAACAAACTTAGAACTGACTTTGGGGAATTTTAGAATGGGTAACAAATTAAATAAAAAAATCTGAATAAATGAGGGGACAAAGATGCTGTATAGTACATATTAAACATCCAATCCCATTCTATGGTGTATAAACGTCCTGAGCAGGCTCAGTTGATTCTGACTTTGTAACAAACCGCAAGGATAAAAGATGTAAGTGACTTTGAAAGATGGTCCATTGTTGAGGCTCACATGGCAGGAGCTTCAGTCATAAAAACTGCTCAGCTGGCAAATGTTTTAATACTAACAGTGACTCTGACTGCGTGCATTTGAGAAGAAAAACAGAAAACTGAATATCAGCTTATGACTTTAAGAAAGATCAGCCTGTTGACAATTACATACAGAGGGATATTTTAGTCGGGTTGAACTACATAAACCCCTCATTACAAAAATGAATGCACATTTGAGAGTTCTGCGGTGTTCAAACCATAGCCACTGCTCTACACAGTTGTGAAAACAAGTGATATGGTCAGATGAGTCATCCTTCACCATATCTTGATCAGTGGGTGGGTGCAAGTGTGGCATAAACCAAGAGAACAGTGCAGGCCTGAATACTTGTCCTCTGCAGTGAGGAGATCTGGTGGCCATGTTATACTGTGGGGGGTATTTTATCAACATGGTTTGAGTCCTTTTGTCTCCTCTGAGGTCAAAGCAAATGAATTTAAAGTTGTTCTGAGTGATCCAGTCTAACCTGTGATGGAACATTTCTGTCCTGATGAGAGTGGTCTGTTTCAGGATGACAATGTTTAAGAGGCCACCTTCACAGTCATCAGATCTCCACCCAGTTTACCACTTATGGAAGATTTTGGTCCGATATGTTAGCCACAACCATCATCAAAACACCAAAACAATCTTTTAAAAGAATCATGCTCATCCCTCCAGTGGAGCTCTAGAGATTTGGAGATGAATGAAAGAAAGACTGAAGCTGTTCTAGCAGACTTAATACCTTATGAAGACACTTTATGTTGGTGTTTCCTTCAATTTGTCACTTTTTTACAGGCATATTCATATTCTTATTCTTATTATATACAGTGTTATTTAACATATTTAACATGATCTTAAATGCAAAACCTGTGTAACATAGAAATCAGTATCCACTTTTCCTCTTCACAGAAAACTAAGAGATAAATTACTGCCTATTTACAAAGACTCAGTCATTTGTACCTCGTAGTTCAGAAAATCCATTGTCTATTGTCACTCTTTTTTTCTTAACATGCTGTTTTCTTCTCTGATACAAGTTTCACACCCTTTGCTGTCATTTAGACTGTTTTGAAAGGTTTGCTGAAACATCGTAGCAGGCTGAAAGTTAACACAACTACAAATGGGCAGCCATTGTGGCCTTTAGCAGACAAATAACACAACATCAAATAAAATCACTGCATCTCGATGATTGGAAACATCTCATATGACAAATCAAGCTGCTTTAAATGGCTTCTTTTAGTTTTTTTGTCCCTCGCTGCCTTTCTGAATGCTCCTTTTTATAGCCATAGAGTGCAGTGCTTGACTTACAGCATGCATGCATTTATTCATAGTGAATGTGTGTCTGTGTTAACATGTGCTGTGAGCGTCTTTACTTGGCTGCTGACTCTGCAAGGCCTATCAGAGCAGATGAGACAGGAGGGCTGAAGATTAACCAGCATGTTGGACTGTTGTATCTCCCTTTATCTCTTATCTATACTATATTCTTCAGCTTAGTCCCCACCCTTTACTTCCTTTCTCTCTCTCACAGATGTGTGTGTTATCAAAGAGAGGAAAAAAGAGGAAATACACTCTTTAAAAACAGATGCAAATACATTTCATTGGCATGTAATGGTAGAACATTACACGCCCCTGCCCTGTTTGTGTCCCCTCCTGAGTCATGTCTGAAAGTAAAAACTGTTTCGCCCACACAATGGGCTTATCAGTTGTAAAACTGATAATTACAATAACATGCTCCTGTAAAACTCACTGTAAAACCATACGCTGTACATCACAGATGGACGTATTCTCAGCCACAGACTTTGCAGCCTCTGAAGTCAGCAGGACAGAAATGTCTGAAATTTGAGCAAGTACTCCAACAACATGTAACATGAGGTCAAACATTACAAAACCCAACATTTACATATGATGATTTTCAGTTCTGCTTGACTGAACTTTGTGTTTTTCAGTTTCACAATTTTTGAACGGCTGCTCAGTATTATATTAATTGAAGCTGAAATGATTTGTTGACTGACATGAAATTAATGTAATTTATACACTGTTTCCAAGATTTATGGTTCTATATTTGTCCGTGATGATACTTCACATGTGTAAGGTGTATTTTTTGTAATTATCTGACAAACAAGAAGAAGTCATGTAGGACTCTGGGGTATTGTGAAGAGGACTATTAGGTTATTATTATTTCGTTATTCAAGGCAATCAGAAGATGATGATGGATCACAGATTATAAAACTAGATGAGCCCTCAGTAGAGGGCAAAACCACGCCCTCTACTGGCGAAAACCCTGTCCTTCCTATACAAATGATGCAATATGTATCCATTTTGATCATCGTACGTATCTCCCTTCCTACTTGATCTGCTGACCTGTAACTCCACAACTGAGCAGGGGACCTTAGACTGATCTTCAGTGCAAAGTTTGATTATATTGACTTCAGCACTTGCAGAGATATCGGAACGGACATAGCCACATACATACATAGCTACTTACCCAGCCAGCCAGATACCGCACCGAATGCAGTAACCCCGCTGACGTTCATCAGGCGTGGTTAATAATTCTAAGGGAATCCAGACTTGACCGTTGACCTTTTGTGATACAAAATGTCATCAACAATGTATGAATTCTTGAGTTATTTTTCAAAAGTATGTTTTGTGAGGTCACAGTGTCCTTTGACCACCAAATTCTAATCGGTTCATCTTTGAATCCAAGTGAATGTTTGCAAGAAATCTGAGGAGATCCAGAAGCAGAGAATTGGGACAGACCAAAAACCTGACAACATAATGCCCCTGGGCCCGACTGCTGCCGGCACAGAAGCATAAAAATGACTGACGACTATTGTCAAAATACTAAATTTAAACTAAACTGACTATAACTTCAAACTAACTTGTGTTTTTGTGACTTTATTTTGTTGCAAATTCTAAATATAAGAAGCAGAAAAAACTAGTAAAGCTGAGATGCATTGACTTCTTTTTGGAAATATATTGTTGACAGATGTGAGTAGTTAAATTTCAGGGGGTTTGTTTTGTTATTTGTTTCTCAAACTGGTTTTTATTATAACAACCATGAGTTTGAAACACAAGAGCTAAATATAACGCATATAATGTACAAGGAAAGATGAAATAAAGTGCTAAGGAGTGAAATCATAATATTGCACAAATAAAGATTTGATATAAAAACAGCATAGGGAACGATTTATTCAATAAAATGTAATTAGTGTGTAGGAGGAGAGAAAAATAAAAAAATGGAGAACATGCATAAGTACCACCGGGAGAGAACTGAATTAAAGGGCCAATGCACACAAGGCATGAAAATCATTGCATAATATCTTCTACCACTCTGAATTGAGCTTATTAAAGTTTTAAAAACTGAACCACTAAGATAAAGTAAATAAACAAATCTTTTGGGTCAGTCAGATGGCAGCTGACGTGCAGTCATGCACTCACAGACTGAGTGATTGGGGTCATTGATTTGTTTATTGTGCAATAAGAAAAAAACAGGTAGATAAAGACTGTTGGAACGGTGCAAGTTCAAGTCATTCATTCTCTGAACAGAGCACACGGTGAGCATGAGCTCGGAGTGATCGTCAGATGTTCAAACTAAATCAGGCCCAGAAAGATTAAGAGTAATGCCAACTTGTAAATGAGTAATAAAGACTTGAAAAAAAAAAAAAAAACTAACTGAAAATCAGCAGTCCCTTTCGTTATTCAGTGATCAAATATCAAGACATTTGCCAAGTTTGTCAAAGCTTCTGGTTCTGAAAGTCAGGGACCATGAGAAATAAACCTGTTATTTATCACTGCATACTTTATCATTTCAGTACAGTTACCCTTACAAACATGCACTGCTGCATGCAGTATGGATACATTTTGGTCATACTACTTTACTATGATAATGCACTTAAGTTTTGACCATCTTGCTCATACATTCATTGCAGTCTGCAGTGTGAAATGATCTGTCTGTGTGACTTCAGAGGCTCATGCCTGATACTCCAGTGAGACAGTGTGATGTATGTGATGTGTTGTTTGTTGTGTAGAGGGTTGTGGGTCAGAATGGCCAGAAAAGCAGTCTGGCTTGCAGGCTGTAAAACAAACTCGGATGCAGTAGAACCTCTTGATATTGTTGGTATACTGCATCTGACATATGCATTAGCATTTTAGACAGATAGTAATATAGTTTTACTGCCAGCTGACTACAATCTTACTGTATAAGATGTTGGTGTACACAAATTAAGAGCAATATAGGCTAGAGTACCTCAGTTTACTCTGATATTTGAAAGCCACTAATACACTAAGCTGGTAAATGTGTTGTCCAACTAGCACAAATATGCTTCTTAGCAACATTTCAGAGCACCAAAAGGTAAACAGTAAATGTATTGAAGCAAGAATAACGCATAGCAGAAAATGTGACTAATTATTCATTCATTCAAAATTGCTGAATTTGCACAAAATCTATAACTTTACCATAAATGAATTATCATTTCCATTCAAATTCCTGACATAAAATAATGTCACATCACAAATTAGGAGAGAGTTTATTCAAGCTAGCTAGTGCTACATCAAGCTAATATAGCATAACGTTATTAGCTTCACATAAAGTCAGCGAGTTATTATTTTTTCCTGACTATTATGTTAGTGTATTAGATGATGGTGAACATAATTTATCAGCAACAGTAAAAGTTTATTCTATTTCGGATTTAAGAGCTATTGTTTTGCCTGTAAAACCTGTTGCTCTCGGTTGTGGTGCAGCTAGAAAAAGTTTGAACCTTTTGCAAGGAAACGGTCAAAATAAGCTGTCAACATAGTAGTCCTGTCAGTGTGTAACCTGAAACCTATTTTGCCTCTTAGGGGGGAGCTAAATGTGAGCAGCAGCGGGCCTCAGCCTCTGCTTCCCGGTGAGAATCTATTTCCGTGGCCGTGCTCGTGTTCCGGGTCGCTGCTCCACGCTGGTTGTCGGGCGGCGTGAAAAGCGGAGAAACTTGCATCATCCAGGAGGTGACACTCAGCCGGTCTAAAAACAAAAGTATGGACTCAATGTGCCGGGTGGTCACCGACGGGATACTTAAATAATGGAGCAGAGGCGCCTCCTCCTGCTGTCTGAGCCGGTGACCAGCGTTTAAACTTCGCTTTGAGCAGCAATGGAGTGAGGCGGACTCTCAGCGGACAGACGGGAGTTGTCAGACCTCAGTGTCCGTGCAGCGGCGGAGGCAGGACAGCGTCCACTTTACCGGTTACGGGCTGTTTCTGTGTGAATGTACAAAGTGCAAGGTCCCCTCAGAGCACTGATATGAGCTGCCACCAGCTCTAACGCTGCTTCTCCTCTCCTCTTAACTTATATGTGCCTTTTTTACACAGTTATTTTTATAAGCTAGTTTAGGTTTTGCACCAAAGATGTCGTGCCTTTTACTGGGAGTCATACGAAGGTGAGTAATTTTTATCACTTTATCAACGCATTTATCACTTTTATCAAATGCTACGATGGTGTGCATTGCCAACAGCACTCTAAATGGCTGAACAGAGCTTTAAAAACAAATTTTATACCGTGTCATTGCCTGTTTGTTATAAATGCTTTACAATGGCCTGTCCATTGACTGTCAACCATTTTACTGCCCACTTTGTGTACTTTTGAAAACCTTTTTCCTCAGTCACAATGGACTTTAAACACACAAACCTGCACCCATTTGGGGGGAAAAAAATAGAAGAAAAACACAGCATGTAGATGATTTTTAGTTATGAGCATCTTCACTGTTGCATCATCCATTCATTGTAGGAGACGCACACATTTTAAGATAATTTTTAGGAGTTAATTAATTTAATTTCATTCATATTATATTGTCTGCTGTGCTGATTTGATCCCTGAGACTGAGAAATAGAGCTGCAACAATGAATAAATTCTTAAAATAGTTCAGATTTTGTAATAGATCAGTCTTTTAAGGAAGGGAATGTGAATTTTATGATATCAGCCTCCTTTTTTCAGTTTTTTTTTTTGTATTTTCTATGATGAAAAACTGATTTATTTTTTAAATTTGTAGACAAAACAAGACACTGGTAGACATTTTCCACCATATCTGAACAATTGTCGGGCCAGTTATCAGTGAAAATAATCTTTAGTTGCAGCGAATGACATTCAGCAAATCTTCCTTGGTGTCTTCATGAATTAGAAAAAGTCAGAGCAGTGTGTGATTTTCTTTTACCGCTTTTACCACTCCAGGCTTTGTGATGAGGCCACATCACACAGGAAGTCTGGAGTCAAAGTGAGAACCCGGTGGCTTTTATGTGTGTGCATTTGTTTTATAATTAAGACTGCATGTGACAGAGTGAACTCCACGGCGGGGCATGTGAGTTGGTGTCAGAGAGGGCCTTTGCTCCTGTGCATTTTGTTTGTATTTCTGCTTGACGGACTATTAAAGGCTGAATGTCCTGGAGCGTGTTCCGCGTGTTTCCCCCCGTGTACTGGCCGTACCATTAGAAAGGCTGATGTATGCAGCACGTGTGCATGTTCCCTCCACTGATACGCCACTTCCTGAGTAGACTCTGCCCTAAAGAGGCTATTGACCAGGATCTGTCAGGGCGTTGCAGGGGGAGTGTAGACAGGCCTGCTTGTGGTGGGTCAGGATTGGCTTGCCGACTCAAAGGTGTGTTTGGAGGAAAAGTTGTGCAGCTGAAAGTTACAGACAGTCAGGGAAGTGAATACCACATCAGGGTTGTCTGATTCTGGACTATCAACGCTCTCTGCTGCCTTATTTCCACATATATGCCATCATTTGCTGCATTTACAGGTTTATTTGACAGCTTATGGAAAAAAATAAATCTATCCTAAACTTGTAGCGCTTGTCCACATCAGGTGTGGGGGATGGTTTGGGGACTGGATGGTAGAGATAACAGCACCAGGGAACGGATGACTGCAGGGAAAATCAGGAGCAAAGGTCGTCAGACTCCGCTCGGGGTTTCTTAAAAGATACAGCTCCTCTGATGCAAAAATGGAAGCTGCTAATCCGCCCTGCTGTTCTTCATCTCCCACCTCATGCCAGCCGCTCAGCATGTTCAGCAAGAAAAGGAACAATTAACAAACTCTTTGCTCCTCTTAATTAATTTCAAATTCAATCCATCTCCTTCCTAATCCCAGTCACACTGGAGATAATATTCAGCACCACCCCAGTGGTTACAGTAATTAGCGGCATAACGGGGTGAGTTTTTGGAGTGTAGGTAATTGGTTTACTGTGTGTGGGGAAAGAGATTAAAGGACTGTGTGGAGCTGACTGAAGTGACTGTTTGATATAATATCACAGATAACACGAATAAAGTGTCTTTATTTTTTGTGTTTCTCGGTCACAGGATCAATCTGAGTGGCTGTGATACAATAATGATATTATTCTTTTAACTTCCTTCCTCTGATCATTTATTTCTTTAAGCAGATCTTGATGTAAAGTCTTAAGCTATAGACTAATAGTACTTGGCTGTAAACAGCTGGGAGGGATTTTGTTTGTTTAAGCAATGAGGTAAGCTAGTTCTTTGGCATGCTGTCATTGGTACAAACTATAATAGCTCAACTGTTTTTGGACAGATTTACAGTGGGTATGGAAAGTATTCAGACCCCTTGAAATGTTTTACTCTCTGTGTCATTGCAGCCATGTGCCAAAATCAAAAAAGTTCATTTTATTTCTCATTAATGTACACTCAGCAACCCATCTTGACAGAAAAAAACAGAAATGTAGAAATTTTTGCAAATTTGTTAAAAAGAAAAACTGAAATATCACATGGTCAGAAGTATTCAGACCCTGTGCTCAGTATTGAGTAGAAGCATCCTTTTCAGCTAGTACAGCCATGAGTCTTCTTGGGAATGACGCAACAAGTTTTTCACACCTGGATTTGGGGATCCTCTGCCATTCTTCCTTGCAGATCCTCTCCAGTTCTGTCAGGTTGGATGGTGAACGTTGGTGGACAGACATTTTGAGGTCTCTCCAGAGACGCTCAATTGGGTTTAGGTCAGGGCTCTGGCTGGGCCAGTCAAGAACGGTCACAGAGTTGTTCTGAAGCCACTCCTTTGTTATTTTAGCTGTGTGCTTAGGGTCATTGTCCTGTTGAAAGGTGAACCTTCGGCCCAGTCTGAGGTCCTGAGCACTCTGGAAAAGGTTTTCCTCCAGGATATCTCTGTACTTGGCCGCATTCATCCTTCCTTCAATTGCAACCAGTCGTCCTGTCCCTGCAGCTGAAAAACACCCCCCACAACATGATGCTCCCACCACCATGTTTCACTGTAGGGATTGTATTGGGCAGGTGATGAGCAGTGCCTGGTTTTCTCCACACATAGCGCTTAGAATTAACACCAAAAAGTTTAATCTTGGTCTCAACAGACCAGAGAATCTTATTTCTCATAGTCTGGGAGTCCTTCATGTGTTTTTTGGCAAACTCTATGCGGGCTTTCATGTGTCTTGCACTGAGGAGAGGCTTCCGTCGGGCCACTCTGCCATAAAGCCCCGACTGGTGGAGGGCTGCAGTGATAGTTGACTTTGTGGAACTTTCTCCTATCTCCCGACTGCATCTCTGGAGCTCAGCCACAGTGATCTTTGGGTTCTTCTTTACCTCTCTCACCAAGGCTCTTCTGCCACGATTGCTCAGTTTGGCTGGACGGCCAGGTCTAGGAAGAGTTGTGGTCGTCCCAAACTTCTTCCATCTGAGGATTATGGAGGCCACTGTGCTCTTAGGAACCTTGAGTGCTGCAGAAATTCTTTTGTAACCTTGGCCAGATCTGTGCCTTGCCACAATTCTGTCTCTGAGCTCCTTGGGCAGTTCCTTCCACCTCATGATTCTCATTTGCTCTGACATGCACTGTGAGCTGTAAGGTCTTATATAGACAGGTGTGTGCCTTTCCTAATCAAGTCCAATCAGTTTCATTAAACACAGATGGACTCCAATAAAGAAGCAGAACTATCTCGAGGAGGATCAGAAGAAATGGACAGCATGTGAGTTAAATATGAATGTCGCTGCAAAGAGTCTGAATACTTCTGACCATGTGATATTTCAGTTTTTCTTTTTTTAATAAATTTGCAAAAATTTCTACATTTCTGTTTTTTTCTGTCAAGATGGGATGCTGAGTGTACATTAATGAGAACTAAAATGAACTTTTTTTGATTTTGGCAAATGGCTGCAATGACACAGAGTGAAAAATTTCAAGGGGTCTGAATACTTTCTGTACCCACTGTACATCAAATGTTGCAGATTTGGTGCTAAATCCTCCTGACTTTGGTTACCCCCTTCAGGAAAATGTCTAGTGGAGGGATTTGGTTTGTAACCAGATGCCTGCGAAGTTAACATTCCCTTTAACTTCTTTTGTGTCTAGTCCTGAGGCAAGTGACTGAAAAGCATGAAACTACGACGGTGAACATCATTCATGCTAAACATCAGCATGTCAGTGTGATCATGTTGGTGTTGATGACTCATTGTGTTGTTGCCTAACAACGAAACATAATCCAAAACTTGCAGCCACAAATTTGTGATAATATCTGGATATTATTCTCTTAAGGAGCAGTTTTTGTGGGTAGTGGGTTTGCGATTAAGTAGAAATAATCCTAAGAATTTACTGATATAAGAAATTCAGCTCACAGTCTGTCTCTCGCTGTTTGTCAAGGTTGCATTTTCAGCACAAACTGGACAGTGTTGATGATTAATTGTTCTCACTTGAATGGTTAAACAACTGGTGTGTTACAGGTAAGCTGTTCAAAGGGAGTTTGAACCCTGAGGCTGGCGTTAGACTGCTCTCAGCTCATTCCATTCACCCTGTCAGGTTATTGCCTTTGTCACTGTGAGCTCCTCAACACGCCTGCTCTTGTGCCCTTTGTACATTCAGACCAGAATTACGTGTGTGTCTGCGTGATTTAGTACAAGTGTGTGTGCTAGCATGGTGTACATAATCTACAATAACACACTCAGTGCAGCCAGTAGTTAGCCATGAACTTGCATTTGACCAGATGCTGCTGCTAATCTTATAAAATACAGTGAAAGTGGTAGATTGTGACTTGAATTGCCCATCGAAGTAGCTGCTGCTTTACTGCTAATAAAATGTTTATTTGCTTTTCCTCTGGGCTACTCATGTGCTCATATAGAAAATAATTTTCACATTTTTCTGACGAGGTCACCTGACGTCATCCACCGTGACAGGTACAGAACAAAGCACATATTTGTATGTACCATTGTTGGACCGTTGCTGGGAACAGGCAGGAGACACACACAGGTTTGCATTTTAACAGCATCCATAGCCGCAGCCCTCTCAGCGGCTTGTGTTTGTGAATATCATGCTGCTAACAAACAATAGGCAGACCCCCCACAGGCCCCTCTTTATGCTGAGAAGTCAGTTCAGGCAGTCAGGCTGCACTGATAACCCCCTGGGAGCAACAAAGATATCTAATTATTGCTTCTGTCACATAAGAAAAACACACTTAGGATTAATTTTTGAATAGAAAAAGTGAATCATAAATGTTTTGATCTTGTGCTCACACTATCACTAATGGGAAATAATGAATGTGAATAGTATCTGTCTGCTATTTTCCTTGCATCTCAAGAACAATAAGAATCAATTAGAATCAGGTTTACAGAATAAGAAGTATTAAACACTTTCAAATGAAAACAAGGTGATCAAGTAATCTTAATCTTTAATTATGTACTGCATTGTTAGCCATGGTAATTTCAACGTTTAAGAAGTGTTTTATTGGGATCAGACAGCGGTTTTGCTGTTTGCCTGAATCATGACTTCTGAAGAATTGTGCTGGTAAAGTGAGGAAGTATACTGTAATTAAAGATTACAGGACTGCCAGAGATGTTGTACATATCTGGGTAGAGTCTCGTGCGGCAGGTCTTGCAGGATCTCTTCACAGGAATGAGGTCTAAACAGTGAAACAAAGACTTCATTAAATGATTGGTTCTTCTGCATTGCAGATGTGTTAATCATTTCTATTCATGTACCAACTCAGACAAGAGAAACTGTGAATATAAATTGTCTCTCTGGTCTTCTGCCATTGAGCAAAATCTGTAATTAGTGAACAACTGAAAAAACAACTAATAATATTAGCATCCTTCAGGTTCATTAATTTTAATTGCTATCAAGGGCTTTATGTTTGGGAGTTGTGTTCAGTCTCTGTCATTGGAATGTCCTCTGATCACCAATGTAGAGTTTTAGATTCCTCAAATTCTCCTTCTCTTTCAGGCCGGGTGGTGTTGGGGCAAGTGTCGGGGTTCGCGCCCTGGCCTCCATCCCCTCACTGCCTCCGGCGGTGGCTGAATATGTGAAGGGAGCTGTGGAGGAGTGTAAACCCTCCGGTGTGCATGTGGTGACCGGGACGCCACAGGAAACAGCCAACATCCTGGCAGGTCTGCAGAAAGAAGGCATGGTCAAGAAGCTTCCCAAATATGAAAACTGGTAAGAGCTTTGTGAGCTGAACAGGAACCCACCAAGCACCTGTATTCAGTTCTTCTTTTGAGGTAGTTTTTCTGCATCGTGCGCTGATTGATCCTCTGCGTTGGCAGTTGGTTGGCACGAACAGATCCAAAGGATGTGGCTCGAGTGGAGAGCAAGACTGTGATCGTGACCAAGAACCAGAGAGACACCATCCCCATCCCTGCTGGAGGGGTGAAGAGCCAGCTGGGTAACTGGATGAGCGAGTCTGACTGGCAGAAAGCGAGACAGGAGCGTTTCCCCGGCTCCATGGCAGGTGTGTTGTTGGACTGAAATAATATGTTTGTTCACTGTTGACATGCCAATGAAACCAGGCGATTACAATGGACTTTGAATAACATTTTTTGTTGAAACTTTAACTAATTGTTCTTAGAAAGTCCATAAATCATTAGATTTTGTCTTTAAAAAGAGACTTACTAGCACTTTGAAAAT
Source organism: Acanthochromis polyacanthus (assembly GCF_021347895.1). Taxonomy (NCBI): domain Eukaryota; kingdom Metazoa; phylum Chordata; class Actinopteri; family Pomacentridae; genus Acanthochromis; species Acanthochromis polyacanthus. Next base: position 13,515,181 of record NC_067132.1, read on the forward strand.
CATCATTCTTTTGATTAGAAGTTGTCTCCCTTACAATCATACCCACTGTCTCCTCTAATTGACTCCAGAAGGGTGCTGAACTCTGTGATCACATCCACCCAGTCATGTCACAGAGTACTAAATACACCTGTGCATCACTACTACAATCTTAGAGGTCACAGATCCCCTCCAAACATGTTCAGATATATGAAAATATTATTAATATGTCGAAAAATAACTTTTAACTGGTAGATTCCAGATGTCTCCTACCTCAAAGGCATACTTTACATTTCCACATTACACTTGTGAAAGTTGCTTATTAGAGCAGCATCGATGTCCAAACTTATGTTGTTATTAGAAATTTAGAAAGAAGAAATTTGGATTTTTTTTTCATTTTCAGCCGATGAATTTGAAAACAACCTTTTTTTGTCAAGTTCTTCTGTGAAGTGAAGGTCAAATACAAACCATATTTGTGAGTGGAGGGGAAAAACAAGATTTTCCGGCTGTGTTGTGTTATTAGAGATCTTGAACGACACGTTTTACTTACATGACATACATTGTATGAAAGATTTTTTACATATCTGTCTACTCTGTGCTGTATTATTCTTCTTCACTGCTGTTGTCGGTGTATATCTACGCTTTCTCACACATTACCACCATCGAGTGTTGATCAGTGGAACAACATAAATCTGGCTGTAAGAACCTGTGTAGCATCACTTGCGTTCAAGCAAAACACACATCAGCTTTTAAAAATGTTGCACCAACCATTGTGGTAGATTATTGCCTCATTTTCAACATTTGTCAATGCTGAATAAATATTTCCTTTAATGGAGAAAGAACCTGCATTAATGCTTCCGTCTTGTCTGCAGGTCGGACCATGTATGTGATTCCCTTCAGTATGGGTCCTGTAGGCTCATCTCTGACTAAATACGGTGTCCAAGTACGAACTGTTATTTTCTTTATATGGTACTCTGTTTTCAACAAAAACATGCAATAAAATAATTACCATTACTATTAGATGTTCTAATAAGTCATTGTTTCATTTTATGATTGTTACCCTCTGAAGGTTGTAAATCAGGGTGATAAAAATGTTGTTTATTCTTCTAGGTGACGGACTCGGCGTACGTTGTGGCCAGTATGGGGATCATGACACGCATGGGCACTCCTGTTCTGAATAAACTGGCTGAAGGAGTGGAGTTTGTCCGCTGTCAGCACACTGTGGGTCGACCTTTACCACTAAAAGGTACAGAGTCCAAGAGTCTGAATCAAGTTGTAGGTGTGATTTTTACTCTGCCAAGGAACGCGGAAGAGTTATGTGACGATGGGCGTATGTTTGTTGCCTGGGGACCAGACAGCCTTTATATTGTGTATTACAAATACACATAAAGTCAGTCTGGAACTGCTCCATTGAACCAAATCTAGCCCAGAGGCGGGACTACCGATCATAGCTTGAATTGGAGAGAGCCAATCAGCGTAACACATGTGTGACGCAATCACTAAGCGACCTAACAATTGCCTTTCCGCCATGATGTTTTGTAGTTTTAACAGCTTCCTTCGCTGTACAGGGGTCCTGAGGAAAATCTAAGCTCTCCCTTTCAACAGTGGAGGGCAGCATTACGCATTCTATCGTACAGCCTGCCGGAATTAAAAATACATCCTTTTTTAAAAAGAAAAGCTTTAAGAGCTGCTTCTTGTTGAGGTTTTAAGGATAAATTCAGCCCGTGCAAAAACAGAGGAAAGCGCACGAGAGAAACCTCGCTCTGTTGCGGTCGCCAACTCGGCCCTGAAGATGACGCATCGTTAACTCCCACCTCTGGTGCTCTGATTGGTTCGGTCTGATCTGCTCGGAGCTTGAAAACCTGTCAAAATGTGTCAATGGAGGAGGGCTAGACCGTATTCCCGTATATCCCTTATAACGGGAATACAGTCTAGCTAAGCTAGGCTAGTATGTTTGTCCTTCTGAAATCTGTCTGTTAGCAACATTACTCAAAAACAGACAGAAATTTTCAGGGAAGGTCAGAAATGACACAAGGACAAACTGATTAGATTTTGAAGTGATGCAGCTTATAGTCTGGATCCATGGATTTGTTAAGAATGTACGTATTATTGCGAGATAGCAGCACGGCGTCACTGTAACCATGACAACAAGTGAATGCTACGTCAGCTGCCTGCTGACGATCACATGATTGAGATCCTGATACAAATCAGCCGCTGTGATTTGTATCAGGACAAATCATCAGGGCACATCAGGGCTTATCTGTCGGAAAATATACAAGGAACAATTGATTAAATTCTAGGGGTGTTTCCGAGTCCCATCTATTCCCATCACCAGCTACACCAGCTGGGGCGGCATGGCTCAGTGGGTAGAGTGGCCGTCTCACAACCGGAGGGTTGCGGTTCGATCCCCAGCCCGTTGTGCTCATGTTGAGCTGTCCCTGAGCAAGACATCTAACCTCTAATTGCTCCTGGTGGGTCGTGGTTAGCGCCTTGCATGGCAGCTCCCGCCATCAGTGTGTGAATGGGTGAATGTGACGTATCATGTAAAGCGCTTTGGATAAAAGCGCTATATAAATACAACCATTTACCATTTAGATCACGCAATTTGGTATCCGTACATAACGTACACATGTATAACACACACCTGTCCTCAGTGCAAGGTCATTTTGTTTGTGGGTACATCTATGTTAAATGGCCACATTCTATGTTGCCGTGATTTCTGATCATCAATAACTAATTAAAAAATGCTGCATTTCTGTCAATGCCATATGGGGGAATGAACAGCCTTGGAGGAGTACTGTGCTCACTAATTAGCTCTTTTCCCTACTTTTCCCCTCCAGCTCCTCTGGTCAACTCTTGGCCCTGTAACCCAGAGAAGGTGCTGATATCTCACCTCCCAGACACCAGGCAGATCCTGTCCTTCGGCAGTGGTTACGGAGGAAACTCTCTTCTTGGGAAGAAGTGCTTCGCCCTCCGAATCGCCTCCCGCATCGCCAAAGACGAAGGCTGGCTGGCTGAACACATGCTGGTGAGAATGGAGAATATTATGTTGTGGTAGTGAACCAAGCCCGATCTATAGATTCACAATGGGACGAGAAACTGGAGAACTTCATTGCAACAAAAATAGTCGCTCTACGATGGAGAACACCGCAGCTGAAAAGACTGCACTCAACACACACTGTTGTTGCGATGAGTTAGGATTTTATCGATGCTGTTCACATCAACAATGTTAAGTATGTAAAATCATTACTACAGCTAAATTAAATATGTCTGAATGCAGTGCTACTCTCTTCTCTCCTCAGATCTTGGGAATCACCAACCCTCAGGGGGTGAAGCGTTACGTAGCGGCTGCCTTCCCCAGTGCCTGCGGTAAAACCAACTTGGCCATGATGAAGCCGTCTCTGCCAGGCTGGAAGGTGGAGTGTGTGGGTGACGACATCGCCTGGATGAAGTTTGACAGCCAAGGTGAGTGCAGAGCTCACACACACAGACGCGCTGTGTGACTCTGCATGAAGTGCTCTAAATCAAATGTCTAATCCTCTCTGTAGGTAAACTGAGGGCCATCAACCCGGAGAACGGATTCTTCGGTGTGGCTCCCGGTACCTCCGACAAAACCAACCCCTACGCCATGGCGACCATCGCCAAAAACACCGTGTTCACCAACGTGGGTGAGACCAGTGATGGGGGAGTGTGGTGGGAAGGGCTCAGCCCCCCTCCAGCTGGTGTCACACTTACAGATTGGCACGGCAAAACCTGGAAACAAGGTAGAATCAGAGTGGAAACAGACATCACAACAAAATGTCCTGTTCAAACGTTGTAGAGACGAAGATTTGACCTAGTTTGGAATCATCAATAAATATGAAGTACTTTTACTGTGGTACATTTTAGCTTTAACCCTCTGAAGTTTGTGTTATCTTGATAAAAGCTCTTAAATCACACCAACAGAAAGAAGATCTGATTTTCAACTTTCCCAGGATCTTTAAATAGATCATTTTTCACTTCTGGTTCCATCAGAAAAGGCAACCAAATCATAATATCTCATTAAAATTGGTTCCTGTGTCATGCTTTATTTAAAAGGTAGCTGCAAATAAACTGCTGTACCCTGATTTTATAAAAAAAAAAAGTAACATAGAATTCTGTGCAACTGTGAAGTCCTGACTGACTCAATTGTTACCAAATCAAGGGACTTTTCAGCTGAACTGCAGCTTGTTTTAGCACAAAGCAAACAGGAGAGAAGTGTGGGAAAACAATTAAATAAAGCCAGGATATTATCTATAATATGCAGTCACTTTATGTCCAGTGATGATAACACACATGTGGGCATTTGAAACCCATACCTGCTGATTTTAGTTTTTTACATTTTTGTAAAATAAATATGGAAATTCAACTTTCATTTTCCCTTTTGAAGATTTATAACATTTTAGCTGTTATTTCGCGCAGAATACATGCTTAAGTTAGAAGAGCAAACTGAACAGACACAGTGTGCAGTACACAGTGCCATCTAGTGGTAAACTAAAGCAATGGCAGTTTAAGAAATGATGTGACCTAAAGATGAGACACAGCCTGAACCACAGCATAGTGTAATTCACGACCGTATTACTGTGACATTTAATGACATACAGATGTTGTCTCCTCTTTGTTCACAGGCAGCTCGACAACTTGCGCTCACCCCAACTCACGCTTCTGTGCCCCGGCGGCTCAGTGTCCCATCATCGACCCTCAGTGGGAGAGCGAGGAGGGCGTTCCCATCGATGCCATCATCTTTGGAGGCAGGAGGCCAGAAGGTTGGTGCTGCTTTCATACAAGACACATGGAGAGTTTTTACTCTGTAGTAGAAACAGGCATCATTTGAATGGACTTCTATGATGTGACTGAGGAAGGAAGGTTCAGCGACTTACATCAGTATTAGAACAAGAAGGGAAAGAGCTGTTTTTAGATGATTAAAAAAACAGATTTGGATTCAGAATGTATTTTAGTTTTTTGTATTTCTTTGTCAGTTTCTTCATTTGAAAAGGAACAGTTTACATTAAATATAATATAAATAAAAATGCCAAAATCTACACTGCCCGTTCAAAAATTTGGGGTCACCCAGAAAATTTCATGTTTTCCATGAATACTCATTTTTATTCATGTGCTAACATAAGTGCACAAGGGTTTTCTAATATTCAATTAGCCTTTCAACACCATTAGCTAACAGATCAGATGTATTGCACATAACCTGCTGGATGCAACACAGTGTCGTGTGTTGTCGTAATTTCGTAATTGCATAGAATCTCGTAATTTTTTTTTGCTATCACTACATTTAGCCCATGTTAACAGATAGTTATCTTTCCTTATTCTTTTCTCCCACAAGTCGCAGCATTCTGACTTCATTATTCAGTTTGAGTCCTTATAATAATCGATGTCTGAGTTATAATATACCTGCTGTGATAAAATGACTGCATGGTTGAACAGATCAGATGTATTGTACATAACCTGCTGTGTGCAACACAGTGTTTGTGTTGTCAGATTTATTATATTTAAAGTTCAGTCACTGACCAACATCAGGAACATTCATGCCAGAAAGTAGCTCTGTGGTTTAACACAATCAAATGTTGCTGTTGTCAGGAGTCCCTCTGGTCTACGAGTCTTTCAACTGGCAGCATGGAGTGTTTGTTGGAGCCGCGATGAGGTCTGAGGCCACGGCAGCTGCTGAGCATAAAGGTACAAACTCAGAGATGATTTTATGAGGTAAACAGCTGATTTAGTGGAAAAAAAAGATTTTGCTTTTGGGTTGTCTTTTTGTCATGATTGTATCACCAGAAATTACAGTTGTCTGTTGATGAGCTGTTTAAAGAAAATGGTGAAAGGATAAAGTTTAGATTTTTCCCTCCAGGCAAGGTGATCATGCACGACCCCTTCGCCATGCGGCCGTTCTTCGGCTACAACTTCGGAGACTACCTCGCTCACTGGCTGAGCATGCAGAGCCGAAAGGCCCCCACTCGCCTGCCCAAGATCTTCCACGTCAACTGGTTCAGAAAAGATCCAGCGAGCGGCGCCTTCCTCTGGCCCGGCTTCGGAGAAAACGCCCGCGTGCTGGAGTGGATCTTCAAGCGCTGCAGCAGAGAGAGGGAAGAGGAGGCGGCCAAGAAGAGCATCATCGGCTGGCTGCCAGCGGATGGTGCCATCGACACTAAAGGTCTGAGCGCTGAGGTGGATATGGGCGCCCTGTTCGATGTGCCCAAACCTTTCTGGCAGAAGGAGACCAAGGAGTTGAGAGCCTACTTCACTCAGCAGGTTGGAGCTGACCTGCCGCCTCAGGTGGAGGCTGAGCTGAAAGGGCTGGAGGACAGAGTGCACAAATAAAACCCTGCTGACAGGAAGTTGATCCAGGAACAGAGAGGGAGGCACTGATGGAGCACAATTCAGATCATTATGGTGGAATCAGAGCCACTGACTGCTTTTACATGCATAGAAAATGAAATTCTGAACCAGGTTAGCTAAAAAAACAACAACACAGTTTTGGTTCAATACATGAAAACTCAGTTTGTATAACCAGGTTGAGATGGATGACTGGCAGGTTACTGTGGTACAGAAACATCTTATTTCTCTCCGAATATCAAAACATCGACCAAGACGTCAAAAACATGTTAGTTATCTCATTCACAACAAAAAGTCATGTATTTATTCTGTCACTGGTGCACACTAAATAAAAAACAATACCTCAAAAAGGCCAATAGCCTCGCCAGTAGTCAACATTCTCTGCGCATGAAAACACATTCGGTGACCTGAGCCTTTCTCTTTCCAAAGAGAAATCTGTAATCTACAATGCAATATCTACCTTGTGGACACGACTTCACACTAATGCTGCAGCACTTGAGGAAGTGGAGCTGGTTGGTTGTAGGAGGAAGGTTTGACTGTCAGCCTGAAGGTTAGTTTTCAGAAACAGAAGCTAATGTCACTACCTCTATTCACTCACAACTCCCTTCATAACACTGGAGTGCATTCAACGTGGCCTTGTAGAGCCTTCCAGACATTTAACAACAGCGTCCAGCTGCTGGTGTTTACAGGCTGAAGCCCAAAGACCTTTTCTTAGACTCAATTCTGAAAGGGCAGATAAAGAGGAAGCATTTTTACTCATTGAAAGGTTTTTAATTGAAATTTCAGGATTTTAGCCCCAACTTTCTCACCACATTAAGGGTCTCATGAAAAGCCTTTTTGTTTTTAATTGTTTTTTTATTTTTATTTTTTTTATCATTAACTACTCAGAACAGATTTGTGTTTGGGGCCAAGGATTACTATGCATCATTCATAAAGCCACTTTTGTAATGTTTGTGATTAAACTGTATGATTTCAGGTGATGTTTACACACAATATGTGAAATGTTGGACCAATAAATACGACTGAGATTATTAGGTATTTTTAGAAACTGTACACCAAGGCTTTTATTACAGTGCAATGAATAAACATCTTCAAGAGCAGAAACAGCGACTCCTTCATTTTTGCAGTAACTTGAATTAAAGGAATAAACCTGATGTGCAGCAGAAAAGCAAATAAACTCTCACAAAGTTACACGAACCAACATGAAATCTTGTTCTCTGCTGGAAATGTGGGTGCAGATTTGAACTTTAAACTGTAGCTCCCGGTTTACAGCTTTGGGTAGTTTTTGTGCAGACAGACGCACAAATATCCAGATTACTGATCGCGCTACAGCAGCACAACAACAGACATGAAAATGATGAAACTGTGAACTGCAGGTTTCCTGTCATTCAGCTCAGGTCATAAACATCTTAACAGAAACTAACATCTTGCTGAAGCAACAAATTGAAGGTATTTGATCCCCAAACAGAACTCATTTCTTGTTGACTTTAGCGTAGATATCCTGGAGGCCTTCAGCAGTTTGCTCTGAGCTGCTTTCTGATTTGGACGCTTTGATCCGTGCGTACACAGTTTCCTGCTGCTGTCCGCTGTCCTGCTCCCCGACGGATGAAGGTGCAGGTCTCCCATCAGAGAACTTGATGTCTCCATAGTGGATTTCTTCCTCCTCACCTGTTTGATTCTGGAGAAATGTATTGAGCAGGAATTATTAAGGCTGATCCTTCCACACAGCATTAAATAATTATAAATGTTTACTGAATGGGCTTTAGGACAAGTTTAAACAGCATGTGGCAGATGTGTGGACTTCAGTTTTCTGTAAATGGGTCACATGTTAGCGGAAAAAATGTCTGTAATAAAATAGTACTCAGCCATATAATGCAAATTATAACGTACAGTCTTAACAATAACAGAAAAACACTATAAATAATATATGATCCATTGTATCAAAACTATTTACTATTAGTAAGGCTATCATAAAGTATGGTATTTTGTTTATTTCTTTACTGCTGTAACTTCATAAATATTTTCTCCACAAGGACATTCTTTGTACTTCAATGAAAAATAAATGCAACAAAACACTAAACTTTATTTATAGAACAGTGACTACTGGGAATTTATTATTATTTATTTAGTTTGTTTCCTGATATTTAACCTTCTCAGTAACATCTAAAAATACCTGTGTACTTTTTCATCCAGATGCTTTTAACAAATCTTACTAGAATCTCAAACTCCCGGTAAAACATGGAGCCTAAACAAATGTGTGTTTTCTCACCTGAGTCTGTTGTTGAGTTGGATTTTTCCTCTTCAGGCAGCTGGAAGATATTAGAGAGCTGTCAGAACATTCATTCAGTGTTTCCAGTTGTGATACACAGATGCAAGGATGATAGGAAGTGAACATTATTGGATGTTCATCAGTGGAAAACGTGATTGAAATCCAACTGATGGACGTTGATGGAGAAACAAAGTAAGATCAAACATTTGCTGAAGTTAAATCAAAGATCAAGTAGCCTGAATGGAAACTTTCATGTGAAGAAGTGAAACAAATTGGAAGATCACATATCCATTATTCCATCACCTTGAACACATGTTCAACTAAAACTTCACTGCAGGGAAATATACTGAGTCAGATGCTTAAATGTATGGTACTTACCAAACACAGAGAAGAAGAAAGATCAGAACAATGACAGGACTCACAGTACCAGCCAGGATTGTTGAAAGAGGAACATTTTCTGTTACCAACAAAAACAAAAAAGCACAAAAACCAAATGATTAAATGTAAAGAAATGTGGACACAAGTGAAGCTGTTGAATGCAGCTTAATGTAAAAAATCATTGCATACAATTACGCTGAAACACTTGTCAGGGGATTGAAGCAAAACAAAACAAAACAAAAAGATCAATACAACAGAAGAAAAAAGAAGAACAGATCAGATTCAGTTCAGTTCAACATTTACCTTCAACAGTCAGAAGAATCTCATTTGACCTGTTATTACCGAGAATATTTGTGACCTCAGAGTAATAAACTCCTCCACGAGTGACACTAAACTGATAAAAGTGTCCTTTAGCTACTTTCATGGATCCATGTTCAGTTTTTAAGAACCAGGAGAAGTTGCTGACGGGAGGATTGGCTCTGCTGGAGCAGGTCAGGTTCACCCAGCTACCTGCTGACACCAAACCTGATGGACTGATGGATGCTGAGGTTTCTTTGGGGGCATCTGAGGAAAATGGGACACAAATGTACAACATGAAAGATGAATGAGAGCCTTGAAAACAGAAGAAATAAATCATGATGAGCAGACAGGATCACTTACATGGAACACTGAGAGTCTGTTGTGTCTCTTTGGTCTTTCCAGGTTTTCCTTCATCCACAGGATATGTGGCAGAGCAGCTGATGTTGAATCCATCATGTGAGTGTGACAGAGTGATGCTCTGCTGGATTTTACTTGTAAAGGTTCCATCTGTGTTTTCTTCTATTTGGCTGTGAGAGTTTTGTGGGAGGTTCCAGGTGAGTTGAGGAGGGGAGTGTGGACAGGGAGTGAAAGCTGAGCAGCTGATAGTGACAGACTTCTTCTCCTTCACTTCACCTGAGATGTTGATTGTGGGACTCCACGGAGAATCTGTGGTTTCACATCAAACACACGTTTACACTGAAAATGCAGTCAATTTACTGAACAGACATGGATGCAGTCACTGCAATAACTTCCAGGACATTCAGCTCTGCTTTACAACAGAACAGTACACCACAGCAAGGCAGCACCTGGAGGTGGGAATAATGGTTGGCTGCACCATCTCCCTTTTCGCCTTCACTATGACTATGGAGACGATCATTGTGACATCTCGTTGGGTGGTCGGAGGACAGCAAATAAGACCTGGACTGAAGCTGCTGCCAGTTAGAGCCTACATGGACGACGTCACAACACTCAGCACAGCCGAGACCTGCACTGTTCGACTGCTGAGTAACCTGCAAGAAAACACCGAGCTGACTCGCATGAGGCTCAAACCAAGTAAGTCCAGAAGCATTTCCATCATCAAGGGAAAACTATCAGACCATCACTTTCACATTGGCGATGAGACTATTCCAGCTGTTTAGGAGAGACCTGTGAAAACCCTAGGCTGATGGTACGATGCCTCCCTCAAAGACAAAGAGCAAGTAGACCAGCTTAGGAAGGAGGTAACCAGTGACCTAGAGAACATTGCTATAACCCTGCTTTCTAGCAGGCTGAAGTTCTGGTGTATGCAGTTTGGGCAACTTGCACGCCTCATGTGGCCACTAACCCAGTATGAAGTACCAGTGTCTACAGTGGAAAAGCTGGAGAGACTGGTTAGCTTCTATGCAAGGAAATGGCTTGGCCTTCCCAGGTGCCTCAGCAGTATTGGGTTCTATGGCAAAGGAATTATAGATCTGCCCATTTCAGTACAAGTGCACCAAAGTAAGAATGGAGATGATGCTACAGGATTCAAGCAATCCAATCATAGCTCAAGCTGCCCCAAAGTTGGCAACTGGGGGGAGGGGGATCCCATCAGTGGCAATAGAGCAGCCAAAGGCAGCACTCAGTCATAGGGACATTGTAAGCCAAGTGCAGCGGGGAAGAGGTGGTCTTGGCCTTGGGGCCAGCACCCCAGCCTGGAACAAGACCACTCCGTCCCAAAGACACAAGCTTGTGGTGCAGGAAGTATGATGGCAAGAGGAAACTGGCAGGTGCGCAAAGCCATAGCGTAGGCAAAGCATGGGCAGTGGATGACATGGGAAGGAGTGGAAAAGAGGAAGATCTCTTGGTAAGGGCTGTGGGATACGGAGAGATTTAGAGCAAGCTTCACCATCAAGGCGGGCCTATGATGTCCTACCATCACCCCAGAACCTCAATCAATGGTATGGTGAAGACCCTACATGCTCACTCTGCCCGACTCCAGCTACACTCAAACACATCTTAGCAGGCTGCAAGACCAGCCTCACTCAAGGCCGTTACACCTGGCGGCACAACCAGGTGCTGAAGTGTCTGGCACTAGTGCTGGAGATGCAGCGTGTGAGTGTTAACGCCCTTCCACTCACGTCGACCCGAAAGCAAGAAACAACATTTGTCTGGCAGGGTGAGGGTCCTGTTGAGCGGGCCCCTCGCAACTGCCCAGATCCTGGGCAGTTGAGAGGGGTTATGATTGGCGGATGCTGGTAGACCTGGACCAAAAGTTCTGCTTCCCACCTGAGATCGCATCCACCAACCTGCGACCAGACAATACAATACAGTAGCTTTAATAATTAAGGGAAATTCAATTGTCTGGGGTCTCATCTGTTTACTTAAGAATTAAATAGTGTAATTGCTGTTGGTAATTACTAGACTTGTAATAATAAGTAGCAAACCTGGTGCTATGGTCAGCTTTGCTTAGTCATGTCTACATTATGGAACTCACAGTGACCTGGGAGAGTTCGGTAGAGGAGGCCTATGAGTGCAAGAAGCTGAGGTATACAGAGCTTGCTGCCGATGCAAAACGGCGAGGCTGCAAGGTGAGGGTCCGACCGGTCGAGGTAGGCTGCAGAGGATTCATAGCCACCTCAACATCCAGGCTTCTGCAGAAAATGGAAGTATGTGGGAAGGCCCACTGGCAGGCGATCAAGGACCTCTCCAGAGCCACTGAAAACGGAAGTCAGAGGCTGTGGATAAAGAGAAAGGACTCCATCTGAGCCTTAAGGTGAGTAGACAGCATCTAGGGGGTGAACCTGGGACGTCGAGATTCACTGGTGAACCCTCTGGAGATATCGTGGGCCTATCAGCCAAACACCGATGAAGGAGGGCACCCACTTAATAACCCAGAGGATGGCCTCACTCACTGGACCATCCCACAAAGTCTTAGGTGTCTTATGTATGCCAGAAGGGATATCAACATCTAGTCCTACACAACAGGTCAACTACAATAAAGTTGATGTAGACTTTGTCCTTCACTGATGATGACAAATGTGAAGGAGTGAAAAGTGTCCACAGTGAATTCAGCTGCTGACATGTTTCCAGTGTTACAGTTGCAGCAGTGCAGACAGCAGGAGACACAACAGAAAGATACTTTGATGGATCCTGTCGGTTTCTCAGGACGATTCAACTGGAACAACTTTTCAATCCAACACTTTGTGTTCACACATGCTTTCTTCAACTCTGGACTCTCATTCTGTTGATCCTCCTGCTCTACATGTTGGATTCACACTGAAGGTTACATTCATGGACTTCACTGTTTCACAACAAAACTACAACTCATTTCACTTTTTATTCTCTAATATAATATTACAGACTCATAAAAACAAAACTCTCTTACCTCTGACTGTTATCTGAAGAGGATCATCACAAGCTGTTGCCCTGAAATGTTCAGTCTCAATTCTGAAGAAATATTTGTTTGATTTGTTTTTGTCCAAATCAGAGAACAGAGTGGTGCAGTTTTGTTCTGTCAGGTTTCCAATCATTTTCATTTTGTAGCTGTTAACTGACCCACTACTGTTGAAAATTACATTGTCTTTGTTGTTTAAAAATCTTGAGTCACTTTTAATCCAAACTCCGTAGATGTCTCTGCTGCTGTTAAAATGTGTTCCTTCTTTAGCTGTAAAGTTACAGGGGATTAACAAACAAGATCCACTCAGTGCTTCCATCTCCTTTGGTGCAGTGATGGAGAGACCTGGTATATCTCCACAATCAACTGAAACATCTGTAAAACCAAAGTGATGATGAACATGATGTGGAACAAAATGTGTGTGAAGAGAAAGATTGAGAAACATCAAGTACAGTTCAGCAACATGTTTGTCCTGTGAACAATCTCACATCAAATACTGTCAATGATTTGATTCTCCAGATAAAAGTCAACAAACAGCTCACCTGAAAGAAAGAAGACACTCAGTAACATGTTGACTGTCACCACGTTCACACACAGAGCTGCCATCAAACTCATCTCTGGACTGGAACATAAAAATAAAATGTAGATTTTGGTTTATATTTTCATATTTAACTTCTTAAGACCTGCCATCCACATATGTGGACATGTTTTTGTTTTTTGATTATAATTTTTTTTCAAAAGGGCATATTGTTAATACTAATAATAATACTTACCGTATATTATTAGTATTATCTACTTCTACTACTACTACAAATAATAATAGTATTAGCAGTGTAAATCTAGTAAATATATATATATATATATATATATATATATATATATATAAATGTAATAAACATAATAATCAGATATTAGATATCATCCAGTTATTATGTTTGTCGGTTACTCCTTATCCCAAGTAAGTAGAAAAAACTAAAATGGAAACCAAACCAAAGCTCGGGTCTTAGGAAGTTAAACAAAAAACATTTTTATGTTTTTCCAATCAACCTCAAATTTACACAAGGAACTGAGAACAACCACATTGTAAAGTTTTACAAGTCATGATCAAATCATTCAATTAACAATCATCGAGCATTAGTTCATGATATTATATTTAGAAATGTTTCTCATGCACCATCAGGTTTTTTAAGGCTCATTTTACATAAAAAACTAATAGTAAAAAAATTAACAGAGATAAAATGCAAAATGTTTTCAGGAGAATTCGTGAAAACAAAACCAACTAACACAAGTTTAAAGGTTAGAAATAAAATCAAAAACAAAAATCAGAAACATTTTTCTTACCAAATCAATCTGCAGCTCAAACTCAGAAACTAGGCTTTTAAAATGTGAATCTCCGTTGATGAGCAGAACGTCAAATGAACAACTTCCCTGTTTGTTTGTTCTGATGTTATAACTCAGTGACCTTTTTAGGGCATCTTCAACTCATCATGGTGTGACTGACTGTTTTATTGTTCAGATGATTTGATCTGTCATCTGCTGTTAGAAAGTTGAGTCCAGTAAACAGGGAGGCTCCAGTCACTGTGAGGATCCTGCAGAAGCAACTGACCAACTTCCTCTGTTCACTTCACGCTCTCAGCTGTTTCTCAGCACTTTGTCGACGTATTTATAAATTCACACCAACCACTCCTTTTTGCCACAGTGACTGTGGTTCATCAGACATCACACATACAGTAGGTTTTCAAACTAAACACATTTGTAGTGTGAAAACCACATTAAACTTGCTGCACACTGCACATCATGATGAGCTGAAGATGCCCTAAAAAGGTGAATTCCTCTTTCACAGAGTTTGAGCAGGAAGGATGAAGACGTCTTTAAACATCAGGTCACTGAGTTTTAACATCAGAACAAACAAACAGGGAAGTTGTTCATTTGACCTGCTGCTCATCGACGGAGATTCACTGATTAACGGATTTTAAAAGTCAAGTTTCTGAGTTTGAGCTGCAGATTGATTTGGTAAGGAAAATGTTATTGATTTTTGTATTAGATTTTTATTTTTAACCTTTAAACTTGTGTTAGTTTTGAAGTTTTCATGAATGCTTCTGAAAACATTTTGCACTTTCACTTTGCTCATTATTTTTACAATCATTTTAATGCAAAATGAGTCTCAAAGAAATGAGATGGTGCCTCAGAAAAAAAATACTTATTTATTTTTTTGACTTTATTAGACAGATATAGTTGAGAGGCAGACAGAAAAGTAGAGAGAAGAATGAGGGTGGAGACATGCAGTAAAGGCTGTGAGCTGGAGTCAAAGCCACGCCATCAGGAACTAGAGCCTCTGTTAACCAGTTGAGCTATCCGGGTCCCCAGAACAATTTTTTAAGTACAATATCATAAATTAATGATGGATTATAGTTGATTTAATGATTTGATCAGGACTTCTAAAATGTTAAAATCTGGTTGTTCACAATCGCTTGTGTAAATTTGAGGTTGACTGTAAAAACACAAAAGTATTTTTCGTTTAAATATGAAAATACAACCCAAAATCTACATTTTATTATCATGTTTCAGTCCAGAGATGAGTTTGATGGCAGCTCTGTGTGTGAACGTGGTGACAGTCAACATGTTACTGAATGTCTTCTTTCTTTCAGGTGAGCTGTTTGTTGACTTTTATCTGGAGAATCAAATCATTGACAGTATTTGATGTGAGATTGTTCACAGGACAAACATGTTGCTGAACTGTACTTGATGTTTCTCAATCTTTCTCTTCACACACATTTTGTTCCACATCATGTTCATCATCACTTTGGTTTTACAGATGTTTCAGCTGATTGTGGAGATATACCAGGTCTCTCCATCACTGCACCAAAGGAGATGGAAGCACTGAGTGGATCTTGTTTGTTAATCCCCTGTAACTTTACAGCTAAAGAAGGAACACATTTTAACAGCAGCAGAGACATCTACGGAGTTTGGATTAAATGTGACTCAAGATTTTTAAACAACATAGACAATGTAATTTTCAACAGGAGTGGGTCAGTTAACAGCTACAAAATGAAAATGATTGGAAACCTGACAGAACAAAACTGCACCACTCTGTTCTCTGATTTGGACAAAAATAAATCAAACAAATATTTCTTCAGAATTGAGACTGAACATTTCAGGGCAACAGCTTGTGATGATCCTCTTCAGATAACAGTCAGAGGTAAGAGAGTTTTGTTTTTATGAGTCTGTAATATTATAGTAGAGAATAAAAAGTGAAATGAGTTGTAGTTTTGTTGTGAAACAGTGAAGTCCATGAATGTAACCTTCAGTGTGAATCCAACATGTAGAGCAGGAGGATCAACAGAATGAGAGTCCAGAGTTGAAGAAAGCATGTGTGAACACAAAGTGTTGGATTGAAAAGTTGTTCCAGTTGAATCGTCCTGAGAAACCGGCAGGATCCATCAAAGTATCTTTCTGTTGTGTCTCCTGCTGTCTGCACTGCTGCAACTGTAACACTGGAAACATGTCAGCAGCTGAATTCACTGTGGACACTTTTCACTCCTTCACATTTGTCATCATCAGTGAAGGACAAAGTCTACATCAACTTTATTGTAGTTGAGTGATTGCATCCATGTGTGTTCAGTAAATTGACTGTAAAACATGTGTTTGATGTGAAACCACAGATTCTCCGTGGAGTCCCACAATCAACATCTCAGGTGAAGTGAAGGAGAAGAAGTCTGTCACTATCAGCTGCTCAGCTTTCACTCCCTGTCCACACTCCCCTCCTCAACTCACCTGGAACCTCCCACAAAACTCTCACAGCCAAATAGAGGAAAACACAGATGGAACCTTTACAAGTAAAATCCAGCAGAGCATCACTCTGTCGGACTCACATGATGGATTCAACATCAGCTGCTCTGCCACATATCCTGTGGATGAAGGAAAACCTGGAAAGACCAAAGAGACACAACAGACTCTCAGTGTTCCATGTAAATGATCCTGTCTGCTCATCATGATTTATTTCTTCTGTTTTCAAGGCTCTCATTCATCTTTCATGTTGTACATTTGTGTCCCATTTTCCTCAGATGCCCCCAAAGAAACCTCAGCATCCATCAGTCCATCAGGTTTGGTGTCAGCAGGTAGCTGGGTGAACCTGACCTGCTCCAGCAGAGCCAATCCTCCCATCAGCAACTTCTCCTGGTTCTTAAAAACTAAAGATGGATCCATGAAAGTAGCTGAAGGACACTTTTATCGGTTTAATGTCACTCATGGAGGAATTTATTACTGTGAGGCCACAAATATTCTTGGTAATCAGAGATCAGCTGAGATTCCTCTGACTGTTGAAGGTAAATGTTGAACTGAATGTTTCAGTCGTTCTTCTTTCTGATCATCTTCAGATTTGTGTTTATTTGACTGTAAAGCACTGACTGCTGTTTAAATACACTTGAATGTGACCTTTAAGAGAAAAAGTGCAGAAGGACAACCTTCAAGAGTTTTATTTGAATATTTCTGAGAGGGAACTGAAGACATTTCATCTGAGTTAGTTTGACTCTTGATGTTCAGTTTTACACATTTCTAATTTGTCATGAAGAATAAAGTGGTGAAGACTGAGCTTCAAAATACACAAGTTTCATCAGGAACTCAGTTCAAAGTTAAGAAGTTTGTAAACAGCAGGAATAAATGTAATAATGATCTGAAGCAAAACATTCCCACTAAGGAGAAGGTGACTGTGCTGTCTTGTTCCAGATCACCAACACTTTGGGGCTGTTGTCTACATCACAGTGAAGATCCTGGGAATCGTGATGCTCTACAGCACATTCATCATCTTTGAGTGGTGACACAAACTTTTGTGCTAAACTCTGCAGCTGTGGACCTTTGACAGTCAGTCTTTAAATGGGTCAGTATTTATTTCTCTCATCTCTTCTTCTTTCAGCTGCTTCACATCAAGATGCTGCAACAAACCAGAGAAGGTAAGTTAGCAGAGTTTGATTGTGATTCCACTGAAAGAGAAAAGAGAAAATCCACCTTAAAACAGCTGCTGGTGTGAAACGTTGAGTTTGATGTTAGAGTCAAAGATATCAGACGACAAATCATCAGAGACAGTGATGGTGAGATGTCAGAGTCTCCAACGTGTTTCTCTGAATCAGACCACAGGAAATCAAATCATCTTCTATGTTTGTCTCATTTCCAAGCAGCAGAGGAAACATTGATGTGGTGAATAAACATGAGAGTAAAACAGCAGCAGAGCAGCTGACTGCCTCCTGCTGTTTGGGTGCAGATTCACACACTTTCTTCTTCTTTCTAACTCCCTTCATGTTTTCACTGTCAGTCTCTGTCACACTGGAACACAAGTGAGTCAAAGTGTTGCAGCTGTTGTGTAAAAGCACAAAGTCACATGTTGACTTGAATATTTGTCCTCAAAGTGTTTGAGCTCCAACACTCTCTGTGCTGTTTCATTTCCACAGAAGGACACAGAAGAAGCAGACTGTCAATACAATGGTTGAAATTCAAGCATCATGAGCCACAAGGAGAGAAACAAGACGTTGACTTCACTGTCAGTGGAATGATTTGATTTGTTTTGACTTATTTCTACCTACTGCTGTTATTTATGGAGTTAAATGTGATTTATTAGAGGCTCACAGCATCATCCAGGCCTGTACATATGAAACAATTGTGCTGTGTAGAAGAAAAGATCAACTTTTATATATCAAGTCATTTTAATATCAACACATTGTTTCTGTGTGGAGTAAAAGGAGGATTCAAATTAGAAAATCAATTACAAAAATAATTCTTGTGTAAATAATTTTTCCTCTGTCTGGTATTTCTCTGTGTGCTAACATAGACAACTTTCTCTTTGTACATTTAAATGACAGCTGAATTATTGTGACACCAAATAAATAGTTTGCTTCATATAAACATGTAATTTATCGAGTCATGAGCTTCTAGTAACACAAATGAAAACATGTGGAGCTTTGAATCCCTGAGGTTTTCTCATCAGTCCTGCACAGCAGCAGATGAAGTGAAGTTCTTCATGTTCCTGTTGAATCTCTGGATCAGCATCGCTTTGACTGTTTCCGCCCCATAAGAAAAAGATGAAGAGAGATTTTACCAATTTTTTTTTGTTTTATCTAAAACTTTTAAGTAAAACATAAACTTATAAAAGATCATTAATACGTTTCTGTAGTCAGAAACTTGTATATTTTGATGATTTATACTTAAAATGTCTCATTCCAAATAAATATGATGTATTATAAATGAGATATCAGTTAACTTGTGGATTTTGTAACTCTCTTTTCCATAGAACAGAAAACCAGATTCAACAGAAGCAGCGTAGTGAACAGCTCAAATCTGTTCACATGTACACCATCAGTCAACAGTTTGGACACATTTTCTCCTTTTATGGTTTTTCAATATTTTCATAACTGTTTAGATTGTCACTGAAGGCTTCAAAGCTATGAATGAATGCTTATGGAATTATGTAGTAAACAAGAAAATGTGAAAATAGTCAACATTTCTTATATTTTAGATTCTTCAGAATAGTCACCCCTTGCTTTGAACATTTAGCATTTGTTACATCATGAGGTAGTCACCTGAAATGGTTTTCCAACAGTCTTGAAGGAGTTCCCAGAGATGCTGAGACCTTGTTGGTCCTTTTCCTTCACTTTGGGGTCCATCTCATCCCAAACCATCTGGATTGGGTTTAGTTCTGGTGACAGTAGAGGCCAGGTCATCTGAAGCATCACTCCAGTCTAATTATTGGTCAAACAGTTCTTACACAGCCTGGAGGTGTGTTTGGGGTGATTGTCCTGCTCAAAAATAAATGATGGTCCGACTAAACGCAAACCGGATGAGATGTGATGTCATTGCAGGATGCTTTGGTTGCCATGCTGGTTCAGTGTGCCTTCAGTTTTGAAGAAAACCCCAACAGTGTCACCAGCAAAGCACCTCTACACCATCACACCTCCTCCTCCATGCTTCACAGTGGAACCATGGATGTGGATGTCTTCACCTTTTCTGTGTCGCAGAATGACACGGCAGGTAAAGATCTCAAATATGGATTCATCACAGCAAAGCACAGATTTCCACTGGTCTAATGTCCATTCCTTGTGTTTCTTGGTCCAAACAAATATCTTCTGATTGTTGCTTTTCCTTAGTGGTGATTTCTTAGCAGCTATTTGTTCATAAAGGCCTGATTGGTCAGTCTCCTCTGAACAGCCTGAACAGTTGATGTAGAGACATGTCTGCTGCTAAAACTCTGTGGCATTAATCTGGACTCTAATTGAGCTGCTGTTAACTTGCTATTTCTGAGGCTGGTGACTTGGATGAACTTATCCTCACCACCAGAGGTGACTCTTGGTCTTCCTTTCCTGGGGCAGTCTTCATGCGAGTCAGTTTCATCGTAGCACTTGATGGTTTTTGTGACTGTACTTGAGGATACATTCAAATGTTTTGCAATTTTCCAGACTGACTGACCTTCAGTTGTTACAGTAATGATGGACTGTCATTTCTCTTTACTTAGCTGATTGGTTCTTGCCATAATATTGATTCTATGAGTTGTCAAATAGGGCTGTCAACTGTGTACCAACCTGACTTTTGCACAACACAACTGATGATCCCAACCCCATTAAGAAGGCAAGAAATTCCACAAACTAACCCTGATAAAGCACAAATGTGACGTAAAAACCATTTCAAGTGACTACCTCATGAAGCTGATCCAGAGAATGCTGAGAGTGTACAAAGCAAGAATCAAAGCAAAAGGTGGCTTTTTTTGAGTATGCTAGGTTTGGAGAAAATCCTGCACAGAAATGCAGTGATTGAATTCAATTATTTTTTATTTCCCCCCAAAAAAACAAAACGTCTCCATTAAGATGAGAGAGAAACTCATCACACAGGATAGAACTGAGCGTGACAAAAAATGGTTCACACAAATATGTTATCAAATACTGAATTGACTTGAAGAACAAAGCTGGAAATTGATAAAATGACACTTAGAAGGCATAATAATGGAAACAATAAGGCACACAGTTTTCTCTTGCTGTGTTTGAGAATACGAGGATGAAGATAATAGATAAAATAATAATAAAATTACTATTTACAATGCCTTCTATGAAATAATCTAAAATACCATCAAACAAAATGACACAGGACATTTTTAAACATGAAATATAACCCTTTACACATTGAATACATTTACAGAACTGTTGTCTTTGGACATTTATTTCTACACATCTGGTTTATAATTAACAAATCAAACATCATCAATCAGCACACAAATATGAACTCTGTTTAATTAGAAAAGCTGCAGGATGTTGAGGGCTTGAGCTTCTCTTCAACAAACTGTGACTCACACAAATGTAATTTATGTCGTCACATAAATAACACAATCTTATTTCTTCTTCACTTGAGCGTAGAGTTCCTCTGGTGCATCGTCTGTCTGCGTTGCATCGTTTGACTTGTTGACTTTCACCTCTGCATACACTGTGTCCTGCTGCTGTTGGACGTCCTTCACTGAGACAGAGGAAGGTTCACGTCTCTGCTTGAAGCTGATCTCTCCATATCGGATGTTATCTTCTTCTTCTTCTTCTTCAGTTTTTCTTTCTGGCTCGTCAACAACCAGCTCTTCACCGATCTCACTCTGGAAAAATCAACCAAATAAGAGGTTGTGAGCTGGAAGTTCAGTGAGCCAGATAGACTACAAGGAAATGTTCCATTTCCTCACCTGCCGTTGAGTTTGATACATTGACTTTAACCACCTGAAGGACATGAGATGCTGTTAGATGAACTACAGTGTTTGATGGTAAATATATTGTACATGGCTGGAAATGATGTGAATCAGATGTTAGTGGATTTGCAGCTATAATGTCAGTGAAAGTAAGTATGTCATGTTTGCTGCTTTGATCTGTGAGTCTTACCAAGCAAAGACAATCAAGCAGATGAGTAAGATGATCCCAACGATCCCTCCAAGAATCGGTTCCCATTGTAAGGATCCAGGATCTCCTGATGGAAAACCAGAACCAGCATAAACACCAAGTGACATTAAACTACCAGTGTGTCACTCCCAACTCATCCAACACACTTGGTACCCTTTAGCATCAGTTCAATGCCTGTAGCTGTCAGACAGACCCATAAATATCTGTGAATGTAAGAAAGAGGTGCCATGAATCTGCAGCTTAATGTTCTCTGCTGGTGTCATTAATATCTATAATCTGTGGTTAATGTGGTGAATTAGTGTATTTAATCCTGAATCATGACCTTTCAGTGACCTACACAACTATTTTTGGTGCATCATCTGAACCAAACTAAATGAAAACACTCATCCAACATGGAGACCCAAACCTCAGAGATATGGTTAACAGTTCTCTGTTTTACACTGACTCTACCCGTAAACCTCCTCATGAGGCTCTTTTAAACTGGAAAAACTCCTGAAAATCTACTTCTGGCAGCTTCATTAAAGGACACCTTGACAAGACCACAGTTTTTGATTGTCTCAGAAATGAGAACAGACTGAACCTTCACGCTTTACAGACGAGTATTCAGATGGTTGCAGTCTACAACCTCACCACTAGATGGCACCAAATCTTACACAACAGTCCTTTAAATTCTAACTGAACTTCATAGTTTGTCAGGCACCGTTTAGAAAACAGTGAGGAAGATGTCCCAATAGCATAAAACACTGATACTAGCAGATTCACTAAATAAAACCAGCGACTACATTTACCTTCAACAGTCAGAAGAATCTCATTTGACCTGTTATTACCAAGAATATTTGTGGCCTCACAGTAATAAATTCCTCCATGAGTGACATTAAACTGATAAAAGTGTCCTTCAGCTACTTTCATGGATCCATCTTTAGTTTTTAAGAACCAGGAGAAGTTGCTGATGGGAGGATTGGCTCTGCTGGAGCAGGTCAGGTTCACCCAGCTACCTGCTGACACCAAACCTGATGGACTGATGGATGCTGAGGTTTCTTTGGGGGCATCTGAGGAAAATGGGACACAAATGTACAACATGAAAGATGAATGAGAGCCTTGAAAACAGAAGAAATAAATCATGATGAGCAGACAGGATCACTTACATGGAACACTGAGAGTCTGTTGTGTCTCTTTGGTCTTTCCAGGTTTTCCTTCATCCACAGGATATGTGGCAGAGCAGCTGATGTTGAATCCATCATGTGAGTCCGACAGAGTGATGCTCTGCTGGATTTTACTTGTAAAGGTTCCATCTGTGTTTTCCTCTATTTGGCTGTGAGAGTTTTGTGGGAGGTTCCAGGTGAGTTGAGGAGGGGAGTGTGGACAGGGAGTGAAAGCTGAGCAGCTGATCGTGACAGACTTCTTCTCCTTCACTTCACCTGAGATGTTGATTGTGGGACTCCACGGAGAATCTGTGGTTTCACATCAAACACATGTTTTATATTTTAATCACAATATTTAATGACATGTTTTCTTTATCACAGCACAACTATAGAGTTGTGTTCTGAAAGCCAATTCTGACACTTTGATATTCCATCCTCTCCTAGATTTGATTTTCTTTTACACTTCAAAGTGCAACAAATGTAATTTATTTTATTTAAAGAACAATCCAGACAACAGTAAATGTCAGAATAAGCAATCAAAGGCAAAATTTATCTTGATTTTTATAAGAAAGAAGAAAAGGAATTGCACTCATTGCTTCTCTTTTATAACCGTCATCAGTAAATTACATTACATACAGTCTGTACTTTTTCCTACTTTACTGTCATTGTAATGCAGTTAACATTGGTCAGTAAAAAAAATCTAGAATATGAATAGAAAATAGATTGAAATCCTTTTATAATTTCCTAACTTAGGTTTGTTTCGGGGGTTTGTTGATCTATGCACTCATAAAAACAAAACCTTCCTACCTTTAATTTCTATCTGAACAGCTTCACAAGAAGCTGTTGCCATGAATGGAAAGTTGGCAATTCTGAAGAAGTAGTTGTCATTATAAGTTGTGGTTAAATTAGAAAACAGAGTGGTGCAGTTTCCCTGACTCAGGTTTCCAATTATTTCCATTGGATAGTCGTTAACTGTCTGACTGCTGTTGAAAATAACATTCTGTGGATATGTGAGGAAGCGATGATCATTTTTAATCCAGACTCCAAACATAGTTCTTCTGCTGTCAAACTGTTTTCCTTCTTTAGCACTGAAGTTACAGGGGATTCGCAAACAAGATCCACTCAGTGCTTCCATCTTTTCTGGTGCAGTGATGAAGAGGGCAGGATTAAAACGACAATCAGCCATGGTGCCTGTAAACCAGAATCACAGTAAATAATAAACATCAACATGAAGAGAACATTTAGGATGCAAAAAAAACCCAAACTTAGTCTATCCATGTGATTCTTGCTGTTCTTTCAGCTTGTATACTGTGAACGGCTTCAGTATTAAATGACTTTGTAAAGTATTTCTGTCTCGACTGCTACTTCAGACTAATGATTAGAGTCAGAGAACAGCTTACCTGAAATAAAGAGGAGCAGCAGTAACATGCTGCTGGTCATGATGTTCACCGGCAGGACTGTCATCCAACCCATCACCTGTAAAAATAAGTACACAAACAACTACCCAACTATAGGATCACACCAGGACCTTCGCTTGTTCTCTGGGTTTTCAGAAGACATTAATGATGTAAAGCATTTTCTTGAAATTACATTTTACCAATCTACACCAAACTCACACTAAATAAAACATTTCCTAGTGCAGTGTAGCTATTTAAGAACCTGACAAATAAAATGAGTGAAATCTATTGGACTTTCCTTACCAGATGAGCCCTCTGCTACGGAACAGAACCTGCTAAGTAATAATCACGCAATTTGAGAATTTCAGCAGTGTTTCACTTGATGTATTTCTGCAATACATTGAGTGAAACACTTCCCTGTTCAGATGTTGTAATGTGAAAAAAAACAGAACTGCGGTCACAGGAATGTCAGAAAAAGCTTTCACTCCCTTTGTGAGTGAGGATCTCATCTTGATCCCATCAGAGTTCAAATAACTAATTTACTTTGGACATGTTCATTCAGACCTATATATGCTTTACCTTTTTAGATACTGGTCATTTCTCAGTTCTAGTACGCAAGTCTGTACTCGCGTACTTGGCGAGGGCGGACTTGAAAGTCGGATTCCGAAGTACGGACTTGTGAGAACGCGAAAACGCAAGTATGGACAAGTAATAATAATAATAATAACAATAATAATAGATTTTATTTGGGAGCACCTTTGATAACACCAAAGGTCACTTTACAGAGCATAAAACAGAGTAAAATAAATAAAACAAAACAGACACAAGTTACGCAACAGTTAAAAAAACAATGAATGAATTACAAGTACACATATTGTTAATCACTGACCCTGTGTGTCTGCTAATTTTACTCCCTGTCTTTATGCAACTATTTCTTCGACTCAAATTAGCTTGACATTTGTCTTGTTACAGTTCCTATTGTCTGTATAATTCAGCATTTTCTGTTTTCAGTTGTTGGTACATCTGAGTTCACTCCTTGTCTGAGTTCAGCCATCAAGTTTGTCACTTTTGTCCTTGGTGATGTAAACATTTCATGGTTCCTTGGTTATTAGAGTGGACTACTCAATTTAATTTCATTCTATAGCACCACTTCACCAGTGTTTAAACAAAAAAACAGTCTTTACTTTAGAACAAACTTCCAGCTGACCCATGCTCAGAGAGGAAGGCCATCTACATTTGTCTTGTTATCCATCAGTTCCATTTGTCTGGATAGTTCAGCGTTTTCTATTTTCCGTTGTCAGTTCTTCAGGGTTCATTCCCTGTCTGACTTTAACCCTTGTGTTTCTCACTTTTGTCCTTTGTGCTATCTCCTGCAGTCCTGGTATCAGCTAACACAGACTACAGTATGCATAAAGATACTAACTTGGTGTCTTTAAACCATAGCTAAGTTCAAGACATAAAAATTTCATGCCTCCTTGATTATTAGAGTGAATTACTGAATTTAATTTTATAGCACCGATTCAGTGTTTTAAACAAAAATCTTGCCTTTACTCAAAATAAACCTCCAGCAGAACCAGGCTCAGGCAGGGAGGCTATCTGCCTCGACCGGTTGGTGTGAGGGTGAAGGAGAGAGAGAGAGAGAGTGGAGTAGCAAAAAACAGACACATAAGAGATCACGTTAAGTGGCAAATAGCCTTGAGCCTCTTCATCTGCTCCATCTTCCTGCCTGTGACCCAGTTACTGCTCTTAGTGTGGGTTTTTAAAGAATCTCTGTTCCTAAAACGCATCTTAAGGAGAGAGAAGGTTTGACAGAGGAGTTTTCAGCAAGGATACAGAGGTATATCATCACTGTAGCCTCTGCTTAAGTCTTTTCAGCGCCTGTGACATATGAAGGAGGTGTCAGAGAAAAGTTAATATACACTCTATTTTGCTATGAACACTGCTCTTCTTATCTGACAGAAATGATCAAATACAGCGGTAGGCTGTAAGTGAACAATGGAAAAACGATGCTGTTGTGTCACTCCTCATAGTTAACTGACTTTGCTTTAAAACAAGTCAGAGGCCAGAATGTCTTATTTAGTGAAATACTCAGCCAAGGAATGCGGCAGTTATGTGACCACTGGCATATGTTTGTCCTTCTGTTAGTCTGTGCACAAAATTACTCAGAAACGGATTAGTGAATTTGAATGAAATTTTCAGGGAAGGTCAGAAATGACACAAGGATCAAGTCATTAGATTTAAGCAGCGATGTGGCTTATAGTCTGAATCCACTGATTTGTTAAAGATTTCTGTATCATTGTGAGAGAGCGGCACGGGGTCACATGTGATCTTACTACAAATTGACCACTGCTGACTTACTGTAAATGATACAAGGAACAATTGATTAAATTATGGGGGTGTTTCCAAATCACATCAATGTCTGCTGCCCGCTACATATTTCAGTCACGCGATTCGGTAACCGTATGTAATGTACACATACATAGCACATGCTTGTGCTCAGTCGGGCTGGATCCAAATATCCGAATATCCACATATTCGGTCGTTACGGTGGTATCCGAATATTTCCCATCCCATCGGACGATGTTGTGCGATCGGTATTATAGGATTGAACCAATATTGAACTTTTTGGTGTTAATTCTAAGCGCTATGTGTGGAGAAAACCAGGCACTGCTCATCACCTGCCCAATACAATCCCTACAGTGAAACATGGTGGTGGGAGCATCATGTTGTGGGGGTGTTTTTCAGCTGCAGGGACAGGACGACTGGTTGCAATTGAAGGAAGGATGAATGTGGCCAAGTACATAGATATCCTGGAGGAAAACCTCTTCCAGAGTGCTCAGGACCTCAGACTGGGCCGAAGGTTCACCTTTCAACAGGACAATGACCCTAAGCACACAGCTAAGATAACAAAGGAGTGGCTTCAGAACAACTCTGTGACCGTTCTTGACTGGCCCAGCCAGAGCCCTGACCTAAACCCAATTGAGCATCTCTGGAGAGACCTCAAAATGGCTGTCCACAACGTTCACCATCCAACCTGACAGAACTGGAGAGGATCTGCAAGGAAGAATGGCAGAGGATCCCCAAATCCAGGTGTGAAAAACTTGTTGCGTCATTCCCAAGAAGACTCATGGCTGTACTAGCTTTAAAGGGTGCTTCTACTCAATACTGAGCACAGGGTCTGAATACTTATGACCATGTGATATTTCAGTTTTTCTTTTTTAACAAATTTGCAAAAATTTCTACATTTCTGTTTTTTCTGTCAAGATGGGGTGCTGAGTGTACATTCATGAGAAATAAAATGAACTTTTTTGATTTTGGCAAATGGCTGCAATGACACAGAGAGTGAAACATTTCAAGGGGTCTGAATACTTTCTGTACCCACTGTATATTGGACTAATGTACCAATATTGCAAGCATTTGCAACAAAACCAGGATTCAGAATTGATTGCTAACTTAATGTAAACAAAACTCTCATTAAATATCATATGAAATTACTTTTTTTTAGTGAAGTCACCTCAGAGCTACAAAATATTCTCTACCACCATATCAATATCCTACCAAAGAGGCCGGCATCAAAATGCAAAAAGCAGAGAAACAATAACCAACTTCCCTGTTTGGCGGTCATAACCTAAGACCAAGCTGACTTCCCATCATTCAAGACTTCAAGTAAGTCCAGTTGATTTTGCTGTACAGCTGCTGAATATCATTTCAGTTTAACAGCCTACTGTAAATATGAGAGGAACACAAACGGTTCTCACTTTGGAGTCAACAAGAGGAAACAGATGTGGTTCTCCTGCACTAAAGTTCAACATAAATGTATAAAGTAAAAGAACAAAGGATTGTTTTCATGTTTTTATCTTTTTACATTTGCTTTGAATTCCATTCTACATTTACAATATATCAAATCACAAAAATAAAAAAAAGATTTGCATACATGCAACATTATTCCAACAACCTGCTGTGTTTTCAGATAGCATAATTTTATACTAAGAAACTAACAATTGTACATTTAAAAAAAATCAAGCGATGCAAACTGTTGAGCAATGTTCTACAACAAATTCAAATGCTTTTTGTAGAACAGCTTTTGCCATGCACAGTTGTTTGAACTGAAGTAATTATTTCACACAGTCCTTTGCAGTTGCAGCTTCCTCCTAACAGTTCAGGACAGGAATTGCCCCACTGAACTTCTTCTTCTTCTTTGCTCCTCCTTTAACTGCAGGTAGCAAAGACACACAGCAAATATTAAAATGTTTGTGATCCGGCACAAGGGGATGTGGTATTTTATTTCTGTGTTTTTCTTTATACTTTTATTGTTTGCTTTGCATGTATTTATGATTTATTGGGTATTTATGGGCATTTTTAAATAGTTTTAATCATATTCTGTAAAGCTTAATGACTACACCTCCCTGTCTTGTCCTCCTTGGCAAATTCCAAGTGTGCTCCACCCGGTCATTACTCAAGCTTTGCAATATTTGCTTCTCTGGTCATTTACTCATTTATTCCACAATTCAACCTTTTCCATAGCCCATCCCATTACATGTTCATGAAAAGAGGAACAAGGTAAAATGTTAACACACAATCAAGAAAAGGCTAAAACACAGGGCGAGACTTTACATGAAGTAGACACTGCAAATTACATCATTTAAATGTTATTATAGTTCAGCACTGTTGAGTAAAGATCAGATGGAGGACAAAGTGAGCATCTGTGAAATTTAAAATAAAAATAATTACTGTGTTGTAGGTGTATGTCTTCACCAAAACTTGCAGTTTACATCAACAACCATCCAGACTTGACTTTTTATATATAAAAAGTCACATTTTTTAATCCTCACATCAACCTGTGACATTTTGTCTTTATTTATTGTATATTTGATGTATGAATTCCTGAGTTACGGCCAAAAACTGTTTTGTGAGGTCGCAGCAACGTTTGACCATCAAATTCTAATAGTTTCATCCTTGAATAAAGGAAAATGTTTGCGTCAAGGCGCTCAAGAGATATTGTGTTCATGAGAATGCTATGAGTAAGTGCACCAACATCTTGGGTCACAAGATCTTCAGCTGCAATTTATCAAAAAAGAGAACCAACTCAGCTCATCTGCTTCATTTGGACTGCGTAGGCTTGCTTTGATCAAACCAAACAAACACTGGCTGTCAGCAGATTCCATTTAAAATGTTGCCCAGTGAAAGGAACCCGGGGGGGGGGGGATATTTCATGTGAAAAAAAAAAAAAAAAAAAGTGTCCTGAATATTTGCATAGAACTTTTCGTGTAGTACCTTTAACGCTTACCCCTTCACACAGCTTTATTCAGTCACACATTATCAAATACAAGTATATTAGTCACATTCAGTCATTTTAAAGAGTCAAAACAAGGCTGTCATAAAACACACACACACAAAAAAAAAAAAAAAAAAAACACTTGAGAAAAGCAGAAGAAACACTTTGCTGGTAAATTTGAATAATTTTACAATGAGGAGAAATGCAGAAAGTCCAGCATCTGTATCTGAGAAGACTGACAGCCTATTTATAGTGTAACAGTGAACAACTTTTCTTCTAATCAGCTTGTTTTGACTTGCGCCACAAGATAAACCTTTTCAACTGTTTGACTACATCAGAAACTGCAAGTCTACATTCCTCACGTCGACAAAGGAACTTCAACGATTTCAAATTCAGCTTCTTTAATTTTAAAATAAAATTCATTTTGAAGTCCCACAGAATTGAGTTTACAGTATTCACAATAAATATTTATTTGGTTCTTATGCCACTTAATTCAGGTCATAAGATGGCTAAAATTAGTGCATGACTTCTACACAGAAACACATTACAGTAGTACTACATCGGTTACCGATTGGATCTTGTGTAGAAGGACTGAGAAGGAAGCAACATAAACTGTTATAATTTGTGCTGCTAAAACAGTAAACATTTTAAAATGGGTTACAGCAAGCTCAAAAAGGCTCAGAAGCAGGAAATGAAGATGCAGACTGAGGTAACAATTTAATAATGCTTTTATTTACAAAACTAAAAAAAATAGACCTACATATGACAACCAGAACTAAGAACCCAGAAGAGGAAAAACTACAAAACCTCTAAAGACAGAACTGATCAATGAACCTCCTAATGGGAGGGAGGACTAACAACAACCTGAAATAACTAAACCCAAGGTTAACCCATATTTGGTACAACCAAGGCAAGAAAAAAAGTCAAAACGCAAAACTAAAAACAAAAGACCTAGACTATGGCAACCCTGAAACCAAAAACCCAAGACTGAAGACTATTCTATGCTGTGCTTAAAATACAAATAACAGTTGTCTACACGGAATATGGTCTAAAAACATGTAAAAACAACTGAATAAACTACAGTCTGGTGTTACTAGGGCTCTAGAACTTAGCTGACTCTACTAAGGGAAACGTCAGACTTGGACCAGGCTCCTTCCAGCTTCCGTGCTCCCAGCTGTCTGACACAGAGTTGGCAGAATGGCGTTTGTGGAGCGAGGCAGAAGGCTGGTGTCCTCAGTGGTGTTATACGTCCCAGGTGGAGGGCTGATGTTTCCCAGGCCAAGCTGGCGGAAGGTGGGCAGCAGAAGCCCTGGAGAAACAGCAGACAACAGGAACCCAGGCATCAACAGCAGGCAGGAGTCAACCTCTAAACACAGACAACAGGGTTACTCACAGTACCAGGTAAGTGGCAAAGACTGCTTCTATTCTCAGTACCAGCTGGAGATCAGACAACAGTCCAGTTTCAAAAGACAGGTGAAGTCTGCCTTTATGGAGAAGCCAGAGTGACAATCAGCAGCTCCCACCGCACCTGATCCGCTGATTGCAACGAGCCACACCTGCTGCTAGCTCCAACGCCACACACACCTAGGAGAGAGAGAGAGAGAGAGAGAGAGAGAGCAGGACCAGAGGAGGAGAGAGCACTACCACAGCCCACAGCCCTAAGCTGTGGCTCTGACAAAATCCATCCATCCATTCTCTATACACCGCTTTATCCTCATTAGGGTCGCGGGGGGTGCTGGAGCCTATCCCAGCTGACTCGGGTGAAGGCAGGGGACACCCTGGACAGGTCACCAGTCTGTCACAGGGCTACATATACAGACAAACAATCACACTCACATTCACACCTACAGGCAATTTAGAGTAACCAGTTAACCTCAGTATATTTTTGGACTGTGGGAGGAAGCCAGAGTGCCCGGAGAAAACCCACGCATGCACAGGGAGAACATGCAAACTCCATGCAGAAAGATCCCAGGCACCGCCCAGGATTTAAACCAGGGATCTTCTTGCTGCAAGGCGAAAGTACTAACCATTACTCCACTGTACATCCCCATGAGTAAAAAAACCAAACTGATATAACAAAAAGCATAAAAATACATAAACATCCAACATAATACTTCACTGGTAATATACTGATAATGTGACTGCAGATTGGATTTTCTTGAGTTGCTAATCATTTCTATAACTCCTAATTTCTGATGGAATGAAGCACGAGTCTTTGTCACACAAAACATGAATGCATTTTGGTTCTTTCATAAATTTATCATCGATCCTAGGAAATATGGCCAAATCTGCTGGAGCTGGAATAGTCAGTTTTGGTAATATAGAAAGCTGTACTCATGTTAGCCTCTTAACTTCTCATCAGTTATTACAGTTGACTACAGCCGCTGACTCTGAGCCACTTTATATATGGATCATCTGATCAGTCACAAACGCTATAGTGGGAAAGTCTGAGGAGCTCAGCAAAGATCTAAAGAAGCAAATCATTGACTTGTACAATTCAGGGAAGTAACTTGGAACCGCTTAAAAGCAGCTACAGATACCAAAATGATCTATGCAAGCAAATGTTTGTAGGTTAAAAAAAGAAAGAAATGCCTGGCAAAGTTGTATCACTGCCATGATCAGAGGAAAATGCAAGTTATCACCAGCTGCTGAGAGACAGTCGGTCTGGATGGTCAACAGTCAGCCCAGAACCTCTAAAAAGTAGGCCTGCAATAAATAAAAAACTGCTAGAGCAGAGGTGTTAGCTTCCACAGTCAGGTGCATTGTATATCGTCATCGACTAACAGTCTCTGTCCTCCAGAAGTGACACCTTAAGGCTCAACTGAAGTTTGCTACTGATCACATGGACAAATAAAAGGCCTTCTGGAGGAACATTTTATGGTCAGATGAAATAAAAAAAAAAACAACAGCTATTTGACCAGGAATGTGTTTGGAGGAGAGAAGATAAAGCCTTTAACCCCAAGAATACCAAACCTACTGCCAAGCATGGTGGTGGCAGTATTATGCTCTGGGGCTGCTTTGGTGACAGTGGAACTGATGCTGCACACAAAGTGAATAAAATAATAAACAAGGCCTGTTACCTCCACAATCTTCAGGAAAAGCTAAAATCATCAGCCAGAAGGTTGGATGGTCCAACAAAACAATGACCGCAAACACACATGAAAAGTAGGAAAGAAACTGTTAAATCAGGCTAGGATAGGTTTTAGATGGGCATCCCTAAAGTCCTGACTTAATCCTCATCAAGAACATGTGGACTGTGATTAATAAAAAAAAATCTGTATCATAAAGCCAAAAAATTATGTTGAACTGAACTAATTCTGTTTAGAGGAGCAGTCAAAGATTAAACTAGAGGTTTGGCGATATTTGCAGAAGACCTACAATAAATCTATGAAAGAACCAAAATGCATTATTGTTTTACGCGAGAAAGCCACGTTTCAACCATTCCATCAAAGAAAATTAGGAGCTGTATGAGTCACTGGAAACTCAACACTGCTATGATTCACATGGTCTTTTCAAGTGTATGTAAAATTTTATTCACAGTTTTATGTGGGATCACCCCAGACTACAATCAAAAAATATATAAGCCAACATGAACATCATGAACATGTTAATATTGACTGGATGTGGAGATTTTTTACGCTCCCAGAAATGAATCATACTTATTTGCTCATTTCTTCTTCACTTGAGCATAGATAGACTCTGGGCCATCAGCAGTCTGTGTTGAACTCTTGCACACTTTGACCTGTGAATAGACGACGTCCGTCTGCTGTCTGTTGTCCTTCATGGAGTCTGAGGAAGGTCCAGGTCTTAGCTTGGAGAAGTCAATCTCTCCGTAATGGATGCCTTCATTTTCTGCAGTTCTGGTTTGTTCTTGGAGAAGCGTATTCTGAGAAAAATGGACAAAATATGAAATGTTATGACGAGCTGGAGGCCAACTCGTGAGACAAAATCATCAGAATAACCTGCTTTCATTAACCACAGCAACAGAAAACTTGACACTATGCCAAAAAAAGGAATCTGTTCTGTCACTGTAAGTAGAAGCGTATTCACAACACTAAATGTGTAACTGCAGTACAGTACAGTTTTCCCACCTGCACTTGATGTGAAGTTGAACGTGTTGACTTTAACCTCCTAGAAGAGAAAGCAGGGGATGTAATTTAAATATTCAGTTACAGCACTTTCATCATAATCATCATTCTCAGTCTGGATTTTCTGGGAAGTCTGTTTTCAATGTTTTGTTTTGTAAGTAATTTTAAAAGGTTAGTTCGGAATACATTGTGCTACAGTAATCAGTAAAGGGTTAGGGTTAGGGTATGTGAAATTTGAGGTTGATATATCAACTACATTCTGAGATAATTAAAAAAGAGTCAACCCACTTCCAGCAGTTTTATTGCATATTGACATTTAACTCTATCTCAGGAACTATTATAGGTAAAAGCATGGTTTTTGCTGGTATTTATCTTTAAGCGATTGATCCAGAATCTGCATTATTACACACGTAGATCAAATCGTGTCTGTGATTGTGAGTTGAAATATGAAAAAATAAAGCTGTCATTGAAGGTTCCATCTCCAAGCACACAATGGAAAGAAGAAATTGCAGTGATAACTTTATTTAGATTCAGTTTTTCAAGAAAAAAATACTTGATTTCTGCAATGTATCTTCCACTTATTAGTCTAAGATTCTATTAGATTGTGTTATGAAATAATTCGCAATGCTTTGAAAGTCATTTGAGACTCATGTCGAGAGATTTCAAGCGAATCAAGAAAACAGAAGAGTATCATCTGCATAATAACTAATATCTTTGCTTGGTCAGTGCAATATTTTCCCTTGTGTCAGAATGTAAACTTAACAGAAATGTCCACGTGTGTATATAACCGATATTAACTCCACAAATGCATCTTTGGTTGTAATTCCCGGTAACATAAAAGCAGCTATTTTCAAGATATGAACTTCAAATAATTCCCCAAATCCACCCCAATGGGATAATCAGCAATATCAGAACAGGAACTGCGGTGTAAAAGAACTAAAATGAAAAAATAATCAATGTGATGAACGAGCTAAACACACACAAAAAAATAACAAAAGGATTCAGGATAAGTAAACCTGGGCTTGACGTTGATCCGTGATGCTTACCAAAGGATGAAGACCACACTCATGAGTACGATGGCCCCAGTGATCCCTCCAACAACAGCACCCAATGACGAAGGCTGTCCGTTTTCTAACAAAAACATCAGAAGTGACACGGTCAAGTTAATAAAAGTCATCATTGTCACTCACAACTCATGACTCCAGGTCAGCTAAACCCACAATACTTTGCAAATGTATCATCCAAGCTGCAAGATCTAGTATTTCAAGTTGTAAATGCACAACCATGGCAATGAATGCTTATTTCACACACAAAAAACACCATGTGGACATGTTGTCTTGATTTTCACTGGAGGGGATCTTTCATGCTTCTGTGAATGCTGAGAATGGAAAATCTCTTCTGTCATATTTCCTACTTTATTCCTCTGTTGCTATAGTACATTCAGTTTCCATTCAAATGTGCCCAAGCTCTTCATTTCTACTTCCCCACACTGTTTACTGCTTTTCATAAAGATACTAATATTCAGTGCCCCGTTAACAATCCTTTTTTGGGATACATTTGTATTAACTTCTGATTGAAAACATTATTTGAAATTCTGGACACAGTATTTTTGCATATATTATGAGGCAGAAAACCATTTATCAAGCTCTAAATTTTCCAATTTCAGATGCAGCAGTGTTTACCTGGAATATATAGATTGATCTCTAGTGATGTGTCATGACCAAGATCATTTGTAGCTACGCAGTAATAACTTTCTGTCATGTTGGTCATCTTGAGTTTGTGAAGGTATCCTTCAGCTACTTTCATGGGTCCATCTTCAGTTCTTAAGAACCAGGAGAAGTTGCTGACAGGAGGATTGGCTCTGCTGGAGCATGTCAGGTTCACCCAGCTACCTGCTGACACCAAACCTGATGGACTGATGGATGCTGAGGTTTCTTTGGGGGCATCTGAGGAAAATGGGACACAAATGTACAACATGAAAGATGAATGAGAGCCTTGAAAACAGAAGAAATAAATCATGATGAGCAGACAGGATCACTTACATGGAACACTGAGAGTCTGTTGTGTCTCTTTGGTCTTTCCAGGTTTTCCTTCATCCACAGGATATGTGGCAGAGCAGCTGATGTTGAATCCATCATGTGAGTGTGACAGAGTGATGCTCTGCTGGATTTTACTTGTAAAGGTTCCATCTGTGTTTTCCTCTATTTGGCTGTGAGAGTTTTGTGGGAGGTTCCAGGTGAGTTGAGGAGGGGAGTGTGGACAGGGAGTGAAAGCTGAGCAGCTGATAGTGACAGACTTCTTCTCCTTCACTTCACCTGAGATGTTGATTGTGGGACTCCACGGAGAATCTGTGGTTTCACATCACATTTTATTCATTAGAATACAGCACATTACACCGCTAAGCAGTGTTTAAAATCTACACAAGTCCTTCTTTTGATATTAAAAATTGCCCCAAATTCACATAGAAGTTTATAAAATCACCACTGATGATATAAATGATACATAAATAGTTCCTTTATGAGTTCTTATCTCAAGTGTGATGAAATTAAAATAGTGATATTAAAGAAAATATACTACAGTGCCTTGTGAAAGTATTCGGCCCCCTTGAACTTTTCAACCTTTCGCCACATTTCAGGCTTCAAACACAAAGATATAAAATTCTATTTTTTTGTCAAGAATCAACAACAAGTGGGACACAATCGTGAAGTAGAACGAAATTTATTGGATATTTTAAACTTTTTTAACAAATAAAAACCTGAAAAGTGGGGTGTGCAATATTATTCGGCCCCTTTACTTTCAGTGCAGCAAACTCACTCCAGAAGTTCAGTGAGGATCTCTGAATGATCCAATGTTGTCCTAAATGACTGATGATGATAAATAGAATCCACCTGTGTGTAATCAAGTCTCCGTATAAATGCACCTGCTCTGTGACAGTCTCAGGGTTCTGTTTAAAGTGCAGAGAGCATCATGAAGACCAAGGAACACACCAGGCAGGTCCCAGATACTGTTGTGGAGAAGTTTAAAGCTGGATTTGGATACAAAAAGATTTCCCAAGCTTTAAACATCTCAAGGAGCACTGTGCAAGCAATCATATTGAAATGGAAGGAGTATCAGACCACTGCAAATCTACCAAGACCCGGCCGTCCCTCTAAACTTTCACCTCGAACAAGGAGAAGACTGATCAGAGATGCAGCCAAGAGGCCCATGATCACTCTGGATGAACTGCAGAGATCTACAGCTGAGGTGGGAGAGTCTGTCCATAGGACAACAATCAGTCGTACACTGCACAAATCTGGCCTTTATGGAAGAGTGGCAAGAAGAAAGCCATTTCTCAAAGATATCCATAAAAAGTCTCGTTTGAAGTTTGCCACAAGCCACCTGGGAGACACACCAAACATGTGGAAGAAGGTGCTCTGGTCAGATGAAACCAAAATGGAACTTTTTGGCCACAATGCAAAACGATATGTTTGGTGTAAAAGCAACACAGCTCATCACCCTGAACACACCATCCCCACTGTCAAACATGGTGGTGGCAGCCTCATGGTTTGGGCCTGCTTTTCTTCAGCAGGGACAGGGAAGATGGTTCAAATTGATGGGAAGATGAATGGAGCCAAATACAGGAGCATTCTGGAAGAAAAGCTGTTGGAGTCTGCAAAAGACCTGAGACTGGGACGGAGATTTAGCTTCCAACAGGACAATGATCCAAAACATAAAGCCAAATCTACAATGGAATGGTTCACAAATAAACGTATCCAGGTGTTAGAATGGCCAAGTCAAAGTCCAGACCTGAATCCAATGGAGAATCTGTGGGCAGAGCTGAAGACTGCTGTTCACAAACGCTCTCCATCCAACCTCACTGAGCTTGAGCTGTTTTGCAAGGAAGAATGGGCAAGAATTTCAGTCTCTCGATGTGCAAAACTGATAGAGACATACCCCAAGCGACTTGCAGCTGTAATTGCAGCAAAAGGTGGCGCTACAAAGTATTAATGCAAGGGGACCGAATAATATTGCACGCCCCACTATTCAGGTTTTTATTTGTTAAAAAAGTTTAAAATATCCAATAAATTTCGTTCCACTTCATGATTGTGTCCCACTTGTTGTTGATTCTTGACAAAAAATTCAAATTTTAATATCTTTATGTTTGAAGCCTGAAATGTGGCAAAAGGTTGAAAAGTTCAAGGGGGCCGAATACTTTCACAAGGCACTGTATATAACCACTAAATATATAGCATAAATATACAAGCAGTATTTAATTGCCAATCTGAGCAATTAACATGACTGTTTTGTAACATTTAACCTTGTAATACTTGGATTATGTTGATTTTTGTCCTATTTTACTATAGAAAATAAAACCATCCATCCATCCATCCATTCTCTATACACCGCTTTATCCTCACTAGGGTCGCGGGGGGTGCTGGAGTCTATCCCAGCTGACTCGGGCGAAGGACAGGGACACCCTGGACAGGTCGCCAGTCTGTCACAGGGCTACATATACAGACAAACAATCACACTCACATTCACACCTACGGACAGTTTAGAGTAATCAATTAAC
This sequence comes from Acanthochromis polyacanthus, assembly GCF_021347895.1. Lineage (NCBI taxonomy): Eukaryota > Metazoa > Chordata > Actinopteri > Pomacentridae > Acanthochromis > Acanthochromis polyacanthus. The sequence goes on from NC_067132.1 coordinate 13,553,182, forward strand.
CTCAGCATATTTTTGGACTGAGGGAGGAAGCCGGAGTGCCCGAAGAAAACCCACGCATGCACAGGGAGAACATGCAAACTCCATGCAGAAAGATCCCAGGGATCTTCTTGCTGCAAGGCGAAAGTGCTAACCACTATACCACTGTGCAGCCCTAAGTAAAACCATAATTTCCTTATTCAGTTGTCGGTTAAAAAGTAACACTGTTTAACCTCAATGAAAGGAAGTGTCAAAATGAAGGTTAGCTGCAATATTAAAAACAACAACAAACAAACAGGAAATTCTTTACCGTGAACCTCTATTTCAAGACGATCACAAGACGCTGTTGCCTTAAATTGCTCGTTCTCAATTCTGAAGAAGTATGTGTCAGTGTGATTTGTGTTTAAATCGGAAAACAAAGTGGTGCAATTCCTTTGACTCAGGTTTCCAGTAATTTCCATCGGATAGGTGGTGACAGTCCCGCTGCTGTTGAAGATCACATTCTTTGGATTTTTTAGAAAAGTAGAATCATCTTTTATCCACACTCCAAATGTTCGTCTTGCAGTGTTGAAATTTTGATCTTCTGCGACACTAAAGCTACAGGGAATTAATAAACAAGATCCACTCAGCGCTTCCATCTTCTTTGGTGCAGTGATGAAGAGGCTGGGTGTCTTTGAACAGTCGCCCAAAGCACCTGTAAAGTCAGCGTACTTCAGTTATTCAACAAAATGCTGGTCTTTTATTACCCTGGGTAGTTTGCAGTTTCTGTATAAATATTTCAGCTTTTTTCCCCCTAAAGTTTCAGATTGTAAATCTCAGGAATATCTTCAAATAACTGAACAAACAACTCACCTGAAACAAAGAGGGAAATCAGTAACATGAAGACCATATTCACAGGCACACACTTGTTCCCTGGAATTGCAAACAAAAATAAGAAAAAAAGCAGTTTTAATCATCTCACTTGTCAAGTTTTTAATGTGTTTAATGCCTTTTCAAGCAACTTCCGTAATTCAGAAACTCGCCTTGGGCAGTCAGAGTGATTCACACCATCTGTACAGCAGTGCTTTAAAATCTGATTAAATATAAAAACTACAGCTAAAATCGCAATACTCCATCAGTTCATGTTTTGATTTTGTTTGCTTTTTTGTCCAATAAAGTAAAACCCATCAACTGAAAATTGCAAATGCATACAGTATTTGTCAGTGCAGTGTACAAAGAATGACACAATGAAAAGAGGAAACTAAGAAATAGAAGTGGTCAAAGTTTTCCTTACCAAACGAGTCCACGGGAAGTTTTGAGCTTACAGTGAAGAGAAGCGGATTTTGAATGTGCAAGGAACCATGTAACCCAGCTGTAATATGATGGAAAGAAGACTTCCTGTTTAAAAAAAGCCAAGTAAAGTCGTTTTTTTTTTTTTTTTTTGTTGTTACAAAGCTGCAAGACATCACATGACCCTGATGACTAAAATACAGAAACGGAGTCACCGTTTTCCTTCCTGCTGACACTGAAGGGCCAAAGGAACTGACAAGGGAAGTCAAGATATTATAACTCCAAAAACTCCTTTGCTTGCTTCCTTATTGTTGTGTTGTAACGTAAAACAGCAGAAAGAGAGAGATTGAGAGCCCTCGAGGTTCTAGCTTCAACTTTTATTTTTTCTTACTTCCTCTCTTCTTCTCCCATATTCGTACATACCTATATGTTGTATTCCACTGCCACCTAGTGAAACATGCGAGACAACACCACACTTATCTCAAAGATTTTTGGTAAAATTTGACACATTTTGAACCTACCTGTATGATTAAACTTATCCAAAATGCATTAAGTATCGGTCCTAACTACATCTATGCAAACAGGAATGATGAGAAAGTGCTGAAGTTGCTGTCCACCTGTGAACTGAAAGTTCTCTCTTGTCTTTTTAAAAACTACATTTGAGTGTCATATCATTTTCATGTTTGCATCAAGTGAAGAAGTCAGTTAAGAAAGAAGGAAGGAAGTAGGGAAATTAGTTGAATCACAACAAAACACCAGCTTTTGTGACTTATACTGACTCACACAATAGAAAACTATACAAAATACAGTTTTATTTTTGTGTTAAGATCCTTTTAATTGATTGACACAAAGCTTTAAAAAAACATTGAAATGATTAAATTTTCATCGTAGTCTGAGATTGTCTTTCAAGCCATTTATCCATTATTGATTGATAGAAAAAAATCCACTTTCTTCTCAGAATTGGAAGCTTTATTGTGATTATGCTTCAGTGCAAAACAGCAATACAACAAAATCAACAAAGATAGTGAATGGACAGTAAACAATATACAACATTTTGTTTTAATTACATCGACATCTTTCTCTCTCTCCTTGTGGCTCAACTCAGAAACCTCACTCCCTTCATCAACCTACACTCAGTGTCAAAGTGAAAACAGAATCTTAAAAGTTATTAACATTTATTAGAAAAGAAAAAATCTGAAGTATCAGGTTGACATAGACCGTTTGCTATGATACTTGAAATGTAGCTCAGCCAGTTCATTTATTTTATTCTTCTCAAAAAGAATCAAAAATTCAGTTGATCGGACATGATCTGGAAAGGCACACACCTATAATACAAGATCTCACAGCTGTCTATACTGATTAATGCAAAACTTAAGCCATGAGGTCACAGGAAGTGCCTGTAGAGCTCAGAAACAGGATTCTGTCGAGACACAGATCTGGAGAAAACTACAAAAAACAATTCTGCTATATTGAACAGTCCCAAGACCACAATGACGTCCATAATTCTTAAATGACAGAAGCTGAAAACAAGTAGAACTTGTCCAGGAGCTGATCGTTTCACCAAGCTGAGCAAATGGGAAGAAGGGACTCGATGAAAGATGTGGCCAAGAACCTAACAGTCAGTGTCACTGAGCTCCAGACATCCCATGGAGATGGGAGAAACTTCTAGAACAACCAAACTGCAGCTCCTCTTGGATCTAGGTTTCATCAATCAATCAGTCAAAATTTGTTTGTAGAGCACTTCACAAGAACACAAAAGAAGACCAAAGTGCCTTCCAACAGCATAATGAAACAAAACAATACAATTTGGATTACTATAAAAATTACTATAAAACCATAGAAATCATAAAAAACCATAAAACCACGAAAACTATAAAACCAAAATACAGCACAGATAAATCGGTACCATTTCAAAGAGGCATTTTGGGATGACATGAAAAAAAAAACAGTCCTAGGATTTGAAGACACATCTGAATAGGTGGGTTTTCAGTCTGGACTTAAAAAGCAACAGGTCGGTGATAGCGCAAAGTTCAAGTGGGAGTGCATTCCAGAGTTTTGGGGTGGCAATAGCAAAGGAACCATCATCCCACTGCTTGTACCATGACAGACTCTATTCGGTGAAGTACACATGAAAGCCAACTTGGAGTTTGCTAATAAGCACCTAAAGGACTCTCAGAAAAAAGATGAAACCATATGACGTCATTTCTAAGCATCATGTCTGGAAGAAACCAGGCATAACTCGTCCCTTGCACGATACCATCCAAACAGTAAAGCATGGTGGCGGCAGTATCATGCTACGGAGGGGTTTTTCAGCAGCATGAGCAGGGACACCGGTCAAGGTGAAAGGAAAGCTGAACGGAACAGGAAGTGCAGAAGTATCCTTGATGAAAACCTTCTCAGACTGAGCTGAAGGCTCAACTTCCAACAGGACACTGACCCCAAGTAGCCCAAGTATCCAAGACAACACTGGAGTGGTTTAGGGATGGCTATTCATGCTCAGCTCATAATAGCAATGTATTTTTTTTTCTTTTGGGGAGATTTGCAAAAATTTCCAATATTCAGTTTTTGCTTTGTCATTACGGAAGATGGAACATTTTTAACATAAGACTGCAACAAGTAAAGAGATCTGAATACTTTGTGAACTTACACTACTGCTCACAAGTTTGGGGTCACCCAGACAATTTAATGTTTTCAATAAAAACTCACACTTCTTATTCATGTGCTAACATAACTGCACAAGGAGTTTCTAATCATCAATGAGCCTTTCAGCACCATTAGCTAACACAATGTAGCATTAGAACACAGGAGTGATGGTTGCTGGAAATGTTCCTCTGTACCTCTATGGAGATATTCCATTAAAAATCAGCCGTTTCCAGCTAGAATAGTCATTTACCACATTAACAATGTCTAGACTCTATTTCTGATCAATTTAATGTTATCTTCACTGAAAACATAAGGACATTTCTCAGTGACCCCAAGGTTTGAATGGTAGTGTGCTATAATTTGTGGCACTGAAACAACACAGGATTGTGCTCTACACTCTACTGCACCTGAAAAGCTCCAAACTTTACTGAGGAGTTGCTCCATGTGAAGGGCAGCCATGACGTGTGTTTGCAGCTCTTTCAAAATGTCCAAAAACTTTAATAAATATAGGTTAAAGCTACATTCGTTACTGTTCTGCTCTGAATAATTAATATGAATTGCGATGTTTTATTTTCACCTAGGGTTTTATTTTATGGATTTTAGGTCTTTCCACTGTGAAGTAATCAGCAATCTTTAGCTTCATCGATACACTGAATTCAATGAGCCACTTCATGGGGTTGTTACAGCAAAAATTCTAGCAAAAAATGACATATTTACATGACCATCGGATATTAGATACTTTAACTTATTTCTAACTGGTTCTTTAGCGCTACAGTAAATGAAATGATGTTAATCAAGAGTTTTTCCTTCCTCCTCAGACCCTTCACTTTTTGGATAATGATGCTGTTCCACCGCTGCTCATCTCAAAGTTCTCTGCAGCTGATTTGTTGGAGAATTTTGATCTGAAGAAACTGAATGCAAAAACAAAACAAAAAGAAATATTTTCTTTTGTTTATCCTGAAATGAATCATCTACCTTATTCAACTAATGCATATTTAAAATCAGTCTGTAGTTGAGCACATCGTAGAAATGTTTGTCTCACCACTCAAAGAGGATCAGCGTGCTGACCAGCAACAGGATTCCTAACATCTTCACGATGACTTGGACACTAACCAGTTTACCAGACTGATCATCACCTGTAACACAACAGCATGGTCACCTTCTAGTTGATGGGAAAAGACTCATCACAAACTACAATCTGTGCTTACCTTCAAATACCAGCTGACGACCTCTGGACAGCTGAATGTCCAGATGGTTTCTGCATCCACAGTAGAACAATCTGTCTCGATTGCTGCTGGTGACTTTAAAGCTGTAAACCTGTGTGTCGGTTTTGATCATTTCCAGTCTGCCATCGCTGGTCATGAACCAGACAAAGTGGGCAGCAGGTGGGTTGGCTCGGCAGGAGCAGGTTAGATTCACCACGCTGCCAACTGACACTGGATCAGTGGGGCTGATTAGAACAGAAGTGTCCGTGGGAGGATCTGAGAAGAATTTCAGATTAATGAATATTTCATTAAAACATTTTTGAAGACTTTTTGAGTTGAAACAACTGCAGCATTTCAGCATCATACAAATAACCTCTGATTGAAGATCAGATATCAGGCTCTCACCAAACACTGTTGTTGGTATCTTAAAGGCTTTTGATGGATAAAGTACAATCTGCCATCTTTATAAAACAAATTCAGTCTTACATGTAACACTGAGAGTCTGTTGTGTCTCTTTGGTCTTTCCGTGTTTTTCTTCATCCACAGGATATGTGGCAGAGCAGCTGATGTTTCTATTTCTACACGCTAGTCTTTTGAATTCAAACTGAACTTCATAGTTTGTCAGGCACCGTTTAGAAAACAAGAAGTAAGATAGGGGACCAATAGCATAAACCACTGACATTAGCAGATTCACTAAATAAAACCAGTGACTACATTTACCTTCAACAGTCAGAGGAATCTCAGCTGACTTCTGATTACCAAGAATATTTGTGGCCTCACAGTAATAAATTCCTCCATGAGTGACATTAAACCGATAAAAGTGTCCTTCAGCTACTTTCATGGATCCATCTTTAGTTTTTAAGAACCAGGAGAAGTTGCTGACGGGAGGATTGGCTCTGCTGGAGCAGGTCAGGTTCACCCAGCTTCCTGCTGACACCAAACCTGATGGACTGATGGATGCTGAGGTTTCTTTGGGGGCATCTGAGGAAAATGGGACACAAATGTACAACATGAAAGATGAATGAGAGCCTTGAAAACAGAAGAAATAAATCATGATGAGCAGACAGGATCACTTACATGGAACACTGAGAGTCTGTTGTGTCTCTTTGGTCTTTCCAGGTTTTCCTTCGTCCACAGGATATGTGGCAGAGCAGCTGATGTTGAATCCATCATGTGAGTGTGACAGAGTGATGCTCTGCTGGATTTTACTTGTAAAGGTTCCATCTGTATTTTCCTCTATTTGGCTGTGAGAGTTTTGTGGGAGGTTCCAGGTGAGTTGAGGAGGGGAGTGTGGACAGGGAGTGAAAGCTGAGCAGCTGATAGTGACAGACTTCTTCTCCTTCACTTCACCTGAGATGTTGATTGTGGGACTCCACGGAGAATCTGTGGTTTCACATCAAACATGCTTTTATATTTTAAACTCCTTTTATAATTTCCAAACTGAGGTTTGTTTCAGGGCTTTGTTGTTCTATGGACTCGTAAAAACAAAACTTTCCTACCTTTGATTTCTATCTGAACAGGTTTACATGTAGCTGTTGCCGTGAATGGAAAGTTGGCAATTCTGAAGAAGTAGTTGTCATTATAAGTTGTGGTTAAATTAGAAAACAGAGTGGTGCAGTTTCCCTGACTCAGGTTTCCAATCATTTCCATTGGATAGTCATTAACTGTCTGACTGCTGTTGAAAATAACATTCTGTGGATATTTGCCGAACTTTACGTCATTTTTAATCCAAATTCCAAACATAGGTTTTCTGCTGTCAAACTGTATTCCTGGTTTAGCACTAAAGTTACACGGGATTTGCAAACAAGATCCGCTCAGTGCTTCCATTTTCTTTGGAGCAGTGATGAAGAGGGCATCGTATCCCTTGGGACAAGCAGCCAGGGTGTCTGTAAACCAGAGTCAGAATCATGATAAATAAGAAACATCTGAATGAAGGGAACATTTACAGTGCAAAAAAATACTTAAGCATCCATGTGTTGGATCTTCCTCTTACACACTATAAACAGTTTCAGTATTGAATGACTTTTTAAAATATCTCCTGCTTCAGACTAATCATTAGAGTCAAACAGCTTACCTGAAATAAAGAGGAAGCTCAGTAGCAAGCTGCTGATCATGATATTCACGGACAGGACTGTCATCCAACTCATTGCCTGTAAAAATAAAAAAATAAAAAAAGTACATAATTAAACTTGAATTTAAAAAAAATCTACTTTGATGATCTTTTGGAGAAAAAAAGAACGTTTAAATTTCACTTTAGAATGCACATATTGATACAGGGGTGTATTTTATCATCTTCAGAATGGCAATTTTGAAACGCAATATTTACTGTAAAGTCTAAAAAAACACCACAGCAGTGAACATAGAGTAAAATGCTGCTGAATCTACTGAGATGGAGTAAGAGTCCTAGCACTTACTCCATCTAAATAAAACCTCAATCAAATAAATCATGAAATAATCTATTTTATAGCGGCGTCATCTCAGAGTTACAAAATAAAGTAACTGTCTAAGAAGTAAAATCCAAACAAAAAACGTCTTACCAAAGAAGAAATATCATCTCAGTTGAACAACTATTAATATGAGAGAAACACAGACACTTCTCTCTCTTTGTGCTTCACAAGAGGAAATGGGTGGAGTTCTCCTGCAATGAAATCTGGCCAGACACTCTTATTATAATATTTATGAGATTCCATTTTTATATGAGATTTCCTAATCTTTTCCATGAATTTATCTACAACAAATAAGATGCTCGGCTTTATTTTACATTAAATATTTGCTGCTTTTTATTACATTAATCATAAAATAATGAATTGATTTGAACACATGTAAATATTATTCCATGTGTGCATCAAATAAAGAAACAAACTACTGAATTAAACTTCATTTGTTCTGCAGGCACAAAGAAGTGCTTTGGAAAAAAGAACATTTTTAGATGAAAATGTAATTAACAATTGTCAATTTAACCAATTAAATGATGCAAATGAAACAGAAATGTTCCACAAAACATTGCTTTTAATCTATAGCAGGTTTGGTTTGCACAGTTCAGTTCAACTTAAATAATTATTGCACACAGTTTTTATTGCTGAAAGCTTCCTCCTACAAGTTCAGTACAAGCAGGACAAAAACTGAGACAATATGGGACAAAATCTGCGTAACCAGGAAGTTTGTAAAACCAGACACTAATTCAGCTGCAGCATTTAGATATTTTTCTCAGACGTTAAATGAACAGTTGGAACGAGAAGCTCGGTCTGTGCTGGTCTTTTTTTCTAAATTAGGCTGACACTATAAATCACACCAGCAACCATGTCTCTAAATAAACCAGCTGACTGAAAAGAGGAAGACAGTCACTAGTATTTATGCTGTCACGGTCACACATTGTGTTACCATGGCAACCGTCCCCTTGATTACAAACACAAGTTTTTTTTTAGCATTTCTGGTCATGCAGGCATTCCTCCACTTTGAATTCACAGATATAAATGTCCTGTACAACTGGAGATCACTAAATATCCGTAATAATTGCAAATCTGCATTTTTACTCAAATATAAAATCTACTTAAGAGCACAGATTTGTTCAAATGAATTATTTCAGTGTCTTTTTTTCCAGTTCAAATTAGAAGTGAAATAATTTATCCATCTCTGGTTTCAAGGGACAGAAAGAAGAAAAAGTAGTTTTGAAAAATGTTTCCTAGACACATTTGCTGCAAGAAAGGAGAAACAATAAGCTCTCGTAATATCAAGCAATGCAACACTGGAACTTCAGCTGACGCCAGGAAATGTATGCAAGAGGAAAACGAACCAAAAAAAACTAAAATGCTGAACCAGTTTGCATCAGTTTGGACAGAATTCAGGAAATGTATTGTTTCACTGTGTCTGATTTTGTTCACATTTTGCTCAAAATTAAGATCTATAAAATCATTTTCACCCCTCAAAACACATCCTACATCAGCCAAAATTTGAATCATTGGTCCTTGAAAGTGGAAAAAAAGTGCAGCATTTCCAAATGAGGTTAGTATCAAGGCTCAAGAAAGCTCCTTAAAGTGTGGAAATTGTGGTTTTAGTTGCAATTTTGCCAACTTTTAAGGCCTCAAACGTCAGTAGAATCTGATATGTGGTAAGTATTGAAAGCCAAGGTTCCGTTTTTTAGCTTTAATGACACATCCGACTCATGATTCTTAATAAACTTAGTCATATGATCACAAAACTGCTCTGCACAGGGGTTTCTATGTTGTCATTATGTGTGCAATGCTGCAACTCGCCTCTATGATGTCTTTATGTAGAAATGTAAAAACACATGAGGCTTATTTTACCTCACTGAATGTTCCCTACATATACTTAAAATGAACACTGAACAGAGAAACTGATGATCATTCAAAACATCACAATGAATCTCATGTTTGTAGAAACACTGGATTTACTCTCGACATTTCATTTATTTACAGAATCCATTTCAATGTTTCTGCTGGTCTTAATGTCATGTTTGGCTGCTTGATCAACACAGCAGCACACCTAATTGCATAAACTTTTACCCTGCTCCTCTTCCTCCTTGTCATCTAAAATCCAGAGAACACCTGCTGCCAGTGTTTGTTGTCCTATGAATGAGTCCGCATCACCATTTTGGAAAGGCAGAAAAGCCAGAAAATGTAACCCTGACTTTCCACACATGCCACACATGAGATTAGAAGTTATCGGTGTCAGAAGTTGGTGAAATACTGACTGTGTTCTTTTGTAGGAAATCATCAGCAGGAAAACATGTTTTTAGTAGTTAACGTGGATTCCTCCATATAAACATTTACAGGAACTTTCTGCAGCCTTCAAACCAATAATTAAAAATCTGACATTTGCTGGAGTCATTCAGTCATTTAAACTAGAAAACAATGTCCTCACCAAATGCCACGGCTGTGGGAGTTAGATGAGATGTTTTGAAGTTTAAAATACAATAATTTGCAAGTCCAAAAACACCTAAAATGTAAAAAAAAAAAAAAAAAAAAAAAAAAATCAGCCAGATTGACCCATTGAGCAGGTTTTGAGACAAACCATATACTGTACATTAAAAGAACGTTCCTCTACAGGAGAGCAGCTGTTCTCAGCTCTACTGCTGATATCCTGAGATGATTTTGCTGCTTAGCTCAGCTGGATGTAGAACACAGTAGAGAATAATAAGCACAATATTTCAGCCATATTGTCATCTTTATATTAAATATTTACTAACATTAGTTGATCATCTTGTTTGTATTCTCAGGTTTATAATAGCATTCAATATTTAACTTGGAAAATGACACAAACTGTTAGCGGTAAATAATTCACCAACACACAGAATTAAGCAACAATTAGTTAAATATTAAAGCATGAACAGTGAATGTGACATCTGCTCTCTTCTTCTCCTTGTGGCTTGTGATTCTTAGCAGTCATTAACTCTGCTGTCACAGTTTACTTCTGTTATTTCTTGTGAACATGAACCAGAGACAGAGTGTTTCAGTGAAACCATTTTTGTAGCAGTTCTGTGCTTGTATAATATCACAGAGTGAGAAGGTCGACTTCATTGCATCTGATTTGTGTGTAACTGTGAATTATTAGTTTAGAAAAACATTTCTGAAGCAGAAGCGATCTTCATTAATTGCCCGGCTTCAAATATAATCTTGATGCAAACAAAATGACCTTGCGCTGAGCACAGGCGTGTGTTATACATGAGTACATTATGTATGGATACTGAATCACGTGACCTAAATATGTAGTGGTCAGAAGAAATTGATGGGACTCAGAAACACCCCCACAAATTAATCAGTTGTTCCTTGTACCATTTCTGATGGATAAGTCCCAATAAGTGGTCGATTTGTAGTAGAATCGCAATCATGTGATCGTCAGCAATCAGCTGATGTAGCGTTCACTTGTTGTCATGTTTGCAGTGACGTTGTGCTGCTATCTGGCAATGATGCAGAAATCTTTAACAAATCCGTGGATCCAGACTATGAGCCGCATCACTGCCGAAATGTAATTGCTTAGTTCTTGTGTCATTTCTGACCTTGCCTGAAAATTTCATCCAAATCCATTAATCCATTTTTCTGTAATGTTGCTAACAGATAAACAGACGGATAAACGTACGCCGTTTGTCACATACCTCTGCTGTTAGTTGGCAAAGTAACAATAATCGAACAATTTAATCAAGATGAGACAATATTCATAAAAGATTTGTTTGAGTTTAGTCTAACAGTTACCCTCCATTACATGAGAGAGACGTTCGTAGTACACTGTGTCTGTACATGATGTGAGCCCATAGGCGTCAGTTTAGGGGGGGACGGTGGGGATGTGTGTGTCCCCCCCACACACACACACACACACTTTTTGTCAGGGGTTATTTTGTCTCCAACACATTCAAATTCTTCACATGTAAGCCGTTGTAAACCCAGTTATTTTCAGAAGTATAGAAAATTCCGACGCTCATGAACGCACCATCCGCACTCGGCCGAGAGTTGCACAGACATGCAGCACACCTTCGTGTGAAAAAAAACGTGCAGATGCTAAATTTGCATCCGTGCCAAGTGGAAGCTCCGACCAGAGGCGTGCAGGGGCAAAATTTCGGCCGGGAGAATTAGTACTATAACGGCCCACAGACCCCTCTATCCGCATATACTGATAGCTTTACAGGTTGAACCTCTGCCTTTGGTGCGGTGGTTGTGAGTTTGAGTCCAGCTTGTGGCATTTTGCCGCCGTTCTTCGACATTTTCCCAAAGTGCTGTGGTCTCCATCCCCCCCACTTTTAAAAACAAACTGACGCCCTTGTGTGAGCCCATGGAGTTTAACTGGCTTCATGGAGTTTGGTGTCTAGAATACACACATTCATAACACACCTACTGTACAGTCATGTTCCTACGACTCTCTTAGACATAGATGAAGGCTCGAGGAACCTCTTGGAGTTCCTCACCGCTGCTGCTGTAGAGGAGCCTTTTAAGTTCTTCAGTTTCTGGACAAACTCCAGTCGGAAAGGTTCATCACCATTTTCTGGAGTTTGGAGTTCTATTTTGAACTAATTATTATTAGAAATTCCTAAATAAGATAAAATCAGTGACATGAGTCAGTTGCACACAACTATGTCAGCAGAAACGCAGACAAGATTCTAAGTTGTCCAAATGCACAAGATCTCTAAAACTTACTTCAGTAACATCTTGAATTGTGTTTAAAGAGCTCAATACTTTAATCACACCAAAATCATATAACTTACAATATTTTTTTTGTTATTTCTTTATCATAAAATTAACCAAATGTTTTATAGTTCATACACTATAAGGTCAAAAGTTTGGACACACCTTCTCATTCAGTGGTTTTTATTTAGTTATTTTCTACATTGTAGATTAAAACCGAAGACCTTAAAAATACAAAAGAATACATATGGAATTATGCTGTAAACAAAAAAGCATTCACTTTCAGCATTAATTTACAATGTAGAAAATAATACAAATAAATAAAAAGCTTTTAATGAGAAGGTGTGTCCAAACTTTTAACTGGTACTGTACATGTGGGAATATTGTAATGCACAGAAATGCAACTTTAGTGTTAACACAGGCGGAACATACCCGTTAGATGTACGCATAATTCTACAAAAAATGTCCTTCAGGAACCCATTTTGAATTATTAAAGGTTCTTTCAGCAACATCTTCTCTGCACTGAACTGAATTGATGTTTCAGTTCCTTAAATTTCTCTCTCCTAATTCAAAGCAATTAGTACTAAGATTTAACATGAGAAAACTTACTGACGCTGGATTACATTTTGTTTTACATCTCTGTGAGAATTCTGCAAAACTTGACTAGTGTTTCCTGTGTATGTGTGTCAGCATTTTTCCTCTGCATCCCTCATACAGTATTATCAGTTTATGCCACACTACATTTTTTCTTTTGTATTATCGCTCCACTCCAGAGAGCCACACAAATAAGTTTCACAACTCTCGCTTTACACATTTAAAACCATCAAAACATTGTGACTAAGCAAGACAGACAAGTAGTAGTGACCACAATACGCGCATTTTAGTTGTCGTACACTGAATGTAATATCCTCCTGATGACCGTAAACCACATTGAGGATTCATTGGACTCTTTAGTATGTCTATTCTTAAAAATGAAAGTTTTAAATACATAAATCATGAATGTCGTCAGTGTCAGCACATTCAAAGACTGATTGTTTCTTTTTAGGAGTCCACCCATGAAAAATGAAACAAATGGTTACTGAAAACAGCGTGTCGGTTGTGAATATGAGGGAAGATTCAGGTAAATGTGCAAAAACGAATAAATAAAATGACCACAGACACATTTCTCTACAAAAAAGTGTTCTTATTTTTATTTCAAACGTCTTCAGAAAACTATTTCACACTCATTAAAACACGTCTAGCTTGGATTTTGTTTGGTCGTGTACAACACACAGCTGTTGAGACAAATCATAACACAAAATATCTTGTGGTGCAGTTTTCTCCTGCTTCATCTGCAGTTGCAGTCTTTATTGACTAAGAGTTATTCACAAAAGCAAAAACTTCTCTGAGGAACTGGAGGAGTCCTGGGTTCAGTCTATTTGCCCTTTCTAAATTTGCCTGGTGTGGCTCCAGTTTTCTGCTTTTTCTTTGCCGATCCTTTTACCTCAGGTTCCTACGAAACACAAAAGTAACACAACAGATGAGTTCAGCATTCAGAAGGTTGCTGAACGGCCACAGCAGTAACTTTCTTGGTATGAAACCATGTTTAAACACTGCTGGCTGCTCTTTATGGTTAAAAAAGGAACTCGATAGGGGTGCAGACATGGAGAAACACGAAAAACTCTTGAAGGTGGATTAAGTGCAAACACACATAGGAGTGGTTGGAAGTACATATACACTGCTGTTCAAAGGTTTGGGGTCAATTTCATGTTTTCATGAAAACTCACACTTTTATTCATGTGCTAACATAACTGCACAAAGGTTTTCTAATCATCAGTGAGCCTTTCAACACCATTAGCTAACACAATGTAGCATTAGAACACAGGAGTGATGGTTGCTGGAAATGTTCCTCTGTACCTCTATGGAGATATTCCATTAAAAATCAGCTGCTTCCAGCTAGAATAATCATCTACCACATTATCTTCTGAATAGTACTGTATTTCAGTATATTTTAGATGCTATATAAATCATTTGACCCAGTGTTAAATTCAGAAAACCCAAAATAAATTAAAACCTGTGCACCAAATTCTTGGATTTCTTTACTACTGAAGATTCATGCTGTACAGCAGCTCAAACAAACCCCCAAAGGCCCAATATTTCTATTTATGTTCATGATTAGTGCATGAACTTGTCTCTATATCTGCAGGTGGCACTGCAGTATTCCTAAACGTACCTTCCGTTTGGAGGACAAAGATCCAGTGACAGAGAAGAAGGAGTCCAGTCGTCCTTGTGTGCTGCCCTGTCTGCTCTTCACGATCTTCTTACAGCCGTTACGAATCCTGTCCTCACTGCACAGAAAGAAAATTAGCACTTTTTTTTAAAGCTGCCCTCTGTCCTATGTGTACGACATCAGTTTCATCAACATGTTAATTCAAATGTTTTACTCACAGAAAACAGACAAATGTCTAAGTCAAAAGGGATTCGCTTTAAATGAACCGAGTTGAACAAACTGGAATGAAACGTGCACTCAGCCTCATACTTTACTTTTGTCAACAGTGCAGCCTAGTGGTCAAACATTTTACAACAAGCTGGTCCAGCTGCAGTCAGAGCAACAACTAATCATCATCATAGCAAGACAACTCAAAACACCAGTAAAGTAGAGGAACTCAAACTGTGATTTAAAAAAAAAAAAGAAAAAAAAAAAGTGTTGATTTCGTTCACCTGAACTGTTTCTCGTTACACATGAACTGGATCAGTCCCTCTTCATCCGGTTCGGTCCACTTCAGCTCTACTGAGGAGCAATCCACCACTTCTGGCTTCAAAAACAAACCTCTGGCTTCTTTGTACAGCCAGTCCTCTGGAGCAGGGTGTTTCTGAACGACGGGAAGACATGCCGAATCAGAGCCTGTACGTCGTTTAGCTGGTTTAATCACAGGACAAACGTGAACTTACGCTGGAGTCGATGTTCTCCAGGATCTCCTCGATGCAGCCGTGCTGTCTGATCAGATCGATGGCTCTCTTGGGGCCGATCCCCTTGATGGTGCCGCAGTAATCACAGCCGAGCAGAATGCACAAGTCTATGAACTGGAAGGGAGCACAGAAAAAAATATACAACGTTTACAGCTCAACAGCACATAGAGCTCTGATTAGCAGGAGAGTAACGCCACATTTCTTTGCAGAGTTCAGTGTCAGCATGATAGAAGCAGAGGAAGTGCTTTTAGAAATTTCACCTCAGTTGAAAAAAATGACACTATTTTTATTGTATGACATGTTTCACCTTTGTCAAAGTCAGAAAAAGCTTACCTGCTCATTGGTCATGCCGATGTCCTGCAGCAAGCGACTGAAGTGGAACTCTTGAATCGGAAGCTTCCTGAAACACAAATAAATTTCTTTTATTATCAAGTTCACAAAGGAATACATTTCCATTCATCTCAGCGACTTTTCTGTTCATATTAACAGCCGGTACGCTGCCTCTTTGACATCTCTAACACACAAAATTATCCAAGATAGTGAAATTATTAAATGGCAAAACAAGACAGACACAATAAAAACAAGAAAGGCACTCAGAGAGCGCAGTACTACACCAAGGCTGCTCAGTTGTATCATTTCCGATGAATGAAATCTTGAAAAAAATCAATAGCAAAACTAACGGCAACAGAGAATGTGTCCATTTCATATAGAAGCACCCACAAACAAAATGACCTGGCATGTTTACGTTATGTACGGATACCGAATTGCATGACCTAAATATGTAGCGGGCAGCGGGAATTGATGGGACTCAGAAACACCCCACAATTTAATCAATTGTTCCTCGTCTCATTTCTGATAAATCCGCAGTGGTGGATTTGTAATCATGTGATCGTCAGCAGGCAGCTGACGTAGCATTAAATCGTAGTCATAGTTACAGTGACGCTATGATACAGAAATCTTTAATAAATCCAGATGTACAAATGGATCCAGACTATAAGCCACATCACTGCCAAAATCTAATCAGGTGGTCCTTGTGTCATTTCTGACCTTCCCTGAAAATTTAATCCAAATGCATTAGTCTGTTTTTGAGTAATGTTGCTAACAGACAAACAGACAAATGTACGTCAGTCACCTCATTACTCCACCGTTGCTTGGTGGAGTAATGAGGTTCCTAATGAGACATGCTAACACAAACAACATCACCATCACAAAAGTTGTTCCAAACATGTTTTGTTCTTACTCGAACACAGCAGAGTTAAAGTATAACTACATGGTGCTGTGGTACTTGTTGCATCAAGTGTAATGAATTTCTCCTAAATTACCCACAGCTGTTAAGACAACTCAGCACTGTCATTTCTAGCAGAATACAGCTGTTTGCATTCTAACAAGTACAGAAACAAGATCTGTTAACGTCCTCCACAAAGTGAAAGAAAAACAGATAAACATCAGGTCACTTCTGCAACCATCTTTATAGCATGACCTCAAAGCGGAAGTCGTTCATACTTTGCTTCACTGGCGGTGAGATGTCTAAGCAGGACATTTGTTCCAAAGGTTAAACCGTCCATATCCTCTGTTGCCGTGGCGAAGACCTTCCCTGCTTTAACCAGAGCAGCACAGCTGGCCTCGGCCTCACAAGGAGCCTGCAATACAAAAAACACAGAGTTACACAGAATTACTCAACCTGATCCGTTCTGTTGCTTATGTTCAAAGATTTTAGGTGCAGAGCAAACTGCACAGAATATCACTGTTGTATCGAGAGCAAACACTGTTTTAAGAACAGTATTTGCAGGTCAGTCTTTCTTTAAAGCCAAGTAAAGAAAGGTTACACACTGGGAAAGTAAGAACACTAAAAAAAATACTCTGGGATTTGATCAGGGACCATGCAATTATCATAGAACACATCTAATGTATTACATATAGAATGTATAGCATTGAACAAATTTTCAACTCCTGAATGATTTCTAACAGGATAAAATGAAGAAGAATAAAGTGAATCCTGATCTCACCTCGATGTAAGGCACTCCCATCAGGGTCAGCAGCTTCTTGCATTCATCATTATGCTGCTTGGTGACTTTAACCAGACGCTTGGTGAATTTTTCAATGTTTTCTTGTTCCCCTTTAAGACAAAGAAAACATATTCTTATCATTTCCCCCCCACATAAAGTACACAACCTCTACTGGAAACATTTTGTAAAAGGTATTTTAAATCATCTCATCATTAGTTTGAAACCAGGAAACCACCAACAAGACATTCTGACTGTGATCTCTGTGGCAAAAAAAAATCTAAATAAACTTCTTTACCTATTTCCTGGGCTTGAGCGAGCATCTTCTCAGCTTCTGCTCTCCTCTCTCCTCTTTTCTCGAGCTGGAAGATGACAGCAAAAGCAGAGCATGAGAGAAATGTAAACAAGCGACAGAGGAAGTGAGGTGCCACGCTGTTAGTCTGACAGCTAAACAAGATAAAGAGATAAAGCGGCAACCGCAGCAATACCACACAGCAAATAAAACACATAAAGAGGATTTGTGTCGTTACCACTTCTTCAAACACAGCATGTAGAGGGAAGCATGAGAGGAAATCAGAGGTGATACTAACCTCTGCTGACTTGAGCTGTGGGGGTTTGCCGTCAAACACGTACACAGGTTTGATACCGTGTTCCAACATGCGGATCGTCCGGTAGAACATTCCCATCAGATGGCTGTGAAGAACAGCAAAGGAAAATCTGAACAACATTTCACCCTTTGTGCCCAGACTTGATCTCTATCTACGCTTTCTTGGTTTTAATTTTAGGTGTTTGTTGTTGCGACTGTACCTTGTCGTCTCTCCATCTTCATTCTGCAGAACGTTACCATCCTGTCGCACAGCAATCAGAAACTGGTAGATGCACATGGAGGCATCGATGGCAATTTTCCTGCCTGCAAAGGTTCGCAGCGCCATTAGCAAAATAGTATTTTACATGGGGAAGTAGAGTAATAAGGTGTTGCTTCTATGGCTTTTTAACTGTTGATTTTTAAAGTATCCATGGATTCAGATCTGCATTAGCAAAACAAAAAAAGGAAATGTGTGCACAACAATACAACTAACACAGCTGGAGCTCTGTGTGACATTTCTAATAAAGGATCATATGTCAAACTAAATAAGATGGATCCTCCATTTGAAAATGCACTTACACTACAATGATAAACTGGATATGCCAAATGTCAGAGCTCCCCAGCTCCAACTTTATCTCAAGACCTCTTAGATTCTCACAACAGCTGTTACTAACAGTCCAATGCTGGAACCTGGTCAATAAGAGAGACTGTGTCTTTACGATGGCAGCTCCAAAGCTTCGGTACAAACTCTCTATTCATCTAATTTATCTATTGATTTACCTTTATTTAACCAGAAGGTCCTACTGAGATTAGAGATCTCTTTAACAAGAGAGACCTGGCCAATGTAGCAGCCATACAAAATTTAAAAGTTATATGAAACAGATACATAATACACAAACAAACACTAAAACTGATTGACAGCTGTTCAAGGAGAATGGTCTCTCAAGAAAAACATTGACATTCCTCCTTCACTGTATTTTTTATGATATTCTTAAAATCATTAACGGATATGAATGTTTCTAATGTAAGAGTTTTTTTGAAGATTATTCCATGACTATGGTGCATGATGGGAGAACGCTGTGTTGCCAAAGTCTGTTCTGGAAACATTCAAAAGCAACCACTTGGAGGTGCGCAGATGGGAACTACTAGAACTGAAAGTCAGAAGGGTGCCGAGGCATTCTGGGAATTTGCCCAGCAAATAGATGAACATATACCAGTTTTTTTTGTCCACAAATACTTAGTGATGCCCAGCCAACCACATCATAAAGACTGGAAATGAAACGTAGTGAAGCACGATAAAATGTTCCTTGCTAATTGACACTGTTTTCAGAGAAATTCATAACTTACAGGGTTTCGATTACAATTCTAAGTTGTTGTCCTATTTGTCAGGATTCTATTTTACAAATGATCTTGCAAGTAGTTTGTGATGTGTCAGATTTATTGCATTTCCAAGTTTTATCCTGCTTCCTGACTTACCATTTGCTCACACTTCTGTTAGTGTCTGTATTACAGCATCTACAGGACAGCGATAAACTGTTATATGTTTAAACGTTTATATTGATACATTTTACTTGATCCTCATAACACCTGATGCAGCAATATCGATCCAACTGTTGTGCAGGCCACATAAGTGATTTGTAAGAAAATAGACCCGTTATAGTTACCAAAGTAGTTCTTGATGTCTTGCTCTTTAATGGCACCAGGGGCCTGATCTGCAATCAGCTTGGCAAGTCCGTGTATTCCCATTATGGTAGGAAATCTAAAAAATGCTAATTATGTCAAACATAACATCAATCCCGACTGCGTTTTCTAGACGCCTCAACACCTGTTATAAAAGAGGATTAAGCTCCTCCACGTTGCTGAAATGTGCGGAAACAATGCAGGACAAGTATATTTTATTTACATGCATGCTGCTTACAATGTTGCACACACACCGATTAAATGCCTACCTTCTAACTACGTGAGGTTGGTGCATTAACGATTAATCAATAACAGATCAAACTAACAGCTCTATTATAGTGAGCTGAATGGCAGAGATGTGTCCTGGCATGTAGCGGTAAAAGAGACCGCAGAAAGAGGTTAGCTCGAATGCTAAAGCATAAACAATGCACATTTAACCATAATGAACATGCCCCTAGCTAACAGCAGCTACTCGCAACTCTAACTTTCAGTGTTAATTCGATTTAAACGGTTTTATTGTTCACAGCGAACTCACCCGTTAACAATAACAGTCTGTTTCGTACACTTTCTCCAGCGTCTCGAGCGCGAGGATTGCGTCTATTTCGCGGGAAATCAAATAGCAGACATTACCTGCCTATCTATCGAGCGCGGCATCCTCACAGACGTTGGGGACCTGTAGATCGATTGCGCGGGTTCGATTAAGCCGGCTTGAGATCTAACACGGAAGCCGTGCAAGGGCATTCTATTGGTTCATTGAGGTTGAAGGAAATCCGGTCAATACAGAAAAATAACAGAGTCGCTGAGCTGCGGCCCTTAACCGTTTAAACTGTATATTTTTGGAGGCGTTAAATAAACTACCTGCATTTCACATAGCTTGTGAGAGGGAAATACTATCGGCTGTGTATAACCGGTAAACCTGCAGGTGTGTGTTTGTTTCTCCGCCCACTCCGGAAAACTCCACCGAGTCGTCGTTATTTTTATTTTTAAGGTGACGTGGAGTCGAGCCCTTCTTCCACATTGCTTCATGTGTCAATAAAAAGGACTTGGTGTACCCGGGTATGAACGCAGCGGACACATAATACTTTGAGACGCTGCATCGAGGATTTCCAAGATGTTTAGCTGTAACCTGAAATCTTCGCACTGAGCTCCACTGTCGGCGCAAAGCAGAGAGAAAGAGAGAGGGACTGTCGGGGCCTGGAGTCCGAGGAATCCGGCGGACAGGTTTTGTTGGATCTGCAGCATCCGGACTGAAGTGGCAGTCAGACCGGTAGAGCATATTTCTCTAACTTCTTGTCTGTAGTCATTTGCTGTCTTTGTAATTCCAGCTTCCAAATGAAAATGTGCCACTTTGGAATAAAGTGGATGGAGACCAGTTGTTTTGCTCCATGAATTAGATTAAACTGAATAAGATTAGATTCGATTGGATTAGATTCAACTTTATGGGCATTGCACAGAGTTGAATACTAAGACAACTAAATACAGTTTCGTATTTAACCAGAAGTGACAAAGAACTAGTACAAGTAATGTGCATTGTAAAATGTCCTCGTTGAATAGCTTTAAGAGCAGTGTAGTTAGACATGCTTATGGGTAATTCCAGAATTGGAGGACGTTTTACATTGCACCCCCATCAAATTTCAAATAATCCATGCACAAAATACTAAAACATGCACTTGTGTAAATGTACTTGTCGTGAGACCAAATCTAAAAAAAAAAAAAAACTAAGAGAAAAAAATGTTTGAAAATATTTTAATAATATGGAATAAGTCTGACGTTCCCCCTAAAATGACGTTTTACTCTTGTCCCACCCCCTGATGACCAAATTGGATGTCAAATAAAATTCAAAAAAATGAAACCGAAACCTCCTGTTTTTGGTAGTATTTTTTTCACTGATGTCTCTTATAATTACAGGAACGTTTTTTTAATCAACATAATATTTTAAATAACAATTACCATGCATGTCACACAGCAATTCTGTTCACATAACCTTTTTAGCTGGTAAAAGAAGAAGAAAACAGTGAATCACATGAAACGCTGGAATTAACCATAGACTGTATATATAGTGGACGTCGCATCTGGCTCCAGAATTGAAGCCAACCCGGAAGTGTCAAAAACTTGCAATATCACGCTGTCCGCTAGGGTTGGCTCCAAGAAGCTTTTTCTCCATAGACCCCAATTCATTTTTGGAGAAAATAAAATTTGATAGACTGATTTTCTACAGCTCAGGATTTTTTCCCGTTAGTTTTCATGGTCAAAATGAGAGATCAGGTGGCCGATCTTAAAATAAATCAATACTGAATTTTAAATAAATCGTTAAAGTTGGCGGAGCCAGGGGGCGTGGCTATACTTGATGGACAGCAACAGAAGCCTCTGCGGCAGAGCCCACTATCTCTAAGGCTCTGCTCTGCGGTAAAACGTGGGCGGGATAAGAGAGTCCTCAGCCAATCCTGCCCCTAGTTGCTCTCCGGTCCAGTCTGTTTGATGACGCTTTTTACGTCACTGGCTCCAAAAAATCCAAATCGGCGACCAGGAAGTAGCAAAATCCGGGCTTCATTTTCTCGGCGTTGAAACCAACGGGTGACGTCACGGTTAGTTTACGCCTGGAATTAACGTCAAACAGTTTTCCAAAAGAATAGGTAGGGCAAAGTTATGTCCTCTCTTCTATTTTTCATATTTTCAGAATATTGTCAGCCTTGATTGAAAGCCTCATTCTACCTCATGCAACCCTGTTATGAATATTATCAGGAAAAGACAAATTATTTGTACTTTTTTCTCTACTGTTTTCCATCAGTCAGTTTGTCCTCTTGGTCAGCGGTAACGGCTAAATATCTAGCTTCTATTCCTGAGAAAAAGCTAACATTAGCACGGATTAGCAACCCTGTTACTGTGATTAAAGTAGGATTAGCAAACAATGATAATATTATACAATAATAAAGCAATAATAATAAAATAAATGTTACCAAAAATATGTAAGCTGAGCCAATCAAGCCTTTGATAGTTTGTTACCTATTATTGATGAATATGTAGCAGAAAATTGTGAAAAAGAAAGTTTTGTTTTTTTAAATTGAAGCCCAAATGTCCTCCAATTCTGGAAGATAAGATAAAGATAAGATAATCTTTATTACTCCCCATGTCAGGTGAAATTTCCCATGTTACGGCATACAGTGAGCAGCAATAAACAACAATATAGTTATAGTCATAATATTTACAATATGCACAAGGGTGAAGGATGGAAAAAGTGGCTTATGGAATGATGTGAAGTGTAGGAAAATTGAAATGGTGCAAGAACTGTGCAGATTATGTGATAAAGGATGATGTGATAAAGTCCAGTTTATGTTATCATTAGCCAGTGATGCTGATGTTATAAAGTCTTATAGCAGATGGAATGAGTGACTTGCGATAGCGCTCCTTCTTGCAGGGTGGGTGTCTCAGTCTGCTGCTGAAGAAGCTACTTAAAGACTCCACAGTGTCATGCAGTGGGTGAGAGGGATTGTCCATGATGGATGTGAGCTTTGCCAACATCCTCCTCTCACCCACCTCCTCTATGGAGTCCAGGGAACAGTCCAGGACAGAACCGGCCCTCCTGACCAGTCTGTTCAGTCTCTTCCTGTCCCTTTCAGTGCTCCCTGCTCCCCAGCAGACCACTGCATAGAAAACATATGGAAATGACCCATATATAGAATAAACTGTAGGTAATATAAGTGTGTCATCTAAATTGTATAAAAACGGGGATAAATGACGGTATGAGATGCGGGATATATACATTATATAGGCAGTATGAGTACTGTGGTGTGTACAGAGGGAATCACTGAGGCCTCATTAGACACGTTTATTTCTACAGAAACCCAACATTAATAAGATGCGCTCTGTGCTTGACCTTGCTCTTACTGCTATAAAATGGTGAATGTAGTAATTATCATTACGTAACTGACTAGACACACTTGTAAAGGGTTCTTTAAAGCATGGATGCGCTGTCTGTAGTCCTCAGATCTTGTCATTAATTGATGTAATTGCACCCTATTTTAAAACCTTTTCTTATTAAATTATTGGGATAAAAAATAATCTTGTTGGTTAAAAAGTTAAGAAGACCTGCTGCTGTGATGCTACTCTGAAGAGTTAAAAGAGGATGTAGTTTAACACAGGAAATGATTGATCAGCTAATATTAAATGCAACTTCATCACTAAGGCAGGTTTGTCATTGCTGTGACCAGAAATGCTGTATTAGTGCGGACAGTGGATCAGCCTTTTAAATTCCTTTTTCTATGTCCTCACCAAAAAAATGATGACTCCTGTTCTGTTTATTGAGACACCAGCTGTGTCTTTTCCAAGGCTGAGGACTGGCTCATTTGTTTACCTACATACTGCCACTGCAGGGGGAGAAAAAGAGGAGTAATGGTGCTGTAGCATCAAATTTTACCCTTGCATCATCATTTTTCTTGCAAAATGTGGTGTTAATGCATATTAGCAGGCCACGCTGTGTAAGAAAATGTGTTTCTAATACATTTTGAAAGTGAAAGCAACCTTATGGGGATTCTGAGGACACAGTAGCTGTCTACAAACCTGACTTGAACAACTAGAACAGCCTGTCTGAGCAATGTTACTTATTGTCTGCTCTCATAAACTCATACCAGACAGATTAAAAACTGACAGAATTTGTTTATTTCCAGTCAAAAAACCTCTGTGGACTGATGAAACTGATGACATGGGTTGTAATTCATGGTGGTTACACACAGTTCTGTTGGAGTGTTTTGCGATTTTCTGCAGCCTTTGTTAAAACATTGTGGGAGTGACATTGCATAAAATTCTGCAGTTACACCTAACATTTAAGTCATTGCATGCCTAAATAGTATACATACGTTTAAATTGCACAGAAGGGATCTACGTTCAGTGAAGTCTCAGCACAGACAGACATGTTTAAACCACACCTGTCCAACGTTAACTGATGAACTGTCCTTTTTGCAACAGGGACTATGCATTGCGGAACAGGACACCTGCCAGGTGGCTGTCAGAGGACGATGGCGCTGCGCTGTGTCTTGGTCCTGAGCCTGTTCTCAGGCTGGGCAGTGGGCTACAAGCAAGGAGACAATGTGACTCTCTATGTCAACAAAGTGGGCCCTTATCATAACCCCCAGGAGACATATCACTACTACACTTTGCCTGTTTGCAGGCCGGAGAAGGTCAGTCTTTGTTCTGTGTCGCTGCTGAAACACAGAGGAACTGTAGAGTATTTTGTCATCCTAAACGTACACACTGGTGTAATGGCGACATCTTCGTCTTAACATTTCTAATGAAGTGCTTTCATATGAAACGTACAAAACAGTAAAAGTCTATTTGTTTTAATGTGATCATGAGGCAGCATTCAGACGGCTTTTATTTGAGGATTTATTTTCTTGAATGGATTGCTACAAAATCAACTAAACTGCAAAAAATTATTGGAGTTTTATTGTAAAAATCTGTTAAAATATACTTTATGCACTATAAACCTGGAAATGCAGGATGTTTTCAAGGAAATCTTCATTTTGTGGTGCTTTTTTAAACACATATTTGCGGTCTGTGTTTTGCTGTTGAGAGATTACACCTGCCAACAAAAGATGATGATTTCTGTCCCTCTGTTTAAAGTGTAATTCAGGAAATGGGTTTACGTAAAAGTCATTACTGGATGTGTGATTATGGCGGTGTCACTGTGACCCAAAGTTATGACAGCAGTAACTTGATCCCCTCTTTTATGCGATGTGGTAAATGCTCAGCTGTGCTTTTCTGTTCATTTTGCTCAGTGTAACTGTCCGAGCTTTCTTTGCCGTTTTGAAATTGTTTGCTTACAGAATCATGACTAGTTAAAGCTTTGTATTGTTTTTTTAATAATACATAAATCCCATTTGTAACATGTCTTCATCAGGTTCACCACAAATCCTTGAGTCTGGGAGAAGTGCTGGATGGTGACAGAATGGCAGAGTCGTTATATCACATCCCCTTTAAAGAAAATGTGGAGAAAAAAACTCTTTGTCACCTCACTCTGTCGGAGAAACAGGTTCTTACAACTTATACATTAAGATTATTTTTATTCAACCACTTTTTGAAAGGCTGCAACAATAAAATGTGTAAATAGGTGTGTTAATTATTATCATAAAACAGTTTCTCAAGTGAAAGATTCTTTTAAACATACCAGTCTGTTGCAATGTTGTTCACAAAATACTGTGAAACTATTAAAATGCTTCATTTTCTTCACTGTAAAAACGTATACAATGATAAAATGGAAGCTCCTATTTGACAAGTTGAAGTTTATTTGGCTTTACTAGCTTTTCTTTGCAAACTCGTACAAGTGTTGAGTAATTTCCGACTTTGAAATATCTGGATCTATTACTTTATAGTGTTTTCTGTCACACCTGAGCACCTTCATATGCCAAACCTTTAGTTCTGATGTAGCAGAGCAAGTTCATCACAGACTACCAACAGCAGGCTCAGTGATAGATTCAATTCTTCGTTCACTTAAATAAGCCATTGAAATGTTCCAAGTACTGGGAGCTGTAGTGTTGTTTAAAACACATGGACTGTGATCACTTTTTTTGTCCGTGTCAGGTTGATGAGCTTCGCGAGGCCATCGAGGAGCTGTACTACTTTGAATTTGTCCTGGATGATATTCCAATCTGGGGGTTTGTGGGGTACATAGAGGAGAGTGGCTTCCTGCCGCACAGCCATAAGGTAAACGGCAAGACTGCAAATGTGTTAGTGGTTTCATCTTTATGCAAAGTTCCTGTTTCTGCTGAGCCACATTCTGCTCGTAATCAATTATATCTCCAACTTCATCCTGTCTCTGTTGTCTTTTCTCTCTCTGTCTCTCTTTTGTTCTGTCAGGTGGCTTTGTGGACTCATCTAGATTTCAACATCGAGTACAACGGCAACTCTGTGATCTTCGCCAATGTCTCAGTGAAGGACGTCAAGCCCGTTCCCCTGGAGGACGGGGCGGGGGCAGCAGTGGGTGGTGTCGGGGTGGGCGGGGGCAGCCTGACTGTTACCCACACCTACAGCGTGCGCTGGTTTGAGTCCGCTCTCACTCACGCCCGGAGAGCCGAGCGCCTCCGCGACTACTCGTTCTTCCCCAAAACGCTGGAAATCCACTGGCTGTCCATCATTAACTCGCTCGTGCTGGTCGTGCTGCTCCTGGGCTTCGTCATCATCATCCTCATGCGAGTCCTTAAGAACGACTTCGCCAGGTCAGCAAGCAAAGCACTCAGTTAATGGACGATGGTCTCATGTCTTGAATTTAAAAAGCTGAACAATATGAAAGGCCTCAGCAGCCCTTTAACATTACACAGCAACAATGTGGGTAACAGAAAAACCTGCGAGGAAAAGTAGAGTCTTGTAGTTATTAAAATAACTTTACCAAAGAGTTACATTTTTCAAAATGCATACTAGAATTCTTTGCCCTCCATATCCACTGTTCAATGAATACTAAACAGGGTTAGTGTAATACATACCTTAATATTAGTTCAATAAATAGGATTATAGTCCAAAGAAGGTTCCTTAACAGTCTTTTTTTATTTCTGGTAGTTATTTTTGGCTTCACTTTAACCACGGTTTAAATAATTAGTCACTTCATCATTAAGTGATTTAATTGACAGTTGATTTAAATTAGCATTGTCATTCCCAAAATCAAATATCAAAAGTTTCCTGATTCCAGCTTCTTAAGCAAATGATTTGCTGCTTTCCTCTGTTTTTGACTTTTTTCTTATTTTATTACAACTGTTTTTTAATTTAATTTTTTCTCTTCTTTTTGTTATATCTGTTTTATTATTCTCTTTGCTTATTCCTCGGATAACAACAGCTGAAACCAAATTCCTTGTATAAGATAGCGTTACTTTTGAAACAGCAATTCAGGAAGAAAAGCTGTTTTACCTTGCTGACACGTTTCAACATCTGCCGTCTTCATCGGAGCGTCATCTGACATGTGGTGGCGTGTCCTTTTGATTTGTCGGTTCAAAAGTAATGCTATCTTCTAATAACAAACTATGTTCAACAAAATGAACATAATCCAACAAATTCCTTGTATGTTGTGTACATACTAGGCCATTAAAGCTGATTCTGATATCACAGTATGGAGAGTATTTTGGGGGATTTCGCTGTTAGCTGCCAGACCAAACAATGTGAAAACACACATTAGGTCTTAAAAAACACACATTAGAAATTGCATTTTGCATTTTTTATGATTTTTGACATTTCTGTTGGGTAAATAAGAATGATGAGTCTTGAGTTTGGGTTCTCTTGAGAATTTAAGAAAGCTTTTGCATCTCCTTTTAGAATTCATTTGTGCAGGCGGCCATTAAAATCTACACATCTTGCAGATTGTTTGTCACAATGGAATATTTATTTTTAATGATCTGGAGGTCAGAGGCAACAACCATTTTCCTAAATGCCTTAGAGAGATCTTTCGATAGTGATGATGTCATAATCTTCAGTTGCAAAGAAAACATCAAACCCCAAACATCAGAAGTGCTTCTGTCACTCTCTGAGGTTCAAGTCATTTACATCTAATCTGTTTTATTTTTTTCATTCTGAAAATGAAAACAGAATATGTCAATTGTATTTGCATTTGTTTGAGAATCACCTCTATTAATAGGCTCCATTTCAAAGCGGTTATTAGGGTCCGAACACCAACGGTGCCGAGGACCCTATTGAAACCCTAGGGTGTATTTATTATTCTTTTCGGCCTCGAAATTGGCCGTTTTGACCCCCTAAACATATATGAAAACGCATGAAAGTTGCTACACACATCAGGGCCAGCAAAAAATTTGATATTTTAGGGGAATGGCACACGTCCGTGCCAAAATGACTCAACAGTGCCCCCTAGAAAACTAAGAAAATTCAGCTCCCGGACAGGGTTTCACTTAGAGCCACGAAATATGGTACGCATATCTAACTCGTCAAGGCGCACAAAAAAGCCTCCTGGACCATTACCCATAATCCAACAGGAAGTCGGCCATTTTCAATTATGAATCATATTTTGGACAATTTTGTGTCATTTTTGGACACTTTTCAAAATCTATAAACTCAAACAGCGTAACCCCAAGAAAGCTGAAATTTGGCCAGGATGTACTCCAGTCATGGGTGATCAAAAGTTATCAAAATGCTCCGCAAAAGTCTGAGGCCGTGGAAATGGCGATCCACCGGAATGTGGCCATTTTGAAATATGATTCATATTTTGTCATTTTTGCACATTTTCAAAAATTATTAACTCAAACAGTGTAACCCCTACAGAGCTGAAATTCGGTCTGGATGTACACCAGTCAGATCTTATTCATATAACTTATCAAAATGGTCCGCAACAGTCTGACAGTGTGGCCATGGCAACCAGTGGAATGCGGCCATTTTCAGTATGATTCATATTTTGGACAAAGTTACCATTTTTTGACATTTTCAAAAGCTATAAACTCAAACACACTAACACCGAGAGAGCTGAAATTTGGCCAGGATATACTCCAGTCATGGGTGATCAAAAGTTATCAAAAAGCTCCGCAAAAGTCTGAGCGCGTGGAAATGGCGACCCACGGAATGCGGCCATTTTTAACGTCTCACCACGAAACAGGAAGTGCTGTCTAACTAGCCTGTACATGCTCCAATCTGTCTCAAATTTTACAAGTGTCATCAGAGTCCGGCCCTAATCACATCCATGTGACAGCTGGTGGCCATTTTGGAATTATCGCCATGAAACAGGAAGTGCTGTGTACCTAGCCTGTAATTAGTCCAATCTGGCTGAAACTTTTCACTCTCAGTTTTAGCAGCACCTGGTGGACATGCGTGGGCCGGCCGGGCTGCTCGGATGCGAGGACCCAACCAACGCTGCTTGCAGCTTTAAGTTTGCTTCTCCAAATAGATTTAAAAAGAAGCCAATAAGTGGGGTGGCCCAATAGTATGTGTCAGGGTCGTTAGCATTAAGTCCCTGGATCGATTTCCAGCTGACCGAAATCCTCCGTTTCCCCTGCTCTTTTTCACTGCACTCACTGTATGTCTCTACTGCAGCTTGTTGAATAGATCAAAACTCCCAAATAAATAATCTTTTTTTTTCTTTTTAACATATTCTTATTCATATAACTGTAAAATAGGAAATTGAAAAAGCAGATTGTCGATATTTGGGTTAAACATGCAAAAATGGTGGTATGTTTTCTGAGGTGACTTCCTGCAGCAGCCTGTGAATGTAAGGGAGAGTTTTCCAGCTCTTGTTCTGCTCGTCAGTTACATTATAAACTCCTGGTTGAAAATGCTTTTTCCCTGGCCTGCAGGTACAATGTGGAAGAGGAAGGCGGCTGCGATGATCTGGATCAGGGAGACAATGGCTGGAAAATCATACACACTGATGTCTTCAGGTTTCCACCTTTCAAAAGCCTGCTGTGTGCCGTGCTGGGAGTCGGGGCTCAGTTCCTTACACTTGCCACAGGTGAGCGTTTATTCTTAAATACACGAGCTAAAAAAGAAAACGTGCACACTGCTCAAATCAGGAACAACACTAGGACCCACAACTGTTCTGTTAAAAAAATAACCCGTAGACCTGTAAATGACCTGCAGCCACAGTCCATATACTGACTGTTTTGGCAGTGTATCAGTAGCATACAGGTCATATTTACAAACCTCAGCTGTAGGAGTCTGATCTTTGTGTATTCTTTGTGCTTCAGGGATCATCGTCATGGCGTTGCTGGGAATGTTTAACGTGCACCGCCATGGCGCCATCAACTCGGCAGCCATCGTCCTGTACGCTCTGACCAGCTGCGTGTCGGGCTACGTCTCGTGCAGTTTCTACACACAGATCAACGGCCAGCGCTGGGTTTGGAACATCATCCTCACTTCTTCTCTTTTCTCCGGTGAGTGAGATCAGAAGAGTCTCAGAGGGAACACTTACTCCCAGTTCAGCCTCTTCACACTTTCATTGTAAGAGGAAGAGAAGAAAAGCACTTTGCACGTGTCCAGATTCTTGTGTCAGCGAACTCCTCGCTAGACTGAATGTAAGTGAGAAGTGGTGTCATACTGGACTCTGGACCTTCCTGTTGAGGATGAATCGGTGACGTTTCTATAACTTCAGTCGTGTACTAAACAGTGTACTGGGTTTCACTGAACATTTTCCTGAAACTTTGTCTCAGATTAAACATGTTCATTCACTTATGTTGAGCTTCACAGTTTATTTAAGTGAACAATTAATAGTGACAAAACCCAAGTTTTCCTAATTTTACTAATTATTAACACCCACAAGTTGAGCCATTACTGTGATCAGGTAAGACGGGTAGCTACTGAGTGACTGGGAGAGCTTTTGTGAAAAAGTTTTTGCAATAAATAAAAACAAATGTCAATGGACAAGTCAGGCAAGACTCGGCTCCTGATGTCACTTTTGACAGTTGTTCATACTGACTTTGGCTTTTACGTTAGCATGGTTTCACCAAAAATAACAGCTCACTGCTGCAGCCATGGCCATAAGTTTGGACACAAGTACCATGACGCTTGTGAATCTTAGAAAATACCACAAAATTGTCACTTACCAGTCATAGCCATCAACCAAAATGAAATACAGATATTTCCAGTGCATAAATTTGATGTTTGACAGCAAATATTGACATTGGAATATTAACTGCAAATTGTTGCACAAATTTTGTCATTGACTGACGAAAGTTTTTCATATACTATTTGCTGTCAAACATCAAATTTATGCACTGGAAATATCTGTATTGCATTTTGGTTGATGGCTATGACTGGTATTTATATTGTAAGTGACAATTTTGTGGTATTTTCTAAGATTCACAAGCGTCATGGTACTTGTGTCCAAACTTATGGCCATGGCTGTATAGTAAGCAGTGTCTGGCTAGGTAAAGCACCTCTACTGCAGTATTGAATAGTTTGTTCAGTATTATATAGACTGGCTAAAAACTGTGTCGGCCTTTTATCACCTTCTTTCCCACAGCTCCTCTCTTCCTCACGTGGAGCGTAGTGAACTCCATCCACTGGTGGAGCGGCTCCACTCAGGCTCTGCCGGCCACCACCGTGCTCCTCCTGCTGGGTGCCTGGGTGCTGGTGGGCTTCCCCCTCACCGTCATCGGTGGCATCGTAGGAAAGAACAGAGCTGGCAACTTTCAGGCACCGTGCCGCACTCGTAACATTGCCCGGCAAATTCCTGCACAGCCCTGGTACAAACACACAGTCGTACACATGGCCATCGGCGGCTTTCTACCCTTCAGGTGAGCTTTTCTTCACACCACAGAGAAATATGACATAAGACACTGTACATAAAAGTACAGCCTCTTCATTTGGAGTTTCTCTCACTAAATCCTACTTTCTGTTAATTCTTTCCCTCAGTGCCATCTCAGTGGAGCTGTACTACATCTTTGCCACAGTTTGGGGCAGAGAGCAGTACACCCTGTACGGCATCCTGCTGTGCGTCTTCGCCATCCTCCTCTCAGTTGGCGCCTGCATATCTGTGGCGCTGACCTACTTCCTGCTGTCAGGCGAAGACTACCGGTGGTGGTGGCGGAGCGTGCTGAGCACTGGTTCCACCGGCCTCTTCATCTTCGTCTACTCTGTTTTCTACTATAGGAACCGGTCCTCTATGAGCGGCCTGGTGCAAAGCACAGAGTTCTTCGGCTACTCTCTGCTCACAGCGCTGGTCTTCTCACTGATGCTGGGCAGCGTGTCGTTCTGGGCCTCGCTGGCATTTATTCGCTACATCTACCGTAGCCTCAAGATGGACTAGACATGAAACGTGCGCACACACAACTCTAAACAAACATGTCATAGCACACATGGACAATCTTCATTCTCCTCTCTTGGTCTTTCACTCACACAACACACAAAGACCTCCTAGTGCATTTGTAGGAGGAGAAACAGGGGCCTTTACCTTGATTTGAAACGAGTTATTAATTGAACAGTCAGTGTTGGAATAAAGGATGTTTGGATCAATGGACAAACTATTTGGGGATGGGATTATCATGGATTTATGGATAAAAGGGGATATTTCAGTTCAAAGGGATGATTGTGTCTCATCAGGAATGAATGAGTATAATGTATGATATACTCCATGTGTGAATGGTTTTAGTCAGTTGCATGATGCTGTGTGGCGTCATCTACTCCGTTACCCAAGTCATGGTCTATCAAGGCTGGGCAGGAGCTATATGTTCTATATTTCCCACATTACACTGGTCCCCTGCTGAGAAAGCTCACTCATACTGTAGTTCTGATGATGCAGCAGTGCAAGTGTTACTACTTGCACTTATACTACCCCACACACGATTGTGGCAGCCTGTTAAAATACAACTTTTTTTTTTTTTTTTTTTGCACTGGCCCCATTTAGCTCCACGTGGCCCTGCCGTCAATAAAGGAACGATGCCTTGTAGATCGAAGAACTGTTGCAAAATAATGGTGATGGGAGCAATATTGTAATTGTATTCTATGGTCACCATTGACTGTGATTTTGGTTCTGATGTAAATACAGTCTTTTCAATAAAATGCTTTTAATACAACATTGTCAGCAAAGGACTTCCTGGCATTTCTTTTGGGACAACCGTTCCTGGACCTCATAGACCAACTGACTCCTTATCCTAAAAAATTTGCCTGCACTTCTAAACATACAGCACCAGTCAAAAGTTTGGTTTTTCAATGTTTTTTCTTTATTTTTATTCCTTTTTACATTGTAGATACATACAGAAGACATCAAAATTATGAAGCAAGGATATATGGTAAATGGAACAAAGAGATTTTTTTAATTTGCCAAATCAAATATGTATTCAGAGAAAACAAATGTTTTGAAATGTCTCCACATCAGATCTCAATCAGTACTTTGCCTTAAAACTGTTCAGAGAATTATGTGTTACAGAGAATGCAGCCAACTTGGACATCTGGTATCACCAATCACAATGAAGACACCAATACACATTTCATTCATTAAAAAAAAACAACACTGCATATGTTAAATGAATGAAAAGGAGCAGAAAGAAGCTATAGCTTATAATTTCTGCCCCTTATCAATAATAATTTTAACACATTAAAAAGGTGCATACAGCCATGGCCATAAGTGTGGACACAAGTACCATGACGCTTGTGAATCTTAGAAAATACCACAAAATTGTCACTTACAATACAGTACACAACTCCTGAGAACTATATTAAGTTTCATATTTTAAAAAAAACATCAAAAGAGTTTGGTGTCATTTTGTTATTCTTACCAAATTCGGTTGTGAAAGTACTGCATTTTTTTGTTATTTTCTTCTAATATTATGTTTTGGGAACAAAGTTGTTCCAATTGTTGGAATTTATTGATAATATTATATC
The DNA here is from genome assembly GCF_021347895.1 of Acanthochromis polyacanthus. NCBI lineage: Eukaryota > Metazoa > Chordata > Actinopteri > Pomacentridae > Acanthochromis > Acanthochromis polyacanthus. Next base: position 13,586,921 of record NC_067132.1, read on the forward strand.
CCTTGTTGATTTGTTAACTAATTAAACTGGTGCTGTCAAAAAATATTAGTTATGTTCTGTAATAGACATCAAAACAGACATAGTAAGTCATGCTGTGTCCAAACTTATGGCCATGGCTGTATGAAAAAACTCATAAAATGATCAGCTCAAACATCGACTACAGGCCGCCGTTGTGTACCATGGCAGCAGCATTCATGGTGCTCTGGCCAATAGGCTCTCCATCTTTGCTTTCAAAGCTTGGGTTGTGCCCAACGTTGTTCACAACGTTGACACCGCCCAGGTTGAACGCGCCGGGATTGTAAACATAATGACTGACACCTGGTGTCATGGACCAGCCGGTCACCTGGGACGTGTTGGGCACTGCGGCCTGCGGTGATGTAGAGGACCAGGAGGGATACCAGGGAGATCCAGCAGCAGAGCCCACAGCAGCCATAAGGAAGGGCAGGTTCTGTGGAGTCGTCTTATTGAAGGTTGCCTCCATCATGTGCTGGTTGAAATGCTCCCTGAGCGGAGGGCGTGCCTCTCCCTGATACTGAAACACAAACAAGAGGTAGTTCAAATTAATGCCAAATTCAGTCATAGTATCTCATTTATGTAGTCTATGATGACAGTATTGCTTCGTCAAGCCTTTAAGGCCATAACCAGACTTTGGTTAGGCCTCCATTACAGATGTCTTACTCTATGTCCAAACCGCTTTTTCTTTGCTCTTAGTTAACAAGGAACTTGGGCAAGACAGTCCAATTTTGACTATTTCCATGTAATTCAGCAACAAAATCATTCGAATAATATGACAGAATTAACATATAAATTGCACATATATAGTAATGCTGCAAAAAATGAGAGCTACTTACTGGTGGCATATGAGAGGGCATGTTGGAGTAAATGTTTTCCTTGACAGAACAGCGCTCTGACGCCCAGTTGGTGTCCTTCTGGTGTCTCCTCAGCTTCATCCTTCGGTTCTGAAACCAAGTCTTCACCTGCAACACAGAATGGCAGCTGATCAGAAACTGCACATTAGCTTTTGTTTTGCTTGTCACCTATTATACCTCATAAATCACTCACCTGTTTGTAGGTCAGACCTGTCAGCTCGGCCAGGCTCTTCATCTCAGACGGGGTGAGGTACTTCTGCATAGTGAAATGCTGGACAAGTGTGCTCATCTGCCTCTCTGAGAAGGCTGTCCGGACCTTTCCTTTAGGATTGTTTACGCCGGCTGCGCCTTGCTTCTTTGGGTCAGTTAAAGGTGGTGCAGAGGTGTCGTTGTTGGTGGCCTCACCTTCAGTTGTGGCCAACACTTTTGACTCCTCTGTCAGGGAGCAGGAGATGGTCCTGTTGGCATCGGGACTCTTTCTGCTGACCTCTTCAAGAAGGTCTTTCTTGACCCATGTAGCAGGGTCTGCCAGGGGGAAGCTCCCCTCCTTGCTGCTGCTGCTGGAGCTCCAGGACTCTGAGTGAGAAAACACAGAGGCCAAATGAGTGATGCTTTTCTGGAGTTCAAAGTCGACTCTCCATGATGAAATCAGAAGTGGACAAGTAAGTAATGATACGCGGCCTTACAACAACATAAACGTAACTTGGCTGCCGATATTTACATACCTGGTGAAGTTCCCGTGTCGCTCCCGGGCCGTTCCACCTCGTTCTTCCCGGCTTCGTACGCTGCCGGCTGGGATCCGGCCAGCAGCAGGCCGCCGGTCTGGGACTCCCCGAAATGCACAACCCCGGAGCCCTGGTAGTGGCAGTGACCGTTAAGGGCATTCTGCTCCGGGGTGGGAGGCGCAGACTCGGCCTTGGTATTGACGGTGTTGCCGGCGGAGTAGCAGGCCGGTGGTATCCCGGCGTTGTAGTTGCTCAGGTCGCTGTATGTGCCTTCGCCCCAGCTGGTCAGGTTGCCGTTCAGCTCGGACACAGCCGGGTACATCATGCCGTGCACGCAGGCATGAAAATGAGGGTTATGGTTGTAGTTTATCTGGTTCTTCCAGTCTGCCATGGCTCAGGTGGGTTCACTGCAACGCGATGAAACTACACTCAGAAACAAATAAAACAAAAGCAGAGTGAAGAATTACTGCAAACGGAACTGGAAGAACCCCGGAAAGGTTTTCAATTCGTCCAGGTTAAACAAACAGACCTGGTTACAAACAGACCTGGTTACGGTTCAAGAACACCGGGCAGCCTCACCCAAGAGTACCTGGCTGCAGACCCCCCCCCCCCTTCTTTTTATTTAACAAGAACACGACAAACTCAAATATATACATAAGTACATCAAAAATTGAAAACAATCACACCTCCTGTTAAATTGAGATTGCGTAGAGAAAAAAGAAAAGAAAATAATAAAAAATTATAATGAATGAGGGATAAATAATTAAATGAATGAAGAAAAAAAGTAAATAGATAAATAATGAATAAGGAAGGGAGATTATGTTAACCAATACAAGGGGTTCAGGATAAACCAACAGTTATAATGAGATTATACAATTTGACTGCAAAGGGAGTATTTATGTGTTTTAGACACTGTTGAAATAAGAAGATTTCATTTTTGAGAGCAGTCCATGAAGGGAGGGACTTAGTGTAGCGACACTTGTGAATATAGTATTTTGTGAGAAGGATCAAATTATTCACTAAAAATTCATTTTTTAAATTATTCTTAAGAATTACACCAACTTGAATATTTTGGAAGGACCAGAAATCTATGTTGATGGTGCTGGACGATATTGCATCATGGAGAGATTTCCATATATCTTGAATGATCTCACATCCAAAAAACAGGCGCTCTGTCGTTTCTACATTCATTTTGCAAATATAACAGTTATGTTTAAATCTTTAGTTAATGAATTCATTTGAAGGATAAATATTGTTAATGGTCTTAAAATGTATTTCTTTACATTTGGGAGGAACTGGGAATTTTAGGTATTTTGTACGAATAGCTGAAATTTTAGATTTATCATAATCTTTGAGCGTGAGTGTGCTTTTGGCTATGCTTGGCTAGAAAGTATTAACTAAGTACTGTCTTAAATATTTATTCAGTGTTTCCCCTCCTATATGACCGACGAGGCGGGCCGCCTCGCTGGTATAGGCCACCGCCTCATTACAATTTTGCCGACATTGCCGCCTCACTGGTCCGCGCCAAAAAAAAAAAAAAAAAAAGTAAAGCTAAATATGAGAAAGCATTGACACATAAGTCCGGTATATTCGCCGCTGAAATCAACAGAATGGCAGCCTTTTCTCGCCGTGGCTGAAGACAGCAGGCACATCCCCATTGCGGACAAGAAGCGGCAGCACTCCATGGTTTCGTTTTTCGGGGCTAAAAGCAGGTGTGTATCACAGACATATGTCAAATTAAGTATCAAAACTATCGCATGTCATTAAAATAAAGTGAGCAACGCAGTGTAGGCATCGATCTCGCTTCCTTTACTGAGTTTGCTTACCGTTTTGTTGTCCGCGGCGATACAAATTGACAGTGACTGCAAAAATGGCTCCCGTTAAAACATTTAGGCATGACAAAACCCGTTCTCACGAACGAGACAAATGATTTCAACGGAATATAAAGTTCCTAGTGTCTTTTGATAAAATGATTTATAGAGTGCCCAAAATTATATCATTCAATGGCAAAACAAATTCTGTAATATCAACGGTTCAGCGGCCCGCGGGCGGACCGCTTTGATATCTGCATAAGCATTTTTCAAAATAGAACGACACGGCCAACGCGATTATAGAAACACTATACACCCATGGAAAGCTTAGATTGATCAACATTAATCCCCACTTTTATTTGATTTGCCTCATGTAATAAAGAGAACATGTGTTCAAATTTGGTGTTTGTGTTTTCAAGAATGTTTACTTAAAGTCTTTAATTCAGCTGCCTGACACATATCACAGTGCAAAATTATGTATTCTAACTCAAGGTTAACAACTGGTATTCTAAAGAAGTTATTTCTTTGTTCAAAAAGGTAACAGTTTTGAAAACAGAACTAACTCCTTCAGAAAACCAGTTGTTAACCCAGAGTTGAAGTTTTCTTTCACATTTTAAGTAAAAATGAAGGTCATGACATAACCTTTTTATTCTAAATAAAAATGAAGTGGGAATTTGGTACCTAACATGTAGTTGTTTTTAGAAAAAAAGTAAAAGTCACCACTTGATTCCAGATTCAAGTCCTTTGTCATCTTTTTCAAATTTGTAATAAGAACTGATGTGGCATTTTGGCATGGCTTGTGGAAATCTGACCAGAATATAATAGACTGGACTAGTTGACATGTTTTGGGTTTATATTTGTCATATTTTCTCCCTATCACTAATTTTTAGAAAAGAAATTTTATTTAATTTAGTTTTTGGAAATGGCTACAAATACAACAAAATGTGCTCCAAATTGTGTCAGAATGCGCCATTTTGCATCTTGATTTTCAAAATTTTTCCGGGGGGGGTATGCCCCCGGAACCCATGTTTTTAATTGCACAGTCAAATTCTGCAGTTAATAACTCCTCGTCACAAGCTTCTTTAAAATTATTATCAATTGTCGGAATCAAGTTACTGATTTTATCAAAGAAGGCTGTGACATTTTGTTTTGAATACGAAGATTTATATAAGTTGCTGTAAAATTCAAAGACTTCTTGCTTTATGCGTTTGGGATCTGTACACTCCTCTCCGTTAATTAGTAGACTACATATTGAATTATATTCTTGTCTACGTTTTTCTAAGTTGCAGAAGTAAGCCGTGTTTTTTTCCCCCTTCTTCTATCCACCTGGCTCTGGACCTCACATATGCACCCTTGGCCTTATTCAAATACATTAGATCAAGTTTGGATTGCAAGTTATTAATTCTTTCTTTTTCTGCCTCAGTCCAATTCACTCTGCTAAAAAGATCCATGACTTCTTGAACTACATTTGTTTCTTCTGCTCTCCTTTCCTTTTCTATCTTTTTACCAAATGCAATTGAGTATTTTCTGACACTGAATTTTAGATATTTCCATTTTAATATGGATGTAGTTATTGTGATGCCATTTTTAATATCTAAAATTAATGTTTTAATATAGTTGCAGTATTCCACATTCTTTAAGAAAATGAGAGTTAAGTTTCCAAAAATCTTTAAAGTTATTATTTGTATCCCTTTTTTAAGTTTCAGACTAATGGTACAGTGATCACTTAAAGGGGGAACTTCGGTTTTTTTCAACCTGGGGTCTGTTTTCATATGTCATTTCATACATGTGAGTGATGGAGAAATGAATTTTTGACATAGCTCCAGTATTTAGCCAGGCAGGCAGCTTAGCAGCTCAGCTAGCGAAAAGCATGGGGCAACTTGCCCCCCCGCGTCAAAGTCCGCCCTAACGTGCTTTTTTCCCCCACACTGACCGACTCGGATAGTCTCAACGAGTGTCCCACAACATACTAGAGATGAGAAGTGAGCGAAAACCTCCACATTACTTGGCGATCGTTATTTGTTGTGCTCTGTATCCAAATCTCGGGACGCTAGAAAACAAATCTCGTTCCGAAATGGCGCGATAGCTCGCGCCAAAACACCGGTTTCCTTCTCCGGTAGTCTGTGACATAGACATATATAAAGAGTAGATGCCGCATCGATCTCTACTGTCTATTGGGGCCGACGAGCGGTGGGGCCGCCATCTTGGACCGGTCACCCGCTCCACTCAGCGCTGTTTGACAGCGCATTTAATCCATCTTAACTCTGAATATTAAACCGATTTTCACGCATTTTTTATTTTTACTTTTTTGCTGCAAACGTCATACATGTAGCTATGATACAGGACAAATGGTTCGGCGTATTTGAATATTCATAGCGGGAATAATAGATCATAATAATAATAGGTAATAGAATATTCTGATATTAAGCTCGACTGTAGACAGGTATTTTGCAAACACTGTAAACGCACACACTAATATATGTTAGAGAAGCAGATAATGGCAGTAAAGTCAATTATTTTAATAATTTGAAGAGACAATATATGATTACGCTATATATACATATATAAACAAAATAAAGTCAGATGAGAGGCCATCCTGGCCAGGAGATTTCCTCAGAGAGAGGAAAGGTAGATACTTTATGGTTCAATCTCCCTTCTAAAATATTTTTTAGTGTAGGTGGCATCCAATTTCTTTTAAAATGTGATTTTGAATTATCTAAACTTCCCATAAAACTATCCAAATTTCACAAACAAGTCCTACAGTACCGGAAATTAATATATAAACGCAACTTCACGCCCCATGACGCACCAATATGGAATAATAGATACATCCTTATTAAGAAAAAATCATTTTACTTTAAAGACTGGAATGAACAAGGAATATGGTCGGTATTGCACTTAATGGATGAGAGGGGGAACCTTCTTAACTTTGCTGATTTCAGCCGCAAATTTAATATTGTCTGTTCAGAGCAACATTTCTCCGACGTTATTAATGCAATCCCACAAGCCCTTGTTTGCATCCTAAAAGGATCGCTTTTATACACACAGATTACCCCTACATTGCACTCTCTAACGGTCCAGGGCTGCCCCCTTGTGGACAAAAAGTATAACAAATTTCGCAGGGCTACACTGACTCAGGAATGCTTTCCCTTACCTCTCAGAAGACGGAATTTAATGGAAGCTTTCAACAGTCAAAACATTAAAAACATTAGATGCAATTATAGTAAATTTCCTATTCCCTTCAAAGCCAAAGAAGTACATTTTAAAATTATTAATAATATATATCCCTGTAAAGAGTTTTTGAACTCCAAATTTAATATTGGTGACAATGAATGTGTTTTTTGTACCGGTAACATTGAAACTGAAGAACACTTATTTTTTAGCTGTGTTTTTATAAAGATCTTTCGGGATAGTTTCTATATTTGGGCGACACATAATGACTTGGGTACTCCATTTTTGAAATATGCTGATGTTAAATTTGGTTTTGTCTTAGGTGACAAAGAAAAAAGCTTCGTTACTAACAACTTAATTATTATGGCTAAATTTTTCATACACAAATGTAAATTTGGTCATGTAAAACCTGTTTTTATTGTTTTCTTAAAAGAACTAACATCTGTCATGGGATCTCTAAAACTTTGTAAATCTAAGAAGGCACTGTGGCTGTACAATTGTCTTTTGAAATTGTCTCTTGACCCTGTATCACCATGAAGATCTTGGCTTTCCCTCCCTTTCTTTGTTACTGTTATCTTCTTGTTAATACTGCTCAGTTGGACATACTTCAATGTTGAATGCCTGTAAGCTGTATGATGACAAAAAAAAAGACATAACTAGAAAAGCAATCGGAGAGCGCAGACCTCCGCCAGGCCATCTCTCAATTGTACAGAGTCCTTCAAAAAAAATCCTGGATCCAGACGGTGATCCGGATCACCTCCAAAATCTAATCGATTGTTACTTTTGCTCTTCCGGACATTCTGTAAAATTTTGGTGAAAATCCGTCCATGACTTTTTGAGTTATGCTGTTAACAGACAAACAGACAGACAAACTCCGGTGATTACATAACCTCCTGGAGGAGGTAATAAAGAGCAGACCCCGCTCGGGGTGCTGCGCAGCTAGGAAAAAAAAAAAACACCGGACCAAGATGGCGGCCGTATTTCTCGCTGCGCAGCACCCCGAGGGGTGTCTACTCTTTATTATGTCTATGGTCTGTGAAAGCTGCGCAAAGTGTAGCGCACCATTCTTGCCACAACTCGGAAATACGCACTGACGACCCATTAATTTTACCAGGTTTAGAAAAAACTAACTGTTCTGTAATCCGACACAAAATCGCTCCACTCGTCTCTCTTCACCTGAGGCAAACAGCGGTTTCCCCCATCCCACACCGGTGTTTTGGCGCGAGCTATCGGGCCCTGAAGCTTTCCATGGGCGTATAATGTTTCTATCATCGAGTTTGCAGCTTCGGTTACTTTTGAAAAATAAAGCACATCCCAAAACGGCCCATATTCGGGTCGCTGAAGCTTAACAGGGTCTTACCTCTTCCTCCGTCGATGGCTCTTATGCCCTCCTCCTGGCTGCAGACCTCCAAACTCCACGGGTGGCAGGAAATACGTCACCTCCATGGGAGACAAGAAACACATGACCTCCTTGACAGGAAATGCGTTAACTCAGCAGCGGAAGTTGTTCGTATTTTATGTTTGGTTCTAAAACGTGCAATTTTAAAAATAAATAGATGTATTTATATAGCATTCAGCTTTCTGTCCTGTGCTCGTTCACATAAAAGAGGGGTTTGGAGCATAATGCGATCTCCTTCTGCACATAATGGACAAATCTCGGTCCGTTTTAGCCTAAATTGCTAAAACTGCTAACAGTGGAAATGAACATTCATTCATGTATTTAAAAGAACCAGTTGGGTTATTAACCTTTTTCCGTGAAACCAGTGTACAATGGCAGCAAATAGCAGCAAAGATGAAGAAAGTAATATCATGCTAAAAAAAGATTTAGTTTTTTAAAAATCTATAAATTATAACTGGAAACTATGAATGTAAACATATCTATCCATCTGGTTCCAAACCAGAATCACTAACAATGCTATAGTAAACACACAGCTTTTGTTTAAGATAAATAAACCCCAGCGACCCAGCACATCATGGCAATTTTTATCAATAGCTGTTGTGACTATGTGACCCAGTATAGTGATGTAGATTGGAGTCCACCTTCAAATTTAAAAAAAAGTGCCCTGTGTTATCTTTCAAAAAGCAAAAAAAACAAAACACAAAAGATACACAAACGCAAAACAAAAATGACATGACATTTAATAACAGATCAACAATTGCATGAGACATGGCCTCCATCAAGACAAAAAGAAAATAACTACAGTTCATCATTTTTATTTGTTTTTCAGATTCAAAAATAAAATTAAATGTTCATAAAGGTCAAAAGTCATCTAAAACTAAACATACACATATATTTGCAGGTCTATTTATGCTCCATATTTTCAATTATAAAAATCAATATTTCAAGTTTGATTTTTTCCCCCCTGAATATTCAGGAATCTCTTTTCTATTTTGGCAGCAACATCATATATGCATCTGTTACAATTACCGACCAGTATTCACTGGAATAATAAATCTAGCTCATGAAGGAAATGGCTTCTGTGTCCCAAGATGAACATGCTGAGGTCCAAAATGTACTTTTTATGCTAAAGATGTTGATCAACTGTGAGAGTATCATTACTATTACAGATAGTACTACAAAACCATCTTAAAGGAGCCGGCTTACAGCTTGTGAATGTACATGGGAACAGTATAGAACATATTTCAACAACCAACTAGAAAAGCACTCAAAGAGTGCAGACCTCTGCCAAGGATAGAGAGGAAAACAGGAAACCCATGCAGTAAAGGATCATGAGCTGGACTTGAACCTGCATCTCTGACACAGTTCTGTTTACAAATCACCTTCTTAAGCAGTTGAGCTATGTGGACACTTTGCTCCAATTTGTTGGACGACATACTGACCTATGATGTTTGTCATATTTTGGACCACATACTAAATTCAAAGTGATCCACAATCCAGGATCCTTTCTGGATTGCCACCAAAATTAAATCAGCTCTTCCTCTTACCATAGTCTACATCCCCTCAAAATTTCATCTGAATCTGCCCAGGCGTTTTTGAGTTATCTTGCTAACAGACAGACGGACACACAAACGCCGGGTGTCACATAACCTCCTTGGCGGAGGTAATAAACGAGATCAACCCTGCTGATGTCAGAAGAGCAGAATCAGCGCCATGGACAGAGACTGTCCTCTCTCACATCCTGCAAAAAAAATAAATGAATAAATTAAAAATGTTTTTCCACTGGCCATGATGTTCTTGGCACAGTACCTCCAGCATTTATTTTAAAAAATTACACACGTGGACAAAATTGTTGGTACCCCTCAGTTAAAGAAGGAAAAACCCACAATTCTCACTGAAATCACTTGAAACTCACAAAAGTAACAATAAATAAAAATTTATTGAAAATTAAATAATCAAAATCAGCCATTACTTTTGAATTGTTGATTAACATAATTATTTAAAAAAACAAACTAATGAAATAGGGCTGGACAAAAATGATGGTACCCATAACTTAATATTTTGTTGCACAACCTTTTGAGGCAATCACTGCAATTAAACGATTTCTGTATTTGTCAATGAGCGTTCTGCAGCTGTCAACAGGTATTTTGGCCCACTCCTCATGAGCAAACAGCTCCAGTTGTCTCAGGTTTGATGGGTGTCTTCTCCAAATGGCATGTTTCAGCTCCTTCCACATATGTTCAATGGGATTCAGATCTGGGCTCATAGAAGGCCACTTTAGAATAGTCCAACGCTTTTCTCTCAGCCATTCTTGGGTGTTTTTGGCTGTGTGTTTTGGATCGTTGTCCTGTTGGAAGACCCATGACCTGCGACTGAGACCAAGCTTTCTGACACGAGGCAGCACATTTCTCTCCAGAATGCCTTGATAGTCTTCAGATTTCATCGTACCTTGCACACTTTCAAGACACCCTGTGCCAGATGCAGCAAAGCAGCCCCAAAACATTACTGAGCCTCCTCCGTGTTTCACCGTAGGGACAGTGTTCTTTTCTTCGTACGCTTGGTTTTTGAGTCTATGAACATAGAGTTGATGTGCCTTACCAAAAAGCTCCAGTTTGGTCTCATCTGTCCAAAGGACATTCTCCCAGAAGCTTTGTGGCTTGTCAACATGCATTTTTGCAAATTCCAGTCTGGCTTTTTTATGAGTTTTTTTCAGCAGTGGTGTCCTCCTTGGTCGTCTCCCATGAAGTCCACTTTGGCTCAAACAACGACGAATGGTGCGATCTGACGCTGATGTACCTTGGCCTTGGAGTTCACCTTTAATTTCTTTGGAGGTTGCTCTGGGCTCTTTGGATACAATTCCAACGATCCGTCTCTTCAATTTGTCATCAATTTTCCTCTTGCGGCCACGTCCAGGGAGGTTGGCTACTGTCCCGTGGGTCTTGAACTTCTGAATAATATGAGCCACTGTTGTCACAGGAACTTCAAGCTGTTTAGAGATGGTCTTATAGCCTTTACCTTTAAGATGTTTGTCTATAATTTTTTTTCGGATGTCCTGGGACAATTCTCTCCTTCGCTTTCTGGTGTCCATGTTCAGTGTGGTACACACCTTTTCACCAAACAGCAGGGTGACTACTTGTCTCCCTTTAAAGAGGCAGACTGACTGATTATGAGTTTGGAAACACCTGTGATGTCAATTAAATGACACACCTGAGTTAATCATGTCACTCTGGTCAAATAGTTTTCAATCTTTTATAGAGGTACCATCATTTTTGTCCAGGCCTGTTTCATTAGTTTGTTTTTTTAAATAATTATGTTAATCAACAATTCAAAAGTAATGGCTGTTTTTGATTATTTAATTTTCAATAAATTTTTATTTATTGTTACTTTTGTGAGTTTCAAGTGATTTCAGTGAGAATTGTGGGTTTTTCCTTCTTTAACTGAGGGGTACCAACAATTTTGTCCACGTGTGTACCTCATCCCAGTGCTCTCTGAAGTCTGGAAAACACACACCTAGCTGAGGTCCACTATACACTGTCGTGGTTTGGTATCAGAGGACCTCTCTGGTATTACTCCCCGAACAAGTGAATATTTTGATTATTACAGTGAGACTGTACATGAGACATGAAAGCTAGGAAGAGAGACAGAATGACATTGCAACCAGCTGAGTCCTTCATGCAGTTATTCTACATATTTTTTTTACATAAACTAACTGTAGTGAATACTACAATTTGTAATACAGAACTGAGGAATCACAAAATACTTCAATACCCAGAACTTGAGTTGTCTGTATTAACTCCCCCTCTTAACAACTAACCACAGTGTGCTGCTCAAGCTTCCTCTTCTTCACCCCGAAGACTGGAGAATGTTTCCCATTGAGCAGTGCCTCACACTCCTTGGTCCAGTGGGCAAAGACTTTCCCATAACTGTAAAATGCAATTGTAAAAAAACTCAGAGGAACAAGTAAAAAACAATTTTGACAACACTATTAAAAAGAGCCAAAGCATTTTGAACACATGGTTGCAGAGAGATCTCTCCATCTTTGGCAGATTATTGCTCTCGAAAATGGAAGGCCTCTCAAGGATTATCTATCCAGCTTATTCTCTTGATGTACCTCAAAATGTGATCAGACAAATCAATCAAAACAACTACAATTTCATATGGAAAAACAAACATCACTATATAAGGAAAAATGACATTGTTAAATCTTTGGAGGAAGGTGGCCTTAATGCTATTGATTTTGATCCAGTGAATGGGGTTTTAAAACTAAGGTGGTTACAACATTTTTTAGTTCAGGCAGAACTTTATGGTTCAATCTCCCTTCTAAAATATTTTCTAGTGTAGGTGGCATCCAATTTCTTTTAAAATGTGATTTTGAATTATCTAAACTTCCCATAAAACTATCCAAATTTCACAAACAAGTCCTACAGTACCGGAAATTAATATATAAACACAACTTCACGCCCCATGACGCACCAATATGGAATAATAGATACATCCTTATTAGGAAAAAATCACTTTACTTTAAAGACTGGAATGAACAAGGAATATGGTCGGTATTGCACTCAATGGATGAGAGGGAGAACCTTCTTAACTTTGCTGATTTCAGCCGCAAATTTAATATTGCCTGTTCAGAGCAACATTTCTCCGACGTTATTAATGCAATCCCACAAGCCCTTGTTTGCACCCTAAAAGGATCGCTTTTATACAATCTTATGCAATCATATTAAATTTCCTATTCCCTTCAAAGCCAAAGAAGTACATTTTAAAATTATTAATAATATATATCCTTGTAAAAAAATTTTGAACTCCAAGTTTAATATTGGTGACAATGAATGTGTTTTTTGTACCGGTAACATTGAAACTGAAGAACACTTATTTTTTAGCTGTGTTTTTATAAAGATCTTTTGGGATAGTTTCTATATTTGGGCGACACATAATGACTTGGGTACTCCATTTTTGAAATATGCTGATGTTAAACTTGGTTTTGTCTTAGGTGACAAAGAAAAAAGCTTCGTTACTAACAACTTAATTATTATGGCTAAATTTTTCATACACAAATGTAAATTTGGTAATGTAAAACCTGTATTTATTGTTTTCTTAAAAGAACTAACATCTGTCATGGAATCTCTAAAACTTTGTAAATTTAAGAAGGCACTGTGGCTGTACAATTGTCTTTTGAAATTGTCTCTTGACCCTGTATCACCATGAAGATCTTGGCTTTCCCTTCCTTTTTTGTTACTGTTACTGTTATCTTCTTGTTAATACTGCACAGTTGGACATACTTGAATGTTGAATGCCTGTAAGCTGTATGATGACAATAAAAAAATAATAAAACATTTTTAAAAAACTAAAAAAAAAAACCTACTAGAATCTACTCTTGTAATTTTTGTATATGACCTCCTGTCCGGCAGCCGGCGCTGTTTTTTCCTCCGTCAGACCGAGAGCTCTAAAATCCGAAGGTCCCTTTAACGCAGCTCACATGGAGCAGTTGGCCGGTTGCTCCTCGCGTGCTGGCAGGTGAAGCATTCACGAACCAGACCGAGCAACGGACTCGAACCGGTCACTCTGCGTGTCCGCCCTGAATCTTCACACACCCGACTATTTAGAAGTTATTTTTCACTGTGAACTCGGTAGCTGAGGTTCAGATCCTCCCGGAGCGACTTTGTTTACATAACTGACAAGTGTAGCATACGTGGGTAGCCACACGGCGAAGGGACAACTCGTTAGTCTTTGCGGGTTTGTTAGAAGTATTGACGAAAGGATTGAGTGAGAGTGAAATCTTTGAAGTATCGACATGACAGAGGAACTGGAGCAAATTCTGTTACAGCTGACAGAGCCTGACAATGCCGTTATTCAGCAGGTAACGCCACAAATATAAGTTTGTCGAAGTTATTTTATTAGACAGGTGGAAAGTTTGACTACTTAAGCTAACGGTAAGATTAACGGTTATCGAATCAAGCTAGCTAACATAGCAACGTTAACGTTTGGTAACTTACAGCTGACTGTCAAATCATTGGTCCCTATATTTTTAAGTGTTGATATTAAAGTGTTTTTGTGTCTTGCCATGAGTTTTCCACTGTCCTTTTAAGTGGTCACTTGAAAGGAAAATCAAAGCTTAGATTGAGATCACCCTGTGATTTCTACAATAATGCACTGTGTGTGGCTGCAGGTTTATTTAATGAGGACCTCTTTTTCTTCTTCTTTTAGGCCACAGCCAAGCTGAAAGAGGCTTTCAAAGATCCAGCCAGTATTCCAGCCCTGTGTTCTGTCATGAGTGGTTCCCAAAACCCTCAGGTATTGTGAGCGCTAAAAGAGTTGTTCAAAGATAAAGGAAAATTATATCTTCACCTGCAATACAAATGTTACAGCTCTATGTAACTAAAACAAAAAATACACAACTAGGCACAGAATAAGTCACGCATGTGTAAACCATGTATGAACATTTTTCTACCTAAAATATACATATATATCCACACATGTAGAAAACTTACATCTACGTTGCATTTATATGAACACCAAATTGCACCTGCTGTAAGCCTTCTAAACAATGCCAGCAGAATAAAATCCAGGGACCCAGATATCCACCGTGTGGATCAATGCATAGGCCAGGCTCAAGAGTTCATACTGAGCTGTTGTTTGTTAACCATCCATCCGTCCATCCATTCATTCTCTATACACCGCTTTATCCTCACTAGGGTCGCGGGGGGTGCTGGAACCTATCCCAGCTGATTCGGGCGAAATGAGGGGACACCCTGGACAGGTCACCAGTCTGTTGCAGGGCTACACATACATACAAACAATCACTCTCACAATCACACCTACGGGCAATTTAGAATTATCAATTAACCTCAGCATATTTTTGGACTGTGGGAGGAAGCCGGAGTACCCGGAGAAAACCCACGCATGCACAGGGAGAACATGCAAACTCCATGCAGAAAGATCCCAGGCCCAGACTGGGATTTGAACTGGGGATCTTCTTGCTGCAAGGTGAAAGTGCTAACCACTATACCACTGTGCAGCCCTGTTTGTTAATCACTGTGATAGAAATGGGAATAGAAGACTGTTTAAAATGGTTGCTCTTACGTTTGTAGGATCTGTAAGTCAACCTGAAGGGCTGTAGCCTGAACATAAGATATGTAAGGCATCCTTCAAAATCGTTTTTCATTGATTGTGTAAGATGGGGGTTCTTTCTTCCCAATTCTTTTCATTCCTGTTTTAACCAAGCTGTTTATTTTTGACTTTAGCTGGACTGTGAGTGCACCACAGCTTGCTGTCATGCTGCATCTGATTGCATTCTCCGTGATAGTATTATAGAATTCTGGCACTGCAAATGTTTTTCCTACAGGAGCCATCATTTCCAGAACTAGTGTCTCTCTGTATGTGAGAAAAAAAGAGTGAAACGTCTATGCTCTCACTATTGTGTGCTCTCATCTACGTTAGCCAAGGAGCAAATATTATCTTCATTTTCCGCCTCACATCCAGGTTCGCCAGTCAGCTGCAGTGATGTTGAGAATGAGAGTGAAGAAACACTGGAAGAAGATCAGCCCTAATGACAGAGAGAGGTTTGCATTGTACCTTTAAAGAATAATTATCCACTGTTGTAGCACTGCATCCAGTTGGTAAGTTTGAAATGAAGTTGATTGTGCTGTAATTAAGATGTTGGCCTTTCTTATACAGCTTAAAGACAGTGGTGTTGCAGGCCTTCATGCAGGAAACAGAGTAAGCAATTAGTTGTAAATGATAAATGCAATGAAGTGTTACCTCTTGTGAAATGTTACTGAACTGTTCACTGCATCCCTGCTTTGCAGGCACTTAGTGCAGCACTCCATCTGCCAGCTGTGTGCCGTTATGGTTAAACATGAGACACCAGATCGCTGGCCTGCACTGCTGCAGCTTCTCAATGAGTCCACCAAGAGCAGCAACCCTCAAGATAGACAGGTACCCAAGTCATAGAACAGCTAGAAATGTAGATAAGATTAACTTACTGCTGCTTTTAAAGTTCACTCTGTTTTTTGCCAAACCACCTCCAAGTGATGGCTAAGCATGTCTGTCTACAGATATGCAAGTCTGCTCTCACATCGTATTTTTATTCTTGGGCCTAGCTCTGAAATATCAGGACACTTTTGTTCTTACAGGTTGGCCTCCTGCTGCTTAATAAGGTGATGGATTCCAATCCTGAGCCTTTCAAGCCTTACTACTGTCAGCTGCTGCAGCTGTTGGGTACTGTGTTACAGGACCATGAAAACCCAACAGCCTTGTACTACTGCATCCTCACCCTCACAGCCATCACTGCATACACTGGCACAGAAGAGATGGTGAGGAAATCATCCTGGTTTACTCTTTAACATCTGTCAGGAACAGTGTCAGATTTGCAAGTTGACTTTGAAATCATTACAAATAGGTTATACTTGCAGTTAAGTTTAGGAAAACCATTGCCTGAATTGTCATCCTTTTGAAGACACTTTTTGATGACATTTTACTGTGCTGTCATTTTCTAGAACCAGATGCGTTCTATCATCCCAAGTCTGATCGTTGCTCTGAAACAACTCATCCAGGCTGATCAGGTAAATTTTGAGATTTAAAAATGTTTCAGAAGTACTGATGTTCCTGTTCCCAGTCAAATGTAAAAGTATCGATAAACTAGACTTTCTAGATTGTTGTGTTTATCCGTGTCTGCACAGAACCAAGCCAGTGAGGCCATGGAGGTGTTTGATGAGCTCATGGAGAGTGAAGTATCCATCATCGTCCCTCATGTCACTGACATCGTCACATTCTTCTTGGAGGTAGGATTTGAATTTTGCTTTTCCCTGCCAGCTTTTTCTCCTGAATTTCATTTTAATTTCTGAACTGACAAATGCCATGTAATATGGGATGTTTGTGATTTGAATGCTCATAGAGTTTCACATCTATGTTTAAAAACCATATGTTTGTGTTAGGTGGGCAGTGACACCACGTTGAGTGATTCCCTGCGAGTGAAAGCTCTCTCTTGCATCGCCTTCCTCATCAAGTTGAAGAGCAAGGTAGTGTCACCCACCTGCACATATAGATACATGATCTATAGCTCTTTTTCAATTTGTAATAAATAACAAAGCCCAAAAGCAAGACAAAAGGTATTTAAAGTTTCTACAGTCCTGAAACATTTCAATTTTTATGGATCTGAGGAGATAGTGGACAACTGTTTCTTTTTCTTTCTTGATCGTGTTGGTCTTTTAAATGAGGTAAATATTTACACACAAATAGTTGTAGTAGATTTAATGCAATTAATTACACATTTTAGCTATATTTTAACTTTCCTGAGCTGTCTATAATTCTGAGGTAATGTTTTCATCTGAATTTGAGGACAGTTGCTCCATTATATACAGCATCAAGCAGCTTGACCAGAAAGAAAGTGCTTGGGTCAGTAGCACTTTCTTAACGAAGTTTTGGTTAAAAAAATGTTTCCCTACTTTACAGACGGTGATAAAGCAGAAGCTGCTGAACCCCATCCTGCAGGCCGTTTTCCCTGTACTGACAGCAGCTCCCCCACCTGGCGAGCAGGACCCAGAGGATGAGGAGGATGATGGTGGAGATGGCACAGACAATGAAAATCCCAAACACTGTGCTGCTCAGGTGGAGAAAAGTGTTTGAATTGTTTTGATACAGTTTGTGTTTTTCTGTTGCATATTGTTTTGTGTCCACACTGACTTTGCAGAAACTTACAGCAAACAGTTTGCAGCTCCGAGTAACCGTTTGTCTGTTTCCAGATTATTGACACTATGGCACTTCATATAGGTCCAGAGAAACTGTTCCAGCAGCTAGTAAGTCACCTAGATATTAAGAAACTGCCCTAGTGATTCACTAAGTAAGAGCCTTTACATGTATACGTGCTGTGTTGACAATGCATTATGCTGTCTTTTTGTAATAGATGCCCCTGACTCAGGCCTGCCTTGTCAGTGAAGACCCCTATCAGAGGAAGGGGGCCATCATGTGTCTGGCTGTACTGGCTGAAGGATGTGCAGACCACATACGCACTAAGTATGTTTCTCTTTTATTCAGTTTTTTCTTCAACAAACCTCATGTTTTGTAAGGGGACACAGCCTGTTTTTTTTGTCAATGGCTGGGTGTTGTATAACAATCACCAGGATTTAATCATGTTCACTCTCTTGTCTGGCACATCTACTGCAGGATGCTGTCATCTGTGCTGCAAACGGTATGTCAGAGTCTTTCTGACAGTAGTCGGGTGGTGCGCAGTGCCGGCCTTTTTGCCCTCGGACAATTCTCTGAGCATTTGCAGGTGACTCGCATCACACATCACATCATATACATTTGTTACTTTTGCACACATGCTTTAAAAATGTAGTACTTTGCTATTATGCTTTTAAAGATGTGTTTATGGAGAAATATTTTGATTATTTGCACATATTCTTGTATTGTGAGAAAGTACGCTCAAAGTTTAGACTGACTGTGTGTGCAGGAGTGGACAAAAGTTACATTACAATGTGGAATCCCTTTAGTACCACTTAACTTTTACTCAGGAGTCAATGCGCTACCCCAAATCCATAGTTTACAGAATACAACAGTTTTTATGATTATACTCAAGACCTCAGACCTTTTCTCAATTTCTTTTGTTTCCTGGTTTTCCTTCTCTGCTTCTTAGCCTGAAGTGAGCAAGTACTGTGCAGAGCTGATGCCTTTGCTGCTGGGCTACCTGTCCTCTTTAAATGACGCAAAGGTTGGCCACGTCACCAAAGCCTTTTATGCAATCGAGAACTTCATGGAGAACCTCGGTAAGCTTAAAAAAAAGGGTTGCCTACTGCTGAGGAAACGTGAAACCTCCAGAGATGTTAACTTTCCTGGCATCCTTTTGAAGGACTCAGATGCTCACTGAACCACCCAAAGCTCCACAATTTGGCTAAACAGCACTCAACAGCACATCATCAATATTTGTTTTAATATGTTTATTAGTGTCGACTTCTAAAGTTACCAGCATAAAATTGTTCGTGACACTTATTGAATGGAGAATCATTCAATAAAAAAATGATATCTCTTTTTTTTTTTTTTTTCTAAACAGGAGCTGACATCGAGCCCTACTTGCCCACCCTGATGGAAACTATGTTGTCTGCTCTCAACAACGCTGACAACCTTAAGATTAAAGAACTAGCTGTGTCTGCCATTGGTGCCATAGGTAAGATGGAGTCACTTATTTATTCTGAGACATTAGGAAATAGTTGTGCAGTTTTTCTTCCTCGTTCTGTAAGCTCGTGATTCAGCCAATGCCTTTGTGTCTTTTTCTCCTCTGACTTCATATATACATATATAGACAAATACAAGGTGACAGTCAAAGTCATCATAATAGTATAAATGTTAGCATCAGTTTGCTATTATGTTGGTGAACAGCTGTGTACTAACTGAAGACACAAGCTATCAAACAGAGATGTTATGGCTTAAATGTGAACAAAGTGACCCGCTCCCTGAATTCCTGTTAATTACTTTATCAGCCAATGCTGCCAAGGAGCTGCTGGTTCCTTATTTCCCTCCAGTGATTGAAAGCTTGAAGGGCTTTCTGACTACCACCACAGAGGAAATGAGGTCTCTGCAAACTCAGTCCTTGGGTAGGTATACTCTCCATATTTTCATCTAAACCTATTTTTTTTCTTTTCTTTAAAACTAGATTGTCTTCAACCACTTACCCCCTGGTGGTATTTTGTCAAGCAATTTCTGTATGTGCTGTGTGTCTGTACTCAAAGTAAGCCAACTACAAACACAACGGCATGGCTATATGAATAATGATCATGTTTTGTGGGTTCTCCCAGACACTCTGTCTGTGCTGGCCCGTACCATTGGCAAAGATGTCTTCAGTCCTCTTGGTGCAGAATGTGTTCAGCTGGGCCTTAACCTCACTAATACCACCGATGATCCTGACCTGAGACGCTGCACGTATGTAACTCAGTGTGGGTTTTTTTTTCTCTCCACTCATTTGGCCAGTCCTAAAATGAACAAAATTGACAATAAAAGCAAAAACAAAACACTGTTTAATATGTTAGACGATACAAAACAGCGTCACAATTTAAAAACACATATTTAGTTGTCTTCCCTTTAACAGAAGGGGTGTTCTCCTCCAGGCCAAAGCTGTTTCTCTGTTTAGCTGTGGTCTTCAGACAGTATTACATGTAGCTTCAACCCTCTCTAGATATCTACGATTTTCAGCAATTTTACCTTCACCCCTCTCTCTTTCTTTGTCAGGTATGGTCTGTATTCCGCTGTATCCACCTCCTGTCCTGACTGCCTGGTTCCTCACCTCTTTGCCATAACCACTGTTATGTTGCTCGCCCTGAAGTCCACTGAAGGCATCACGGTATACACACAGCTCTCTGAAAACATTTTTTGAAGCTATGCGTAATATAAACTACACAATGACTCACTTTTCATCCTCCTATCCTTCTTTTCAGGCACACTTTGAAGAGGACAAAACATTTGTCCTGCTGGACGATGACGACGACGACGAATGTGATGGAGATGATTTTTTGGAAGATCAGCGTGAGACAGATGTCCCTGATGTTTCAGGGTATGGTTCACCATATGTACACACACGTACGTACAGTTACTACCATGACCGAGCGAAAGATGGCTCTCACTCATCTGATGCCTCATCTGTCTGTCTCTCAGGTTCAGTGTGGAGAACGCCTACATTGATGAAAAGGAAGATGCCTGCGATGCTCTGGGAGAGATTGCCTTCAACACTGGGTAATAGATATTTAGAAATTGTTTAGTTTTGACACAATTCTTTTTCGGCTTCTGCCCCAGTTAGACTCTACTCTCAGCAAATGTATTACTAACATTACCAATTATGTTAAATGCACAGGTAAATCCTTTTTTTTTCTTTGGTGATGATGAATGTTTTTTGATTTCTGTTTTTTTTTTTTTCAGGATCCAGAATTTAAAAAAAAACCCAGTTATATTATGTCAGACATTTCTGTTTTGAGTATGCGTGTGTAATTTCCCACTCCTGTTGCTGTGTTTTCCCCTGACAGTGTTGCCTTCCAGCCCTTCCTGGAGTCCATCTTCCAGCAAGTTTATGAGATGAGAGATGTAAGTCATTCTGGCTGGCTGTTCGGCCCAATCATCCCTCTCTGTCTAATATACTGTGAAAGTGACATTGTGGTTGTATTTGTGCATACACTGTTCCTCCACAGGTGTATGTCTGGTTTTAAATAGAAGTGTCTGTAGGTCAGGGCTCCAGACTAACTTTTTTTCCAAGGAGCACAGTGGCCCCTAACTTAAATTTTAGGAGCGGCAGCGGAAAATTTAGGGGCCCACACCAAAATCAACTTGCAAAGTAAATATTCATATTTCCTCTCATTTTCAATGTATTACTGATAAATACTTGAACACTAAATGCAGAAACTAGAATGTTTTCAATTATAAGTAGAAAAACACTCAGAGTGCAGTCCTCCACCAAGGCCGCTCAGTGACGTATCATTTCAGACGGATGAAATCTTTAATTAAAAAAATGACCTTGTGCTGAGCACAGGTATGTGTTATGCATGTGCATTTTATGTATTTATACCGAATCACATGTAAATTGGTCTTATAAAGGTCTATTGATCAGCCCTAGCTGGGATAGGCTCCAGCACCCCCCACAACCCTAGTGAGGATAAAGCGGTGTATAGAGGATGGATGGATGGATGGATGGATGGATGGATGGATGGATGGATGGATGGATGGTCAGCCCTGCTGTTGGTGGACTAATACTGCTAGTTTTGAATGCCTTAGTTTGTCTTAGGGTATATTTGAAAGCTGTTGTAACACATGTAAATTATCTGTGAATTTTTTAATTATCTACTCTTTCTCTTCCTTGAAAATCTCATAGATGATTAAATGGGGTATGTTACCATCAGCTCCCCACAGTAAGGTTAAGTCTGTATCTAAGTTTATACCCTATTAGTCCTTGGGCCAGGACCCAAAATTTCAGATATCGGTACCACCCGAGGTGACCAATTCTTTTTGGTATTTTTAACTTGCTATGTCTCTAGTTTGCATTTTGATATGATAGCCCTTCCATACTCACAGCTAAATATATGTTATCACTCGTTTAATGGACATGACCCACAATGAAATGCATGGAGTCTGAGCCAAAAGCCCTATCAACACGACAGGACAATCTGATGGGATTTTTCTTCTTTGCGAAAAAATATGAAACGGCACATGCTGCACATGACCTGCATAATAACTTTACAGCACAGAACAATACTATAACAAACATGAGACTGAGAAAGATTTCGTTGCTATGGTAACAAGATTTTCTGTAAGCAGGACGGAACTATAAAATAGTGAAAATTTGACAAAGAATTTCAAAATTAAATTCTAATGAAGTTGGGTCTGATGTTTAATTATTATAATAGATTATATGTACATTATATTTCTCACAGTTTTGTTTGATTATTGAGTTATATTTAATGCATCACACTGCAGTTGATGTATGTACCTGCTAATATACTGTTAATCCTATACTAAATTAACTGGATAAACTTTTAAACTTAACCCCATAGGCTATGGTCTACAGTACAGATACTGTATATTGCCATAGATGGTACAATTGATTCATTTACTCATGACCAGGTGATGGGTCCTTCTGTGTAAACAAGCAGCATCCATTAAAGCCCAGTGTTGCATTTTTGCACCACAGAAAGAAATCTCTAAAAATCACAAGTAGAGTTGAAGACAAAATTATTAGGCCCGCCATGAAATTTAAGATTTTTTTTTTAATTCTCAAGCACTATTAAACAAATCAAGGAATTTTTAACACAGATTTTCCAGATATCCTAGTTTTATTTTTGAGCTTGCAATATTTTATTTTGCACACAGAAACAAGATTATTTAATAAAAACCAAAAACTACCAGGGTCATTATTAGCCCCCTTCATACTAACAGTCGGTTGTGTATCATTTTTGCTGGATAACGGCTTCCAGTCATCTGTTGGAGTTTGTAACGAGTCTCTGACATCTCCTGAGGAATCCCAGCCCGTTCTTCTTTGACAAACCTCTCAGCTCCTCCAGATCTGATGGTCTTCTGGCATGGACCTTGGTCTTCAGTTGACCCCACAGATTTTCAATGGGATCCCAGTCAGGGCTTTGTACAGGCCAGTCAGTCACGTTCGCTTTGGTCTTCTGGAGGGAGATCTTCACCAGGAGCAACGTGTTTTCCTCTTACCTCAGAAGACATGCTTGTTGAATGCCCCTGCCACTGGTTCTGATAAAGACACTTAGCACAGCGCGGGGATTGGTCAGCAGACTTTAGGCTCTTAATTCCAGTAGTTAGAATTGGTTTGACCAACAAGATAAATATCCCACGTGGACTAATGATGAATAGTAAAATATATAGTGTATCAGCCAGCCTCCCCTCATTATTCACCCCACAGTTTCTGTTGACAGATTCTTGTTTACTGGGGTCTTGGTAGAAAATAGATGTCTTTAGAGGAGAAGGTAATCGCTGTCATGGGAAGTTGAACCTGAGCTTTCCAGTTATGAGATGGTTCCTCTACTTGTGACCCCATTAACCTGCCTTTTTTGTGAATATGCTTGGATCTGTTTGTTCTGTAACTTGATGCCTTTTTCTACCCTCCCTGGCTTCCCTCCCTCGCTAGTTTCCCCACGAGGACGTCCGCAGGGCAGCGTTTGGAGCCATGGGCCAGTTTTGTCGAGCTCAGCACAAAGTGTGGCAGGAGAATCCCACTGAGGCCAACCACGAGGGTAATACAGAAATGGGCAGTGCTGCTTTCTGCTGTAGTGGAGATTAATGAACAAAATCAAGGCAGACGAGATATACAGTGCAAATACTGAAAGATAAAAACTAGATAACATAGAAATATTCTTACTTATATGAGCCTGTTTTTCTTGCTTGTCATTCTTGTACCTCGTGTCCCTCATGCAGCCCTGTTGAAGCTGCTGGAAGTGGTGCTTCCTTGCTTTGTGGAAACGGTTCGAACAGAACCTGAACGCCAGGTTGTGATGAGCGTCCTGGAATCCATGAACGGTGTCATCGAGTCCTGCAAGGGGGAGGTTTTCAGAAATCCATCACACCTTAAGGAGATCAGCTATGTTATCCGCGATGTGCTCAAGAAAAAGGTGAGGCGATGGGAAGTTGTCAAAGCTAAGCTTGCTGAAATAGTCTTTGATCTACTTGGATGAATGTTGATCTACAAAACCTCAGATAATTATTTTTGTTTTCTCTCTGTCCACTTCAGATAGCTTGCCAGGATGGTGGTGGCGATGATGCTGATGATGAAGACCAACAGGTGCTGCAAACTTGTCATGAACATTGACATATATTTACTCGTTATATACAAGGGATCTGTTGTTGACTGTCACCATATTCATTAGAGCAGATATATGCACATTTTTTATGCTGTACACTGATGAGTATGTGATGACATTATTGGATGCAACATGCTCATGTATTCCTGTGAAGGTGAATGGAGAAAATACTGGACTCCACAATAAGCACAAGAGCTTCAGTATCTTCTGCTGCCTCCCACATTTAAGTGTCCTCACAGTGCAGTGATACAGGCAATATAAAAATACTCACCATAATGTGTAAAGTATACGAGTGAGGGATGATAGTTAAGAGAAGGTTTTCCAGCTCTGTTTTATTACGTCCTATAAGAGCTAAAGTTTTTTTCTTCTCCGTTTCTTTTTCTTGTCCAGTTAATCAGTGTGTTTTGTGTTGATGTGCTGTCTGTTTCAGGCTGAGTTTGATGGCATGCTCCAGGAGTTTGCGGGGGAAGGAATCCCCTTGGTGGCCTCTGCTGTTCCTGCTGACAGCTTTGCCCCTTTCCTCAATGACCTGCTGCCTCTCATCATGGGCAAAACTGTGAGTTTGAACGCACTGGCCAGCACACGGCTTTGACAGAAGCCCACTTACTCCATCACTTTGTTTTTTTTAAAACTCTCCCAGTCGTCTGCAAATGTTGTCGCTGCATCTGCTGATCACTCACAAAGGAGAGAAGTGATCCACACGGAACTACAAGCTCAGTTTCAGGAGAATGACTGCTTAAATGAAAAAAAGGGTGGCAGTGGTTGCTTGAAAATGTGATTGCTTTCATAGAAACAAGGATGCTCTGTATCACAGCCTGCGCGGCTCAGCAGTTTAAAAGGCAGAAGACAAACAAGTGAATTTGGATTTGCGTGTCATCAGTAAGTGTTAGCTTGTCCCTTCAATGAAAAAAAAGAAACACTGGAGTAGCAGAAAGATGACATTGTTTCTGTATTCATGAGGTGCTTCACATCTGTAAAACAAGCTTCTGACTGACAAAACACTTAGCTGCAGCAAAGGAAGCTGTCAGAATCATTTGTAGAGCTCTACACAGGACACTTTTCTTAACCCTTTGATGCGAAGTGCAGGTCAAGAGATACCCATTTTCCATTGGATTTGAGTCACTTTTGACCCATGTTGTGAATGAAAAGGTTAATAGGACTAGATCTGTGACCAGTGCCTCCTGCTCCCGTCGAATATTTTGACCATTCACACCCAACGGTATAGAGATTCACTGCTTGTGTGTCTTGCTTAGTAACAAATTCATACCTGCTGGTGATTATGTGAGTGAATGACAATTGCATTGATAAGAATTACTCATTCTAGTGTGGTAAGTACACCGCTAATACATTCTGCAGTCGTATCTTGCATGGAGAAGTGCTTTGTCTTTGAAGGACAGCCTGCATTGACTGAGGAGAACAGAGCAGAATGCCATATATGTGCCTGCTTGCCACAACTAAGTAGAATTCTTCTCTTATTGTCGGTCACAAAAAAATCTGTCCATTGTCAGACTGGCCTTGCTTTGCTTTGAATTGTAAAAACCTGATTTAATCTTCTCTCAAGTGTATTTCTGGCTCCTTGCTCCCACCTACAGCAAAGATAAAACTACCCATTCCTGTGAGATTTGTGTTGGACTCCACATGACCTGCAGGATCCCGCCTCAGGCTTGTCCTGTAGTGTAATGTGATATTGATACAAACCTTTAAAGTTAAGGTAGTCTTTGATGTCTCCTATTCTGGTTACTGTCATGCTCACACTTTCACTTTCTTCATAGAAATCCACAGGCACAGTGGCAGAACGATCCTTCTCTCTGGGTACAATTGGAGAAATCCTCCAAGCTCTAGTGACTTCCCCTGGAGGCCAAGGCCTGGCAGGCCGACTGTCCAACCGTTTGCTCCCTGTGCTGGTGGCTGGAGTGCGGGACAGCGATCCTGAGGTCCGCAACAACAGCGTGTTTGGACTGGGATGCCTGGCTCAGGCTGCTGGACCCATCGTTGTGACGTATCCTTCTGAGCCAAGTCTGATTCTGTCTTCATACGTGTTTTTTTTTTCTTTATTTGAAATGGCATAACGCCTGGTCCTTAGCAAAGTGTGTTCCAGAGACTATCCCATGATGCTGTCTGTGTTTTCCAACATGCTGTCTAAGGAGTCAGACGCCAGGGTGATTGACAACCTGTGTGGTGCCCTCTGCAGGATGATCCTGAGCAATGTGGAAGCTGTCCCTCTGGAGCAGGTATGCACATCAAGCAACTGATGTCTGTTAGTTATGAAAGTATTCAGAAGCAGGAAATTCACTGCAAACTCAACAACTGAACTGCATGTGTTGTTCAATCAAATGACGTAGCTTTGCTCTCTGGCAGGTTGTTCCTGCTCTGGCGGCTCGTCTTCCACTCAAAGAAGACATGGAGGAGAACAAGACGGTGTTCAGCTGCCTGGCTTTGCTCTACACACACAGTCCTGCTCTGGTACAGTAGAAACCTCATCTACCTCTGGATTTAACATTTCCGTTGAAGAGAGGATGTGTGTAAAGATTGTGCCTCTGTTTAGATCCAAGCTATAGATAGTGATACTTCATAAAAAATGTTTATGTGTGGTGTAGGATTTCTTGATATGTGTTTGTAAGGGTTTTCTCCAACAATTATAGCCGTAAGATTATAACAATCACTGCATGAAAAGCCAGATTATCGACCTTGTGAATTCCGGAAAACCTACCTAGTTCTCCACTGTTCTTGGCTGTTCTCAGGCTGTGAACAACCAGTCAGCACAGGCTGAGAACGGCCTAAAGCAGAACATGTTTGTGGGGCAGGGGTGTGGGTGTGTGGGGCAAGGGGGGGGATATTTCACACCTAGGGCAAGGCAGAGGTGTGAAAAGTAATTAGCATCTAGCCTGCCTGTCTCCTGTAAGTCAGGACACCGATTGCATGAAACAAGACATGGCTGCAGAAAAATACTGTGTCATGATTGGTTGATACATCTGTTGCTATTGGTCAACCCCTGGGCTGTGAAAACGCCTGTGATGTGCAGCAGTGTTCCTTACATCAGCCTCAAGCCTCGCTTGTAGGACAGGGCACAGGTTGGATAAGTCCTGGCTGTGGAAGGATGGAGGCCACACTATCCATCCACACACCCCGCCAATGCTGCCGTCCTCCTCATCTGACATCATGTCAGCTGTGATGCCCTTCCATAAGTCCTCTTTATCTGGAGCAAGGACCGTCTTCCTGGCATCCAGCAGCTGTGAAGACAATCAGTACAAGGAATCAATACATTTACTAATGTAACAGAAAAATAATGTCATAGTGACCGGCAATACTATTCTAACCACATTTTATTTAAAACACACAATGGCATGAATCAAACTAATATCGCTTACACTCTGGCGACTCCGGGCAGAAGACTTCATGGCCTCCGCCTGATCCGCCATGTTGGGTTGACTGTAGCGATAGTTCCTCCGTAGAGTTTCAAAATGCATTTTACAAGCAGCTGGAAAACAGTTAAATGAAGCCGTTATTAGCTTTATTATTATTATTTCCTGCTGTTTTCAGTTTGTTAGCTTTTGTTGCTGTTGATAACTTGTCAGATAACTTGGAAAAAATTTTATACGGGATACTTACATAGAAAGCCGTCTGTCTCCACATGCTCCACATCTGGACTTGCAGCCAAAGTTTTAACTAAATATGTCCTGACTGCCCAGTAGTCATGCTGCTCTGCATGGAGTTTGAGATGTAGGATTTTGACAGTGTTAAGTGCCAGTGATGCGCTTTGATTTTACTTTTATAAAAGCTGCATGAACCGATTCAAATAAAGTATAAACTTCATAGTTTTGTTTGCGTAGGGTCCTTTTTCTCTAAAAACCAGTTCAAGTGTGAAAAGTCAACCCCACCCCCAACCCCCTACCTTACACCCTCCACACCCACCAACCCTCCCACCGCAGACACACACCCATCAGTCTGATTTGCATTTTTATAGCTCACAGCATTTTCATTGACACTGGAAAGCCCCCCCCCCCCCCCCGCCTTGGAGATCATTGTCCTATTCCTGACAATTCTCAGTAGTTTTTTGCGCTTCCCGCAAATTGCTTTTTTCAGTGTCGTTAACTGTCGAAAATCCCCCCTTTCATGCAGCGTAAATAGATTGTTTCATGCATCAGGGAGGGAATGATAGACCGAGTACGACTTTCCACCTCTACCACATGAACTTTTAAGTCACACAGTGTCTTGGTGTCTCAGCTTCACTGATCAAAGCAGGCCTCGTCTCCACTGTGTCTGTGAAGATGTTGAATCTGTTCTTGTCCTTTTCCACTGTTGATAATGGCTGGTGGATCCTACAGTGGCCTGGGGAAATATGTTTACTGCCTAGTAGGAAGACTTTATGAAAGATGTTGACAACAAACACACGTAGGGTGTGTAATTCTTCTGCATTAATAGTCCTAGAGCTGTGTGATGCTTTGAATGATGCATTGTATGGACCACCATCAGGCCAACCTGTCTTTAATTTTTTTTAATTAAATGTTACGTGTTAAACAGCATTTCTTTACAATCCACCATAAGATCATGACAGGATCCTCAAACCTAAAGAATTTAAATAAATGTGGACACAATGCAGAAACATGAAACTCAGAGCAGACTTCACAAACACTCGCTCAGATGAAAATCCTGAACTTTACAGTTTGTCTCACATTGTGTACATTCAGTCCAAGCCTTACATATTAAATGCTACCATGTGCTTTTTAAAAATCTCCTTTTCCCTTTCAGGTTGTGAAGGTGATGAATCAGATAGTTGCTGCTTCCAGTCATGTCTTGGACCATAAGGATGTTGATAAAGGTGAAGATTTCTTTGACAACATGAAGCCGGTTTTATCAGAAGGCACTGGCAGTCACCCTCTTTGAACGGAGTACTTCAGGCTCAATATTGTTCAAACTATCTGTGCTTCAGTTGTTCTCAAAACAGAGAAAACACAACATGGCTCGCATTTTCTCTCACTGGTCACCCTCAGTCATCATCACTGCTCTCCTCTTTCAGTAATCTATATTCAGTGTTTCCTTGTCCTCCACAGAAACCCAGAACGCTGCGGTTCTACTGATGAAACAATTTGCCCAGAACCACTGCGCAGAGTTCCAGGCAGCTGTGAGGTCTCTTCCAGCAGAGCAGCAGGCCAAACTGAGTGCAGCCGTCACTGCCTCATAACCCTCACACACCCTTCCCCTCTGACGTTTTATACTGTAGGTGGAAAAAGGGACAGTCGTGTGTGAAGTTTCCCCTAAAATGATCTAAATACAGCACTTGAACCATTCTGTTCTGACTATTATTACATTCAGCAGTTCTGCTTCTCACTATTAATTTATTTGCTTCTATGCATGCTACGTTGAAGTGTTATTATTTACAAGTTCTGGTTTTCCATCCGGTGTATTCTGTTTTGTTTTCTGTTATTCCTTTAAAGTGCTACCAGTAATTGTTGCTCTTCCACTGTTTGGAAAAACCTCTGGCTTTACTATCAGAGTGTGAAGCAATTTCATCTCCTGGTAAATATCATTTTTCATGACCATCTACCAATTTAAATCTGTTACCTGTGGAGTCCTATGTGCTTTTTCCCTAGCATTGCCTTATTCAGAGATTTCCCTGCCGCTTACAAACGGGGTTCTGTTCCAGCCTAACGACCTGTGGAGCTCCCTGATGAACTAAAAACTGCACTTACTTTACCCTTAATG
The DNA here is from genome assembly GCF_021347895.1 of Acanthochromis polyacanthus. NCBI lineage: Eukaryota > Metazoa > Chordata > Actinopteri > Pomacentridae > Acanthochromis > Acanthochromis polyacanthus. The sequence continues at coordinate 13,616,891 of NC_067132.1, forward strand.
CGCTCTGTTAATGCTCAGCAAGAACTCTGGAGTATTGGTGCTACTTTTTAGTATTTACAAACAATATCCTGCAGTACAAATTGAAGAAGGCTTTTACAAATGCTTCCAGTATATAACAAGATACTATATCGCCGTCTAGATTGACCGTGCACTTAATGTCAGTCCATTCAGTCTCACAGAGAGGGAGAGTGCCGACATGTTGAAGCCTCTAAATAAATGCAAACTTGCATCACAAATGTGCTTTGCTGTGGACAATTTGAACATTTACATCGCCCTGTTGTTTTAGTACTTCTGAAAAAGCGTAACCAAATGTTCGGCCTGTAGTCACATTACACTGCACTCCTCTTTTATCGGGGACGATGGATGCTGCTCCTCAGATCTCCCGTTGTCCCTGATCCTCGGTGACACCGGGCTGCTGGTTCTCAGCGTCCAGCGCCATCGTCATCTGCACCGGTGTCAGTCCGTTCTCTGTTGACACACACAGGTAGAAAACATGTTTTTAACGGTTTCACGTTGTGCAAAATCCACTTTATACTTGCTTCAACATGGGGTTAAAAGCGGAAGTATTCTAGACAGGTGAGACTTGCATTGTTAAAAACATACGGGACCTTATAAGCACATTTGGTATTTAACACGCATGTGAATGTCACAGGGACAAATTCCACACGTGTATGTCCACGAAGGTTTGCGCAAAACAAAAATGTATTTTTGTTGTCTAGTTTGCAGATCTGTGTCACAGCAGGCCTCGTTTTCTGTCTGGAAGCATCGAATTCTGCCTTGAGAGATAAATAAAACTTTCATTCGAACAAGTCAACCAGATCATTTACAACTTCCTGACCAGCCCGATCACGAATCCCCGTGAGACCGGGTTGTCCTGACACAGTTGAGGTCCGAGGTTTTGTTTGGACGCCGATGTAATGTTTGGGGTGATCTCATTTCAGTTTACAGCACAACACTGTGGTCAGTTCACGCTATCTGACGTCTCACAGAGTGACTTGCAGATCTGTTTTCCTCCTTCAAATGTTCAGTTTTTGGGAGAAATCTGAATCCAGAAGCCCTAGCAGAAATGACATTAGCCCTGGTGTTGTCCTGCGGGTCAAAACTGACCTGTTTTAAAGTTTGAAAATGTGGAAAACATATGTTTTTACAGTGAAATTCCTTCACATTTTCAACATTTTTGGGAAATCTTTGAGCATTTTTTGGTGGAAAAAAAGGAAATGTTAAAAATGTTTCTGAAGAACATTCACCTAAAAATCAACCAAAAATCCAGCGAATTTCGCTGGATTTTTGGTTGATTTTTAGGTGAATGTTCTTACGAGAATATTAGAAGTTTCACTGATATATGTGATCATTTAGATATTTTTAGGATTTTTTTGGAAGATTTTTACTCATTTTTTTTTTGAAAATATCTGCCAGAATTTTCTTACCAAATTTGGGGAATTTTTTAAAAATACAACTTTTAAGGAATTATTGGAATTTTCTTCTTGAAGGTTTTACAAATTTTCAGAAATTTGGAGAGTTTTTTTTGTGTGTGGAATTTTTGGATTTTTTTCAGACAAGGAAACAATATTTTTTGGTGCCCGTAAATGAAGACAACAGGAGGGTTAATAGTCTTTATCTGAATGGATTAAAGCTGCTCCCAGACCTGCGTGTCTCTGTCTCCAGGGCAGAATATTCATCCCGGTGCGGCAGAAGGAGCGGTCGGTGTGGGCCTCGGTGCTGTACAGAACCTCCTGGAGCTGTTTGTCTCCTGGTTTCTGGGCTTTCACTCGCACCTAAAACCAAATTAACACACACTGGCTTCATTTTACGTCTCTTCACATCCCTGCAGATGAATGTTGAAGTCCTAAGCGTTTTGTCAAAATCTTACCAAGTCTATTTGTCCTATTTTTAGTCAAAATGTCTCATCCCACCGGATTTAAGATAAATTCACTTAACAAGTGACATTACAGCAAGATGGAGGGACTTGTTTTATGACAATGCATCTTGAATATCTTAAGTCAAGCAATCTTGAAATTATCTTGTTCTGAGTTATATTTTACAAGAAAACTCAAAATAAGTTTAACCCTGGTGTCGTCCTGCGGGTCAAAATTGACCCGTTTTAAAGTTTCAAAATCTGGAAAAAGTATATTTTCACAGTGAAATGTCAGATGTTCAGATTTTCAACATTTTTGGGCAATTTTTGAAAATTTTTGGGTTAAAAAAAAATGTTTAAAAAATGTTTCTTAAAGAATGTTCACAAAAAATAAAAAAATTGTTTTCTTGTGAATGTTCTTAAAGAAAATAAATGTTTTGCTGATATATATGTCATAATTTTAGATATTTTTAGGATTTTTTGGAATATTTTACAAGAATTGTCTTGCCAAATTTGGGGGATTTTTTTAAAATGAAACTTTTAAGGAACTATTGGAATTTTCTTCCTGAAGATTTTGCGAATTTTCAGAAATTTTCAGGATTTTTTTTGCTGATTTTATTCTGGATTTTTTTCAGACAAGGAAACAATATTCTTTGACGTTTGTAAATGAGGCAAGGTTAATACATCCCAAATTAGGAGGTTACACGAAAGCAAAAAATCTATTTTTGAGTTAAAAATTGCTTTTTTTTTAAGCATGTCTGGCTTATTTTAAGACACCAAAGCTTGACAGTCCTGATAAAATAAAGCTTAAAATTAGTTTTCCCAGCTAATTTTTAGATCTCAAGATTCTAAATATATCTTATGTCAACAAATCGTACCAAACCATTTTTCACTTGTGCTGTTGGCAATTTTTTTCACTTATTTCAAGGTAGAAGTTCCTTGAAATAAGTTGTTTTTTTCTTGTTTTGAGAGGGGCATTTTTTTCAGTGTACCTCCAGGATGGTGATCTCTTTCTCCTTCAGCTTCCCTGCTTTGTTCTTCACCTGGGTCTTCTTGGTGTCCACCCACACCACCCTCTCCTTCACCTCTGACCTGGACACACACACATAACATGAGCACACACAGCCTTGTTTGAATAAATGTTCTACGGAGCCCCTCTGGTGACATGGTAAAAAAATAAATTGTGGCCACAATTTACTTAATTTTTTTTTTACCATGTCACCAGAGGGGTTCCGTATGTTCCTCATGCACTTATACTCACTCTTGGATGCCCAGGTCGGCCAGCGTGGTGTCCAGGAAGGGGAAGGGTTGCTTGGCCGGGTCAGGCTGTACCTGGATGGGCAGCGTCACCGCCATGGGAATGTCCCACTCCAGCTCCACTCTCACCATCAGGTTTCGAGGAGGCTCCTTCCCTGCTTGCCCGTTGGCCTCTCCCTCCTCCACCGAGCGTTTTGTCTCGTCTGCAGCCAGCTTGACTCGCTGATCTGTATCTCAGAGATCCTCTTCGGCTTGTGTGATCTGATGGTCCTTATACGCTGCAGATGCTTTCTCTCCTCCTCCTCTTCCTCCTCTGGGCGATTCAGAGCTCTTCTGATGATAGAGGCCCCTGGAAAGCGTGGATGTGTGATGCGTACAGGCTGGTGTTGTGCCCTGCAGGCTGATATAAGCAGCAGGGGTGGATGTGGGTTATGTGTCGCTGTGATGTTATGTTTATTACCCTGTCAGAAGGGCTGATGGACGGAGGGTGGTGTTTGTGCTGCCAGGGGTCCCGCTGGGTTATCAGTGTGACCGAGGCCAGGCTGAAGTCACAGTGTTAAGTTTTGCTTCTAAATTGAGGAAATATGTGGCCTCAAGTAGGTGAGAAATAAATGATTTGACTTGATGGATTCTTGCTTTTGAAACGGAGTGGCTGAGCAGAGGTGGAGCCGGACTGAGACGTACACAGGAGAGCAAATCATTTTCATCCTCCTTCAGACTGCCATGTAGAAATATCTATGAGCACTTCTACACAATATAATAATTACTCTGCCAAGGAACGTGGTGGAGTTATGTGACGATCGGTTTACATTTGTCTGTTCTGTTATTCCATCTTTGTGCAACATTACTCAAAAACAGACGAACAGGTTTGGACGAAATCAGCCCCCCAGAGGGTCCAATCAGGCCTGTAGGACGACTTTGTTAAGTGTGAAAATTACAGAGAAGACATTAACTGCAAACTGTAAATTTGAAAAATTATATATGTTGAAATAACTTCTATACCACGACAAATAGTTTTGATCATAAAATAAAACACTAGATTGCTCATTGTTCTTTTGCCATTTTGTGTCTCATTTTTCAAATATTTTGTCCCGTTTGTGTCATTTATGTCATTTTTTGTCTCCTTTTTGTCCATTTTATGTCCTTTTTGTCTGACTTTTTCCTCTTTTTTGTTTTGTTTCGTGTCATTTGTCTCATTTTTTGTCATTTTGTTTCTCGCTTTTGCCGTTTTGTGTCTCATTTTTGTAATATTTTGTCCTGTTTTTGTTTTTTGTATTTTTTTATAGTAAAATAATACGTCATTCAGTTCCAAGATGCTGTGATTAAATACTTTCTGCCTTTGTAGATCCACTGTGATCTGTAGGTTGTCATGTGCAAATGAAATCTGAGGCATGATGTTGTTGACGTTGTTGCGCTTATTTTTCTAAAGAAATTCCAGTTTGTTTACAATGTTTTGTAAAAAGGTAATTCCTTAAATGTGAACATTTTTGCACTAAAACAAAGGAAAACTTTGGAGTTGTTGTTATTTATCGGTGATTATGCTGTGATTTTAGTGGTCCGGCCCACTGGAGATCATACTGGGCTGAATGTGGATCCTGAACTAAGATGAGTTTGACAGCCCTGGTTCAAGAAATCCCTTCAGACAGCTCCAGATCCAGCATGGACAGCCTCATTAACTCTGCTGCAGATGTGTGAATCCAACTGAGCTGTGATTTCTGCTCTATGATGTCACTCTCCATCTGGCCATTATCATCTGCACTTATATTCAGACTCGCTTGTTTCATGAGATGTTGTGCATTAGAACAACAAATACTTACTTTCTTATGTCCTTTTTTACTTTTTGTTTGGTGTGGATTACTTGATGTAAGTATTTTTTAAAAGAAAACAGTCGAAATTCTTTGATTGAAACTTCTTAAATGTGGATAATTTCTGAATATCTTTGGTTTGCAGACAAAAGCTTGGGCTTTGATCAACACTTTTCACCATTTTCTGACATTTTATGCACCAAATAGTTGGAATTATTATTTTTTTTAAATGACAAATGAATTGTCAGTGAGAACAATGGTGTCCATCCAGCCTTTACTTTCTTTGTGTGTGTGTGTCAGTCTTGCATTGTTCAGCAGTTTTATTCTTTCAAGACTTCTTCAAAGTAGGTCTCATCCCTGCAGTCTCTCTGTCTGTATGAGAGCTTCAGCTAAATCCACAGCTAAGCCTAAATCATGCAATATAATCAACAGAAACATGTGCAGGTACAGCTTCTTTATTTACACAGGAACAGATCCCGTCTACACTTTGCAACAACAATAAAACTAAACGTGACTCGCTACAAAATCACTTGAACTGCTGTGTTGTATGGGGTTTTTGCTGTTAACCCTTAGATGCATAAGTTGGTCAAAAATGACAATTTTTTTTTTTTTGCAATATCTTTGTAATGAAAAAATTCATTCATTTTTCAGCTATTCCTGAAAAAACACATTCTTGATTTCACTCCATTTAAATTTTTAAGTTATCTTTGATATTTTTAAAGAAAATGTAATATTTGTATTACTACCCCAAGCCCTTTATCACTGATAATATTGTAGAAGAGGTGATGTGATGCACAAACTTGGAGCAACAGCTGGAGGAAAAGAGTGGAGAAATATTTTCAAAACAGACGTTGACATTCTTCTGTTGCTGTTCTGTGTAATGTTCTTTTTTTTCAATTGTCAAAATGTTCAAAATGTGTTATAAAGTGAAAAATAAACAGATTTCAAACATGAAATCATTCAAAAATACAATACAAACAATAATACAAATGATTATTCCAAACAAAATGACAAGAATACCATAAAAACACATTGATTCTTATACAGAGTGACAAAAAAAATCAGGAACTTTTTAACAATCCAATAAAACCGAGAGTGATGGAAGAAAAATATTTTATTCATAGTAATTGAAACCTTAAAACATCCCATTTAAGAAACGATGATGGAATTTTCATTTTTTAAAAATTACTTCTTGTAGATGGCGTCCTCCTGTATGAATGCATTCTTGAAATGTGCTGTTGAGATTCCTCATTGACCGCTGCAACATCTCAGCTTGGATACTGTGAATTTCATCCTGAATTCTCTGTTTTAACTCATCCAGAGTTCTTGGTCGAGTCGTCTGCACTTTACTCTTGGGATAGCCCCGGGTAGATTTCAAGAATGCATTCATACAGGAGGACGCCATCTACAGAAAGTAATTTTTAAAAAATGAAAATTCCATCATCGTTTCTTAAATGGCATGTTTTAAGGTTTCAATTACTATGAATAAAATATTTTTCTGCCATCACTCTTGCTTTTATTGGATTGTTAAAAAGTTCTCGTTTTTGTGTCACCCTGTATTTTTAACCCACTTAGGGTCCAATCACTGGAGTATCTAAGGGTTAAAATGCAGAATATCTGACTTCCTGGATGTAACTCCAGTCCTTGACATGTGTATCCCTCTATCTGGCTTCTCCGTGAGTGACATGAAGCATAAAAATGCTCAGAGGTCAGCTGAGGTTCATTGTGGACATCAGATTTATGACTGAGTGTAATGAGGTGATCCTTTCCACCACATCCACCCTCATTATTCCTCCTGTTCACTTTGTCTCATTTGTCAGATGGCCGAGGTGAACATGATGTATGGACCTCTCACATCGCGGCGTCACATTTTTCTGCCTTTGAAAAATGCCTGCTAGCCGTTACCTTCTAAGGCCGCAGGACACAAACATGCTCCCCGTGTTGAGCTGCATGCGTGTTTGTCCTGCACAGTTCACATCTCCTCCCACTAAAGCAGCACTCTGGACTCAGCGTGTCACATTCAGCAGTCAGCCCCGACAAATCCTCTCACTCAGATATCAGCTGGACGTCAGCGATGTAGGGAGGCAGGTGACGGAAAGAGCTGGGAATGTGTAGAGCCACAGGGAGGTTGGCTGTGTAGAAGGTTTATGACCAAAAAGCGACAGACCAGTGTTTGAAAAACTTTGCTTCTACAAGAATTGTCATCTAACTCTTCACTATAGAACAAACAAACAAAATGTATTAAAAAAGTGAAAATTTGACACTTGTGCTGCACATTAAAGATATGGAATACTGTAATGTCTTAAAACTGTGAAAATATTGTTAAATATCTGTAAAATTATGAGATTTTTAGCTGATATAAATGCAATAAAACAATGTAATTGTATAACTACACATTTTAGAAGAAAAATAAAAATTAATTGTTGTGTATGTTAACATGTAAATAAATACATTTGTCTGTGATTGGACCAGATATCCACTTCGCCAAGGAATGTGGTGGAGTTATGTAACGATCCACGTACATTTGTCTGTTAGTCCATCTGTGCACAACATTACTCAAAAATGGACCAATGGATGCGAATGACCTTTTAAGGGAAGGTCGGAAATGACACAAGGACCACCTGATTAGATTTTGGCAGTGATACAGCTTATAGTCTGGATCTACAGAGCTGTCAAAGATTTCTATATCATTGTCAGATAGCAGCGCAGTGTCAACAAGTGAACACTATGTCAGAATATAGAATATATCCCCGTTGGGTCCCATAAGTCGTGTCCTTTTCTCCAGTGTAAGCTGATCTGTTCCAACCCCACAGTGTTTGGAATAGCATCCCCATCTTCCAAGCATGATAGCCCCATTTTCCTAACTGGAATTCTGAATGGATCGCTGGTTTTATTTTTTGGGAATCAAGAGAAAGAAAGACCTGACTGGCTCGGAAACTATATAACAGCTGAGCAGCCTTGGTGGAGTACTGCGCTCTGAGTGCTTTTCTTGTTTTAAATATTTGTATTTTCTATTAAAAAAACAGGGACAATCTGTAAGATAAAACTAAATGATTGTTTTCTGTATATATATATATTGAGAAAACCCCAAAGGGTAGAGGGAGGAGAGAGACCCAGTAAATCCCCCTATAGGACCAACTAAATTAATAATTGATCTTCAGAGGATCACTAGACTCCCTACCCCCTCCTCAGCTCTCCGTCTAATGTGTCCGGTTCTCCAGCCCATTGGAGTCTGACCCAGATGGGTTCTAAAGAACGTTTTAGTAGAGAGGTTAATCAACTTTTGACTTCAAATCATGATCCAAAGGTCCCCTTTGGTATTGAAGTACCTTAGTGTCATAAAAGTAAATTTATCCTAAGACACAAGTGAGATCATGCTTTGATTTTAAAAATGGCCTCCAACCATCCTTGAGAGGCCCATATCTTTGCTTCTGTTATAGCTATAATGGCAAACTTGGTGTCAAATTGTACATTTTTGGGGTCAAGGAATCGAATAAAATCGGTTTCAAGACTTATAAAAGAATGATATTCTTCTCACCATGACAACCGAAGATAAAATATGCAATTTATTAAAAAAACACAGTATCCAGCCATCCATTCTCTATACACCGCTTTATCCTCACTAGGGTCGCAGGGGGTGCTGGAGCCTATCCCAGCTGACTCGGTCGAAGGACGGGGACACCCTGGACAGGTCACCAGTCTGTCGCAGGGCTACATATACAGACAAACAACCACACTCACATTCACACCTACGGGCAATTTAGAATAATCAATTAACCTCAGCATATTTTTGGACTGTGGGAGGAAGCCGGAGTGCCCAGAGAAAACACATGCATGCACAGGGAGAACATGCAAACTCCATGCAGAAAGATCCCAGGCCCAGGCTGGGATTTGAACTGGGGATCTTCTTGCTGGAAGGTGAAAGTGCTAACCACTATACCACTGTGCAGCCCACAGTCAAATCAAAACTCAATAATTTAATAAATACAACTTAAAGTGTTGAATATGTGTATTATGGATGCTAAGAAAACAAGTAGTGAGACAACAAGTCCATAACTACAATCAAAGAAAAAATCATTAGACCTCCCTTGTCTTCTTCAGTTTCTTGTTCATTTTAATGCCCGGTACAACTAAAGGTTCATTACCTGAAGAACGCAACGAACATGACAAAAAATGCAACTGATTCCATAATACTTGTCTTATTACATCTTATTTAACATCCTCTGGCTTCATTGTATTCCCTGGTATATAAGAGTATTTTATGTCCTATCTGACATGCTTAAGCTTCATTGTATTCACAGGGTAACTAAGAGGCCATTTCATGTCATCAGCAGCACTGCACATGCAAAGGCCTAGAGTGGTTTCCTGCTGACATTCAAGCCATAGCACAACTCAGAAGTCGTCAGCTTTCACATAATGCCTAAAACTGAATTATTATGTGAAGCCACAAAGGCAGCCATCTTGGTCCTTCTGGAAATTGGCATGAGTGAGAGACAAGTAGCGAAGAAACTGAAGATCTCCAAGACAGCCATTCATTACACCAAGAAAAAACAAGCCCAACATGGTTCTACCAAACTAGAAATAGAGCTTGACTGTTGATGATTGGACTAAGGCTCTTTTCAATGATGATTCCAATTTTTATTTGATGCCCACTCCAGCCAACTTACTGGTTAGGAAGAAGCCTGGTGAAGCTTCTGTGTGGCGTCATCTACTCCGTTACCCAAGTCATGGTCTATCAAGGCTGGGCAGGAGCTGTATGTTCTATATTTCCCACATTACACTGGTCCCCTGCTGAGAAAGCTCACTCATACTGTAGTTCTGATGATGCAGCAGTGCAAGTGTTACTACTTGCACTTATACTACCCCACACATGATTGTGGCAGCCTGTTAAAATACAACGTTTTTCTTTTTGCACTGGCCCCATTTAGCTTCATGTGGACCTGCCATCAATAAAGGAACGATGTCTTGTAGATCGAAGAACTGTTGCAAAATAATGGTGATGGGAGCAATATTGTAATTGTATTCTATGGTCACCATTGACTGTGATTTTGGTTCTGATGTAAATACAGTCTTTTCAATAAAATGCTTTTAATACAACATTGTCAGCAAAGGACTTCCTGGCATTTCTTTTGGGACAACCGTTCCTGGACCTCATAGACCAACTGACTCCTTATCCTAAAAAATTTGCCTGCACTTCTAAACATACAGCACCAGTCAAAAGTTTGGTCTTTCAATGTTTTTTCTTTATTTTTATTCCTTTTTACATTGTAGATACATACAGAAGACATCAAAATTATGAAGCAAGGATATATGGTAAATGGAACAAAGAGATTTTTTTAATTTGCCAAATCAAATATGTATTCCTAGAAAAATGCTTTGAAATGTCTCCACATCAGATCTCAATCAGTACTTTGCCTTAAAACTGTTCAGAGAATTATGTGTTACAGAGAATGCAGCCAACTTGGACATCTGGTATCACCAATCACAATGAAGACACCAATACACATTAAAAACGTGCATATATAAAGTAAAACCCTTTAACACTTGTAGGAATAAGGCACATAAAAAGCCAGCCTGACAAAAACTGACATCAGCTACAACTAAATTCAGCAAGCAAGAGGTTAATCAAACCACAGGCATTACAAAACATTTATGAAAAAACTCATAAAATGATCAGCTCAAACATCGACTACAGGCCGCCGTTGTGTACTATGGCAGCAGCATTCATGGTGCTCTGGCCAATAGGCTCTCCATCTTTGCTTTCAAAGCTTGGGTTGTGCCCAACGTTGTTCACAACGTTGACACCACCCAGGTTGAACGTGCCGGGATTGTAAACATAATGACTGACACCTGGTGTCATGGACCAGCCGGTCACCTGGGACGTGTTGGGCACTGCGGCCTGCGGTGAAGTAGAGGACCAGGAGGGATACCAGGGAGATCCAGCAGCAGAGCCCACAGCAGCCATAAGGAAGGGCAGGTTCTGTGGAGTCGTCTTATTGAAGGTCGCCTCCATCATGTGCTGGTTGAAATGCTCCCTGAGCGGAGGGCGTGCCTCTCCCTGATACTGAAACACAAACAAGAGGTAGTTCAAATTAATGCCAAATTCAGTCATAGTATCTCATTTATGTAGTCTATGATGACAGTATTGCTTCGTCAAGCCTTTAAGGCCATAACCAGACTTTGGTTAGGCCTCCATTACAGATGTCTTACTCTATGTCCAAACCGCTTTTTCTTTGCTCTTAGTTAACAAGGAACTTGGGCAAGACAGTCCAATTTTGACTATTTCCATGTAATTCAGCAACAAAATCATTCAAATAATATGACAGAATTAACATATAAATTGCACATATATAGTAATGCTGCAAAAAATGAGAGCTACTTACTGGTGGCATATGAGAGGGCATGTTGGAGTAAATGTTTTCCTTGACAGAACAGCGCTCTGACGCCCAGATGGTGTCCTTCTGGTGTCTCCTCAGCTTCATCCTTCGGTTCTGAAACCAAGTCTTCACCTTCAACACAGAATGGCAGCTGATCAGAAACTGCACATTAGCTTTTGTTTTGCTTGTCACCCATTATACCTCATAAATCACTCACCTGTTTGTAGGTCAGACCTGTCAGCTCGGCCAGGCTCTTCATCTCAGACGGGGTGAGGTACTTGTGCACAGTGAAATGCTGGACAAGTGTGCTCATCTGCCTCTCTGAGAAGGCTGTCCGGACCTTTCCTTTAGGATTGTTTACGCCGGCTGCGCCTTGCTTCTTTGGGTCAGTTAAAGGTGGTGCAGAGGTGTCGTTGTTGGTGGCCTCACCTTCAGTTGTGGCCAACACTTTTGACTCCTCTGTCAGGGAGCAGGAGATGGTCCTGTTGGCATCGGGACTCTTTCTGCTGACCTCTTCAAGAAGGTCTTTCTTGACCCATGTAGCAGGGTCTGCCAGGGAGAGGCTCCCCTCCTTGCTGCTGCTGCTGGAGCTCCAGGACTCTGAGTGAGAAAACACAGAGGACAAATGAGTGATATGACATGGTCACAGAAGACTGTTTTTATAGAGAAGAAAAGCCAACTTCCAAAGACTTCTTATGTGACATCAGCTACTGGACGTCATAGACCAGCTGACGCCTCATCCTAACATCGTCCTATACTTTTGGACATACTCGTTACAAAGAAGGCACCTGTCCCATTTGCCTTGATCTTCTTAATTTTGAAAAAAAAACAGTGCTGCATGATGTGACAAGCAGTCATATTACTACGACTGCTCAACAATCAATTTAAAAGAAGTGCCTAAATATTATATACATTACTGTAATATTGTGCACTCAAAATGAAGAATACATTATTTCAAAAGGAATGCTTTCAAGTGCCTCCCCATCTGATCTGCATCGGGTCTTAAAATGGTCTCAAATATTATGTAAGACAAAGAATATATCCAATTTGGACACAGCTTGTCTCACCAAGCGCAAAGAAAACACTAAGACACATTAAATGCATGCATACAAAAATAGAATCTGGTGATAAAAGATAAACTCCACTGAGGAAACCTTCAGAAAAATCAAAATATATAAATATCTTCAGGTGCCAGTGTTTTGTTTTCCACTTTGAAACGCAGTCGCTAGATGTTATGAGGGTATTATTGTAGCAAAACTACTTGTCAATGCGAATCGAGAGTTGTCTGTCTGTATTTCAATCCATGTGTCCAAAGTGAGATTTGTCAATGTGTAAAAGAATTTGTCTATGTGAAGTGAGATTTGTCAATGCGAACCGGAATCTTCAAAAGCCGCCACCCAGCTCTACGCTCAGGCGTGCGCTGCATGCTCATCCCGTCTGGGCTACCTGGTTGATCCTGTATGTAGCATATGCTTGTCTCAAAGATTAAGCCATGCAAGTCTAAGTACTAGTGATGGTGAAATCGAAGCTTCATGAAGCAATGAACCACTTTGACACATCTGGTTCAAGAATGACACATTGCTTCGAAGCATTTGACACAACCAGAAGAGTGACATCTGCTGGTCCTGTGTCAGAACTGCATCTAAGTGGAAAAAACTGAAAAAGCCTCAGGACTGCTTGTCTCACACTGCTTTGTACTTGCAATAAATATTTTAAAATGTTATATATGTATGTTTGTGTGCATATATGTGTAGTGTGTTTCTATGAATGCATGTGTGTTGTGTATGTGTGAATCTATGCATATGTATCCGTGTGTTATTTAATGTATTTATTGCAACTAGATATATCTAAACTAAATTCTAACCAAATGTATACTCTCCCTAACGTCTCTCAAAATGACAAATGGCAAATGCACTAGCATAATCTCCTCTCAAAAACCCACAATTTGATAAGTGAATCAAACCCGTATGACCTGGACAAATTGAAATGTCCCACCCCTTCAAAGTTGGCGCGAAGCACCGCGACACGCGATGTGACGTAACGAGGCCTCGCTCTCGATAGTCACGTGATTGTGGGCGTGCTGAAGCAAAGGAACACTTCCGCTTCAAAAGCTCGGCACTGTGTCCAGCGTAACATCACTACTAAGTACACACGGCCGGTACAGTGAAACTGCGAATGGATTATTAAATCAGTTATGGTTCCTTTGATCGGCTCGAGGTTATCCCCCGGGTGACGGCCACCTGAGACATAGCACCGACTGAAGCTTGCAGACGGCGGGAACTGCCGAGGTACAGGGCAACAGAGCGGCAGGCAGCCACCATGGACGAGCCCGTGAGCCTGAGGTCAGGGAGCTCAAACCCATACATTTTTCACATACGAATCTCAGTCACGGCAGAAGTGTAGCAAAAGTCACGTGAAAATAAAACAGCCAATTGTGAAACCGAACTAGTTTTGCTACAATAATACCCCATAGATGTCGCCAGTTTGTTTTTGTCATTCACTGGCGGGACATTTGAAATCCAAAATGGGGCTTATCTGGAGTTCAAAGTCGACTCTCCATGATGAAATCGGAAGTGGACAAGCAAGTAATGATACGCGGCCTTACAACAACATAAACGTAAGTTGGCTGCCGATATTTACATACCTGGTGAAGTTCCCGTGTCGCTCCCGGGCCGTTCCACCTCGTTCTTCCGGGCTTCGTACGCTGCCGGCTGGGATCCGGCCAGCAGCAGGCCGCCGGTCTGGGACTCCCCGAAATACACAAGCCCGGAGCCCTGGTAGTGGCAGTGAACGTTAACGGCATTCTTCTCCGGGGTGGGAGGCGCAGACTCGGCCTTGGTATTGACGGTGTTGCCGGCGGAGTAGCAGGCCGGTGGTATCCCGGCGTTGTAGTGGCTCGGGCCGCTGAATGTGCCTTCGCCCCAGCTGGTCAGGTTGCCGTTCTGCTCGGACCCGGCCGGGTACATTTCGTAGGCATGAAAAGGAGGGTTGTGGTTGTAGTTTTTCTTCCAATCTTCCATGGCTCTGGTGGGTTCACGCGATGAAACTACACTCAGAAACAAATAAAACAAAAGCAGAGTGAAGAATTACTGAAAACGGAGCTTGCAGTAAAAGGTTTTGCATCCGTCCAGGTCAAACAAACGGACCTGGTTGCGATTCAAATACACCGGGCAGCCTCACATCTGCTGTTTTTAAGGGCCTGTGTGGGTGTGGCCACAGGATGGAGGTGAGAGTCCTCATCTGAGTCCGTGTAATCCACTCTACGAGCCTGTCTCACCCTCTATACAGGTAGGCATGTATAGAGGGTGAGACGGGAAGTGTGCATGTCATTAGCATTTCTATGCTGCGTAGACCTAGAGGAGCAGCTGAAGTTCCCCGGGCACAATCTCTCCACAAAGCCTTAAGTGCCTTGGGCATCACGGGAATGGCAAGGAGCAGAGCCATCAAGAACATCACCGAAGCAGCGGAGAAAGCTTCGAGATGGCTCTGGATCCGGAGAGGAGAACACTGGGGGGAAGCAAATACTCCCTGTACACACACAAGCTGCGGCTTGATCAACCGCAGCTGGGTCGCCTGGGCGAGGGTGTCTAATGTTGAAAGACCCGAAACACCCTATGACCCCAGGTTACATTACTGATGATGTATACAGGTGCATCAGAATCATCTGGTGTTTTTAAGAACTATGCCCTGAGAGATTGCAGATTGGTTTTCAGTGGAATCACTGTTGCTCTGTATGTGAGAAAAAGAGTGAAACGTCTATGCTCTCACTATTGTGTGCTCTCATCTACGTTAGCCAAGCAGCAAATATTATCTTCATTTTCCGCCTCACATCCAGGTTCGCCAGTCAGCTTCAGTGATGTTGAGAATGAGAGTGAAGAAACACTAGAATAAGAAGATCAACCCTAATGACAGAGAGAGGTTTGCATTGTACCTTTAAAGAATAATTATCCACTGTTATAGCACTGCATCCAGTTGGTAAGTTTGAAATGAAGTTGATTGTGCTGTAATTAAGATGTTGGCCTTTCTTATACAGCTTAAAGACAGTGGTGTTGCAGGCCTTCATGCAGGAAACACAGTAAGCAATTAGTTGTAAATGGCTGTGTGCAGTTATGGTTAAACATGAGACACCAGATCGCTGGCCTGCACTGCTGCAGCTTCTCAATGAGTCCACCAAGAGCAGCAACCCTCAAGACAGACAGGTACCCAAGTCATAGAACAGCTAGAAATGTAGATAAGATTAACTTACTCCTGGGTCATTCCATATCACATAGACAAAAGATGGTTGCACCATCATCTCAGCTTGTCTTCATTTTTTGTTATTCTGCAGAAGGGTAAAAATGATTGAGAAACCCAAAGTTACAGCCTCATTGGCCCACTGGTTTTCATTTTACAGCCTGTTGAAGGAGGGGAATCCTTAATTTTTAAACTCCGTCTGTCGTTTTTTGATGATTTCAAACCCTAATAACTCAGGAAGTTCTCAATATATCTTCTTCAAATTTTCAAGTTCTTTTAAATGTATATAGATGCATAAAATAAAGTGGTCAGACAAGTGTTATGATGAAAATCTGTTGAGGCACAACCATTTAAAAGGTGCATAATATTACAATAAGCTCCAAAATGAAATGCATTTATTAGGTACTTAACATTACTCTGCTGGGTCAGGATAGGTCAGATTCTGTTGTCTGGGTCATAAGCAATTTTTTGATACATTTATGGGACACTAAATATGCCTAGGGAGGGCTAGGAAAGCTGTCAATCACAGGTCGTTTGCCAAAATTCACCATATTTAGGCTGAAATGACTCCATGTGGACAAGGTGGCACATTTTTGAAATTTTGTAGGTTTGAAGATACACATGAAACCTTGTAGAAAAACTTAAAATGAATTTTGGTTCTTGCTGTATTCATTCTCCACAGCTTATACCATTAAGGACGTTTTTCTCTTTCAGGTGGTCCTGGAAACATAGTGAACAAATCATATCTGTACTTATGTTTTAGTTAGTGAACCAGGTGACACTACAGAATCCACAGCTGAGTCAGAAGACATATCCCCTGGGCTGTACGTAGCATGTCTATATGATGGCCAGTGGTGGCTTGGCAATGTCAAGTCACATTCCTCAGAGCATGATGATTTTGAAGTACAATTTATGGACCAGCCAAGTCCTTTTACTGGCCAAACATATGAATGAGTGCTGGGTGCCCAAAGAACATATCCTGTGTGTTGTCCCAGTGCCTGATGCAGTTGGTTTAGGGAGGCGTTATAGGTTTCCTGATGCAAGCATTTTGAAGAGAGTTGAGGACTCGTGGAGATCAAAGTCAAAAAATGTTGTCTAAATAACTTCCATGTCTCTAATATGTTTAATTTAGTGACATTTGATTGTCTAGTTTGTGTTTAGGTTGTAATTTGTAAGAAACCACCAGCTCGTCAAAAACGTCTACCCCTGTACACTTTGTGCCTCATTTTCAAGATGTTGACAAGCAGAACCAAAGTTTTTTTGTAGTTTTTTAAAAGTTAAAATAAAGATTAAAAATTTTGCTAAGTATGAAACTTGTACAACCTTGTCCACAATCTGAAATTTTAGTTCAAAAAGATGCGTTCTATCATCCCAAGTCTGATCGTTGCTCTGAAACACCTCATCCAGGCTCATCAGGTAAATTCTGAGATTTAAAAATGTTTCAGAAGTACTGATGTTACTGTTCCCAGTCAAATGTAAAAGTATCGATAAACTAGACTTTCTAGATTGTTGTGTTTATCCGTGTCTGCACAGAACCAAGCCAGTGAGGCCATGGAGGTGTTTGATGAGCTCATGGAGAGTGAAGTATCCATCATCGTCCCTCATGTCACTGACATCGTCACATTCTTCTTGGAGGTAGGATTTGAATTTTGCTTTTCCCTGCCAGCTTTTTCTCCTGAATTTCATTTTAATTTCTGAACTGACAAATGCCATGTAATATGGGATGTTTGTGATTTGAATGCTCATAGAGTTTCACATCTATGTTTAAAAACCATATGTTTGTGTTACGTGGGCAGTGACACCACGTTGATTGATTCCCTGCGAGTGAAAGCTCTCTCTTGCATCGCCTTCCTCATCAAGTTGAAGAGCAAGGTAGTGTCACCCAGCTGCACATATAGATACATGATCGATAGCTCTTTTTCAATTTGTAATAAATAACAAAGCCCAAAAGCAAGACAAAAGGGATTTAAAGTTTCTACAGTCCTGAAACATTTCAGTTTTTATGGATCTGAGGAGATAGTGGACAACTGTTTCTTTTTC
Organism: Acanthochromis polyacanthus; assembly: GCF_021347895.1. Taxonomy (NCBI): domain Eukaryota; kingdom Metazoa; phylum Chordata; class Actinopteri; family Pomacentridae; genus Acanthochromis; species Acanthochromis polyacanthus. The sequence continues at coordinate 13,634,458 of NC_067132.1, forward strand.
TTTCTTGATCGTGTTGGTCTTTTAAATGAGGTAAATATTTACACACAAACAGTTGTAGTGGATTTAATGCAATTAATTACACATTTTAGCTATATTTTAACTTTCCTGAGCTGTCTATAATTCTGAGGTAATGTTTTCATCTGAATTTGAGGACAGTTGCTCCATTATATACAGCATCAAGCAGCTTGACCAGAAAGAAAGTGCTTGGGTCAGTAGCACTTTCTTAACGAAGTTTTGGTTAAAAATGTTTCCCTACTTTACAGACGGTGATAAAGCAGAAGCTGCTGAACCCCATCCTGCAGGCCGTTTTCCCTGTACTGACAGCAGCTCCCCCGTGGAATAGAAATTAAATTTTAACCTTCAAGCTTCCTTCAACACCCCACCTCTTCCACCCTAAACAATAGACTGGACACATTGACACAGATTGCTTATTTTCCTTCCATTTGCAAACCTTTTCACAAAGATAGGAACAGATTAGCTCGGGCATTACCATCTGAGAGTTGTTTGTGTTCGACCTTCTGCTCTGCATTTTCATGTGAATGAGTCAGTTACCACTGAAAAGATGGGAGAGCAGTCGACCTAATGGCCACGTTAGCATTTCTAACTGCTCGCGGGTGCAGCAACGTGTGTCTGTCTGACAGTGCATGAAGCTTTGGAGAATTTTAGTTTCCTGAGGGGGAAAAAAAAAAAAATCAGTGACAAACTTTTTTTTGTAAAAATATGGCATTTTCTTTTTTTCCTTTACTATTATATACACTCAACAAAAATATAAACGCAACACTTTTATTTTTGCTCCCATTTTTTATGAGATGAACTCAAAGATCTAAAGCTTTTTCCACATACACAATATCACCATTTCTCTCAAATATTGTTCACAAATCTGTCTAAATCTGTGATAGTGAGCACTTCTTCTTTGCTAAATGGATAATCCATCCCACCTCACAGGTGTGCCATATCAAGATGCTGATTAGACACCATGATTAGTGCACAGGTGTGCCTTAGACTGCCCTCAATAAAAGCAAAGTTGGGTAGAATACAAAACATTAGCAAAATGTAATGCTTTTCTTTTTCCTTAAAACATACTTGTTCCATCAGCTTCTAAATGGCATTTAATTAGATAAAGTTTGAAAATGGTTGGAATATATTCGGAAGTAGAACCTTCGTATATTATGACAAAAATATTAAATCCAGTTATGCCTGAAGATACGGATTCTGTAAGTAACCCATCAAATATTCCATCTCATCTCAAACTATGTTGAAGTTTACATTTTTGATTTCCCTCAAAGAACACTTCAGACTTATGTCAATCAGTCAACTTGTATTTACAATTGAATTTTTTAAAAACTAATAGAAAGGTTATGAAAACACCATCTTAGGACCTTGTAATGTCCAGGATTATTGAATTGAATGTGACTCATCTCTTAGTTGAATCAATGATCAGGCATATATCCTCTTCTTACACACACATGCAGGAGTGTGAACATCGCTCCATGCTAAGAGGGAGCTCATGTCATTCTGTACCATCCAACAGTGGACCTTCTTTTCCTTCTTCATTTAATTATTACAGAAATTTTCAAAAGGTTTTCAAGCATTGTTTAATTTTTTAATACTTATTATGTATTGTCAAAAAAATAATTAATTTGCTGTCAGTATCCCCATTTGATTATTTCCATCTATACTTAGCTGTGGCGAGTGCCAAGTGCTAAGATAAAAACACCGCAGCAGTTTCTACCAATGATGCGATGCTACATGTAAGCTCTGTACCAAAACTCAAGGCTGCACATTAGCAGAAGGTTAGGTTCTAGCTTTCTGTTCAGTCATGTTAAACTTTGTGTTTAGTTATTATAATCTAATATATTAAATGTAAAGCAGAAAAGTGATGATAGTAATGATATAACATTCATTTGTGATACCCTTAGGTTACTATTTTTACATTTCAAAAACTTCTTTCATACTCATCCATTCTGGAGTGTGCATGCCATGCCATGCCATGCCATGCCATGCTATCCAAGTTGGGCATCTGTGGTTAACTTTTTCCTCCACCATGCATCAACACACATTCTTCTATTTACATACAGAGGACAGAAGTACATTGTAAAATTTGTTAAAACCAGCAGTGAGTGCTGCTATAGTCAAGCTTTGCACATTCATGGCACACATTTGCATTTGCCTTCTTAGAAGATTTTTTATCACGCCAGTAGAATGATAGCATTTAAAAGTCTTACATTCTTTTGAGCTTTGATTTTTTTAATTAGTGCCTCAGAGCCTCCTTGGAGCAGCAAGCCATTCATACTGCAGAGGGGTGTGTCAACGACGTGTGTGAACGACGTGTGTGAATGGGTCGTTGACACACCGGCTCCTGTGACTCCTAAAACATGATTTTAGTGTAATCTAAAGCGTGACCAAGAGGGGTCCGGAAAAAGGGCCACTGCTAATGAGAGCCACACTTGGTGAATGTGTAACGACGCCAGGGCCACACTTATATAATAGCACGAGTGTGTATATATATATATATATATATATACCGGTATACACACACACAGTGCCTTGTGAAAGTATTCGGCCCCCTTGAACTTTTCAACCTTTCGCCACATTTCAGGCTTCAAACATAAAGATATAAAATTTTAATTTTTTGTCAAGAATCAACAACAATTGGGACACAATCGTGAAGTGGAATGAAATTTATTGGATATTTTAAACTTTTTTAACAAATAAAAACCTGAGAAGTGGGGCGAGCAATATTATTTGGCCCCCTTGCATTAATACTTTGTAGCGCCACCTTTTGCTGCAATTACAGCTGCAAGTCGCTTGGGGTATGTCTCCATCAGTTTTGCACATCCAGAGACTGAAATTCTTGACCATTCTTCCTTGCAAAACAGCTCGAGCTCAGTGAGGTTGGATGGAGAGCGTTTGTGAACAGCAGTCTTCAGCTCTGCCCACAGATTCTCGATTGGATTCAGGTCTGGACTTTGACTTGGCCATTCTAACACCTGGATACGTTTATTTGTGAACCATTCCATTGTAGATTTGGCTTTATGTTTTGGATCATTGTCCTGTTGGAAGATAAATCTCCGTCCCAGTCTCAGGTCTTTTGCAGACTCCAACAGGTTTTCTTCCAGAATGGTCCTGTATTTGGCTCCATTCATCTTCCCATCAATTTTAACCATCTTCCCTGTCCCTGCTGAAGAAAAGCAGGCCCAAACCATGAGGCTGCCACCACCATGTTTGACAGTGGGGATGGTGTGTTCAGGGTGATGAGCTGTGTTGCTTTTACGCCAAACATATCGTTTTGCATTGTGGCCAAAAAGTTCCATTTTGGTTTCATCTCACCAGAGACTTATCACAGAGCAGGTGCATTTATACGGAGACTTGATTACACACAGGTGGATTCTATTTATCATCATCAGTCATTTAGGACAACATTGGATCATTCAGAGATCCTCACTGAACTTCTGGAGTGAGTTTGCTGCACTGAAAGTAAAGGGGCCGAATAATATTGCACGCCCCACATTTCAGTTTTTTATTTGTTAAAAAAATTTAAAATAGCCAATAAATTTCGTTCCACTTCATGATTGTGTCCCACTTGTTGTTGATTCTTGACAAAAAATAAAAATTTTATATCTTTATGTTTGAAGCCTGAAATGTGGCGAAAGGTTGAAAAGTTCAAGGGGGCCGAATACTTTCACAAGGCACTGTATGTATACGCAACCAGTCATTTCTTGTTTACAACATATTTCCATATGTATTCTTTTATAGCTTTGATGTCTTCAGTATTAATCTACAATATATAAAATAACTGAATAACAACCATTGAATGAGAAGATGTACACAGAAGAAAAGTGCAGGAATAAATTACTATTTGTAATTAGTTTTGATGCGGACATTATTTAGTTTTTTTTTTTTTTTTTTACAATCACCATGTAAATTCAAATGTTTTTTCTGTGATTTTTACCTAATTTACTAGATAATCATGAAAAATACTGCTAAATAGCCACCCCCAAATACAGTTCTAAAAATGTTTAAGCTCTTTGTTTTGATCGCTTGCTTCCAGGTTCACTCCCTCCGCTCTTACTTTAATCAGTCTGCCTCCCTCTCCAGCCTGTGACCTTCCCAGCAGCCTGCTGTGTGGATGTAAACACACTGAAGTCACACTTCTATTTCGTCCAGCAGTTCCAGTGATGCAGCAGCAGCTCTGACAGGGAATCTCCACTGGTGCTGACACTGATGACCAACTGTGAAATCGTATTAGTACGCAATAGAAAGAACATTGTTGAGCAGCTGTGTTTCGTATCAAAACATTACACAGTGGTGGAAAAAGACATTTCCTGGCACCGCAACGTGAACGTATCACAAGCAGTATCAACAAAATTACCATTCCAGTACGCTGATGTGGACTGGGATTTGTGCTCTGTGACTGCAGCACTGACCTCAGCTCAGACACAATGAGGTGACACACACACACACACACACACACACACACACACACACACACACACACACACACACACACACACACACACACACACACACACACACACACACACACACGTTTGTTTTTCTATACCGGTGGGGACTTACCATTGACTCCCATTCATATCTAACTCCTAACCCTAACCCTAACCAAATCAATGCCTAACCCTAAACAAACGTTTTTGCACTTTTACATTTTTTATTAACAACAATATGGCCAAGAAAACGGTGTTGCCACCCGTGGGGACCTCATTTTAGGTCCCCACCGTAAGACAAGTCCCCACCTTTATAGCAAATAGTCAGGTCAAAGTCCCCACCGGTATAGCAGAAACAAGTACACACACACACACACACACACACACACTTACACACTTAACAAGCAAACACTTCAATTGTGCAGAGTTATTGAGGCGTGAGGTCAGACAGGCCAGCGGGGCACAATCCACTCCTGTTGGAGGCAGGAAGATAAACTTGTGTACTTTCTGTACTTTTCATTGATTTCTAAATATTTTTCTGCACCATAAGCAGAACGTCATAAATGTAAACTGTGGTTTGTGAGCTGCTTTCTTTCTCTGGCACACTTTAGTCCAGAGGAGCAGCTTCAAGCATTATCTGGACTGATTTAGTGTCAGACATTTATATCTGGTATTAAATAAGGCTTAGTTTACATATATAAGTAACATTCTGACAAATTAAACCAAAATCGAGAATTTCTAAGAATATGTGTGAATATGTTCAGTGAAAAATAATTCAAGATTATATGTAGTTCCTCTCAGTAAATAACAGTTTATTAAAAGTTTAAGTACTTAAAAAGAAAAATATCCATGTAGCAGATACAAACTAGTATAAAAACTGAAGTTTAAAATCATTTTAAAGGACAAAAGTCCAAACAAACATAGAAACTCCTTAACAAAACCTGCTGTTTCAGACTTCAGTAACACTAACAAACTGTTTAAAAATACAACCAGCAAGATTTAAATTGTAAAAAAAACCTTTTAACTCTTCTTTAAAATACAATTAGCACAGTTTAATGCTTTACTCCTGAATATTTTTTTAAAATATGCATAAAAACACAATGATAACTGATGATGTGTTGGTGATAAAAAGTGAAAGATTGATTATCTATTGAGAGTGACTAAAAACTGTAACTCTGTGGGACTTGAGTTTAACGCTGTGGGTGTTCAGAGATCCACACCGAGCTCTGCAGGCTTTATGCTGATGCCTCTGTACGGTTCAGCCTGATGTGCAGTCGCCTGTCCAGCAGACAGCAGCTCTGAGGGGGGAAATGATGCACATTAATCAATGACAAAAACCTGACTAGATCTCAGTCAGAAATGAAGGATCTCTGCTTTATTAACACAAACATCCTCATCTTTCCTAACACCCCTGTCTGTCTACATGAAATCAGTTTCCAGGGCAGCAAAGCAGCTGAACATAGCACGATGCTTCATTGTGGTTTCCTCACCCAGCAGTTTGTAAAGAGTGTGAGCTGCAGTGGAGCGGTGGGCCGCTGGGGGCAGCAGAGAGTCAAAGGTGGCTTCTCCAAACCTCTGCAGGCTGGAGCTCATCAATCTGGAAAAGAGCACAAAACAGGATTCAGCCAACAAGTTTTCTAGAGGCCTGATATGCTTTGAACATTTTATTCTCATCAGTAACAATAATTAGATTTGACCGTTTTCATACCAAGAAATTGTAATATTGAACATTTACTCCTGATGGTGGAACAAAGTGTGCACGTTATCCCTTCATGTTATGGAAGCTTCCAAAGTGTAACATCACCAGTTAATTTAGGTGTAACTGCTCCCCACAGACAAACACTGTAACGCTGCTGGATTAACAAACACCGCACAGAATCACACTAATAGTTCACATCCAACGTACTGAGTGGCCAATATGTGACGTTTACACTAAATATGACAGCTTCAACCCAAAGTTCTGATATCTGAGAGTGGAGTTTAACAGGGAACATGTAGAGATAGTTCTATGAAAGCAGCTCAACCTGCGACACCGGAGACAACAAGTCGCATAGAATAGAATAGAATAGAATATCCTTTATTAGTCCCACAAGGGGAAATTTGCAACATCACAGCAGCAAAGTGACAGTGAGAAAAATCAAGAGAACATAAATATAAATCAAGGACATAAGATGTATACACTATATACACAACATGAATAAGAAACATTAAGAACACAAGGTACTAACAACACAAATTTAAGAATATATACATGAGGATGTGTGATATGTGTGATATACACTTTGACTAAATATTGGAACTGAAAACCTAAACTAACAGAATTACAAAGTATTCATACCCATACCAGATTTTGATTTATAATGTTGCTAAGACGCTGTTTGCAGCTTTCAGTGGGATTTTTGTTCCATTTCTCTTTTGTGACGATCTCCAAGTCTTTAAGGTTAGATGCTCCTGGGGTTGAATGTTTCTCCCACATCTGTGTCCAAACAACTCCAGAAGTTTAGTCCTCCATGCAGACCAGCCTTGTGAAGTGTCTGTCTTAAGATGTTGTTACCAGACATGCTCAGCTTCATCAGGATGGTCTCAGTGTTGATTCTTGGCTGTTCTTGGCCTCTCAGACCACCATTCCTGCCACTGCACGGGTCATTTGGGGCTGCCTTTGAAATTTCTCACGGTGTGGAGCTCCTTGTACTTCTTGGATATTTTTGCACTGTGTCCACTGACTCCTGAAATCACTTGGATGTGGCTTTAGAGCCTTTCCCAATGCAAAACTCTGCCTCAGTGATGAATCCTAATAGGAAATTTTTTAGCCGTGACTTGCAATTGACTGACTGGAGAACTACTGTGTTAGCTGCTCCAATGAGACTGGCATAGAAGCTCCATTTCCTCAAATAAGTGACAAAGTATAGGAATAATTTTGGAGTTTTTATTAATAATGTTTAAAAAAAACAACAAAAAATGTTCAAATGTATTGATAACATCGCTAACAACAATAAGTACTCTGCCAAGAAACACAGTGGAGTTACACACGTGGACAAAATTGTTGGTACCCCTCAGTTAAAGAAGGAAAAACCCACAATTCTCACTGAAATCACTTGAAACTCACAAAAGTAACAATAAATAAAAATTTATTGAAAATTAAATAATCAAAAACAGCCATTACTTTTGAATTGTTGATTAACATAATTATTTAAAAAAACAAACTAATGAAACAGGCCTGGACAAAAATGATGGTACCTCTATAAAAGATTGAAAACTATTTGACCAGAGTGACATGATTAACTCAGGTGTGTCATTTAATTGACATCACAGGTGTTTCCAAACTCATAATCAGTCAGTCTGCCTATTTAAAGGGAGACAAGTAGTCACCCTGCTGTTTGGTGAAAAGGTGTGTACCACACTGAACATGGACAACAGAAAGCGAAGGAGAGAATTGTCCCAGGACATCCGAAAAAAAATGATAGACAAACATCTTAAAGGTAAAGGCTATAAGACCATCTCTAAACAGCTTGAAGTTCCTGTGACAACAGTGGCTCATATTATTCAGAAGTTCAAGACCCACGGGACAGTAGCCAACCTCCCTGGACGTGGCCGCAAGAGGAAAACTGATGACAAATTGAAGAGACGGATCATTGGAATTGTATCCAAAGAGCCCAGAGCAACCTCCAAAGAAATTAAAGGTGAACTCCAAGGCCAAGGTACATCAGTGTCAGATCGCACCATTCGTCGTTGTTTGAGCCAAAGTGGACTTCATGGGAGACGACCAAGGAGGACACCACTGCTGAAAAAAACTCATAAAAAAGCCAGACTGGAATTTGCAAAAATGCATGTTGACAAGCCACAAAGCTTCTGGGAGAATGTCCTTTGGACAGATGAGACCAAACTGGAGCTTTTTGGTAAGGCACATCAACTCTATGTTCATAGACTCAAAAACCAAGCATACGAAGAAAAGAACACTGTCCCTACGGTGAAACATGGAGGAGGCTCAGTAATGTTTTGGGGCTGCTTTGCTGCATCTGGCACAGGGTGTCTTGAAAGTGTGCAAGGTACGATGAAATCTGAAGACTATCAAGGCATTCTGGAGAGAAATGTGCTGCTTAGTGTCAGAAAGCTTGGTCTCAGTCGCAGGTCATGGGTCTTCCAACAGGACAACGATCCAAAACACACAGCCAAAAACACCCAAGAATGGCTGAGAGAAAAGCGTTGGACTATTCTAAAGTGGCCTTCTATGAGCCCAGATCTGAATCCCATTGAACATATGTGGAAGGAGCTGAAACATGCCATTTGGAGAAGACACCCATCAAACCTGAGACAACTGGAGCTGTTTGCTCATGAGGAGTGGGCCAAAATACCTGTTGACAGCTGCAGAACGCTCATTGACAAATACAGAAATCGTTTAATTGCAGTGATTGCCTCAAAAGGTTGTGCAACAAAATATTAAGTTATGGGTACCATCCTTTTTGTCCAGCCCTATTTCATTAGTTTGTTTTTTTAAATAATTATGTTAATCAACAATTCAAAAGTGATGGCTGATTTGATTATTTAATTTTCAATAAATTTTATTTATTGTTACTTTTGTGAGTTTCAAGTGATTTCAGTGAGAATTGTGGGTTTTTCCTTCTTTAACTGAGGGGTACCAACAATTTTGTCCACGTGTGTATGTGACGATCGGCGTACATTTGTCTGTCCGTCTGTTATTCCGTCTGTTCGCAACATTACTCAAAAACAGACAAACAGATGTGGATGACATTTTCAGGGAAGGTCAGGGCAGGATTTTAGATAAGCATCATCTTCTGAGCTTTGAAAATTTTAAGTTATTTTCGAATATGTGTCTTGTTTTTAAAATTTAGATGGTTTGGCCCCTCCTCCACTGCGCCAGTTCATTCAGTATCGCTCGGCACAATCCATGAAATCCATATCCTCATGGACATGGAGTTCATTCTCTGTTCAATACCTTTTCGATGCACCACCTTTGGACAGCCTCAGCTTTTTCTGTAAAAGGTACAGCTCAGTGGAGCACCCTGCCTGACGACATTAAGAACCGTATTTCTATCGGTAGTTTTAAAAACAAAGTGAAAACCTGCTGAAGGACACTCAGAACTGCAACCATTAATGTCTTTTTAATTGGCATTTGTGTGTTGATTGGGTGTACGTGTGTGCTTTTAAGAGTGTGTGTGTGTATAATGTCTTGTTTCAATGTGTCATGCACTTTTTTGTGATGTTTTGTGACCTGCCAAAGGACTGCAGATAGAAATTAGCTTAAAGCTAACTCTAATACTGTCACGGCCACCTCCCCAGTCCCTGCACCTGACCTCCTGTGACCTCCTCTTTCCTTCCTCTCTCCCTCCTTAATTCTGCCCTTCCCTGTTCTCACTCTCTCCACTGTTCCGCTGTCTGCAGCGGCTGCAACTGATGACCAGTCAGCTCATCAGCAGAACTCTGGGCAGCTGTGGTGCAGCACACCTGTCTCATCTTCTCTTCCATGTAAGCCAGCTCCTCAATCCACTCCCTACCAGATTATTGCTTCACTCTTCTGCTGACCGCAGTGTCCGGAGCTGCCCTGCCCTGCCTTGCCTTCGGTGCATTCCCTGTCCCACTCCTGCCCCAACTGCAAGACTCTGACACCCATCCCTAGAAGAGGATCTGCTCCCACCTGGCCATTTCCTGGACTGCTACTGCTGCTCCCTGTCACTCACCTACTCCAGTGGTGAGCACCTTTGGGCCACCAGTCCCCAGGAGCCTGTCCACTCCCCCGCCCAGCCTGGTAGTGAGTGTGTGTTAGTTTTCTCCTGTTAGTTCGCCTCAGTTTAAATCCTGGCTGTCTATTTTAGAATAGTTTTGTTAGATTTCCCTCCTGGTTTCACACATTGATTCGGTTATTTCACACCGTTAAGAAGTCCTTGTTTAACTTCTCTGGTCCCTGCCGTGTCTGTCTGCTCTCTGCTTGGGTTCAAACTCGCCCCCTCCTGACAAATACAATACATCAAATGAAAACATTTGTTTAATATTGTACACGGCCCCTTTTTACATAAATGGACAAATTTTTTTTTTAAATGACACAAAGACCACCTCATTAGGTTTTGGCAGTGATGCGGCTTACAGTCTGGATCCACGGATTTGTTAAAGATTTCTGTATCCTTGGTGGAGTAATGCGCTCTCTGAGTGCTTTTCTTGTTGTTAGTGTTATTTCCAGACAGAAAAAACCCATTGGTCAAATATAAATTCACTATAAATCGACATTTTTAATGGGTATGAATAATTTGGGGCTTAACTGGCATGTTCTGATGAATTCAAAGAGCTCTGGAGTTATTTCTTGCACACATCAGAATAAGTTGAATATTACTGTCAAACAGAGAGTTCAAAGGAACATGCCTTAAGGATTAATCACATCAGGATAATTCTGGCAATGGTGCAGAATCTGGAGGCTTCACATCTCGACACAAGGGAATATTAGTTCAATAAAGTGCAGCTGGAGGTTTTGCAGCATGAATACCGAGTCAGCAGTTCAAACTCTGGGGTCAGGACGGACAAACGTCAGAGGAAGGTTTGCAGCATTATCTTTTCCCATCCAGCACTACCACATTAAATCTTAAATGGATTTATATCTACACAATAAATCACTGGCATGATTCTCACGTCTTAATGTTTTACTTAACGGTGTGCATCTGCAAAAGGCTTCTCATGACTTCTCTGAAGTCATGCAGACTAAAATCATGGGCAGCCAAGTGTGTGTGCGCCTGTGAGCTTGCTTGAATGCGTATTGTAGTACCTCAGCATGTTCCTGTTCTCTGTGTCAGTCAGAGCTTCAGGCAGCTCAATGTTTTCCTCGGCTATAGGCTCCATTGGTGGCTGGATTTCTTCCTGTGGAGACCTGCACAAACACACACAACTCGCTGATCTGTTTCCTATCCATCTAGCTGTCCGTCTGTGTGTCCATCTGAGGCTTACCATCTGCTGACAGGAGTAATCACATCGCTTGCAGACTTATCTTCTTGGACATGTCCAGGATCACATCTAATGCAGCTGTTTACACACAATGAATGAACCAGGTGAATCATCTGTTTATTGTGGTCTGTAAAAATGATCTGAAAACTGACGTGTGAGGGGTTTCTTACATGAGCCTTCGGCAGGTAGCAGCCCGGACTCACTGGATATCTGGGAGAGAGAGAGCTTCATGAAACAGAAAGGTTATAATCTAATTTGTCTCACCACTGAACTGAACACGCTCAGCTGGCAGGCTATGACTGCAGGCTAACGGATAACCTTTATTACTCTGCTGTGGCTTCACACATACACTCTTAGGTATCGCAACGGCCTTAAAGTGGAGTTTGGTGAGATGATTAATCAGTTATTTCTCCAGCTACCACTGTTTTACTTCCTTCACACAGCTGCCTGAACTCTCATCACCTCCTTTCAAAACGGAGCTTCACACAAACCCACCTCCTTCACGCCTGAGCGCTCCTCTTCCTCTCTGTCCTCAGTATCTCGCTGTTCTGCTCTGACTCCCCTCTCGCCTCGTCTTCTTCCTCTTCCTCCTCTCCTCTCTGTCTGTCCCCATGTTCAGGCAGGACGGTGACGGAGGCCTGCTGTTTCCATAGTGACATGAGGTCAGCGTTGAGGAGGGCTGCAGAGGGTCAAAAGGCAGAATGTTGTCATGCTGAAAGGTCATTCTGTGTCTTCCTCACCAGTGCTGATAATGAGAGCTTTGTGGTAAGGCCACTGTTTTTCATAGGATGCTAAAAAGATTTACTGCAGTTGATACTAATTAAAAGTTCCTGACGCCCTACAAGGTGGTTGCCGATTAAAAAACACGCACATAGTTTAGGAGTTTTGCTTCTAGTGCTCTACAGACAGTCAGGCTGCAGGGTTGAGTGCAAACATAAAGCATATGAGTCTATTATGCATCACCTAAATGTTCTATGTCTAAAACTGACTAATTTATGTGACTTAACAGAGCAGCTGTCTATTCTTAAAGCACTGATTTATTTTTGCTGCTTTAAACTGAAGTTTGTCGATCTAGAGCACCACTTCTGCATCTTTTAAATACAAGTTTTTAAAAGGAAACGATTCAATCTTTCCTTCGTTTGCTGTTATTTTCAATTCCTACCGTCATACAGGACCCTGTATGCGTTCTCTATATTGTTACTGTGTTTCTATAGCTTTCTGTTCCTTGCCTCTGTCTCTCATCTGTTATTTCATTCACACCCTTCTACAAATTTCTTTCATTTCAAGAATAAAGTGACTTGTAGAAATTAATTGCTCAGTCCATAGCTATTGTTTGCCTGCCACTTGGTACTGAAATCCACAGGGGGCGCCTGAAGAGCTGTGGGCAGGAGTTACACGCTTGGTCAGAGATGGCGGGTCCAGCAGCACCTTCGACTGAGAGGAAAAACAAGATATTAGCTTGATGGTTCTGGCGTGGATGGTCCAAACAAAACTTTCTGAGTGCTGGAGAGAGACAGAAGATGGAAGCCAGTCATAGCATCTCCAAGGAATCGAAAGATGTAAAGAAGGAATGGAGGAAAAAAAGCAGCAAAGGAAGAAAGCAATAAAATCAATGAGCACTATTCCAGAGGGTTTAGAGAGAAGGGAGAGAAGTGGAGAGTTGGAGTTTAATTTAACTGGCACCCCTGGTTGAATAGACACTTTGATGGCAGAACTTTGAGTACAGGCCAGCTAAGACTGAAAATTCAACTGCTCCAATGAACCATTGATTCCTGTCCAAGTGTACTTGTTGTACATACATATGATGAATACAGCTCCTGATATGCTCTTGTGTGGTTGAGAATCAAGAGTGGTTAATGTGTGCTTTGGCAGGCATGTAGGCAGATAAATCTTAAAAATTAAAAACCCTGAAACTTTTCATTACATGAATTAATTCAGTGCATCAGACACTCAGATGGATCTTTAATTGCAGCTGTTAAGTGACTTTGTGTGCTTATGTTTACTACCAGGTCCTGTGTCTCTGCCAGCGGGTTTCCATCTGCTCCTTCATTGCTCTGTCAGATATCTGCACCTCAGGGTCGGCGAAAACCAGCTGACGCTTGCCTCGCCCACCTCGCTTCCTGAAAGGAGGAACATACCACCTGATGGCAGAGTGAGAAACAAACGTTTAATGTTTAGTACTGCATCTGTAAAGTGACATCACACTCTGGTTCGACGTGTGGACACGCCTTCATGTGTTTTCCATCACCTGTTACCGAAACAAAACAAGCTGCTCATGTGTCACTTTGTTCGTGACTTAAAGCTGATGACAGCTGTCACAGTCATCACAGTGTTTCCTGCTCGTCACAGCTGCTTGTTTTAGATTTGGTGCTGAAATAAAATGTAGATTTAGTGATTTGTACTTTCCGTTCAAGCAATTTAATGGATAACCATTTTTCAAATAACACAGTAGTGTTAACATTAGGGCCGACTGACCATGGACTTTTTGAGACCGATGCCGATTCTGATAATTTGGCATAAAAAAATCCAATAAACTGATTATTCGGCCGTTTAAATTAAAAAATATATGATGAATAAAATAACTTATTTTGTGGTTTGTTAACACAACAACAAAGTTATAAATTACAGGCAGAACATTTCACTGTTTACAATAGCTGTCCTTTAGTATTTGTTTCAACTTTACAACAGAGAGGAATTTTCAAGTAAATTAAACCTCTGGGAAATTTATAGAACCATAAAGAGTCAATCTATAAATGAGTTATGAAATACATCTTGTCTAGTACTTTTTGTTGCTGCAATTAGAGGCAGGCTATAGTACAGGTGGAAAACTTTTAAAAAGTTGTAAACAGGTAACTGAGAGGAAAGCAACAAAAATACTAAGTTAACATCCTTTCCCAAGTCTACTTTATTTTTCTACTCTACAATTTTCAAGAACAAAGAACTTTCAAATACAAAATAATGTGCAGAACTGCAGTCCAATTTCTGCAAAATAAATCAATAACCTATATAAAATGTAAACGTTATAGATGAATTATGAACTCTATCTTGTCACATCCTCCTTTCAGTCCTAGAGTCCCAGTTTGATTGGAGTCAGAGCTCCATGGACGGACAAACGGGCTAAGGACATCATTCTGTGGGACTCCGACACTTACAGCATTGACTGTTTTATGAGAAATTAAGAATATATAATCAGATATGGACTGAATTACAAAATACAAAAATACAGCTAGATGAGATGTTATCCAAAAGGACCGAGTTCATAATACAACAACTGAGATACAACAACTTTGAGCATAATAACAAATCAGGTAAATTTCTTGCAAACCAACTCCAACGCAATCGGGAAAAATCTCTCATAACAGCGATAAAGGGACAACTGGTGAGTATACGCAATCACCAGAAGAAATTAATTCATATTTTCTACCATTTTATAGGAATCTGTATTCAGAAAATAACAAACCAACCCTGAGCATATTGAGGCATTCTCACTAGTTTAAATATGCCTCAGTTATCTACTGAACATAAAAATATCCTAGATGCTCACTGTCCATAATGAGCTGTCCAGTGCTTCTAGACAGTATGCCCTAATGGTAAGGCACCAGGTCCAGACGGTTTTCCGGCCGAATTTTCTGAAGCACTTCTGGTCAACGCTGGCTCCACTGTTTTTTAGATTAGTAACAGAAATTAAAACCAGTGGTCACATACAGCCTCACATTGAACACAGCAGCAATTAAACTTTTTATTAAAACCCAGATAAAGACCCGACCCTTCCGTCAAGTTATCGCCCGATATCACTAATTAACACCGACATTAAAATTATTGCAAGGCCTTGGCATCTAGACTAGAGACAGTAATTTCAACAATTATTCATAATGATCAAACCGGGCTTATTAAGGTCGACACTCTACCAACAACGTAAGAAGGCTCTTAAATTTGATTAACATGTCACAGCGGCAGGACAAAAAGGCAGTTGTCATATCGTTGGATGCAGAAAAAGCCTTTGACAAAGTTAACTGGTCCTTCCTCTTTGCTGTTCTAAATAAGCTTGGCTTTGGAGAGTCATTTATTCACTGGGTATCATGCACTATATGATTCTCCCAAAGTACTGTCACCACTAATGGATCGCCTCAAAGACTTTCACCTTACAGAGAGGCACCAGACAGGGCTGTCCACTCTCTCCTTTGTTATTTGCCGATATTCATTGAGCCGTTGGCAACAGCTGTGCGCCAGGATGTCAGGATCCAAGGAATCCGCTCTGGGGCAACAGAACACAAAATTAATTTATACGCAGATGATATATTACTTTATTTAGAAGAACCGGCTATTTCATTAAGGGAAGTATTTAATTTAATAACTACATTTTCAGAGTTATCAGATTATTCCATAAATTGGACAAAATCAACATTACTTCCGATCACAGAAAATTCATGGAGTCCTGCAGACCAAGACCCTCACTACTCTTTCCCTACAGGCAACTTAAAATACTTAGGCATAAAAATTTCACCTAAATTATCTGAATTAACTCACTTAAATTTTTCCCCATTACTGGATAACATCACCAATGACCTACAGCGCTGGAACAATCTCCCTATATCTCTTATGGGACGAATAGCTACTATCAAAATGAAAATCCTACCAAAAATAAATTACTTCTTTGCAATGATTCCATTCAAACCAACGTCCAACTGGTTCCAGTCGCTGGACTCGGCTATCACAAAATTTTACTGGAATAATAAAAAAGCAAAAATCAGTCTATCTACTCTTCAGAAAAGTAAAGCCGAAGGAGGTCTAGAAGCACCAAATTTTATGCATTATTATTTAGCTAACCAGCTACAATATCTTATTCTATGGACACAACCTACCATAGATGCCAACTGTTGTTAGAATTAGAACAGAAGGATGCAATAGCATCAGACTTTCAGACATACTCTTTATTACAACATCCATCAAACGACATAACTGTTTTAAAAACCCAATGATTTCCTCCACCTTGACCGCTTGTGGAAGGCATTAGAAATTGCAAACTCTAAATTGAGCCCTGTAAGTTTTCTCCCCATTTGTACAACCCTGATTTTTCAAGTTAACAATCAGCCGCTCCATTTAGCTGTTTGGGAGCAGAATGGAATCACACATCTCCACCACCTCTTTTCAGATAATACGTTCATGTCATATACAAACTTGCTTCAAAAATACAAAATAAAAAATGGGAATTTTTTACATTATCTTCAAGTTAAAAATATTATTAAGAAACGAATCCCAACATTTCAAAGCACGCTCCGGCCGCCGGCATTAGCTGAAGCAATCATAAAGCTCTCTCCGACAACAATTAAACCCTCTCTAAAATATATAAGTTACTCTTAAGCACTGATACAATACATTTACCTATTTCTAAAATGGGAGTCAGACCTATCTATATCTCCGGAACCAGACTTCTGGACTCAAATTTGCGATAATGCATTTAAAAATGACAAAAACACACAAACTTACAACTCATCCAATACAAAATCCTCCATTAGAACACATATTACTCAATATATGATTGAACAAAATGGATTCTCCGACTCCGACATCTGTCTCCAGTGCTCCCAGAACACTGCTTGATACTTTTTCATGCTCTATGGCTGTGCACCCCTGTAAAAAATTTCTGGACCAACGTCTCAGAAAAACTTTCCGCTATTCTTAAACTGCAGGATCCTCTATTCCAAGTCTGTGTTTACTTGGCGACTTAACAACAACGGACCTACCACGCAAACAATCTCAATCTTACTTGTAGCCCTCGCCATTGCCAAAAAAACAATCCTTGTTTAACTGGAAAATAAGCAAATCTCTGAACATTAATCTCTGGTTGAACCTCTAATAAATCACATTTCAATGGAGAAAATCTCTGCTTCAAATAAAAATCAGTTGTTAAATTTTATACAACATGGTCACCGTATTGTTAACTACCTTAACTTAAACCTGGTAACCTGGACTCTGCCTGTTAGCGAAAACCACCACATCACCCAATATATGTTTGCTGCTTATGTATGTTGGCATTGTGTAACTAATGATTGTCTTCAGTTAGGGAACCCAGTCCGCTGTCAGCAGGATCGAGCGGGGCCGTATCGACGACAACTTACAGTCAACAACTCCCCAGGGATCCTCTGTCTATATGCATGAATGGCTAACTTGGTGTTACTGCATGCTTGGCTAATCTTCCAGGTGCTGTCCCCTGTGGCTCGATGGGGTTGCCTTGTTCCCCGGGCGGCGCTCGGTTTGGGCGGGCGCCGGGTCGCCTCGGGGGCTGGGGTCGTGGGGGGCTGGTGGCGTCCTGCGGGGTGGCTGCTTCTGTGGGGGCATGGTGGGCGGTTCGGCTCGGTCGGGTGCCTGGTTTGGGCGCCCGCCGGGTCGCCATCTGCGACTAAAAGTGTCGTGATGGCGGCCCGGCGGTCGTCTGGGTCTGGCGCCCGGTCGGGCTGGGTCGCCTGTCGTGTTCTCTTCATGGGGGTGGCCGCTTTGTGTGGTGTCGTTGGCCTCCCGTGGTTCCCTTGGCGCTTGTGGTGGCCTGGCGGCCGTCTGGATCGGGCGCTGCCCCCCGGGTCTCTGCTGGGTCGCAATGCGTCTCGGCTGTCTCCCGGTGCCCGCGGCGGGTGCTGTGCGGGGGTGTTGCCCGGGGGCTCGGGGCGGCGCTGTTCCGGCATGGCCTGTTGCTCTTCGGCTAGGGGTTGCGGGTTCCGGCCTGGTGGGTCTCTGGGTGCCCCGTGGTACCCTCTCCTCTCCCCTCCTCCTCCTTGCCTCTTTCCCCCCTCGCCTCCCTCCTCCCGTCTTCCTCCGCCTCCTTGTCCCCTCTCCCTCGCCCCCTCCCTCCTCCCTCCCCCTCGTCTTCCCGCTCTGCTGCCTGTCCTCTCCTTTCTTGTCGTCTCCTCCTCCCCCTCCTTCTCCTGCCTTCCGCCCTCCCCCTGGGGGTGGGGCGGGGGATGGGTGTGGGATGGGAGGCGGGTGCGGGATGGGGTGGGGGGCTTGGGGGGCGGGGGGGGAGGAGGGTAGGGGGAGGGGGACCGGGTGCGGTGCGCGGGGGCGTTCTGGCCTGGCCTGCGCCATCTGCCCGCTGGGGCGCCGGGGCTGGGGGGTGGGTGGGGGGTTGGGGATTGGGGTGGGGGGTGTATGGAGGGGGCACTGGGCGCGCGCGCACCTCCCTCCGCCTGGCTGGGTGGGGCCCCGTTGATCGCTCCTCTTAAATCACTTCACAAACTTCGCACAATACAACTTGTAAATATACACATAGGGCACACAACATATCCCTCGGGGGGGGGGTGGAGAGGTCATATTCCTACTCCACAATTCCCCTCCAATTTTAATGCACCACACTACCTGGGGGTGGGTGGTTATGGGGTGGGACGTCATTAGACGGGATGGGCCCCAGTGCAGTGTTGTGCTGTGGCCCCCCATCTATGCCCCCACCCTGACACTTCTTCCCCCAATTTTAACGCACCACATACACATTCACATTTTGGGCTTGCGGTGAGGCTGAGTGGGGGTTTCGTTACCCTGTGCTCTGCCTCACCGACCCCCCAATCCTAAGACACCACACATACTTGTATATACACTTGGGTGGGTCACATTCACGGTGCAGGGCGAGTATTCACCAGTTGGGGAACTGGTGAACTCAGTAACAGGGCAACTCACAATAGTTTTACTGGCGTGATCTCCGGGGCTTCTCCCTGCCGGGCCCGAGGGCCTGGGTTGTTGCGCCTCCCCTGGTGCTCCTTCCTCTCCCTCCCTCCTCCCCTCCCTCCCTCCCTCCCTCCCTCTCTCAGGGTCACGTCTCTCTGGGCGGCCGGAGGTGGGCTGGGCTCGTCTGCCCTTTCGGTGCCGTTGCCCGGTCCCTTGGTGCTGTTTTCCGGTGAGCGGGTGGCCTCCCGGATTTGGGTGTGGGAGGGGTGGCGTGGGTGGTGTGGGTGGTGTGGTTGGATGGGGTGGGGTGGGGTGGCTGGGCGAGGGGTGGGGGGTGGCTTGGTGGGGGGCGGGGGGGTGTTGGGGGTGGGTTGTGGGTGGGCGGCATGGTGGGGAGGGGGGTGGCGTGGGTGGGTGGCGGGGGGGTGGGACGGTGGAGGGGGCGGGGGTTTGGGGTCTGGGGGGCGGGGGGGTCGGGTTGTGGGGGGGGACGGGGGGAGGGCGGGTGGTCGTGGGGGAAGTGGGGCTGTGGGCCGGTGGGGCGCCGTGGGGTCCGCTATGGCCCGTTCTGCTGCCCGGGCCTTGGGGCTCTGGCTGTGTCGGGGGGGGGTCGCTCCGGGCTCCTGGGCTGGGTCTCCGCTTGGTGGCTCCTGCGGGGGGCTGGGTGGACCTCCTTGGGCTGGAGGGGACAGCTCCCTCCTTTTGGTGGAGGTTTTCATGCATGTCAGACCCACCACACCGGCACCTACCAAAACTCAATAGTGTGTGTTCCTCCGGTTGCTGAGTCAGTGGAGGTTGCTGGGTTAGTGTCTGTGGATCTCACTCTGCTCTATCTATCCTTCTTGTGGCCTCCTGACATCTTCATGATTGATCCGTTGGGACTTTGTCGTATTAGGTGTTTGTGAAGGGTTTTAGATTTGTAAATGGTTTTAAGGTATGAATTAAAGAGTACAAACAAATAAAATGCACCTTTTCTCTTAGAACATTGTCTATGCCTCACCTTTCTGTCTGTCCTGTGTTTGTTTTATGTTTCACTTGGGTGTGCACTGCCCTCAATGGCATAATGTAGAAAACAGCTTGAAATAAACATGATAGGTTAATTTGCCATGAGGGCCGGTGATGGTCACAGTCACAAAGAAGAAAAAAAAATTGCACATGAAGCTTAGGCAGTGGCACCATGAGTGGTTGGTGTCATTTTTGAGCGGACTTGCAGACAAAAAAAAAAAAAAAAAAAAAAAAAAAAAAGAGAAATTAAGAATATTTAATCAGCAAAACTCTGGCCAATAATGATTATTTTGAAAAGGGCTATAATTGACTGGTTTAATCAGTCAGGCTCTAATTTACATGTCTCTGGGAATGGCAAAGCGTCTCCAAAAGTGATAAAGTAAAGCAATAACTACCTGCTCACGCCAACACACAGTACATCTTTCACCAAATCACCAAACAAAACCTGTAACAGTCAGCATCACCCACGTCTCACCTCCTCACAGGGGGTTTCTGTCCCTCTGACTCCAGCTTCGTTGGATGCTCTGGAGGATGGCGTTGGCATGGCAACACGCACAGGGGTCATCTCCAGGGCAGCAGCCGTCAGCAGAACCTGTACGGGCCGACCCGACTCCTCGTCCAGCAGCCACACACTGTCCTGCTCCGTCCCCAACACCGACTCCTTCAGCCTGGAAACAATAAAACACTCTGACAGTGCGCACTATAACACATATGTTGTTGCAGCTTTGAGGTTAACATATTGACCCAACTGTGATTAAATAACCAGCCAGTTTTTAGCTTTTCTTCTTGTAAAAAGTGTCTTTTCTTCTGTCAGCATTTGTTTTTCTGTAGCAGACAAAACTAATGCTAACACACACAGTCTGACTGGTAACACAATCATGAACTTTTGCTCTTGTTGCTGTGCATCGACTCACCGGTCAACAGAAGACATGGCTCCCTCAGGTTTCCTGCTCCTCTCTGTTTGTCTCCCCTCCGCTTCTGTTTGACACAGTGTGACAAAATGCACAGTGAAACAAGATACATATAAAAACGCAGACACAAATTAACTTATGTGAACACATTTTCCTCCAAATGATCTAATCTGTTAAAAGTTCATTAATGAAGCACATGGCTTATATTGGTAATTAGTCCTTGTTGTAACAAGCTTTGTAACAAATCCCATTCCAACTCTACCCATTTAAACTCCAGCCAGTATCATGTTGTCCTTCCTTGTCTTTGCTAATAACAGTAGGCAGCTGTGTATTCTTTCTTTATCTCTGTTAGAGGAACACAGACTATCTCATTCTGCCTCTCTGTTCTCCCTTGAAATGAAACAGCTTCCAGAAAATAACCCCTTTCTCTCTGGTAACGAAAGCGCTCACACAGGCTGAATTGCTTTTTTTTTTTCAATCACAGCAGTGGCACATAGAGTCTGACCTGGCTGACTGCTGCAGACAATTTACAAGAGAGGAGCATACAGTGGAGCTGGTGAGCTGGACACTTTACTGCAAACCTACGGTTTAATGTTAGACTAAACAACAAAATCATGAACATCTCCTATATTTACAATCATCTGCGTTTATGACAGAAACACACACCGCTATGGAACTGGTCTGGTTGCTCCATCAACAATTGAATCTCTCTGTCTGTGGCTTCAGGAAGGTCGTCGCCCTCAAAGTACTGCTACAGAAAAAACAATCACAGGAAAAATAATGTAAGCAAAAACACTGAACTAAAACACAACATACAATATATGTGTGTGTTTGTGTATAGTGTGTGTATACATACATACATATATATACATATATATATATATATATGTGTATATATATATATATATATATATCTTTATAATTTCTGTGTTTGACTTCGGCCGGACTGAACATGTTAAATGTAAAGGTCATCTTTCTATGGAAAACTGCAGCGAGTTCAGGTTAAACTCTGATTTCTGAATCTTTTAGAGCAACAACAGACATTTCATAGAGTCCATCCTCTCCTCCTCCATCACTGTCTGGTACCCTGCAGCCACCGCCTGGGACAAGAGCAGGCTGCAGCGCATCATCCGCTCTGCTGAGAAGGTGATCGGATGTAACCTGCCATCCCTCCAGGATCTGTACACCTCTAGGACTTTAAGGCGTGCAACCAAGATCTTGGCCCACCCCTCTCACTCTGGACACAAACTTTTTGAACCCCTCCCCTCAGGCAGGAGGCTGCGGTCCATCAGGACTAAAACCTCTCGCCACAAGAACAGCTTCTTCCCCTCTGCTGCATCGCTGATAAACACTACCCGTGCCACTGCAAATCAGCTCTGTTGACTATATTAATTACCACTGAGTAGTAACTGTACATACCTTGTCTATTTTAACCATATTTCTTACATCTCTTTACTTACTATTTTATTTTATTTTATCTGTACTTGCACCAAGAGCACCACAGAAAATTCCTTGTAAGTGTAAAAACCTACTTGGCAATAATAAAAAACAATTCTGATTCGATTCTGATTCTGATTTTGATGAGGTAAAAACATCCTGGAACTCTCAGGTTTTGGCTCCTTAAAGAGATATTTCTGTCACTTTTTGAAAATTCCAGCAGACTTTGAACAAATTTCTAGAAATGATCAAACTCAGGACACTTAGATGGTCAAAAAGCACCAAAATAACTCACCCATGGATTCTAAATCTAACATCTGCTGTTGGTTTTCTTAGATTCTCAACTTCTTGCTGCAGATTTTAGCTGAACTGAATCAGTTTCACTAAAATATGAAAGTTTGGTGCCACAAAACTAATGTTCAAAAGTTTGGGGTCACCCAGACAACTTCATTCATTTTCCATGAGAACTCACACTTTTATTCATGTGCTAACATAACTGCACAAGAATTTTCTAATCATCAATGAGCCTTTCAGCACCATTAGCTAACACAATGTAGTATTAGAACACAGGAATGATGGTTGCTGGAAATGTTCCTCTGTACCCCGATGGAGATATTCCATTAACCCTCAAGCTATTTTAGCGACTAAAATGACCGACTGGGGTCATTTATGAATGTGTATGCTGTGTAATGTTGGTGGTGGTCAGAGGGGTTGTAGGAGTGGATTGGCAGCCAGTCAGTCTGCCCCAGGGCAGTTGTGGCTAAAAATGTAGGTCTGCCAGCTATAGTGCACTGCAGATCACTGAAATATAGTGATTAGAGGTAGAAATAAATAAATAAAACTAAGGCCTACAATAGTGAAAAACCTATACATCTTTCTGGGGTCACAGGTGACCCCAGACAAGTTTTCATTATCCTTGTCACACCAGTTGGCCGATCTCTACAAAAAACTATGAGCAGCTGTAGGACAAGTAGATTGACAAATTCATGGTAGGAAACATTTTTTGGATAAAAGATATAAAAACGGCAAATATAATTATATGGCTGGGGTCATAAATGACCCCACTCGGTCGCTTGAGGGTTAAAAATCAGCCGTTTCCAGCTAGAATAGTTATTTACCACATTAACAATGTCGACACTGTATTTCTGATTAATGTTATCTTCACTGAAAAAACTGCTTTTCTTTCAAAAATAAGGACATTTCTAGGTGACGTCAAGCTTTTGAACGATAGTGTAAATCAGCAGACTTCTGCCTGCAAAGCAAAATCAGGCCCATGGGGCAGACAAGCAGGGGCAGAGGACAACAGGGATGGTAGCAACATGTCTCTGTGAGCAAACTGTTAGTGCACACTGATGTAATTAAGTCAGATCTTATCAAGCCGAAGTGGACTTCATCGGCTGATGATGCTTCAGGAGGAGCATTATCAGGTCCTAAGTGACACAATGAGGAGGCTAACAGAGCGTGAATGCACTGCTCGACCCGACTCACCGCAGCGAATCACAGCTGCTCTTATGACTACAACAATATCACTGCCTTCTTTAAAACACTGGATACTGAGGGGTGGATTCAGGACAGTCTGTTTGCCATCATTCGTTTTATGTACAGAATCCCTGGTACCATTAAATCCACTGCAGTATAAATTCATAGCAGAAAATCCTATAAATATGCTTTTTTTAATCTAAACTGACTTAAAAGAAACCTCCACATCTTTGTCACAGATGCAGATCATCTCCTGGCTTTAATGCTTCTTTCTCATCTCATACTGAGGCAGAGGGTGATAGGAGAGCAAACATCTCATAAGTGACAAAGATGTCAACCAGAGATGTTGTGGCACACAGCCCATGCTCCCGCTCATTGATTCAATGGGACACCTGCTGTGTTTAAAAATGATTACTGGAGTTTTTCTTGTCCCTGGACTCGGACAGAGAGTTTACCTCAGCAGCGGCGATGACGAACTGCTCCTTCTCTGTCATAGTGATGGCACTCGGAGACGCCCTGAAAGCTGCAGGGGGAATTAGGAGTCAAGTACGTTTGAAGCATAAGAAGAGACAGGGACTTTCAAAGTTTTGTTTAAAGTTTTCTTTAAAGCAGAGAAACCTTGCAGTGGCAAAGTTTTAAAAGATGACACAGTAAAGTTTAATGCAATCAAAAGACTAATTTTTAAAACTTTTGAATACTACCTTGAGTAGAAATCTAATGCTGAAAAAAAGATGATCTATACTCTTATTTAATGCAGGAATATCTGTTTAAAGTGTGTAAAAAAAAGTGTCATTTAGAGGTGTACTGAAAAGCCATTTTTGGTTAGTGTAGCTATAAACACTGTCATACAGCAAGCTGTGTCCTATTTCAGATGAGATCACTTTTAAAGTCTACAAATGTGCAGTCTTTTGAGGATTGGCGGCTAGCAGCAGAACCTGCACATCATCCCCAGTTGACATGGTAAAAATAGCATTTTTTAGGAGACAAATGAGCAGTGGGCGATGGATTTTGAGACCATTAATGCAAAAAAAAAAAAAAAAGAATAGCCACAAGAGCCTTCAAATGAGACAAATTTATCGATCCATGATTACCTCTGGTCTTACATCGTTCATCCCTGAAATGGGACACAGCTGCAGTGGTTCAAATGTTAAAATATCAATCTCACCATCCTGGTAAAGTGTGGTGTGGGGACTGGGCACCAGGGAGTGCTGTGAACCCGCCTCTTCAATCACAAACTGTGTCTAGAAGTAAACAGTACAAACATTATGTAACAAACATAAACACATCTATTTTCACTTTTGGGATGATTCCAAAGCTGATAAAAAATGCCTTTTCACGACTAAAATGTGCCTAAACATGAGACCAGTGTTGTTTATTTTATCATCTTTTTACCTCTGTTTACCAAAACGCTTTACTGAGGGTTCAAACGGACATCTGTGGTGCTCTATATGTGTAACAGTGGATGACATGTTTGTTGTGTAATCTGGCTTCTCTGATACTTGATGTACTGATATTGAAATTCAAATTTGTATCTGAACTCACAGCATAATTCTAATTTGCATCGCATTGCAGGGAGCCTTTAAATTCCATGATAGTGCCCAATGAAACATTTTTATATCGCTGCTCCCATGCTGTGTTGTCTATTCAAGAATAAAGTCCCCGATGATTTTTCCACTGGGGAAGTTTACAAGGAGGACAAAGTTCAACAGTATCTGCCTGATTTACGTCACTGAGAGTGAGTATGACTTATCTATTGTGAATTACTGTACCTGAGAATACCAAAGGGTTGTATGGAGGGATATGTGCTATGCTAGAATGGGAGTGACCTGTGGACATAATACCATAAAACGATGACATAAGGGAATGGTAGATTTGTAATTTATGGCGTTTGTGTCAAGAAATATGAGAAGTAGGGGGAAAAACTGAGCAGTCAAGCTGCGACTGTATAACTCGGCCTGGGTAACTGTAATGCTTTACCTTTGGAAAGGTGTGGCCTGTAATGAATGTACAGTATTTAGGTTAACCCTTTACTGGACTGGGTTAGAAACAATCACTTGTTGTAGCCGAGCATTTGAACTAAATATACACTACTAGTCAAAAGTCTGGACACACTTTCTCAGTCATTTGGACGGGTAGTATAGTCAGAGTTATGATGTAATTTAATTGCTTGATCAAATTGCAGTTGTTTTGGACATCAGAAGTTTCATATTTTCACAGGAAAAGAGACAGATATTTTTCCATAAGGCTTTCTGTCTATCAATTATCTATCTATCTATCTATCTATCTATCTATCTATCTAGATGTGCTCGATCAATTCACACCTCCAGATTGCAAAAACTGCCCAAGAAAGGCACGAGGAACACGACAAAAAGCCCAAAGCATTGACCCGCCCTCCAAGATTCCACTGGGATGCACCTGAACAAGCCTGATCCACTGAGGCCCCTCTACTCAGCCCACACAACCCAGAAGATTCAGTACTGATGTCTTGGTGCCACTACAGGTCAGGACATCCCCAGAGCTTCTGTGTCTAAGCTCTGATGGTTAGAGCTGTTTTAGCTACATGAGGGGGACCTAGACAACATTAGGCAGTTGTTTTTCTGGTACTATAACAGTTGTGTCTACGTGTTTCCCATATTCATCCTGCCTGCATATGATTGTGTCTCTGATATCTGACAAACGTACCTGGTGTAATTTATACGGGCTGGGGAGTTTGTACAATTCCATCAGACCGAAGAAGGGATCCGGAGCTCCCTCAGCCGTCGTCATCTTGTGCAGGTCATCTGGAATATCCAAAAAAATCCTACCAGACAAGAAAAGTGTGACACAAATAGTAAAACTCAGCATCTTAAAGCATTCTATACATTTTAAGTGCTCCTGTATCACTACGCACACTTTCATTTGCGCTGGTGGTTTTATGTATTTAGGAAATAATGAAATATCGCTGGGATAAGATTAACACAGAGCATATTTAGACTGCAGGATGTGGAAAGATATATTGCATTTGCAGACAGGACAGCTCATACATTACTGCTGTTCCGTAGCGTGGCTTATTAAACATTTACGTAGCTATTCACATGAAAGTAGCTCAATTTGTCCTTCGCTCACTCAGTAAAACTCTACCTTCTCCTTTTCCCAGTCTTTATTCCCCCAAACAATCTGCCTCATAAATGTTCCACCTCAAGCGTTTGAGCTCAGACTCCACCAAACATCCTCACAACTCTGCTTAAAATTTCAAATGCCCCATGATACAAAATTTTCTTCATCTGTGCATCATCAGCCTGTGTGAGTGTGAGTGTGTGCAGACCTGTCAGAGCCAGCCATGTCAATCTGTATGCCTCCCTTAGAGCGCAGCAGACGGTCAATGGTTTGTTGGACATCCTCTGGAAAATAAAAAGGGGGTTAAAAGTGTTCACACAGATCTCTCAGAAAGTTAGTTTTTCCTGCAGAAACAGAAGCACAGATGTCTCCTGTGAGACAAAGTTGACAAATGTGATGGATGTGACCATTTCAACTCCTCTCCAGACATGAGAAGAAGATGGCTCAGATCTGGAGTTTGTCAACTTCTACAAGTCCTTGCTCTCTGGCTGGACTCTTCACCTTCTTTCACTCCTCATATCAAAATTCTAGAGGCTAAAATCAAATTTAAACTGGGGTTCCTTTACATTAATAAGTACTCCTTTGCATACTCTGCCAAAAACACTCTTGTGAAGATGACCATCCACCCCATATTTGACTACAGTGATGTCATCTATAAAATGGCCCCCTTAACAGGCTTGATGTCTTCTATCACTCAACCATCCGTCTTGCTACCGGTGCATCTTTCTCCACCCACCGTTATGACCTTTACAAACTGGTGGGGTGGTCCTCCTTTTACACCAGGCAACTCCAACTCTGGCTTTCACTCATTTACAAGACTCTATCAGGGTAGACACCTCTCCAGTTCCCTACACCCCTCCCACAACAACTACCATCTGAGGTCCAGTGATTTCATAACACTCTCTATTCCCAAGGTTCGTACTGTCTTTGGCTGGAATTGTTTTCGCTTTTCTGCAGCAATCGATTGGAATTCCCTCCAAGAATCTGTGAAACTGTCCATCTCTTCCATCACTTTACATCTTTAAGCAGAAGCTTCAGCAGATCCTAGCTGACTGCTGCACATGCTGACTGTTTCACTGAACTGCTAGCATTAATCTAGGCTGTTTTTAATCTCTGTTTAAACACTTGTGTGTCCTTTTTGTACATGTGTTGTTTGTTATCTTTCTTCCTGCTGGGGCCTCTTGCCAGGTCATCATTGTAGCTGAGAAATTGTGCTCAACTGATCTTACCTGGTAAAATAAAGAATTAAGAAGGGAATGACGCAAAACAATGTTTCCTCAGTGCTCAATAGTTCTAACGTCAAGAAACTCATCTGCATTGTCTTTGAAGTTGTTTGTGCATCAGTGCTAGGCCTTTTCAAATCTACATTCCGATATGGACAAACAGAGACTTTTGTCCAGACAGAAGGACATTTAAATGTAATTTTGAAATATCACATGAAACAGAGTACAAACTCCCATATGCCAATCTTATGAAATATCGTCTAGTAACATACTGCAGACACACACTTAAGTAAGAGCTTTAGGAGGTTCTGTTCTGTTCTAGTGATGGATGAAATTGAATGCCATTACTGAATCCAAAAGACACCGTAGACAATAGAGAGCGGCTGCTTTCTTGGCTTCTCCTACTGCTGATCATCCTGCATTGTGTTTCACCGTTTTCATCAACCATGACAACAGCATGATTGCAAATCTATCTGATGCAATATCAGTGTCATGGTGTAATTTAAGACGGGATGAATAGAGACTGCTGAGCTGTGTTTGATGATATTGCTTTCATTAGCTCCACATTGGCCTCCAAATCACACTTACTAGCGTGAGTAGGGAAGCATACATTAGTGTGCCATGATAGCACTGTGTCGATTTTACAACAAAACAGCATTACTGGGATTGAGAGAACTGACAGGAACAATTTGTCTGCAATGTTTTGCATGAGGAAAACAAACAGCTTTGGGCTTTTCACCTGAGGTAACCTTAAAACGCTGTGTTGTTCTGCTGAGAATCATTCTGCACACTGACTACATTTTCTGTTAATCCTGTGTAAGCAAGCAGCCGTAAAATTACTCCCAGTTGTTTTAATCCAACTTATTTTTCTCCCAGGTTTCTGGTAAATACTATAAAATTAGATTACTGCTGCAGTCACTCACTGTATAGTGAATGAGTTTTATATCAAATAATGAAGCAAAGTCTCCATTCTCTAGTCTTTTCCCCTCATTAATCCCTCTTCATTCCCTCAGTATATTGCGTGCAGACAATGTAGATGGGAGCCGTGCCTGATCAGAATTTTGAGTTTCTGGTCTTCCTACTCTTCCTAAATCCTTTTCTCTCACCGAGCAGGATACCGCACTGCCGGTGGTAGACGACAACCACTCCATACTGCAGCTGGGACGACAGGTAGAGACTGAAGCGAGGCTTGGGCAGGTTGGGTTGCGGTGGAGGAACCTGTGCGGTCACATAGTCCACGATGTCCATACTGTAAACATTTGAGAACACGAGTTAGAGACATGTACACTGTATTTCATCTGAAACAAGTCACACCAGAGCCCTAAAAATTGTGTACAACAAATACGATACATCAAATCAAATCAAATCAATCAAATACAATGCAGCCCGAGGGTTTTCCCCATGGAGAGATTTCTGACATCCCCTAAAGAGATTTTATCCAGCACCGAGGGAAAATCTCCAGCTGTAAAATGGGAAGAATTCTTTTTTTTTTTTAGTTTTCAGTTGTGTTAAATGTGATCTTAAACATGGAAATAACTGAAAAATGCATAGATTTCTGCCAGAACAGGTAACAAATACCGACAAATACCTAGAGTAAAAACTCTATGTGGACTGATCAAGCCTACTGTTGAGCATAATCACCTTTCAAAAAGCCATCCTGATCCAAATATATGCCTGAATTGAGCTACTTTAGATAATTATGCAAAGAGCTTGAAAGATTATTTATTTAGTAATATTTTTACACCAACTATAAACTAACACACCGTTGATTTGAAAGCAAACTGCTGAAAATTTGCATTAAATTATTTATGTAATATAAGTTTAGACAGTGACATATAGGTAAATTAAAAAACAACAACATACAAAACAAAACTTAAAACATGTTGATGTTGGCTAACTTTAATGAGATGTATCTGTCTGCTAGCAATGAAATGGGACAGAAAAGATAATAACAGTGGACAGTTCTTACCAGGTTCGGTTGATATTGACTCTGAGAAGCTCTCTGCGAGTGACCTTGACAGCTTTAGTAGCTGCTAACCTGAAAAACAAAAACATATTTGTAAATATTTCTTGCTTTTTGCTGAAACTATGAATAGCAGCTAAGTTCGTTTGTTAGCGTTGTAGCTACATGCTAACAAGTTTGTAAACTTACCAAATTGTGGAAAAACATCCAGTATGACGCTGGAGGACATTCGGGTAGTAAAACATTTTGTTTTACCTTTGTATGTATATGAAGCACTTAAGGTAAAAAGTTAAAGTTTTAAGAACTGGACTGATGGGAAAAAATGCAAAGACTAGTTAGTCACCCAAGTTCGCTCCAGTTTTCCCGCGTCAAAGTCACGGCGGACCAATCAGATTACGAGATTCACATTGAACGTAAACATTCGCGATGCTTTCAGGTGCTACGGAAAAAATCGGAACACTGACCGTTTAGGTGCTTTTAAGTGATTTTCGGAGTTTTGGGGTTTAGAGATGGATCTGTGAGTAATAAAAAGCACATTACAGCATTTATCTTGATTACTTTGTCCTTCAGTAAGATGTGCATGTGGAAATATAAAAGAACCATACATAGAGTGATAGAAGTACTGTAAAAGCAATTGTAATTTACTTTCACAGTACTCAAGCACTGTATAACTAGGCCTAATTGTAATTTACTTGCATAGTTCTGTTTCACTTCACTATTTTGCTATAGGAATACCACTTTATTCTGTGCTACAGATAACAGCCAAAGCTGCAATTATATTTGTTTTATTTTATTTTATTTTATTTATTCATTTATTTGGTCAGGGACCATGCAATTAACATATAACATATCTGATGTATTATATATAGTGTATAAAATTAAGGTCTTTTTCAGCTCCCGTCCCTGGTTGGGCTTTTTTTGCTCGACAGCATGGATGGCTTTGTAGCATACAGTTATGCCCTAAAATTCGAGTTATCCTTGTTTACGGGTGAAGCCAAGAACTTGTTTCATGTTGAAATTTAACTGCATATGAGGCTGTTCTTGGTTTACGAAATATTCCCATACTTTAAAACATTGCACATGTAATGACAATATATAACCTTCCATATAATATGCACACGTTTTTGTATGAATTAATCCACATCACCATTACTGCAGCCTTGACTTACCATACTTGCCACAGATCAGAATGTACTTATGTTAGCAGCCTTTAAAGTTTGTGAAATGTTGACCAAAGACTGTATTATTTAGGGCCAATAATTAACAATTTCACCTCTGTTGGAGCCATTCCATCATTTGGATCTCAAAATTATATTTCTGGGAATACTGAACCTCAAATATGACTTCCAAGCCTTACTTAACTACTTTTACCGACTTTCAGTAACTTAAACATTCTAATTTATCAGTGGCTTGAATGTTACAGTTTATCGGTAACTTCAGTGTTACAGTTAATGTTGGATGTTACAGATTATCAATAACTTGAATGTTACAGTTTTTTAGTCCCTTGAATGTTACAGTTTGTCAGAAAGTTGAACAATACAGTTCACCAGTAACTTGAATGTTACAGTTCATCATTAACTTTATTGTTTCAGTTTATCAGTAACTTTGATGTTACATTTTTTCTGTAACTTGAATGTTACAGATTATCAGTAACTTGAATGTTACACTAAATTGTAACTTTGATGTTACAGTTTATTAGTTACTTGCATGATACAGTTTATCAGAAACTTGAATGTTACACTAAATTGTAACTTTGATGTTACAGTTTATTAGTTACTTGCATGATACAGTTTATCAGAAACTTGAATGTTACAATTTATCAATAACTTCAGTGTTGCAGTTAATGGTAATTGGGATGTTACAGATTATCAGTAACTTCAGTGTTCCAGTTTGTTAGTCCCTTGAATGTTAGTTTATCATAAAGTTGAACAATACAGTTCACCAGTAACTTGAATGTTGCAGTTTATCAATAACTTTAGTGTTACAGTATATTAGTAACTTTGATGTTACAGTTTGTTACTCACTTGGATGATACAGTTTATCAGAAATTTGAATGTTACAGTTTATCAATAACTTCACAGTTACAGTTAATAGTAACTTGAATGCTAGTTTATCAGTAACTTTAATGTTACAGTTTATCAATAACTTCAGTTAATGGTAATTTAGATGTTACAGTTTGACAGTAACTTGAATATTACAGTTTATTAGTCAC
This sequence comes from Acanthochromis polyacanthus, assembly GCF_021347895.1. Taxonomy (NCBI): domain Eukaryota; kingdom Metazoa; phylum Chordata; class Actinopteri; family Pomacentridae; genus Acanthochromis; species Acanthochromis polyacanthus. The sequence continues at coordinate 13,666,827 of NC_067132.1, forward strand.
TTGGTTAATACAGTTTATCAATAACTTCGGTGTTACAGTTAATAGTTATTTAGATGTTACAGTTTGACAGCAACTTGAATATTACAGTTTGTTAGCCACTTGAGTGTTACAGCTGATCAGTAACCTGGATGTTACAGTTGATTAGTAACCTGGATGTTACAGTTAATGGTAACCCAAATGCTAGTTTCTATTTTTACTGTTAGTGACAGCAGGGTGTGACGTCACCCTCCTTCTGGGTAGTGCTGAATGATTGGCCCCGCCCCTGAGCGCGCGGAGGCAGGCGGTAACGTGAACGTCGGGTGGAGGAGTCTGATTGAGGAGAAACTACAGCAGGAGGAAACACGGGCTCCACTCGCACAATTTCTCACAGAGCACTCCCTTTAAAATGGCGTACCACAGCCCGTACAGAGCTCCCCCGCACATCAACGCTCCTCCGGACCAGGGCTTCCTGTGGAATATCTTTCAGAGGTGAGTGGCGGAAGGCGGCTTGTTGTCTCGGTCCGCTCCGCAGTGAAAAACTGCTGTCGTGTGTATCTCGGAGGGGAAGAGAGTGGGGCTGGGTGGTGCTGACACTAAATATTTCATTTAAAGCTCGTTTTGTCTCTTTTACTCTCGCGTCTTTCTAAGTATTTTTGCTTCCGAGCAGCACCTGGCAGTGAAATGAGTGATTTGTCAGAGCTAAGGTTACCTCAGTTGAGGAAATGTTACTTCTCAGTGTAGCCTGCTGCTGCTACACGTCACTCAGCTGTTCCGGTGCCTTACATCGCTGCACTTACACTGTCACATGGCCGTGGGGTTGACGGTAAATTGTGTTTAAATGAAGTCGCAGCCTCAGTGTTGTCTTCCCCAGCAGTGAGAGTTTTTAAACCTGAGACCTCCAGGAGTCCTTGAGGGCTTTTCCCCTGAAGCAAAAAGAAACACAATTCACTTCAAACTTTCATTTTTGATGTGACTCACATCCCTAATGAATGACTTCTTACAGCACTGCTTCTGTCTCTGCATCACATCTGCACCAAGCCAAAAAAAGCATCTGTCAGTATGGGATTACCTGACAATTGTAGCTCTATATGACGCAGGAGATGAATTTAAAGGAGGCTGGCATGAATACATTTTAAAGCTAATTTCAATACGTCTTCTGTTTTTCTCCCTCTCATTTTATTATTGCAGTATCTGTGGCGGCTTTCACCTCCTGATAGTCATCAATTTCCCCATAGTCTGAGTCAAAAGTGTGTCAGCCGCTAAGAAGGTCATAGTAGTATTCAGAGAGAGAAATGTTGATATGCTCTGGCCCCTGGTAATAGCTATAGAGTTATGTAATACTGCAGAGGATTTTTTTCTCTCACTACATTGAGATGCTGCGAGCATTGCGAGGCTCAAAACACCCTTAACAAATTATTTATGTATGGTGCAAAACCTCTGAAAGATCAGGTCGGATGTGCATGCTTCATCTTCTGCCATCTCTTTCTCATTCACACGGTCCTGCTGCTTCGTTCGCGGTCACGCAAACAGCACTCCTCATGACTATCATGACTGTGTACTCAGTCGGAGTCAGCATCAGTTTGTGTCAAGTGTTGTGACTGTCATGAACACACAGAGTCAGCCTTCCCACGAGCATTGTGTCGCCTCATCTGCTGCCTCTTGGTGAATATCTGGCTGCTGGAATTCCCTCGGTCATGTGATCACAGTCAATAGAGCATAGTTGACGCAGGAGGCCTCTCAATCTCACATACTCACAACAAGCAGTTCATGACTCACTGTCCTTCTGCTTTAAACAATCAATTAATGCACTGTAGCTCACTTGTTTGTCCTGTCAAATCATTAGTCTGTCTGATTGGATCATCATGGCAGGAGAAGAAAAGCAGTCATTCGTTTTGAAGGTGTTTTTTCACATGGTGAAGGTGGAGAACCTCCAAAGTGATTCCATGACTTGAGACTGGATGACTCATGAAGAATTCTTTCCGTTTAGCCTCCTTTCTTATGGATGACGTTGGCATGACAAAAATGTTTGCACCCAGCCCTTCAAGAGTCAAGAACAACAATGCTCTTTTTTTTTATAGATCAGAAATGCAGATTGGTTGCTATGGATGAACAACAACCACATGTTCACAGTCTATGAGAGAGAAAAAGTCTAGAGATTTTACTGGCAGTTCTTTTCAGACGCAGTATGATTAGATCTGACGGTCTCAGGATTCATTCTGCAAATTGAGCCTTAGAAAAAAAATGTAAAAATAGGAAAAAATAGCAAGGAAAAGTGGTTTTTTTCCCCCCCTTTTCCACCATGGGAGCCACAATGACATCGCCTTACATTTGGACCAGTTGTGTGGAAAGTAGGGCGGGCGTTGTTCCGCAAGCCATATTCCAACCTGACTACTTAATAGGAAACAGTGAAACATGGGAAAATGTGAGCAGAATAACTGACTCAGTCGTGGTGTTTTATGTCGTCCCTGCTGCTTTACAAGTGCTGTTTTTAAGTTGGTGCATTTGAAAAGATGGAAACACCAGATGGTTAACTGTCAGTTCTGCAGGCGAGAGGGGAGTTTTAATGATGCTTTCACTTCTTTCTCAGTGGCGAGGTAGCTTTACCTGAGGCGTTAGTAAGGTGAGGACAGGAGGAGGCAGGAGAGGGGGAGGCCTGTGCACGCACACACACACACACTTCTTTGAGTTAATCTATCGGTGTTTAGTGAAGGTTGGGTACCCCCGCTGCCTGCCCCAACCCAACCACTCCTCACCTTCACTGGGACAAAGCGGGCTTTTATGGAGACACGCTGGGACCATGTCGGTCTCCATGTTTGTTTTTGTTTTGTTAAGTGGGGGAAGGTAAAGCAGAGGAGCACATACGTACATGTGGCTGATCGCCGTTAAGAAAGCCGTGAAGGCTGCAAACATGGAGATATGACCACACGGTAATGCATCACAGCTGGGAGCAGAAGCGCAGCCCACAGAGGCAGCACTGGGCTGGACCTATGGAGGGGTTCCCCGTCTCATCTCCTCCCTCTTCTGCTCTGCTGGTATTCAGACTGTTTATTGAGCGAGCTCTGCGTCAACAGGTTGGGTCAGGCAGGTTGCTAAGGAACAACTGAGTCACTGGATGTTTCAGTAAGCTGCATTTCAAAACCCGTTATTTGTGTTACAGTCCGGCCTGTTAATGTCTTCTCGTCTCTGCATCCCAGAGAAAAAGACATGGCTGAGTGCAGCTTGAGTAAATCTTAATAGATACAAGTCCGGCTTTACCTTCTACTGTTTGATATCTACCAGCAGCTCATCTGTAGAATAGCTGTGCACTTTCCTCCAGTTCTTCTTCCCTTACAGAAATTTAAAAATTAACCATTCACTTAGAGATGGGACGGCCGAAAGGCTTGTTTAGGGCTGAAACAGTTAAATAGTTGAGTCCAGTGATTTATTATTCATGTCAAAGATTGTCTGGTTGTGGCCTCACCATTGTAAAATAAAAAAAATGCTGGTGTTGTCTCTGTAACTCAAATGTTTTTACCATTTTATGACATTTTGCAGTATATTAGATTCATATTAATGGAAATAATCCAGAATTGCAACTCTTTTATTAATTAAATTCTTGTTTCATTAGTCATTTGTCCTTTTGAATGTTAGAAAATGATGGAAAATCACATGTCTCACATTGTCTCAATGTCCAGATTACCATGTGAGAGGTTATACCTGAGAATATTTGATGTTTTTTGCTTGGACAAAGATCTGATTTGTTACTGATTAGTTTTCTGTGACATGTTTGTTCCATCCCTGATCGCAAATAAAGAGACAGTCCAGTTTATTTTATCATCATGCATACTTCTCATGAATTCTGTCTTATTTTGACAGTTTGAAAGCAATTTTATACATTTTTTTTGTAGAATTATCTCTTTGATATTTAATTAAATCAAACTGGTTACATTATTCTCATAGGATCTTATCAAAAAGCAGTCAGAAGTTAGTTAATGTAATGTTATAAGCTCACACTGGTCCCTCTTATCTGAAGAATTTTTTGTTTTCGTCTCACTCATCACTTGGAAAATCTGTCTGAGATTCTTGCAAGCTGACACTGTGCTGGTACGACTAAGAGCTGTTTGTAACATTCAGTTTCACTTTGCAGTCTCAGGATCACACACACATCCACACACACTCACAGCGTGTGTGGCTGCTCTCTCAGAGCTACAAACTGCCTTGTGTGCCCCGGTCATACAACTCCATTCATTCCCCGTGGAGTGTTGAAACACTAACACACGCTCAGGGAGATAAAGTTTCAGTTGGCGACTGCTGATGTCGGCCGCTATTGTATGCTGGAGTGTCTGTGGGTGTGAAGTGGTTAAAGCCGGCGGTATCTAATCTGTGCTTTCGTCCCCAGGGTCGACAAAGACCGGAGTGGAGTGATATCAGACTCAGAGCTTCAGCAGGCCTTATCAAACGGTGCGTATCATTGTTTCTCTGAGGATTGTGCCACTCCCATTTTTGTTACTTTCTCCTTCTTTTTCTGACCATTTAGGCTTTGTTTCCTTCCCTTCTCCCCCCTTCAGTCTCCATCTCTTCTTTGCTCCCCACCCTTTTCATATTTTTCTCCCTGCTTCTTTTTTTGATCCTCTCCCGTCTCCTTCTTCACACATCATCGGTCTCTCTGATTTAAGAAACTGCCGAGTCTAAGCACAAAGTGGATTGGGAATTTATTTTTATCCGTGGGTGACAGGCGGATCGAATAAAAGTGAATGAAGTTTTATTTTTGTCCCAGGACAACAGAGAAGCAGGTGAAAAGTTTATTAGTGTTGCTTCAAGGAACCCACTTTGATATACTTCAATGTCTCTTCAAAGACAACCAACTCACTGCAAGGACTGGTTAATGGTTGAAGTTGTGAGTGTGGACGGTTTCACTGAGTTATAAGTCCACAGTAGTCCAGCGGTGTCACACAGACCTGCTTCTGGAGGCTGTAGTAAGAACTACAGTCTGCATTTTGACAAGCTTGACTAGGGGCTTTTTTATTGTTTAATGTTTTCTCTGACTAAAATACAACCACAAAAGTGCAAAGAATTACAAACAAAATGTTGTGTCTGGGCTCCAAACGAATTAGCTTACTGCCTAATATAGTAATCCAGTGTTACCTTCCAGGCCCAGGCATTTCATGCTACGTTGTTTTGTTGGGATTAACAAAAAAATTGCTGTTCATGACTAACTCCTCCATAGCGTGGAAGCTAGTCTTGGATGTTCTTATGGTAGAATGTGAATCTCTTTTCTTTTCAAGATTCGGATAAACAGAATTAGCATAAGAGTGTATAATAAAATTACATGTTACTTGCAAATTTATATAAAAACTTTATAATCAAGTCATAACAATAAGACTGTTTTCATGGTGAAGGGTGGAGGATGAATTCAGTAATCTCACAGCCTGAGGAAAGAAACCGCTTGGAAGCATGGTGATACAGCAGCAGATACTTCTGTGTTGCTTCCCCAGGCAGCAGCAGGGCGAACACGCTGTGGCTGGGGTCACAGACATATTGTCTTACTGACATCATTGATGTTCAGTAGATGATTCTGGTGTTCTTTAATCACCTGCTGCAGAGTCTTCCCGTCTTGGACCGTGCACATCTCAGTTTGTGATCTTTCCAATTAGGATGCTCTCTACTGCTCCTCTGTAAAAGTTAATGAGAAGTTGGCACGGCAGTTTGTCAAGTTTCCCTCACCTCTCCTCTTGTAGCATTGAAGGTGAAACCCAAAGCATAAATCCCCCACACACCCACACACACACCCACACACACACACCCACCCAATCTGGAGACCTATACTGCCTTTAACCCCTTGCAGTCTGGTTTTAGATCAGATGAAAGCTACATTTCTGCCTCACTTGAAGTCATAAACTATATTGTGTGTGCTATTGTCAACAGAGAATACTGTGCAGCTGTTTTTGTAGACTTGGCTAAGGCATTTCACTCTGTCGACCACTTCATTCTGTTGGAAAGGTTAAGAAATATCGGTCTGTCCAAGAATTGTGAAAGTTGGTTCAGAAGCTATTGTTCTGGGCGCATGCAGTCAGTGAGGGTCGGTCTTCTCTCAGACCCTTTACCAATTCACAAAGGAGTTCCACAGGGTTCAATACTTGGTCCAACAGTCTTTAACATTTCCATCAACTATAGAACCCATGCCGTAACCAATTCGCACATCCATCTGTACAGCAATGACACCATTGTCTATACATCTAGTTCCTTGTATGGGCTTCAACAGAAACCTCCCACAAATCGAAAACCCGATCAAACTTCTCTCACTGAATGGCACTGAAATCCAATTTGCATTCTGCTAGAAGTATCTGGGAATTTGTCTTGATCGTTCACTCTCATTTGAAATGCATATCAATACTCTCCTCTCCAAAATTAAATCCAGAATCAACGTTCTCTACCGTAACAAATCTTCATTCACGCACTCCGCCAAATTCCTTCTTGGTAAAGTGAAAGTCCTTCCTTTATTTGATTATGGTGATGTGCTATGCAGATCCGCTTCAAAAAGCCTCCTCCATAAATTAGACACTATCTACCACTTTGCCATCTGCTTTACTCCCAGAACTCCTTACAACTGCTTTTGTTGTTCATCTTGTATGCCACCTCTTGACAAGGTCGTTATTGTCAACGAGAACCAGTTCTCAACTAACTTGTCTGATAGAACAAAGGTTAAATTTAATAAATTATGTTTTCTAAATGGCTCAACAGGCTTATAGAAGACTGACATATGAGCCTGATCTTAATGTATCACACTTCTAATACTAGAATTAACTAGTGCTGCACTTTTAGGACTTCTATGTGGTTCCTCTGTGGCCAGAAGCACACAGGATTAGCCTCAGTTTTCAAGCACAATATCACGTACATGACCATCAGGTGCATGTTTATTTAAACCCTTTAACAGGTTCTTAGTGAACAGTCAATTAAAAACATTTAATCCGAGCAGTAAGCCGTCTGTAATGCAGAATGATAGTTAATCTGATTGAAGACAGCGAAGAAATATCTCCAAAATCAGCGTTAAAAGGACTCTGGGATACAACACGAGGATTACAGCTGCTTGTGATGGGAAGTGCAGTCACTCTTGATCATGTGTAGCTCAGGAGGAGGAGGAGGATTCAAACAGGATTAAGGGTTCATTTCCCGTCGGGCCTCCTAAACAACAAAAAAAAGAAGTATACTTGTGATTCTGCCAGGCAGTTTGGAGAGCAGTGTTGAATAAATGATACAGGTCCTCTTCTCTGCTCAAATCCTGGCAAGTTGTATGCTTGCTTTGACTGAGCAGCGCTGCCACAGCATTGGCAGGCTGATAAAATATCTGTTTCCATACCACACACACCACACTGCACCAGAATTGCTTCTTGACCTTGCTTGCCATGATATTGAAATGCGGTACTGATTAATGAGACGTATATTTCGGAATGCCGTTCGCTCTGTACTGTACTGTTGCTCAGGTTGATGTTTTGTCTTCTCATTAAAATATAATGTGTGCCCCATCAAGTTTATGCCTGAATTGCACCAGCAGCTTTTCAAAGACTTTTGAAAAGATTACACTCCCCAGAAACCCATTTTTCTGGGCACTTCAAAGGAGAGAAAAAGAAGTGTCGAAGCCAGCAGCAGCAGTGAAAGAAGCTGTTATCAGGCTGCGCAGTGGCTCTGGCTCAGCATACTGATTAGTGTGCAAGTGTGTTTGAGCATGCATGCACGGACACATGTATTTATCAAGACTATGTGTGTGTTGTGCATTTCATCAGATTTTTTTCCCCTTTTTGCCAAGGGCTAGTGAGTAGCTTTTTTAGACTTGGCTTTTATGTGTGTGTTCTTGCCGTGTTGTGTGCACGTCCACTGTGCTGTGTGTGCGTGTAGCGAGCGGCAGGTTTCCCGGTCCAGTCTCCGCCAGTTCATTAGGCTCATTCTGATATGAACCAGAGCCAGTGGAGCTGAACACACACAGCACTGCATCCTGTCCTGCAGTTTGCTTGCCGAAGCCACCAACCTCGTCACTGTTGGACTGTCTGTCGTGACTCTGCTGACCCTGCAAGTGCTGCCTTTATTTACATCAGCTTCGACCGAGCTTTGTCTGCCGTGTCAGTGTTGTCCATCTTAATCTTTTATTTTATCACCTGCCTATTCTTTACTCCTCTCCTTCTTTTCAGCCCTCCTGTGTCAGAAGTGCAGAGAGTATCAAGGCTCTAGAGTAGGGGTGTCAAACTCATTTTAGTTCAAGGGCCACATTCAGCCCAATTTGATCTCAAGTAGACCGCACCAGTAAAATCACAGCATAATAGCTGTTAAATAACAACAACTCCAAATTTTTCCTCTGTTTTAGTGCAAAAATGTTCACATTCAAGGAATTGTCGTTTTACAAAAACATTATGAGCAAACTGGAATTTCTTAAGAAAGATAAGTTTAATTTCAACAACATTCTGCCTCATTTTGTTGTTTACGCATTATAACTTACAAATCACAGTGTGTCTACAGAGGCACAAAACATTTAGCCACAGGTATCTGGAACTGCATGATATAGTATTTTACTCTATAAAAGACTAAAAAACAACATAAACAAGACAACATATTACAAAAATGAGACACAAAGTGACAAAAGTGAGAAATAAAATAAAAAATGAGACAAACGACACAAAACAAAACAAAAGAGACAAAAAAAAATCAAAGTTACAAAGCCACAAAAAAATGGACAAATGACAGAAATGAGACAAAAAATGACAAAAGCGAGAAACAAAATGACAAAGAAATGGACAAACACAGAGAGACAAAAATAACATAAAATAACAAAAAAAAAACCGATGCACAAAGCAACAAATAAAGCAAAACACAAAATGACAAAAATAAGACAAAAACAAAAGCAACACAAAAAAGAAACGCAAAATAAAGCAGATGAGACAAACCACAAAAGAACAATGACCAATCTAGTACTTTACGATCAAAACAGCTTGTCGTGATCTCAAAATTATTTTAAATATATAATTTTACAAATTTACAATTTGTAGTTGATGTCTTCTCTGTAAATTTCACACTTTACAAACTCTTTCTGTGGGCCAGATTGGACCACCTGGAGGACCAGTTTTGGCCCACGGGTCGCATGTTCGACATCCCAGCTCTTAGAGGTTCAGGAAGGGGTTGCTGGGCCTTTCCTGTTCATGGTAACTCTTCCATCCCTCTGTTTATCTCTCCTTTCAGTCCTCTGTCTACTTGTCTTTATGCACGTCTGAAATCAGCCATCCTTCACTTGCATGTTTTTACAGCGTCCTTTAAAGTCGCGTTCAGATGTGAAGCAGCACTACAGGATATTTTCAGTTGTTTTTTCCGAGTGTTTTGATGCTCACCGTGGCAGTTATGTTACTTGTTCTGCTGTCACAAACCACATTAAAAGCATGACAGATCATTTCCAAAAGGTTCTAAAGCACAATACTTTACTCCCAGCCTTTTATTGTGCAAACAGACTAATGTTTCAACACTGCAGTGTCTTCATCAGAGTCAGTGTGATCAAACACGAGGCAAACGGATATATTGAAACTATACCAGGTGTACAGCTCTCATTGGGTAACTAATTGAACAGGATGTAAAATCTATTGGACGCTAAATCCAAGGGGGGGAGTTGCTATGTCGGTGTCCGAGTGCCACACCCCTAACACCATGCCAACACCACAGGGACCCAGGCATGTCTTAAAGTTACAGACACAGGAAACACAGCAAACACGACAAATTAATCAATCAAGAGGGCTAACATGAAGTCAGACACAGAACTAAATGTTGCCGGGAAAAAGGTACAAAAGTACATGTATGAATATAATAAGAGGAAACATGACAAACTCTGTTCTAGCAGATCATTTATGCTACAAGTTACAAATATGTGACTCACTGCATAAAAGACTGTTGAACTGTTTGTATAAACTTTTAAGAAGAATCTATTTTCCTCTCCTCTCCTCTCCTCTCCTCTCCTCTCCTCTCCTCTCCTCTCCTCTCCTCTCCTCTCCTCTCCTCTCCTCTCCCCTCCCCTCCCCTCCCCTCCCCTCCCCTCCCCTCCCCTCCCCTCCCCTCCCCTCTCCTCTCCTCTCCTCTCCTCTCCTCTCCTCTCCTCTCCTCTCCTCTCCTCTCCTCTCCTCTCCTCTCCTCTCCTCTCCTCTCCTCTCCTCTCCTCTCCTCTCCTCTCCTCTCCTCTCCTCTCCTCTCCTCCCCTCCTCCTATTTCATCTCCATACTTTTCTCAGGAGGATATGGCACCGGCTCTGTGCCTGCTGTGTTCTCTCCTCTGTTTGTCCTCTCTTACTCTAACTTTCTCTCTTTGCCTCTCATCCATGCTCCACACTTAGTCCCACTTTTCTCTCCTCTCTTTATTTGTCCTCCCTCTTCTCCTCATCCCTCTCTCAGTCCTGGGTGTGACGGTGCATCATCCCTGATGAGACTGATTGGCTTCGTGCCGTTGAGGTGCATGTCAGTGCTGTGTTGTGTGTATGCCTACGCCATTTGCTATAAATATGCATTTTTTTGGCCTTCCTTCGCTCAGCAGTGAGCAGATATCATACCAACTCGCCATCATGCTCCCCCACTCTCCTGCACATGCTGATTTATGCTCCTCTTTAGTTATTTATTTAAATGTGTAGAAGACGCAGTAGCGTAGAGAAATTGCTGAGATGCAGAGATGACTGAATAGCAGAGCTTGAGGAGCTCATTCTGCTACCTTTATCTTTTACACTTGCAGTGTACTGTTGAACTCTGTTACACAGAAGTTGAGTTAGATGGACACTTATTTTTGGAAGCCAATGTTAAGCTTTTCAGTACCTTTTCATCGGCTGCTTGTCATCAGTCGTGGTGTGACTGGCTCATACGCTGATTGTGTTAGACTTAGTCATTTTTAGGTAATGGTCTGAGGCACCAGAGCTGTTTTTCCTGAATTCCTTGACCTCCTTATTGTCAGTAATACAAATCATGACTGTTGACCGTCGTAAACTACAAAAATAGATAGAGCTGACTGACTGATCGCCTTATGACTACTTTTGTTGCTTTGTGACACATGAGCAACAAGAAAAGCACTCAGAGAGCAGTACTCCTCCAAGACTGCTCGGTCGTTGTATGATTTCTGGTGGATAAGTCCTGATAAGTCCACAGCAGTGGATTTGTAGTAAGATCATGTGATCATCAGCAGGCAGCTGACGTAGTCTTCACTTGTTGTCATAGTTACAGTGACGTTGTGCTGCTGTCTTGCAGTGATACAGAAATCTTTAATAAATCCATGGATCCAGACTATAAGCTGCGTCTCTGACAAAATCCAATGACTTGGTCCTTATGTCATTTCTGACCTTCCCTGAAAATTTCATCCAGATGAGTTTGTCTATTTTTTAGTTATGTTGCTGATGGACAGACAAACGTATGTCGATCGTCACATAACTCTGCCGTGTTCTTCGGTCGAGTAATAATTTGACTGAATTCTGCTGATTTTAGATACCACACATGCAACTTAATTGCAAGAATGATCACAATGATGGCAGTATTTTTTTATGTAGTTGATATCTTTTGTAGTTTTAGGATAAAGTAGAGATGAAACTGATGCCTTCATTTGAAATATGACTTGTATTTTTTCCTCTCAAGGTCAAACGTTTACCCCAGACAGGATGTAGTCCGTGTGTGTTTTTGGGTTCAAGTCTGTGTACCTACTTTGTGCGGTGCATATCTGAGCATTTAATGTGTGTTTGGAAAAAGTTCATGTCCATGTGTGCTTGCTTGTGTCAGGCGTGTACGTACAAGCATCTCACTGAGCTCTATCACGACCGTTATGTGCATGTGTGTACACTGCGGTCGCTGCACTCTGTTTTTCCACCAGCCCGCCTCTCTCCTCACCTCCTATATTCCCTCTCTGCCCTCCTCCTCCTCCTCCTCACTTCCCTCCACCTCACCATGAGCAGTTGGGTTCACCGGTGAGAGAGCCCAGTGTGCAGACCGGACAGAGGGCGTATTGTGCCTAGTTTGCCGTCAGACGCACACAAACATCTCAGCCATACTGGCCGCCTCACACTGGGCGGCCGCGGCCCGTCTGACACATACACCGGTGACCTCACAACCAGCTACTGGTGTGAAACGTGTGCGAGTCGAAGAATTCAAGTGGCTGGAAAGGTCACAGCTTGCTCTTTGCTCTGCCTTTGGTCATTTATCTGAAGGCCTCATGCTGGAGCAACATTTATGCTACAAAAGAATATTCGCTGTCTCTGTGAGAAAATAAACACGCAGTAACGCTGACCTGGCTCTACAAATTGGCCTCGCATCAGTAAACTTATGATACTTTATTTTTGTTGCTTCAGATCAGCACTCCCAACAGATGAACTAGGAATATAGATTCTGGCCCAAACCCCAGCTCCAGTAAGAGCCTCGGGGCTGGTCCCAGAACAGCTCTACCCGGAGTCCTAGACGGCCTCAGCCATCAATAAAACAAACCGAGGAAGAGGGAGGAAATGACTAGTGTCTTCTGGAGCACATGCAGTATTTATCATCCCAAAACCTTCAAGTTATGAAGTCCTAATTTTATTTCAGCCCCTTTATTATTTATTTGGTCACTTTAATGGACTTTCAAAAGTGAAATGAAGGTGAAAATAAATCAGCAAAGAAACAAAGTTCCCGTTTGGCTTGAAGCCTTCTTATTTAAACGAGGTGCTCTTATCTAAGCTCTTACTGCAAACCTGCTTACTGCTGGCAGAGCAGAGGGAAATCAAAAACAAGCAGCAGCGTGAAAAGAAAAAAAGCTCCACAACGTTGGCAAGATGTTAAAATCCTGCAGATGCTGTTTTAGGGTTTGCGGATAGAGTTGCAGGGAAGAGTCTTAGGTCAGCAAAAGTATTCTAGAGAGTTCAAGTTACTGCAACATAACCTAAACTGAAAATGTTTTGTTCACCTCATCTCCTCGTGTCTGTTCTCTTCTGCTGGTTATCGCTCCCGTTGTCTTGGGTTTTATGTTTCTCTTCTCCTGCATCCTCCTACACTCACTTCTCTTTATTCCTGGTTCTGAAGTGTCGGCCTGTTGGTAATAAAGTGAGGTGGTGAGTCAGCAAACGGTTCGATGACCTGATAAATCTCAGCGTCTTGAGAGTTGAGACTGTGAAGCAGGCTATAAAGTATAAACACCCATCTGAACTAAAGGCCCATCAGTCTTTTTTCTGACCATATAAACGGCAGGTGTATTCACATATAATTGAAATTCGTCCTCAGATGAAAAACAACTTTGTGTGTTTTGGAAAAGGGCCAATAAAAGGTCACAGGAGTCACTTGAAGTGCCTTTTAAAAACTTTTTTGTCCATTTTTTCCGCCGTTATGATGCAGTATTGTGATGTAGTTGGTTTAAAATCCTATGAACTCATCTGTTTTATGTCATTTTGTGAGTTCTTCTATTGTCTACCTTTGTCAGGATATTATATCATCCAGTACAGCAGCACGAGGAAATGGTAGAGGAAACCAAAATATTACGGCAGACCACAGATGAAAGATATGTCATACAGGATATTCCTGATTTTGTCAGTCTTGCTCTGGCTTCCAGTGGTGCTGACATGTAATTTAAAGTCTTCAGATGAGACTTTCCTTTCTGTCATTAGGCTTAATCAAAACAAAAAACATTATCACTCTAATTTATTTTGCCTGATCACATTTTAATATGTTCTTTTGTCAGGATAGGCCTTCTTCACAGCAGCTGTTTTGGTTTGTCATAGTGGGAGAAGTACAGGTGGGATTAACAGCATTAGTAATGGTTCTGTGTCCCAGTGAACCACGACAGTGAGCCAGCGAGCACAATACATCCTCCTCGTGTCCGACACTTTGACATGTCATTACAGGACAAGCACTGTGGATTAGTAATGATAATGATGCAAGCATCGACACTAATGACTGCTGCATTCTATTTTGGGGTTCGGTTTCAGGGCCCACGAGCTCTCGACTTTGCTTACTTGGACAATTAAATGCAGCAGAACCGTCATTAATGTTACCGGTACATCTGAGCTTTTCCTGACAAGTCAACATCTGCTGTGAAAAAGTGTCCAGAATTACTCCCCAATTCACTCATCCGCTGCTCCCCATGCGATACTCTTGGGATGTTACTGATGATCATCATTTTTCATCATCGCAGACAGCTGCAGAGCTTTGCAGTGGTAGTTTTCTCTTCTGTAGAGCATTGTACATGCACTGGACACTACACAGCGATCTGCAGACTGAAATAAAACGGCAGACAGTAATTATTGTTGATGTGGGCTTTTCCTACTGTGATGTGTCAGAAAATGTGAGAAGGGCCTTTTTGAAATGTTTATCTAAGCAAGGAAAACAAACTGACAGTGTAAAAATGGAGAGAAGATAAACTGGGCCAATATTAATGCTATTATTACTTATCTTAAAATTAAGATTAACATTGACATCATTTGTTTGCCCAAGATAATGAAGTGATCATTTCATTGCTATGTGGTGATACAGTACTGGGCTTACAATGAATATGGTAGCAACAAAAATATTAATCTTGATAATTAAGTCACAGTGATGAGAAAAAAAATGCCTGTTTTCCAATTAAAAAAAAAAAAATCTAAGCAGTGATCTCCAGGTTATTACTCAAAAATACCTTAAGGGAATCTTCTAAAATGTGCTTTTTAAAGCTTGTTTTCTGTCCTAATTGTGGTGTTTCATCACAGCTTCCTTTGTTTCTTTAGCGGCTAAATAGAGGAACTTATTGGTGATGCTGTTGGTTTGTTTTTAACCGATGTTTCTCTGTTTCACAGGCACATGGACTCCTTTTAACCCAGTGACAGTCCGCTCCATCATATGTAAGTAACTGCTGACTGTGACGTACCCAACCTTCACACAGGCGCCTTTTGTACTCGAGCTTCTTAAGTTGTTTGTTTGCTTCCTTGCCATGACAACCAGATTAATTCATTAAGGTTTGTGCAATCTGAGGGCACAGACAAACAGACCTTTGCTTTAGGAACTGCTGCTCCAGTGAAAACCTGCAGCCATCAATAAAACGAGGAAGAGAGAGCATCTGCAAGGAAATGGGAAAGCGGGTCCCAAAGGGCAGCTGCCAGTTGCCTCAGACTACAGATATCGATCTGTTTACACTTTTAAGACGGTTGTAATATGCAGCTGAGGATAAAAACTTTAAACTCTTCAATGTAGCTGAGGAGAATCCATCTGCTGTAGGTCAGACTATATTTCTACACACAAATAAACAAACTATACTTTAGACATCTGAATTGGTTTCGCTTCTAGATTTAATAGCATGTCCATGTGGTGTGTCTGCTGTGAGACGTGTTGAGGAGGCAACAGAACAAGTGAATTCTGATTTAAATTGTTTTAAATGGAGTCAGGTTGATAAGCTAGTGAGCCATTCCAGAACTGGAGGACATTTTACGTCCCACCCATCAAATTTCAAATAATTTATGTACAAAATACTAAAACAGGCAGCTGTTGTGTAAATGTTCTTGTCCTGAGATAAAATCTAAAAAAGTAGGAGAAAAGAATGTTTCAA
The DNA here is from genome assembly GCF_021347895.1 of Acanthochromis polyacanthus. NCBI lineage: Eukaryota > Metazoa > Chordata > Actinopteri > Pomacentridae > Acanthochromis > Acanthochromis polyacanthus. The sequence continues at coordinate 13,682,316 of NC_067132.1, forward strand.
AGTACTTTAAAAATACCAAATAAGTCTGGAGTTAGCCTTAAAATGCTGGTTCTCTCTTGTCCCATCCCTCTGATGACCAAATTGAATCTCAAATAAAACAGTTAAAATGAAATTTAAACCTCCTTTTTTGGTATTCTTTTTTTTTTTTGCATTGATGTCTCTTGTAATTGTAGGAATTTTTTTTTTAATCAACATAATATTTAAAATAATTATTATTATGCATTGAACGTGTGTCCCACAACATGCACACAACCCTGTTAGCATAACATTTTTAGCTGGTAAAAGAAGAAAACAGTGAATCACATGAAACGCTGGAATTAACATCATCAAACAGATTTCCAAAAGAATAGGTAGAGGAAAGCTACATCCTCTCTTGTATTTTTCATAATTTCATAACACTGTCAGCATTGATTGAATATCTCATTCTGCTTCATGCAACCCAGTTATGCATATTATCAGGATAAGGCAAATTATTTTTACTTTTTTCGTGACTGTTTTCCATCAGTCAGTTTGTCCTCCTAAATATCTCGCTTCTACTCCTGAGAAAAAGCTAACATTAGCATGGATTAGCAATCATGTTCCTGTGATTAGAGCAAACAGCAAATAAAACACGTGGCAAAACTTTTACCATTGATGTGGAAGCTGAGCTAATCAAGCCATTGATAGTTTATTACCCATTATTGATCAGTATGCAGCAGAAAACTGTTAAAGAGAAGGTTTATTTTTCAAAAATTTTGAAGCCCAAATGTCCTCCAGTTCTGGAATGATCCCAGTCTACATGCGCAATAGCAAGGATCTGAAAGTGGTAAAATTAAACATCAAGTTTTTTTTATACTTTAACAGGCCCATATGGGTTTTTTTTTGTATGCTGGCAGACAGATCATGATTAAAGTATGACACCAACGCCATTTAGAAGTATTTCCACCTTGAAGTTGCGTTGTAGTGCAGATTTTGACTACAGGGGTTGAACGCATAAATAGCCTCAAACCTGTCGACTTGCAGTTCGCCACTTTCCGTACCATTATTCTTTTTCAGAATTAGTTTGCAGTTCAAACATGTGACTGATTTACTAAAATAGTACAATTAGCCATTGCAAAGCTCAGAGTAAATTTAAGGTGTTTGAGACAGGTGGATGGAGAGAGATGGAGGCAGGGATTTAATAGACCTGTGTAGTGTGTTGAGTTACATCTATGCTATTTTAAGATGGAAAGGGATTACTTTAATGGAAAACCATTTAAAAATGTAACTTTCATACATCAAAATAATATGTAGGGGGTTAAGTCAATGACCAAAATGGAACTGTAGCTTCCTGGCATGCTCCAGCTTCCTCTTTAAATGAAAATGTCAAAAATATCTTTCCCCAAGTCTCATATGTACTTTGTTTCGCATTTGTTGTGTGACTTCCACAGTAAATCCCCCAAAATTCCGTTGCCTCTCCTTCCCCCTGTACCATGCACACTAAGTCCATTGTTTAATAGTCCCACAGCAAGAAGCATATCCTGTGATAACACTCCCTTTGTTGGGAGGTAATTGGATTGAACCGCATGGGTGTGAGGAGAGGAGTACTGGTGGGGGGATCAAGCTGTTTTCTTTCTCTGCTATAATGCAGTCTTATGAGGCAGGAGTTAGTCAAGTGTGAGTCTGTCTGACCCGCTCTGTTAACTCTGCTGTTCTCCCACAGTCCAATAAAACTGGATGTGGCACCAAACTGGCCCTCATGTTAGTCAGCAGTTAGAAAAGTCCAACATTTCCAGAGATGTATGCATATGTTTCTGTGTGAGACAGTGTGAGTGATGTTTCTTCCTCTCGACCCTCTTCTTCAGCCATGTTCGACAGGGAAAATAAAGGCGGAGTGAATTTCAACGAGTTCGCCGGTGTGTGGAAATACATCACAGACTGGCAGAACATCTTCAGGACCTACGACAGGGACAACTCGGGCTTCATCGATAAGAACGAGCTGAAACAGGCGCTGACAGGATTCGGTGAGCAGCAAAGTATGCTCGTATATTTAAATTTAATGGCAGTGGTGGAGGGCTCCGTGGCTGTCTCTCGGCTTTCTCTGGGTCAGAAGGTCAGGTGTTTTTTTTTTTTGTATTTTTAGTAATTCTGTGTGCGTATGAATAGAGCAGCATACCAGAAGAAGACGTCTGAGTTTTATCCTTATTTTTTACTTGCCACTCATGTAGTAAACGCCTTTAAATTTCACATTAATGTATCTCCAGCCTTGCAGTGTAAATAACAGTGGGCAAATCCAAAACCAGTCTTTATCGGATTAAGGTGCTTTAGACTAGAATGATTTTACAGAAAAGTGTCTCAGCAAAGAGCGGAACGGTTTCTGTAAAGCCCCTTTCAGACAGACACGCAATCCTTTCCATTAATCTGATGGCAACTGAAGGCGGCTTCATGTCTGAATGAACACCCAGTAACGTAAACTGAGGTGGAGATCTCACTAGTAGAGAACACAAGAGACACAGTTTGTGCCAAAATCACGGAACACCTTTCTCGCACACTGTGCTCCACAATTTCATGCCTGCTGGGTTACAAACTGAGAAGTCCATAACAGTAAAATGTTACTGCAATGACAACAGACTCTAACAGCTCAGAATAAGGATACTCAACAAAATGAATGCAATCTTTCTTTTTCCAAAAGACATGAAGAGTTGAGGTTTAGTGTGTTGCTTCCAGCTGTTTGTAGGGATTTTTCCTCGGAGTTAAATAATTACCAGCAGCAGGATCTATATGAGAGAGTTGCACGCATGAAACAACAGCATCAACAACTTCATAAAACACTTAAAGATAAATTATCTCTGACATGCAGACAGGATTCTTCACTTTTGACATGCGAGCTGTTGGTAAATAATTTGTGACATGGCAGTCCTCTGCTAAAGTCCTGAACTCCTCACAGCTGCTGGAATATTTTCATTTTGCTTTTGGTACAGTTGTAGTGAGATTATCATCACGCACAAACAGAAGTTTTAGTAACTAGGGAAATCATACATACACTAAGCTATTACTGTTAACTTAGATTTAGTCTTCTGTTTATTCCTGCATTCTTATGTATTATACACAAAGAATCAAAAGTTTGGATACACCGTCTCATTCAGTGCTTTTTATTTATTTGTATTATTTTCTGCATTGTAGATTCATACTGAAGATTAACACTTTTTTGTTTACAACATAATTCCATATGTATATTTTTTTTATAGTTTTGATGTCGTCAGTGTGTAAAATAATTGCATAAAAACCACTGAATGAGAACATGTGTCCAAACTTTTGACTGGTCGTGTACGTCACATGATGTTCTGTCAAATTCCGTGTGAATGTTGAATACGATGCGAGTTCTGCAGCTCTCTCCATCACTGTGGTTGGTTGAATGAAGCCACAAGAAACATTAATAGAAACGTGACCTAAATGAGAAAATGCGGTTGGTTTAACAGACTCATGAAGCGGCAATGCTGTGTCTGTAAAGTGCTTTAGTGTAATATTAGGGGAGAACGTACACAAATGATCAATTAAATGTTTAAAATAACAATCTGAAGACTCCAGCAGCCGCATGATGACTTTGATTGAACACTAGAGGTTGTTTTAAAACTGAAGAAGATTTGCCCTCCAGTGATTACAGTAACTGCAAATGAAAAGCTCCAGCTTGTTATAAAAATGAGTGAACAAAAATATCCCTTTGTGCGACACCAGTGGCAAGTTAAAAAAAAAAAAAAAAGGTGTTTGACTTTGCATGTTTTCTGTATTTCTTTGTGGCTCTGTTTGCAGTGTGGGTGTGGTCTAAAACTGGATCAGCAGTATCACAGAAGACTATTTATCCTCATAAATGCCAACAGACCCATATTAAATATGCTGTTTACAAGAGTGCTGGTACTGCTGATGATCAGTTGAAGTGGGGTAACGTCTCAATAAAACAGATGTACAGTGTTAGTCTGACGGCGACAATCCTAAGAATGCCTTTAATCAGACCGAATCATAACACGTCTCAGCTACTGCCACAACTTGTTCATCTGCCTCAGCCAGTCTGCAGTCATCCAAGCCATCTACAGCTCTGCCACAGTCAGTTTAAAAAATGTTATGGTTCATTTAAAAGTCTTTACCTGTCCAGGTCCCTTATGTACTTAAGAGTTTTTACATCCCTCCTCGCCTCAGGGTGTATCGAGGTCCGGGCTGAAAGCCAGAGGTGATCATCCAGGTTGATTCCTCTGGTGTGTTCAGTGGGTGTCCACAGCGCAGACGAGCTGCTTTATATCATCACTTTTTTAAAAAACAGGCTGAATGTGTGGGTTGTCTTTAAAATACTTTATAGCTGATGTTGTATTTGTTGTTGTGTGTAGGGTACCGTCTATCAGACCAGTTCTACGGCACTCTGATAGATAAGTTTGACCGCCAGAGGAAGGGACAGGTGGCCTTTGATGACTTCATCCAGTGCTGTATTGTTCTACAGGTAACACTGAATTCTAACAAGCTGGGTAGACTGTAATAGAATCAATCATTTTCTTCACAGCTGTATGCACAAACACGCATATATAGGATGTCCTTGAGTGTAGTACTAGCATCACAACAAGGCTACTCATGTATTCATAAGATTCAAAGAGGAGTTTTAATTATGCATATTTAAGAACACATTAGTCTTCCCTTTTTAGATGAATGTCTAATGAGAGTTCCACTTGAGCCAGTTTGTTCCTTCTCAGTAATTTCATACATTTATAGAGGAGGCAGCCGAATGTAAATGAAGCCTGAAGAGGTTTGGGATAGTAACATAGCAGGAGCTTCAGTTTTTCTCTAAACTGGATTTGAATTAATGGACTCATGTTGATTAATGTGCATCTTCCGAAATATAGAGTACAACAATTTAACAATGACAATGTAAGCAGTTATTCTAGTCAGTGATTAAGTGTTCAGTTTGTTCACATTGAAGGCTGTAGAATATGATTATTATTTTGCTATTGTTGTGCTTTAATTCTCTACTTTGTGTTCTTTCCACAGAGGTTGACTGACGTTTTCAGGCGGTACGATACAGACCAGGATGGCTGGATCCAGGTTTCATATGAACAATATCTTTCCATGGTCTTCAATATAGTATAACACACACGGATCGTCACAGAAGAGCACAACTGGACACAACTGTGCCAAAGCTACCGGCACCTCCCGGATGTCTGCCATGGTGGACACTACAAGATTTTTTAAAGCCTAATTGTTAGCCCTAGTTGGGCTATTTCACTTAAATTTCTAAAATTAATACTAGAAACCTTTGAGGAACCTTAAGTTATTTTGAGGTTGTAATATTACCCAGATGATAGTATCTGGAAGTTGAATGCTTGAAAAAAAAAAATCTTGTAGTGTTTTGTTCGTTGACCAATCTGAACAATGTCTGTGTTGGGGACTCTGGGTTGGGGAATATCATGGACACATCTGTCTTTCTGTCCGTCAGTCTGTCTGTTAATGTACAACATTTGTAATGTCTTACCTTTAATTGATACAATTAAAAAAAGGATCTCTGCTGAGAGTGAAACGATGCATTGTAAATATGATTTGCATGCTTTTCAGGGAAATTTAACCCCACGTTCAAGCATGCTTTCCCTTTCTCTTGACTTTTCCTCAGCCCTATTTTGCTCAAAGCCATGTTTACAAAAACTGTGAAAGCAGCCGATGTTCTGCTTTGGGATTCACTGACATGCCAGCTTACATGCCATATTTGTACAAACTTATTTTTAACAGCAAATCTTCTAATGTTAGGACGTTTCATTTTTGGTAGAGGGTCAGCATAATGCCTTTAGTATGGCTTACTTTTTGTGCATGATGCCTTAAAATGTGTAAAACAAAATAACACACCAGAGAAATCTTTTATTAAAAAAATAAAACATCTGATGTGGGGTTTGCTCTCATTATTTACGGGACAGCAATGTGTTTGCCTTCATTGCAGGGGGAAAAGTATGGATTTAAAAAGGCTCAATTTCGCCCTCTGCTGTGCGTTTGAAGTTTTTACCACTGCAATGCACCAAGTGTGCATCCGGAACGTTTGCTTTTGTTTCAGTTTCTGACAGGGAGCGTATAAATGTTACACCTTGATAGGAAAGTTCAATAGGAAAGTTGTTTGGAAGTAAAATAGCTTGTTTCGACTGCGTCCTGACGTCCTAATTTTTGGCTTCCAGGCATTTTGGTGGATATACAATTGAAAAATATAATAATTACCGATAATTCGTCGATTGTTTTCTAAAGTTCGAGCCTGTTATTTTTTTCTGAGAGTTAGCAATGGCGCTAAGACAGTTTTGCAAGTTGACTCCAGTTTTAGCCGCTAACTATCAAAGTAAAACATTCAGATTGCCGAGAAAGACTACTTTTTTTGCAGTAAAATCCTACAGCACTGCAAATGGAGGAAAAGACACAGGAGCAGGTATGAGTGGAAACATGCAGTAACTTAATGAAAACTATAGGAGGCAGCATACATATACATACATACATACATACAGTGCATCCGGAAAGTATTCACAGCGCGTTACCTTTTCCACATTTTGTTATGTTACAGTCTTATACCAAATCGGATTCAATTCATTTTTTCCCTTAAAATTCTACACACAACACCCCATAATGACAACATGAAAAAAGTTTTTGAGATTCTTGAAAATTTATTAAAAATAAAAAACTAAGAGACCACATGTACATAAGTATTCACAGCCTTTGCTTAATACTTTGTTGATGCACCTGTGGCAGCTATTACAGCCTCAAGTCTTTTTGAATATGATGCCACAAGCTTGGCACACCTATCTTTGGGCAGTTTTGCCCATTCCTCTTTGCAACACCTCTCAAGCTCCATCAAGTTGGATGGGGAGCGCCGGTGCACAGCCATTTTCAGATCTCTCCAGAGATGCTCAATTGGATTCAAGTCCGGGCTCTGGCTGGGCCACTCAAGGACATTCACAGAGTTGTCCTGAAGCCACTTCTTTGCTATCTTGGCTGTGTGCTTAGGGTCGTTGTCCTGCTGAAAGATGAACCGCCGCCCCAGTTTGAGGTCAAGAGCGCTCTGGAGCAGGTTTTCATCCAGGATGTCTCTGTACATTGCTGCATTCATCTTCCCCTCTATCTTGACTAGTTTCCCAGTTCCTGCTGCTGAAAAACATCCCCACAGCATGATGCTACCGCCACCATGCTTCACTGTAGGGATGGTATTGGCCTGGTGATGAGCAGTGCCTGGTTTCCTCCAAACAAAACGCCTAGCATTCACACCAAAGAGTTCAATCTTTGTCTCATCAGACCAGAGAATTTTTTTGCTGATGGTCTGAGAGTCCTTCAGGTGCCTTTTGGCAAACTCCAGGCGGGCTGCCATGTGCCTTTTACTAAGAAGTGGCTTCCGTCTGGCCACTCTACCAAACAGGCCTGATTTGTGGATTGCTGCAGAGATGGTTGTCCTTCTGGAAGGTTCTCCTCTCTCCACAGAGGAACGCTGGAGCTCTGACAAAGTGACCATGGGGTTCTTAGTCACCTCTCTGACTAAGGCCCTTCTCCCCCGATTGCTCAGTTTAGATGGCCGGCCGGCTCTAGGAAGAGTCCTGGTGGTTCCAAATGTCTTCCATTTACGGATGATGGAGGCCACCGTGCTCATTGGGACCTTCAAAGCAGCAGAAATTTTTTTGTACCCTTCCCCAGACTTGTGCCTCGTCACAATCCTGTTTCGGAGGTCTACAGACAATTCCTTTGACTTCATGCTTGGTTTATGCTCTGACATGCACTGCCAACTGTGGAACCTTATATAGACAGGTGTGTGCCTTTCCAAATCATGTCCAATCAACTGAATTTGCCACAGGTGGACTCCAATTAAGCAGTAGAAGCGTCTCAAGGATGATCAGTGGAAACAGGATGCACATGAGCTCAATTTAGAGCTTCATGGCAAAGGCTGTGAATACTTATGTACATGTAATTTCTTTGTTTTTTATTTTTAATAAATTTGCAAGACTCTCAAAAAAACTTTTTTCATTTTGTCATTATGGGGTGTTATGTGTAGAATTTTAAGGGAAAAAAATAATTGAATCCGATTTGGAATAAGGCTGTAACATAACAAAATGTGGAAAAAGTGAAACGCTGTGAATACTTTCTGGATGCACTGTATATATATACATATATATATATATGCTGCCTCCTATAGTTATATATATACATTGTTGTATATAATCTGTGAGAGAAACACCTGCTAATTCAGGCTTCTAAAGCTCTCAAAACAAGCTCAGGAACATTAACACAATTGCATAGTTAAACTTGACTTTGTTATCCAAGTCCTTTACAACTTTAATTAATGATTAATCAGATTAGTTTTATTTGCAGTGAGCAAATGTCTGTTGGGAGACATGTTGAGAAGCAACACAACAAATACAGACATTACATGAAATGAGGTCCAGTTCATTAGTGGGTCTGCATGCACATTACCTTGAAAGTGGTAAACGTAAAGAACATCCCTGTCAAGATTACTGCAAGATTTTTACTTTGTTTATCTTGTCATACAGTGGTGGAAAAAGTTTTGGGACGCCCCGCTCATTTGCTTGTATATTGCATTAAGAATCACTCTCAGGTGCACTCTTCAAGTCCAATTTCTTTCAGTACAATCACAGACATAATACAAAATAAATCTTAAAAAAGAATTGATTGGTTCCATAAATGTAAGAAGTTTTGAGTATTGAGTGTTTTGGGTGAAATTGAATTTTGTTGCTTTTTCTTGTAGACAATAAAGAAAAAAATTTAACTTGTCTTTGTTTGTGTCTGTCTAATGCAGCCACACATTTTGAAACACAAAAAAATATTTTTCCACAAATATTTATGATATTTGAGATTTTGTAAACTGTTAAGGGTGTCTGAAAACTTTTTTCCACCACTGTATGCTGTCATTTTCTATGCTTTTATACCTATCATGAATGAAACACAATGGGTGAGTATTTCCACCTCAAAACTGCAGTGTAGTGATGGTTAAAAAAAAAAGAAACACAGATTAAGACTTGTAGGTGTGTGTGTATAACAAGCCTAAAGAACTAATCCAAGTTACACTTTCTGTATCAATACTCTTCGGAATTGGTTTACTGTTTAAACATTTATCACTTACTCCAACATGACAACTTGCCATTATGTGGCATAAAGTAGTTTTAGCATTTGAGCATTTGTAGTTGGAGAGGTAGTGAAGGACTTCATAGATCTGCACATCCCAGTGGAAGCACCAGTGTAGAGTTACATCTAGGCCATTTTAAAGCAGGAAGGATTTTTTTTTTAATGGAAAAAAAATGCTAAAAAGTAACTCTAAGCCTATAAAACCCACTGTTGCAGAAATACAATGTCAGCTTTATTTTAAAAAAATTATATTTTCTATTCTTTAGTCATTTTCTTCTATGTTTGGGTTTATATATTATTATTGTTTGTATTTTTAGTTTTATTTTATTTTTGCTCATTTTTTTCTATATTCAGTCTTATAGGGTTAATGCACAAAGATTTGTTTTTAGTGGTTTTATCACTGAACAGTGAGACAGTTTGAATGTACAATGACCTGAAGCTTTTTTTTTTTTACTATTATATGTTAAATTGTTAGTTACAAAAACTTCAATTTGTGCTGTAGTTACCACAGGTGCTACTATTATTTTCATTTTATCCTTCATCAATTAGTTTGCTTTCAAAAAATGTCAAAAAATAGTCATAGATGCTCATCCTAGGTTATTAGATACTTAAGTCCTAGAAATTTTAAAAATTTTCAGCCCTTCTGCTTTGTAAATGTCTGAAGTATTGATGTAGTTGGTGATTAGTAGTAATTATTCAGAACATTTTAGAATTATTTTTAAATAGTTCTTTTGTTGGTGTTTTAAATGCAAAATTTCAACCCCACTGTAGGCATTTATTCTACCAAAAATGTGGTCCTAAAGTTTCAGCTGCTGAGTTTTTCCCACACTTAGAGCTTCAGTCCTGCAATGTAACTGAATTAAAATGGAAAACAGCCCTCCAGAGAGGTAGTTAAAACATGGTTCCACTCCCTTGGAACTCTACTAGTACTGTGTAATTATTTGTTTGAGATGTAGCAGAGTAGAAAGTGCAGCGCAGTGCAAAATGCTTGTTTTTTCATCTTGCCATGCCTCCCTTCGCTGGGTTTTGTCCTGGAGTCCATCCTCCTCAGAACGGCCTGCGTGAACGAGGCTAATGCATCCAGAAGCTTTGTTTTCTTGGCTTTCGGATGCAGTTGCCTCTGGGTGTGGTTGACAGTTGGATTCCCCGGGATGAACCTAAACACTGTCAGGTCAACTGCCTGCTGCAACCTCAAGCCACAATCACTGGCACACAGACGACACACACTCATAAACACACACTGAGACAGAGCGAGAGCCAAGGTCCTCACCTCAGCCCAGACCATCTCTTTCATTGTCTTATTCTTGGTCTTACTTTTGTCAAGTCTGTCCACACAGGACAATTTATGTTCTGTCTCCATTCCCCCTGCTGTGAGGTTGAGGCTTAATGTCTCTGGGTCATTCTCTTTCTAAGTGTTGTGGTTCATATTGGTTTCCATCTGTGCATCTTTTTCATTCTCTGTCATTAGCTGCAGGTCAGACTGTGGTCTCAGAGCGAAGGGGATCCGTGTTTCTTGTGGCGATAAACCGACCTGAGAACCGTAATGCGGTGAACCAGGAGACGGGACGGCGTCTGGTGAAAGAGCTGCTGGCCTTTGACAGTGACCCAGACTTGAACGTGGCTGTGCTGTACGGGAAAGGTAAAAGAATTGTGAAGTATGGAATGAAAGTGAGCTTTTAACTGTTGTTTAGGAAAGCTGACACAGATTCAGTCAGTTTCTCTCATTTTGAACAGATTAGCATCAGTGATCTGGATGTAATTTTTTCAGGTTTACAGCAGGTTATGGAAATCTTTGGAATATTGTGAAATTTTGAGAGTATTACACTTTAAAGCAAATAGCTTTAAAAATATTTTTCCTACTTGTTGAAAGTTAGAGGAAGAGATTAACTTAAGTCATGTCTCTTCAGTAAATAATGAAGTTACAGTTACTAACTAAAGGTAGCAAAATCCTCTATTAAGACATTCTGTGTCACTTTGCAATCTGTACAAAAACCAAAGTGTTGTTTAACAAGGTTTTATGTCCCTGGTTTGTTTTGTTGTTGTGTAACAAGATTCAATTTTGCCGTAAACTGATGATGCTATATACTTTATTGTCCCTGTTGGAAAAATGAATGTTGGACTTAAGTGCTGCACACCTATGACTGCCTCTGTAGCAAGTCACAGTCCAATACACATATTTCAGATATATCACAATTAGTGATAAAAAAGTGATAATAAAACTACAAAGGGATTGCTTGACAAATGCAGCAAATTAAAATTAAAAAACTATAAAAAACAAGAATCTACATGTTCAATATTTTTCTCTTGTGTCCACCGGTGTTACCAAATCTGGACAAAAATTGTGACTTAACATAGTATAGATATTTTACAACTTACAGTACTGCTAAAATGTTTGTGGTCACTTAGAAATGTCCTTATTTTTGAAAGAAAAGCCTTTTTTTCAATGACAATAACATTAAATGAATCAGAAATCCAGTCTAGACATTGTTAATGTGGTAAATGACTATTCTAGCTGGAAACAGCTGATTTTTAATGGAATATCTCCATAGGGGTACAGAGGAACATTTCCAGCAACCATCACTCCTGTGTTCTAATGCTACTTTGTGTTAGCTAATGGTGTTGAAAGGCTGATGATTAGAAAACCCTTGTGCAGTTGTGTTAGCACGTGAATAAAAGTGAGTTTTCACTGAAAACATGAAACATGAGCCCAAACCTTTGAACGGTACTTATTGATTGTTTCCATGCTTGGGTCCTGTCTGCTCTGAATAAACACAGTCTGCACGTCAGCCCAGTTCAGTTAGAAAGTCCAGCTGAGCCACTACCACTAGTATGGTTTTTTAAAATAGAATCTGCTTAAGGCCAGCTGTTTATTTTAAATGAGATGTGTAGAGTAAAGTGATTTTGATGAAATCAGACAATTTAAACTTAGATTTAATCAACTTTAATGATGGAATGGCATCAGAATGAACAGTAACAGAACCATCAGAAAGTTGAAAATCCAGCGATTGTTTCTAATTTCATAGTTTCTGGCTCTGATTAATGGAGGTAATTTGGCAATTTCTGTCCTGTTTGACTTGTTTTGAGGAGTTGTGGGCAAAGTCTTTACAAGTTAGAGAATAGAGGGTTAATAAATTGGGGCAACCAGATTCTTTAGTCCTTTAATATTTAATCTTTTTGTGCAGAAAATGTGCAAACCTGACAGGGATGTGGATCGTATCAGTTCTCTTTACTAAAGATTCATTGTTTGTTTTATTTGAACTTCTTTCCATCTTTCCTCAGCCCTTCTTCTCTTTCTTGCCTCCATCACCTGCACTCAGCCCACTGTCTTTCAGTCATCTTTCTTCGTGTATTTTTTCCACCTGTTGCTCCTTGGAGTGCTTAGATCTTGCCGAAACACTGAGGTGACCAGACAAGAGCACTCCCAGTCAAAACACACACACCTGTGAGGTGGCCTGCTCTGTGTCAGCTGCCCACGTCCAGAACCGTGCCAAAACTCCTAAAGCTTCTAAAAATAATCATCGCACACAGTGAATGAACTCTTTCCCTCAGTGGAAATAATGTGTTCAGCCTGGATCAACCTGTCTGCTGTATAAAGTTCACTGTGGCCTCAAAGCATATACTTTAGAGGTTGGAGTCTCTCCAGACGATGGCCGCCGATGCCTCTAGTCTCAGCTGTGAACTGAAAACACTGTGTTAGAGAGTAATTAGCCAGCATTAAATGGGTTAGCAATTAGCAGCACAGTAGGTAGTTCCAGCAAAAGTGTCTCTTCTACGATTCCCAAACTGTCTATAAGGCAATTTTAATCGTTCCACCGCACATTCCTGTCAGCAGGCTGTCTAGTTTTGCTGCTCGACTTCAACAAGATGACTGACCTTCAGTGGTGATTATAGCAGAGTGTCTGCATTGTGAGAGGACGAGCAGGGAGGTTCTAGTTTGGATGTAGTGTTTCTGCAAACATAAGGAATCCATTTTGTTCAAATTAGCACAGACACAATCACTCTCCCAGCTCTCATTTTTCAGTGTCGGGGTGTTTTTTTTCACGTATGAAATTAAGAATAATTGCTTTCAGCAGGTTTTGAATATGCTGGGACATATTTGGAGTGGTTGAGACTCGGATTTCTTTGGGTGTTTGTGGTCAGGTATAGCTGTCAATGCAGCTGTGTCACTAAAGGCACCACATTTAGCTGAACGGAGACGAAGATGCTTTGGATGTCTTGAAAGCCTTTTTAGTCTCGTAAAACACAAGACAGAGAAGTTCTAGTTTGTCACAAAGTGTTGGATGAGGTTAGGTCTTTGTGCTGACTGGTTGGTTTCCTTTACACCAAACTGGAAAAAGCACCTCTTTATGAACCAGACTGCACATGAGGCATAGGCCCTTTATGCAGCAAATGCTTTGACTGGTCAGAGAACGTAAAGCACAGGTGTTCCCAAGAACATTAAAGGGATAGTTCAGTGTCTTTGAAGTGGGATTGTATGAGGTACTTATACACAGTCAGTGTATAACCTGCTGTAAGTAACAGCCTCCAGTTTGAAAAAACGGAATGATGATGGCAAAGTAAAGCAGTGAAAATATTCAGGATGTAGTGTACACTTAGTGTACACTTAATGTCCACAGGGGGTCACTTTGATTTTGTGCATATCCTGATGTCTGTTTCTCCAAACTGGAACCATGATCTACTGTAATTATTACACTGATGTTCTAAGTACCTCATATAATCCCACTTCAAAGAAACCAAGCTACATTACATACATTACATACATTAACGATGAGTCTATCTTTTTCCTACTGTGACATGTCAGAGTTTTCTGAATGTCAGTGAAAAAAGTCTGTTGTCACATCAAAACAGGAACAATTGCTCCCCAAACACAGACTTGAACAGTGATTCCCATCATTAGAATCCAACAACCATATCTAAAACACAACAGGAAGTCGGCCATTTTGTATTATGTGTCATATTTTACACAATTTTTTTATCCATTTTGCACTTTTTCAAAAGCTATAAACTCAAACAGGGGAACCCCGACAGCTCAAATTTTGCCAGTGTGTACAACAGGCATGGGTGATCAAAAGTTATCAAAATGATGGTGGAAATAGTGCCTGGCGAAATTTCGGCAATTCGCCATGACAGGAAATGCTGTCTAACTTGCCTGTACATGCTCCAATCTGCCTGAAACTTTACATGTGTGATCAGAGTCCAGCCCTGATGACATTCACATGCAGATATACACTTACAGTGACAGCGCAACCTAGTGGACAGTTTTCATAGATCGCCATCAAACAGCCCATAGGCCGAAATACACTCTCTGTTGCAGCTCCACCTGGTGGACATGTTTGGATTTGCTGACCTGTTGAACACTGCTTGCAGCTTTAGTTTGGAATTTGTGACCCTTCATCTGTAGATCTGACCTATTTAACCAAAGATTGCTTTTCCTCTGCTATATAAGAAAAGTTTTAAAGGAGATTTAAATAGCAACATTTGCCAGTAATTCACAAAAAATGTGGAAAAATTAGATCAAAACTTTGAAGATAATCGTAACAGTCGACATTGTTTTGGTTCTGTCTTATAATTTATTCAGAAATAGCCCTTATGAAAACAGTTTAATGTGTGTTTAGCATGGACAAAATATGTTATTTTTCATAATTTGAGTAAAATTTCCCTTTAAAGCCTCAAAGCTTCAGTGACCCATTCATTTCTCTTACTCATGGCAGCTGATTAACTGCATCACTTTTATTTCCTGTAACCTCTGGAAAAGTTTACTCTAAGTCTCAGCGCTCACATTTTCGGTAAATTGAAGATCTCTGTTGGCCTTTCATTTCAATAACAAACTTCCTTTAAGAGACTAAATAATGGCATTTCTTCCGTGAAGCTCCATAGCTTCTGCTCATTTCCTCTACAAGGACAAAGGGATTTAAGGCGCTTCGTCACAATGCTGCTCCCATAAACAGCATGACACACTGTTTTTTCTATAATTGCCCTGCACTGACCCACGGCTGTAATCAGAGCTCCCAGTTGATGGGTGTTGCAGGCGCATGTGTTCATTACAATCATTTTCATTACTGTTACATTACAGAGAGAGGAGGATTTTATGAGTCCCTGCCTGAGCCTGTGACATAGTGTTTGTAGGCCTCTTGGGTAATGTTGTAATTACCACATGAATCCAACGGAAGGGGTTGTGGTTGCAATATGTTACTCTTCCATTAATGAGAATATGTGCATTTGTGTGTGTGAGCACATGCCTGATCTGTGTCTATGCATCGGATTTGGGTTCTTTAGGGAAGAGAAGCGTTTTTTTGTGTGCCAGCCAGCCCAAAGCAAGCTGCTGTCCAAATTGCAGCCCTCAGACTCCAGCTCAACTTGTTGTTTTTTTCATCCTCATCATTTTCCCTTCCTCTCTGACTTTCCAGCTGCCATACTTTGTAATTTTGTGGTCTCTTCCAGGAGGGAATTTCTGCGCTGGTTATGATCTGAAAGAGCTGGCCAATCCAGCAGGCCCCCGCAAATTTGAGCAAGATGTCACTAAGGGTCCCGGTCCATTGGTGAGTGGAGTCTGGAGTGTGTGTGTGTGTGTGTGTGTGTGTGTGCACTTATGAGGGTTTTATCTATATTTCCTTATAATGTTCAAGAGGTTTCCATAAAATGTAAAACCAGAAAATGTGGTCAGCATTGATTGTGTTTATTTTTCGGGGTTTGGGAGGACAGGTAGTGGTAAAGATTTTGTTTCAGGGAACGATGTTGAATCAGGGAAATGCCTCAGTAAGTAGAGTTGTGTTGCTGTGCACGAGCTGAACGTCCTCGCTTCTGGTACACTCTAATGACTTGACAAAGAGTAGGAAACCTAAAGCAAACGATGTGCTGTGGGCGATAAAAACTTCAGCCTCCATAAAATCTAGTTGGATTGCATGTTACGTCTTCGGGATTGAGTGAACCTCCTGTGCAGAAAATTATAGCATTGTATCTCCTACAGAATACACAGTGCCTCGTTTGTTCAGCTGCAGCCAGAACGAGGATCATTTGTTCCCCCTTTTGTTTGACAGTTTGAGAAATGAATTAGGAAATGAAATCTGGAACATTTTTAGTAGATAAACCATGGTAATCAAAGCAAACAGGCAAAAAAAGCATGAAAGGGATAGTGAAAACATCCACATAAATATACACAGCGACAATATACACACTCAGTTTTCAGAATGTTTTCTCCTGCGAGAGGCTGATGTTGCTGCCTTGTTTACAGCGTGTATCCCTTTCAAGTCGGTTGTAGTTATTTAGCTTTGTGTGTATACGCGCATGTATGTTTGGATTTACAAATCTCGGTGTTTCCTCCAGGGTCCGTCCCGTTTGCAGCTGTCGAAGCCGCTGATAGCAGCAGTGAGTGGTTATGCTGTGGCCGGAGGGCTGGAACTGGCTGCGCTGGCAGATCTGAGAGTGGTGGAGGAGAGCGCCATCATGGGAGTGTTCTGCCGCAGGTTTGGTACGTCTGACACCTCATGATGCTGTTATGTTTATTGCTACGATAGCCACCACTGTACCATGCAACACTACTAGCAGTGGATGGTCAGGACGACTATTTCCTTGCTTTAAGAAAAACCTACCAATGCAATTACTCAAAGCAGTTTAAACTTTTATTTAAGGTTGTTGCTAGAAGTACGGACCCGTACCCGTAGCCTGTGGCCTACGGATACGGCACTTTCCATTTGCCAATCAGATACGCAAGATCTGGTCACGTGACTCCCAGTAGATGCTAGCGGTACGGACCCGTAGCATCGGTACTACAGGTACGGACCCCAGACCTAACCCTAACACTAACCCTAACCTTTGCTTACCTTTCAACAGTTTGCAGTGGTTAGCAGCTTCTTCACTCGCGAGACTCGCGTACGGGTCTGTATCTGTCTGGCAAATGGAAAGTGCCATATCCGTAGGCCACAGGCTACGGGTCCGTATCTGTAGACACTACCTTTATTTAAACGAAGATGTGTGACTGTGAGAATCACTCTCTACTCACCATTTCAGCAGAGTCTCACTCACTGATCTTGAAACTACACAATATTGGCAGCTTTGTTAATAAACAATATGCAAGCACTGCTCTTTATGGAACACAAACCTGCTTCAGTGACGGACTCGTCTACTTGTTTTAGTGCTTTTAGGACTCTGTGTCCATTTTAGAAAATCTTACTCCTCAAAACTTTTCTGTCGTTACTGATCAGTGATAAAGTAACTAAATACATCTGCTCAAGTACTGTGCTTGAGTACAATTTTTCTATAGTATTTTGCTTTAATATTTCTATTATATTCTACTTTGTACTTCCACTCTGCTACATTTCAGAAGAAATTATAGCACTTTGAGATGAAGATTTTCGAAAATAGATGACATAACAAGCTTTTATAATACAACACATTGTTAAAGATTAAACTAGTGGTTTCTAACATTTTAGGCTTCTTACAAAAAGCAGTGTGTAGATGTCTTTGAGTTGTTAACATCTCCGCCACCAGTGATTTTTCTCTCAAAACTTCTCACATGATTTCATTTCACAAATGTTCAAATGGTCCAATTTGTCAACAAAGAGGAAAGATTAGAGAAAAGCACCAGCAACTGAAAAAGTGGATTATTGTATGTGGATCAAAGTTTTTTTCTTCCTTCCTCTCGCTTTAGATCATCTAATGCTTCCTCAGATCTATCTGCTGTTCCTGTATATACAACAGTTTATAAATTATTTTAAACCAGCTGCTGAGGCACTCATGCTTCACTATTAATAATTTAATGATACTGTATGTAATAATAAAGCAGCCAAAAGGAACCAAATCAGTACTTTTAATTTAGTACTTCAACTACAATTTGCTGCTGATACTTAAATGCTTTCACTGAAGTGAGATTTTTCGTGAAGGACTTTAACTTGTAATAGAATATTTTGTACATTGCTGCATTAGTACTTTTTCTTAAGTAAAAGATCTGAATACTGCAATCAATCAACCTTTATTTGTACAGCACTTCTCATTTTTCATAGGAATGGAATGTAACAGAAAGAACAGAAACAAAGAAATAAAACTTCCAAATGTGCCCCCCCTCCACATCCCCCCTTTGATGAAAGAATGAAGTACTCGATAAAAACAGGCACCGAGGAACAGAGGAAACCCTATTATAAATACATATTTCTTCCGTCACTGCTGATAGTATTGATTCAAAGATAACTGCGACATTTCCAGACTCTGAGGGCCCATTTAATGTACTTGTAATCTTTTACCATAACAGCTGTCACTAGTAGTAGTAGTGCTACCTCTTGTACTTGCTCAACTCCCACAACTATGTGAAAGCCTCTACTTAGAGCAGCAGGAAGGCATACTTTCTCTCCTTTAATCCTGCTGCTACACATATTACAAATTCAACCCTGTCCGTGGTAATACGTATAGTTCTGCTGCTACTCTGGTGTTACAGACGAGCCAGAGGCCTCGTTTTTGGCAAGCCATCTCTCTTCCCTCTTATTTTCAGTTTCGCTGCTCCTTCAGTTTGCTCAGCTAATTATATCTGTCCATGAAGGTATCCTTGTGTTTTTCTTGGCATCCAAGCATACATGATCATCAGTCTCCTAATGCCAGGAAGCCGACGCTTGTTTCTATTTTTTAACTTTGTTGCTCTGTCCTCTGTTATCACCCCAACCTCCTCTTGTTTGTGCGCGAGGATGGAGTCATAGTGCGATAACGCCGGTGACCGTGACCTTCTGGCGTCACGTCCAGAGTCTGCTGGGCAGTCTTGATAAGTGCAAGAGGAAGTGACCAACTGCCAGGTTTCCACTGCAGGGCCAAACGGGGCTTACTTATTATTTATGTCACACAATTTCCTCATAAACAACTAGCAGCTTACCGGCATGGTTTGCCTGCTGACTCAGCTATACTTTGAAAAGATCAAGCAGCACTTTGGATCTTCTGCTGTAAACACTTTCAGCTAATCCTGAGCCCAGAAAGTCACGGCCGGCTTCACTGTGTAAAAGTGGCTCGTGTTGGACCGTTGCAGGATCTCTCATATAGCTGTCACTCCTCTAACCATGCTTCTGAAGGGCTTAAATACAACCGTAGTGTTTATAAATACAGCTGTTGTACTATAATTTACTGGCAGTACTAGATTTAGAGTGTAAACATGCATGGCTTATCATCTGAGGCCTGTAATTTAACGGGGAAGCATCCTGGCAGTGCCCTTGTCTTTCTGTCTGACGGACGATGCATCCTCACAGACAGGACGTACACCGCTCTCCCTCTGCTGTGTTACTGTACAGTTAAAGAGCTGTTTTACTGTTATTCTTGTAGATTTCATGACAATTTGAAGGATTCTTGGAGGGTTTTTTTCCTTTTTATTCCCATGTAAAGCAGCTGTCATCACAAAACGAATAACTTCATTCTTTATCACAATTTGTTAACTTTCTCCTTCCTCAAACTATTCTCCTCTGTAATAATTCATCTAATAAATAAAAATAACAGTTCTTAATACTAAACTCTGTAATTCTCAGTGTTAGTGGAGAGAGCTGGGGCAAATCTTTTACAACAACACAATGAAGAATCGTTGTTCACTTAGTTTATCAACAACATTGATCTACATTCACATCTTATACCAACCAAAATACTTCTGTAGCACCAAATATAAGAATAAGTTAAACGGATGTCAAATGTATTTTCACATTTACAGTCATCTTTAGTTGTTTTTTTACATCTACCAGCTTTTAGATTTGTTTCATTCTCAACTCTTGTGTAGCTCTTTGTTTGTGTTGTTGATTCCAAGCTGTTTATTACCTGTTATGCATGTACAGGGGTTCCTCAGTTTATGACGTCATCAACCTATGGCGTTTTGTCGTTACGTTGGAACTAGTTACGTGGAACTAATTGATGAGCAGAGTAGATGAATATGTCGTCATGCTGCGAATGTTTACTTTCTCCGGTTGTATGCCACCTTAGATTGTGCTACCTTTGCTAACTTTTTGTCCTTCTTTATGGCTCACAAGCGAAAGTCAGACTCTTTTGATGGCAGTGCTTTGAAGAAATGGAACGCCATCTCCATCCGACGAGTTAAACTGACATTTGCAAAATGAATCGTAGCAAACTTGACTTCTTTACTGTGACTCTTGATACCCATTACAGAGTGAAAACTGCAACAAAAACAGAATAAAACAACATAAATACATGTAACTAAATCCTTTTAACTTGACCAGTGAGTCCAAAAATGCAGTTAACTACTTCCAACGTTGCCTCTGTGGCGTTTACAAAGTAGAGCTGTGCATTCAGGAAAGCACATATGTGTGTAAAGCTAAGCATCAAACAACAGACAGGAAGTGACAACTGTCAGCAGACAACTTCAAAATAAAGGCTGTTTCTAAATGAAAGTGCATCGATAATTCTGCCTTCAGGGCAACACACCATGGAAGTGAAATTAGCTTTAATAAAATGCTCAGAACAGGGCGAAAGACAGACGAACATCGGCACTATTAGATCAAGTTGTAAAATCGTGGAATATGTTCTGTTATTTTCTTGTAAAATGACTCATACATGCAGGAAAGTCGTTGGTATTCATGACTTTTATGAAGAACTGATCAATAGCGTGATGCACCTAATGGGTTTGTTTACATTTTTCTGGAGTTCCGATTTACGACAAAAATCAACTTACATCAATGTAGGAACGAAACTCTGACATAAGTCGAGGACCCCCTGTATAGCTCTGCAGGTCATGACTGTTTTTGTAATTGGCATCTCTCTAAAAAAATGTTTCACCAAAAATTTAAAGATCACTCCAAATGTTAAGTATAAGATTTCACTTAAGTCCCTTTAGATGTGGACCTTTTTTTCTGTTATTCTGGCAGCATCTGTGCGTCTGAATGAGCACTTTCAGAATCTCATGAAGTCATGATGGCAATCTGGACCTAATGCAATTTCTATCTGTCACTTGCAGCATGGCACAGTTCTAAATAAGCCACACAAGTGCTTTGAGTTGGATGAAATGATTTGGAGAAAACCCTCTCCACATTTCAGCACCAGTACTGGTTAGAAGGAAAAAGTTCCAAATACACAATTTTCAAAACCACACCTTTCTCATCTACTTGGCTCGATAAGTTCATATCTATTACAAACTAAAATGTCCGTAAAAATAAAGCTTTACTGTGGTGAACATGGAGACTAATAGTCTTTCCTCTGAATTTATGAATCTACTGATAAATTGTCCCTGACGTGGAAGCAGAATCGGTCATGATCTAATGGCAAGTCACACTGTGTACTTTTCCTCACTTCAGGCAGATGAATTGTCATGCACAGAGTCACAGTTTATCATCTGCAGTTGAATCATTTGACACATAGCAGCCGTCCTCAGGTTGAGTCTTGATCTCCATCTCAGCTGTCGGAATATTTTTAGAATATCATCACACAAGGACAGAATTTTCTGTGTTTAGGAAATTATAGATGAACAAGGCTATTAGTCATTTGGGCAGTTTTAATAAACTGCTATGAGTTTAGACTCAGTCTTTTGTTGACCAGTGCATTTTTATGTTCTACATCACTTGCAGGTATGCTAAATATAGTGTGCTTACTGTGGCTCCCATACTCTGACCTATGTTTTTTAGTAAAAAAAGCCAGTGTTTTTACATATCGTATGCAAGTAAAAAGCGTTAGAGTGAGAATCATACTCAAGCTCAAGCTACATATTGTGCATTTGCCAGAAACAGAGAAGTAGGAAAACCGTGATTTGAAGATTGAGATGCAGATTTAGGAGATATAGGAGCAAACACATAAGGCAGGCGTTATAATTTTTACAGTTGATTATCAACACATGTCTGGACCCAAACTGACAAACTACTTTAGTGAGAAATCTTCGCTCTGCACGAAGAATGCAACTAATCTGACGCCTGCACTCAGGCCCCTTCCGTCAGCTCAAAACTATGTTTGGGAGGCAGAAATTAGCATTACTGCGGTTTTGACACATTAACTCGCACATTTCCTCCTTGTAATTAATTCTCAGGCTCTTGATTGCCTCACATCTTCAAGGCTTGTTTGTCAACACATTGGAGTTGTTTCCTCAAGCTAGGCTCAAACCGCTGTGGTTTTTCATTCAGTTGTTCACTTAGCAGAGCCATTATTACTTTCACTGTGTTCTTTTACCCATTTTCTGCGTAGTTTTAAGCTCCACAACCAACATCTTCACCTTTTCAAGCCTGCAGTTGCTGTGCTTCAAATTTAAATGGCATGTGAGGGAACCTTAGCAAGATTTAATGAGGCTTCTTTTAGGGGATTATTTTAAAGAAATGTTCCTATAGAGTGTTAAACGATCCAGCAAATGCATGTAAATTTATTTTATTTGACCAACATTAAACAGTTGAAACTTCCCTTGCCTTTTCCATCAAGACGGCTGCTGTTCTGTGGGACGCACAGTTTATTTAAAGATCCCAGTGTTTCTTAGCGATTATTTCCTTTTAATGGTTGAATTCTGTAACCGTTTTTGGGTCGGGCACAGATGGCAGCAGCCGGAGGGAATCCCTGGTGGCTTTGGAGTTGAAAAACCCTCAGAGGCTTGCTGCACTGCTCTGATGTGGGCCAGTGGCTACCACAAGGATCTGACAGTTTTCTGGCATGTGATTGGCTGCCGAAACCTGTGGCTTCCTGTCTGGGGCCCCTCTGCCCCGCCAAGAAGGAAATGAGAAGGAGGAGATGGTTGCGTCACAGGAATCTGGTATTAGTGTCTACTGCTCTTTGAATTTTTAGAGACCTGAATGAAAAACCACGATGCTTACCTAATCCTCACGATGTTATTTTGGTACCTTAAACCAGAGGAGCATCACAAAGCAAAAAAAGGTCTGGCATTAGAAAAGGAAACTTAAATAAAATACTTTAGTTCAGTCAAGGAGTTTTCTTTATATAGAGAAGCTAAATCAGGCAAGCATAGAGGTTGTTCTGGATTGGTCCAAGGCTACATTTCTGAGTTTACTGTTTTGAAATTACAACCACTAAGTTGAAACCCTTCAACAGTTCAGTCAGTCTGCGGCCATAGAGAATGTCGATTTCTCCTTCCTTTCCGTCTTCCCAATTTTAAGTCCTTTCTCTGGATGACGAGGATAGATGAGTAAAAAAGAGGGAGCCAAATGTTGAATTTACGTCAAACCGCAGTCCAAAAACTGACATTAAATCAGCCAACTCAAACACCTGCTTAGTAAGTTTGAACCTGAGGGATGCAATCCAACGATTACATCATCGCACTTCAAAAGCAGCACTCACTTTGAAACTGCAGGTTTTTCTTCCATGAAGAATGAATGAACAGTGCAGTTGGGCTGCTGAGATGGAAAACAATCAACAGCAGAAGTAGATAAATTGATATTGGCATAAACTCTGTGCAATTACAGATAGCTTTACATTAGTCCAAAGGTACAGCCTGGCTCTTGTCTTTCTCGATCTTTTGCAACTTTAGGGCACATTTCTGTTCTGATAGGATCTTATCATGTTCAACTTTCATGTCATTTTGAACTTTATATGAGCTGCCCTCCTCTGCAATTTTCATGCTTCAAGGTCCTGTTTGCAGCCTTGGATGTCTTATATAATAGTGATCTGCAAACTAAAGAATAGAAGCCCTGGTATTAAATGAGTGGGCTAAAGACATGAAGTCAAGTTCACTGCGTGGCACTCGTCTCTGATCCAGCCTAACTGAGCTGTTTTCCTCGATCCCCAGAGAGTAATTCAAAGCGAGCTTCCGATTGAAGGTCTGCTCTTTTCCCTCTGTCCATTTAGTCTGGAGTTATCCGGAAGTCGTTAATCCACATCAAACTTAATCGCATTACCCTCATGGGAGGCCATTGTGGTGGGTTTTGCTTTGATGTGGTAACGATGCCAGCAGCACCAGGAGCAAACCAGATATGTTTCACACTTTTCTTGGATTATTGGTAGCTGTAGACCATAGACTGTATATAAAGATGGACGTAGCATCTGACTCCAAAAATGAAGCCCACCTGTAAGTGTCAAAAACTTGCAATATCACGCTGTCCGCTAGGGTTGGCTCCAAAAAGCTTTTGCTCCATAGACCCCAATTCATCACCGGAAAAAATAAAATTTGATAGACTAATTTTCTGCAGCTCAGGATTTTTTTTCCCGTTAGTTTTCATGGTCAAAATGAGAGATCAGATGGCCGATCCTTAAATAAATCAATACTGAATTTTAAATAAATCGTTAAAGTTGGCGGAGCAAGGGGTGTGACTATACTTGATAGACAGTCTTGTCTGGAATAATTAACAGATCCTTTAGGGCAGAGAAGCCTCTGCGGTAAAATGTGGGTGGGATAAGAGAGTCTTCAGCTCTTGGTCTGGCCCGCCCATAGACTGGTCCTGCCTCTAGTTGCTCTCCGGTCCAGCCTGTTTGTTGACGCTTTTTACGTCACTGGCTCCAAAAAAATCCAAAATGGCAACCAGGAAGTAGCAAAATCCGGGCTTCATTTTCTCAGCATTGGAACCAATGTGTGACGTCATGGTTAGTTCACGCCTGCTGTAGACCAGTGGTTGTCCCATCTCCTCACATGGCATGTGATGCCAAAAGAATTGCATAGAATATGTACAGATGATAATTGGAGTGAAATTACAGTCATAGACCACATATACCTCACATCAGCCACAACATCAAAACTACTGATAGGTGATGTGAATAACATTGATATTCTTGTTATGATGCAGATTGTTATGTCTTTGATTAGACAACATTTAAGCCTTTAAAGCAAACAAGTATGCACTATAGTTGACTGTAGTTGACTCCAAGACATTCAAAAAGCATCTCCATCACAAACAATATTAGTGAAGACCTTTTTCTCATTTCTCTGAATGCGACTGACAGAAACTTACTGGAAATGTTTGTATATTACCAAAAATGATCCAAAATAATCGAAAAATTCCAAAGTACATGAAAAACCACAGTTTCTCTATTAAACAATATATGATGACTAAGAGGATTCAAGAAGACCTGGACTCTGCTGTTATCACAGACTAACACATATCAAAGTTTGTGGTAAGCAGATAAAGGACAAGACTTCTCCTCTACATCAGTTCAGTCAGATAAGCAGTGATGGCCCTGTGATGCAGGAAGGGAACCACCTTTCATATCTGCTTATTTAACAATAGGCTTTGCTGACTCATGTTGAGCCCTGTCTTAACAATGGACTTATCTGCTTTGAACAAGATGAAAGAGGAGTCCTTTTTTCAATGTTCAGCTCATTGTGGTGGATCAAAGATGACCAATCCACATTTTCTGATTATCTCGTATCAGGATCACTGCCAAATATTTCCCTCTAAAAAAAAATCTCCACCTCAGCCAGGCTCTTTAAAACCCCAAACATGCCTTTTGAGTTAAAACTACTTCAAGGAAGTGCTCACCAACCTCTTAGCTCCCATTCATGTGGGACAAAGCACAGGTCTGTCAAACAGGACGCATCAGAGACGAGACTATCAGAAAAAGAGAGGAGGGTGAGGGGTGGAGGTGCAGGAGACGGGTGCTATGGATAAGAAGGAAGATCTTTCCGGTTTGCTGATAGCAGTGGTGCCAACAGCAGCACCAGAGATAGACAGACTGGAGGTCAACCTGTCTCTTTATCTTTTCAGTGAGTCAGGCTCTGTCTTCTTCTGCCTCATTCCAGCTCATTGTGCTACTTGTTGCTTTCTAGCCAGCCTTGTGTCGTCATCTTTCTGTCTTTTCCTGTGAATGATTTTTTTTTAGGGATTTAGCAAGAAGAATCAAAAAAGGACAGAGAGTAAAAAGTTGACAGGCGAGAAGAGAGGACTGAACAACCAAAAGAAAGAGAAAGGGCAAAAGGGTTAAGCTGATGACTAGAAGTGAGGAATGAAAAGTTTAATTAAGATACCTAAAAGGTTTAAACATGTTTGAAATGCCTAAACATACTGGATTAACAACTGAAATTAGAGGATGGTTTGTGCGTATGTGTGAGCTTTCTGCACATACATACTTGTATATGAATGTCCTTGTGCATTTACTGTAAGTGTGCATACTTACAGTGCAAGACAAAGCTCCACAGAGCAAAGCCCTGGCCGAAACACTCTCACTTGTTATCTTAGTCAATATTGAAAGGACCTTGAATCAGACACACATGTATACACACCTGTGCTACAAGGATCTGTGCTATTTTTATATTTGAATCGCAGCAAAAAAGGATTTCAGATGTCATTTATGTTGCATTTCATCGACTCAGGCTGTTCAGCGGCGCAGTCTGTAATTTACATTTCAGTAGAATACACTCCTGTAATGAGGGATGACTGAAAAATTGAGTGAAATCTAGTATTTGCAGACAGTGTAGAAACCCCCCCTCCCTCCCTCCCACGCCTAATCATAGTCTTCTGTCTGTCAGAGCGCCATATGTGCTGACTGTCTGAACCTGGACCAGGCCCCTGGATTGGCCACACATGTATTAACATTGGTATTCCATGTATTCCAGTTGAATTTATTTGAACGACACGGCGAAAGAGAGCAGCTTGCAGAGTATGAATAGAATTACATTATTTCCATGACTCCCCACAGAATGAGAGAGGGAGAGAGAAAAAAAATCTGAGAGCTAGCATGATGATTTGGGGTTATGAAAACATGTTCGACACATGTGCTCTCAATAAGGGGCGGTCAAATAGAATCAGTGACTTGGAGGAATTAGGGAGTTGGGATTGTGGTGTGGAACTTGGGAGAACTCAACGGTAGAAAGTATGCCAGTTGCAGCTGTTGCTCTTTAGAAATTAGGATAGACGCCAGAAGCTTACTGTACCTTGCAGTGTACTCTTTCTCTCCCTCTCTGGTGGACACGGTAATAATGCAAATGTGTCCACTGAGACTGAGAGTAAGGAGGAGTTTGAGTTTTCACGTACTGATGTAAAGAAAGCAGAGCTACAGTTGAGGAGTAAAATTGTTTCAAAACTTTGTTCCCCAGACAGATGTAAGCTATATTATTGCCAGGAGTATATTATGTGTCTGTAAGTGTTTCTTCAGCTGCTTTCACACAGCTTGAGTGAGCTGAATACATTACGCTGGCACAGTGGCCTACATTTCCTTTCACCTTGCACAGTTAAGAAGCCAAAATCTTTCTGTACAGGTGGTTTTAGACGACCACCACCCGTATATTCTGGATATGTTTTCACAGGAACAGGAATTTCCAAATGTGGTAGAGCAATTGTGCACCAGAGACACGTAGATATTCTCGATGACCCTGTAGTTCAGACTGTTTGATTTAACTAAAAGCTTGTTTTTAAAAAGATTTGTTTTTTGATTCATTGCTCAGACATTTCTTGTGTGGTCTGACCTCCATGGCAAAATTCAAGGAAATTCCATTTGCTTTAATATAAAACACCAGAAAGCAGCAAATTCTCACATTTAAAATGTCACAGCAGAGACGGTTCAATGTTATTTTTCAAAATAAAAGGCTGAAAATGAATAAACTGTCAAAATTGTTGATTCATTTCCTGCTGAAATTCAAAAGGAACAATGAATTTATTGACTAATCATTTCAAGCTACATGAAAGGACTTTAATATGTGGTGCAGTCTAGGTGGATGTCACATGGGATGTTTTGGATGCACAACAATACACATGAATGTCTTTGGTAAACAGCTGAGAAAGAGATATCTTTCATACTAAAGATCTGATTTTTCCTCTAGGAGTTCCCCTGCTTGATGGAGGCTCAGTGCGGCTCCCGCGTCTCATTGGCCTGTCCAGAGCCCTCGACCTGATTCTGACTGGGCGGCCAGTTGGAGCACAGGAGGCTCTCGCCTTTGGACTGGCCAATAGGGTTGTGCCTGATGGCCAAGGTATCTAAATAACAATTTGTTTGTGCTTTTCTCTGTGTCATGCTGTTGTTTAGGGTGGGTTACACAGGCTGTAGATAAAATGGTCTGAAAGGTGAAAACAACACAGAAGTGACTTAAATCTGCATTCTGTTTAACAACCAGCAGGGGGCGACACCTCTGGTTGCCAAAAAATAGTCTATGAGAAAATTACCCTATTTCTCACTCGATTTGCAACCTTAATAAAGATTTTCCAAAGTATTTTTTGGTTTCAATTGCTAGTTTCAAGACTGAAGACAGAATTCAGTTCATTTTGTAAATTATGGTACCAGTTAGAGGAAAGTAAACCGGCAGTATGGTGCTTTAGGGCAAAGGATACCATGAGATGGACTGGTTACTACTGTATTGCCGTTCTCACTCATCACTCGTTACATCCTGTTTCAGAAGAACAAGATGGTGATGGCCAAATGCAAACTAAAGGCTTCACAATGGTAGTCCACAAACCAATGGGGTGAAGCCATGTCCACCTGTTCTGTTGTGTCTATGGATGGTTTTCAGACCACGATATTTTCTGTCTACCAACTGAAGTAGTTCCCTAGCACACTAACAAGTCCCAAATGGTTTAAATCACCCAAAACTGGCCACAAAAAGTTAGTTTTTACATGCTATTTGGTCAGATATTTCCTGATATTAAACAAGAGACATTTCAAGTAGGGATGTTGTCATTACTTGTATCGCCTGATCAAGGCTTTAAAATGAATTAACAGCTGTCAAAATAACCGTTGACTGACAGATGAGGCCTGTTAGGTTAAAGGTTTACAGTTTTGTTGGAAAATGTTACATAAAAATAAAGTGGCACATTTTTATCATAAGTTCTTTCTTAATTTTAACCAGTGACTGCATGTATTTGAAACTCATTGCCTTTTATGTTAACATTGTATTTGTATGTGTTTACTAGAGGGTTATAACACTAAGAGTAGGGATAATACTGAGTGTTATTTCTACAGGAGAGATCTACAGTTCAGTGCAAATAGACATAAACAGATGAGCATATGCTGACTTCGGCAGTCAGCCAAAACAGGTTAGAAAGTGTTATATTGGATATTAGCAAAAACCCAATATTGTCCATCCGTAGCTTCAAACATCAAATCAATGCCATTAAAAGTCTTCGTTTAAAACTGATACATTGCAACTGATTTCACTGTGCTAAGTTAAAAAAATGGCTAAAATATCTTTGTATTGGCCAAAGTAATGCAGTTAAAAATATACTGCTGTGGTGCTATTCAGAAAACACACTGAATTGTGCGGCCACATATATTGGAAAATTTTGTAACCCGGCTCATATTTTTATAAATATCAGTTTCATTTGAAAATTATATTGTCATCACTCTAAAAGAAACTGGCAGTGCAGCTAAACTTTTCTGCTCACAACAATAAGCCAACAAGTGGGAGGTGGAAAAAAAAAAGTCCAGGAAACATGATCATGATCCAGCATACAGAACCAGCCAGGTATTGTGGTTTTTACAGCTTGTAGAACAAATTGTTTTTCTCTGTGAAGACCAACCATGTAGACACTGAACAGAACGGAGTCTGGGGCCCTTTTTCCTTCAGGAAACATAATTTAAAAAAAAGAAAACTCTCTTGCAAGAAAGATCAGACAGAATCATACATAATCTAAATTTGTTCCAGTGAATCTGTTTTCTTTATTTGGCTTCAACACCACACTGAAGCTGTAACTCGGCATTAGCACTGCCCGCTTATTCCCATTTAAGCAGCAGTGTGAGGATTAAGCTATGCACACATCTCAATGTGGCATTTCCTGTGTTATATTAATGCATAAACTCTCCCGTATCCTAAAATCCTGAAAAAGCCTCCCCATGTGCTCTTCACAGCTCGATCTCTGGTGCACTCTCCTCCCTCCTTAGACGTTAGAAGAAGATTAGCTTAATTCTTTTAGGAAGCCCTTTTTTCCCACAGTCAATCTTCGGTCTAATTGCCTCTGTGAAGGACGATCACTTAGCGTGAGTTTATCATCAGAGGGAAGCAGCTCATATACACACAAAGAGGGCATCAAAGTGTGCCATCATGAGGTGTAGTGTTTTCCATAGGGCCGATCTGGATGTGGTCCAGGGCTTTTATGTGGGTGAGGAGGCTGTGTGGTGTAAAGCTCACAGAGACCCCGCAGCAGCATGAAAGGACTGATGATTTTCTAATAACAGAAAAGGAAAACTGAAATCCACTTGTGATCTGTGTGTGTTTTTTGTGTCATGAACGGTCACAGTTAGCAGCTAGCGGATGCACACTGTGCATTGTTCTGTGATTGCCGCTATGTTTACTGACTTCATGTTGCAACCACAGCTCTGCAGGCGGCTGTGGAGTTAGCAGAGCGGATCAGCTCCTTCCCTCAGGAGTGTCTGAGGGCCGACCGCACCTCAGCCATGTACAGCTGCTATGACGCTGCATCTTACACACAGGTACGCTTGTGGTAGGGATTTTACCCTATTGCACCTTATCTATGGGGACAACATTCTCAGATTCAGAGGCAGTGTTTCCTTTGTGCTCTTTCAGCAACAGTTTTGCTTTGTGCACATTCATCAGTGTATATTTACAGGAAAAGCTATAGCTATAAATAGCCTGAAAGAACCTGAGAAGTGTAATTGAGCCAGTTAGTCATGAATACTTTGTTAAATTATCCAGCAGCTTTTGACATTTGAATGGCTCTGAAAGGGCCAAATATCTGTAGTAATTAAAGTCAAAATAGAAATGTATATTGTGAAAGTATGTTACTAAATATACACATAGAACCACTACTAACACCATGAAATAACCACGTTATACCACCCACTTTCTCCATTAATCTTTGGTCTTCCAAGGTCATCATTAGCTCGTCTTTTAGACCCATCTACAATTCAGATATAACTTCATTAACAGCAACAGCAGTAAAAAGTGCCACCAAGTTTGCTCTTCTTTTTGGCACCGTATGGTAGCAATAACCTAATAAAGTCTAACTGAGTTGTTTGTGCAGATATTTCTCCCTCTCGGTTGTTGACAAATTAAACATTTCATATTAGACCTCAGCCCAAATAACGAATGATTCCAAAGTGGTGAATCTCCACAGTTGTACATGCCAAGCAAACATTTTTTTCTTCATTATTTCTGAAGTTCTGAACATTACACAGAAGATAAACTGTGCTAACTAATGAAATGATGAAGTACAGATGCTTGTTTTTCTTTCAGAAATGTGGATAAATAAAAGGAATGAGACTGTTTGGGTGCTAAAATAATAGTTCAAGTTTTTATTCTTCATAAATGGCTTAAGCATAAACTTGTATCATATTTTTTTGACCACCTGATACCCTGGAATATGAAGCTCACAGAGGCCCAATGCTTACATAAGGTTATTAGTGTTAACGACAGATATCTGGTTTTTGTTGCACATTATCTGACATGAATTGGATGTCAAATAGTGTTGATTATAGCCTGACTGGATTAACTGGTATTAAGTTATAACAATCACTTTGCAGCGGGCATTTAGAACCATGCAGTATGTTTAAGTTAGTTCATTAATTGTTGAGTATTAGTACGTCTTGTGAAAATGCATCAAGAGGACTCACTAAAAGTACATAGATCAGTTGGATTGTGAAAGTGCACGTCACTTCTCACACTGATGTGCTCAAATCAATACTTTTGGGCGATTTAATGCCAATAAAGGTTATTCTGTGTGTAATAATATTTGTTATTTATGATGTTTTGTCCCATACTATGGTGCAAACTCAAACTGTTATTTTCAAAGTTGATAAAAACTTCTTCTTTGGAAGTGTTGTTGGATGAAAAGAAACAAAGCTGACTGTGAATGAATACTATAAGTGATTACCTTTGTGCTCATGATCTGGTTGTTTCAGTTTTTCAAAGTTAATTTTAACCAGACCTCTGAGCTCATTACGTTTTCGTTGGTTTCGCGTCTCTCATTCTGTCCAGGCCATGCAGTTTGAATTCGACAACGGAGCTCCCGTCGTCTCAGCCGAATCCATCCCTGGGGCAAGAAAATTCGCCACTGGAGTGGGAAGAGGAGGAAAATTCTTCTAGGATTTAAGCTGCTGACGCTTTATGAAACATGATTTAAGGTGATCTAGCAAATCCTGTGTGTATGAATCTACATATAAAATGTTGTTTGAGCAAAAAGCATTGTTTTTGGTGAAATAGCATCCAAAATACCAGGAAAATAAAACACAGTGGTTTAGGAGAGTTCAAGTCATTTCAGATCCACAGCATGCAATCAAAACTATATGTAGCCCAAGATGATTAAGCCAAGCTGACGTGTTTTTTTTCCCCAGCTACATATCAACTCATGATTTTGGAATCAGTTGAACACCATGTTGTGCAGTAGTGTTGTTGGTTTTACTACATTTCTCACTAGCACAGTAGTCACTGCACTAAGTTCTTTTATTGATCAAGTAGTGCAGTAGTGTCCACGCAAGCTTCATTTTCCCAAACACCTCGAAAGCGGCAAGTGCAGCAGAGATTTCAGTGTGGTTTAAAGTATACCTAAGGTGTAACTAAGGATCAGTACATAAAGCTATCTCCATACACAGACATACAGTGGTGGAAAAAAGTTTTCAGACGCTTTAAAATTTTACACGCTCAAATATTCAGCAACGAAATACTTGTGGAAAAATATTTTTACATGCTCAAATATTATCATGAAATATTTGTGGAAAAATAATTTTAGTGTTGCAAAAGGTGTAGCTGCATTAGACAGATACAAACAGATACAAATATTTTTTTTGTTGATTGTTTACAAGAAAAACTAATAAAACTAAATTGTTGACGGTTTCCGTGGTTTTCACTATTTGTAAGGAATTAATAATTGGAAACCTAAAAAATAAAGTAGTTTCTGATGTAGTAATCTGCTTTTAGCATGGTTTTGTCACTTGTCTTGCTACATTTCTGTGGGTTGTAGCTTCATTTTGGTGAAGCTTCATTTAAAGTGCAGTAATATTACGTTCACACAAATGACGGTCACATTGTTCCCAGGTTGCTGTTGAAGTTTTGCTCAAGCTCTCGTTAAAGTTGAGGTTAAACAAGAGGTGGAGTTAAATATTACTTGGAACTGGCTGGAGATTGTGGTTAGAAAGAAAGGAAGTGGAAATGGTGAAACTAAGATATTAGATGGGTTTTCATTTCGCTGTGCTGTTGGAGCACTGAAAAAGTTGAAGCCAGCTCAGCTTTGATTATTAGCGCGTTGGTTTGTAGCTTCAGATGTCCAGCTTTTATTGAAATTGTCTTTCAGCCAGTTTCTTTTCAACCTGTAGTAATTACTTGATTAGCTCAGTGCACTTTCCGAGTAGCTTGCCTAGCACTGATTAAAAACATAAGTTATCATAAATATTTCTCGGAAAGAATTGCATCTTAATTTTCTATGCACTTTTCACAGCAAATATTAACCAGGAGACTCACAGAAACATCTTTGTCGGCTGGGCGATGCAGCGCTATCGTGGGCTGTGACTGCAGCAGCTTGTCATTGTTCCTTTGACTTGGAGTGGAAAACACTTGAACGCTGGGATATGATCTGCTTGCACACATGTGCATGCATGACTCCGTTACCATAGCAATCTAATTACTGCAGAACGTTCAGCTCTTCTTGTCAGATCTGAGCCAGGTGGAAGCATTCCTCTTGCTTTGGAGCGTACTTCCCTTTAATTTTGCGTGTTTGAGAGATGTGTGTGTGTGTGTGTGATGCTATAGAACAAATCCACACAATAGTTGATTGTATGTGTGTGTGTGTGCGAGTTTATATGAACTCTGCTGTGACCTTTAGCTGCAGTCGAATAAAAAATGTCTCGCAGGAAGAACTAAAACCAAGAATTATAGCGATGTGTGCGCGTGTGTGTGTGTTTGAGTAAAATAGATAGAGACAGACAAAGACCTCATTAGGTCTAGGAGGTGTCCTGTCTAGACAGTGTGATGACAGGACACAGAACTTCTGTTTAATGTTTCCTCCTCCCTCTGCTTCCAATACACCCAGCACACACACACATCACCTGCTCTGCCTCGAGGGACATGCACACACACACACACACACACACACACACACACACACACACACGTGTATTTGCACATTTGATCATTGTCAAGTAATTATAGAAGCATTTAAGTGCTTTTTAAAATCATTGTCAGTCTGTGCACTTTGTTTATCGCTGTGTCGCCGTGATAGCGCTGGAGAGCACCGAGAAAACTGTGAATCGCTTCTTGTGAACTGGGTAATGTTTGTTTAATGTGACACATGCCTGAGATTAATGGCCCATGAAGTGTTTAAAGCATGGATTCTGTGCTGTTTGTTACTAGGAGCTGACTCACACGAGGCGGTAAAAATGACCCATTTCCTTCCATAGTTTTATCCAAAAAGCAGCAATTTTCCTGTTTCTATGTTTAGAACTGCAGCCAAAGAAGCATCTCGAAAAATCTCACCGTTCATCAAATTATTTCCAGGGAAAGAACTATCTTTTTGCGTCAACTCATCTTAACCGCTGAATGTTGTAATCTAGAATAGGCAGCCATTCTTTAGAAATGGAAACTGTGTCCCAAGAAAAGCTGAGAAAGCTGGTAAGTTACATCCAAGAGTGTCTTCAGTCGAGGTTAGATCACTCAGTCAAGTCTTCAATCACATATCTAGGCACACATAGAATTTTATCTCAAAAAGGTTTTGAGTTTTTTCACACTGTGCTGACATGACTTCTACCTCTAGACCACAAAAAGCTTTTAAAATCTAAAAATTAAACAAAACTGGACGTAGGATTTATCAAATGATGACAAAATCAACACCACTGCCCTAATTTGACATTTCATTTCAGCCGTTCCATAGCGATATGTCGTATTTAGTCTTGAAGCTACCCAGCAGTGGATGTTTGTGTGTGGGGGTGCGTGTGTGGTGGTATGTGCTGCTTTGATGCTGGTTCTCACTCTTCACATACAGATAAGATAGGCTCTGGCAGCAGCAGTAGCAGAGACGCGCAGAGATATGGACACCTTCGGGCCTTATCACCAGAACCATCGCACTCTGAAGGGACCGTGAAGACATAACACAGGTTAGGGTGAGAGGAGTGACGGGAGGAAAAGACAGGCAATAAAGATTTTAAGGAATTTTGTTTCAGCTCACATTGAGGCTCAGCTGTACTCTGCAGGACCACATGTCATACTTTACATATTCCCAAACCTGTAGTCGAGCATTGAAGTACTGCATGCACTGTCCAGACTCTAAGTGTTTTGACAGTTGCATGTTTTTTGCCTGTTACATTAGAGTGCTCAGTCTCAGCTTGAGTAGGTTTATTATGTAAGGGTTCAACAGTAATTGGACTTTTTTGCTGAAACGCTCACACATAGACGGACTTTATGGAGAGCTGCCATTTGGATCGAGGTGCAGTTGTCGGTAAATATGACGAGCAAAGATGTGACCTTGCGAGAGAAGAAAAAAACATTGGCTCGAAAGTTATGTGGACTAAAAAATCAACCACTGTCAGAATCAGATGAAGTTTTATTGCCAAGTATGTTTTTGCATACAAGGAATTTGATGGTGTTTTGGTGCACAACAGTAAACATCTCGAAATCTGTAAAAGGAGGATGAAAACAATTCAAGTGCAGCATTTCAGTGCATTTTAAAAGCTGCTGTTGTTGCCAAACCCAAGGGGAGGGGAAAAAAAGCTTCTTAGGAAAAATGAAGGTTTCATGGTTGGTTGAATATCTGAAAAAAATAAAATAAAATTTCTTGACCAAATTTGCACCGTCAGATGGCCCTAAATTCCAAAATGAAGGGGAAAAAAATGTGGCAATGGTTTGGACTGAAGTAAGACTAAAAGTGTAACACAGATTTATACTGTACGCTTTAAATATCAGTCAAACCAGGTGTGGTTATTTTTGACCCCAGAGGACCAAAAGGTTAAATACGTGTGCACAGAAAAAAACGAGATAAGAAATGAGATGATCAGATGTTACCTTTTTTTTTTGGTGAATTGAAGTGGAATAACATCACCAGCAAAGGCAGCAAAAGCAAGGAATTCTACGAGTATTAGAAATATTATATTATTAGGAATGTGCAAGGTTACATAGTAAGTAATGGAAACAACTTGAAATGTGCAAAAGGATAAACTATACTAAAACGATGGAAGAAGTTCACGGCCCAAAGCACCACGTTATCTCACAAACATGGTGATGCTTGTTTTGTCATGAAACACTACCATTCACTACCATACACTACCATTCAAAAGTCTCACTTAGAAATGTCCTTATTTTTGAAAGAAAAGCATTTTTTTTTCAGTGAAGACGACATTTAATTAATCAGAAATACAGTGTAGACATTGTAAATGTGATAAATGACTATTCTAGCTGGAAATGACTGATTTTTAATGGAATATCTCCATAGGGGTACAGAGGAACATTTCCAGCAACCATCACTCCTGTGTTCTAATGCTACATTGTGTTAGCTAATGGTGTTGGAAGGCTAACTGATGATTAGAAAACCCTTGTGCAGTTGTGTTAGCACATGAATGAAAATGTGAGTTTTCACGGAAAACATGAAATTGTCTGTGTGACCCCAAACCTTTGAACAGTGGTGTAGCTGCTAGTAAAACAGGTAAACTGATGATGTCACTGCTGACAAAAGCTGCAGGATGAATGAATAGGTACACTGGAGCATTGTGTTTGGTCAGATTCAGATAAATACTTACTGGATTGCACTCAGCTGGATGCTAAACATACAGGAAGTGAGGCTTTTAAAGAGAAGATTTGCAATTTCCTAAAGACCAAACAAATGACAGAGAATGTGACTGCTTTGAAGCCTGGGAGAGCATCACCGGGAAATGTATCTGCTGATATCTGTGGGTTGAACACTTTAGGCTGCCATTGACTGCATATTTTACCTTCAAAGCATTAAATAGGATGATTTTGTTTTACTTCATCCTTTTCCCTTAACCACTAAACTGTGAACTCTGTCCTCAAACTAAAGCTGAGACTTGACACAAATATGTCATCACCACTGTTTTATGTCAAACTGAATGTGAAAAGCACAGATCCAGAAGTACAAAAAATGCGCAACTGTCCAAACACTTACGGTCTCTATTTTCCAAGTGTTCATCTCAGACAAAACAGCCATTGCGCAATTTGTCTGCGGCAATAACAGGAAGATGAAGCCCCATCATGTAGCCAGTTTCAGCTTTCACCCTCCTCTCCTCTTCAGGCGCGTACTTGCTGTTTCCCTCTCCATCGTCAGGGGTCGTGCCTCAACTGGACATTCACTCAGCTGTGAGGGAGCAGACATACATCTCATTTCTGGATGCGTAAATGTGTGATCCATGCGCCATCACAGCTGATTGGACAGTTCCACCGACCTGCAGCTGGTCAGTGTGTTTATAGATGTGATCCAACATTGCTCTTGACAACACATATGAAGAAGTAGGTTCGGATGAAGTGGTGTGACACAACTTGTGAAAGGATCCAGGCGCATTAGGAGTAACACAAAAGCAGGGAAGACTTAACTTGACGAGTTTATTAGAACAGACAGCAGTTATTCCGCAGCGAACAAAATATGGAAATATGATGTTAGACTTGTCCTTGTAGCTTAAAGAGCTCCACCTCTGGTTAAGTGCGCACGGAGTGGGCGGTTTCTGGACACACACACACACTCACACGCGCACGCACGCATATTATGGACTGCAACCTGCTGATTCCTGTTAGACTCTCACACAGCCTGTAGGAGCAGGGGACCGTCACTGAGAGCAGCTGAAGGACGCCTTTTGTCAGTGCGCAGCTTTTGGAAAGTCACACATCTTGGAGAGTAAAGAAAACATCCACTCAAGTTAAAATGGCTTCTATCAGAGGAGTTTTTCTTGTTTTCCTGGTGGATGTCGCATCAAACGGTGTCTTCTGACCGACTTACCGGAGCGCTCAGAATAAAGTTTCACATGCTGCACTTTATCCTGAAGCAGCAAAGCGCGCTACGGGAATCAGAAATGAAAGCAGGAGCGACACTATTATGCGCATTTTGCTTTAGGGAGTATTTCAAATGGCTTGATACACGACTCTTTTTCTGCTTTTGATCCGTGGTTCAGCACATACCAGCGCGCCCCGACGGACTTTGGTTACCAATACGCGCGTTTTGCATTCGGGATTTCGGCGACTGAAGCTCCAAGCCAGGCACACTTGGGACTCCGGAGAGCACAGCGGGACAACAACATGACCGGCTGCTGGCTTGCCTTGGTTGGATTGTGGTGGAGCGCTTATTACTGCACGATGACGGTCGCGGGGAGTAATTATTCACTGGATGGAAACAACGAGGTGCACCCTGGGTTCATCCACCGGCGGCTGCGGACGCACGAGAAGAGGGAGATGCAGAAGGAGATCCTGTCCATCCTGGGACTGCCGCACAGACCGAGACCGCATTTGTCGCACGGAAAGTACAACTCCGCTCCACTTTTCATGTTGGACTTATACAACACGATATCTAGCGAAGAGAAAAGCCAAGTGGAAGGGATGCTGGACCGGTATCAGTCCATGCGGACGACCCAGAGCCCTCCTCTGGCAACGTATCAAGAAACTGCCTTTCTGAATGATGCAGATATGGTGATGAGCTTCGTTAATTTAGGTGAGTTACTTATTTTATTTTGCTGTTAATTTTTCGTGCGTAATTGTGACTTACGTGAGGTGGTTTTAGCAGAATTGCAGAAAATGATTCAGAAAATGGTGAACAGGTGTTGCAAGGAAGGGTGAGATGAGATGAAACAAACGGGGCAGAAAGGATTCTTAAATAACACTGATTTATTGACATATTATTTCCATTTTCTATTTTATCTATCTACCCTGTTTCCACATCGGACCTGTACACCTGTAGCTGCCCCGCTCCCATCGCTCAGCACAGGTCACTGCGCACAGCGGACGCACCGTTACGCACACTAAGGATCATGAACTACCCCACTGTGTGAACCGCATTCAGGGCACATAAGTCACTCATCTCCTTTGTGGTTCGAAAAACTGATGAGATCTGTATTGTTTCGCCGTAATTTATTGTTACACGTCCTCTCTCCGGGCAGATTCGCCCTCCTCGCCTCATTTATGAGACCGAAATTCTGTGGTCAGTCCTGCTGTGCAATCTGCTTCATGATTTATGCCGTTTGCGTGGAACATGAACCTAGTATCCTCAGCAAACCATCAACCACCACCGCTGGTATTTGTGTATAAAGGGCTATTCCTGCCGTTGACCTCCAATGCAGCAAGTTGCGGTTTCTGTGCGTAAATTGCGTCGCATTGTTTGTGTTTCCCAAGCAGATTTGCCTCTAATTAGCTCCAGTGATGATAAAGAGGGACACTTTAATCATAACGAGTTTGGAACATAAAAGCTCAAAGCCCTTCCTTCCATTAGCAGCTCCAGTGTTTACTGGGAGACTCTAAACAGAGCGCCTAAAGATAAACAGAGGCGCTGCCAGAGTCAGACGCTGCTGGATAAGAGGGTTTAAATCCAGATTGATTGTCAGGCTTCTTGGGAACTAAGGCTATTGTCATATTCTGGCCATGTGAGCAGTGGGAATGTATCACTGCTGAAGAATGCAGTCTCATGTTTTTTTTTCTTCTGACTTCAGCTTCTCCTGAAACAAGAGGTCCTTTAAATATTTGTACCCCTCACCTTTATAAACCATTTAACAGTCACTCAATACAACAAATGAAGAGGAGAATTAGGTTGGAGCGGCGCAGTTAGAAAATGCTTCTCTCCTTATTGGTCCTCTGAGTATTGGTGTTGCAACATGTAGTGATGAAAACCAGATATTCAGACAGAAGGAGGCTGTCGTTTGGGGCTCAAATATCGAAGCCCCTCTGTTGGCTTCTGTGGGGGAGTGTGATGGTGGCGGCCTGGTGTTTGTGTGTCTGTGGTTTTGGTGCTCCTTTGCTGTGTAAGTTTGGGTTCATACTCCTGTGTTGTTGCACATCTGGCTCTCCACTTTGATTAATCACGTCCTGTGCATCTTTTGACGATTCCCTCAGATTTCTGCGGTGACCAGGGGATTAGGTTGCCATCTCCTCCAGCCGTACACAGAGTCCTAACCGCCCTGGAGGAGGGACGGCTTCCTCCCCGAATGTGATTGTAATTAATGTTGGACAGGCCAAGGCTTTCCATCTGCTTTGCAAATAAGGCCTTGCACGACTACCGTGTGTCATCGCCATCCGATTAGTTTTTAATGCGTCTTTTTGCTCGATTGGAGCGATTTGTGTGGAGCCACTTATCGAGCTGTAGAAGAAAGGGGCCTGAAACACTTCTGGGTGGTCCTGCTTGTTTCAAAAGTAGCCCCAAAAATCTGGATATCATGTGTGGCCTGAGTGAAACTACAAATTAGAAATAAGATAAATGAAAGGAAGAAAAGGGAAGAAGCCAAACAATCTGTCTGAAACCATTTGAAGAATACAGAGCTAGATCTTCCAACGCAGGAAAGACTGAGCTCCTTATTTCACAAATATTGTTCACTGAAAGACACCAAAACAAGATAGTCTGTCAAATCAAAAATGACAGAGACTCTGTTTACACTGAGGACCTGATTTAAAACTGGACTCACCTGCCTATATTTGTAAATCCTCCCTATGTGTAGATA
The DNA here is from genome assembly GCF_021347895.1 of Acanthochromis polyacanthus. Lineage (NCBI taxonomy): Eukaryota > Metazoa > Chordata > Actinopteri > Pomacentridae > Acanthochromis > Acanthochromis polyacanthus. Next base: position 13,722,798 of record NC_067132.1, read on the forward strand.
GGCAAATGTCAAACTCCAAACTGAACCCAAGCAAAAGAAACAATGGCAGTGATTTAAACTCGGGTTTAAACTGATGTCTTTCACAGCCAGCTGTGGCAGTAGCACAGATAGACAGCTCATTTTCTGCGGGTTTCCTCTTGGGGCACTGCTAGATTTAAGAGCCCCTGCGTTACATCCAGTCTCAAATGCACTCTCTGCAAACCATATGCCTCTTCATCCCCCTCTGAATGATTCATGAAGACTTCTCGTTCAGTCATCCGTTCTCGTTTGCTTTCATCACTCGTTCAGAATGACCCGTTGGACAAAAAAAAAACTTAGAAAAAAAATATAAGCAGAGCAAGTTGTGGAAAACTTCAAATTGCGGGAGTAGAAGCACATTTTCCAGCTCCTTTTTCATCTTCATTCCTAGAATAGCACGTTCATCACTGTTTGCCTTGCGGACGTCCTGCTTTCCACTGAGGTCTAGTGAAGTGACACTGTGTGCTGTATGACTCATGCTGTGTGACTCCGTGCAGCTCCGAACATGTCCTAAATCTCAGCAGGGTCCTCAGGTAATGGCACTGATTACTGTTAACTTAGAGTTAGGGCCTGTACATGCTTGTTTGATGCAGATTTTAGCAGAACTTTGCGTTTGACATCAGGCGATTCTTCAGTTTTGCTTTAAAGAGGAAACTGTTATCATCTTTGCATGCAAATCTATTTGAAAGACTAGCTTGTATACTAAATTTTGCAACCTTGAAGTCCGTCTAAGAGCCATCTTTGTGTGTAGTTATGAATCTTTTCCATATTCAGGTTTAACGAGAACACTTGTTTAGACATATTAAGTGGAAAAATGATGACCTTCCCTTTTCATCTGCTGTCTCTGGTAACAAACCTCCTATAAATCTTTCACAAGGTAATATATTGTGGAGTAAGTGACTGATAGTGAGGTTGAATCCCAGTGGAAAACAAATACAACAAGTCAATGCTCACTCAATTAATGAGGGGTGACATATTGCTGTACAAATATCCACAGCCACAGTGAGGGCTAGAATAGCCAGCAGGGGAAAATGTGCTATTCCTATCAGGTTTGGTTTTTGTGGTTAAGCTGTTACCTTGTGGTTTTGGTGAGTCAAAGATGCACAGAAATGCTTCTGGTTTCATGGGTTGCAGAACAGGAACTCCAAATGTTGTTCCTGTGTCATCTGCATTTAACTCTGATGAGTTTACTGCACCAGAGCTCTGCCGTGCCAGCCAGACAGACAGGTGCGGAGGCCTCGCCAAGCTTGGCTCGCATGTAGAGGGTAGCCAAAGCTCCCGTTGGTTGTTTGCTCTCCCATCCCTCTGTTTGTCTCCTGGGAGGTACGAGGGGAAATATCCCATAATAATCCAGGAAAATCCATTGACGGTCTTTGGGGACTGTTTTATAGCACATTCACGTGCTGCTCGGATGAGAAGGATGGAGTTGGGAAGTCGTTCTTCTGACTTTTGGTGTGTTTATGTGCATGGGCTACAAAAAAAAACATTGACTACAAAGACGAGAAGTTGCATTTTATTGCTCAGAGTATTTAAATAGCACATTGATGTCTGTTTGTTGATGCTGATGCTACTCTACCGGACTTGTTACCAAAATTACTGCTAAGGAATAACTTTTATAACTATTCCAAGTCACTCTGTTTGCTATGAGCAACTGAAATGAAATGTTAGCAAAAATAATTTGCAATAGCTCCACCTTTCATTTAAAGTTTACGTTTACTTTCAACAGGTTGTCTACCAAGCTACCACTAATTTTTCCCCCCAGATTATTTCTGACACTACACAAACACATTATGACTTTTCCTAGAATTTTTAAACACCTTTTCACTTTCAAGGGTGAGATTATTCCTCCCCCATCTTCTCCTTGGACTGCTTTCTTTTCGAAGAACCAATTTACACTTGTTATCTCAAGAGTCTCCTATCTGCAAAAACCCAGATAAAATTAATTTACGTCCAGCCATAAATGTTCTTCTTCATCAGCCAGATCGCAAATCTGATTTATGCACTGACACTTCGGAGCAGTAAAAAATATATATGAGATGAATGCATTCACTCTTTTTCACCATCTGGATAAAATGCATCTCAACTTACCTCCCGAAGTGGTTTGAAAATAGCATTTTAATATGCCTTGAATGCCTCACAAGCACATTTACACTTACCTATTCAATCTCCCCAAGATGCAATAAATGGTAAAGCATAAATAGGAGGTTGGTTTAGGTCTTCTAAATGCAAACGAAGGCCAAAATATGATCATTGTGAACCATCCATCCTCTATACACCGCTTTATCCTCATTAGGGTCGCAGGGGGTGCTGGAGTCTATCCCAGCTGTCTCGGGCGAAGGCAGGGGACACCCAGGACAGGTCACCAGTCTGTCACAGGGCTACATATACAGACAAACAATCACACTCACATTCACACCTATGGGCAATTTAGAGTACTCAATTAACCTCAGCATGTTTTTGGACTGTGGGAGGAAGCCGGAGTACCCGGAGAAAACCCACGCATGCTCAGGGAGAACATGCAAACTCCATGCAGAAAGATCCCAGGCCCACCCCGGGATTCGAACCAGGGATCTTCTTGCTGCAAGGCGAAAGTGCTAACCACTAACCCACTGAGCAGCCATTGTGAACCCGTTCCAACATTTTAGACATACTGTTTAGAGAGACCACACTCAAAAATGAAAGCCAGAGAGATGAGGAGATGTAATATAGTTTGAAAATAGTTATAAAAAGTTCTCACATTTATATCTGATCACATAAATGCTTTATTTGTAGCAGGGAGAACAGTGGCCAATTTCAGTGTGATTTCAAGGTTGTTAAGTTGCCACAATCACAGGGGATAGATGCTGTTATTGGGTACTTTTCAATGCAGACTGCTCACCGTTGTAGCAAAGCTTGGAAAAAAATACACATTTGGTATGCATCCTGAAGAAACAGATGCATTTGCACCTTGTATAACATCTGGCTGGAATGTGTCTCAGACCATCTCCCAAGGTGGTTTGAAAAAGACAGACTTCATTCCGTCTCCAGTGCCTCCTGGTTGCACTTAGACTTGGCTTCTTTCCAGTGTCTGGAAAGTGAAATTGCATGTCTTTTCCCCCGTAGCTTAAATATTATTTTTTATTATTTTACGCTATTGTGCACTTGTCTGTCATCACTGCTAGCCTCATTTTGTTCTTTCCCTCTCTCCCTTCCATCTCTGCACACCCCGTTGCGTGGCTATAGCTGAGCTGTCACTAGCCCTCCTGCCTAAGTCAACAGCCAAGCTTTCTACCAACCTACCACCCACACTTTAAAGGCAAAAACGGCAGAAAGTTTTAAGAAGTGGGTTTTGGGGAGATTAGCCGGGTCCAGACAGCCCTGGGCTTATTCAGAAATGAAGTGCCCTTATTAAATAGCTGTTTTCCTTGTCTTATGATGCCTGGCTGCATTTCTCAGCACCTAAGCCCAGGTAAGCCATTTCCTTTGCAGCGAAACGTGTCCCAAAGCCCCAGCATGATCAAATAATTAGTTGGCTTCGATCAAAGAGTCAATTGTTTGAAGCAGAAAGTAGCTTTGGAAAATTTTCACTAAATCGTCTTGAAACACTTCCTGCACAGCCTCGGAAACCAGAACAGAGGACCACCCGTCACTTCACCTCAACTTTAGGAATACCGTAAACAGCATTAGCCAAAAGTTAAGCAAGGAATTCAAGAAATGCTACAGCAGAATAAAGGATCTTTTCTGAGACATAAACTTGGCAGTTAAAACTTTCCTGCAATGGTGAGAAAAATTACATTAACAAACTACAGACCTCTGTGTTTGTTTTCATCTGTTTACAGTATCAGATCTTTCACTGCCGCTACAAATTCACTTGAACTCGCAATGATATTGAAGAATGGCCCAAGATATACAAATAATTATACTTACTGAGTTTCAGTGTTTTAAAGTGCTTCCTTTTTCTCATGTTTGGATTGTATTGGTTGTCAAGCTCACTGGCAAAACACACAGCTGCCTCAAGAAACAAACAGGGTTGATGGGGGAAACATCTCTGGGTAACCAGATTATGTCTTTTCCAGTCGGGCTTTATGTCTGTCACAGAAGATGAGGTGTTGCAGAACAACTCTGTTGTACATCTTTAAAGAACGTACGGAGTTTTTGCTTTCCTACTCTTGTGTGTGAGTGTGCTTCTGTTAAAGGAAGACTGTTCTTTTCTGCCGGTGTGTTCATAAATGGAGATGTGCAAACAGAGTTGGTCAACCTCAAGGTCAGCAGAGAAGCATTTATAAGAAAGCTTTCCATTTACACTTAAAGTCAAGTCATCTCTGTCACACACACGGCTCTAACGCCCCTCCATACACCCTCCTGCACCTCCTCGCCCACCCACCCTGATCATATCTCTCGCTCTCACGCCATAGCTCTTCAACTTGACGAGATGGCAGCAGAGATTGGGGCTAAGTACGGAGATTACACGTCTTGCCATGTTTTTTTTCTTACTCTCTTTCTGCCTGCCTTCCTCCTCCCATCACTCCTCATGTCTTCGTTGGACATTCCAGTTCAGAGCGATAGCGTCGTGGGATGGAGGAGTGTGATGAGATAAGGAGCTGAAGTGCAGCGCACTCCCTGCTGGTAACGATCTATCGAACGGAGTCGATAACCCTGGCGGAACATCTGATTAGGGCTCACTGCTCTCATTTATCACCTCTGGGTGCAGGCATGGAGGAATTTGCTCTGTTTGCTCTGTCATGCCTTGAGGACGGTGAGGGCAAGCTTTAGCTGCTTCGAACACATCTGTTATTTTCTCCACATCTGTCTGTATTTGTTTGCCCCTTTTTTTCTGTTTCACCATGTCTAATAATTATTATAAACTGTCATACATTTGGTTGGTGTTGTGGCCCCTTGTCTTTCATAGTCCTGCATGTTTAGTGATTGTTGTAAGCCCTTGTTTTGGTACATGTGCATCTGAGTGTGTGGGTTTGTTCTTAAAACAAGGGGAAGGAAAGAAGAAAGGGTGTGTGTGCATTTTTAATTATCTCTCCTGCTAAAAGGGTTGTAAAACTGTCAGCCTTTGTCTTGTGTTTAAGTGTCTTTGAGGAGGCCACACAGAGGAGATCATTAACCAGGAATTAGTGTTTGTGCGTGCGTAACGTTGTGTTTGTATCACTCAAGTCTGTGAAGTAAAGAGACAGAAACAGTATGATATGAGAAAACAAAGTTTTTCTTTGTTTTGATTCGTGTATTTTCCCTGCTTTCTGAGGTTTTTTTTTTTTTTTACTACAAATCAAACCAAAACCACTAAATCTATTCTGCTGAAAGTAAAAAATCAACTGCTGTCAGTGTTTGAGTTTATGTGTATGTGATAAGACTTGGAGTGGCTGTAAGAACAAACTGCAGGATAATCTAACTGTAACCTACTTCCCAGTAATCATCATCTTTATGAGTTACATATAGTGGGAGGAAACAAATGTGTGCCATAAAAATAAGTCTTTACGCCCTGGTGTTCTGGCTTTAGCAAGTTCAGGAAACACTGCTTTATTGTAGTAGTAAACCATGCAAGCAGTTCAGCTGCAGTTTTCAGCTGATCACATACATTCATACTCTTTTTCTATCGATTAGTGACTACTTTATGGATTTGTGAATTTATCTAAATCTAATTAATCTAAGTTATTAATTTATCTCCAACAAATTAATCTGCATCTTCCAGAGCAGCACCCGTGTCTGTTCAGGTACTCATGCACTGTGCTGGTGGTGGTGTTCTATGTTCTGGAATCTTGCACATTGTACAAAACCATCTTTTTTCTTTTGTCATAATTTGAAGGACTCCCATGCTTTTGAAACTTTGAATCTTTGGAAGCATTTACACTTAACTGAGTCTTACACTGCTCCAGCCGTCATTATCTGAAACGTTGGCGCAAAGTCCACCCGTCCATGATGGTGAAAAAAAAAACATGAATCATATTTGTTAGAAATAAAACCTAGAAAGGTTGTGTCAATGCATTTTCAGTCCTGATGCCATTGAAAATGCAGACTGCTGCACACGTGACAAACCCAAAATGCATTTTACACTTCAAGTCTGTTTTCTAGAATCTCATATGTGTATCTACGGTCATTGTGTTTTAGACTCTGAGCTCTTTTGAAAACACTGCTGACTTACTCTTCAGTTCTGTGCCTGTACGCCTCTTGTGCAGATAGGCATGAAGAACTTGAGCAGCTGATGCTAACATCCTGCTCATGCTGTGCCTTTAATGAAGACACGATGTAATTTCTTAAATCTGTACACTTCACATTTCCTTTTCTAACACCAAGTATTTGCCTTTTATCCACACTCTTGACTACATATTGTCATTTTAGAAGTTTAGGAGGAATAATACTTATTAATAGTACTTTTTTTCACTTCAATTTTACTCAATCAGATATATTTTTATTTCTCAAATGATTCTTTCCCTGACATCGTTTGAATCTTCATGATGACTCCATGGCGATGCATTAGATGATACACGACATACTACAGGACACAACTTTCTTGTAAACACTTGGCTGGTATGTCTTTGGAATTTCAGTGTTAAAAAAGGTTGCGAACCTGTGAACTGCTGAACTCCGCCTCAGTGCGTCCTTGTGTGCCCAGTAAAGCCCAATCATTACCATAGTGACCTCATAATTTGCTGCCAGAGAGGCTCGTTCTGGTAATGGAGATGACCGCGGCCGACAGGAATGGCGTTAATGTCACGGTAAACATTCCTCCTATCACATTCTTCTGTGAAGCCACCAGGAAACCTGCGGGGTTTAATCTCCGATCAATGAAAAGGAAAAGCAAGAGAGACAAAGGAGGGAAAGAAAAACGGCACAAGCAGAGAATGCTTGAAGGGTGAGAAACTGTAGGACAGACGTAAAGTGATTTAAAGCCTGTGGTGACCTTGAAGGAGCAGAGGGAGGGTGGTGTGTGTACGTGGGTCTGTTTTTTGGAGGCTGCATCAACACATTTATGAGTACATACATGCCTTTGTTTTTATTTGCAATTTGTAGTTATTTCATTGCCAGGACAAGTAGAAATATGGTGGGATCCTTTATATCCATGCTAGTGGTTTGTCAGTCAGTGTGTCTACCACTTTTGGTCCTAAACCCCTACTGACGGATTGCTGGGAAATTTCATGAAGGCAGTCATGATCTCCAGAGGATGAGTCCTACTCATTTTGTTGATCCTCTGACTTTTCCTACAGCATCAGCAGGAGCTTCACATGCTTTGGTTTGGAGTATATTAGGTGTCTTCATAATGACTATTTTCCTAATGAATTCAACAGAAGTTCACATTTAGACCAGTCTGACATTTGTTAAAAAATGTTCAACATTGAGCACAATTCACTAACAGGGTTAAATTTATCCTAAAAATAGTATGTGCAGTTAATTAACCCATTAAGGTCCGCTTTGAGATGCGCTAAAGTATTTCGCTGCAAACTCGATGATAGATTAGATTCTCATGAATCCGCCGGTATAAACCACTTTCAGATGTGATTACCACAGCGGGTAATATAAACACATTTGTCCGACAAAAAACAAATATCCATCCATCCGTTCTCTATACACGGCTTTAACGCACACAGCGCGACTCACATTTCCGGGTTCATTATTACACACAGATGAAAATATTCCACAAAAAACGGCCATAATCCAACCTTGGACATCCAGACGAAACAAGGCAGTAAAATATTTTGTCCAAAACATGTCTTGAACTCGGTATATACTCCACGAATAGGTCGTTTTCGAGGAAATGCACCTCGCGATGCGCGTTCAATATTCCCTGTATTTCTCGTCATATTTTTATTTACAAATAAAATATTAGCGATTTTTTTGTACTGAAAATGGCTGGAATTGACTGTACCTTATAGGGCTACAAAGCACTCAAAACCATCAATCACATTCTTCAATAACTGAATCGTAGCTTAAATGATACTGAAAAGTGTGAAAGTGTAGAAAAGCATTACAGTTTGAGGGTTTACATGCTGGTTTATTCAACACAGCCTGCATGCGACTTTGTTTTTATTTATTTTTAACCAAAATCCTGCCAAGCTGCCCTGGATTTACGAGATATCATATGTCCGAAGTTCCACTTTGCTGGTTTGCAACATCCAGACGTTAGTGTACGTTAAAAACTGCATTTTGTGTTTTCTTGAGTTATCTTTGTCTTTCATTAACAAAGCTAGAATGTTGTCCTCGGCCAACATTCTAGAATGGTGTAAGATTCTAGAGAGTTGTGGGTTTGATAATGTTGTTTGAGGCCAACACTCTTGAATGCTGTAAGATTCTAGAATGTCTTCATACATCACAATTCTAGAATGCTGTCTTAGGCCAAAACTCAACAGTGTTCTAAGATTAGAGAATGTCACCACACACCAAGATTCAAGAGTCTTGTAGGATTCTAGAATGGTGTCCCAAGCCAACATTCTAGAAAATTGTAAGATTATAGAATGTTGTCTTGGCCAAGATTCTAGAATGTTGTTAGACTTTAGAATGTCATCATGCACCAAGATTCTACAGTGTTGTTGGATTCTAGAATGTCGTCATTTACCAGGATACTAGAATGTTGTAGAATTGTCAGATGTTGTAATTCAACAAGATTCTAGAATGTTTTAGGATTCAAGAATGCTGTCATTGGCCTTTGCAATGGCTTTGTAAACCTTTCCATCCTTTTTCACATAGGACAAGTTGGGCTGAATAGCATTTTTCCTTAAAAAAGTGACATCATCATTTTTAAAAAATGCTCATAATTAGGTAAACAACTAGCAGGAGTAGCAAGATTTAATTGTTGAGTAATGGTACACTTCAGGATTCCTTTAGGATCTAGTTTAGTAACTTTCATATCCCCTGACTTCTCATTATGTTCTAGAATCCAATCAAATTTAAACCTATCTGTGTATTTCTTAGATTTATTACAAATATCCATCCATCAGTCCATCCATTCATCCATCATGGGAGGGCTCTAGTTTGTACCTGCTGACTTATGGTGAAGGCAGCAGACACCCTGGACAGGTCACCAGTCTATCACAGGACTACAATGTTAGCATATTCACACGCTAAACTAAAGTAGTGAACATGTTAGACTTCATACCTCCCTAACACTAGCTTCTCACCAGTGTCACTGGGGACATGCTCGCATTTAGACATTAGCATTTAGCTCTCAGATTTTATCATTTGTTGAACTGTAATTTACTTTTGTTGATGAATAACTGACCCATAACCGACTTGTTTATACTTCAGTGATTTACCCCATTTTCCAGAATGCTTTTCAAGAACTTCCTGAATGGTTATGAACCTGTCGCGTTGAGTGGGATGTTGATGAGAAAACAAAAATAAGGCAACAAATCTTACTGCACCTGTGCTGAAATATATTGTCGTTGGACATTTATTTTTACAACTTAGAAAAATAGACTCCTTCAGTACACAATGGACAAGGAAATGTAAAGTAAATCAACAACAGCTATTTATTTAACAGTGGTAAGTGTGTTTGGGTGGAGTTTTCCTTCAAGGTTAGGGTCAAGGGTCAAAGGATGAATGCAGTCGATCACTCCTGCCAGTTCTCACTGCACAAATACAGACATATGTGAGTCTGTTTGTGTGTCTACACTGATAATTGGAGTGTATTTGAATGTACTTGTTAGACAAGCAGGAGCCCCACTTTGTTATACAAGAAGTGTCCATCACACAGTGGTGGCACAGAGAAAGCTGCACCCCTCGGCCCCTCACATGTTCCCAGGCTGGCCGTCTCTCTAAAGAGGACGTGCCTGAAACAACAACTTTGGGTCCGCAGCGAGAAAAGGGCCCCATGTGAGCGCAAATGCTCCTGACCCTCCTGGGCAAGTAGCCTCCCTTTCTGCCGTGGTGCCGCTGACAAATTTACGAGCCCTAGGCTGACCCACGGGCTGACTTTCCAAACATGATACTGACAGGAAAACAGTCGGAGATGGGAGGGATGGAGGGAGGCAGGGAGGAAGAGTGAGATGAGAGAAAGGCTACAAAGGAGGAAGAGAAGTGAGATGTGCATACTGTTTTTATCAGGGAATAACGTGCACATCATTTTAAAGTCTAATCTACATCTTGTAACTCGAGGCATCATTAGAGAAAGAGAAATAAGTAAATACAAAGAGGAGAGAGCGTTAGGAGGTAATGCAACTGTAAAAACAGTCTGGTGAGAAAGAAAGAAGCTGAAAAATGATGGTTCTATTCATATCTCAGCGGGTACAACAGTGCACGAGTATGTGAAGATGTCAGAGGTTTGACTCCCAGTTGAGGCCACCGATAACAGAAATGCATCCACTCCCAGTGCCGTGAGGCAGTTGGGATTAAAGGATCTTATCACTGAGGATGTGCAGGGGAAACTCTGCCCAGTCCTTCCTCCTGTACGGACACTTTCCACACCTCCAAGCAGCCAGTCTCCTGGATACCTTATCTGACTGACCGTTTGAAAGTGAAGTATGAATCCTTTCCAAGAAGAAGCCCCCCCATTTATTAATTTTTATATAATATAGTTAGTATGGTCAGAATAGTTCTATACACACTCGCACTGCAGGAACTGATCAGCTGGTTTTGTGTACATGCTTTCATCTAATTAACAGAAAATTACGTTTCTTCATTCAGTTTATGAGACAAATCTGTGCTCAGTCTTTTTCATCATTAACTTTTTGCTCTTTTCCCGTTATCTGTTATGTTACCTCCATATAGACAGAATAATGCATGGATAGACTGAGCTCCGTGAATTTTTCACTACATTTCAGTGAAAATCTGAGTGAGAACTTTCCGCTCAGCCCTGCTTCCTAAAAACTGTATTTTTTTGCAGCTACACTACATTCTCAGTTGAATTTTGAGGGAAATGTATTTTCTGTGTCACAAATACATTTCTCTTGAACATGTCTGTACGTTTTTTTACTTTACTGTTGCTCCTTCTAAACCAACCAATTATATAGCTGGAGAAGCTTTAAACATGTTGTAAAATGGTCATATTTTAACCCAAACTATGATATCTAAAGTCCCACATGGACCATGAAACCCAAGCCTCCTGGGTGAAAGTCCTGCTGTAGACTCTTGTCCAAGTGTTTCCCACAACTTACCTTTTGGGGAAAAAAGACATTCTTCTGTCAAAATGTAAATAAAAAAAAGCAGTTGAGTTGTATCAGAGTGTAATTTTTGCGAGATGGGGTTGTTCAGCTGATTAAATAGCGTAATTGTTTTGTTTATGTAACAGATTGAAGCTAGATCACGCCGCATTCCTCAGATAAATGAAAAGAAGAACTGTGAGAGAGTTGGCTGTCTTTCAGATAGTCAAAGTTGCCATCTTAAAGGATAATTCCTCTTTATTACAAGGTGTGTCTAGTTTGAAGTTTTATATGAGAAAATTCTGCTGCCTTTTCAAATTAAAGGTAAAGTCAGTGACTCAACTCAAACTGTCAAATTGAGCAAATATCTCCTCATTCTGGACATTATATAATAAAGCATGTTTACTCAAAATGTATCAGACACTAATTATATGAGATAGCTCATAATAGATAATTGCAGTTTAAACTGGCAAAGCTTCACTCATAACACTCATTTAAATAATGATTATTTGTCTGGTGCACAGGATCTTGAAAAGTGACTCTGCACAACTGTTTAATTTCCTCTAAAGTGTTTTAAACCTAATGACGGGCTGCATTTTTTATCTGGGGCTGTTAGTCTGCACATCTGCAGACTGTTATGAACTCCCACAATGAAACGTTAAAACTGATCAGTAAATCATTGCTCATTTAGTCTGACAAATGTTTGCAGAATTCATTTAGAAGTCCTAAACACACACTAATATCGTTGGCTGTCCCACTTTGCAATAAGATTTTCTTCTCTGCTAATGCATCCACCACCTTTCAGTACTTTGCACAATATAAAAGTTTGACCTTGAGCAAATCTCTTGAGCTAAAGCAAGAAGATTTACTCTTTAGATGTTATATTTTCCACTCAATGCTTTAATGATTTGTTCAGAAGCATTCATAACCGTATTAACCTCCTGTTTATATCACGGCATTTAGTTAATTGTGTTTAATGGAGTCGTTCCCACTTGGTCCGACCATTCTGCTGAAATAACTCAATGTCATTTTAAAAAGCACTTAAGATGTGCATTTCTAGCTTTCAATGAGAAGTCAGATAACTTGCAGAAAGCCAAAGTTTTCTACACTTTCATTTCACCAACACTGTGCTGACATCGTGGACAGATGTATTATTAGAAACCTTGATTATTTTTCTCCTGATTTTCCTCAAGGCTCACCTGCTTTTTGAATATCCAGGTATCTAGTTACCGTCGCTGTTTTTGGAGCTGTGCCTGTGTGTAAAACAAGCAGTAGGTCTTACATGTAAGTCAGCCCAGGGGGGAGATTGTAGCCGGCCCAGACTGATTTATCAGTGGATCATATGCTCTGACTCTAAGCCGCTGAAATGCGTTGTGGTCACCGCGGACTTTCCAAAGGGAATCACACTGAGGTTCGACTGTCTTCATGACAGAGAGAGTGGAAGGCAGACGGAGAGGCAAGGATAGGGAGATATAATGGAAGAGGGGGAAGAAAAGATGTGTGGAGAGGAAGAGGAAGGTAGGTGTTCGTAGAGGGAGAGGGGAAACAGTGAGCTTTCCTTCTACCTTGCGGCTGTGGAATGCAAAGCCACCAATATTTTGACTTCTCCTTTGGAAACAGCTGTGTTTCCCTTTTTCAAAGATATTTTTTCCTTATTTATCGGATCCCTCAGGAGAGATCCATCTCTCAGTCCTGACACTGGCTTCCTCCTCTAAATCTGGGACCAGACCGGCATAAGCCCGGCACACACACATGTACATGCTCACACACATGCACACCTGCTGCCCAAAAGCAGACTTTAACAGCAGATCACTATAGCAGGCCTCTTTTTTTTGCCTGTCCTGCTGCACTTTCATGGAGCCACAGACAAATAAAGACACACATAGAGAAGCAGTCATACAATTTACCCATCAAGGAACCTGAAAATAATGAAAACACAGACTACACACAGTAGTATACCTAAGAAGACAACCAAATACACAGACACGGGGCTGTGTGATTAGTCCTCAGATGGTTTCCCACAAACCGTGACAAGCCAGTGAAAGGGGATTCTCGACGACCATCATCCCCATATTGACATAACATAAATAAAATGAGGCCTGGTAAAAAGTCAAACCCACAGGGATATTTTGTTTTTGCTGAAAACGGGTCCATCAAAAACCGCGAGAGTGCGTCTCTGTTTATGGAATATTCACTTAGCGCTCGATGGCGGACGATTTTCTAAAGCAGCTGAGGGAGCCATTTCTGAGAGGGCCTGTGGTCACGACCAAGAGGAAGGCAGTAAGTAGCCCTCATCAGTCATATAAATCGCTGAGGAAATAGAGCCAAACATCAATTGATGGAGATTCACGCAGGAAGAAGGAAGAAGATCAGAGGCTTCTTTTATTTTTTTTTCCAAATGATCAGACTCCCCGTTTGCGAAGGTCACCGAATCCCCCAATAAATATTGACTTTAATGGTACCTTAGAAACTATTATGGGTCCACCTGTTGCCCTCCATTCTGGGATTTCATTTCGTGACCAAGCAACAGCCAAAAATATCTTTATTTTCAAAAATCGCTGATGGATTTGTAGCAGTGTTTCGTGCACTCATACAAACCTTCCTCTCCAGGCCACCCGAATGTTTTCCCCTGTATCTTATGGCAACGAAAGGACAAATCCTGACAATATGACCAACTCTAAACAGTGTATCTTTTCTTGTGTAGTGTATTGCAAGATTAATCACTCTGGTTAGGGATTGTTGTTGTTAGTCACATACGTTAGACGGCAAAGTGTTTTGTGTCACCGGTTTTGTTTATGAGTACAGTGTTTGGTTGAGTTTATTTTCTTGTTCATGTCGAAAGGAAACGACCAGTAGTTTTTCTGCCAAATCGGCCCCCAAAGAGAACAAGATGTTGGCGAGTGAGTGAAATGGACTCATAAACCAAACCCCAGAAGAAATCTTGTGCTTTTAATCAAAGACAAGCAACGTGAGTCTATTATTTTTTCCAGTTTTTCTACATCAAGTACATCTACCAAGCTGTGACCAAAATGGAAGGACAGGATCCCTATTTTTGCATGTTGCAGAAGTGCAGATATGAAGTGGCTTTTTATTGAACTTGGATTTGTCCCATCTATGTGTAGCTCTCCGTCCACCACTGAAGATTCGAAAAGGCATGTGGCGCTTGCATCCAAAGCCCCCAGTCTTGTGTGAAGACCGCTGATCTGAGTTTAAGTGAAGTGTAGGCCACCATTAGTCGGACCAGAGGCTGTTGTGACAGCTGCTCTACTGTAGAATTACATTTTTATTAACATCCCATAAAGTGGAAAAAAAAGAAAGAATTGGCCTTGTTTATTTTCCAGCTCGTTTCTGTTCTGATTTCATGGAATTTCCTTATAAATGTGAAAAAGATGTTGCAGCGTCTTTTGTTGACAGCTCATTGGCTCGAATTGGTGTCCAATGAAACGAACACTTGTTTTTACAGGGACTTTAGGGGAACTGGCCATTAATATCAATGAGTATTTGTCTGTGGCCATTTAGAGCTGTAAGTGTTCAAACAGACACAAATGCTGTGCAAAAATTATTGGTGTAAAGGTCAAATATGTGCATGAACTCAAGAGGCTTCTTCCTTACAAACACACTTTGGGCTTGTTAATCCTGTGAGGTCCCTCATCTCAACTTCAAACTCGGGTCTTATCAAGTTTGCTAACTGAAATTTTAGCACAGCACAAACCATATTTCCAGTTCGAGGATTAGAATACGAAAACCCTGTAGGACTTGCAAATTTATTTGGAATTTGCAAGCAATCTTTTGTGAAGTGGGACGCATTTGTGAACATTTGCAAGAAATGCTTGCAAAACTCTCTGTGAACCAGGGACACCCTAAACGTGACTGCTGAACCTGACCTCATATTCACCCAATCTAGTGCTGCTTTTAATCTTCAATATATTGTCTAAAAACAAATAGTTTTCTAATATAAACTGGGCAAAGTAACTCTCCGCCAAATATGTGCGACTTTAGCGTTTGTTGCTTTTTACATTTCCATTGGAGTTTACAATGCAGGATGCCTCAGAAATGCAAAATTTCTGTGGCTAAAAACAGCATCTAAAGTATCAGATCACTTTAATACAATCTTATTTTGTTTTTGAAATAATTTTGCATGAGGTGCAGCCCTAATTCTTCGAAAAGTATAACACCTTTTGGTACACCTTTTCATGCTTTACTGTCATTCAAACACCCAAATGCCTGAGACCAGTGTTAAACTTTTAAATATCCGTGTATGTGAGGGTACACTAGAATCCAAGTGATGTCAACTTCTACCCAAGTCCATGAGAGTAAAACCAGATGCATCCACGCTCGGCCCAAAATTTGCTTGGCGACAAGATCAGTCGTATGCATCCTTAGTGGTGGTGTGCATGCGCAAATATGTAGCCGCTGACATGCTGCACATGGACGCCCATGTCCTCAAAGCAGACTAGAAGACAGTGTAATTTAAAACAACTATGAGGCCGTAGTCTCCGCAGCTGTGTGCATCAGCAAGGGAGTATAACTGAGGTTTAACCGTAACCCTATCAGGGCTTGAATTCTGTTGCATGCCCTTTGCAAATAGTGTTATTACAGATGTGATAATAAATGGTGTTGTGATGATTTTAAATGCAGTCTTATGACAGATTCGAGTTGCAAAAGTGGAAGTAAAATTTAATTCCATCCGTACTTGTCAGATTATGTTATGCTGCTAATCTTATGTTCCTTTACATTACTTTAAATTGTGTTATCTTACCCAGTCTTATGTTATTTTGTGGTACCTGTTCTTATAGCGTTACCTTGTGTCTGTACCTTAGGAGCCTAACAAGAACAGAACAACACGAACATTCTCATGCCCTTGTGGTTCAAATGCCCCCTGCATCTGAGCTACTGGTCCCATGTTTTAATCCTGAGTAATAGCTCTTGAAGAGATGGAATAAAATCTCCTATTGACACACAGGTATGACATATCCAGCTACCTGCAGGCCATCTGGAGACTCAACAGAGAGCTGAGTCTGAGGCTGCTACCACTCAGCTGTCAGTACATTGATGGAAAATACTGATACTACACAGTCCAACAGTCATACCTCGGATATCTATCTGTTAGCAAAGCCCCAGCAGAGGAGCAATTACAGCAAATTATCCACCTACCCTCGAGGTTAGGCATACACTCACACACACAAAAACCCACACACATTGTGCGCCGGCTGAAAATCTCAAAACGACAAAAGATAGATGTGTATCCAGACTTCATTTTATCATCCCGTATGGAATGCAGCGCAGCGGTGATGGAGCTCGGAGTAGTGGGAACCAAATTCAAATGCTCGGCCTCTGTGGATACGTGTGAGCTTGTGTGTGTTTGTGTGTGTCCTGGGACGGTACGCCTGACATTATGTGTCATGGTTTTGGATGGGTCTTTAGAAAAACCCAAATGGTTTTTCAGGGATTATATGGAAGATGATGGCTGCAGAAAAATGTGATTATATGGTTCAAATGGGGCCTTTGTTCCTGGGGATGCCTGTCCAGTGAGGTCATTATGTAGTGTAACCTGTGGGAGGTAATGGAAGAAGAGCAGCCTGGATATTCAGGCCACTGATGAACGTGTGTGTCTGTCTGTGTGTGTGCGATCTGAATTGTTAGGCTCTCAGGAAGTGCTGTATTAGATTGTACTGTTTGCACTTTTTGTGGGCTGATTTAAGACCGAACCATTTGGGGGAAATATTTAATTGTGATTTTTCAGGCAGATGTTGCACTTGGATTTATTATTATAATTGTTTTAAAAGTTGAGCTTCAGTTCGGTATTCACTGTGTAATACATCAAAGAGAGACTTTTACACCAGGAGGATGGTATGAATTTGTTAAACCACTGACGAGAGTTAGCAAAACATAGATCCTAAACTGCAGCTGTTGTGATTTGCTAATTGCATCAATTAATTGTTCAGCTTCAGTCTGAATATAATATAATTTTTAATGTTAGGGCTACGTTTGGTTCTAAACCTGCATCTGCATTTTGCATTCCACTTCTCAAATCTGAATTATGAAAGTCTTTAAGGTTGAAATGTAAATGTCCAGTGACATGAAGGCAGGGTGTCATTCTGCTATGAATAACTTGAGTAAACATAGAAACTAAATACTACATCTGAAGCTGATTATGACATGAGACTTGAGGAGGGATTCATATGCACCCACTACGACATTAACAGTACATTCAAACTATGATTTAATTCAATTCAATTTTACTTATATAGTGCCAATTACAGGTCAAATTGTGTCAAGACGCTTTACAGAACCCATATGCATCATTTATAGGTGAGATATTTGCTGTGTAACCACTAACATTATGTTTTTACTTTAATACGATAACTAGCTAGAGGTCAAAATAGCCTTTTTTGCTTTGGAAAGTTTCTCCTTTATTAGAGGAAAAGCTATAATGCTATCCCAAAATTCCTCACAACACCATTCAAAGTGACGCAGCATTAATGGTTGACTGCAGTTGACAACAGGTTGGTCGCTTCATTACATAGCCGAGTGGAAGTGCAGTCAGACTCTCACAGCGTTGCAGTTGTATTGTCCTATGTCCTCATGAATTCTCATCCACGTCTTTGTTTGACTTTATTTATTTTTTATTGAGATCATGGGAATATCTTTAGGAACATAGGATGTAACTTTTTTGACTATTCAAATGCACATTGTGTACGTGGAGAACAGCAATACAGCGAATAAAATCAAATATGTTTTGTTTTCTCTGTCACAGACATAAAAAGATGTTAGAAATGGAATAGGTATGAAGTCTCACCAACAACTTCACTTTGAGGATTTTTTTTTTTTTTTTACCAAGGAAATGATCCTAAACAGATATTTGTGTATGAAACCAATTAAAAAGTCTTGCTCACCACTGCTTTTACTTGAAATATTACGCTGGCCCACTGAGCACTGAACACATCTCTTGGCTGTTCTCGGCTGTCCGTCAGGAACACATAACAGCAATCAGTAAACAGTAACGTGCTAAAATCACTTTGCTGATCTGTGCTAGACACACAGGCCGGAGCTGTTGGCTGCTGTTCTGTGTTTGCTAATGGGGCTTGACAGGCTACAAATGGGCTGGTCTGACTGCCTCATATCCTCGCTATGGACGGATGCTGCTGGCCGGCCCTCGGTTCTCACACCGCTGACCTCTGCGACTGTGTGTGCACGTGTGGGTGGGAGTTTACGTGTAAAGCCTTTCGTCCTTGTTTTCTCATGTATCCCATAAGGCGGTTTTTACATTTTCATGCATACTCGTGTATATGTCGGTACCCATATGCGTGTAATTACTTTGCTTGCATGCGTGGAAGCCCTTTCCAAGAAATGTCTAGGGGTGTGTGTGTGTTTGTGTGCCTACATGCACTGGACATAAACTCTCGCTCCTGTCAGTGGCCCTTGGCTGGTCCTGCGGCGCTCAGTGTGTCGGCTTTGATGCAGGGTCAGGGGAGAAGATCAGAGCACAGGATGGGTCTCCAAAGACGCGCACACATTCACATGCCCTCGCTTAAAGCCGATGACGACTCCCGGCGGACCTCCAGCCCCTTCATCCGTACCTCAACCCCAGGAGCTGCTCTGCCAGCTGCCGCACTACAAAGAAGCAAAAAAAAACTCAGCAGAAGGCAAAAGCAGCTCCCGGCGGAAGCCAAGCATTGTGGCGACACCTCGGGCCGCTCACTCTGCTGCAGAGTGAATGCAGTGAAGGCTGCAAAAGTCAAACAGCTGCCTCGGTGTTTTATCTCCACACTGCATCAATGCCAAAGGTTGAAGAGTTTGAGGCATAAAATCTGGTTTTAGCCTCTTAAGAAAGACTGGTGTTTACAGCATAAAGATTTCCACTTAATGAGATGTTTTCCTTTTAAATGAAATAGTGGTCATTGCCGAATAGTTGTGATTGTACCAAGTGCAACAGTTTCCCGAGAAAGTCAATCCAACGGGCCAAACCTTTAATTAGATGGAGAAATTAACGATAAATAGAAGACGTGGACATATCTGATCTGTCCTCAGAAACCATCAAGACTAAGAGAAAAACCAGACAGATTATGGGCTGTAATTACATAAACACAGATGGATTCCTCTCATGCCTTGGACATTCAGAACATTTTTTATTGGTTTAGCCATCCGCAACGTCTTTAACAATGTTGACAAGTTCTTGGTGTGCAAATATTTAATTGAAGGGTGTTTGTGAGAGTGTCTAGTTTTTAAAATCCTCATTTGTTTCCCTCATTCACTTTCCTTCTGTCATTCTTTCAGTAACTGTGGTGCATTGCGGGTAATAGGAGTAATACATTACAAATTTAATTAGAAAGCCAAAGTTTTTATGAGGGTCTTTGGATCCAGTTTGAATCTGGCTCTACGCTTAAAACCCACATAAACGTTAGCTATTGAGAAGATATTGGAATCTTGTTGTACTGGAGAGGAACTCTCGGCTTACACTGGCTTCTTGTTCTCTTGTTAGTTCAACAAGGTCAGTGGTTGCTGTCTTTAATAGGACTGCAATCATCCTATTTCTTCCATGAGACATTGAAAGGAAAAAAATAAGCACTCCCTGCTAGGACTGTACATCAGAGCAGTATGATTTTTAAATCATACTTTAGCTCTGTTGTAAATCAAATGTCAGCATCTATTCTCTGCTGCTGGGATGAAGAGGAAGAGGCAGCTTAACCCTTGGTTGTGTTATGAAATAGGCCTTTTTCTTTTTAGAAGTGAATGAATACAAAAAAATGACATTTCATGGCCTGTTATGACCAGCGGTTAAGGTCAGCTAACCTGGGAAATGAGGGAAAATTCAACAAACTATTAGTCTGTAAGAGGTACTTGTGGCTGCAGTCTGTCTGTTCAGCAAAAGTTATGTAGTCTCACTTGAAAACATTATATAGCTAAAATGAAATGAATTGCACGAGTGTTTAGCATGTCTGCAACTGTAGGAGGGTAAAAAAAAAATCCAGTTTAAATTGGCAGTACGAACCAAATCTCTTTGTCTGTTTGTCTTCAAGGGCAATCTTGCTGACAGATCTAATAAAAGCTCCCTAAAGACTCTATTATCTGGGTCACAGGTGCTCTGTTCTCTGTAATCTATATTGCAGCGCTGCATACAACAAGCAAGCTGTCCTTTAGCATTGAAATGCATTCAGAAGATACTGTTTTCAATGGGAGTCTAATTCTTAAATATTGTGGAAAGGAAGTCCATAACGCTCCTTCAGTAGTCCCTCGTCATTACAATGGACAGATATTGTCTGCCGATGTATTTACTTTTGAGAAAACCTTCCATAATGTTCCCTTTAGTTAAAATTACTACCTGAGTGTTGATGAAGGGCGACAGAGTATTTCGGTGAGAGAAGGTGGTTGTCGGTTGTTTGACTCTGTGGTTGAAGGACATGTGAGTGACTTGAAGCAGGCGGTTGTCGGCCTCTGAGGGATTGGCCGGGTGGCATTAGGACTGTGAGCTGAAGCACTGACCACAGACAAGTCTGCCGGTCAAACACCACAGGGCCTCTTCTGGACAGTCCTGCTTTCTCTGCTTAATGTTGACGAACACGGCTATTCTCCTCCTCCAAGCTATTTTGTTCCCTCAGTTCAATTCCGTCAGCTTTCTGTTACTCTGTTTAATATACACTGCCTAGTCAAAAAAGAAGTCCTGGATTTAACCAAGCAAATAGGTAAGAGCCTTCTATTGGATAATTACTGCTGTGATGAGTAAGTTTCAGCTGCAACAACTTATTTAACTCTAGCTGATGCAGTGAGGAGCTTCTCATTTCTGAAACAACCATGTTGGAAAACATATCCTGTGGTCAAAGGATGTTAATCTGTCTCAGAAGGGTGAAATTATTGGCCTGCATCAAGCAAAGAAAACAACTGAGGAGATTTCTGAAACTAATAAAATCAGGCGAGGACTCGTCCAACGTATTATTAAAACCTGAAGGATAGTGGAGAACCATCATCTTTGAGGAACAAATGTGGTCTGATGAGTCCAGATATACTCTGTTCCAAAGTGATGGGAGCATCAGGGTATGAAGAGAGGCAGATGAAGTGATGAACTCATGGCTAGTGCCTACCAGCCTGTGGGGGTTAGGGTTATGATCTGGGATTGGTCAGGTTCAGATTGAATCACATTGAATGACCAGGTCTTTACATCAGTGGAGGTTTTCTTCCCTGAAGACATGGACGTGTTCTAAGGTGATGATGCCAGGATTCATGGGGCTCACATTGTGAATGAATGGATCAGGGAGCATTAGACGTCATTTTCACACATGGATTGTCCTCCACAGAGTCCAGACCTCAGCCCTAGTGAGAATGTTTGAGATGTTCTGGAGAAGACTTTGCTCAGCGGTTCGACTCTCCCATCATCAATAGAAGATCTTGGTGAAAAATGAACGCAACTCTGGACAGAAATAAATGCTGTGACATTGCAGAAGCTTATCAAAACGATGCCACAGTGAATGAGTGCTGTACTCAGAGCTAAAGGCAGTCCAACAAAATATTAGAGTGTGTGACTGTTTTGGGGAGGAAGTGTATCTTCCAGCTTTCTATGACCACTCTGCTCTATTTGATTCCTACCTGTAAATCATACCTCCAAATTTGGTGATGTCATTCTCAAACATTCTTTTTTTCATTAAACAGTCCATATAATGCATTATTTTTCCTTCAGTGTGCTATATAGCTGCTTTTTTTTTGCATGTACACACGTGGACAAAATTGTTGGTACCCCTCAGTTAAAGAAGGAAAAACCCACAATTCTCACTGAAATCACTTGAAACTCACAAAAGTAACAATAAATAAAAATTTATTGAAAATTAAATAATCAAAAACAGCCATTACTTTTGAATTGTTGATTAACATAATTATTTTAAAAAACAAACTAATGAAACAGGCCTGGACAAAAATGATGGTACCTCTATAAAAGATTGAAAACTATTTGACCAGAGTGACATGATTAACTCAGGTGTGTCATTTAATTGACATCACAGGTGTTTCCAAACTCATAATCAGTCAGTCTGCCTATTTAAAGGGAGACAAGTAGTCACCCTGCTGTTTGGTGAAAAGGTGTGTACCACACTGAACATGGACAACAGAAAGCGAAGGAGAGAATTGTCCCAGGACATCCGAAAAAAAATTATAGACAAACATCTTAAAGGTAAAGGCTATAAGACCATCTCTAAACAGCTTGAAGTTCCTGTGACAACAGTGGCTCATATTATTCAGAAGTTCAAGACCCACGGGACAGTAGCCAACCTCCCTGGACGTGGCCGCAAGAGGAAAATTGATGACAAATTGAAGGGACGGATCGTTGGAATTGTATCCAAAGAGCCCAGAGCAACCTCCAAAGAAATTAAAGGTGAACTCCAAGGCCAAGGTACATCAGTGTCAGATCACACCATTCGTCGTTGTTTGAGCCAAAGTGGACTTCATGGGAGACGACCAAGGAGGACACCACTGCTGAAAAAAACTCATAAAAAAGCGAGACTGGAATTTGCAAAAATGCATGTTGACAAGCCACAAAGCTTCT
Organism: Acanthochromis polyacanthus; assembly: GCF_021347895.1. Lineage (NCBI taxonomy): Eukaryota > Metazoa > Chordata > Actinopteri > Pomacentridae > Acanthochromis > Acanthochromis polyacanthus. Next base: position 13,745,406 of record NC_067132.1, read on the forward strand.
GGGAGAATGTCCTTTGGACAGATGAGACCAAACTGGAGCTTTTTGGTAAGGCACATCAACTCTATGTTCATAGACTCAAAAACCAAGCATACGAAGAAAAGAACACTGTCCCTACGGTGAAACATGGAGGAGGCTCAGTAATGTTTTGGGGCTGCTTTGCTGCATCTGGCACAGGGTGTCTTGAAAGTGTGCAAGGTAAGATGAAATCTGAAGACTATCAAGGCATTCTGGAGAGAAATGTGCTGCCTAGTGTCAGAAAGCTTGGTCTCAGTCGCAGGTCATGGGTCTTCCAACAGGACAACGATCCAAAACACACAGCCAAAAACACCCAAGAATGGCTGAGAGAAAAGCGTTGGACTATTCTAAAGTGGCCTTCTATGAGCCCAGATCTGAATCCCATTGAACATATGTGGAAGGAGCTGAAACATGCCATTTGGAGAAGACACCCATCAAACCTGAGACAACTGGAGCTGTTTGCTCATGAGGAGTGGGCCAAAATACCTGTTGACAGCTGCAGAACGCTCATTGACAAATACAGAAATCGTTTAATTGCAGTGATTGCCTCAAAAGGTTGTGCAACAAAATATTAAGTTATGGGTACCATCATTTTTGTCCAGCCCTATTTCATTAGTTTGTTTTTTTAAATAATTATGTTAATCAACAATTCAAAAGTGATGGCTGATTTTGATTATTTAATTTTCAATAAATTTTTATTTATTGTTACTTTTGTGAGTTTCAAGTGATTTCAGTGAGAATTGTGGGTTTTTCCTTCTTTAACTGAGGGGTACCAACAATTTTGTCCACGTGTGTAAATGGTGTGAACTGAGTTATTCTCTCCAGAGTGAACCAATTTAAAGCATATAACCATATTCTAGCAGACCTCCAAAATAACATTACAAACCTGCAAATGTGCATAATATGGACTCTTTAAATAACTCAACGGGCTACTTTTCTCTTTATTTATTTATTTGGTTGTGCTCATCAGTCACTGTCAGATTCACTTCGGTCTCATCTTCTGTCTGGTCTGTCTTTCTGTCCGCTCATCCTGCCCTCATCTCCCAGCACAGACAGCCATCTGGCTCAAACTTCAACTCACTAGTCTTTCTTTCAGCACCTTTTCCCTTTTTCCTTCCGTTTCTTCTTAAAGAGACATGCATCCCAGTTTATAAAAACCAACCTGCCAGGATGAAACTCCAGCTTGTTTGCAAGTATGACTAGCTCATCTTAAGCTGGTTTATCGAGGTCTGAGCTTTTTTGTTGTCCACTGAAACTGATTTAAAGATTGATCATATGAGATTTTTATGCAGTTTACAGAAAATTAAGGAATCCTCATATGTTTTTATCACATATAATCATTTCTCTTGTGCCTTCATTCATTAACCATTCGAGACCAATCACAAAAAACAAGACTGAAAAGCATTTTAGCGTTATTTATTGGATGGGTGCAAATGATGGCCCATTAAGTAAAGGCTGTGAATAGGAACCACAACTAAATATACACAGGGTTGGAAAGTTTTGAGGCCTTGTGTGTCAGTGTGTGTGGGTTGTCGTACTACCTACAGCTGCAGGGACGGGACAGCAGAGCCAGATGTTGCGCAGGTGGAAACGAGAGAACAGCTCCCGTCAAAGCGTCCAAGTGAATCTGCAAATCGTCCATCTCACTCTCTTCCTGTCACTAACTGTCTCTGTCGCCCCTCCTCTCATTGCATCCCAGACTTTCCCCTTTTCTCCCTCAGTTCTGTCCCACCAGCCTCTCGGTGTTCCTCTCTGTGACATCTGAGTTTGTCTTTCTTCGTCTGGTCTTGTCATCTTTGTCAGTTTGTCCCCTTGTCATCGTCTTCTCGTGTTATTTTAACCAATACATTTTCCCTGATTTCTTTTGGAGCTATTGCTGTTTCCATTCACCATTAATCACAAAAGTTTATTCCCTAAAAGCACACTCCTTAACTCATCTGCCTCTCTATTATTACCTCTTTTCCTTACTGTTTATCTTTCACCACTTTTCTTTGCCATCTCTCAAATTCATGTATCCTTTCTGCCTTTATCACCGTCATTTATTCCTCTCTCCTTTCCTTTCCTTTTTCTCTTTCTGTCTCTTGGGTCTTTCTGTTTCTCATAGCAGATTAAATCACCCACAACGTTTAGCTGAATCATCTGAGAAATTCCCCAGTACTGTCAGATTTCTGGTTAACCACGGCTGCCTCTCAGCGTTCAAATGGGTGAAAATGAAAGAGAAAATAGTTCCAGTGAACACTAACTTAGTCATTTTACGTACTTCTGTGTAGTTTCTCATGAACTCAGTGATGGGAATACGAGAACAGCATTAAGCCATAAAATACACATACAACATATTTACACTCTTCTTCTGGAGGTTTCAATGAGCGCCGTTTGCACCAATTCACGAATATAATGACTGTTTTCCCATCTTTAGAATCACTTTAAATGAATTCCTCCCTGAATCATCCAAATCTAAATCCCTTTTCCCTTCTGTGTGTTCCTGTCTCAAAGCTCACGTCATGGTGCATTAGCACAGAGGTTACGCTCGCTGTATGCGTTGTGTGAAGACTACCCTTTGATTTTAGATGCAAAACCTCAGTGGATTTCAATCGAATTTCAAGCTGAGAAGGTGGAGAAGCAGCTGGAATGCTACTTAGCTGCTAACGCTGCGACTCCCAGGCTGCTTCCCAGAGCTGCAGTGATAAAACGTAGCATAATGTGAGACGTGAGACTGCGGTTGTCTTCATATTTCAAAATTTTAATTGTTTGTCTTCATCTAGACGCCGCTGAAAACGACTCCCCTCTCTGAGATTACCAGAATGATTGATTTGAACAGGCTGGTGAGTTGTGGAGTGAGCTCAGCAGTGCCTGGAGATTTTCTTCAGATATGAGGAAAATAAATGTTAAAAGAATTGTGTCCTGCGAATTTCATTAAAGTCTAGTGAAATCGCTACATTTTTCACCCCAGTTAAAACAGTTTTGTCCTTGACTGGAATCTTTTTCATTCCACTGGCATGATCTTAGTGAAATTTTGTTACAGCTCTCAGGAAATACAAAGTAGAAGCAGTTGAATTCTTGTCTGTTAACACCTTTTGCGGCTTCACTGGAGGACCATGGCGATACTAGATAACTCCCCGTGTGTTTGTGTGTAACTCGTGACCTGGCGAAGCTGAAAAGTGACAGTTTACAAGGCAGCAGTCTAGTGAGAAAATGATGAACCTGTTAGTAAAGATTTCAAATCAGACATCTTGCCAGTTTGTCAGAGCTGCTCTGATAGTTAAACCTGTCAATGAACACTGTTACAGCTGATTTTACTCATTCAAAAAGAACCTTCTGCTTTGTTTTTTGAATTTCACCATAGATATGAAACAAATAGACACATTTTGCCTCAATGTATGTTCTGATGTGATTTCAAGGATAGCGAAGGGGAATTCATCATTGAATAGTACCGTGACAAGTGTCTCTTTTTTGTCACTTTGCCAACATGATATCAATGCCGTCAAACAGCAACTGTACACCAATTAGCCACGACATTAAAACCACAGAAACAGTAGGTGAAATGAATCATCGAAAGTGTTCCTTTTGCTAGAATGTAATTTGCTGCTTGGAAACCTTTTCCTGGCATTCATGTGGATGCACCACCCACTTACACATTGTTCCAGACCAAGTAAACCCCTTCATGACTTTCACTGAGGACAATACACTCTGACACACCACAAAAACTCCATAGGAACAACTCAATGAACATGACAGAAAACCCAAGGTGTTGATCTGGACACCAAGCTCCTAAGATCCCAGATCCAGTCTGATCGAGCATCCATCCATCCATCCATCCATCCATCCATCCATCCATCCATCCATTCATCCATCCATCCATCCATCCCTTTTTCTTCCACTTATCTGGGGCCGGATCGTGGAGGCAATAGACGAAGCAGGTCATTCCAGCCGTCCCTCCCCCCAGCAATGTTTTCCAGCTTTTCCTGAGAGATCCCGAGGCATTCCCAGACTAGACGAGATACAAATCCCTCCACTGGGTCTACCCCGGGGTCTCCTCCAAGGCGGACGCGTTCGAAAAACTTCCAAAGGAAGTTTTCCCGGAGGCATCCAAATCAGATTTTCAAACCACCTCAACTGGTTCCTTTTCGACACAAAGCAGCTCTGAGTTCTCTCTGGATGTCTGAGCTTCTCACCCTATCTCTAAGGCTGAGCCTAGCCACCCTGCAGAGGAAGCTTATTTCAGCCACTTGTATCTGCAATCTTGTTCTTTCAGACACTACCCAGAGCTCATGACCATAGGCAAGGGTCGGAACGTAGATGGACTGTTAATTGAGAGCTTTGCCTTGTGGCTCAACTCCCTCTTCGCCACAACGGTTCGATACAATACCTGCATTACTGCTGCTGCCGCTCCAATCCGCCTGTCCATCTCACACTCCATTTTTCCATCACTCATGAGCAAGATCCCGAGATACTTGAACTTCTTCACTTGTCGAAGCAACTGACATCCACAACCATCTCCTGCAACGCATCGGAGTGGTTTTATCTTTCAGGACAACAGCGACTTCTTGCACAGATAATCATGACCATGGAGAACCTCCTGATCAACCATGACCTGCATACAGTTATGGATCAGTGCCCAGAATTCCTGAATTTTTAGCACAAATTCTGGATGTATTTTTCTGGATGACGGTGCTACATTAAAAATTAAAGGATCACCCTATTTATTCCAGATCTTTCAGGAAGGAACATGAAAATCAGTCCCATAGTTGCTGAAACATATTAAAAAATTTTAATACGACACTTTACTTTCTAAACAGGTGCCTGAATATTTTGTACACTTAACGTATGTTGCAGCAAACGTAATAAATATCTGATACTTGTGAAACTCCTTCTGACCTTCTCACCAACCTACACTTTATCAGAGTTTTTGAGCCAAAAAGTCCTTTGATTGCCAAATAGGGAATATCAGACTTCAAGCTCTTGGTGTAAGCCCAGAGTTGTTGGAGCGAGTGTTGTAAAGTCATTAGAGTGCTATGACCTCCATTTAAAACCTCCATACACACACACAAGCTTTGCTCATCTATCGATCCTTCAGTACAACAGCATACCCGATATCACTCACAGTTAGTACAACATGTGTGTGTGTGGGCAGCTGGTGGAGTAAGATGATGAAATGGTCACTGTCACATCTGATAGAAGTCACAGTTACACTGATGGGAATAACATCTCCTTCTCTATAGGTGGTTTCGTTTGCTTCAGCAGAAAGTGTTTGAAGTGCAGAGCTCAGACGTAAATCTGCTTAAATTGAATTTGGTGCTTCGTTATCATAATTTGTTTTGACCAAGTCACAGCGATTTTCTTGCCTTTGCTCAGAAATGCAGTGAAGCCAGAATGACACGTCCTCCCTTCCCCGCCTTCCCTGTTTGATTTGTAACTTAAGTTCAACGTTTATGTAAGTTGGAAGTGTCTGGGGATGAGGGGAGCTTTGACCTTCCTGGGTGTGGGTACAAGGTGGGGCTGGCACTTCAGGGAGAGTCTGATTGGTCCCAGTGTTCTCACATCAACACAGTTTTCTCTTCTGCTATGACTTGGGGAACAAAATGTGTCATTGGTCCATTTTGGGTGGGTCCCCACATCATAAAATTACCAGAAAGTTTTAACAACCCTGGCTCAGGTACAAAATACAAATATTCTAACCTAAGCTTTGGGCTGTAAAAGTATTCAATATTAATATTCAAACCTGTTAAAACAAAATATGATATAACCACTGCTTTTTTATTATCAAATGAGGCAGTATCTACGATTAACTATTTGAAAGAAACAGACTGTGTAGATGTATGCATGTGTCAGAAAATTCTATTCTTCTATTTTTCCTTATAATTTTCTTTTATTTACATACTTTTATCTCAGTTTTACGATAATGTTTGAGTGTTATTGCCTCTACTAAGTTGGCCCAACTAGCTTAGTCTCACCGATTTTGAAATTTTAAAAGGTTAAACACATTTGATATAACAAATCTAGTTAGAGAGCTTTGGGGTTGTTGGTGGGCATATTTTGGTAGCTTTAGACAAATACTTTCTCACTGCTCCAGTGTGATGGCTGTAGGTCTATTTATCATACAGATAGAGTTGTAGATTTTTTTTATATGACTCTTATAGAAAAATGTGCTTCCATAAAATGTAAAACTATTGAGCAGCTGTAGTGGAGGAATTAATGCATATCCACAATGGTGGGGATTTATATTTGGTCCCACTGTAGGTGAAAAATGGAGGTGCTAGTATACATCTTGCTCTGGTTCCAGGTCTGTCTGCACTTACAGTCTGTGGTGGTGAAAATGCAGGCTGCTGAGTGGAGCGAGAAAACTATTTAAATGTGTGAGGCCCTGATGGAGTAAGAATAGTAAGAGTGTATTGATATGTGTGTGAATTTAAGGCCAAAAATCAAGCTTTTTTTTGACATTGCTGGTAAGTCCATATGGTGTTTTTAAATGCTAGAAAATACATCATGAGGACAATAAGTAGTTAACGCTATGACTGAGCATTTCTGCCTTGAAACTAAAGCTTAACAATGGAATAAAAACATGGATGCAGACATCAACGGTTTAGGGTTATGGACCATCCCTGTCAGCTGGCAGGTTGTGGCTAAGCAGCAACTGTTGGGTTCAAAAGATTAGGGCAACACATAATTGCCGGAAACTGTAGTTTCTTAAATGGCCACTTGTGGCTGATTCCAAATGTGAATCAATCCCCATAGACCCCCATGTTAAAATGTGCAACTTTTCATCAGAAATAAATATGTTTAACAGCCTGGTACAGAGTACGGCTTCAGTCTTTACAGATTATTTCTCAATTCTCAAGGATGAATTTTCACATAACTCACCTGTTTCAAAAGTATTAAGGCTTTTTATTATTTAATTTATATATAATTAAGGATGTGGTTGCTTTGATGCCATCACAGGACAGTCCATGGCCCACCTCGGCTACACTTACACTCCACCTTTTTTTGCTCATTTTGGATTTTTGGACTTTGGTGGAATCAAGTACTGCTAAGATTTCAGCACACTGAGCTTCCAAGTCGTAGGTCTTGTCACAGAAGGTTTATCTATCTTTATGTAGTCTATAGGTGGGGGTTTCTATTACGCTGTTCTTCTTGGAATCAGTTTCTCGTTTGAACCTGTATGGCTTAATCACTCTGATATTACAGCTTGCCATTTTGTAGTGTAAACTAGTTTTATCATGTGAGCTGGTTTGCTTGAGCTGCAGTGAGAGGCGGAAAGATGGTTGGAGAGATTCATAGGTCTTCCCATGCTAAAGGAGGCAACAGTGTAGTATGACAGCTAAGCCATTTTAAGGCACGAAGGGCTTATTTAAAAAAAAAAAATCAACTTCTAAATATGTAATTTTGATGAACAGAGATGAGATTTTGGGTTTAATCAGTGACCATAGAGGGACTTACTGTCTAGTTTTTGAGAGTTTTGTAGAATAAAACACACATTTGAGGCTTTACATTTCCTGTTAATGTCAGCGTGGGTATTTCCGAATGCAGCCTTCTAATTGCATACAGCATGTCCCTCTTCATTCATTTGTGTATCAGTCGACTGTGCAGGCCCTTTGCTGTGGGAGAGAACTCCCGGCTGAGACAGGAACCGATTCCTCAAAGAGCACATTAAAATTATGGTGCATATTGCACTTAAAAACATAGGCGGGAGAGCATTTGTTGGTTTTTGTCATTTCACGCCGTCAGAAGTGGTCGCAGAATGTCTCTAAGTTTGCTGCTGCTGAAAAAATCATGGGCTTTTGCTTCGAACTGATGATAACAGGGATTTATTTAGGGAAAGCGGAAGCCACAAAACCTATTAAGACTTTATGCATAAATCACATGTTTTACATGCTTTAAAGGCTTCTATGGTCCACCTCAGTGCAGTGTTTGTGAAAAGGAAATCCGCTCATTTATTCACTACTGTATATTTACACAGAAACCCTGTTTGTAAATATACATTTTGTTCCTATTTTTAGTCAATGCATTATGAACTTTAGGGAAGCCATTGAAAAGACACTGTATAGGTCAAAAGGCAATTTAAAAAATGCAGGTGGCACTTCAATTCTGATCCCTTTTCCTTCATGAAGAGGAGCAGGAGCTGCACACCAGTATTCAGACAGTTAATAATACTTTAGCTGTGTTATCTTTCCCTGTCTTTTCCTCTTTGTGACTAATGTTATGATCCTCTATGTCTGTGTGTGTTTCCATCCCACAGTGGAGTACGACAGGGAGCTCTCTCCACAGCGGCGTCACCACAAGGAGTTTAAGTTCAATCTCTCACAGATCCCAGAGGGCGAGGCCGTCACCGCAGCCGAGTTTCGCCTCTACAAGGAGTGTGTGAGCCGCGCCTTCCGCAATGACACCTTCCTACTCAAAGTCTACCAGGTGGTCAAGGAGCACCCTGATAGGTACAGAAACACACTCGTTGGGCTTCTCACTTCTCCCAGTCACCCTGATGAAGCTTATAATTACTCTTAATTAACTTTGCATATATAATCTCTATATACACTACTGTTCAGAGTTTGGGGTCACTTAGAAATGTCCCTATTCTTGAAAGAAAAGTTGTTTTTTTTTCAGTGAAGACAAAATGAAATTATCATAAATCCAGTCTAGACATTGTTAATGTGATAATGACTGTTCTAGCTGGAAACGACTGATCTTTAATGGAATATCTCCATAGAGGTACAGAGGAACATTTCCAGCAACCATCACTCCTGTGTTCTAATGCTACATTGTGTTAGCTAATGGTGTTGAAAGGCTAACTGATGATTGGAAAATCTTTGTGCAATTATGTTAGCACATGGATAAAAGTGTGAGTTTTCATGGAAAACATGAAATTGCCTGTGTGACCCCAAACCTTTGAACAGTAGTGTACATCTGCCTGTCTTAGTGCTTCATTGAAGCAACTGAGACACATTATCAAAGTTAAGATTCCTTTGTTTACACCAAATAGCAGAAAAACTAAAGTCCAAAGTTTATCCTAAGTTTACATATCCTTTGGTATGTAAATAGTTTACTCAGTTTTAGTGTATTATCAATTTTCATCTTGCTGAATGCATGTTGTATTGTTAAAAAGACAGTAGGAAACACAATGAAACTTAGACATTCTATATATTTGAGATAGCACATGGAGCAAATACGCTTTTTTTAGGCTGATTGTCTACATCAGCACTGATCAAGATCTTTGTTTCATAGATAAATGACCTCCTCATAGTTCTCTGTATCATCTTCATACTTCAAACTTACACCTCAGAGGTCTACATTTGATGCTTATTCAAGATCAGTAGTGGTCTGGAACTGTTCATATTAAGAAAAATTATTTAATAAATTCATTTATAACATCCATTTTATGGCTGCCAAGACAGTCACCATACATTTACACCAATAGAGGGAAATGCCATCGTTTATCTGCAGTCAGTTGCATCATTGTGACCCCTGAACCTTGATGCATGATTACACCACAAACGTTACATCATCTGTTGTTGAGATCGAGGCAGACAGTCTGTATTTATTTTTGACTCAAACACGTTCTTCTATTTATACCAGTTGTAGAAATTGTGTACTAGAGAAAACAAGACGCATCATCTGTCTGTGATTTAGGAGCTGATTAATTCTCTGCTGTAATGTTCGTAAGTGAACTCGACAGCAGCGGCGCTCTCGCCATGACGATGATGTCAACAATGTGAAAATAGACCACATTAAAGCCACATTCACCAGGAGACAGGATCGCTGTTAATAATCTACAGCTATACGCAACAGCAGTGCTGATAAACAAAAATAGAAAATGCTATCCTTCATAACATACTGTATTTGATGTGGAATCCAAGTCCCAAATCATGAGCCAGAGTCTAGGACGTGTTCAAATGTTAAAGATCTTCAAAAAAATCACCAAGAGATGTCAGCATTCAAGTGCAGTGGGATTTATTGTCAACAGCTAGTCCTTGAACAGTTCTTAGTGATATCACAGCAAGAAAAAACAAAGATACTGAGCTGTGGATCATTTGCCTGGAAAATCCAGACTGACTTTATTTATGTATTAATATCAATACAAATAAAGGCAGTCTGGCATTGTGATGACAGGAGACGATTTCAAAAAGGAGGGGCTAACGAATGCAGCTTGAACGAGAAAGAACCAATCAGCCTAACACGGATGTGACGCACAAACAAATCGACCTTGAAGTCCATGTAGTCCAAACAACAATGGCATGCAGCCGAGAAAGTGTCACGGTGAATGATTACTGCCGTTTTTGTCACAAAAATCTGCGAATAAATGGGGTACTCTCAAGTACAACACTTATTTTTGAAAAGGCTACGCAGCAAAAGACTCCTTCCGAACGATTAGCGGTGTTGGGAATAACTTTAAATCGGAGCCAAACCAAGTCGGTGCGTATGTGTAAAAGTTGCTTAAATTTACTCACACGTTTGGAACGGGATTTTCCTCTGTACAAACAATGGCAAGAAGGCGAAAGTAACGAGCCATCCACTGCCTCCTCATCGTCGGAAACGTCAAGTGAAAAGAGACAACGACTAATGGCATCCAAAACGCCAAGAGACCACAAAAAGATTCGCTTTGGCCCCCCCCCTCCTCCTCCGGCATCATCTTTATGGGTAATCCAGGCGCTGAAGATGACGCAGCATTAACTCCCGCCTCCCGTGCTATGATTGGACGTACCAAACTGTACCGGGAGGGAAACGCGATTCAATTCACCCAATGCCAAACTGACTCTCCTGTATCTCCTAACATGGAGATAGGAGATTACATGGAGATTCAGTTTGGATTTTCCACGCTAGTGGATCATCTTTTAAGCTGTGAGAGTTGGTCATTTTTCCACCCCTACTATCACTATTGAAGTGATAGTTTTGACACCATTATACCTTTCCTAAATCCTAAATCCATTGGTCAGATCATGTCACCAAGACATCATATTTCATTGTTAGGTTACACTTTATGTGGACATCATTAGGTCATGTTTCACAGAGAATATGTCCAGACATGTTCAGACTTTTGCTTCCCATCTAACCCTCATTATTCTGTGATAGATTTCATGCATATTATACTTTTATGTATTGTTGTGATTCCAGTATATTTTAAAAGTTATAATACCTAAAGTATACACCATTATATTTTGAGCACTCCACATTTCATCTCCTAGACAACACATCATTTATCTTCCTATCAAAGTTACAGGTTATACTTTGTGATCTCCCACAAAACTTCTTTTTCCTTCACACTCGCATTCATTTAGGATATTCAACATGAAGTGCTACACACACACACACACACACACACACACACACACACACACACACACACACACACACACACACACACACACACACTACTCATCAATTCAAATAGCATTTGCCAGGATTACATCATCATTTACTTTCAGCACCTCGTACCCAAAGAATATTACACTACATGTCCATATCAGGAGGTGTGGGGCTGGGTCCGGATTGATTTCCTGTTTGGTTCCAAACCAGACCGAGGTCCACAGTTTTGGTTTTGTTGCACCTCATTTTGTTCTTAGCATGTTTTGCATGTTATGAAACTCTTGGATCTTGAGTGGAATCTTAAGTTCTGATGCATCCATGGGTGGGTCCAGTCGGCTTGCAGAGGGGTTGCACCGTGTTCCTGCTGAGAATCAACAATGTCAACATAAAAAAAGGGTGTTACTGAAAACTGCAAATGTGTTGACTTGACTTTTTCTGGCTATGAAAAAGGTAAAGATTATGACTTTCAAAAATGTTTCCTCCCCCCTGTGTGTTTCGCTCTGCGTGTGTGTGTTACACATACTCTGGGCTGTTGCCATGTTTATAGTGTAAAATCAAGCAAAACCCCATCTTACAGGAATAGCACGGCTTCAAAATCCTCCCGTCCTCCAAATGAGCACAGCTAATACATGCCAAACATTTACATTACGTCGGCAGGGGTAGATAAACATTCAGCGAGATTTCTGAATGATATTTGTGTTTTGTCAAGCCCGCCCACCGAGAAGCAACACTAACATGAAGAGAAGATACACATTTTTGGTCCGGCATCTTATATAGCTCTGTGTATTTTGTTTGTCAGCGAATACACACCGAGGAAACTTTGTTCTTAAAGCCTAGATGTATGGAGAACTGGCACATGTTATTAGTATATTATATTCTGTTAAATCATCTCGAGAAACAAAAACACCCTAAGATGGGAGGCTCTAACACCAAATGTTTTCAGGCCAAAGTTGAAACACGCTTGGATTGAAGAACCACAAGAGCATCAGCTATAGATGTCGGCAACGTATATTTTTCTGTCTGTCAAAAGGTTTATATTGTATCAAGAGCTACTTATTTGCTGCATTCCTGTATCCCGACAATGGTTGGTTTGTGCTCTCCAGCCTGGAGGTAAAGCCTTTTATTTTTAGAGATATTTAGGGATTAAAGGGCCCGTATAGCTCCAATTTCTGTATTATTGTAGGCCTGTTTTTTAACCTTGAAGAAAATTACAGCCTGCATCGTTGGCTATCAGATAGAGAAAAACACAGAAAATACAACATCTGTATGGATGTTAAAGTTGTAATTGCTCAGATTTCTTATCTTCATCTTCCTCAGTGCTGCATGTCTGTGAGAAAAAAACACAACTAAGACGTTATTTGCTGTAAAGTCTTTGCTGTGTTTCTCATTTTCCGCCTTTTGCCAAACTTTACCTTTGTGATCGGCCAATCAGCGGGAGGCCTATTAACTTTCCCGTGCCCCTCCTTCCAGTAAAAACCTGACTCCTGTTTTGACTCCAAGCCGTAATGATAGAGTGCTTAATTAGCCTGACACCCTTTGTACTTTTCATATGATTGGAGTGGTTTCTTTAACAGCGGGCGAGGAATGCGAAAGATTACAATGCCAAAAATGTGGCAAGCCTGACGTCGTACTGAGAAAAGACAGGCTGCCGCAAAAGAAGCTTTTACTGACCAAAACCCCCTCAGAGGCATTTTTCTAGCTTATATAATGTACCCAACTTGATGATGTATTTCATGTTCTTGCTGCTTATGCAAAGACATAGATCCAGTTTTCAAAAAGACATACGGGAGTCCTAATCTCCTGCGTCCCTTCACTCCTGAAGTCTGACTTCCATATTGCTTTTACAGTCCTACAAGTATGCCTTTCCAGCAGTTGAGAAGATGAAAGCGCATGAAATATCCAGGCCAGCTGTGAGCTACACTCTCCCACCTTGCATAACAACTTTAACAACAGTCACTGACAAGACTTATAAAGGGGACCTATAGTAGAGAAAAAGCACAAGGTTGACTCTATTATTCCAGTTCATTTAAGCAGTCAGTCAATAAGACGTTTTACCGTAGGCTCTCAGCGGCTTTCCTATCTGCAGGCGGCTCTCTGATGGACTCCCTGCCGGCCTTCGTCACGCCAGCGGTGTGCGACAAAGAAGCAGAAACATCGGCGCTGATATGATGAATGTATGGAGTTGGCAGCGGGGTGGAGGAAAGCAGGGTGTAGCGGCTCATACGGAAGCCGTCAGAAACACGCTCATTAATGACCAATAAAGAGGGGCTGCTGAAGCATGACTGCAGGGGCATTCTCCAAACACCTGGATGATTGCGAGGCTTTGATGTCGGTACTGGAGGAGGGTCGGACAGGCCCACCGCTGTGTTATTACTACTGTAATGGGACAGCGGGAGGACAGGCCCTCTTATCACTCACACTCTGTCTTTTCCTTACATGTCCTCTGCTCTCTTTTCATTAAATACTCGCTCTTTTTCCCCCCCTCCTCTGTTTGACACATTCCTGCGTTTTGAAGCCTGATTTCATTCACTCACACAAAATATTGTAGATGATATTAGCATACATGTAGCCTGATACCAATTTTTTATTTCCTTCCTTTTCCCAGTCCCTCAGAGAGGTAGGCTTTAAGGTCAGATCTACAGTGGAGGAGAATGCAGCGTATTCCAGCATTTTCTGTTAAGTGCAGTTATCCATCTTCCTGTCATTTTGTTATGATACTGTTACCCTGATACAAACCAAGAGCTTCTGCGTTTCCTTTGGCTTCTTAAAGAGGTAGATCTGGTCTTTCTTACGTGCTGGGATCTTAATGACAGGCTTTTTCGCATCTGTGTTTTAAACTATCAATTCAACACAAACATGTCAAAAGAAAGAGGACAAGGCACCTGTGTTTCTGTTTTGTTTTTTGTTACTTTTTCAAACTTTTTTACTCGTGTGTGTAGTAGCATTTTCTTCCACATTCCTATGTTTTATTCCTTTAATAATTTCAGTTTTTGGACTGTTCTCTGGCAAAAACCAGCAGATTAATTATAATTAGCTTGGCAGGTTTGAGCCTTGAGAGAACACATGACTCACCAGAAAAAAGTGGACAACTTTAGAGAGGTCAGAGTGCATCTTTTCCAGGTAGCAATATATTATAATACATTATAACAGCAGTGAATTCGTTTCCAAATGATGAGTTAACTGAAACATGAAGCCGAAACGATCAGTTACAACTTTGTTGGACTATAATTCTGTTATATAGGAACACAAAGATAGCAAATTTAAGACAAAAATAAACTCCAAAACCTTACAATGATACAAATACGTCAAACACATCTTCTTGCCACTTTCTTTTTTTAACCATATTATATTAACCCTTTAAGCTTCAGTCAATTCCAGCCGTTTTCAGTACAAAAAAATCGCTAATATTCTATTTTTAAACAAAAAAAATTACGAAAAATACGGGGAATATTGGACGCGCATCGGGAGGTGCATTTCCTTGAAAACGACGGATTCGGGGATTTTATACCGACTTCAGGACATGTTTTGGACAAAATAGTTTACTGGCTTGTGTCATCTGATGTAAAAGGTTGGATTATGGCCGTTTTTTGTGGAATCTTTTTTTGTGTGTGTAATAATAAACCCGGAAATGTGAGTCGCGCTGTGTGCGTTGAAGCCGTGTATAGAGAACGGATGGATGAATATTTGTTTTTGTCGGACAAATGTGTTTTTCTCACCCGCTGTGGTAATCGCATCTGAAAGTGGTTTATACCGGCGGATTCATGAGAATCTAAGCTTTCCATCGGTGTATAGTGTTTGTATAATCGCGTTTGCACCCGTCGGACATTCTTGAAATTCCTATGCAAATTAGTAGGTGTACCGCCGGCGGTACACTGAAGCTACCCTATATTTTTATACATATCTATATGCAGGTCAAAAATGGACAGCCAAAAACATACACTTGATAAACACAAACAAATATACAATTTGGCAACATGACAAGTTCATGGCATCATCTAAACCCACATAAAGAGGAGAATTAAGTTCAAAGATAAATTAGAGAGCAGCAAAGGATTATGAAACATATTCATTTTTTTTTTGGTGGAGGGTGGGAGGTAGTGGGCTGAGCTAAGACACAGTTCTCATTTTCTTTGCCACCAGCAGTAAGATATGTAATAGATATGCCTTTTTTTATCCTTCGCTTCCTCTGAAATGGAGACGATTATATAGAACAATGGCTCAAGTGGCAAATCAACACTTAAAATGGATCTTATTTGTTGCCACTTTCAAATGGAGCGAAATTCTAAATGCAGACTGGCTCTTTAGCCTTAGCAGTTATTAATCTCCACAAGTTACCATAAGTTTACCTTTCTATTACCTTGTGAACATAATTTTTCCTTTCTCACAAATAGCACAAAACACTATCAATAGTGGACAATTTGATATTTAAAGAAGCAATAGGCAGAAATTTGGAAAACTTAAGAAGAAAAGCAGCAGCTCTTCATCTGTTCAAAACTTTTTCCAAATGACAAGCACTTAAAACACGCAAAAATCACCAAGTCGAAAGTCCACATTTATTTCTGGCTTTACCCAGGACTCAAGTTTCTGTGCCATAAAATCCTGTTTTTACCATGAAATGTGTTGCTTCTTATGCTAGCTTATCTGAAAAGCCTCATGATTGGCTAAAATGTTCTTTCAAGGGGTCTTTTTTCCTAAAACCTGAAAACAAAACCAGGAGTCTAATTTCTTCTCAGACCACTTTAAATATAAAATGCTGAAAGTTTAGTGTGATGTTTTTGACCATGGAAGCCAAAAACTACTGTGACCTTTAACTCAGCAGAATTCTTCAGTCTGTCCTCTTTCTGTTTTTTATGTAGATCCAACTATTTGCACAACTTAGCCGCAGAGATTTCTATAATTATTATGCTTTACTTTCATTTTGTCTTCCCAGAGAGGCGGATCTGTTCCTGCTGGAGTCTCGCCGGCTGTGGGCGGCTGAGGAGGGCTGGTTGGAGTTTGACATCACCGCCACCAGTAACCTGTGGGTGATGAGCCCAGTGCACAACCTGGGCCTGCAGATCAGCGTGGAGACCAGCAGCGGTGAGGAACTCCACCAGAAATCAGTCTTTTTTTGCTGCAATTTCACAATCTAAAACTGTAGTTGAATGAAAAAATAGATTCATACCTGCTGATAAGAATTTAGGCAGCTTTCTCAAACCAACAGAACCACTGTGGGGTTTATTTTTTTGTGGTTTCTGAGTGCTGTGTTTTTCAAAGCAGGGCAGAGCATCAGCTCTAAGGAGGCGGGCCTGGTAGGACGCGATGGTGCGCTGGAGAAGCAGCCTTTCATGGTGGCATTCTTTAAAGTCAGCGAGGTGCACATCCGTTCCGCCCGCTCCACTGGTGGAAAGCGCCGCCAGCAGAACCGCAACCGATCCACACAGCCGCAGGACGGATCCAGAGGACCGGGCCCAGCAGGTATTTGAACGCTGAACCTCTGCTGACCTAATCACACTGGGCAACCATGAAAGCAATCAGACACTAAACTGACCTCAGCATAACCTCACGAGAAGCGTAACTGATGTCTAACCTGTGGAGATCAGCGGATGAGTAGCATGTGTTTGAAGTCTGCTTGAAGTATTTCTATTGAGATGCTTGATGAATTGGACCTGACTTCTGCCGGATCTCGCTCTAATCAGCCTCCATCCGATATTCTAGTCCAGGATGATGAGGATCCAAAATCTGTTTTTACTGTAGCTGCTCTGTCAGAGTTAAGGATAGAGCAGTGTCTCGTAAAAGCCGCATCTTGAGCGGGGGAGCATCGTGTCTTTCAGAACGATATATAAGATGCGTTATTTATGAAGGAGCTTCCACACAGGCTGAGTCACACAGCTGGTGGGAGGATTTGGCTACAAATTTACGCGCCAAGGACCTGATAATAAAAGAACAAAGACAGGAGAATGAGATTAAATGCATAGTGTTAGGGACAGCAGTATAAAAACTTAGGCCTTAATGTGAAATAGAAAGCAGAATTTTAAGTTGCCTCGTGGCATCATTTAAACCAGCTCTAAACGGTGAAGTAATTCTCTCTAGAGATTTGGGACGGCACGGCAAAATGGCACAAACTAGCGTCCTGCTGAATATTCAGTGATTTAGGGCGCAGACAGTGAATCCATCTTGACAGGTGACCTCATCCTCTGAACCCCCTCATCAGTCCTCCTCTTCCTACTCAGCAGATGATGTAATGAGCAGGTATAAGGCCGGTGTTATGAGCTCCGCAAGCTTTTGAAATTAAATCAAACCCTAATCCGCCCACCTTTCACCTGCCGTGTAATTCTGGCCAGACTTTATAGCGCTTAAAGCTAAGCTGCTCCTGTGAGGCTTCATTGTGCGACTGCTGTGGTATATAAAGCTGGTGCTCAGTGAGCCCGCTGTTAATATTTTCTGATCCTCGCCTAATTTGACAGATGAAGCATCATGCTATTAATAAGTATTTGCAGCCTGCTTTATGTCAGAGTAGAGCCCTGTATGCAGCGGTAAATGCAATGTCTCTACAAGGCAACCACCTCCCTATACTTTAAGTATAGGGGATATTTATAAGTTATAAGTTCAAATATTCTAACTTTTCTTACACCCAATGAAAACATTTTTTAAACTTTTGCTTTAAACAGAGACATATTATTTTCAGGACTAATATATGGGTCAATATATAATTCTGAGATTTTTGAAGTCCATGGGATATAACTTGCATACATTTTTATTAAAAATAAACTAATGTTTTTATGTTCGTTATGATCACGTCTTTACAAATTCCTTAATCATTTATGATGGAAACAGTCACTTATTAATAACAAAATGACTGGATATTACTAAAATATCAACTAAATAACCACCCCAATTTAATAGCAACCACCTTCTAATTAGCTAAGCAATAATAAAATTATTCAAAAATAGTTTTGATTGTGTTCTTTTTATTAAGTTGAGATAATCATGACAGATATTTATTTTTTGGCAGTATGTCAAATTTTATATGGAAAAGAACAAATTGTATCTGTGTCCTAGAAATCACTTTCAGCTAAGTTCCCCATTACAAAAACACCTCTGAAGGAAGTGTGTTAATTCCAGATCACATGACCTGCTCCACATGATGTCATTTCCTCCTGAAGAAAAGACTGGAAGACTCCAAGGCTTTCTGAGTTACTTAATATAAAGTAGTGGGTGAGCCAAGTGTGGATTTATCACATGTCAGCAGATTTACTACAATATCTTTATAAATAACTTTCTATTTCAAATTTACTCAATTGTATATATAACATTTAGAAGAATCTTTCTGTAAAAATGCCATGTGGTGTTTGGTTGTAGGCAGCCATGTTGATTTTAGGCCTAAAAACAGCAAAAAAGTCAACTATGATACCTGTAAACTATGACACAAAAAGTCCCACTATTATAAATTGACCCACATGATGAAACTTTGTCTCTGCTTTTCCACATAAAAACTGCACTGACGTGGAGTTGTTAGAAATACCTGGGCTCAAGATCATATATAGAACTTCAAAATTTCCCAGAAAATACGACAGACTTCTGCTAGAAACAGTCAGTCTAAAACTGCACAAGTAGAAAGCTGAGTTAGCAAAGAAGGTTTACATAAAATTCTGTTAATAGCACATATTTAAATATCTCATATAAGGCTATGCAGCAGCTAAACTTCAGGTAGCCAAAATAGTTTGTGGCTGTCTAAAATCAGCGCACCTGCTTGCTGGACTCGTGTCAGACTTGTAAAAAGTTATGTGCCAAAATCAGCCCGAGTATTTTATTGCCGATTCCGAGGGGCTGAGAGTGTCTCAGTGTTAGCCACGGTACTGCTAACTGAGGCAAATGATGACACCAAGGAGGTTTTAGTGTGGGCCCCCCCAAAATGTCACCAAACGTCTCCCAGAACGGACTCACTTTTGGTCCTCTGGTGCCCGGTGCGCTGACACAGAGCTGCAAATAGCCCGTCTTGGCTGGCTACCTGGGAAGCCATTTACCTCTGCTTTGCTTCTTGTGCTATGCTGTTTAATGGCTTTACCATCTGCATGGTATACAGAACTATTTGTAGGACAAGTTGGGTTTGTTTTCACTGCTGCTCTCCATTTACTGGGATATGTTGGCTCTGCTTTCTGTTTGTCCAGAGCATCTTCGGTGACTCTCTCTGTAGGTTACACCGCACTGCTGTTAGCACAAGAGGTTGTAAGTTAAATTCCTGCAGGGCTTTTTTCACAGTAATTGCGTTAGATGAAAGCGTTGGCTGACACAACACAGAAGAAAGACTTATCATTTGTTACGCTGCAGGACAGTTTTGAGTTTACCACATGTTCAGTTTTGGCTCTAGACCTGTGCTCTCCTCTACCCAGCTGTCACCTTTGGCTTGAAATGTCCTAAGATGTCTTGAAGACAATGTGAAACTGAGGTACAGTAGTGGACCAGAGAGCTAAGATGCACAGCATCTGCTCACAATGTGGGAAAGAGATTCTATAACAGATGTCACCCCTGTTTTTTCTTGTGTATAAGTGAATATTTATGTAAAATGTAATAAACTTACATCTAATAGCTCAGAGGAATGATTTAATACAATCCTGATAGTCTTCAATCTTACGAGCAAATTAGCAATCTAGCTTGTCTGTCCTCTGCTTTTGTGTCCCATCTACATCAAGAGGATGAGAAAACTTTCAGTGAGGCGAATCTGCTTTAAAATCTGCTCTAACAACGACAATCTGTTAAATATGCGTCCTGGAGGATTGGACTTTACATAACCCAAAACATCAAGACCTCTCCGCCTCGCCACTCGGGACGACTGGGAGTGTAAATATTTAGATCCTACACAGGAAGCAGGGAGGCCCCCCTCGCGACAGCCGTGTGTCCGCGGCCAGCAGAGGACTGCTGGGATTGGACGGGATGGGAGGATCCGTGAGGAATTCAGGAGGGCATATGGTTCCAATACCGCATCACTCACTCCAGAGACAGGGAGGAGGTCACGATGGATGGGGAGAGCATCCGTCTTGTGGAGCGCTCATGGGGAGAAACAAAATGTGGACGTTGTCCCCCAGTTTCTTTTTGGCACAGAGCTTCAGTGCATCAGTTCAGGCCACCGCAGATCCAGCTAAAAGGAATATTTCTCCGATAATTCACCCCGATGCTTTTTTTCCCCACCCGAAAACATGAGATCTAAGGCCGGAAGACAGCAAAGTGTTTGTTTTTAATTGCTAATGTGTGCACTAGCTTCCACATAGAGGCTTTTTTAAAGCTTTTTTTTTTCCAGCGTGACTTAATTTACACTGTGTGTTTTCTAAAAATAACTTCCCTCCTCTACACAAATTGTAGAGTCCTGACCTGTGTGGTGAACCAATGCACCGATTTTGCTGCATCACTTCGGTGCCATTTTGTCCTCATCTTAATTTCTGACATCTTCAAACCTATTATAATTTTGATTACATGAATCCAGCCTCAGTGCCTCACGTTGTCATAAATTACTGCAATGCCTCGCTCAGTCTGCTAAGGCTATAAAACAAGCTTTTAACTAGGAAACTTTATTTTCCCAACTGTAATCCCTGTGAGGTTTTGGACCTTGTTATTTTCCCATTTTCACAATTTTAGCAAGCAGGATTTAAAATGACACGTGATATTAAATATGTTCCAGATGACAAAAGGACAGAGGACAGATTCAGCCAAATACATTTCTGCAGCATTAGATTTGAGATAATGGTGTGATTATAAGCGTAATAAATCATCTTTGTTTTTCTCTACGTGCTCTTAAAAGCACACAGTTAGCAGACCAGTGTCTTTTTTGCCTGTTAGTGGGAAAACTGGTCTTTTTAATTGACTTTTGGACGTATGTGGGAGAGGTATGAATTTTTTTTTTTTTGACAACAAGCGTGATTTTTCCACCTACTCTGGGTGTGCACACTGGAAAATGCTTCTGTATACTTTGCCAAAAGAACAATACAACACCTTTAAAGGTAATTTGGGGTTTTGTGGGCGAAGAAGGCTGGGGAGGTAATGGGAGTCGGGTTGGGCTTTGGCTGTGGGGGAGGTTAACAACCATCCGGGGAAGGAATATCACGTCCCGGCACAGCACAGGCGGCCTGTAATTAGGTCTAGCCAGTCATTAGCTGCGCAGCTAAAAGACTGACCAAGCTAACAGTATCGCTTAAAGAATTATAATAACACGGCGCTCAGCCAGCTGTGTTTTTTCATCTGTCGCTCCTCTCCTCCCGCCTCCACCTCCTCATTCTCCTCACTCCTTCCCCACCCGAGCTCCTTTTGTTTACCGTTGGAGTAATTAGACATGGCGGAGCTCCCTCGCAGGGTTTAATAACTTCTGTGATGAAAGACAGGAAGAAAGATAAACTTCAGTAGTGGTGGTTGGAGGGAGGGAAAGAGAAGAGAAACGTCAGAGACAACAGTGACATTCTTCTTTCATGTCTTCACGGCTGCCGGGACGCCCTCCTTCCTTCCTCTGGGTTCAAGACGCGGATTTTATTTTAAACACTGAGCCTATAGAAAGCCAGTTTTCTCTTCCTGCCACCACCTCTATGGAAATTCATATAATTGCTACTGTAAAGGCTGCAATCTCTCCTCTTGAACTGAGAAATTTCTGGAGCAAACTACAGACCGAGAACAGAGTGGTTTGAGAAACGGTGGCCTGCTCAGGGTTGACTTTTTAATGTCACACTAAAGCCAAAATTGCGGTTATAACATCTGAATTGGCACCATTTGATTCTGGTATTTTCGGAACAACCTGCGATAAATATAATTTACAACCTTTTCCTCCTGACTGAGGGGCTGCTGAAAGTGTTTCAGGGCTTTAATGAATGGCAGGTAGTGTGGTGAAGGGTTAATATCAGCACTGGACTCATACAGTGTATCGAAAGTCTCCCTGTTAAAGAGCTACAGTGCTCATGCTCAGTAAGGAGTGGTGTTTCCCCTGCTATTGAATAGACAGAGTGGGAACCGCTGCCCCACCTCTATGAATTCAATGTGAATTGCTTTTAGTGCAGAGTTTTAGTGTCACATGGTGGATTGGATGTTTGTCTACTCATAGAGAAACATTTCCAGGTTAAACACTGTTAAGTAAGTCGCTGTAATGTACAGCAGAGCTCTGTGCCACAGTGTCCATTCACATTACCATCTTATTAAAGGAAATCCTGCTTTTTTTTTCTCTAAGCGATATTCAAACATTTGGTCCTGCCTGTAGTTCAAGAAGAAGGTGAAAGTGAGTCTTAAAGGTTCCCACCAGACACGTTGGAAGATACATGGGTCATTCCAGAATTGGAGGACATTTATGTTCCACAAATTTCAAATAATCCATGTACAAAATACTAAAACATGTAGCTTTTGTGTAAATTTACTTGTCCTAAGACCAAACCTAAAAAAGTAGGAGATAAGAACGTCTGAAAATATTTTTTAAAATACAAAATAAGTCTGGAGTTCCCCCTAAAATGACATTTTTCTCTTGTCCCACCCCAATGACGACCAAATTGAATCTCAAATAAAACAGAAAAGTGAAATTTAAGTCTCCATCTTTTGATATTATTTTTTTCATTGATGTCTCTTGTAATTGTGGGAGCATTATTTTAATCAGCATAATATTTGAAATAATAATTACCATGCATGGATTCCGTGTCCCACAACATACGCACAATCCTGTTACCACAACTTTTTTAGCTGCTAAAAGAAGCAGAAAACAGTGAATCACATGAAACACTGGAATTAACATCATCAAATAGTTTTCTAAAAGAATGGGTAGAACAAAAGTAGGCATTTTATATGGATAAGACAATTATTGCTACTTTTTTCTTGACTGTTTTCCATCAGTCAGTTTGTCCTCTTGGTCAGCAGTAACAGCTAGCTAAATATCTAGCTTCTATTCTGCAGTAAAAGCTAACATTAGCATGGATTAGCAACCCTGTTACTGTGATTAGAGTAGGGTTAGCAAACAATAAATAAAACATGAAATAAAAATTTTACTATTGATGTGCAAGCTGAGCCTTTGATAGTTTGTTATCTATTATTGATGAATATGTAGCAGAAAATGGTTAAAGAGAAGGTTTATTTTTCAAAAGTTTTGAAGCCCAAATGTCCTCTAGTTCTGGAAGTACCCGCATACAGATGTTCTGCTTTCAATATTAAATGGTGTCTGATGTGTTCTTTGTATGAGAAAAATACCCTTCCTCCCTCGCTGAAAAATATATTTCAATATACAAATAATTTTCATTTTAAAAGTTTTACTACTGAATACAAGATGTTTCCTCCATCGCTGGAAGACCACTCAAAATCCCACATCACTTGTTTAAATTGCTTCTTGACCCAGGATTGCCATCCAAACTAGTCTTAATGCACTAAATCCTGCTCTCAGGTAGCCTAGCCATGCTAGATCCCATGTTTCTGACGGCACAAGGGTCTAGGGAAGCTCGACAGGGAGGGAGGCGGGCTAAAAGGTTGTCTATCAAATCCCTCTGCAGCAATTGGGTAGGTATACAACCAATCAACGCAACGAACAGGCTGACGTGGTTCCGAGAGCACCGGCGGATTGTGTGGCTAAGTCCCATTAGCTTCCCAACCAACGAAGCCGCGGAGCCAACTGGTATATTAAGGATTTGCCATATCCCGTCGGCATAAGT
Source organism: Acanthochromis polyacanthus (assembly GCF_021347895.1). NCBI lineage: Eukaryota > Metazoa > Chordata > Actinopteri > Pomacentridae > Acanthochromis > Acanthochromis polyacanthus. Next base: position 13,769,351 of record NC_067132.1, read on the forward strand.
CCAAATACGTCTTTCTTCTCAATGAAATACTTAAGTGCCGTCCTTTGTTTATCTTTCAAGTTGAATTTTAGCTTCAAATCTTTAAGGGCTGTGGCCAAAGCCAAGTCGAAAGATAACTGTTTATTGTGCTCTGGTTGTTTCTGTCAGAATCGTCACGCCTCTGTCGTCACTTCGTTACGCCCGCCTTCTGACTCTACACTTCATGGTGATTGGTCCAGCCAGTTTTAGGAGAATCCAGCCTCAAGCCTTATGGAGGGTAACTAGACCCTCCCTGGCAGAGAATTAAATTCGTTGCCGTGGGTTGTCTAGCGCGGCTAGGCTAGCTCTCAGGTAGAGGGACCTTAAATTCAGATTTTACTTGAGCATAGAGGAACTTTCCCCTATCAGGAAAAGAATTTGAAAACCATCTCTTAGTGTCCAACTCTGAGGATACATCATTCTGTGTCAAAGAGGTCAAACAGCCAAGAGACGCAACAATGACCGAAAGTTGGTTTTGAGTAGAGGAGGACTTTAAGTTGCAGCTGTAATGAAGAAATTTTGGAAAGCATGCTCACTGACTTTGATCCAGCGATTGATACCACTTCCATATTTTACTGTTATTCTCAGCCATGCTAGCTATTTCCCCTGTTTCCAGTTTTCATGCTAAGCTAAGCTAACCAACTGCTGGTGGCTTCACATTTTGCATACAGATGCAGAACAGAAAGTCATCACAATTATGTTATTTCAAATTTTTGTGTCACTCCACTATAACTAGAATACTCACAATAATAATCTCAAAGACTTTAAATTATGATAATTCTAATAGTGATACCTAATTTGTACCGGTAAGGTCACTTTTCACGTTCTTTCCTTTTCTGTTGGGGAAAAGGAAAAAGAACTGAATGGAAGCCTCATGGGAGCCCGAGCGCAGCGGTAGCTGTGTGGCATTAAATTTTTACAGGCAGGAAGGGGAGATGTGGTTTATGGGCACCACAAATCTGGGCCTTTACACTCAATGAAAGCCCACAGTAAATATCAGCTTTATTCCTCTTAAAGAGCCCTACAGACTGTAAATGCTGATGGCTTTGAAGGCCAAGAGGTGCAGGGAAAATGAGTTGTGTGTGGATGTGTGAGAAAGAGAGGAAGAAAAGAGTGTGCTGCTAAATACTCTACCGTGTGCTGTACAGAATACTGCACAGCAAGATAGTCTTTTAATGCGTGTTGGTATTCACATTTAATCCAACATGTTTTTTTATGAAGATTTGGAGAATTACAGGAATAAGCTAGACCTCAGTATGTTTTCTAAATGTCTTAAACTCCTCCTGCGCTACACAAATCCATTTAGTGAACATGGCAAAGGGGATTGGACTTGAATTTTCTGATGATTTAATGAAGCTTCAAACTGAATATGTGACTGTACAGGAAGTTTATCCAATTAATTAATGCCATATTTCATTATTTTAGCAAACGAGCTTGATTTGGGGTACAGTTCCTCAGCCGTACAGTCACAAATCATGTGCCACATATGATTAGAGAGCAGAGAATGAAGTGAAATGAGATTATTAAACTTTGTCATGCTGCCTGTAGCCGCAGACACCTCATGATTGATTGCATTAATGGCTACTGGTGTTGAAGTCGGACTAGTGCACAGCAGCTCTGCAGCGTCATTCACCTCCACCCTGGGCTGTGATTTGACCCGAAGCTGAATGTCACGCATCATAAACCAGACCTGGATGAGGGAGTGGGGGGTCTGTATGAGAGTGTGTGTATGACATGGCTGTGTGTGCATAGCAACAGTGTATGTTCCAGCTTTTGGAAGCATTACATGCAGTGTGCTGCTATTTAAGGAAACTTACTGCTGGCACACAGTTATTAAAACCTCAACGGTTCATATTCCAAAATGCACTCATAAATCTCTATGCATTAACTCTGTGAAAGCTCTGCCATATAATGCTGAACTGTAGTCGTACTGTACAGTAATGTGTTATGTGCTGTCTCTGTAAACATCACCTCAAGTTCGTATCAGGTCAGCCAAGTTTCTTAGCCAATCAGCTTTTCTCTTTCAATGGTACTTTTCCTCTGTCCTTGCATGTTTCCTGTGTATAAACACTGTACACACTATAACTGTTCCTCACAATGCCAAAATAACAAAGACTGCTAAATCAAGGGGACTTTTTAGATATAATAATTATAGGAAAAATCAGTCGTGGCATCCAGCAGCTGGTCCAGGACCAGCCTGTATCCTCATTTGTGAAGGTCTCCATACAGTAAATCTGTTAAATCCAAGTCTGCTAGAAGGTCAGTCAGTGCACAGGGAGGCAGGACGAATACATGCGACACACACACACGCACACACACACGCACACACACACACACACACACACACACACACACACACACACACACACACACACACACACACACACACACAGCCAAACATGTTTGCCTGAATGCTCAGAGTGCACTTGCATCCACTAAAACACACACACACATACGTGCACACTCCTGACTGTGCCAACACACACATGTAAACTCTGTATTTCCACATTAGCAGACACCCAGTGAACTGCCCTTCCTATTGGAGAGGAAGGAACCCTAAACTGGGGAAACACCTGACTGTATCCGACGGTTCCATATGACCCTGCTGCCTCGTTGCACCACTGACTGTTGTGACCGGTCACACCTTTGGTTTCCGTTCCTTTACACAATTAACCCGCCTAATCAGATGACGTGTTCAAATTCTGCTGCACTTAAAAAAAAAACCAAGACAAGGCAAAAGCTCTTTTCTAAGCAACAACAGCAAGACACGTGATTCAAATCACACTTGACTTTAATCGGACTTGTTACAGCAGTCTTGATGAATGATGTGTGACACAATAACTGCATCGCTTTAGTTTTTATTTATTAACCCTCTAAACCCCATACTCCCCGGTGTTATCTTTTACATATTGCAGTCATTTATCAGAGCCACAAACTACAAAAACAGAAAAGATCATCACATTTTCCACTGATGGATGGCCCTTAAACTACTCATATACAACATATAACTTATAAAATTAACCAAATCTAAGCTTGTAATTGTGATAAGTCATCAAAAATCTATTAATTCTGCGTGCCTCATCCAAAAAAATCTGTCAAAATTGAAACATTTGTTCCAACCAGATTCTGTAGAAAGACAAAAAGATATGGGCTCCTCAGTGTAACCATGAAGCCATTAGTGACTCAGAGAGTTTTCATCTGAACTGTAGGCTGTGTATAAACAAAGCAGATAGATTTATCCCTTAGATACATGAGTGATTAAACCCTACACTCTTCCATAAATGGGTCCAAAATGACCCATATAAGAGTCAGTGTGTTTTTATGCCATTTTTGTAATTTTGGTTAAGAATAATCATTTGCGTTATTGTTTTTCATGATATTTTTGTCCACACAAGAATGATGCAGATTTTGAACATTTTGATAATTTACAAAAAAGAATATTACACAGAACAGCAATAGACGAATGACATCATCCATATTTTTGACATTTTACACTCTTTTCCTCGAGCTGTTGTTGCTCTCCGTCCCCCCAAGTTTGTGCACTGTGAGAATATGGAAATAAATTAAAAAAAAACCTGCATCAGCTCTTGTATGATATTGCATGATATCATCAGTGGTAAAGAGCTTGGGGTAGTAATACAAACATTTTAATTTATGTAAAAGTATGAAAGGTAACTTAAATAAAATATCAAGAACATGTTTTTGAGGAATAGCTGGAAAATGAAATGGTAAAAACTTGGATAAAACTATGGCCACTTGTAATTTGTAGTACATGTTGATTCCAGGCTTTTTTCAGTGTTACTAAAGCAAACAGTTACATTTGCCGTGATTGTGCTGTTCCCATAGCAATGCAGGACTTTACATTGTAGTATAAACTTGACCGGAGCAACAACACCTCAAAACTGCTTCGGGTTCAGAAACTTTAATATTATATTTATTATTAATATCTTAGATGTTGTTTGGTAGATTTCTTATACAAAGTGTATATTATTGTAGAACCACTGCTCTTTTTTAGTCCCAGTGGTAGAAACTTGAGCCCAAACTCAAGCAGCTCATGTCTTTCTCTCTGTCTCCTCATTTCTTCAATGTGAGATAAATCCAAGTGACAAATCCAACTTGTTCTCCTCTGTCTCTCTTTCCGTGCCTCTTTTTCATTCTTGAGATGAGTCCAGCTAAAACACATGGGTCTGGGCAGTGTGGTCAGCGTGTCTGTTCAAAACCAAATTTAATTTGATGATGAAACCTTAATGCAACTGGCTCTGGTGAATTTAAATGACATCTCTTCGCCTTAATGAGCAGCTATAAGTGGGTTTGGCTGTTAAACAGATAAACATCAGCTCATTCGTGTGCGTCTGTGTGAGTGTGTGTGTGAATGTGTGTGTATAAATGCCACTGTAGTGAAGGATCGACGTACAGATGTGAGGAACCAAAATCAATGACCCTTACATAATTGAAATGTGTTTGTGTATGCGGCTGTCTGTGTGCATCTCGCTCACACTCCAGCTGACTAAACAAGGCTGCTGTCGGTGAGCTGGTGAGGTGAGTGGCTGGGTGGTGGCTGTGACGAAGTGACAAATCCCTGGCTGTGGTCTGACTCACTCGCTCACTGACAGACGCACACACGTGCAGAGTTTTCTGGAAAAAATAATCTGACGATACGAGTTGCATGCATGGATAATTAACGCATTTATTTATTTTATCAGAGATACTGAGCTTTGCTTTTGCGTATTTGTCTGTATGCTAGTATAGACTCAAAGCTGCAAATTGTTTCATGGTTTCACTCAAGCAGCGTCTCTTCTTGACCAAACACTGAATCAAAAAATGATTTTGGAGACAAACAAACAACAAAAACATTTGGTTAACAGGTTTTATATTTAACTTTGCAATGTGAGAATATGCAGACCAACAACCAGCTGCAATTTAAATCACTTGTGGGTTTAACGGCTGAAGGTTTGCTGCTCATTTCTTAGTGTGAGCGTTAAAGGACAACTGCCTCCTGGATGCAAATCCTTGGAGAATACAGGATCTGTTGCCATAGCTTCTCCCTCTTATTGTCTTTTTTTGCGAGGTTAGTTATGAAAAAGTAAATGAAACAATAAAATCAATGAAGCAAGACAGAGAAAGTAAGCAAGAGTGAGCCCTTGAAACCTCAGTGGAAAGTCTGTGTCACCATCTTGGCTTGAGCGAAGTGACCAGTGCCAGCAATGACCTCTTCAACTCTGAAAACCAACCGTGTACCTGAGACTGTCTGCAGCCGTCTGCTGCTGCTGGCCGGCTGCAGAATGGAACAGAGATAATTAAGAACAAACTGCAGGGTAGGAGGGTCCATAAACATGGTTGTCACTGTCTCACCACTTGTGCTCACGCCAAGTAATATCTGACCGCTGATGAATTCAATTAGGCACACTTTCAAATGCGTTAGACAGCAGACGAATGCGAGGCTCATACGGCACAGTGACCGCTGTAATGAGCACTTGTGCCTGTGCTCCGGTCTACGCCCTCACATGTGTCTCCACCCAGTGCATTACACGAGGCGTGTTGTGTTATTCTTGTGCTCTCAGATTCAGAATGCTATGTGTCATTTTCACAGGGTTTAATTGTGACTTTTTGCATCGTCATTGAGCCAAAGAAGGGTTTCTGCTGAGTGTGTTTAATCAGCATCGTGCAGTGAGATACGTTTTGGTAATTTTGGGAAGCTGAAAGGAAGACAAAATCCTCCTCATTCATTAATTCGCTTGCATGTTTGACCTTGAATCTATGTCAGATTCAAACAGTGGCAGATCTTACGTGGGGGCACCGGGAGGGGGGGGGGCAATGGCCCCCCTGTGATCTGATGGGCCACCCCGTGTGCCCCCCAAAGTTTTCGTTGTAAATTTACATTACTGATACTCCGATTTACGACGCTCCTAAATGCAACTTCGTTGTCCAACTGCACCTGAATGCACCAATGATGTTAGTTTGATCTTTTGATTGTATTTCGTTTGGATTTGAAGAAGCTTTGAGGATGTTTTCTGATGTCGGAGGAGAAGACGAGCAGCGATATATATCTATATATTTTAGATATATATAGAAGACTAGACATGTTAGCGCACTGTGGCGGCCGGCTAAGCTACGTGCCTACATGGCGGCCATCTTTGAGGGGGCAACGGTCCCATTTAAAGCAATCCATGTACATTGAAAATTAATCAGAATTTGCTTATTTCTCCACCGATTTTCATGAGGTTTACTTTACTGTTAATGTCAAAACGTGCTATTAATACAGAACATTTGATTTTAAAAAAACGGAAAAAGTCTTTCTACATTCAGCAATTATATAAATGTAAAATTTACATTGTAAATAATTAGATATATAGCTATATGAACAAAAAAGAGAAAGATTAAAAAATATACATATATAGAAAATGTTTTTATATCAAAAGATTTAATTGTAAAGGTAATCAAATAATAATTTGTTTATTTATCTCTCTCTCTCTCTACAGCTATTGGCTGTTATATATAGGTATATTGAACTGAATCATTAAGTATGACAAAAATAATTTAAAATACTTAGACATATACACAGTTGACATATAATGAACATATAAATGCTAATAGCATGAAAGGAGGAATAGAAGCAGATATTTATTATTTATTTAGATACAAACACAAGTAGGGTGAATAATAAGTGTGCACTCGGTCAAAGTGGGTCGTCTATAAAGAAACCATTAAAGTGTAAATTTTCATGAAAATAATGAAACTCAAATAAACTGAGTTGCTGCATCCTGGTCAATAATGCACCTCCTTTTCCAAAATGAGCTGGGAAGTTAAACACTGATGGAATGACACCAGGTCTAAGCCAAATCTGCCCAGCTATCTTTTGTGTACTGTTATTTAAATCTCCATTGTACATGGGAACCCACTGATCCGATTCTATGTTACCCATTATTTATCCATCACTAATTTAGTTACTTGATCAACAGTGGTACTTGTTCCACGCTTCAGCAAACATCTTATTATATTAATCTTAGATGATACTACAAGTATGAAGGAAACCACTAACACTAATATTATTGTTAGAAATCTGACCAGGCCTGTGCTGAAAGATTCAAACAGTCCAGAAAACTTTCTAAAGTCAAATCTGTGAAATTCTTTCAACCTTGAACTTTTACTTTGCAAGTTCCTCCCTGAGCTTCCAGGAAGAGGTCAAGTTCCATCCTATTTTATAGACTTTCTTTTTTGTTTAATAAATGTTTTTGTCTTATTTCACCTAGTTTTATTTTATTTTAATTTAACTACCTGGTTCTTTGATGTGACAGTTTTATAATTCTTTAATTTTCTAACTTTTTCCACTTTTAATTTTAACCCTCAAAAGAAATTCACTTTTCAAATTACCTGTTTCCCTTGTTAGATTTTAAGTGCCAATGCAGCGAATTGTGTAATTTAATTTATTATTATTTTACTATTTATTCTAGTTTACAGTTTTTATTTTTCTCATATAACTTGCTTGATTATCTATGTTTATGGCTTTTAGCTGTCAAAGTACTTCATGAATGCTGTTCTTAAAGCTCGTGTCCAGAGTTTGAATCGCAGCGTCTCCCAAAACACTGGTGGTCCCTCCCTCCCTCCGATTTCACCCCTTTATTTGTGCACGCGCGCAGTACATGAGAGAAGTGCCCGGAGTGCTGCAGCATATGGCCTGTTTTGCTGTTTTCCCCTCTTCTACATTTAGTACATTTAGTAAATAATAAAGGAATTACGTTAGAATGCTGTATTGAGTCTAACTTGTCCTAATACCAAAATAACATGAATCTGCTAGGACGAACGAGTAAAGTTTCAATATGTGATTACACTCGTGTATCCCTCTCGATGACGTTGTTTATCAAACTTAGTGCATTTACGCGTGTATATGTGTTACATTGTTTATTCATTTCTATCTAGAGTTCAGAATTGCATGACTCCTCTGACGAAGAGTATGTCCCAGACGCCCCAACATCTTCCTCCAGAGGTCGGGCATCTAAACGAAGCCGTCAGGCGGGCTATGGAGGCCGTGGTCGGGGAGCGACGCGAGCACCCCGAGCCAAAAAACGTCCTGCAGTCTCTTGGCCTGACAAGCCGTGGGATTGGTAACTTTTCTGGAAGTTGCTGATCCCTGATGCTCTCTCCTCCACAAGCAAAACAAATGTGCGCACGGTTGCGTAGTGCGTAGCTCGCCCACCTCTGCATGGTCTTGCTTGCTGTGCGCGTAACCATTGATTGACAGCATGACAGAGCTGAAGCTCGAACTTGATTGGTCGGCAGCAACCGGCGCTTTTTGGAATAACATGGGGGTCTATGAGAGGAAGGCGGAGCTCATGAATAAATTTTCATATCGCGTCATACTAACCTTATATTATAGTATCGAACTAGACTAACACATTTAAGCTTTGTTAAAAAATGATACATAAATTCAAAACAAACGGAAACTCCAGACACGAGCTTTAAGGGTGCTGTATAAATGAAATCATTATTTTTTATTATTACCACTTTAAAGCCGAGGGGCACATTTAATCATTATTGATAGTTCTTCAACCTAAATAGGTGTCAGATACTGATTGCAATTTATTAATGAGGGTTCATCATCTGAAACTCCAACTGAACAATTATTAATATTTACACTGTTTTTCTACAGTGTGCGTCCCCAACCAAGGCTTCCTCACCACTACTGCATTCAAAGGATGCTCAATATGAGACTTTGTTCTATTGATTTCAAGTAATGGCAATAACATTAGATACTTCACTGCGAAGTGATTTTAGAGTTTCACTGATAGGATTCTCACTAATTTACATCAGTTGATTTAGGCTAGAAGATGTCTGTTAACACCTTGTGCAACCCATTCTGTCATTTGCTGATATTCAGTAAATTCAGTAATGTTTATGGGAAAGTCAGGGAAGAAGCAGTCTGCTGCACCTCTCTCCATCCTTTAATCTAACCCATTCCAACTCACTGCTTTATATTCTGCTAGAGACAAGATTATTGATGTAACATGGCAGAATACATGGAGTTAGGCCTATGCTGATACACCCAACACATGCTTAGATTACGTTCTTATGTATAACCCAGCATCAATCTCATAGAGGAGTGAAACACCATAAGTCCAGAATTTCTGAAAGTGGGTGAAGATTGGTAACCTTACTGTAAATGAATATCTACTTCAAATGCCTCACTAATAATCATTATCAGCCTTAAAAACCCACAAAACACCCCTCTATGCTCGACCACACTTAGTACAGTCCAGTTCCCCCTTTTATAAATCTGCTTGGAATCTTCCACTTCCTGTTTGTCAAAGTGGCCTTCTACCTGGACAGGTTTTGTTGGAGCTCATGCATCAAACATTTTGGGTAACTGCACTTAAATATGGATGGATGACACTGAATTAGAGTCTGTTTAATGAGACTGAGTTCAGATGTGTAGCTCTGTCATTAAATACTAAATTATTTCTCAGAATTCACAGAGAAAAGTCTGAAATGTTTGCTAGGTTAGCGTCCCACATGTTCTCTGGATCAGCTAAAGCTAACTCTCTCCAACTTCTGGATCTCTTGAGTTGCTTGTTGTTAAAATATCTTGCTAGAGGTGCTGAAGCTCAGAAAGTCTGAGATGTTTGTTCAAAATAAGCTCATTCTCAAGTCTTATCTGAACTGTCCTCTTTTGTTTGAACTTTCCCTAAACTTAGGAGTTAATGACAGAGCAGCACATCCAGACTCAGCCTCATTTATGTAGAGATTAAACTTCAGTGTCAATTCTTGACATTAGTGCAGTTTTTCAGATGTTTGTTGCACATGCTCCTGACCAAATCAGTCCAGGTGGAAGACAATGTGAAGACAAAGCTCCAGAGGATGAATATCACACATTTACGTTTGAAATAAATGTTCTTTAATTAGACATTATCATGCAAAAGTTGGATTTCCCTTTAATGACGTTCAAATTTTTGTTGAGTGTTTTGTTAATGTTGGTTTCTAAATGTTTTTTGACACTCGGCCCCAAAGATTAAAACCTTTTACGGCTCACAAGCTGCAACAATTCAAACATTATCAACTATCTTTCTGACTAAACTAAGATAAAAAGTGAAAAACTGCCTGATTCCTGCATCATGAATGTAAGTCTTTTTGGTTTTTATGACAGTAAACTGAATATATTTGAGCTTGACATTTTATAAACCAAAACAAGAAATGAACAAGAGCAATCTGAGATTTCTGACCTCCGCCAAGGGAAGATGTGGATGGTAAAGTTGGAAAATCTAAATCCGGATCCAGAATCCAGATCCTTATCCGGATCAACACAAAATTTGAATGGAGTCTTCCCTGGGCCAAGATCCACCTCTGGTGAAAATTTCATGAAGATCCAACAAGTAGTTTCCGAGAAATCCTGTCCACAGACACGCACACAGACAGACAAATAAATAAACAGACCCGATCGCATAACCTCCTTGGCGGAGGTAATTACTGGAGAAAGAAAATGTGTTTCCAACATACATGGCTGAATTACTCCAACATTACAAGATACATACAATTTAAATTGAGTTTTGTTTATGGAACACCAATTACAGGTCAAATTGTCTCAAGACGCTTTATTTTTATATTTTTTTGTCATATTTAAAATATGACAAAGTAAGAAATGTAAACCTCTTGACTATCCAATTTATTATTTGTTTTTTAAGAGACTAATCAACAACTAAAATAACTTTCTCCACTAAAACAATAAACATGAGGTAAAATAGAAGGAACAGTTTTAAATACTGCAGTCCCACAACGACAAGAATAAAGTTTAATCTTAGAGTTTGTAAAGCTGTTGAGTTTTTAGAGTCACATGGATTGCTTTGACATTTAATAACCGAGTCCTGAAATAAAATTATGGTTGTGGATTTCTGGTAATTTAGTCTCGACTAAACAAATAACAGCAGCATAAATCTCAAACGTCATTATGAGGAATCTGGATTGAGGTTTCTCACTTGATAATGATCAAAACATGAAATTTAGGTTGGTTTAAAGGAATATTCCACCTTAAATCTTTGATGTGTATGTACAGAGTGCTACTTCCTGTATTTTATTGTATTTTAAAATTTACATTACTGCACAGAACATTTAAGATTATTTTACCACAGATCAAGGCTACAGATTGTTGTTGTTCACTGTGTATTGGGTAGAACTCATTTTGATTTAGAGTGGTTAGTATACAGAACCCTATGATGTTTCTGGTTTACAGCTGAGAACTAGTTGCTAAAAGTACAGAATATTATTTCTTTTTTAGGTGTGATAATTGTCAGTAAACATTCTAAGAAGTGGAAATTGACAGGGTTGTATATAGTGCTGCTCTTGCACAATATTTGTCACTTAATTGCCCTCAGGATACGGTCGTTGAGCTTACCAGTTTTGCATAACAGGCAGATGCTGCAGCTGATGATGCTGTAATTCACATCAACAAGGAAACAAGTCCATCACAATTTGAATGTTAACAGTCCAAAATGAAAAGGTCATATACAGCTTTCCTACTGGGTTAAAGAGCCAGAAAAAAAACATGAAACATACTTTGTAAAAGTGAGAGGTCGGTAGCAGCTTTCATTTTTTCTTACAACTTTTCGGTGGCCCCCCCAAAATATCTGTTATACCCCCCCACTAAAATTAATCTGGATCCGCCCCTGGATTCAAGTCATGATTTCAAGTAGACTATCTAATTTTAGTTTATGGGGATAGACCCTTTACACACACTACTGTTTAAATGTTTAGGGTCACTTACAGATATCCTTATTTTTTACAGAAAAGCCATTTTTTTCAATGGAGATAACATTAAATGAATCAGAAATCCAGTCTAGACATTGTTAATGTGGTAAATGACTATTCTAGCTGGAAACGGTTGATTTTTAATGGAATATCTCCATAGGGGTACAGAGGAACATTTCCAGTAACCATCACTCCTGTGTTCTAATGCTACATTGTGTTAGCTAATGGTGTTGAAAGGCTCATTGATGATTAGAAAACCCTTGTGCAATTATGTTAGCACATGAATAAAAGTGTAAGCTTTCATGGAAAATATGAAATTACCTGAGTGACCCAGACTTTTGAACAGTCGTACATATATAGGAGATGCTATTGCATCAATTCAACCAGGCAAAAGTAGCTGAAGTATACTTGGATCTTGATGTGATTTCCTGATGATTCCTTCTTTTCCAGATTACAACAGCAGTGATCAGAAGACAGCATGCAGAAGACATGAGCTGTACGTCAGCTTCCGAGAGCTGGGCTGGCAGGTATTTCTTATTTCTGTACATTCTCTTAATGCACGTGTGCCGACCAGGTGTGGTTGTATTGGTCTCTGCAGTGGGTGTTTAATGTCAGTGTAATTCTAATATTGTTTTTCTTACAGCTAGATTCTGTATGTAGGATAATATCAGAAGATAGCAAGAATCTGAAGTGAAATTTAGCACACCATGACGCAGGGGCGGCATGGCTCAGTGGGTAGAGTGGCCGTCTTGTAACCGAAGGGTTGCCGGTTCGATCCTCGCCCTGTCGTGCTCGAGGTGTCCCTGAGCAAGACACCTAACCCTGATGGGTCGTGGTTAGCGCCTTGCATGGCAGCTTCCGCCATCAGTGTGTGAATGGGTGAATGTGACGTATCATGTAAAGCGCTTTGGGTACCTTGCAGGTATAGTAAAGCGCTATATAAATACAGACCATTTACCATTACACAAGCTGGATCCATAATGTTGGACTTCACACACAGCAAACGACAAAGATGTTGAAAAAGTAAATTAATAAAGACTATAATATGCACCTCCCCACCTCGTTAAGACGCAGTTTACACCCATCTCTAGTTCTGCTCCAGAGTTGTAATGACTAGTTTTAACAAAAAAGAGTGTTTTGTGAGGTTAGCTTTGACGTTTGACCCCCAAAATCTAATCAGTTCATCACTGAGTCCAAGTAAATGTACTGTGCAATGAACAGATCCATTCAGCTTCAGGAGTTATTTTAATCCATTACCAAAAACAGCCAATCAATCCGTTATTCCCTTTTTTGATGATTTGATATAAGAAGAACAGTCCAAAATAATCTCATTCAACCTCTCAGTCCCCTGTGGACAGGGGTATTGTCATCCCGGAAGAGACCATCATAGGGTAAAGGTGATCGCTCAGAACAACTTTGTATCGTGCCTGGAGAGGTCAAGGGTTCAGTTGCTCCTTTTATTTCTCACCATCTGTGTATTTTCACATTAGCGACACCCCCCACCGCTATCACAGGGTGATATGAACTGCTACTACAAAGCCAGACAGGATGAGCTAAAGAGAGCGAGTTAAAAGTAGCTCAGTAGGAGTTCACTGAAGTGTGTGTGTGTGTGTGTTTACCAGGAGACAGAGGAAGAAATAGAAGAGCAGGGCAGAGTTACGTACATCCTTCCAAACAAGCTGTGAGCTGTTAACACACCACTGACATCTAGAGGGAGACTGCCAGCAATCCCTCACACACACTAAGAGTGATGTTTCCATCACTTCAGGGGACGTTACATTCACTTACTTTCATGTCAGACGTGAAGTCTGAACATAAACCTCTCCTCACAGTCCCACAAACCAAACCTTCAGACTAAAATCGAATGAGTTACATTCTGTGGACTTGCATTTTGTCCCCAACAGTAAAGCAGGTTTCCACAGTGTGACTGTAAAATGATTTATGTCCCCACAACATGAGCAATACCAGTACACACACTCAGAGAGGGAAAGTGAGCTGGGCAGAAAGAGAGAGAGACTGGCAGCAAAGCGAGAAGAGAAAGACAGACGGTTTATATTGACACAGACAGGAAGGTGCACTAGATTAAAACTCAAAAACGAGTCAGAATGAGGTAAAACATGCCGAGAATTTGCCAGAGCCGAAGCGTACGACACAGAAAGGAAGGAAGGAAGAGGGAGAGGAGTATTGCTTCCCTGAGCGACTTCACAGACTGCAGCGCTTTAACAGGGATTTGTCCTCAGACGAGGTTAACCCTGATTTTACCAACGGCACTCAGGTGGCCTGCTGTAGAAGGGCAGGAGTGCGTCTGCTTTTGAGAGACAGTTTACAGAGCTTCAAATCCCAACTGACGTAAACTACAGAGATGAAAAATGCCACAACAACTCTCCTGACCAAACAAACTCATTTGATGTGTCTCTCGAAGGACTGGATCATCGCTCCTGAAGGCTACGCGGCCAACTACTGTGACGGAGAGTGTTCCTTCCCCCTGAATGCCCACATGAATGCCACCAACCACGCCATTGTGCAGACGCTGGTAAGGCCATCCCACTACGGTTTACCACATTCACTATATGTGTATTCTCCACACAATGCAGGAGAAGTCATTTTAGGCCTGTCTCCCTTCTCTGCCAGGACTTAGCGGTAGTGTTTTTACAGTGGTGCAACAAGATAGAAATGTACCTGAAAATAACAGCAGCGTATGAAATGTGCAGTTCACTTAAAAGGCAGCTACTGGGGCAAGATGTTTTAGTGTTTATTATTTTGACTGGGTATGTATTGCACAGATTTGTAATTAAAATCGGTTAAGAACAATTTAGATTCCGACATTGTCATTCTTCCTGCCATTTGGGGTTCACAGTGTAAATTGTGGATTTCTCTGGGTGAAATAAGACTAGTTGTAATTCCAGTTTCAGATATCTACAGTTTAATTCTGACTCGTCACAATTCTAGTTCAAAGTATCTTTATTTCCTCTGAATTCAAGATATCAACACTGTCCTTTTTAGACGTATTAAATTCAGTTTAATCCTCCTGCTGTCTTCATTTACGGGCACCGAAAAATATTGTTTCTTTGTCTGGAAAAAATCCAAAAATCCAGCAAATAAAATGTCCCCAAATTTCTGAAAATTTGCAAAACCTTCAGGAAGGAAATTCCAATAATTCCTTGTAATACTATTCCAATAATTCCTTATAATACTATAATACAAAAATTTTATTTAAAAAAATCCCCCAAATTTGGCAAGAAAATTCGTAAAAATCTTCCAAAAAAATCCTAAAAATATGTAAAGTGATTACATATATATGAGTAAAACTTCTAATATTTTCTTTAAGAACATTCACATAAAAATCAACCAAAATCCAGCGAAATTCGCTGGATTTTGGTTGATTTTTATGTGAATGTTCTTAAGAAACATTTTTAGGATTTCTTTTTTTCCACCAAAAAATGTTCAAAAATTTCCTAAAAATGTTGAAAATGTGGACATCAGAAGCTTCACTGTGATTTTTATTTTTTATTTTTTACACATTTTCAAACCTTAAAACAGGTCAATTTGGCCCACAGGACAACATGAAGGTACAACTAGTCAAAATGACGTTGGACATACACTACCAGTTTGGACACCTTCTCATTCAGTGCTTTTTATTTATTTGTACTATTTTCAACATTATAGATTAACACTTTTTTGTTTACAACATAATTCCATATGTATTCTTTTATAGTTTTGATGTCTTCAGTATTAATCTACAATGTAGAAAATAATTAAATAAAAGCCACTGAATGAGAAGATGTGTCTAAACTCTTGACTGGTCGTGCATCTTGAACTGGAATTCTGTCAAAATATAACTACAGATATCTCGTTATAGAGTCGTGTCAGAGCGGCCTGAGGCCAAAGTTCCCGTAAATTTCGACCACAAGTCTCTAATGAACAAAGCGCTCGGTTTCTGTGTTATCCGGCCTATTCCTGCCTGTGAGGACTTTGCTGGTGAACTCTTTCTGTTTTCTTTTCTGCCGCTGCTTCTGCAAACATTGTTCAAATGCTTTGCTGGGCCACTGTCCAATGGGAAGCCTCAAGTGAGCAGCGTCATGCACAGCAAGCCACACTAGTCATAATGATGTGAGATAACAGCAGCTATTCATTTACTGGTCAAAAGTGAATGACAGAAATCTGGAACAGCCATTTTGACGAGTCAGAATGATGTTATATATCTGGACTGACTGGTCACAGTGTGATTATGACTAGGTAAAATGCTGCTGAATAACTTTTATTATATGAATTCTTGTAGTCACACCCAGCTATTAAATGTTTAACAGCGTGCCATACACTCCACTGATTTTACTTGTCATGATGAGAACTGGGTCAATATATAATTGTGGGACTTTTTCTATCATAGTTGACATTTTTGCTGTTTTCAGGCCTAAAATCAACATGGCCGCCTACAACCAAACACCACATGGCATTTTTACAGAAAGATTCTTCTAAATATTTTATATACAATTGAGTAAAACTGAGTTATTTATAAAGATATTGTAGAAAACCTGTTGACATGCCATAAATCCACACTTGACTCACACACTATATTAAGTAACTCAGAAAGCCTTGGAGTCTTCCAGTCTTTTCTTCAGGAGGAAATGACATCATGTGGAGCAGGTCATGTGATCTGGAATTAACACACTTCCTTCAGAGGTGTTTTTGTAATGGGGAACTTAGTTGAAGTGATTTCTCAGACACAGATACAATATGTTATTTCCTTTATAAAATTTTATATATTGCCAAAAAAAAAAGCAATTATATATTGACCCAGCTACTAAACTTGTGAGAGGCTATAAAAGGTCTTTTATTTGTCTGTAGGAGTGATTTTATGTCTAATATGATGATGTCATGGTAACCTCATCAAGGTTATCTGTTATGTTCTAGTACACGTGTACAAATTTAGGGAATAGTCTAAAATATGTTGGCATTTAACTATTGCAGAGAATGTTGTTGAGATGCATTGAATGGAGGATCCAATGTTTTTGGGAGTCATAATCAACATTTTCTGGCCTCTGCTGCATCTTTCTATTTAAAAGTCTGTCTTTTGTGAGTCTCCCAGTTTATTCAAAGTGCCAGTCATCTCTCATTTATGTTTAAATAACTAGTTTAAATCTAGTTTTTATGCAGCAAAGTGCTTCTGATGTATTTGAATTCTATGTGTGAGGCCTTGGATTTATGAAAACAGTGCTGTGTATCATAAAGACATTTAAAGTTTTTCCCATCATTTCCAGGTGCACCTGATGAACCCCGAAAACGTCCCCAAGCCGTGCTGCGCCCCCACCAAGCTCCACGCCATTTCAGTGCTCTACTTCGACGACAACTCCAACGTCATCCTTAAGAAATACAAGAACATGGTGGTTCGAGCCTGCGGCTGCCACTGACCCGCCCAGGACTGGTTTGTGAGGCTGACCTCAGGTAGACACCAGTTTCCTGCCCAAATCCTCAACCTGCGAGGAACGTCCACCCTGAAAGATCATTTACATGTTCTTCTTCTCCAGCAGCTCAAATCAGAACATCCATCCACTAACAGATCTCACACTAAGAGGGGACCACTGCAGATATGATGCCGTGTGGGTGTCATCTTTAGGTAACCCTGTTCCAGAGTTGAGCCACCTTTTCTATTAGCTGTGGACTGGAGTCTTCCCTTCATGGGTCTGCAACTGAGTGAATGACTGTGTGCATGTGAGGGGAGGAGGGAGCGTTTAAGTTTGTATATTATGCGTTTATTGAAGTGTGTGTATGAATGCCTGAGAGGCTACTGCACCTTCTCCCTCGCTGAGAGGGCGGAGGCCAAACTGAACTGTTGTGGGACCAGTCAGAGTGCTGCTTTCTTTCCTCTCCGACACAAAAAAAACACGGAGGACCAGTTCTCACAAGAGGCTCAAATAATTACTGATGAACTTGTCTTCAGCACATGACCCTGTGGGGCTGACTCAGTCACCAAACAGCACAAATTGTGTATTAATGGTTTGAGTCAGACGGGAAAATACGAGCCTGGTTTTCTCTTCAGCGCAAATGTTGTTCACCCAAACAATCTAATAGTAACTGAGTGATACATTGGAGTCAGTACATTCAGATTTCCTTCCTCTTTTCCTACTGTATTTTCTTCTCAAGCCATATTTGCCTTCCCAAAATATAATATGGACTGAACCAAAGTGACCGCAGGCTATTTTAGCAGTGCACTGCTCCAAATATCCCCTCCATGTCAATATTTGCCAGGCCGGGGCTGAGCTGCGATTCACCAGGCTGGTTCAACATGATGCATGTTGTGGCTAAACTGATGTTTTTCTCCAAAGAACCGAAGAATACAGCCTTATCCCTCCGACATACCACAAATGGCCATTTCCATGTTGCTGCACTCGCAAAGTTAACAAACGCTTCCACCCCTGACAACCCATCAAGAGATTTTGGAAAAACATTTAGCGAGTCAAAAACAGCCAGCAGCACGGTTTGTGTCAGCTTTCTGAAATTAGCCCTCTGCTTTTTCAACCCCGAGGTTGAAGGTTTGCGTACAGCGGCAACGTCTTCCCATCCGAACATGTTACTGTGAGCTTTGGAAACTTCTAGAGAACATATTTTAATGAGAAACTAATACCAGTAAGAATCAAAGTACCTTACGTGCCTAACCAATCATAAATTACAAAATATACCTCTGGTAAGCTGCTGTTTACATTTGTGATCATGTTTAGACTGTTTTTTTGTAAATACTTGTACATTCTCAGCTTATTTATTGCACCTTTTATTAAAAAAAAAAAAGATAAATCACATACGTTATTAACAGAGACAGATGCAAGAACAAGATGAAAAATGCAAAGTTATTTTTGAGAAAAATTTATTACGAAATCTCATGTTACAACTTGCCATTATTCACTCTTTTTGTACAAAATCTATGGGTGGTGCACAATCCACCACCCACGAAAAGGAAATAAAATACTTCCATCACTGGAGTTCTTTCGACCATGTGCTATCCATAAAAACTTTTCCTGACAAAAAACTGCTGTGTGTCTGACTGTTTGTGTACCTGGGTTTGATGGTAAATGGTGCCCTGCATCATGAGGAACATACTTTTCACATAACCGGGGTCAAAGAGCATCAGGGTGCCGTTTACTACACCGTGGTTGAAAGAAAACAGCTGAACTTTAACAAAACTGCAAATGCTATTACCCTCAGGTTAATGACTGATTCTTGGACCTTTGAATCTCTAAAACACAGAAAACTATGTCATGTTCAGGGTGGATTTGTGGTTTCAGTTCATTTTATCCAATTAGTGTTTGTACAGTCACAATAGGAAATTAAAACCACATGAGTTAAATGTTGCATCAGTTTTAGAAAACAAAGCTCGTCTTTCTGAATCATTTTCCCAGTTAGTCAAAGTGAGTCAGCACCTGGGGGAGCTGGACTGAGATCACTCCACCACCCCATTATTCAGATCAACCCAACAAAACACAGCTTTCTGCTATCAGACAGTAAATCATCCAGATATATTTAGGGGGATCAGAAAAATCTGACCCACGACAGTCATAGTCAGAAAGGTCATGCAATGGTGGTTTGATGGTGTTTTACTCCTGAAGACTGGCTTTAAGTGATCCAACTGTCCAAACAGCGGTTTATTGGTCCCCAAAACGACAAGGTTTTTGCTTTTCTCCGCATCTTTTTATCATCTTGAGAATTTTGGAGGCTGTGTTCGCAATTATGAATAAAGGTTTGGAGCATTTTGGGAGGAAATTTAGGATCCGTCCTTAAATCCATGCACAGCAACAAGAGAGCCATGCTGCATGGGAGATATCCAGGTAAGTAATACTAGCATGTGAGCAGGGCTTTTCTTAACAAATCACTGGGGCTTGGGAGGGAAGTTGGCTTTTTATTAACAAAACATTTGGCAGTAATATAATCAAGATGTAAAAATATGACTGTGTTGCATCGTGTGTTGGTGCTCCTACAACTTTTAGTAATGAGTGGATAAAGTTAGCCATCCCACCTGAGCAAACTGCATTTGGATGATTTATCTAGACAAAGAGGAAAATTAAACAGAAGCAGTTCAGTAACAGAGAAATGGGGCAACATGGTCCAGGCCTGAGACTCTGAATGCTAGAGGAAGAGAAGGACGTCTGATTGAGATCACAGGAGTCATAATTCCTACCACACCTCTTTACTTTTAATCTGGTCACGATTAAGAGAAAAACGTCATGATCAGACTCCTGTGATAACAACGAGGCCTCCATCACCACGTCTTCTAGTCTGAACGGGTGTTTCCCTGAGAGTTAAGTCAGATGAGCCATCGCTGGCAGGGATAATGACGTACTTTCAACTTAACACTCAACTTCACATTGGGGTGCCACAACCTTCACAGCCGTTTGAGTGACAGTACAGTAAC
Organism: Acanthochromis polyacanthus; assembly: GCF_021347895.1. Taxonomy (NCBI): domain Eukaryota; kingdom Metazoa; phylum Chordata; class Actinopteri; family Pomacentridae; genus Acanthochromis; species Acanthochromis polyacanthus. The sequence continues at coordinate 13,789,503 of NC_067132.1, forward strand.
ATTAATGGCTTACGATCGAACAACAGATCTCATGTTTAAAATTTGCATCGAAAAAAAGACTCAGAAACAATAGATTTTTGTTAAACGGGGAGAAAGTTTAGTGCCACCCCTTTGATAAACAGCGTGGTTTGATAATTGTACGAGAAGTTCTGGTTCTGATAGGTTGAGCAGTGCTTGTAAAGTGGTTGTCAGACATATTCATTCATTCGCAGACCCAAACAACAACATACGATCAGAGGGTTTAAGGTTGGGCAACAGCAATGAGAAATACATTCACATTCCAAACACTCTACTGAGGTCTTCTGTCTTTGAATACTGGACTGACTGCATCAGTCAGTCATTGGCTGACTCCTGCCTAAACAGCACCCGAGTGGAGAGAGAGAGATAAAGAGGTTTGGCCTCTGTAGGAGAGAGAGTGGTGTCCTACTGGCCGGATATGCAGTGTGGGCGAGTAGAGTGGTGGAGTAGAGCGCCGACTCTCCTGCTTCTACAGCTCGTCTCTGGCCTGCCTCATCACAAAGTTGTGCAGACTCTCCATGTCCCGCCCACCGTGGTGCTCATCGCCCTGCTCGCCTGCTTTGAAGATGATCAAGGTGGGGTAACCTCTGACCTGAAACACAAAGGAAGAACACCAGCAGAGGCTTTATTCCACATGCTTGTCACAGTTCAAGACTTGTTTTATTCCATTGTAGAGCGCAGTATGAACACATTTAATTGTAAACATGATCAAATGATTCCTGAGTGACACAACGAAAACTGTCTTGGGATGGAAATTCACACTGAAAATCAGTACGTTTTTATAGAATGCAGATGTTTTGGGCTGGAGTTGTATCCATGAACCAAACGGCATCAAAAGACAGTTCTGATTTTCAATATATAGCTGATTAACAGACACCCACAGCGGCTATGATAGAGCTAGGCCTGCAGTCAGCTAAAGACAGCCTTAGTCAACTGAAATCAGACCTATTTTTGAAGCAATCTGTCAAGAGAGAAAAAAACCTGCAGGCTCTCTCAAGACAAAGTCAATGATAAACTGTACCTGCTAGCCTAATTAGCCAATGAATAATAAATAAACAAACGCTGGTATTTTCAAATCATTTTGACCAGGTTGTTTTTTAATCAAATAACAAAAGCACTCAGAGAGCGCAGTAATCCACCACGCCTGTTCATTCCCTCATATCGCCAGAAATGCAGCATATTTTTGTAGAAATGCAGCATTTATTTATTAGTTGTTGATCAAAAATCACAGCAACATAGGATGTGTTCATTTATTATAGATGTACTCACAAACAAAATGACCTTGCACTGAGCACAGACGTGTGTTATGCATGTGCACGTTATGTAGGAATACCAAGTCACGTGACCTAAATATGTAGTGGTCAGCGGGAATTGATGGGACTCAGAAATACCTCCATAATTTAATCAGATGTTCCTGGTATCATTTCTGAAGGATAAGTCCTGATAAGTCCACAGCGGTCGATTTATAGCAGGATCACAATCATGTGATCATCAGCAGTCAGCTGACATAGTGTTCACTTGTCATGGTTACAGTGACATCGTGCTGCTATCTCACAATGATACAGAAATCTTTAGCAAATCCATGGATCCAGACTATAAGCTGCATCACTGCCAAAATCTAATCACTTGGTCTTTGTGTCGTTTCTGACCTTCCCCAAAAATTTCATTTAAATCCGTTCGTCCGTTTTTGAGTAATGTTGGTAACAGACAAACGTACGCCAGTGGTCCCATAACTCCACTGTGTTCCTTGGCGGAGTAATGACAGACTGACTGCAGACCCTAGCGCACCTCCTCATATTCATATGATTTCTGAAAAAAGAACAACATCAACTCCTAATCTCTGCACAAGAACCTTTGTGGAATCTAATGCAGACAGGTGAGCTACTGTTTCATGTTGGTTGTTCAAAGGCAAACTACTGCTAACGAAATTCACACTAAACTTTTTGGCCGTCTGTATAAACAAAATACAGCTGATGACTCCTTCGACGTGGTGTCAATTATTGCAGAGCCAACTCTGAGTAAATGTTCAGTAAACATTAAATTCATTAGACCTAGCAGTCTCCATTAGGCTGGGCAGGTTCACAGCTTTGTAAATACAGATAATGTTCACAGGTAGTCTGTTCCTCCTGCTGCCAAAAATCATAAATTAATCCAGCAGGGCTGTTGATGTAGTGTTTTGTTCCTTATGAAAGCAGCATCAACTATTATTTGACCAGTGAGAACACAGTAAGAGGAGAGCAAATCAACCAACCAATCAGGATGTGTACCTAGAGAGCACAGCCAGCATAAAACTAACTTCTAATGGCAGAGGAAGTTAAAAATCAGTTCCGTTTATAGGTGTGAAGTTTGGATTATTTCACTTTTTTAATGTGGTTGCACTCTTTCTGGCTTAAAGACACATTTCAGGTGAATCTAAAACAAGATAAGAAGAAGTCTGCGTTTGTGTGTATCTTCACACTCTTTCCACCTAAAACCTCATCAACATTAGATTTGGCTTTCATCTCAGTAATATTACTCCACACAAACTCAAAGCTGAAACTGTGTCTGCGCCAACATTCCTTTAACCACAACAGTGCACAGTCTGCTTTCAGTCCGTAGCATCTAATTAAAGTACGTGACAGTTTGAATATTTTATGGCACTGAGATAAACCACCATCTTAGTTTTATTACATCCAGCATAACACTCAATCTTGCAGAAATAAAAAGATAACAGAAGATTATGTGAGAGATAGAGAGAGAGAGAGAGTGTTTTACAGACACGAGGTGGTGGATTGTGCAAAGTGTGGATGACATCCAGATATACTTACAGAGTACTTGTTGCAGAGTGAGCGTTCAACAGTGCAGTCCACTTTGGCAATCTTGACATCAGTGAGGCCAGGAAACTCCTTCTTGGAAAGATCATCCCATGTTGGAGCGAGATTCTTACAGTGACCGCACCTGAACAAAGGAACAGCAGAAGAGTTACATCACTTTCTCTGACTGGGGGATTCTTAGGAGAAGGTATTGTCAGCGTTTGAAACAACTTTATTCAACACATTTCACACGAGAAGTGCTAAAACACAAGTGATTGAATTCAATTCTCTTGAATGCACACAAAAAATGCACAACTGTTTCAGCTATTAAAATCATTTTCTCACATCTAAACAGTTATTTGTCACATGTTTGAACAAAAATGATCTCACCAGGGAGCGTAGAATTTGATGAAAGTGATGCCTTTGGCTACTGCCTCATCAAAGTTGGTCTCAGTCAAGACCAACACGCTGGACTGCAGACAGAGAGAACAGGAATGTAAAAATGACTTGTGTGCATTTAGATCTACCCTGACCATGAGCATTCACTTTACGCTACAGAGAGTTTGCAAAGTATTTACAGAGTTTATGACCCCTAATGATGCCTACATTATCTTGTTAAAAAAACTGTGACAGAGTTTACCAGGACAGTCACAGTGGAACACCAGCCAAGATCAACAGAGAAACAGAAGGTGGATAGCTACTGGGATGCAGTGAGTCAGCTCTGCAAATACATGCAAGCAGTTCTGATATCAGTCAGTGGGTTAAAGTGAACCTCACCAAACAAGAAAAGCAATCAGAGCGCAGCAACCCGCCAAGACTGCTCACACGCTTAGCATATCCAATGGCTGAAATGTTGAAAAACTTTGCGGCAGAAGTCACAGCACCATAGAATGTGGCCATTTAATATAGATGTATACTTGTGTGCGTTATGTATGGATACCAAAACGTGTGATCTAAATATGTAGCGGGCGGTGGGAACTAATGGGACTCAGAAACACCCCCACTATTTAATCAGTTGTTCCTTGCATCATTTCTGACGGATAAGTCCCAAAAATGCCACAATGGTGGATTTTTAGTAGGATGGTAATCATGTGATTGCTATCTCACAAAGATACAGAACTCTTTAACAAATCCATGGATCCAGATTATAAGCTGCATCACTGCCAAAATCTAATTACTTGGTCCTTTTATCATTTATGACCTTCCCTGAAAATTTCATCCAAATCCGTTATTCCGTTTTTGAGGAATGTTGCACACAGACAGAAAGACGGACAGACAAACGTACGCCAATCGCCACTTAACTCTGCCATTCATTTGGCGGGGTATAAAGTAGATAAGTGGGTGTTCAGTTCAGAGATCAATGGTGTAACTATTAAAAATGGGTATGTTAGGCCAAATCAAGACAAACATCAGTGGTTGAAGTGTCACATGAATGACTCTCTGCCTCTACACAGCTGATCAGAATCATAGCAGATTACCACAGAGACACTCATAAGAACAATGTCAAGGGTGGAACCAAATGTACAATTAAATGGTTGTTATCAGAGTAAGTCCACAGATAGTGTCAAGAACTAAAAAAAAATAAAATAAAACAATTGGTAAACAGGATAATCTATGCAATCGATCATCATTGTGACTGCTGTATATTTTTAGTCTATGAGTACTGGGTCGCTCTGTGTAGCAGCTATCTGGAGATGCATGTTAGGAGGTTAAAGGTGTCATACAAAAGCACCACGTAAAAGCAGTTATACCACAGACAAGGGAAGTGTAGAACGTCCATCATCCTGTTCAATACAAGCTCCTGTTGGGAAACATTCAGTCCTGGCATTCACGGATGTTACTTTGACATGTGTCACCGACCTAAACATTGTCGCAAACCAAACACAACCCTCCATGGTACAGCAACAGCTCTACCAAATGATGGTGGTTGGGAAATACATCCTGACTGCTTCGAATGGGCTTGAGGAACACGACAAAGAGTCCCAGCTGACTCAGCCTCCAAACTCACCGCAGCAACTCGACATCCATTGGATGTGTGTGAACAAAACCAATCCACACAGGACCCTCCCCACAACCCACAGGACCCAAAGGATCCACTGCCAATACGCTGATGCCAGACACCACAGAACACTCCCATTGGTGCCATGCCCACGCCACAATGATTCATGCTGTTTGCTGGTACAAAAAGGACCTACACAGTATTACGCAAGTGGTTTTTAAAGTTGTGGCTGATCGGTGTACACAAAAAAAAAGAGCACAAAAATATTCCTCCTTGATATCGCTCTGTAGTGCGTCTACCTTTTCCTCCTCTTTGGCTGGCTCATCAGGGGGGATCTCATTTGCTTTTTGTTCTTCATTTGGTTCCTGACCCTGCTCCTCAGTGAGTGCGGCCTTCAGCTGATTCTCCACAAAGTCTTTGAAAGAGTCCAGGTCTCTTTTTCCTTTGTACTGTTCTGTCTAAAGACATTTTTAAAAGACAAAGTGGTAATACAACAATACAACAAATGCAATTGCATGGAGCATTCAGATTTTTTAAGATAGTGAAGAAGTACCCTGGAGGACTGAGGCTTCTTTAGGAAAACACAGTATGTAGGAACTAAAGATCCTTTCGGACACCAACAACACAACATGAAGCAAAGTCAGATGCTGTATGCCTTACAATAAATAAAAGTGGCTTTTCATGATCATTATTCATAGCTTCACTCCACTGAGAATCAATATAAATAACAACTCTTAGCTGTTGTGACTAACATGCCCGTCTTTTTCAGTCCACAGTTTACGCATTTAACTATTTTGGGCATCCAGGTATGATGTAATGTAATGGAGGTCTGCAGAAAATCTAAGAAGGTGTCAAGAAGAAAAAACATGACATCCACAGTGACAGCAAGTCAGATGCAGACAAGTTTGTGGGCAAGAAGCAAGTCAAAACATCGGGAATGCCAAGTTCATCTGGGGAAAATGCTAGTCCATACCTTCTGTCCGTTGTAGAAGAAGAGCAGTGTGGGATATCCTCTCACACCGTTCTCAGAGCACACCTCGTAGTGCTGTGTACAGTCCACCTGAGTCACAAATACATGAAGATGTGTCATTAACATAACATGAAACATCAGTGCCAACATTAACCCTGAGGAACATTTGCTTAATAACCACACATGCAAACAAGTAAGATCAGGATCCTGTTCTGCCTGACAGATAACAGGAAGCTGATTGTGTAAAGTAACCAGCACTGAGGAGAGAAAATGGAACACTGGAGCTGTACTACACTGAGCAATATGAGTGTCTGCTGTCAAAAAAGTGACACAAGGGATGCCCGATTTGTAGGGGAAAAAAGAAAAATGTTAACTTTTTTTTAACCCTCCTGTTGTCCTCATTTATGGGCTCCAAAAATATTGTTTCCTTGTCTGAAAAAAAAATCCAGAAATTCAGCAAAAAAATCCGCAAATTTCTGAAATTTTGCAAAACCTTCAGGAAGAAAATTCCAATAATTCCTTAAAAATATCCCTTTAAAAAAATCCCCCAAATTTGGCAAGAAAATTCTTGTATATATTTTCAAAAAATTATTAAAAATCTTTCAAAAAAAAAACTAAAAATATATCAGTAAAGCTTATATTTTCTTTGAGAATAGTCACATAAAAAATCAACTAAAATCCAGTGAATTTTGTTGGATTTTGGTTGATTTTTACGTGAATGTTCTGAACAAGCATTTCTAACATTTCTTTTTTCCACCAAAAAATTTTCAAAGATTTCCCAAAAATGTTGAAAATGTGGACATCAGAAGTTTCACTGTGAAAATATCTAAATTTTTTTCCACATTTTCAAACTTTAAACCGGGTCAATTTTGACCCGCAGGATGACACAAGGGTTAAACAGAGACAGAGAGAATGTGGCTATCGTGTCTATGTCTCAGTATCTGTTCTACTGTTTCAACACCTCATTATAGCAAACAGGTTTACGAACGTGGCCACAACCTGAAGGACCCACCTTTCCTATCTTTACGGTATCAGAGTGTTCAAAGGTGGTGGCCAGCTGTTCCCAGGTCGGAGCCATGGCTTTGCAGTGGCCACACCAAGGTGCAAAGAACTTCACAAAGTGTGCGCCTGAAGCAGGAGGAGAAAAGCCATATAAGAAAACAAAGCTGCAGGGAAATGCACATAAAAATACGCAGAAAATAAAATGCCTTGCAGTTAAGACAAATCTGTACTAGAATCAGGCTGAATTATTTCCGTTAATATGCAAAGTTGATTACACTATAAGCTCAGTATAGCTAGCTGTAAATGAAAATACACACCTCCTACAGGTTATACTCGAGCAATTACACAATGTTTATTGCTGCTCTGTTGCCAAGATGTGAAGGTGGGACCTATAAACACCGTTTTAAAAATGCCTATGTCATATCCTGCCTTTTTTCGTCTCCAAACAAGAAATCATTTATTTTTCTTCAAAACATTCAACTTCAGTGGAGCTTTAGAGCCGTAATTTCAACGACACAATTATCGTGAGCGGCGTTTATTTTTGCAATCGCTGCCTGAAAAGCCAGAAACGTGAGGTGACAGGAGACGAGGCCTACACAGGCGGTTCTTGTTGATTGATGCTGTGGATCGTGGCTCAGCTACTCGTGTTGAAATGGCAGTTATGTAAATCAAGGCAGTGAAGTGTTTCCATTCTCTAATGAGGAATCCAGAAACGCTACTCGGTGTGGCTGAAAACTGAAAGAACATGTGAAAATTTGGACACAACAGAAACCATTTATCTGTTAGAGCAGGATGCAGCTGCACAGACAGACAAGATGGAGTTAGCTATTAATTTGCCTGACTTTAATGAAGCATCAACCAGGATATATTCAACAAGAGGTTTACCTTTAGCTATGTGGGTCTTAAAGTTGAGGGCAGTGAGCTCATGCATGCCTTGCTTGGGTTCTGGGGCTTTAGGAGGCTCCAGTTCGGTCTCTGGTTCCTGGAAGATGGAAAACAACAAGCATGAGCACGTTTCTTGCATTCATCAACGGTTTGCAGGTTTGAGGGGACGCCACTCACCGACGGCTCCTCCTGGAGTGTCTTCAGCATCCAGGTCTCCAGAGCCTCCAGAGATCTGGCGCCCTGGTATTTAACTGCTTCCTGGTTTGGCTTAAACAACTTCAGCCTACACATGACACAGAAAATGTTTGGATTTGCATGAGTTGGCAGGTAGTAGTCGAGTTTAAATCCGTCATCACTCCAGACTCAAAGGGACACGTGAAGTTTAGTCGTAAAAAGTGGCATTCTGTTAATCGTTATCCAGTCACTGTTGTGTTTGCAGACACAGTATGCAGTCAGCAAAATCCACAATTTAAGAGGCTGTCATAATGGAAAAACATTCAACAAAGTGGAAGTCAATGTGTTACTTCTGTCAATCAGTGATGAAAAAGACTGTTTACCTCTACTTTTAAGAGGTGTTGTATCCAAAATGCTACACCTACTGTATTGTTTTATATTAACAGTGAATGGCTATGCTGCCAGTAAACTTGATAAGCCGAGCAAATAAGATCTGGCTTGGCTCTAGTACTTACGTGGGGTATCCTCGAACACCGTGGACATTGGAGCAGAACTTGGTGTCCTGGACGCAGTCTACTTTTACCACGTAGACGGGGGGCTCATCCATGCTGTTGTATTTGTCTGCCAGTTCATTCCATGTTGGCTGTAATCTCTGACAATGGCCGCACCTAGACACAACAGAGGTGAATACTGAGTCTACAATATGAGTTAATCGTTAAGAATTTACACGTTTTGGTCTGCATTATGATTCTTGTTAAAAGCCATCACTTGCATGCAAAATCTCTGAAGTGACAATACTTAAAATAGAGATGTGGAACAATGCCAATTCATGCTTTTCACATAACGTAAAGTTTGTTCCCTGCCCAGGACTGCAAGGGACTGAATGGAGAACTGCTTAAAATGTGTGGCTGTGGAGACTGCACATTGATGTTTTGTGCAAGGAGATTTGTTTTTATCCATACAGTAGCTGCTGCTGGACTTTGGAGGTACTTTAATTTGTATGTTTTAAGTTCTAAAATCTCCAGGAATCCAATGCTGTGTCCGTCCACTGTACCTGGAACTTGAACTCCAGCTGTAAGTTATTCCATATTGCTCAGAAAAAATAATCAGAATACTATTGAAATTGCAATATAGCCAAGAACTGCAACTTCAATAATAAAAAGGTAAAATGTTTCATAACACACCATTATAAATGTAGTATTGTGGTGCTGCATAGATGCCTCTACCTACCAGTCATATTCTCCACATGTACAGTGAATACCACAACAGCAATCACATCATTATTTTTAGATTCTTTTTCAGTGGAAAGCGAGTGGAAAAAATGACCATTCCCACTAAAATCATGACTCATATTGCAATTGTCCATAGAAGGAATTGTATTATGTTTTCTATTATTCTGCCCTACTTGGCAGAAATCACTGACACAGTGCTCCAGTCCAAACTGTAATTTTCTGCTATGTCATTTAAGTGTTTCAAAAACATCTACAAGAACCCTGTGCGTTATTTTCTGTTCGATGTAAGGAGTAAAGTAAGACGTAGCAGGCTGATATGTAGTTATTGTAGTAAGATTGAAGCTGTGCACCCACATCGGTCAGCCCACACTGATGAGGAAACCAAGATTTGACCTTCACAGCCCACAGATGATGCAAACGTTTATATATTTATCGTGGATTATCTGGGGCATCGCATTCTTAGGAATGCCACGATGCAGACGGTGGCATTATGCAGAAACTTCTCGACTTTCCCTTGAAAAAGCACTATGAATTATAAAGGAGCGTGCTTTGTACTTTTAAGTTTAGACGTAGTTATTTCTAGCATTGAAAGGCAAATGGGACTTCAGTTTTATGTAATAGCTCCTTAACAATTCTCCATAGCCTTCACTTAAAAATACAGTCAGACATGATGTGAATGCATGTCCGTGCAACTGTGTGCAACACATGTCAAAAATTTGAGCTGAATCCTCTTTCTGTTCGTGCTTTGTTGTAGTAAAAGGGTTTACGGGACTAAATTTGATGGCACCCTGTGGGTGACACTGACATTACAGAGGTCTGCCTTAGACAAAACAAGAGTTGAACTTTTGATCTTATCTTCAAATACAACCTCTGTCTTCATCTCCAGCTCCCTGTTCTCACTCTGCCTCACACTGCATGGAGATCAAACTGAAAACCATTTTATTCTATATTCCTGGCAACTACCAAGGCCCTCTGAGGGTCCGTGAACCCCAGTTTTGAAACCCCTGACATAACATTAGTCAATCAGTGCGTGCCACGTAAGCACAGCTCCCAAAACTACAACTTTGAACTGTGATTGAATATTTCTACTTAAATTGCGAATGAGAACATCGCCATTAAATGAATTGAAATGCCACAGTACACCGTTCAGTCTTAATTAGGAAGTTTTAAAGTACGTGTCAGCAGCTAGCGAGCATTAGCAACATTAGCATAGAGGCCCATAAGGAAAGTGTTCTAAGCTGCACTTTGCTAGTTAGCGGCTAAGCTAACGGAGCCGGTTCACTAAGTGGATGCAGCCGAGCAGCGAGCATGCTAACTAGCCTGCTTGCTAACTTGCCGGTTAGCTTTAATCCCACTTTAACGTGAAGATTCTGCGGTTTTCTGCGTTCGTGGAGGATAATAAACAAACAGAAATGTTACTGACAGTTAATTTACTTCACGTCGTGTGGAAAAAAAACTTGGTAACTGTCCACTTACCATGGGGCGTAAAACATGACAAAGTGGGGTGCAGTGGGCACCGCCTCGTTAAACATCTCCACAGTGTACGTGTGCTTGGCGTGCTCGTCTTCTTCTGCATCGTCGTCGCAAAACACGCCGGCGAACAGCAGCGACAAATAAATAAGACACAACGTAAAGGGTTTGCAGTGCAGTGCCGGAGCCATGGTGAGTCTCTGTAGGTGAACAGTGTCCCTGCTGGTGTGAAAAGAGCGACTTTGGACGAGCACGCCCCTCTGGCAGGCTCCGTGTGGAGGAATGTGGACTGTGGATGGGACGCTGCTGGATGGAGATCAGTGCAGATGGACCGAGGAGATGCAAGAGTGGTGATGTGTAGATCTGTGGCAGCCCGCAAGCGCTTTGCAACTCAGACAGGTTCAAACAAGTGCCACTCTTTGAAGACTTATGAAAGCCTGTTTGGTACAACTTCAGGTGAGAGAGTGCATAAATAAATCTCACTGAGCTAAAGCAAAACGTGGTACATTATTCCTGCTGTAGTATGTGTGTGTGTGTGTGTGTGTGCGCTCATGCCCATGTTTTTGCTATATTGTGGGGACCAAATGTCCCCACAACTGTAGGAAAACCGAAAACTATGTCACTTGTGGGGACCTAATTTTGGTCCCCACAAGTTTAAACAGTGTTTTCTTGGCCATGTTGTTGTTACTGAAAAAAGTAAAAGTGCAAAAACGTTTCTTTAGGGTTAGCCATTGTTTTGGTTAGGGTTAGGGTTTGTTTAGGGTTAGGGTAGGGGTTAGATATGAATGGGAGTCAATGGTATGTCCCCACAATGATAGCAAGACACACACACACGTGTGTGTGTGTCTGTGTGTGTGTGTGTGTGTGTGTGTGTGTGTGTGTGTGTGAATGAATGACTCTAATTCATTTAGTTGCTCAAGAATGGAATTAAAAAGTTAGAAATCAGGGAATCTGAGCTTCCTCTCCTGGAAATTTTAAGCATTAAACACTTCTTTTTCTGAATTCTGATAACTTTTATGCACCAGTTTGTGCTTTTCTGTGTCAGTGGCAATCAACGTACGTTTGTCTGTCTGTTATTGCGTCTGTGTGCAACATTATTTAAAAATGGACTAACGAATTTGGATAAAACTTTCAGGGAATCAGGAATGACATCAAGACCACCTTATTAGATAAGTGTGGCAATTCTTCGGCTTGTAGTCTGGATCCATGGATTTGTTAAGGGTTTCCGTGTTATTGCGGGATAGCGGCACGGCGTCACTGGAACTATGACAACAAATGAACACTACATCAGCTGCCTGCTGACAATCACATGATTGTGATCCTACTACAGATTGACTGCTGCTGACTTATCGGGACTTATCCATCAGAAATGATACAAGGAACAGTTGATTAAATTGTGGGGATGTTTACGAGTCACTACATATTTCCCACTACATATTTAGATCACGTGAGTCATTATCCGTACACATGCATAGCACACGCCTCTGATCAGCCCAAGATAATTTTGTTTGTAGGTACATTTATATTAAATGGCCACATTCTATGTTGCCGTGATTTCTGATCATCAATAAATAATAAAGAAATGCGGCATTTCTGATAATGCCATCTGGGCGAGCGAGCTGTCTTGGCAGAGTACTGTGCTCTCTGAGGCCATTTTTTACTTTCTCTGAAAATTTCATTCAAATCCTTTGATCCGTTTTTGAGTAATCTTGGGAACAGACAAACAGATGGAAAAACGTACGCCGATCATCACATAACTCCGGTGCATTCCTTGGCAGAGTAATTATGAAAAACACAATAACATACACTGATTACTCACAACATTACAAATTCATCTCGCTACAATGCAGTGTTTTGCTGGGAAACCTTGAGTCTTAGAATCTGTTTGGATGTTCAAGGCTTAGTGAACATGACAACAAACCCAAGTTGTTGACATGGCCTCCAAATGCAATAAGCCCCATTCTGATCAAGCATCCCTGTAGGAACAACTCTGATCCATGGAGACCCGAACCTGCAACCTAAAGAACCCAAAAGTTCTGCAACTATTGTCACTGTTCCATATATTACAGGAAACCCTTGTGTTCATGACTTGATAGGTCAGGGTTGTTTTAGTGGCACATGAAACTGGTGCTCTTAATGTGACTGTTGGTGTTGTTTATTCACATGGTGCTGTCACGGCAAACAATTAATCTGAGTTTGTCATGGAAATCTAAATACTTACTGTTAATAAATGCAAAAATCGTATAGTCAGGACTGTTAAAATTTAAACCAAATAGCTACAACCCCATTTACAATACAGGTTATTGTATACAACCTTTTATAGACAGTTGGATCTTACTCAGCTAACACCAAATTCAAAATAATGAATAAGAAGCTAAAATTCTAAACGTGAAATATGTGAAATGAAAGCCAATGAAGTCATCCAGAAGAATTTAATTGGGGTATAATTTAAGAGACATTTAGAGGAGAGTTTGTGCTCCACCACAAGGAAAAGCCAAATTGGTTAAAATATAAATGGCCCAATAAGTTCCGTCCGACTGCACCGCCTTGGCAGGCAGTGTGAGTTTCTTTTCACACCTAATGCTGTATTTCTAGAACAAACTAGCTGCTCTTGCAATACCTCATGGTGTAAATCTATTAAGACATCCATGAAAGGATGAAATATTATGAAGACTGATTCTGGATGAAGAGCATGAACATTAACATTTTGCTTTGGCTGTAAAATATGGGCACCACAGCTCAGGTGTCACATCGCTGCTGGTTCAGGTGACAGATGGACTGTTGGTTTTCAACACCGATGGTCAGATATGAGTCAGAGTTGCCTCCCCATCATCGCTGGAAATGCTGCTTTAATGTGAGAACATTTCAGGCAAATATAATTAATCCAATTTATTACACTGGATAGATCATGCCTCTCGTGGGGGCTGTAGCCTTGCGTAATGGCGACAGTGCATATAAATCATGCATCTATTCCCACGGCGGAGCGTGTTTGTGTGTGTCAGTTCCCAGAGCAGCGAGTACCTGCTGGCTCGGGAAATTGACAGCTCTCTGGAAAGTCTTCTGCTTTTATAATATAGTTATGATTTCATGAAACCAAATGGAGACAGCCTTCATATTGACCATATTTCTCTTTCATCATCCCCCTTTTTTTCCTTTCATCTGGACAACAGGAAGAGTGGGAAGAGGAAAGGAAGAGGTTACAGCATGGAAACAGACAGAGGTGTCGCCCAGAGAGCCGCTATGGTAGCGTATATAACACTATTCCAGACTGTCAGAGCTCTTTCATGAAACCAGGGCTTCTTGTATTTGTAGCTACATACTAAAAGTGGGTGCAAATGATCCTACCATGCACAGGCACAGTCTGAAGTTCTATATATACAGTAAGTTACAGGCTGAGGCGTTTATGAAGTGCTCTGTGTGCAGATATATGTGTGTGTCAGTTCTTTTGAGGCCGCCGGTATGAGGAGATTGTCCTGTAGTTCCCCAGACAACCACTGAAATTCCAGCGTTGCGCACACACTCACACAGGATTATTCTGTCCACAGGGAGTGCATCCATTCAAAGGAGAGGCAATATACTTGTAAGAGACTCCCTCGCTGAGATCGATGATGATGCATTGACCTGAAGACCGACGAGAGATGATCTTTGACCTCTGGCTGTAAAAGCTCAAACACACTTTCTCTTTGAAGGGCTTGTAGAAACGTCTTACCTTTGGGCCTTGGGCTCACTCGGAGAGAGCAAAGTAGGAAAATAACAAGCAACAAATTTACGGGTCAGCAGTCAGCAGACACCTGGATTCTTTTTGAATCATGAGATGAGACCAAGAGCCAAGTTTCTGACCTTGCCCTTAGCAGGTATGCACATGAGAAAAACAGCCGCACTGTATGTTTCCATGTGGCTGAGCCTCAGGAAAGACTAGTTTTCTCCCGTTAGCCAAAAGATTAAAAGAGCTGGTCAACATTTCAATAAATACTCATATTGGCTTCCTTTCTGAGACTTTAATATCAGTACCAGTGTGCCAAATATGAAGCTAGCCAGCAGTCACTTAGCTTAACTAACATAAATACTGTAAACAGAAGAAAGCATCCAGCCTGTCTTAAGATGGCAATTTCTTTTTTCTGTTTTACAATTTTTTTCCAATATTTTTTTGAAATACACTGAGAGATCAATAAAAATACAAAAAGAGACTGAATTGACATGTATAATGTAAAATCACGTAATAAAAATCGTAAACTTTCAATCATCGATACACAAATATTACCTGTTTAAGATGTGAAAGATTTACATTTAAATTTAAATACAGATCAAGTTCGGTTTTTTGTTTGTTTGTTTGTTTTTTTTTAAGCTGTGCTTTTAAGTGGTGTCTGTAGTCGATATCAATATTCTTATCAAACAGGGAAGCAGCGGCCTGGATTCAATTCCAGCTCACGGCCCTTTGCTGCAGGTCTTCCTTCATTGTTCTCACTACTTTCCTGTATGCCAATCAACTAACCTATCAAATAAAGCCAACACAAGTCCAAAAAAATACTTAAAAAAAGGAAAGAAAACAAATAACTATTTCCCTACAAAAGTTCACTGGTGTCGCCACTCCAAGTACACACTGAGAGCTTTTTCTTTTCACATCAAATGTGTTTTTTGACTGCTATGACTGCTCTCATCATATCCCTGCTTTGGTTTAGTCCTCTCTGCTGACATGATGGTGTCGGCAGAACAAATTCTCTCACCCACTGAAGTTCATTTGAGCTGCTATATCAAAAAATGGCCTTGACGCCACTCATGACCCGTGGTTCTAACGCTCTCTTACATTCCAGCTGCTGCTCACTCACTTGAAAACACAAATGCCTCTATAGTTAATTGGAGGTGAAAAATAACATATGAGCTTATTTTCCTTGACTTTTGCACATGATAAATAACATCTACACAGGGGTCAGACTCTCCCAGAGGGGCTCTATTGTTACCATGGCAAGCCAACAACCACACATCACTATTTAATCTCAACATGTCATATAGCTGTGGTAAATATGACCAAATTACCACTGACATATTTTACATTTCGCCCGCTGAAGTGGAGGCCACATAGTTGTGGGTGTCTACTGGTTACCCATTGTTGATAGCTAGGAACTTTGCCAGGCCAGCTATAGCATGGTGTAATAGGAAAAAAGGAAGATGAATGGACTCTGGGGACCCGAGGACGTTCTGTTTATTTTCTTAATTGCCTGAAGTTAGCGGCTGAAAGTGTAAGAGTCATCAGGTGGTAAATGGGGTGAAAAGTGAGAACTGAGAGACACTGAATAACAGAGAGGAGCTGAATGTGTGGATTTAAAAACAGTTTATGCCACAGTTACATATCGTTGCAGGCCTTTAAGTTCACAGAGTGAGCAATAACTCAGAGCTTTTCCATGAGGCGTGTATGGTGTGCGAATGAACCTGAATGAAGAAGTGCTCTGAATGAAATGATTTTTTTTCTCATGGTGGTCAGGTACAGACTCTTCCATCACGCTTCTGCAGTGGTGGAAGAAGGATTCAGATTACTTCTTGACTCAATACAGCAAGGGAAAAATTACAAGTAAAAGTCACATTCAGGTAAAGTACATAAGTGTTATCTGTAAAATGTAACAAAAGTACGATTTTAGTCCCTCTGACTGATATATTGTTCTCTATGACATTGTTCCATTAATAGAATGAAGCATCAGTGTGTCAGCAGCATTCTTCTGTTGCAGATGGAGCTAGTTAGAACTACTTTATATCTAGTTTTATACACAGAGACAGGAGATAAATCTCAGGGCTCATCAGATGACTAATGGGAGAAGCAAGAAGGAAAAACTCTTTAGTTTTTGAAGTATTTAAAAAAATATAGTGAAATGTTGGATCATTTGAACGTTTAGTGAAACGAAACCCCAGAGGGAAAAATCTGTTTGGTTGAGCAGCGAGCAACTCTTAGACGACTGAAATGTGACCCAACCACACTCAGCTTTTTGTAAGACATCAGGAGTCAAAAAGGTCGGAAACCACTGGTCTTATCTGTAACAATGTGTTATATTTTCAAATCTTGTTGTGCTCCCACTGGTGCGAAATTCATTTTTAAAGTAAGCAAAGCCGTCAGATAAACATGGTGGAATGGAAAGTAGAATAGTTCTCTCTGAAATGCAGTGGAGTGGAAGCATAAAGTAGCATCAAATGGAGCTAGTCAAGTAAAATACAAACACCTCAGAATCGCACTGAAATACAATATTGAAGTAAATGTACCTAGTTGTTTTCCACCACTATGAGTGTGATAATATAGATCTTCATCTTGGCCTTGCTGCTTTAAACAAAGTAAATGTTCAAAAATGTTGTTAGACATCATTAAAGCCAATCTGGTTGATTTAGTTTGAAGATTGAAAATAGAAAATATAATTGGAATTCTTATCAAAATAACTGTTCATTAGTCTGGACAGCTGAATCGTATAAACTGCACGTTGTGGTTTTATGGACTTAACAATGACTATTTCTTGTGTGGGAGTAGTGTCTATCTGTATCTTTATCGAGATCTGTATTACCATTCAAAGTTTAGGCTCACCCAGATAATTTCATGTTTTCCATGAAAACTAATTTTTACTCTTGTGCTAACATAATTTCACAAGGGTTTTCTAATCAGGCTGCACAGTGATGTAGTAGTTAGCACTTTCGCCTTGCAGCAAGAAGATCCCTGGTTAGAGTCCATGCCTGAGCCCGGGATCTTACTGCATGGAGTTTGCATGTTCTCCCTGTGCATGTGTGGGTTTTCTCCGGGTACTCCGGCTTCCTCCCACAGTCCAAAAATATGCTGAGGTTAATTGATCACTCTAAATTGCCTGTAGGTGTGATTGTGAGTGTGATTGTTTGTCTGTATATGTAGCCCTGCAACAGACTGGCGACCTGTCCAGGGTGTCCCCTGCCTTCGCCAGAATCAGCTGGGATAGGCTCCAGCACCCCCGCGACCCTAATGAGGATAAAGCGGTGTATAGAGAATGGATGGATGGTTTTCTAATCATCAATGAGCCTTTCAACACCATTAGCTAACACAATGTAGCATTAGAACACAGGAGTGATGGTTGCTGGAAATGTTCCTCTGTACCCCTATGGAGATATTCCATTAAAAATCAACCGTTTCCAGCTAGAATACTCATTTACCACATTAACAATGTTTATCTTCATTGAAAGACAATGAACAATTTTTAGGCTGTATTTCTGATTAATTTAATGTTATCTTCACTGAAGCTTTTCTATCAAAAATAAAAACATTTCTAAGTGACCTCAAACCTTTAAACGGTAGTGCACATTAATATCTATATCTATTTATGTTTATAGTCCATCACATGATTCCCTACTAAACAAAAACTTGGTCGTTTTTACATTTGTTTTTATTTACAGATTAAAGATTTAATGTGAGCTGTAATTTGTGAGCTTTAGAGTTTAGGCTGAACAAACCTCCATAATTGACCTTCTCATCTGACTTACAAAGAAAACAAATAAGCTTGTTTTCCATAGTGTTGCGTTACTGCTCTACACTTCTTATACTCAGTAGTTATTATTGTTAAACACCTTCCTGAATTCCTTTCCCCAAGATCATTAAACTGAAACAAACTACAGACACAATCCTGACCCTCCAACATGAGTATACAGTCTTCCACAGACAGCATCTGTCATAAACTGGGATCAGCTTCTGAACACTGTCAAGGGAGACGCTGAGAAAACCTTCTAGTAGACTTTCTGGAATATTTCAGAGGCTATTTCTGACCAAATCTAATTCTGTCATGTAAACGTATGGGAATTACCATGCTGGACACTCAGTCTTTCTGTAAAAAGCTTTCAACATCATCCTTCCCACAACTGAACATCATACAACCCAAAGCCAGAAGTGTTTCCATGAGGAGCACGGAGACTCATGGCCGTATCATATCCGGGACACAGGATGTGACCAGCAGAGGGGAACCAATGTCATTTGCAGACAGCTTACTGAAACCACCGCAGCACGCACCTGTGCTGGAAAAAAGTAGTTGGGAAAGGGCTCTCCCACATGATTGGAACAGTCCCAGAAAAGAACACTGAAGCATGGAAATTGGAAAGCACCTTGTCTACTCATCTGGGTGGCTAAAAGAGGGGGAGTGGAAGTGAGAGAGTGTCGGAGAGGAGCGAAACAGAGATGAGAAGTGAAAGAAAGAAAGAAAGAAAGAAAGAAACTTCAAGGAAAGGAATGGGATAGAGAGACAAAGCGGATAAAGGAAACAGGAGGAAGGAGGAATGATACGAGATGATTATGTTGGTTGGGGGTTGCCATGGCGACTCCCTCTCTATTCCAAGTGTTTTTATGTTCTACCGCTCTCTGCTGGATCCAGGCAGATGACTAAAGCCGTGCCAGGTCTCATGAGGTATCTACAGTATGGAATTACCATCTCTTTCCACAAGGCCTGCAGGGTTTGCTGCTTTCTTACTGCTGGAAACTCCAAGCAGAAGCTGTAAACAGGTTGGATGTTGACAGGTGTGGCTGGAAATCACTGCTCTTTGACTAAAAACATGCTCCTGCAGTAACAACCTCTTTATGATACCTTTTTTTAATGGGCGGCCATATAAACTAATTTGATGTAATTGTTCAGTCATCATGGAACTAAATTAGCACATGGATTACACAGTCTGGAGATGAATGTCCATGATGTCAAAAGGGTTTGACATTTCTTGCGATTTCTTTTGTACAGATTTTTCATGTATGTTCCAAAATACCTAAAAAATATGCAATAGTTACAGAAAAACATAAATTTACGTTTGTAATGCAACAACCTGTAACTGTAAAAGCCATAAAATTTCTGTTTTTAAAAAGAAAATATGACTTTTTAAACCGGCTGCACAGTGACAGGATCTTTCTGCATGGAGTTTGCATGTTCTCCATGTGCATGTGTGGGTTTTCTCTGGGTTCTCCGGCTTCCTCCCACAGTCCAAAAATATGCTGAGGTTAATTGACTATTCTAAATTGCCTGTAGGTGTGAATGTGAGTGTGATTGTTTGTCTGTATATGTAGCCCTGCAACAGACTGGTGACCTGTCCAGGGTGTCCCCTGCCTTCGCCCGAGTCAGCTGGGATAGGCTCCAGCACCCCCCGCGACCCTAATGAGGATAAAGCGGTGTATAGAGAATGGATGGATGGATGGATGGATGGACTTTTTTAACCTTTGAAATGCTGCTAAAAGAACCTGCAATTTTGACTTATTTTCATAAATATATGTGTTTTATTTAATAGATATAACTTATGAACTAAGCCCTAATAATAATCTCAAAATATTTCCAAATTTAGGCATAATTAAATCTATCTATCTATCTCTCTATCTATCTATCTATCTGTCTATCTGTCTATCTGTCTATCTATCATCAGAATTCTTGATTTAATTGTGTTTAAACATCGAAAAATCATTCATTAAACATTAAAAACAGTTGTTGCAACTATTATTTTACAACATTTTTAATGTTGTGACAACATTTTTAATCTTTAATGCTAGAATATTGCTGGGGTTTTTTCTTACAGCTCTTTTCATTTTTTACTGTGTGTGTGTGTGTTCTTGTACTTGCTACATGGTGAGTACCATTTTCTGCATTTAACTATCAAAGTGAGGACATTTTTACAAAGTGAGGACATTCTGGCCGGTCCTCACTTTGAAACAGCCATGTTTGAGGGTGAAAACTTGTTTTTAGAGAACAGGTATGAATTGAGGTTTGGTTAGGGTTAGGGTAAGGATTAAATTTAGGCAATCAGTTGTGATGGTTAAGGTTAGGGTAAGGCTCTAGGAAATGCATTACGCCTATGGATGTCCTCACTAAGATAGAAGTACAAACGTGTGTGTGTGTGTGTGTGTGTGTGTGTGTGTGTGTTTTCTAGCTTTTGCTACATTGTGGGGGACCAAATGTCCCCACAACGGTAGGAAAACCGAAAACTATGTCACTTGTGGGGACCTCATTTCGGGCCCCACAAGTTTAAACAGTGTTTTCTTGGCCATGTTGTTGTTACTGAAAAAAGTAAAAATGCAAAACGTTTCTTTAGGGTTAGCCATTGTTTTGGTTAGGGTTAGGGTTTGGTTAGGGGTTAGATATGAATGGGAGTCAATGGTAAGTCCCCACAATGATAGAAAAACATAATGTGTGTGTGTGTGTGTGTGTGTGTGTGTGTGTGTGTGTGTGTGTGTGTGTGTGTGTGTGTGTGTGTTTGTGTGTGTGTGTGTGACAAAACAACAAATTCACCTAGTAAGAAAAGTCACTAGGGTTGCACTTACTAAGAATTGGAAAAAAGTATATGAACAAAATATCGCAAACTCTAACAAGAAAAGCACCCAGAGAGTGCAGTACTCCACCAAGGCTGCTCAGTCGTATCATTTCCGACCAATGAAATCTTCAATTAAAAATGACGTTGTGCTGAGCACAGACGTGTGTTATGCATGTGTACGGATACCAAATCACATGATCTAAATATGCAGCAGGCAGCAGGAATTGATGGGACTCAGAAACACCCCCACAATTTAATCAGTTGTTCCTTGTATCATTTCCAAAGTAGAAGTCCCGCTAAGTCTGCAGGGGTCGATTTGTAGTAGTATCGCAATCAGGCAGTTGACGCAGTGTTCACTTGTCACAGTTACAGTGATGCCGTGCCGCTATCTTGCAATGATACAAAAATCTTTAACAAATCCGTGAATCCAGGCTATAAGCTGCATCACTGACAAAATCTATTCACTTTGGTCCTCGTGTCATTTCTGACCTTCCCTGACAATTTCACCAAAATCCTTTCATCTGTTTTTGAGTAATGTTGTGCACAGACAGACAGACAGACAGACAGACAGACAGACAGACAGACGGACAAATGTACGCCGATCATCACACAACTCTGCCGTGTTCCTCGGTGGACTAATTAACAGTGTTCTGAACAGATTTTAAGCCCTACACAGGTACATGCATATGTTGCTTTCAACCTTTATGGGTTCATTCCTCAAAATCTTGTGTTTTAAACCAAATACTTACATTTTTGCAAGTTCCATCAGCCTCAGATGGAAACACTGAAGGCTAGTTATCAAACGTTAGCATTATAGTACACTAAATTATTGTGAACACTGTAAACACTGTACCTGCAAAAGAGCTGCATTGTATCATATCTATTATTTAGGTTTTTTGGCAGAGAATAAACCTTCTACAGGTTCATATGGAAAATTTATGATGGCTTTGGCTTCCTCTATAGACATCTGTTATCATGAACAGTTGCTTTTGGCATAAGAATCAAACTTGTGATGTAGCTCTCCTTTTACTGACTTGCTGCGACAGTATGTCGAAGTTTCCTCTGCTGTTTTGGCTTGGACATGTGTGGAGGAGAGATGCTATATATTTATTGGGAGAAGGATGCTGAGGATGGAGCTGCCAGGTGAGAGGAAAAGAGAAAGGGGGGGGGGGGAGGTGAGAGAGGACATGCAGGTGGATGTTGTGACAGAGGAAGAAGCAGAGGGCAGGAAGAAGATGGAAATGGATGGTCTGCTGCGGTGACCTCTAACAGGAGCAAGTAGAAGAAGTTTCCACTCCTGTGTGAGAGTTTCTGATCCTGTTTGGCGATTGCATCAAAAATACATCTAAAAAAATGAAAAAGAAATGCCCTTTGTTGAATATTTATATCTGCCACCTGAGCCGAGACTTCACAGGTGGTGACAGGACCCACCTCGATCTGGAGGCTGCCTTTTACAGACACTACTTGGTTCACAGCCTTCTTTGTAAAAAAAAAAGAAAAAAAAAGAGCTCCACATCCTGCTGGTAAAGCCATCATCAGGATGTGCTGACCACAGTGTGAGGGGGTTGAGGTGGGGCAGAGAAAGAGAGGAAGAGGAGAAAAGAGGACCTGGATTTATGGACACCGTGGAGTTTCCAGAATCAGTCCATCAATACGATCACTGGTGCCTCCGGAAAATAACATTTCTGACATTTTAAATCCTTCACGATCCACTTTTAAAGGGGTGCATAAATCTATCACCCTCAGCACTGTCAAATGGTAGATGCCACACATATTAATATTGGGGTATAAATAATAACAGAGGCCTCCTTGAAGCCCACACACTCTGCTAAACTGTCCTTGAGCAAGACCCTGAATTGCTACCAGCCCCATATGAGCTGCTTTGTAGCCAGGCCCAGCCTCTGAAACAGAAAACAGGATTTCCTACAAGGATCAGTAAAGGATGACATTTGATGACTAGAAAAGAAAATGTTAAGTTGCTCTCGTTTGCATCCAAATATCACTGACAAGCTACAAATCAGGCGGCTGCCATGGAGGCTTGAAGTAACAAGGAAAAGTAAGGCTCTAAAGTGATATTTCAGCGGACCGTTTTTCATATGAGGCAAGCCATAAATGTCATCAATAACCAAGGAGGCCACACTTTGCCTGAGCAAAAGCCATATATAAGGACAGTCTGTGGCTTTTATTCTTTTTGGACGTGCTGCAAGACACTTTAAGAGCGCTGTAGTACCTGCCTTCATTGCATCAAGGTTTGTTTTTATTTTTCCCTGCTTTTGAAAAAAAGAAAAAAAAAAGAAATTACAGATGCTGTCACCCTCTTACTGGTAGTCCCGCTTGCTCTCATGGAAAATGTAAAAGGGGCCCAGCCTTGTTGAGGTCAGGCTTACTCTGCCAGTGAGTGGTGGCCAAGTCACAAAACAGATGTTTACTGTTTTTCTAAGGATGATTTGTTCTCTGCTCAATATTGACTCAGGTCCAAGCATAACCGAGGTCACTTTAACAGAGTGCTGCGTTCGAGTGGGCAGACAGGGCCACAATGCCTCAACCATGCGATAATACTTTATGGTAATTGTGGGAAAGACAGTGTGAATGCTTGATCCATGGCTGCTCTAAGAGGGTTTATGATTCTGACAGGTGGCTGGGTTTGTCCATAACTCAAACAGGTGTGCAGTAAAATGATCAGATGAATCACACGTATAGGAAAGCGGAGGCTGAGTGAGCTCCTGGATGTGTCACTCTGTGTAAGCAGGGAGTATGAATGAGTTTGAGGAGGCCTTTGTGTATTTCTGTGTGTGTCAGTGAAGCGTACAGCTCGGAGCGTCTGCAGAGGCAGTCATGGACGCAGTAAAGGTCTCTCCACAGAAGCCATTAAGCTGCGCGTCTGTTGGAATAATGTGTTTGACTTGGCTGTGGGGAAGCAGCAGGTGCTGGGAGGACCGACTTGGAGCTGCTGCCGGCTTTGATCTGCAGGCCAAGGACCAGTCTTCCCTTCACGGTGACTTTCCCTTCCATCTCTGCTTTGTCTTCCTCCTTCCATATCCTTCCTCTCCCTTCCATTCTTCATTTTTCTCACTGTTGCCATATGCCTCATCCTTCTTGTCTTCAATGGCTTTCTCCTACTGTATCTCTCGCTCTTTCACCTTGACTTTTTCTTGCTTGATTTTCCCCCGTTTTTCCGGTTTTCCTTTTGTGTTTCTGCCCCCCACCTTCCGACTTTCTCCCCACATCCTAGCTGTTAAAGAGCTTAGTTGTACTCCAGCCACACAGCTGCTAGACATCAATGACACTACTGGGTGCAGAGCAGCGAGCGCAAGTTTAAATTTATGCATTCACCGAATCGTTGAAAGAGAGGCAGCGAAAGGTCTGGAAGTTACTAAAAAGACATTTTTCCTGCTTCATTATGCAGAACGAACAAGTTGATGGTTGGTGTAAAACTGTTGCTTCAAGTCTAAGGGGGAAAAAAAATCGCAAGAACAAGCCTATTTGCTTTCTTGCTGAGAAGAATGAAAGCACTTTCTGGTCTATATGCTAAATATAAAGTTACAGTCAGCAGGCAGCCAGATGAAATTACTTCTACCAGCATCTTTCAGTTTCTTTAATTATAACAAGATAGGGACTTTTTGGAGTCCAAAATGGTTGCCAGGCAACCTCGTAGTGAGACAAAAACTCAAGAAAGTCGTGAGAAATAATCCTGGAGTATCAAACCAACTGTAAAACCCCTACTTGTCATTTGTACTCTTTAAATGAGGTACAATTTATTAATTCAAGACATTTAGAAGTGCTGGTTACTTTGGACAAATCCTTGCTAACTGTCCACAGACAGAAGTACATATAATTCTGAATAACATATTTTTTCTGTCCAGTTCTCTGAGCTCAGGTTAACAAAAATGTGAGATTTTGAAGTTTTTAAAGTAAGAAAAACAAAGCCTTCCTCTCATCTTTAGCATTTAAATGCTATTCTATTCTATGCAATATTCTTTTTTTCCCACAAGTTAGCTGTTAGCTCAACAGATAGTTATGGAATTAGTTCTTGAGCAAACAACCAATAAGATCCAAATGAACACTTGACCTGCTGATACGTAAGTCTGTACTACATCAGATCAGTGGCGTGCACAGACATTTTGACGGGCAGGTGCTCAGTGGAAAAAAGGGCACCTTGTGTGGCGTGTAAAACCACTGGCTGCCAAAGGAGGAAATCCACATATATAACACAACCCACACAATATTCCAATCGAAATATGAAGGCTTTCTAACACGGGCAGTTGGCTAATTTAGGCATGGTTCGTTAGCGCTGCATGAGACAGGCTACTTTACAACAGAGACAAATAAATGCACCGTGTGGCAACCAAAGCTTATGAACAATACACTTGATTCATTTACTTGTTACCTGGTTGGTGGCTACAGTCAGGGTGGAGATGCCTGTGGGCTGTGCAGCTGCTACCACGCGCGTGTTTGCTCCTCATGCTCACGTTACAGGATGGGGTGGGGCGAGTAGCGGCACGGGTCATCTGTGTGTGTTTAATATTAAAAAAAATTTTAAGAAGTTGAGAGGGGAGGGCACCTTCTTGATACTGAGGGCAAAGGGCAGGTGCTCTAGCACCACCTGGTGTCTGTCTGTGCATCCCACTGCATCAGATATTTATCTCAGTCATCAGATTAAAGTCTTGACTCTGTGTTTCTTTTTTTATCTTTTCTCAAAGATGTCTCAAAACCTAAATAAAGGAATCTCTATCTGTATGTGTGTGTCTGTTTTTCGCATATCTCGACAACCATGCGTCCGATGTGCTTCAAACTTTATGTGTGCATTGCTGAGGATGAAAAGAAGAGTAGTCTTGAGTTTGCATGATACAGAGATTAACTACTAACAATGGCAACTAAATTTTCTGATGCTAACATATCTGATGACATTAGGCGCTGCACCACATCTGTGAATTTTCTACAAAGCTTGGTGGTTTCTACAGCATCCCTGCTGACTAAATGTAGAGGAAACTCTGCTGGTATGTTGAGCACATATTATATGTTATCATTTTATTCTATATTCCTTCTCAGAGTTCACCCAGAGTTGAATGGAAGTTTTCTTTACGTGTCTATTTAATAACAGTTTGTCTCACAGCAAAAAGGTTCTGGATTCAAACTTGCTGGTTGGCTGGGCCTTCCTGTGCAGAGTTTACACGTTCTCCCTGTGCGACACAGAAGATAGATTCATTGCTGACTATTAATTGGCTGTAGGTGTGAGTGTTAATCTGTCTCTGCTTCTCTGTTTCAGCACTGGTGATCTGTCCAGCTGGAATTTTTCTCTTACATTTTTATTTATTGCTCAACAAGGCCAGAAAAAGAACTCCTGCTTTTCTTGTGTTTGATTTATTAATTTGCTCCTTTCTTGTTCTAAAGGGGGATGTGGGAGAAACAGGTCAGAATTCAAGTATCTCCAAATAAGAAGATGATCTATGTGTGATGACAAAAAGAAAAGACTATTGTGAGCAGTAACGTTTTCCTCTGGGTGTCTGCTTGTTTCCAGGTAAACTAAGCTAATCTGCTGCTGGTTGTAGCGTCAAGTTTTTTGCAAAGACATGAGTTCAATGGATATTCATATTCAACACAATCCCTTTAGCACTGTGCTTTATTTTGAACAGAGAAAGCCAAACTTTCCATCACTCACATGTTCATCCTAGTTTTTCTGGTTGTTTGTGAGTGGACTTGTACAAAATACATGCTGCTTCGAAATATCTAAATAAGTACAGCTGCTTCATCTGCTGAATGAAAGACAAGACTATGTTAAGTCCTAACAAGATGTCATGACACCCAGAGCTTAACACGACCATGCAGCAGATGAGTCATAATTTTAGCTCGGGAGCTCTCCCTCCCTCCGTGTCTTCTTGTCTTGGCCTCAAGGTAAAGCCATTACGCTTGAAACGAAGAAGCAACGGCAGCAAAAAGCAGTAGCCCTCCTGGGTTCAGAGGAACATGGGGAGGGAAGCCATGAAAAGTAAAGCCCAGGGCTGTCCAGGGCCCTGAAAGAGAGTTGCCTTTATTGAAGGAGCCCACTCCCATGCATTCCTCTGCCAAGAGCCCGGGCCTCCCTGGAGAAAGCCGGGATGAGAGGCTGAGCTCGCATTCAGATGGGGGTTCATGGGCTGGAGCTGCTCCAAACGCACACACAGAGACACTACATCCACACAAGAAAGCGTGCAGTCACACACACACTGACACATGCACCTTGTTCCTTTGTCTCCCGTCTCCTGTCTCTCTCATTGTTCTGTCAGTCAGGATGTTTTTTTTGTTTTTTGTAGTTGTGATCCACAGCAGGGAATCTCTATTTCCTGAATGGGTAACACATGCAGGCTTGTAAAGCACAACTGATTGATTTATTGAGTTCCAGGGGTTGAGGTAGGTGGGATATTAGACGCTCCTTGGAGATCTCATTGTGAGATCATTGAGTGAGAGCAAACGGTCTGATCTGAGAGCAGCAGGGGAGGAATTCCACTTTCTTGGGTCCAGGTTTCCCCAAAGTGACAATGGGACAAAAGTGTTTTATGAAAGGGCATGAATGCTCAGTTAGCTTTGTGAAGTGTTCTCTGCTTGTGGAGTTTTATCTTTGAAAAAACTTGAAGGAATAATCCATTACAAGCAGAGAGACTGCCTTTTGTGAGGAAGAAGAGTCATTTACACTTTCAATTTCTAACTATTTCATGCGCTGCAATGTGTTTTAATTCGATGGTAAGAACGTAGTGCTTTTCTATTTTTTTCTGTTTTCTTTACAGATAATAATAATGACTTATTTGAATGTGTTTGTAGTGGGAAAAGCCTGTGAAAGAATATTTCTTTATTCAGAATTCCACTTCTCTCAGTGGATTTAAGGTGAGAGTACAGTAGGATATGACCAGCCAGAGCTGTGGCCACAAACATCCCAGTCTGGAGACCACATGTCGCGCATTTTCACTGAGTATGGTTTCTGATTTCATGGACTATTTAAACTTTTACAGCTATCAGTATTATTTTATAGTACTTCTAGCTGTGCTGAAAATGATAATATTCCTCAGCAAAAGGCCTCTGGGTTTGGCTTCAGATCACATAGAGTCGTGTTGAGGAACACAGACCAAACACTGATGCTGACAAACAATATATTTGGAAATTTTGAGTGTTTTATCGTTAGTTTTTTGTATTTTTTTTAAAACCCTGTACTGCAACATTTCTGTTAGTTCAATCATTGCGGAGGACTGCACCCACCGCACCAAGGCCTTGAATCATCTTTTATATTGCCTAACTTACTCCTCTCTGTTCCATGACTTATTTCCTTAAATCAATACCCAGGCAATGGCTTATAAATAACCAATCAAAAGGACTAAGAGAAAATGGTTTTCACATGACCAGTGGATTAGGTTTAAATCATACAATTTGTTTCACAATGTCAAAACAGGTACATTTCAAGGGAGAAAGATGTAAATCTAAACTAGAATGAGCTGGCAAGGCATGCAGTGATGAAGTCAGGTGAATTGACTGAAACAGATTTTTTTTTTCAGGCTGTTCTAACTGGATATTCAATGAGAGGTTATTTAAAGGGGCGTTTTTCAGTATTTTATACTAACGGTAGACCACTCGGTAAGGCTATTTGTGTGTGCAAGTGACAAACCCACAGAGAAATGTCTTCTGACAGACACCCATCGCTTCTTTTAGGTCAGTGTTTTCATTTTGTGACACTAATACTGCTTTGGTTCACTCTCTTAGAGGCATTTATTTTCAGCCACAAGAGGCAGATGGCTGACAAATTCAAATGAATCAGGTGCCTATGGTAGGAATTTGGCCAACATGTGCTGCCAGAATAGATTAAATATGCTTTAGCAGTGAGTCTCCGAACTCCACTGAAGAGTTCAGAGACTTTTCCTCAAAATATTACTTTATTTGGTGTTTTGCTGAGGGTGGCAGAGAGTGCTGTTTGACACATTGTCCAAAACCTCCCGTAGGTGTTCGGATAGGTTGAGATCTGGTGACTGTGAAGGCCATGACATATGATTGACTTTATTTTTATGCTCATCAAACCATTCAGCGCCCCTTTGTGCCACCGCTCACATCAGGATTGAACTCTTTGTCATCATCAGATAAATGTGATCACTCTGACCACTTTGTGATGATTTTCAATGATCCTTCCCTTTAAAAGGACAACTGGATCCAAATATTTCTGCAAAAATGCCACC
The DNA here is from genome assembly GCF_021347895.1 of Acanthochromis polyacanthus. Lineage (NCBI taxonomy): Eukaryota > Metazoa > Chordata > Actinopteri > Pomacentridae > Acanthochromis > Acanthochromis polyacanthus. The sequence goes on from NC_067132.1 coordinate 13,818,503, forward strand.
AGAGCATAACAGAGACGATGGGTTCCTTCAGTGTAGGGGTCAAAGGTTCAAGTTTTTTTGTTATCATTTGCTATCTGTCTGTATGTTTGATGAAAAAAGCCCTAAAATCACTAGCCTAGCTGCGCTAGACAACCCACGGCAATGAATTTAATTCTCTGCCAGGGTGGGTCTAGTTACCCTCCATAATGCTCGAGGCTGGATTCTCCTAAAACTGGTCAGACCAATCACCATGAAGTGTAGAGTCAGAAGGCGGCGTAACTAAGTGACGACAGAGGCGCAACGATTCTGACAGAAACAACCGGCGCACAATAAACAGTTATCTTTCGACTCAGCTTTGGCCACAGCCCTTAAAGATTTGAAGCTTAAATTCAACTTGAAAGATAAACAAAGGACGGCACTGAAGTGTTTCATTGAGAAGCTAATGGGACTTAGCCACAATCCGGCGCTCTCGGAACTCCATCAGCCTATTCGTTGCGCTGATTGGTTGTATACCTACCCAATTGCTGCAGAGTGATTTGAAAGACAACCTTTTAGCCCGCCTCCCTCCCTGTCGAGCGGTCCTAGAACCTTGTGCCTTCAGAACATGGGTCTAGCGTGGCTAGGCTACTAAAATCCACTTCACCCCCACTGTTCAGCACCAAAGCATTTAACTTATGAACCCAGTGGGAGCATACACCATTCAGGCATAACATTATGACCACCTGCCTAATATCATGCTGGTTCCCCTTTTGCTGCCAAAACAGCTCTGACCCATCGAGGCATGAACTCCATCAGACCCCTGAAGGCCTGTAAGTTGTGAGGTGGGGCCTCAATGGATCGGACTTGTTTGTCCAGCACATCCCACAGGTGCCGAATGGATTGAGATCTGGGGAATTTGGAGGCCAAATCAACATCTCAAACTCATTGTTGTGTTCCTCAAATTATTCCTGAAGCAATTTTGGTTTGCTGTTTGGGAAAATTGTCCTGCTGAAAGAGGGAATACCATTTTCACCGAAAGGGTACACATGGTCTATAACAATGCTTCAGGAGGTGGTATGTGTCAAAGTAACATCCACATGGACGGCAGGACCCCAACGTTTCCTAGCAGAACATTGCCCAAAGCACCACTCTGCCTCTACTGGCTTGACTTCTTCCCAGAGTGCATCCTGGTGCCATGTGTCCTCAGGTGACTGATCCACACACACTCGGCCATCCATAAAATGTAAAAGAAAGTGTGATTTATCCGATCAGGCCACCTTCTTCCATTGCTCCGTGGTCCAGTTCTGACGCTCACAGTGTCACTGTTGACACTTTTGGCGGCGCAAAGGGGTCAGCATGGTCACCCTGTTCACCACTGTTCCTTCCTTGGACCACTATTCATAGATACTGTCCACTGCAAACCAGGAACATTCCACAAGATCTGCAGTTTTGAAGACGCTCTGACCCAGTCGTCTATTCATCACAGTTTCTCCCTGAAATCATTGTGCTTGCCCCTTTTTCCTGCTTCTAACACAACAACTTTGAGGACAAAATGTTCACTTGCTGCCTAATGTATCCAACCCACAACAGGTGCCATGATAAAGAGATAATAAATGTTATTCACCTGCAGTGGACATAATGTGATTCCTGCCAGCAAATAAAGAGCATTCCCTTTGGAGCTGGTGGAATTCAAAAACAGATAAAAGCAAGTTAATGTTGACTGACATTAGTAGACTGATACATGACTCCAAATGATTCCAATGTTGCAACATATCTGCTGGATGAATTATAGGGTGATATCTGCTTGCTAGTATAATGGCTCTCACTCTTCTTTGTGCTGTGTGGAAGCTAATAGCCACACTTGTAAATGTCTTTGCTTATACCAAGCTAGATTTTACAGGGATGTTTTGTGCTCTGTTAATAACACATCAAATCCACAGTAATAAGTTTGCTATCAGAAGAGCGAGAGGTGAACCATGTGAGGCTACTTCGATGCCATAAAAAACTTTGCTGCATCAGTCAAAGAGAGATAACATCAGGAAAATACCTGTCTGGTACAGAAAACAGGGGCAGTAATGCGGCTGGCAGTGAAGCCAGACATTCCTCAAAGGTTCAGGAATCTAGACGACAACAAGCTTCGCTGCTGCTGGTCGCCGTTGGTCGATGACAACCTGTTCTCTGCATCCTCTCTAGCTATTGTTTGGCCTGTGATTGACTAAGGAAGGTGTTTGTTGTTGCTGGACTCTTATCTGTGTTTCTTGGACCAGGCAGGGACACGGAGCTGCTATATTAGCGAGGCTGTCTGATGAAACTGAACAGAGACACAAGACATCATGTGCAGCTCAGCTAATTAGACTTCTGGCTCTCTCTTGTACAAAAAATGGTCATGGAGAGTGTGTCTATCGAGAATCTGGTCTGAGGCAGCCTTTAAGAATGAAGTAAAGACCTGAGCAGTATAAAAATGACAAATTACAGTGTCAGACTTCACCGGGGAGCCTATCAGTGCTTGCTAATAAGGGGAACTGGCATTTATAGTGAAAGGTGGAACGTTTAATTTCCAACTCTTTCTTTCCAATGATTGCTTTTATATGCCACCCAGTGCTCATTTTCTAAAGCTGCCAGGGCCTGAGACTATCCAGCAAGCTTTGCAACGTCCCCTCAGAGAAATATCAATTTCATACGGCAGCTTTGAGAGCTCTCCCTCTCTTATTTAGCGATCCACTGGGTGAACGTTTCCCTATTGCCAAAGAATTCATATTACCACCTGCATTACCATCCGCCCAGGACCCATCACCAGCTCCCTGGGGTGTTGTTATGCTGGGTTATTAACTGGGAAGTGCGGCGCTTTTGTTCATTGGCATTTTCATTTTGCACTCCTTAGTAATTGAGTAACAGGGGCCCATCACAGAGCACAAAAGAAAGAAAGTGAGCATGCGGAGGCTGAAAAATTCTCATAGGCTGTCAGGGAAGCGAGGGTTGACCTACCTCCTCGCTTTCTATTGTTCCAAGACAAAAAATGCTGAAATTGTGTTCATGTTTGATCTGCTTTTTCTCATCGCTCAAATGAACTGAAAGGTGATCGGCCAAAGAGAAAATGCCTGCTAGAGCCAAGTCAGCTGTCGTAGAAACTGTAGCAGCCCTCTGGGGTCATGTGCATTGTGTGGTTTCTTCAAGGGAGTTCAAGCTCCACTTGTCTTTTATTAGTTTTAAAGCAGCGCAGATAAAGGAAGAGAGAATGAGGCATATGGATGTAAAGCCATGACATATAGTGGCATTTGACTCACTGAAAATCATAAAAATGTACACTGAATCTTTTTTCCTACAGATAAGAAACCACACGTGGGTCTGTTATTTAAAAAGGTGGACACCATGCACACACATGCAAGCCACTCAGTAAAGTGTTCCTTTTAATTAAACTGAGTCTGCATATGTTTATATAATCCAGGTGAAATATGCATCTACATTGAACAACGGATCATCTAACACTGGCATGGCTACACTATGCTTATGAAGACCAGATTCACGCTCAAAATAATGCAGTCGTTTCCCTCAGTAACATGATGAATACATATATTTCCTCATGGGCAGAATGTACGGTGTAAACTAAAATATAAGGCAAATCAAAACTGTGAGTTTAGGACATATAGTGAACATTCTTTCCTCAACTATTTTCAAGTGTCTATGATCACTGGCAAATCTTTATTGTGGCAAAAAAGCACAATGGTACTTTACTAAAATGCACTTTCTGTCCCAGACAAGTGCATCAAGTTTATAATAGTCAACAAGATGTATTTGATATACTCTATCATTTAAAGTTTGGGGTCACATAGAAATGTCCTTATTTTTGACAGAAAGCCTTTTTTTCAATGAAGAAAACATTAAATGAATCAGAAATACAATGTAGACATTATTAATGTGGTAAATGACTATTGTAGCTGGAAACGACTGATTTTTATGGAATATCTCGATAGAGTACAGAGGAACATTCCAGCAACCATCACTCCTGTGTTCTAATGCTACATTGTGTTACACACGTGGACAAAATTGTTGGTACCCCTCAGTTAAAGAAGGAAAAACCCACAATTCTCCACTGAAATCACTTGAAACTCACAAAAGTAACAATAAATAAAAATTTATTGAAAATTAAATAATCAAAATCAGCCATCACTTTTGAATTGTTGATTAACATAATTATCTTAAAAAAACAAACTAATGAAATAGGCTGGACAAAAATGATGGTACCATAACTTAATATTTTGTTGCACAACCTTTTGAGGCAATCACTGCAAATTAAACGATTTCTGTATTTGTCAATGAGCGTTCTGCAGCTGTCAACAGGTATTTTGGCCCACTCCTCATGAGCAAACAGCTCCAGTTGTCTCAGGTTTGATGGGTGTCTTCTCCAAATGGCATGTTCAGCTCCTTCCACATATGTTCAATGGGATTCAGATCTGGGCTCATAGAAGGCCACTTTAGAATAGTCCAACGCTTTTCTCTCAGCCATTCTGGGTGTTTTTGGCTGTGTGTTTTGGATCGTTGTCCTGTTGGAAGACCCATGACCTGCGACTGAGACCAAGCTTTCTGACACTAAGCAGCACATTTCTCTCCAGAATGCCTTGATAGTCTTCAGATTTCATCTTACCTTGCACACTTTCAAGACACCCTGTGCCAGATGCAGCAAAGCAGCCCCAAAACATTACCTGAGCCTCCTCCATGTTTCACCGTAGGGACAGTGTTCTTTTCTTCGTATGCTTGGTTTTGAGTCTATGAACATAGAGTTGATGTGCCTTACCAAAAAGCTCCAGTTTGGTCTCATCTGTCCAAAGGACATTCTCCAGAAGCTTTGTGGCTTGTCAACATGCATTTTTGCAAATTCCAGTCTCGCTTTTTATGAGTTTTTTTCAGCAGTGGTGTCCTCCTTGGTCGTCTCCCATGAAGTCCACTTTGGCTCAAAACAACGACGAATGGTGCGATCTGACACTGATGTACCTTGGCCTTGGAGTTCACCTTAATTTCTTTGAGGTTGCTCTGGGCTCTTTGGATACAATTCCAACGATCCGTCTCTTCAATTTGTCATCAATTTTCCTCTTGCGGCCACGTCCAGGGAGGTTGGCTACTGTCCCGTGGGTCTTGAACTTCTGAATAATATGAGCCACTGTTGTCACAGGAACTTCAAGCTGTTTAGAGATGGTCTTATAGCTTTTACCTTTAAGATGTTTGTCTATAATTTTTTTTCGGATGTCCTGGGACAATTCTCTCCTTCGCTTTCTGTTGTCCATGTTCAGTGTGGTACACACCTTTTCACCAAACAGCAGGGTGACTACTTGTCACCCTTAAATAGGCAGACTGACTGATTATGAGTTTGGAAACACCTGTGATGTCAATTAAATGACACACCTGAGTTAATCATGTCACTCTGGTCAAATAGTTTTCAATCTTTTATAGAGGTACCATCATTTTGTCCAGGCCTGTTTCATTAGTTTGTTTTTTTAAATAATTATATTAATCAACAATTCAAAAGTAATGGCTGTTTTTGATTATTTAATTTTCAATAAATTTTTATTTATTGTTACTTTTGTGAGTTTCAAGTGATTTCAGTGAGAATTGTGGGTTTTTCCTTCTTTAACTGAGGGGTACCAACAATTTTGTCCACGTGTGTAGCTAATGGTGTTGAAAGGCTCATTGATGATTAGAAAACCCTTGTGCAATTATGTCAGCACATGAATAAAAGTGTGAGTTTTCATGGAAAACATGAAATTGCCTGAGTGACCCTAAACTTTTGAATGGTAGTGTACCTCATTCTAAAAATTATCTTCAGAGACATAGCTGTAGTATATGACATATCAAAACCTGAACATAGAGGTAAATCAGTGAAGAGTTGAATTCTTGAAAACATGAATATGCTCTGTTTTTGGAGGGTTGCAGAGATAATTAAGCTACATCTGCATGTAATTAGTGTCAAATGTATTTTTTACTCACTTCATAACACTTAATACTTTAAGTATCTTATATAGAAATGTTTTTTCTTCAAGCCCATACTGTAAGCTGCTTTTATAATCGTATTCTTACCGGTAACAATCAATCTCAGAGTCTTCTCTTTGTAACAACACTTTTGAATATTTTCAATGTCTTTATTTACCAGCTGACAGTAAAGGTATCACATGAGTGTATGGGGGCAGAGAAGCAGTGAAAAACATGCAACAAAGGTCAAAATAAATCAAGGACATTGCAGTTGTCCTTGGGTACCTGCCAGGTGTTCCCAAATGACCCATATCAAGTTAAAGTTTTGTTGTTGTTTGTTGATGTTGGAAACTTTGGAGTAAGAAGCTTGCAGGCTTGGTATAACATCACCATGTCACGCCTGTCCACATAATGTTCATACCAGTTTAAATTTGGCTTAATAGATGTGATGACATCCCCAAATTGGACTCTTGCAGACTTTAGCAATAGTTCAGATGCTGCTTCTGGTAAACATCCTGTGTTATCTGTACATTTCATCCCTGTGCCACATTTCCTTCTGTTCCAATGGATGTGGAAAGCTCTGTTTCAGACCAAGTATCACGTTGCATTCACCACCACACCCTTCATCGCTGCCCCCTTTGCTCAATGGAGCTGCAGCTGGGTGCTGCTGTTTCCTTCACCATTTATGTTGGCACAGACAACAGCAGCTCCATGTCCACAGAGCACCGCTCTGCCTGCAAAACAGGAAGAACACACTGCTTTCAGATAGACACAGGAGACAAAAACAAGCCAGCGACGGTCCAGAGACGTGAGGCAGCAGACAGAGGAGGATGATAACATGAGATTTCAGCTGGTGCCCAGCTGGTTCCTGCACATGGCATCGGCTTACTGGGCTGCACGCTCTTCACTCTGTAGAGAGAAAGTTTCTGATCGTAGAAGATAGGCTTCTCTACTCTCTTCTCTGTGTGTAATCCAGCTCTCTTAGAGAGCATTTGCCTTAATGAGCTTGAACACATGCAGCTATGACACTGATTGGTCACTGAACGATAACAGACACAACAATTACTTGAACAGGTGCTGAGGTTTTTGGCTTTAGTTTTCAGTCTGCACTTTGACTTAGAAGCAAAATTCCCCCGAGTGTCAAAACCTGATGTTGTTGCAATCTTTTACTCACAAACAGATGCTGATCTGAATCCCAGATTGCTTAAAGTCAATTTATCGTGGCAAGAACCATGTTTCTATTTACAGCAATAGTCCTGTAGTGGAGTTGGTATTGGACAAAAAGAGGTTACTTTCACCTGTGAGTGTTTCCCGCATTACCTCAGCTGAATTAGAGGATATTTATTTTCTACTTTTGTGGATTTAAACCAGCAAAGAACAAGCTCATGTCTGTAGATCCACATTTCGTGTTCCTTTCTTACTTGCTCTAAGTAAAGAAAATAAACTCAGTCAAGAAAATTCTGCACAGTTTCTCATACTTAAATTTAGTTCTAAATGTGACATTACACAGTAGTGTCAAAACTCATTACATGTACAAATTCTGAACTTATCAGGCCCAAAGATTATTTACTGCAAGCTTGTGACCTTTTCCTCATGAATGGCTAACACTCATATGACTCTTACCGTGACTCTCTTTTTCTCTCTTTCAAATGAAACCAGAACATAAGCAAGGGCAGATGAGAAGGTGGCCTGCTGGCAGAGTTTGGCCATGTTTCCGTATTGTCACTCCTCGTTAGGTGATGACGGGCCGCGTCCACGTTGGACAGCTGCCGTCACCGAGGCAGAGGGAAGGGATGCATGCAGATGCTCTCAGGGAAGGTTGGCTCTTTGCGCAAACATCTGCTGTCATGTCTGTGCCCTCTGTGACCCCTGATGAAATGCCCACCGCCGAGTCTCCAGCTTTAATCACGTGTGCATGCGCCGAAACCGGCCGAGCAACCAGAGAGTGGCCTTGCATGAGAGCAGAGGGGGAGACAGGTCACTGCTGGCCAAATGGAAAAAAGCTGCAGCTTCTGTGAAAGGGGATACTGCACTTAGTTCATGTCAGCTGTGCTGCCACAGACGGACTCCGTATTTTAATTTTCACACACAAACTTTATTTTGCGTCAGTTTATGGGAGACCTGGAGCCCAAACTAGCTTCTACATTGATTAGTGGACATGAGAAGGTTCATACATATACTGTATGTTAGTTTGAATGAATTCATAGTAGAGGTGTGTGACGGGAGATGTCTTATATTTTTCTTTTGTTACATTGTCCAAGATGAACTCTGTTCTCAGCCATGTCAGGAATGTGCCCAGTGTGCCCACCCATCCATTAACCTGTCCAACAGTATGATAGAAAAACAAAACACTTCATTAACAGGACTGTTTGTGCTAACATTGACCTCAGAGGCTCCAGACCAACACACTTTTATTTAATGGTTTAGTAATTCAGAGTACTCGACCTACTGCTTCCATAAGACGCATGGCTGCAAGACTTCAAAGAATAAATAAAATTTATTGATTTAGAAAATCCTTTTAAGATGCAAACATTGTTTTGATGAATTGTGTTGACAAGATAAAGTTCGTAGAGTTGGTAATTTAATTTTGTGTGTCGTTAAAACTACACTTTCTGTAGTAAACAAGTGAAAGCAAAACCCAAGTAGTAGTAAATTAAACAAGAAAAAGCACTCATAGAGCTGTTCTTTCCTGTAAGGCGTTGTCAGAAATGCAGCATTTATTTGTTATTGATGATCGCCATAAAATGCTGCCATTTAATATAGATGTACCCACACATAAAATGATCTTGCGCTGAGCACAGGCGTGTGTTAAGCATGTGTACGTTACGTACGGATACCGAATCACGTGACCTACATATGCAGCGGGCAGCGGCAATGGATGGGACTCAGAAACACTCCCACAGTTGTTCCTTCTATCATTTCCGACAGGTAAATCCCAGTAAGTCTGCAGTGGTGGATTTGTAGTAGGATCGCAATCATGAGATCGTCATCAGGCAGCTGATGTTGCGTTCACTTGTTGTCATAGTTACAGTGATGCCGTGCAGCTATCTGGTAATGATACAGAAATCCTCAACAAATCTGTGGATCCAGACTATAATCCGCATCACTGCCAAAATCTAATCACTTGGTCCTTGTGTTATTTCTGACATTCCCTGAAAATTTCATCCAAATCCATTTTTCTGCCGACAGACGGACAAACGTATGCCAATCGTCATATAACTGCACCTTGGCAGAGTAATAAATTGACTTGTTAACCAAACTTCAAGATTTAAAAAAAACAAAAAACTAACTTGTGTTTATGCCACCAATTATTAAGTACCTGACAAACAAAAACACAATCAGTTACAGAGGAAAGAGTTATTCTCCTAACACAACTTAGTTTGCTGGTTGAACATAATCTAATTAGAAGTCGCCACAAGTGAAAAAGACTGTTCTGTTAACAGTTTTGCTGAGGCTAAACATCTGTTTTGAAAATGCATTACAACTTCTTTATGTTATATATTTAAATATGTGTGACTGACGGCAGTAAACGCAGTACTTTACAACACAGACAGGTGACAAAGTAAAGAGAAAAAACCTGAACCGCTTAGTCCTACAGTGAGGAGGTTCAGGGCTCTGTTTTGCTGTGAGGGGCATTTTGCTGGCATGGTTCACTGAAAGGAAAGGTCACTGCAAATCAATACAAAGTTGTTCTGAGTGACCACATCTATTCTGATGGAAGTTGTCTCTTCCAGGATGACGATGCCTCCATCCACAGGGCATGAAGGGTCACTGAATCAGTATGAAAATGTGGTCAATCATGTTATGACCTAAACAATCACTAGATCTCCACTCTGTTGAATACCTTTGATAGATTTTGAACTGTTGTTCTTCCACATGGTGGCCAAACACCTTACCAACACAGTTTATGCTGCTTTTCCTTTTATTTTATCACCTGTCTATACATCAACACTTTAATTTGTGTTCATGATTTTTGGGAATGTTACACACACTAAACACAAATCATGACAGCCACTGGACTTCCTCTGATGCATACGTGATCGTAATTCAAACCAGAATACTCAAATTCCTTTAGATATTTTCCTGTATGTATGGCAGTAAAATACTGGATTTGTGACTCATTAAAATCAGATATGATTTGGCAAAACAAATTCAAAACATCTGCTGCTGCACATTCAGGCTTTTATAATGAAAGTTACTTCATAGACAGTTGGTTTACTTGAAGTTAATGTCAGAAGTGAGCAGTTCCAAACGCAGGAGAGCTGGTGAGGGACGAGTTCTTCTGGACAGTGTTCTGTTTAAGCTCGTTTCTTCAACGCTTGGCCTGATGTTAAACACACCTGCTCAGAAGGGCTTTTCTAACATTTTATGATCCGACTCTCGGTGCTTGGAATATCTACCCTTGGTGCCAAACTCAAAGTTCCTTTCAACATGGCGATAATTTATCATCAAAACCCTTCAGGCAGGCACCCATTAAGAATCTTGAAATGTTAAAAACTTCACAGCCAAGGAACAATCAAATGATTGCTTGTTTTAAAATGACATACTCCAGACTTGCTTCAAGCTTCACGTATTCCAGGTGCTAAAGACAAAAAGTCTGAATTTGAGGGGCTGTGAAAATGCCACATTGTTAATCACACTTTCATATTTACGATTTGAAAAATGCTGACACGTATGCAGGTGCAAAACCTCCGTGTTTTTTTTACCGACCACCGAGTATATCAAGCAAAGGCAGTAGCTTTGCTTTGACCGTGCAGAACAGACATCCATGCCTGTAGTAAAGTGTTCATATAATAAGAAAGAGTACTTGTTCAGTCACACCATTGCAAATAGCAACAGATTAGACAAACGGCAACTGGGCCAACTCCTTCTTCTTCTCGTTGTACTTAGCGCTCAGTTGTCCTACAGCCTTGGCGTGCTCCTCATCCACCTCTTCTTTTAATCTCTGCTGCTCCTTCAAAAAATCTGCCCACTCGTCTTTCAGTTGCTCCATGTTCGCCTGCAGCTGGGTGTTCTGGAAGAACATGTGACGATGAGAAGAGCACGGCAAATGCCGTACACGGTTTAAGCTGATCATGGAATGTGGTGCATATAAAGGGAATGTACACAAAGTCACAAATGCCAACGATTCAATCTGGTTTTCTAAAGGCTACTCAATTGTGTCCACCGCCTCCTCTGCCTGAGTTTTTACCTGTTGTGCCTCTAGCTCCCTCTGCTGGACTCTCTCTGCCATGTGATTGGCTGCTTCCACTGTGGGACAGAAGCAAAACATGAGACTTTCCAGGCTCTTCACTTTGTCCATACCTATACGTCATTCCACTATGAGGAATCAGGACACAGTAAAATGACATTTTCTGTGTTTTAACGGGTGTAACATTCACTATTGCTTAACCTTTGTCTGCAATACCCAGTAACAAACAACAATCCGTACATTATGCTGAATGAGGAGAACATTAAACTGACAAATGGTGTAATACAATTTAACAGTCTTTTCTTCTATATAAATAGCATTCGTGTGAATACGAAATTACCTTTAAGTGTAATGTTAAGAAAAGAGAAAAGAAAAGTCAGGTGAGTTGACTTACACCGTTTAATGACATCAGACAGCTGCTTGGTTACGTCGTCTAAATTTGCGGGGAGCATTTGCTCGTTTGTTTCCACCACCATTTTGTCCAGATTCTCCAGCAGTCGGCTCTCTCTGTGGCCTCGTTTTTCCTAAACAGCAGCAGAAAAAGTCAGCTTGCAATGAAATCAAATGCTGCATTCGTTAACTTATTGAAAAAAGTAAAAGTTAATACTCTGTGAAGCTTCAAACAGCATAGATAAACACACTGTAGTAAAATCAGGTGAAAAACCTAACGAAGACACCGTGATAAAAACTAGAAAATGATGTTTATCCCCAACCGTAAATGCAGTGAGTTGTGGATTATATTGAAGCCAGACTGGTGTTTACACAACTATTTTGTCTAGAGTCAAGAATATCAATCAATTATCTGCCTAATTCCATGTGATATTCAGCATTTTTTTTTGGCTATCAGTACTCATTTTTTTTGAATGATCCTGGACAAAATGAATCTATTTTAAACAGTCTAACTGCTTCTGCAGCTCTGTTAAAACGCGGGCACTGGTGGCAACTGCTGTTCAAACATGTTCAAATAACTGAACAGTGCTACTTTTATATTTGTATAAAGTTGTACTGAAATATCAATTAAAAGACTTTGACTGAAAAATGTGCTACTTCGGCTGTGGTGTAGCTGCCTCTCTACCTGTAGTCACCGCTCTGGTTTTAAGCAATGTCTCCCTCATAGCTCTGTCTGACAATGAAGGACAAATGTTAAAAAGTTCTCCTTTAAATAAACACATACAAAACATAACTTAAATACAGGCATTTCTCATAAGTCTTGTGTTATTGTGAATTTGGACACCAACATTTTCATTTTTACTACAAATTTATTTCATTTCCAAGTAGTGGTTACCAGTCTTCTTGATTTCTATTGACTGGAGTCGGTATCAACCCTGCATTTTGAGATGGGTTAAAGCCATACAAAACACACATCTACTGTGAAAAAGGCAAAACAAGACAAGGGTCCTATATAGGGGGTTAGGATGTCAATTATAAAATGCAACATATCCACTTTGGCCCGACCAACTACTTATACTACATCGTTCCATATATCTATACTGTCTGTTATCTAACAAAGGCACAAAATACACCCACATCCTCGTTGCTTTCTTCCTCCTCACATGAATGTCAGCACTTTAGTTCAGCTACAGTGAGGAAGTCTTGGAGGTTATAGAAAGTCTTTGGTCCAGGGACACCTCTGCAGTGCTTCATTCACACCACTACAGCTCCCATATTTATCATAACATGATGTGAGAGCACATAAATTACTGGTGAAGCTGGATATAGGATTCAGATCCCTTATTAACTTCAAGTCAAGTACCTCAAACTCTCTCACGAAGTAGCGGACCTCTGCATTGATGACAGGTCTGTGGTCCAACAGTCGGGACTGGATGTCACCCACATCTGCAGCATCAACATATCTCATAGTAAGTGTAGTTTAAATGAGGAAAAACTAAATGCATAGCTAAGTGAGTATTGTAAGGCATGGTATTTCTACAAAAAAGCAGTTTAAAGCACATTTTTCAAAACTGTAATCATAAGATCTTCATGTAAATCACAGTTCTTTGACATTTTGATTAGCCTGTTGTTGGTGTGTATACAATAAGAAGAGAATAAAATAGCTTTAAAGTCATCATACATGGGGGCGTGACGAAAATATAAATAGCTTGCGCTGGACGCTAGATTGATAGAAAGCAATGAGTAATAAAATAACAGCATTGAATAATGAAATCAAATGTACATATAAAACAAGACTATATTAAAATGACAACATATGCAAAAGAGGCAAGATATGTACAATATGGGAGTTAAGTGAAACGAATTAAAAAACAATAAAATAGAACAAATATGGTCATTAGATTGCACATGAGCAACATACATAAGCGTGTACATAATAATTGCCTCACTGTCAAGAGCTTTAAAATGCAAAAAGCGAAGCTGACATGCTAACCTTGAAAACGTTCTGAATGCTGCGGATTTCACTCACCTTTAGCAATCTTTTCCATTATTATACACTCTTCTGGACGTCGTTCCAGCAGCTGAACAGCTTCTGTTTTCTTTCTGCTGAGTTGCTGGTTGGCTAAGCTAGCTGCTAAATGCTCCAAAGCTAACTGACAGCTGAGTATGGAAACAAAATGAGTACTTCAGCTAGACTTTTAGCCTGATAATTAATCATATACGGCAGTAACACATATCAGCTGCTGTTTTAAAAACAGTGTAAGGCTGCTGTTATAATTCCAGTCAGGTGAACCTAAGTCAGCTGACTCAAAAACATGTTTACTACTACTTCCGGGTGCGAGGCCGTAGACTGAACCAATGCGCAAAAAGAGGGGGGTCACACTTCACTTAAAAGTGTTCCTCCTCTGACCGTTTGAGCTTTTTACAAGTTCACATAAAATCAATTAACTCTTTCGGTTATGGGAATGTTCTGTTTACTCTGACACTTTTAAAATGCCTGAAAATTTCTATATGAGGAAGTGTTGTGTGTCTGTTTTACTAAACTCGGACAGCAGATGTCAGTCTTGCTCTGTGGAGAAACAGTCTATGTGGAGTCTGCCTCTTAAACTTTTTATGCTTACTTCACTCTCCAAACCTGTAATACAAGAACATATCTGTCTCAAAAATAATTCAGTAAAACATTTTTTTATCATGACTACGAGGCAGTTTGCATTCTTTCAAGCTCAATTCAGCAAATTCATTGAAATTCTGCTCTCTTTATTTTATAATACACCATACATAAAGGATTATGTAGTTCAGTTAATTCCCCTTTTTAATAATGGAGCATTCACAAACACAGACATTTTAAAATTACAAAATATTACTGATATAAACTACTCAAAACACACGACAATTATTCTTTTATAGTCACATATTTCCACATATTTTTTTAAATAAGTGAAGCATAGCCATTATTTATTGAAGGAGTAACTGTGGTTTGGAGAAATCCCCTTCAGCTGGTGTTTAATTTTGTTACAACAGGACATTTCTTTCTTCTTTATCTTCATAAATGGTTCTCCAGTTCATTTAACATGTGAGGAAACTTGCAGTGCATTGAAATCAAATTTATTAACAAGTTGTTAACATTTAGAACTATAAACTACAGTTATTAGAAAGTGGAAAACGCATAAGCACTGATTTATTGATTTCTAATATTGCACTGAATTGTATCTTAAACAAAGGGTAAACAGTGACCAGAGGGATTTTTTTCCCCAACATGGCAAAAAAGAAGTTATTCTAATTAAGCTTATCTGTTAAACACAAATTAACAAATGAATATGTCTCATTGTTGACAATTTATTAGGGGTGGGTAACTTATAGTTTTATGATTCTACAATTTCTTTTGGCAGACACTTTTATCACCATATTTAAATTAACATTTCAGTATTATGTGTAATCTTTACACAGAGAGAGGCAGTAAAGCACCTACAGAGTTCTGTTGTGACACTTAATTTACAATTTATTTAAGTTTATTCTTTGGGAAACAGTCGAATATTTTATGATAATGGTTGTAACATTACATAAATCCATACATTAGTCTCTATGTGCATATTATCAGACTTACTCTGTATAAATATACATATATACGATAATGTCTAAATATACTAGAAATAAGCTCTAAGCAAAGTGGAAAGCTTGCCTAAAAATTTCCCTATATACTAGTGACATATATTAATATCTAAATACAGATATATATTAGTTAGAATTTTTTGTCATTTCTAGTTGAGGAACTGTCTTCACCACACTCACCACAGGATGGCACTAAGTATCTCACATTATTCTCTAAAATCCAGGGCTGGAAACACATCGCCGCCTGAATTATCCTGGATGAGCAACCGCTTTTATTCCACTTTATGAAATGCAAATACATTGACATAAATGCATTAACAAACACGGCACTTGTGGCAAGAGCAAAGTAATTCAGTCTGAGTGAGAAGGGGGCATTGTTTGGGGCAAACGTTGCATATTAGCTGTCAAAAGTTTGCTTGCGAGCCCCAGATTCATTAGGACTGACATGCTCAGTTAAGGGAAAATGAAGACACCACTTGAGTCCCCAGACTGTCCGCACTGTTTAGTTGAATACTTATTACATGCTCCATTAGTTTTGATTTGGCCCTATTAAAGAGATTAAATGATTGATCAACAGGCTGAGGGATGGAAACAAGTCCTGCACTGTGTCTGAGGATCTCTGACTGCAAAACATGTCAGAACCAGCAAAGGTCTTCCTGACAGGAATGTGCATCCTGTTTGTTTTGTTTATTCATGATTCTGCAGGGTGAAATTAAAAGCATTAGGATCAACCCTGAGAATGTAGAAGTTAATTAAAGGCAGCATATTTGTTCCATAGAGCAACTCAAAAGCTTTTTTTTGTTTAGATGAAAATATGAAATTAGAGATCCTAAAATACATCAAGTGCTTTATTTGAATTTTCTTGATTATTATGTATTCTGCAGAAAATATCATTCATTTAGTTAATTATTTGACAAGAAAATGCCAAAACTCTTCTTTGTAAATAAGTAAAAACAGATTAAAATGCATAATGCATAAGAAAGCCTGATGATTTGGGATATAAGGTCTGAAATATTTATCAGAATTTCTCTAAAACCTGTTGACATTTTCATAATTCAGCATTACAAACAGCTTCATTATATTCTGCATGCTTAAGTTGAAGTTTAAAGTCAATTCTGGTGAATAACAATAGAATTTTAAGCCTGCATCTCCTGACTGATTTTCAAGAGGGAAAAAAAGTGTTCAGTCCTCCACTAATAAAAGAAAAAAAAACTTATCCAAAGTTGAGATTTCAACAGCATTAAAGAATTTTGAGTGCCGGGCCAACATCAACATAACGAGGAAATATCTGTCCTTCTGCATCATTATCTGCAAGCGTTCTGACGTCGGGCTGCAGTTTGCATGTGAGAGCTCGTCGCACGACAGCAGATCATGTTTCTCTGCCTTTCTGTCTCACAGGTCTATTAAGTGGATTCTGCTTTTTATTTGACACCCCCTGCACCGAGCACAAAGCCTTTCTGGGACGCTCTCCAAATTTGTCACTTAGAAGAAAGGCTGTGTTCAAAGTTATAGCTTTGTAAAAGTTAAAACAAATATGTCAGCATCAATTTCAATAATGTATTTTTTTCAGTAGCCGTCCTCGTTTTAAAGCTGCTCGTACTTTAAGCCTTTAGTAATGTGGATTTATTTTTATTCTGCTTGGATAATTGCCTATTTTTTTGCACCAATTAAATTCAGTTTACATCCATTTATTTTGTGTCAGTTAAATACTTTGATTTAGGAATAACATTACTGAAACAACTGATAATTATTTACTGATTATATTTCTACATAACTGACCCATTTAATATATTTTTATAAAGTAGTTTAATCAGGCAATAATGTAGTGTAAATATAGTCGACGTAGTAAAGTTAATACTACTTTAAAGGGCTTTAAAAATGTGATGACATTTGTTGCAGTATAATATATGTATGTTATTTATCCTCATTTTAGGCACTTTTACGTTTATTCCACAAGCCACTTTCTATTTATTGTGTAGTAATACTCTCTTTATTGGTTTTTCATCCTTCATTCTTGTATATATTGCATATATTATTGTTATTATAATTATTATCTTTACTGTACATATGGTTAGTGCTGCTCTGAAAGATTTTTGCTGCTGTAACACCAGAAATTTCCCCTGACGTGGGGAGTAATAAAGGATTATCTCGTCTTATCTTATAAAAATATTAGGCATTATTGTGTTTATTTCATTTTTCTATTCACTCAATCAGAAATTACACTAAACTGAAGATTTTTTCTTATGTTTTTCCTAAATATAGTCTCCACATACATATTTCTCTTCATCATAGCAGACAAAATTTCCCTCCCTCATCTTTTTTATTACACTTCCACATATCTGCAGCGTTGAGCCCCCTGTGACTATCAAGCTCGCCAGTATCCAGATGATCTCCTGCAGCACTTCCACCATCGGTGCTTCAGCAGTGCAGTGGGAGGTCTGTGAGCCTGGTTTACCAAACATGCCCACTGGCCCTGCGAGCTCACCCCGGTGACGCTCTTGCCTCTGTGTCTCTCTCCTCCCCGGCCCAACCACACTGCCCCTGCAACGACGGTGCTCGCATTACCCACTGGGTATAATTATTCTGCATTTAGCTGCTCTCCGTTCTCTCTCCCTCTCATGTTCTCTCTGTCTCTCAGCTTGGCTGGGTCTTGACACTGAGGTCCGGGCGGAGGGCCGCGGGGCCGCTGCTTTGTGTTCACAACACGCTGAACGCCACTGACTGCACGGCGGCTCTGAACAGGTGGGGGGCGGTGATGGGAAAAGGAAAAGGGAAGGGGAGGAGGGGGGGAGTGTTACTCACTGGATGCCAAGGCCTCTGGGCTGGAGGGAAGATGGGGGTGGAGGAGGGTTGGTAGGAGAAGACCTGCTGCCCAACAGCCCACCTACCTGCTTCTACCCTTCTCTCTCGCCACATCCAGATTCTTATTTCAGGGAATGTCTCTCTCTCAGTCCCGGGGCAGGAAGCAGGTCATTGGTCCGGTCCCTCTGCCTGCTAGAGGCTTCAGAGCTGGAGAAGAGGTAGGGGGTGAAAGTGAAAAACAGGATGAGAGGTAGCCGGAGTGCAGCGGGAAGGTAAAGACCCAAGTAAACACACTTAAAAGCCTTATGCAGCAACACTTAATAAGTCACTATGGAGAGTCACACTATCCCGCTGTCATGCCGTCCCACGGCCTGATGGGAAGACACAGTGGCGGTTACATGGCTTACAGCCTGAAAATCAACATATGTAATCATCATCCTGCACTTTTCAAGGAAGAAAAGATTTTTTTCCTCTTTTTTGCAGCAAAACGGAACAAAACCTTGTCAGATGCATCTTGTGATGACTGCCCCTTTTCCTTCCAGCTGGAGATTGGCACTCAGGCATTCACAGTGGACTGGAAGTGTGTGTGTGTGTGTGTGTGTGTGTGAGCAGGGGGAGACCAGTGTGTCGGCTGTGATTAGCATTTGCGGCGGGCCCCTGCTGCCATTTCGGGACTCGTCCTCGAGATTAGCGGGAACTGCACTGTCATTTCTCCCATGGGGGGCCGTTCCCCTGTCCTCCCTCGTCCTAGCGTGGGGAGGGATCACCGGCTTCTCCAGGAGGCAGTGTTGAAGTCGACTGAGGGCAACAGGCTGGGGGAGGCTCCAGACCTGTTGAGGCAGAGCGTCCCGCAAAGTGCCCACAATCAAAGTGACAGATGTAGGGTGGAGGGAGCACTGGACAAAGATATCTCTCCGTTTGTTGCAGGCAAAATCACTTCGCCTGGCTGTGGAATTTCAAACACACACACACACACACACACACACACACACACACAAATTGCAATAACACATACACATGCCTGCACACACACTACAAGTTGAGCAGAGGAGGAGTTGAGACTGTGAGGTTCAGGGGAAGAATCGACTGAGCTCCACTTGATGGTTTTTGAAGTTTTTCTTCAGCTCGTGTGTGCGCCGGCTGATATTGGACGTGGGACAGAACAGAGAAAGGCAAGGAGTAGGAAAAAGGGGGTCTGCCCTGGGGTCACGCACACATGCACACACACACTCTTATGCGAACACACACACACACACATACACTTCTCAGGCTGCTGTGGCATGTTTGGAGCAGTGCCTCGTCAGATTAGGGCCATGCTGGCTGTGTTTGATGGCCAACCTGGACAGACAAGGCCTGCCAGGCACAAACTGCTCAGGCACATGATGTCAGGGCGGACACACACACACACACACACACACACACACACACACACACACACACACACACACACACACACACACACACACACACACGCACACACACACACACAAAAATTATCCCGCGCCAGACCAAAGAGACAGATGACACCCAGCATGAAGCTAAAGCCAAATCTGTAAGCATCCGCTGCGATCCAGCTGGCTAGCCCTAGGGTACCTGTCTCTGCGAAGTGGAATCAGCGTCACCCCCGTGAGCTGTCAAATTAGCTCACAGGGCTGGAAATGCTGAAGAGATTTGGCCCCTCGTTGTGGAGGAGCAAAAAGAGGGGGGAGGGAGGGTGGTATTAAAAAATGTTATTAATTCATCCTCCTGTTGGGGGGAAAAAATGGTTAAACTTCCAACAACATGCATCAGGAAAGGTGGACTTATTAGTGTGAACCTGTAGAGCAGTGAAGACACACTCACACACTGCTCCGACACCAACAAACACACAAGCACACACATACATGCTGATGCTAGCGGACGCACATGCTCAAACACAGTGAAAAGAGCGTCACCGCGTGCACACATGCCTCATGATTTGCACACACACACTCACACAGCCTCACATACACAGAGCCAGGGGCAAGTTTTCAATTACTGCCAGTGCTAAGCAGTCACCTGGGAGAGATGTACCATGTTTGAGTGGAAAGGCATTTCCACCAAGGTTTTTTTTTTTTATCTCTTCTTGTCCCAGTTGTTCGACAGCTGTGAATGTCAGGCACATGATCAAAAATGACATTAAACAAAACAGTAAATGTTTCCTCAGTCAAAGTTTACATCTTGGGGAATGATCAAGGAAGGCCTGTCTGAAAAGTGAGATTTGTAGCAACTGTTGAATGTGTAAAAAGGTGCCTTAAGGATTAAGGTGTCAATTTAGTCGACATTAGATCATACAATTGCTGTGAAAAACTGGAAACGTAGTCAATTTGCTTCATGAGGGATGACATGAAAAGAGGCCTCACATTAAATAAACAAGAAGGTGACAGTTAAAGATAAAGACAAGAAATATATTAATGCATGAAAGACAGAAAAACTTTTCAAAGTAAGAGTTTTTGCTGTGGTCACCCTAGACTAAATGCTGAATTTACATTCTACATTTTTTTTAAAGAGTGCAAGGAAATTTTAAATGTTAACTCGATTACACCTTACAATGCTGCAATAGTTTTCATACTCTCATCAAATAGCAATTTCATGATCTGTGGCATTCATAAAAAAACAATTTTAAGGGACAATTTAAGGAACTTAAAGGAAAACTCTCTGAAAGAGGATTCAAACATAAAATATGAATTGGAGATGAGAGAAAGTAAAGGTTTTTACATTGTTGGACTTCTCTGTATATTTTACGGTATACCAAAGTTTCAAATCTAGTTTGTGTGACGATAGTCATGTGTGGGTTCCAATTTTTTACGTCAACCAGCGATAACTGGTTTGCCAGAGCTGAAGAAAGGAACAGCTGTGGTGATAAGATGAAGAAATCTAAAGCAGCTAGGAGTGTAAGGGTGCTTATGTTGAAATAAACTAAGAAACATAAAAAAAATTGAAAAAAAGGTGTTCAGAGTTAAGATGACATCCTATAAAAAGTGCAGTATGCCATCAGGGTAGTGTGTAATCATTCCACACTGCAGGTTGAGGTTACAGCTCTTCCTATTTTATAATGGCAGCACTTCATCTGTCTTTGTGCAGTTTCTTACCATCTATCCATCTGTTATCTACTGACCACTTTATCCTCTGTAGGGCTGCGGTGGGGCTTGATTTAGGGTGAAGGGAGGGTATAGCCTGGACAGGCCAATTTCTTACCATAATCTCCTCAAAAAATGAATTATTCACTGAAACACCGACCAACTGAACATGCCAAATCTGACACCAGGCAAGCAGCTATATGAGAAATATATCTTAGAACAGTCTGGTATAATGTAAAACGATCTTATATTTTAAATCAAAACCCCTGCAGACATATTATACTTAGGGATTAATTTATGAAAAGGAGGTTCTGTTTGTCTTTGCCCTCTTTTTCACTGCTTACAAACTTAACAGGGCTCCTTAACTCCCATCAAATAAATAAATAAAATATGGCTGCCCAATTTTAGCGAAGGTAAAATCCTTCTGGGCCCGGAGGATCCCTGCCATGCTGACATGCTAATAGCCACAGCGGGTTTCCTGTGGGTGAGGTGACATGGACAGTAGCAAAGAGCTATAGACTGCCAACAACAGCACTGCTCCCTGGTGTGTGTGTCAACATGCTGACCCCCATGGAGATCCTGTCCTACCCCGAGACAGCGCAGTGTGTGTGTGGTTGTGTGGTGGGATGTAAGATGGAACCTGACAGGAGTTTAGCGCTGATGACCACCACGGTGAGAAATGGCAGCACCCCTCCTTCAGGGAGATGCTGTCACTCCTCGATGTTTGTTTGAGTGTGGGTGTGAGCTGGTGCTTGCTGAGCCTCTTGAGGCTTGAAGAGTCGTGCTGGAAATAAAATATTCCAGCATAAGAACATGTTCTCCTGAAAGAAATGACAGAGTTTTGAAAATGAGGTGAAGAATAAGATGTAGAACATGATGTAAAGTGAAATCCTTTTAGAAAATGACTAATTGGAGTTGACATTTGATGCAATATTGATATAGTGTGTATAATATTTGCAAATTACAATGACGCCACATGCACATGTTTCTTTCCCCCAAAGTGCTATACAAAGATCAGCCACAACATTATGACCACTGACAGGTGAAGTGAATGGCATTGATGGTCTTGTTTTAATTCAATGTTCTGCTGGGAAACCTTGCATTCATATGGATGTTTGACATGTACCCCCCACCGAAACATTGCAGGTCAAGGAACCCCTCAACCCTCCTACCCCCATGTCAACAGCAGTCCTTGATGCCAGTTGCCACCTCAGCAGGACAATGCACACTGCAAAAACTGCTCAAGAGTAGTCCAGGGAGCATGTCAGAGCTAAGCTGTACACTCCCTAGATCCAAATCTTACTGTGTGATGTACCAGGATAAAACTGATGTAGGTAGGTCTCACTCTGCAACCCACAGGACCCACAGAATTCACTGACATGCCCAGAGCTCCTGTGTCCATGCCGCACTTGGTCAGAGGAGTTTAAGCAGCAAAAAGGAGACCAACACCATATTAGGAAGGTGGTTATAATGTTACGTCTGACTGTGTGTCCCTCATGATAGATTTATTATGTTTTTTGCCTGCTTTTTTTGTGATGGCTCACTGGTAGATGCAGTCATAAAATACCACGCTTTTCAAATGTTCACTGCACAAAGTAATAAAACTACTTCAGTATACATGAACATGTTTTATTCTATGTAACAGTTTTAAACAAACTGTAAACTTTAAGCTAGATGGGTATTATCTGCCAGTCAGTGTTCACTATGGGCCAATATTTCATGTAAAAGCCTTTATCAGCTCATATCATCGTGCTTCCAAAGTCCATCCATTGATGACATGCAGTGGAAAGTATTGAAACACTCAAAGCATGACTCTAGGGATAATATCTGTGTGTTGGACCATCATTTTGATTTATACTGAAATACATCAAAATTACAAAATGGATCTCCATGGAATTTTGACAGACATTCACGGTCCCCAGGGGATGAATCCGACTGATGTTTGGTAAGGCCCCAACTTTTCTCCTAGTGCCACCGCAGGGCTGACAGCGTTTGAATAAAATATCTCAACAGCTTCTAAATGAATATAGTGATGACATTTGGCATGGACATCCACGATGGCCAGAAGATGAATATAAATGCTGCACAGCCTTAAAGAGTTGCTAAGGGTCAAAAATGAACTTTGACACTCCACTGTCTGAGATGCTGCATTTTTCAGAAAGTAAACAGCCACAGCATTAGCCATCATGTCTCTCTGAATGGCCATTTGTGTACAATAAAACTTTAATTAAGTTAGGTTTAATGAAGTGAATCCTGTTTAAGTTGCCTTTGCAAGGAAGACCTGGCCAAGACTGCAGCATAAAAAGTTCTGGATGAAAAAACACATTCACAAATAACAAACACAGCAGTATTAAAAATGGACAATAATATTCAGAAATTCACTTGTTTTCTGCCTGTGAGATTAGCAGACTCATAACTTCTGCTCGTCAATACAGAAATGCTACTCTGGAAGTCAGCATTCGGGACAAGATTTCAGCTTAGTTGGACTGTAGCTACAGAAGCTGGCAGACTGTTGGGCCTCTTCATGCTGCTTTAGCATTGTCACATCTACACTGAATAATAAACCAGCACATCACAGAGAATCACAGTGAGAATAACACCTGAACGGTGCACAGTGCTCATGCTGTGCTGTCTAACGTAATAAATTCAGTCAGTAAAATATGTGCATTTATGTCCTTTGGTTGTATTTTCTTTTTTAGCAGCAACATATTGAGGGAACTTCAAAAATGCCACACTAGATGCTCAGCCATCTTTGAATGTGCTGAAAGTTATGGATCACAGTTTTAAGACAGTTCTACACGGCCTTCATCGCTCTTCTCTTCTCTTCTCTTCTCTTCTCTTCTCTTCTCTTCTCTTCTCTTCTCTTCTCTTCTCTTCTCTTCTCTTCTCTTCTCTTCTCTTCTCTTCTCTTCTCTTCTCTTCTCCTCTCTTCTCAGCTGATGTTTGTCCCTGGAGGTGCTCTCTTAATGTCTTTGACTAAACTTCAGCCAGTCTTGACAGTGACGGTGCCCCATAGGAGCGAAGTTGAGAGGATACCAATATGATTGTAATGGAGGGTTTGCGGGCAGGGTCTATCACACTGTGTCACTTATAAAAAAGCACAAAAGCCAACTGGCGGGGTGCACGGCACTTCTGGCTAATGCCACAGAAAAAAAAGCGACTCAACTGCTCTGTGGAGACGCCGTAGAAAGAGGGGACATTTTCATTTTTGTGTTCGTTTTGTGTCACACTCACCACTGAAGCATTTAAGACTGTGGTGTCACATTAGCTGTAGAAGGGAGATTTTTTAAAAAAAAGAAAAGCCTTGTGGAAAGGTGACATTATCTCATTTCTCATGCCACAACAGAGAATGTGCTTCTTGGAAGAGCTCCTTTTGGTGTTTTTCCACTATTCTGTTAAAAAAAACAAATCAAAGTAGTCTCATTTCTGCCACAGCATCAACAATGACAAACTTTGTGAAGATTTTGCCCAAAAACAGAGCACCTAATAGATAATAGCCCATAAAATTGGTGTTGCACTGGCAGAGCAGAGTGTGAAATGACATTGGGACAAATAACACACCGCATTAACACCATGTCGGCGCTTGGCAAGAGTCTCCACTCTTTACTTGTGTCTATGCATTTGTGTACATTACCTCTGTTGGTGTGTGTGTGTGTTGGTGTGTGTGTCTGAGTGCGTGTTTGTGGGTCGCCATCACATGCTCTCATCCCTTTGGTTAGCGGATGAATGAAGGCTGTAAAGAAGAGCATGACAGCTGTGAAAGTCACAAGGGGAGTCCGCAAGGGCTGTAAAAAAAAGGCAAAGTTTAACCCCCTGTGGGTATGACCTGTGTGTGTGTCTGTGTGTGTGTGTGTGTGTGTGGATATACTGTGCATACACCTCTGTGAGGAAATATAATAGTCACCGTATATGTATAAAATTGGGGGCCAGATTGGATGTATGTATGCATTCGTGTGTTTCCGTGTTTGTTTGTGTGCGTGTGGCTCGTCCTGAAGCTAAACGCCGCACACTGGAGTCTATTGTCGAGAGTATCAGCACTCTATCAGCGCCCCGCATCCTCCATCCCCTCACCCGGACCTTTGCCTCATCAACAGCATCTTTCATTGCCCGCTCACCCTCCCACCTTCACCCCTGAGGCAGAGCGAGCCTGTGTGTGTGTGTGTGTGTGTGTGTGTGTGTGTGTGTGTGTGTGTGTGTGTGTGTGTGTGTGTGTGTGTGTGTGTGTGTGTGTGTGTGTGTGACTGTGTGTTCATATCCTCGGGATTTTACTTCAAAGACTGGTGGTTTTGGATGGGCTGGAGTTTGTGAAATGCTGAGGCATCTTTGAGATGGATAGATAGTCCACTGTGTGTGTGCATGTGTTAACCTTAGCAGAACAACATTAGTCAGGAGACACAGAGATGACTTTGTGTTTTCCTGTCCAAATGTCGATTTCATGCCACCCTCGTTTGTGGGTTCTTTTCAAAGAGGCCAGTGATCAGCTGTGTGTCATGTGCTGTTAAAATTAGCCTGAATAAGGAGTGTTTTTGGATCTCCCCTCAAGATCAAATGCTGTTAACATTTTTCTGAAACACTCTGTACACAAATCAACAACTGTCCCTCCAGGTCACTTTAGGCAGGCGCAAACTTTCCCTTTATGACATTTGAACTTTATTAACTGTGTTTATCTCGTCAGCCGATTAGTCAATTTATTGAAGCAACTGTTCACTCGGTGTCTGCTTTTGAGACTAGTTCTTGGATTTAAGGATGTGCCTCAAGGCCTCTGGCCCTCACTTTCACAACAAGGTCCACTGGTTATTGTACTTCACAGTGAGCCTATAATTAATTTCAACAGGCAACTCCAGAGAAAAATAAAACGGCCGTCAACAGCACACTCTACAAATTGGTGAATTAGTTTGCCTTTAACCTTTGAGTTATCTGTTAGTCTTCTGCTTATCCATGCCTGTCACTGTTAAACTCACACAGTCTGCCCTTAAGCTGAAGGTTTTTGAGATGCAAGTAACCTGCATGTTATTTCCTTTTTTTTATTATTTTATTTTGTCACCTTACATGAACTTTGACAGATTTCTTACTCTGCAGTATCCAAACACCCATTTTCACTCTGTCTCATTCACCTGACAATTAATAATATGTGCGTCCTCTGTCGATTTAACTCCAGTTTGATCCACCAACTCCTGTGGCCTTCTTCGTATTTAACAACATTCCTCACAAATCACAGATTCTCTTTAGTTTGCTTCCTTTTGAAAGCTTTTGCACACAGTGCGACTACATGCACTGGATTCAAAAAAGTAAAATTAAAAAAACACATTTCCTACATAGAATTTTTACATTCATACTGAAATGTTGGATGTGGAAATTTTCTACCAGGATGGAAATGCAACATGAGGGTTTAAGATATTTATAATTCTGTGAGAAATATAGTTATCACTTTATTTTAAAATCCACCAATAAATGCAAGTGGTTCCACACTTACTGTGTGATATCTAAATATACAGACTGGCAAACAACATGTTCAGTTCTTCTCTCTTGCAACTATTTTATCAGACAAAACTCAAGTTTATTCATAGATCCATGTCTATTTCAAAGATTTCCTCTCTCTGATTACAAAGTAAGGTCCTCCTGAAACTCTGTAAAGTGTACGACTTATTAACATCCAAATTCAGTGGTTCATTGAGGGGTGAATATTGGTTCTCCATCGTTCTTCTCACTTTGCATATCTCGACCATCCTTGACTCTCTGGGTTGTGATGACGTAGCCCTGTTCCTCTGTGGGATGTCATATGTGCGTGTTTTTGTACTTTGTGTGATGTCGAGACAAAGGGAAGGCAGTCATCTGAGTAGCCTCTCAGTGAGGAGCCCTGTTGCCATGTTTCGCTCTGTGGACGTGTGTGTGTGTGTTGGTGGGTGACTTTCTCTGCCAGATTGCAGCTTCATGCCCTTAATCCACTATATGACCAGTCAGCAGTGAAGCCACCCTCCTAACAGACACACACTCTCATAAGTCAAGTGTGTGTCTCTGGTTAAATCAATTAAAGTCCTGTTGACTGGCTGTTCTGTCATTTGTCTCAAACTGCATGATGTTTACTGTGCAGACATATACAGTAATCTGTCCTATTTAATTGTCGTCAGCCTAGACATTTGATTTACACTCAGGGTTAAAATAAACTAATAATTTCTGTGGAGATGTGCAGAACGAGCAGAGGGATTCTGGTCACGTATAAAAATGGAGAAGAGTGAGGAACTGATAGGATACAGATTTTACTCTAAATGGGGCCATAATTCACTAAATTAGCATCATGCTGTACTGAATGAGACTTAAAATTAGCAGTTTAGACCATGGAACGCATTAGGGAAAATGTTTACTGAGTAAAGAGATTAAACAAGAAGTAGAGTCATTTTCTCATGGACTTCTATACAATCCAATTTATTTTTGCAGCCAGAGGAGTCGCCCCCTGCTGGCTGTTGAAAGGAATTAAAGTGTAAAGCACTTTTCCATTGGCTGCACTTTTCTGTCTACACACTGATCAATCTGTCTGATAGACTGAGCAAAAATGTTACGATTTGTGTGGTGAGCTCAGGTGCGGGAAATGAGCAGGCACACAGTTGGTAAGTTTTAGGAAGCTTTAATACAGACTCAGCATAAAGACTATAGTGCTCGAGTGACTGTTACAGGCGGTATCACTATCCAGCACTGAGAGGTGAGTGGTGTCTGACTTTATTACAGGAGGAGTGAGGCTGATTGGCTGCGCTTCCACCTGCTCCTGATCAGCTGCTGATTGTGACGAGGGACACCTGCCGCTGCAATAATCACCTGAAGGAACCTAAAAAGGAAAAAGGAGGAGGAGAAAGGAAAAGGAGGCACTAGCGAGAGCCAGCAGCTGCCAGCCCGACAAAAAGCCTTATTTTTTATTATATTTTACTGGAAATGACTGCATATTTGTAGGATATATAATTACATGAGTATATCTCTACATGCACTCAAATATTACATTTCAGTTCAAGTTAAAAAAAAAAAATTCAAAAGAAGGGACAATCTTGTTTACAAAAAAATATTATTTAACTAAAAATCGTACAGATGGTTGTGTTTCAGTTTAGATCAAGAAATGTGGAGGTGTAAAGTTAGAAAAGAAATTAGACAGTTAATGGTGATTATATTAATCTTTAAACTGGAACCAGAGGAGCTCACAGCATGTTTAAGAGAAATAGTTTCTCTTCTTGAATTAATCCATGCCCAGGGGAAACCGGAGATTCTGGAGGGAGAGTTTACATTTAAATTACTGGAACTTAAGAGCAGTGCTAAATTGTCTGCAGATGGACTACCCTCTCTGTTTGGAATAAAATCTTTTGTTTTTATGGTGAGAGTATTGTGCCAGGTCATTTCTTGCAGTAGACCTCTGTGTCAGCCGTAACCACCAGGCACCACATCCATGTCCTCATTAAAAATAACTAGCTGGTTTTCACACAAGAATAATAAACTGAGGGGGGTCATTAAGGTAACCAGTCATATTCAAAGTTAATGATATGAAACCTTGTTTATGTTCTATGAAATGTTTTTTTAATCATTAGGGAAATGAGATGTGTTACAAAGAGAACGTACGCTGCATTAACTCTAGGTTTAAATAAATTAGTCATCTCAAATTAAAGCCAAACTGTTTTAATAATAAAAGACGGTGACGTATGCAGATGAGCTGAAGGAATATGCAAAACAGGAGACTGTTGCTGTTTTTTTTTTCCCATGGAGGTCAAATTACAGGAAATGGCTGAGGGCAGTGGTCTCTGCTCCCACCCCCCCCCCACCCCTGCTATCCTCTGTGCTGACTTCAAATGCCATCCTCCCCGTGTTGCACTCTCCATTTCCCCCCACTTTTTTCAAAGCACACTCCCCTGTCACAGGGTTTCAGCTGCAATTACTTTTAGTATCACTTCTCAGTGAGAAGTCAACTTCCCTGCAGGCTTCCTATCAGAACCTATTACAGCAGGGGGGCTGGCTGAAGTTAAGTGGCATGACCTGTGGGTTGGATGGAGCAGGAAGGGGGGATAAATGTATGGCTAATTTGTGGAACATTTGAATAAAGGGATGAGGATTGTGACAGGGCCACACAATGTGATGGCATGGCAAACGAGAAGCCCTCGCATCAACCGAGGCCGGGCCAACTTTAACATGGAATCATTCAAATGAGGTAGTTCAAATGTTTAAAACGGCTACAACTTTGTGTATGAATATTTTTCAGATTTTTCCACTATTGCTACAGGCCCATTTCCTCAACTCATTCAGCTGAGTGGGTCGACCTTCTGCGTCGCTTTCCACCTTTAATTCACCTCTTACCCCCAGGCCGAAACCTTAACCCATGACCACACACATGCACACACACGGTGAGAAAAAATACGAAGAAGCTGCAGCTGAGGTAGATCAGCAGAAGGGGTGAGGAGCGACCGAGGCGGCTAATTCAAGAAGATTCATCTGCGTGTGTGCGAGAGAGGAAGACTTAAGGTGCAGTCTTGTGCAATCTCCTTGCCCCGGGTCACACATGTGTAGTTTAGCACCTACGTGCCGAATCAACCACCCATCTCACTGATTGATGAGCTGAGTGGGTGCATCTCGTAAAACTCTGGCTTCTCTTCACACCTGGGATCCTTATGCAATCCGAGGTTACGCTGTGTCTTGCTAGAGACAGAAAGAAAGATAAAGAGAGAATGACAAGAATGCAGGAAGCTCTATTAGTATGAAGGTTTACATGTGGTGAACTGGTGTTTGGTGACAGTAATATAGAACCCTTTAAGTGCAATCAAACTAATTATGATGTTAGATAATGATAATTCCACAGAGAGTGATCACAGAGGAAATCACAATAAGTATACATCAGTAGGAGCAGACCTGAACAAAACATGGGGCGATAATTCTGTTTGGTGATGAGAACAATCCTCTGAGATGTCACACAGGCGGTTTCTTGGCAGAGCCTGATTCCTCTTAACTTTTGACTAATGTAAAACTCAGAGTGGTGGAGCATGATTAAAGCTGAGATGGGCCATGGATGGTCCACATGTCACTCATAGTGATCACGTCTTTAATTATGTTTAACTTTAGGCATCAAATACAATTTAAACTGGAGAAGGGAACAAAAATTCACCCCGTGGATAGTTGTCATGAACAGGGACAGTAGCTACAGAAACCATAACTGTTTTTTGTCCCAGGCTGTAAACACATTTATTTCTGCTGTAAAGTTAGGTGTTTTACTTTTTGAGTCTATGGGGATTGACTTGCTTTTGTCTCAAATGGACATTCAAGGAACTGCACTTTTTTGCAATTAGTTTGACTCACTGGATGTATTTTGTGAGTACAACATTGCTTGAAGTCAATCTCTGGTTGTTGATCATGCATATCTGCACAGCAAAATTATAGATTTAGAAGATTTTTCCATAAATTAACGCCTTCCTGACTTAAAATTACCAGGGACGCAACTCTACCTAGCATGTGGAGACCTCTCTATCCACTTCCTCTTCCCTGCTGATGAAGCTCGAGCTCACTAACTCACCTACAACGCTGCCAAAACACAATAATACACAATAGCAAGTATCAAAAACTTTCTTAGTGTCCTCAATGGGCTCTGCAGTACTTCTCGTTGTTGTCACATACTCAGTCTCCATCACTATGGTTACTCTCCTCTTCAGCTCTAGGAAACTAATCATTGCTGGCTGGCATGAAACGCATCACTACTGGTGCACCAGTGTGGGAGTGCTGCCAAAAGCTATTGATTTAAAACTCTGGTATACTGTCAAAATAACTGAAAGATTTATCTGGTGGTGATCGGCTTAATCAGCAAAGCGTGAACTGATTTGAAAAGAGCTTGAATGTCATTCAAATGTTAAAGTCCTGCGCTCTAGCCTTCATATCTGCATCACTAATATTAACATGACACACCCAGACCCAGCACACTACAAAGCGCAATAAAGAAAATTTTGGCAATAAAAAGATTTATATCCTACCCGAAGAGCATCAATTGCTATTTTTGGCACAAAGACTATTCCACATATTTGCCATGTGATTTTAGAAACTGAATCTGAAAACCAACAAAAGATGAAAGGAATGAGAATAGATGAAAACAAAATCTATGACCATGACTACTTTTTATCTCTCTGCACTGATGATAGTGAGTAGTGACTATCATCTTTATCAACATACACGTGAACCCACATTGTGAGCACATTCATTCCTGCTC
The DNA here is from genome assembly GCF_021347895.1 of Acanthochromis polyacanthus. Taxonomy (NCBI): domain Eukaryota; kingdom Metazoa; phylum Chordata; class Actinopteri; family Pomacentridae; genus Acanthochromis; species Acanthochromis polyacanthus. The sequence continues at coordinate 13,849,728 of NC_067132.1, forward strand.
TTTAAGAGGTAAAGACACATTTCTCTCCTTCATGTCCACAGGAATAAGTTTAGTGAAGAGCATGTTGTGAAAAACACATGCCCCCCTTCCCGTCCCTTTGCGTCCTTCATAGCTGCATCCTTGCTCATACACTCATGTAATTGCAATAGACAATCAGATGCCATCTTTATAGGCGCATGGTACAATTGTCACAACGTGTAGGCGCACGATAAAGCGTGGTCGATAAGTCCTGTCAAAAGAGTTTACGACATGCTAACGCTCCCCCTCACCACCAAGCGGTGTTGATTGTTCCACTGAATCAGTCAGCGAGACACGGCGAGCCCTGTTCTTAGCAGATGTCGACGCTGATGCTTTTCCCTCACCCTGATGTTGTTAATAAGAGTTAATGAAGGGTGGCGGCGACTGTGTGGCTGTTTGCTGTTGTGTATTTGGAGTGGGGGTTGTGCATCTAATGTGGTTAGTAAACTTGAGTTGACAAAGGTGTTGGGAGAGGATGAGGAGGTAACATGGGTAAAACCTCTATTTCTCTCATTAAATGAAAACAGTGAGACCCGGAAGTAAGGAATTCTGCAGGTTTAGGCTCACCGTCCAGCACTGACGGCACTGAGTTGATGTTTTTTGGTGGAACTCGAGTCTTGTTAATGCCAATGAACCTGTGAATCCATCTCACATTCAAATTGTGGGAAATAATATCACTCTTCCTCCAACACCTAAAAGCTTGATCATAAGCTCAACAGCTTTTTAAAATGATTTCATGGCTTTTTTTTTTAGCCAAACAGATAATGTTGACCTATAACGTGGACCTTTAACTTACTTTAAATGTGATGCTGCAGATTCCTGAGGCCTTCCAGGATACGTACGCACTGTGCAACAAGAACGATGTTGCAAGTTGTGTGGACAGAACAGTGGGCAGGATTGATTTAATCAAACCTTAGATGCTCCAGCGATTGGACCCTACACTCTTCCATAAGTGGGTGAAAAATTACTCGCTTAGGAATTAATGTGTTTTTTGCAACTTTTGTTATTTTAGTTAAGAATAATCACTTGTATTATTGTTTGTGTGGTATTTTTGTCCAGACAAGAATGATTTCATGTGTGAAATATGTTTATTTTTCACTTTATAACAGGTTTTGAGCATTTTGATAATAGAAAAAGAAGAATGTTACACAGAAGTGCAATAGAAGAATGTCAACATCCATTTTGTTTGCACTCTTTTCCTGCAGTTGTTGCTGCTCTCCGTCCTTACCTCTTACCTCTTGTATGATATCAGTGATACAGAGCTTGGGGTCATAATACAAATATGGCAATTTCTTTAACAGTATTAAAGGGAACTTAAAAATTTAAATGGAATGATATTGAAAGTACGGTTTTTGAGGAATAGCTGGAAAATGAAATGACTTTTCATTCCAAAGATATATTGCAAGAAAACAACCTCACCGGGTCATTTTTGATCAACTTATGCATCTGAGGATTAAAACCTTAGTCACAGTGTGAATGAAGAGTAAATGATGCCAAGGCTTCATATCAGATCCATGTGACACTTTGAATCACATGAATGAAACAGTATAAAACCTTTATTAATTATTTTTTCTTCCTATTATTTAACTAATAGATAAGTGGCTAATGGACTTCCCATATTTGACTTGTTCTAAATTAGATTTTTGAAGTAAAACCTCAACATTTACTCGCGTTGGACTGTACCATTAGCACCCAGGGGAGTCTACAGCTTGTCATGAAATAGTAACACAGTCCCTTAATATATGTAGCTCTTCTAATCATACAATACGAGATATGTGTGAACATTACTCACAGACTAAAGCTATATGTTGTTCAGAATAAACACAGAGCAGCAGCGTTTAAATAGACTATTTGTGCCTCTCATCCCCTCTAATGGAACTAGATGGTGAGTTTCAAATACAGTTTTCAAGCAAGTAAATAATGAATGCATGGCTAGATAAATGAACAGCCTGTAAATTAATTGAAGTGAAGACACTGAGCAAAGCCATGAAAACATTATTATAATCTTACAGATAAAATAATATAAAATAGTGTTTATAGCATGTCACTGCCTAACATAGTGTAGAAGACAAATGACTGAATGTTCTCATGTGCTACAAAGGCTAACACATAGCATTGTTGTGCTGCTGTGTCTGTGGCCAGCTGCAGGCGGCTCCCCCAGGAGTGAATGGTACAGTCCAACCACAAGCACAACACACAGAAATGTAAAAACACACAGTAATGACTCTTGTCTTTTAACGTCATTTTGAAAACAAATCTAATTCAAAAGCAAAAACCAGAAAGTCATCAATTAAAAACTGATAAACAAAACAAGATACACACGTGGACAAAATTGTTGGTACCCCTCAGTTAAAGAAGGAAAAACCCACAATTCTCACTGAAATCACTTGAAACTCACAAAAGTAACAATAAATAAAAATTTATTGAAAATTAAATAATCAAAAACAGCCATTACTTTTGAATTGTTGATTAACATAATTATTTAAAAAAACAAACTAATGAAACAGGCCTGGACAAAAATGATGGTACCTCTATAAAAGATTGAAAACTATTTGACCAGAGTGACATGATTAACTCAGGTGTGTCATTTAATTGACATCACAGGTGTTTCCAAACTCATAATCAGTCAGTCTGCCTATTTAAAGGGAGACAAGTAGTCACCCTGCTGTTTGGTGAAAAGGTGTGTACCACACTGAACATGGACAACAGAAAGTGAAGGAGAGAATTGTCCCAGGACATCCGAAAAAAAATTATAGACAAACATCTTAAAGGTAAAGGCTATAAGACCATCTCTAAACAGCTTGAAGTTCCTGTGACAACAGTGGCTCATATTATTCAGAAGTTCAAGACCCACGGGACAGTAGCCAACCTCCCTGGACGTGGCCGCAAGAGGAAAATTGACAAATTGAAGAGACGGATCGTTGGAATTGTATCCAAAGAGCCCAGAGCAACCTCCAAAGAAATTAAAGGTGAACTCCAAGGCCAAGGTACATCAGTGTCAGATCGCACCATTCGTCGTTGTTTGAGCCAAAGTGGACTTCATGGGAGACGACCAAGGAGGACACCACTGCTGAAAAAAACTCATAAAAAAGCGAGACTGGAATTTGCAAAAATGCATGTTGACAAGCCACAAAGCTTCTGGGAGAATGTCCTTTGGACAGATGAGACCAAACTGGAGCTTTTTGGTAAGGCACATCAACTCTATGTTCATAGACTCAAAAACCAAGCATACGGAGAAAAGAACACTGTCCCTACGGTGAAACATGGAGGAGGCTCAGTAATGTTTTGGGGCTGCTTTGCTGCATCTGGCACAGGGTGTCTTGAAAGTGTGCAAGGTACGATGAAATCTGAAGACTATCAAGGCATTCTGGAGAGAAATGTGCTGCTTAGTGTCAGAAAGCTTGGTCTCAGTCGCAGGTCATGGGTCTTCCAACAGGACAACGATCCAAAACACACAGCCAAAAACACCCAAGAATGGCTGAGAGAAAAGCGTTGGACTATTCTAAAGTGGCCTTCTATGAGCCCAGATCTGAATCCCATTGAACATATGTGGAAGGAGCTGAAACATGCCATTTGGAGAAGACACCCATCAAACCTGAGACAACTGGAGCTGTTTGCTCATGAGGAGTGGGCCAAAATACCTGTTGACAGCTGCAGAACGCTCATTGACAAATACAGAAATCGTTTAATTGCAGTGATTGCCTCAAAAGGTTGTGCAACAAAATATTAAGTTATGGGTACCATCATTTTTGTCCAGCCCTATTTCATTAGTTTGTTTTTTTAAATAATTATGTTAATCAACAATTCAAAAGTGATGGCTGATTTTGATTATTTAATTTTCAATAAACTTTTATTTATTGTTACTTTTGTGAGTTTCAAGTGATTTCAGTGAGAATTGTGGGTTTTTCCTTCTTTAACTGAGGGGTACCAACAATTTTGTCCACGTGTGTATATTAAAATTCATCTTTCATTTGATCTCTGCCAGTGCAAACTGAGCAACAAACCGCAGATCACTACATGAGCAATACCGAAACAATCTGACCACTTTAAAAGTGGGGAAACAAGCGTTGTCCATTTCCATTCATGGGAATGTTTCCTTGAGACATTTCTTTTTCATCCTCTGATTTTTTTTTTGGTCGGTTATTGTAGACCACAAGCATTTAAAGTTTTGACCTACAAATGAAGTAGTTTAGATAATGTGGAAAAATTAGATTAATTTCAGGATGTTTTGAGGCATTTCAGTTCTTGTTCATTGTAGTGCTGAAAGGATTTACTGCTATATGCCAAAAAACCTGCAAATAAACTGTCCTTTACTTGATTTTTAGTGGTAAAAAAAATCTATAATTAGTATTGTTGTTATTGGGGGAGTTGCCTTCTAACACCATCAGCTAACACAATGTAGCATTAGAACACAGGAGTGATGGTTGCTGGAAATGTTCCTCTGTACCCCTATGTAGATATTCCATTAAAAATCAGCCATTTCCAGCTGGAATAGTTATTTAAAATATTAGCAAAGTCTATCTTCATTGAAATAAACTGCTTTTTTTTCTAAAGAAGGACATTTCTAAGTGACCCCAAACGTCTGACTGGCAGTGTACATGTACGCAATGCAGGTGTTAAAGTGCCTGGAACAAGCCAAAGTCACAGTGTTTAGGGGTCTTCAAAACACCAAGTAGGTTGCTTATTCTTCTTAAAGTGCAGAACCTATAAATTAAACATTGCTGTTTCATCTCAGTTAAATCTGCAATCCTGTTTCATGGTAAAAACTGCAAAATCATGCCATTCTTTACCAAGTTTTCACAGCTTTTTCTGCTGCAGACAGAAGTAGTTTTCAGGCCCGTTCCCGGCCACAGCTCCACAGTGAAAGGTGAAGTCATCAGTAAATTCTGATGCTAACTCTACCTTCCTGACCTCTGACCACTCCCTCACCAGGCGGCAGGCTAAATTGCGCTTGTATTTGGCTGCTGGGGGCTTCAGGGGCTCAGTTGGTACAGTGGGCGGGTCCTGAGCGTGTCGACCCAGGGCCGCGACGGAGGGCCACCCCTGCAGAGTGTTGTTCCTCTCGCCTTCAGAAGTTGGTGTGAAGGTCGTCCCTAATTGGTGCCTCTGTCCTGGTCGCCCGCTGTGGCCTCATCACTGTGTCTGGCTTTGACTGCACTCAGGTTTGATCAGGGAGGAACCTGACTGTGAGTCTGAACCACACAAGCATTTTGAGATCCTGCCAAAAGCGTCAGTGCAGAGCCAAGAGGAGTTTCAAAACGACTGACGAATCATCGTTTCGGACTTGGGATCATTCTGAAGCAATTCAAAGAATATCTGGGAAAATATGGAAATCATTTAACAAGAAATCAAAACTCACTAACTTTAAATGAATAACTTTGACTTACTGAAAGAATATAAAGATACAAAGTCAACAAATGAACTAGAAGAGGCCAGCAAATGAACAAAATGTTTATAAAATGTAGTGAAAACATGTTCAGTTAAACAAAAGTAATAAATCTACCTTCGACATTTATCTATAATGGTTTCTTTTGTCACTTTATTTTAATGTTTCTTTTTGCTGTAACTTTAATCAGCTTCTTGTTTAGTAAGTTTGATATTTATGTTATTTTTTTCTAATTTAAATGCTGCTGTTTATAGCCCAGGTAACTACAATCAGAGGCTGAATTACTGATTGAATTTGACGGTCTAATGCAGGGGTGTCAAACATACGTTCTGAGGGCCAAAACCGGCCCGACAGTGGGTCCAATCTAGCCCTTCGATTGAAAATTACAGAGAAGACATCAACTGCAAATTGTACATTTGTGTAAAAATATGAGATTGAGATAGTTCACTTCCAGATACCTGTGATTGAACGTTTTTGTGCCTTTGTTGACACACTGTGATCTGTAAGTTGTAATGTGTAAATGATAAACTGAGACATAATAATGTTGAAATTTAACATATTTTTCACGAGAAATTTTCAGTTATTCATAAAGTTTTGTAAAAAGATACTTTATTAAATGTGAAGACTTCCAGAATGAACAGAAAAATCTGTTATTTTTAGGTTATTATGCCAGATTTTTACTTTTACGGCCAACTTGAGATAAAATCGAGTCATTTCTTTTTCATCCTCTGATTTTTTGGTTGGTTATTGCAGACCACAAGCATTTTAAGTGTTGCTCTACAAATAAAGTAATTTAGATAATGTGGAAAAATTGGACTAATTTCAGGATGTTTTGAGGCATTTCAGTACTTGTGCGTTGTCCTTTCTCCTTCCAAGAATTTTAACTCTTCAGTGCTCAAAGGACGTACTGATGAAGGCCAAGAAAGCTGTCATAAGCTGCCCTTTACTTTCAGTATTAAAAACATTTTCTATTATTAGGATTGCTGTTATTGGGGTAGCTATATTCTTACTTCTGTTGCTAATTTGTTGTTTATTCGTGGGCACAGCTTTGGCATGATCTGTAAGTTGCATTGTATACAAATCATAAACTGAGGCATAAAAATGTTGAAATTTACCATATTTTGCTTAAGAAATTTCAAGTTGTTCTTGTTTTGTAAAAAGAAACTTAATTAAATGTGAACGTTTTCAGAATGTATTGTTTTGCACTAAAACAAACAGAAAAATGTGCTTTTTATAGGTCATTATGCTATGATTTTACTTTTCCGGCCAACTTGAGATCAAACTGAGTCTATGGTTCGATATCTCTAAAAAGGTTTCAGCCTAATTTTCTTAAATGTTTGCTTTATAGATGTTGTGACTTCCACTGCTTATACCAATTAACTGTCACTATGAGTGCAAAATGAATCTGGCTACCTTCTAAAGCTTATTTTCCACAGGCACGTTTAGAGATGCATCTTGTCTATGCAGCAAAACATGCTTCTAAAAGGCATCCACCAGCATCCGTCACAAAAAAGGCATTATAATTGTAACTATGGCAACGATCACCACAAACAGAAACAAATCCAGAATTATTCGCTCAGCTGCAACTTTTGTGGGTAACATTTGATTATCTACACCTCAGGATTAAATTCAACCGTCTGACGCTGCGCATTTGAAACAGCACATTCTAATCAAATGTTAGCACAAGCGCGAGGACAAGGGCTTCTTTAACGGAGGACCACGGCTTAAACTGTCTCAACTAGTCACAAGGCTCGCTCAAATGACTGCAAGCTGTTTTTATCCTTCACGTCTCGTTTGTAGCGCTCGCCACAAACACACAGCAAGTTGTCTTTGCAGGACTTCATTGAACAACAGCCTTGTCTTCTGGCTCATTTGCGCAAGACAAATTCTTGAGGAGCACTAAAAGCACACACTGGATAATATGAAGCAGAGTCAGGGGTCATGAGCTGCGTATCCCTTTGATTTATTGGCACAGGATTTAACATCATGTTTACATCTGATAACGAAACCATTTGGCTTTAAGCAACAGGCGATATGCAGAGCCTCTGGATTTAAAAACACGGGTGAAAAGTCAGCATTTAGAAAGAGAACAGAGAATATTAAGGTCATTAGATGAAGAGATCAGTCCCATCATTTATCTGCTGAATGGTTTTAGCCGACCAAAGCGTTACAGTTAGAAAGCAATGACATTATCAATCAGTAAGACCATAAACCGAACACATATATTTAGTGTTTTCTCCATGACTTTTATGTTAATCTACAGGTTCAGCCACCACTGCCATGCTCTGGCCTGTTAATGGTCAAACACCCAGCCAGCAGCAGGAAGGCTTTCGGAGGCACAGATCATTGTTCACATGTCACAAAAAGATCCCTCGGCCTCTGGGTGCTCTTTTTCCTCCGTGTGGCCTCCCTCCCTCGCTCTCTCTCTCTCTCTCGCTGCCTCCCGTCGTCCTTCTCTCTCCAGTAGCCCCCGTGGGAGCGTGAGGGTTGAAATGACACACAGTGGCTGACTGTCGCCCAGGGGCCTGGGTTCTGGCCTTGGCTGGCTGGATCTGTGTGGCAGCTGGTGAGCCCGCTGCCCTCTCTCTGGCCTGCAGCATCAACAGTGGTGGTAGTGGGACTGATTGGAGCCTCACTCTGATCTCTGACTCTGGGGCTGACGCTCAACTGCTCACTGCAGCCCACACAACTGGTGGTGAGGAAGTGGAACAGAGAGCAGGAGTGTAATCAGGAACGAACAAAAACACACACACACAGAAGCTAAACTGTCCGGTGAAATGGCCAGGAGTTGCATGTAAAAGCGTAAAAATCCTATCAAAAACAATAATAGGACTGAAAAGAGCACAAGGACTGATAAGATACAGAGCCAGAGAAATGGTAAAACAATATGGACTGTGGTCTTTGTGGGGTTATGATGCCGAGCCAGCCAGCACATGGATCTGGTGGTGAAATGCATTGACATGGCAGGTAGGATGCTGCATTTCCCAAAGGACATAATGTACCGCTAGTGCAGCACCATCCTAAGTCTTCTTTGAACCGGTAATACTTCTCCTCACATGTTCAAGGCCCAGATTAAACAAAACATCTCAATTTATAAACAGAAACACATTTTTTTCCGAGCTAGCGGCCCTTCACCGCAACCCATACAGCCTTCCCTTTCAAAACAGTCATATGAGACTTCTGAAAGTCACACACATCCCGAGCAAACAACATAAACCAGCTAACCGTCCCTCATCACTGAATAGCGATTAAGATACCAGACTTTTTATAAATAGTGTTAGCATGACTGAATGATGGAGGGGATAAGATGACACAGAACCTTCTTTCTTTCTCCTCCAACCCTCACTAAAGCCAAAACCCAATGCTGCCGGGCAATGCAACTATTAAAAACACCCACATTGCTTTATGACTTCGAACTGAAATAGATGTTTATTAGCGTTCCTTAGTAGAACCGGTTACACTAAAACATTTTTCCAACTGAATTTTTTGATTAACCAAAGAGGAAACAGACAGATTTCAGATAAGTGACTGAAAAAACATGGAGGCCGGAATTATGATCCAAAGCAGATCGATATGACGGTGGGGGAACATCCTCAGCTTGTGACACAATCTTGGATTTTATGAGACTATACGCCCAGGTCTGGTCCAGAGGACAAAGGGGCTGTGATGGGTCAGGCTGGGTAGGTGGGTGTCAGGTCTCAGTGGTGTCTGCTGGTGTAAATTCTGTTCCTGAGCACAACTACTGGAGGGAGGTGATGTCGGACACCAGGATAGTGCTGGATGTGGTCGAACCACCTCGTAACGTTAACGTACTGCTCCTTCTCCTGGACGGCCAAGTCCACCTGGATGAGAGAAGAGAGAGGTTTAACTGACGTTCAAAGAAAAGCATTTAACGACCAGTGTGAAAGCGAGTGATGTTCACAGTGGCAAACGCAGTATTTCTGTGAAAGATGGAAAGTGTTGCTTAATCACACTTTGGTCAGTTCCCTCATTTCCGCCACACCGGTAACACTGATGAACACTCCAGCCTGGTAGGTGGCAGTAATGACCCTTATGTCTGTTTTACAGCCGCAACGAAGATACACAGGACGTACCGAGTGATGCCAAGAAAGTTTGGTGAACAGAGACCACATTGAGCTTGTTGGGCGGAAAGTTTTCTTTTAAAAACCTTCCAGATGTCAGCGTACAACAAAGACTTTTCTGATCACTTCAGCACTTCAAGCCGACGGTGTCACCTCAATGCAAAACATGCTGCTGTTAGCACCAGAGCTAACGTTAGCTACGACAGTCCTGGTACCGGCAAGTGTAACCATCCCATAATAGACCACTTTTCAAGACACTGAAAGTGCCTGAGTTTACGAAAAGTCTTAAAATGTTGAATATAATCGCTATAATTACACTTTGACTTTGCAGTAATCTGTGAATGCATTAGAGATGAAAAATGCAGATAAATAGAAATGAAAAATAAACATTTTTGTATTTAAAGTTCAAGTATATGTCTATTCATTGATTCAGTCGTCAACCAACATTTATTTGAATTGAACATTTTTGCTTATTGTGTCAAATATTGCTATTTGACAATTAATTACAAAGCCTCTAATTAGATTATTTTTTAATCACATCCCACCGCTAATTTTAAGAAATAAAAAATGTTCTGTCCTATTTATAAGGCCACCCCAACTAAAGACTTTCCTAGCTGACCAGTAGTCATTAATTCTAAATTTGTATTTTTGGTGAACAAGAAATGGTACAGTGCTTAGAGAGACATTTAGGCGGGCTGACAGTGTTAAAACTTTCTTACACTACTGAGAAATATAAAGCTGCAGCTCATAATGAGCCTTTGTAATATACATCTTATAAGTTCATGGACAAACTGAGCTGCAGAAGCAACAGAAACAGTTTGGCTACTGATTCTCAAAGTGTCAGAAAAAACATCAAGGAAACTGAACATTTAGTTATTTATACAGTGGACTTCAGGATGATGAAATGTGGTCAGCTAGAGCACCTCGTCCTCAGTAAATAAATACACAAATTTATAGGACCTTCCTTAATGCTGCCACCAGCCGGTCGCTCTTTAAAAAAATCCTCAGTTTTTACCGGTTACGTCTGCCTCTTCACCTGCCCTCTCAGGGTGACCGTCATTCAGGGTGCACAACATGAACAAGTCTCCTCTCAGGGGCTGTTTGATTTACTGTTAGGGGGCATCTGTATTATTTAACTTTAACGGTTTCTGTCTGAAAAACTGAAATTTCAGGAAAGAATCTGCAAAACAGAAACACTGATTAGATCAGCGGTTCCCAACTTTAAGGTCTGAACATGAAATATTCTCATCTACCAAGATACAAATCGGAGCGATCATGGGGATAATTTTCCTAATAACTAAGAAGTATTTGTGGTTGCGTGATTGCTGCTACATAAAACTGTGTTCACTGTTCCATTCCTGGTGAAATGTGATATATTTTTTATCTCATTGGGCCTGAAGAAATACCTAAAATGAGAAAACCTCAGAAGAAAATAATCTTTTTGGTTTAACCCATCATAAGTCAGGTCTACACTGAAAAACAACGTGTGACATGGGTCACAAGTAAACACTGTTTCATTTCTTATAGTCACAAGCCAAATGGTCGGGAAGCACTGATTTAGGCTGATAGAAATTCTGCCGGCAAAGTAGCATGCACCAAAATAACATTCCACTTTTTACTTTTTAAGTGTGGGAAGAAGAAAAATGTGGCCGCTTTCACCGAGACATTTTGTTCTTTTGAAGGATGTGCTCCTCTTCAATGTCCAAAACAATCACTGATAGACAAAATATGTACGTGACACTGTGGGTAATCACAAGTTAACACATTTCACAACCTGAAACTGATTGCTTGTTGTGATATCAATTTTTGTAGCACACGTCGGAAGGAGCCTCAACTTTAGGGTCAAGGCTATGAAATCAAAGTTACAGCTTTGTGTTTTATGTAAATATTTTCTTGTTTCTACACACTGCAGGTGTCAAACTAAAACATAAAAGCACAATGTTAGATTTCATCGTTATGTCCTTGGAAAAAAATTCTGATTATGCATGTGGTTTTTCTTTATCTAATTAAGTGTGAGTATGGAAATTCCCCAACAATCCAGCCTAAAACCATTCTACCACCAGTCAGGTTTAATGTTTGTGTGATGTTGTTTTCCATGAATTGAACATCAGCGCAGGCTGTAGTTAAGGGTTGGGCTAGCTGACCCCCTGTCCCTGAGGTTAAAACCCACGCTGATTGCAAACCAAAGTGACGCTCCTCTGCCTGGTGGCGGGGGGGCAACCTTCCATCTCAGTCACAACCGCTGACATCTCAACATGTGATCTCTTCCTCCCTCCATCTCATTCTGCCTTTCCCATTTCTGAACTCACTTTTTTCTTTTTTTTAATCATGTAAGGCGTAACAAACTTACTTGTCCCTGGTCTGAGGCTAAAGACATCACTTTATGCCACATCACTTTATTTGTTTGAAGAGAAGTGAGGATGTGTTTATGATCCGTGTGTTCATTGCCAGCTTGTTCTTGATGCCCTTTAGCCATATGACTGGTCTAATTGTGTGCTATGTGCTATGACAAATTGCTTATTAAAGTTGTGGTTTGACTGAAGTGAAGGCTGATAAGGAGGGAAAAAGGACAGGAAAAGGGACGGATGGATGAGTCCTCGGTAAATGGTGCTAAGTATGCACTGAAACATAACAGATCAATCAATTCCTACTTTGGAAAACTCAGAAAATCTACAGTTTCTTTCAAGTTGTAATGACAAAAGTACTTATATGTGCCCTGGTAGAACACCTTAAATAAAAAAAGAGTATCTGATCTTTACAGAATTCATGTTACGGTCGGCTGAACACAGTGGGGACATCTGAAGGTGCAGCAGTAACTTACTATGAGCGGATGGATTCCGTAGTACATGAGAGTATCGGCTACAGTGAAGCGGTTCCCTGCCAGGTAGACCTTGTCTTGCAGGTAGAGGTTGAGGTCCTGAAAGAGGAAATTTCAAAACACAACATGCTATGCAAATGAGTCCATTACTTATGATAATTTATGCATTATGGTAAGTATTTCTATGTAAACACACTTGTCTTCACATGACAGATGAATACATTACAGGAATCACTAATGAAGCTCCCTTTAAGAGAAGAGGTGATGTCGTTGGACTTAGAAGCTGTTTTGCATTTAATTTTAAGACTGCTGTAAACGTGAATATTCAGCTTGTTGGAGGACATATTTTCTTGTACTATTATTATTTCTTCAACAAAATTTGACCCTCTTGATGGACAGTACAGACCTAAAGGGGACACAACAGCAGGTTCATTAGCCTATATATCTGTGGGTGCGTGAGGTACATGAGTCTGGATCGTGGCTAGCGTGTGTCTGCGCGCTGTGCTATGTGGATAGGAATAATATGTAACCTGAGGGGGTATGTCATCTCTCCCCATGACTGGCGACTTAGCACAGATGCCGTACAGAACAGGCTGTTTGTTTATTCCACTTCCAAATGACTACAACTCTCGCTTGCAAATCTAATGAAGCCGTCGTAAACTTGGGCAGCATTTAGTGTATGTCTCAGCGCATGTCTGTGTACGCGATGCAAAGTCGTGCATGGAAGTGCTGGTCCCAGGGGAAGGGACCATCTTTAGCACTTGTACATTGTGAGAAGGGAAAACTCCACACACACACAGAGCATCTTGGGGGCAAATGGAGTTATTGTGCGGCAAGAGTGGGTGATGCCAAACAAGGCATGAAGACTGCAGACTTCCTCCCCTTCCACCATCAGATCCTTGCTTTTCTTAGCCTACAGCCATGAAGATGAAGCCCAGTCGAGCATCAGAGGAGACACAGCTCTCCTGCTACCCCCCCACCCAGCACATGGAGCTCAAACCTGGGTTCTTCTCTACCTGCCCCCGCCTTAGCTCTGCATTCATATGGTTGGTACGTTCAGATAAAATAATGCTGCAAAACTCTGTAGCAACATTTGGACAGCCAAAAAGTAGCACTGCACAACAACAAAGTTTGGCCCAAACACTTTAGAAAATTCAAAAATACCAAAAACTGTGCAACAATTCCTCTAAGTTTTTTTGCCCTTTGGGTAGGTCATGTAGTGGGAAAGCACTGCTGTTCCTTTTTACATGAGACAGAGGCTGAATAAACAACTAAGAATACCTTACAAGACATTTATGTTCCAACTGCACTACATCGCAGGTCTGTGTCCATTTACTTCTTCTGTACTTACATATTAAGGTGATGTTAACTACCGTAATGACACTCCAGAAATACATTTCTGTTGTTGCTGCCTTTCTTAGATTCAGATAAGTGACCTCTTGAGTTTACACAACTTTATTCTTCGGGCCTTCAGGCAACCTTTACTATCGATGCCTAACTCTGAATTCAGATTTTTAACTACTGAATACATTAAATGCAACGGATTAAAGGGAAAACTTTGAAAATGTTTTCTCTTGTTTATACTGATGGTGCACAGAGTTTTGTCAGAAACAGTAAATCACTGCACTCTGTTCACTAAAGACACAGTGATTATTAGATACAATTAGCTACATTCTGAGACATTTGCATCATATAACAAATGACAGTATTTAAATTTTGTAGCAGCAGGAAGTGACCCAGTACCAGGATTTTTGGTTTAAGGTGGAGTGCCAGACTCCCCTCTACATTCAGCTGTCTGTGTTCAGGGCCAAATGGTCTGGTGTGTTTATCTTAATATTACATGAGTGACAAGATGTTTACTTTGGAAACAAGTCTCAGCTTGATAAACTATGAATTTCTTGTGTGCATCCCGGGGTGAGAAAGTTGAAGAAGTCCTGCATTTGACACTTTTTATCTGTGGATAATTTAATAGGAGATGACTGGTGTGCTGGAAAGAAGGACGCAGCTAAAGCAGCAGGACAGGACAGGAGGCCACCGGGCACCAGAGCTGAGCTGCTCAGGGCGACTTCCTTCTGGAAGTGGCACCATTAAAATATTTAAGAGGCCTGTCCAGATAACATGCTGCCGCACAGCACGACTTCTCAGCCATGCCACAACAGTGTGTCACACTGAGAAGTGTGCACACACATACACAAACACACACACACACTTCACGCTGACAGGACGGTGCCAAGAGGCGCCTAGCGTCCAGCAGACCAGTGGCTGGCGATCCATTTCACACTGACTGGCGTCAGGCACATTAAAGCATTTTTCTCTCATGTGGGGCCATGTCACTTAAGGGCCATACATCAGTCTGTATTCCTGTCGCTTGTGTCTTAACAAGGCGCGTGCGCGCGCGCGCGCACGCACACACACACACACACACACACACACACACACACACACACACACACACACACACACGTTTGTACTTCTATCTTAGTGAGGACATCCATAAGCGTAATGCATTTCCTAGAGCCTTACCCTAACCTTAACTGTCACAACTGATTGCCTAAACTTAATCCTTACCCTAACCAAACCTCAATTCATATCTGTTCTCTAAAAACAAGTCTTCACCCTCAAACATGGCTTTTTCAAAGTGAGGACCGGCCAAAATGTCCTCACTTTGATAGTTAAATGCAGAAAATGGTCCTCACAATGTAGCAAGTACAAGAACAAATAGTCAGACAGACAGACACACAGAGATGACAAAATGCAAGAGAAACAGAGATGCTGTGGTGCTTTTGATACAGTGCCATTAATTTCCCTAATAAACCTTTAATACCAGCATAGACAAGCTGGAAGCAAAACTTTTCATTTGACTAAGCCTTAAAAGATCAGGATTAAAACTGTAAATACATATGCAAAAGCATTTTCTTAGACAAAGAATAGATTTCAAGGTTTCCTTCAGTATTTGCCTCTGTACCTTCAGGATGATCTTGATGTCTTCCTTTGCGCAGCTGTCCAGCTTGGTCACTCTGTACTCCAGCCACTGCTGCACCACTGCCCTGCTCTCTGCAGTGTCACCCAGCAGCTCTGGGCGTTTGGCTTCTTTCACCAGGTGACAGGCGATGGTCGCCAGCCCCAGCAGTGGAGGACCATTATTATTCTGTAGCACAGGTACCTGCAGGGTGAAGTGTGACAGAAGCAGAGCAGTGAGATGTCACAAAATGAATCTCTTTTTAATGTGTTAGACACCAACAATTAAATGATAATTCATTTCCAAAGACAGACAAATGTCAAATTGATAACTACGCATTCATGAGTAAAAGTGTTTGGCAATTAGGGAGTGTCTCGTGCACAGTGTTTATCGGTGTATAACTGACAAAACTGATTCATTAAATGAGGTTGGGTTTGTAGGCTAACACACAGATGAGTGTTTTATATGGAGAAGGGAGAATAATTTACAGTCTTTTCCTTCAAGCCCTCTCTATTTACTTTGATTTAAAAAAAAAAATCAGAGCCATGAATTCTGGGATCTGTCCTGTTCTCTCTCTTACTTCTTTAAGCACACACCCACTTCACAGTATTTAAGCTGTAGTGGACGGTGACAGCTGACTCCACCTCTCGGTTCATTCCTATGGACGGCCATGCTCAGAGCATGGAGCTGTTCCCATTGTGCCGACTTGTGGAAATAAGACAGCCGGCAGCAGTTGTTGCGACCAGGTTCAGTTGAGGTTTCAGACTAATTCTGACCATCAGAGCAACTCAGGTGGCCACTGACCGGCAGCACATGGTAAAAATGCCACTAAAACACCCTTATTGTCAACACACATGGCTAGCTTGTTAGCATCCCCCCGTTAGCAACACTGTCCTAGTTACAGCTTACAAGCTTCCTTTCTAATAAAATGGCGACTTCACACCAACAGCGCATGGCACAATAAAGAACTGTCATATCACCTTTTTATCCCCCTGTGTGCTGTACTTGTTCGGCTTTTTCAGACCCAAATATTTCTCCAGCGAGGATAGCTCCCGTAGCGCCATGTTTCTGACTGTCGGAGGAACAGTGCGGTGTACGGCTGCTGTGATTGGCTGAAAGTATTAAGTCCCGCCTTGCAGTGTTTGACCGACTGTATAGGAAACCAATAGAAAGACAGCATGCGTGTCTCTTATCTTTCTTTCTATTGCATCAGTGACAATGACAATGACTTATTCACTTATCAATCAAAATAAAATAAAATAAAAAAATAAAATAGCTATATTCAAAACTGAGTCAGCTTGACCAAGTAAACTGCAAAATTATGAACTGCAAATACCACTATGTTCATATTTTTTTCACACATTAGCAATCACTAATAGGGGCAAAGAACCAGAGTTTCAAGATGGAGAGGTATTAGTGTTATTCCACATTTTTACAGAAAAAAAATATGTATCTGAAATTCAACAATACTCAGAAAAGACATCCTTTTCATGGCTAAAATAAGGGCACAAAAATACAACAACCTGACGCTGACAATAGATTACAGCTCTTATCCTGCAGGTGACAGTTGAAATTATTTTTACATTTCATTTACAATGTTTAAACAGATCACTTTGTAAAGGTTATGATAGATAGTAGACAAACAAACAGCACATCTGTTGTGGTTTTATGAGCATGTTTGACCACATGCCAAAGTAATTCCCTGTTGCTGACATAATTAAGGTTTAATAAATGCCCTCCCAAACTGCACTTTACCAGTACAGCACACTGCTGTTGAACATTTGCATATCCCAGCATTCCCTAGGTGGACTCAGCTCTGTAATCCAAATGATCCCTGATGGCTTGGACTGAACTGATCAAAAATGAATGTTACGCAGTCCTGCCACTTCATAGCAACATGCATGTTATCCCAGAAGCTCTCTTGTGAAGATTTGTGGTCAAATGGAATCAACATTGACGGTGGGAAGTCTGGAGTTTCAGTCTGAAGTCCTGCAGCAAAGTTTTCCGTCCTGCCTGTCTGTCTGTGCAGTGA
Source organism: Acanthochromis polyacanthus (assembly GCF_021347895.1). NCBI lineage: Eukaryota > Metazoa > Chordata > Actinopteri > Pomacentridae > Acanthochromis > Acanthochromis polyacanthus. The sequence continues at coordinate 13,867,023 of NC_067132.1, forward strand.
GTCCTGGCTGTGACATTGTGTGTGCCGTGTCTGTTTGGATATGTACTGTGCCTTCACGATTTCCCCATAATGAAATGTCACCTGTCAGTCAAAACTGGGCTTACTAACTACATACTGTCCAGGTGTGTGTATGTGTGATTTTATGTGTATATGTGTGACACCACAGAGAGTGACAGCTGGGCTGAGGTGTCACACGTCAAGCTTCCCTTTCATTCCCAGCAGATCCTCTTTGTAACAGCTCACCTGGATGACAAGACTTGCGGTCATGTCAGCGACTCTAGCAATACGAATCAAATTCATCTTTTCCCTCTGGATTTTATTGCCTTAATTCAGACTACAATAAAATATCCAAGCAGATGATGAGTAAGGCAGACAAACACTGGCGTGTTTGAACTGACGACAGTTTTGGCTGCTTTTGACTGCAGTTTACAAAGACTTAGTAGTTGGACAGATTTATTTAGTTGTAAAAGTACTGTTCAGTTTTCAAGATCCAAAATATCTAAAGGAATAAATAAACAAATGTATACAGTGAACAATTTTTTATACAAGTTTAAGTCTTCAAAAAGAAATCTGCAAAGTTACCAGTAACTTAAATAATCAAATAAATGTACAGAAATAAAAATTTGTCCCTGAAATGCACCAAGTACAACACCTCACTTTTTCCTCTTCTTTTTAAAAATGCCTTAAAGGTTGGGAATGTTTTATTAGTTCATCTCTAAAGGTGACAATAGTGCACAGTACAGCAGCATGTAATTATTCAAAAAGGATGTGCACTCATGAATGACAGAAAAAAGTAAAAACCGTGGTTTTGTACTGAAGTAGTGAACTGTTGCTGCTGCTATTATTGTTATGGTGCTGGTTAATAAAAAGCATCTTAAAATGCATTTACAAAGATTCTAAAAGATTCTAAAGATTTGCACTTTCAAATGATGATTCAGAATGGACCGTTTCCAGAATTTTCACTTGGCCTATATTCCGACCAGTGAGTATTTCAGGTGTAAGCACAATACTGCACTTGAGTGTAAATACTTTCAACCACCGAGTGCAGCAATGCAAGGGAGCTATTAGGAGCATGTGACAAAGTAAAAACAAATGGAAAATCTGCTTTAGGCTGGACTCATCAACTACTTAATTGGAGGAAATAATTTTCAATGCAGCAGTATAATACAAAGAGGGCCACCAGCAATATTCACTAATATATATTCATTGTATTTATTACCCTTGCCATATATTTTTATTTTTCTGGGTCACGTTTATTCACTACAAAAGGAATAAATGGTGAAGGCAATGTCCACATTCATGGACTTTAACCGAGCTTCAAAGCAAACACTGTTCTGATCAATTTACGTTGAGAAAACTGGAGTCTCCATGTGTTTTTACCCCGTTGTCATCATGGCAAAAATATTCTCCGGTCATGCGGTGTTCCACTTTCTACTGAGCCTTTCCAGTGCTGTCATATTTCCTGGCGCATTGTGAAATAGCATCAGATTTCACATGGGATGTCAACTGTGAATATTTAGCAAACTGTATACAAATGAGCATAATGAGAGGGTCATTCTATAGTCTAACAGAGCAGTTTAAGGTCGTATATCCAGGGCCTTTTGATTCTCATATGGCAGCAGGCAGCAGCTGTACTTCATGTGAACTACTTTCATTGATGTTTATTGCCCTGCACATCCACTGTATCCGCGATGTTCCCTTTCACCGCATGCACTTAATATAAAAGAACAGATGATATTTTTAAACCCAATTTGTTGAGAAAAAGCTGTCCCAGAAAACAAATTAATTATAAGAATGAGTACACAGACTATCACAAATGATTAGATGCCATGAAACAAGGTAAGGCTAATTCTCTGCATGTTTTTTTTTCCTCTCATCCAACCTTCCTTTTTTTTTGCTGTTTGTTTATGGGCTCCAGCACGTCATACACTTTTACCCTAGTGGGGCTTCCATAAATGCATGCCTGCAGCGTTAAAGTGCGTCTCCTTTAACTAAATGCCTTGAAGCTGCCACATCCTGTCTGTACTCAGGCGGGCTGAGGACAACGATCCCTATGCTGAGGACTAACTGTAGCCTGTGGGAGTTTTCTCATGCCGATTGTGATACACAATCTGGGGTCACATTAGTAAGGAAATCTACAGTGGGGGTCACTGAATGTGCCGTGGGGCTTCCCAAGCCAGGCATAGCCATAAACGCAGCCTCAGTCCTGGTAGATGTATCCCCCTCTGCCTAGTGTGCAGCCTACAATATGCTGTTACACTGATTTGTCTAGCCGGGACGCAGGGCCCGCAGCCCCGCCTGTCTCCTCTGTTACCTTTCATGACCTGGGAAAGCTTCTTGACTGAATACTGTATTTTAACCACACAGATGCTCGCGGAGGGAGAGGGGGGATCGGTTGTGAGTGGGAGACATGAACGCTGTCAGCACAGATTGGTGAAATTGCATATTGGTGCTAGGTCGGATCCCCACCGGAGAGCGAACATGGGGACAGGCGCCAGGCGGCTGGGTGACAGTTTGGGAGAAGGCTGAGAGCTGCGAGATGAAGACAGACAGATGTATGGGGGTCAGAATGCTGCCTTTACCTTCAGCTCCTGTCAGGTTTTGTTTTTGATTTGATTTTGTCCAAGGAAGTTGATGCTGAAGGCTGAAGACACTGACAGGAAACGAGATTTTGGTAGATGGGTAATAGTTTGTATTGTGCAGGGAGTGGGCTTTTAGGTTACAGTGTAGAATTATGGGTGAATTTTGTGATAACAACACAAATTTTTGAGGTGTTTGTTTTATTATTACAACTCTCTATTTGATTCAAAACAAAAACTATTTCTGGAAGCATTATTTTAGCTCAAATTAAAGCTGCAGCGAACACGATGAATTCTTAGATCTGTAAAGAGTTGAAAGTTTGTATAAATTAAATTAAATTTCTCATTTTGTTCCATTATCAGTCCAATCCTTAAACATATTAATTCGCTGCCACAATTTAGAGACAAAAGGACCGCATCTTTGTAATGGAGAGGTTGGAACTAGTAAGTCTTCTTCTGTTGATTTACGAACCGATTTCTTGTCTGTTAATGTCCTGTTTTGAAAGTTAATCTTCGAAAACCGAATGTCATCCCCAAGACATCTAATTCATTTCCGAGCCAGACCTACAATACAGTAAGTCACTTTCAGTCAGCGTAGTGTATGACTAGCGGTAGTCTTCACAGTGTGTCTTTTGGCTCAGGAGCTGCTGGCTCTGGTAGTGGAGGAGAGTCAGAGGATGCCAGAAATGTCGTAGCTCCAGGCCGGGCCTTTGGGCCTTCATGACGACAACAGTGATGGGATTATAGGAACCACCCTGCTGCTCCATGCAGGAGCAGGCACCCAAAGGCTAAAAACAACAAGCTGGTCCCACACTCCATCACACACCAACACACGCACACATGCAAATGAGTGTATGTTTGAATATGTTTACAGCAGAGAGGGGGGGAGGGAAGGGCTGGATGAGCCAGTGACAGGGGTGGAGTGATGACATTTTTGTGGCATTTCATGTCTTTGCCTTAACATTTGTGACACTAGATTAGCATTGGAAGGCACACTCATGAATGCATGTGTGTGTGTGTAGATGCAGCGTCTGATCGGGTGAGGCCCCGCAGACAAACGAACGAGTAATAAAGGCAGTTTCTCCATTTCCTCCTCCTCTGCTTACATGCCAGCCCACTAGGCTGTGGGACATGCTGGGGGACACAGTACCAGCTCACAGTAACAACAAACCCTGTCCCTGCCTTCCATCCAGCAGCAGTCACTTAGGAGTATTAATTACCGCTCTGAATTTCCTCCTCCATAGCCATCCGTGTCCCCCTCAGACAAACAACCTCGGTGGGAGGATCTTGATTATTATAGCTTCTGAAAAGTCAGATTGTCTTTTATTGAAGTTGCCCACTGGCCATGCAGGTTTCTCTCTCTCTCTCTCTCTCTCTCTCTCTCTCTCTCTCTCCCTGTCTTTCTTTCTCTGTATCTCATTCTTCCTTTCTGTGTCTCTCATCCATGATTCAGACAAAATCTTGGAGGAAACAGTTATGCCGGTGCTCTTGTTGTGGCCGGGAGGTTGATGAGGGAGACTCCCATGTTGTTAGAGGTCCCAAGTCATGCAGCTCACGTGAGGTTAAAGCAGGAACAAACACACACACACTAAACTGAGGCTGGAAGCTGCACACTGAGCTGCTGTTTTGTCTTTCACCAGCAGGGAGCACTGTGGGTCTTTCAAAAATCCCAAAGTCCAGCTCTGTTCACCGTCCAGTTACATCGAAGCTAGAACTCTGCCTTGTAAAAATTAACTTTTAATCCAAAATAGGAAAGTGAGTGTTAAAAAGAGATGCGATCACGTGCAACTTATAGGACTACAGAAATCACTGTAACTGTATCTTGAAAAATATTTATGCCACTATGTTCAGTTTTTCAAGTAGAATACAGTGGGCCAGTTTTTCTGCCCTGTCAGAGTCATACTTATTGCAGTCCTGCATAAAATTTACTCTGTTCTAGTATTTTAAAATGCTACGTGTGAAAATGTGAATGCTACAATAATTTGGTATCATCCTCCACAGTATCCGATGTGGATCAGGTCCAGATGTGGCGTTCAGTGGCCTGTTGTGTTAAAGTGCTTGGCTCAGGGGCACATTAATGATTTTTTTCTTTGCCATTTTGAAAAGGTTAAAACGAAGCTCCATCTTTTTCATTGCAAAGTTTGAAATGTTTAAGAATCACGGGTGTATGAGAACGCATTTGGGAAACCTCTGCCCGGCTCCTAATCCTCCCCGCTCATCCGTCTTCATGTCTTTAACCCATTAGTTTGATTCACTGCCTCTGGAGCGGGAAAGTGAAAGCTCAGGCCGGCACTTGTCTCTCCTATGACTGTGTCCACTATATCCCTTTCGCGTGGCACTTTATGGCCTGCTGGAGACGAGTAGAGGAGACATGCATGTGTGTGCGCGACTGGAAAAGAAGACAGAGAGTGGAGGGGGGCAGGTGGAGAGATAGATATAGGGAGATTCAGAGGGTTATTTGTCCCTCTTCCCCTCTCTGAGAGCGAGGAATCATGGTCTGCATGACAGGTCGCCAGCCCCCGTTGGGGGTGATCTATATGAGGCCCTCTTTATTGGCAATTTCAACCCAGGGACAGATGAGACTCCAGCCAGCCAGCCGGACAGCCAGACTATGATGAAAGCAGCCAGGACTCACCTGTGACTCTCGCACTGAAGGCTGGAGAAATAATGCATCAGGAGGTTATATGTGGAGCTATGTGCAGAGTGTGCTGTGTGGATGTATGAGCCGTGAGTGTGTGAGGTAGAAATAATGTATGGCTGCTGTCATGCCCAGAGGTCTCTGTTTAGTATGGAGAGAATCACTGAGCTGTGTTGCAGGCAGATTTCGATTGAGATGCTTTGGATACTTTACATATTGTTGGAATGTAGGGTAAATAATTCACCTCAGAGCAACAGTCAAGAACCTGTCCATGACTTATTGCTTTTGGCTTCTGTGGAGTAACACGGCTGCGAACATGCCTATTTTATAACAAAGCACATACTGCGCTGCATGTGAACCATATAAAACTGTGTCTGTGCTACTTGAATTGAATATTGTTCTGCCTGAGTGCAGAGGAACATTAAAAAGCATTCTAAAACCTGGATGTTAAGCTGATTGTAATAAAACACTAAAGTCACCATAAGAACTAAAACATTACTTTAAGATTCTGATTGAACTGAAACACAACTCCATTCTCCCACACACTTTTCTTAACATCCTGCACTGGGTAACACTGATATCACATTCAGCCCTTTCTCCCAAGTCTGCGAAACACATTTCCCAGTTTTCAAAGTCCTGAATCGCACAAGGCAAATCACTGGGAACTAGCATGACAACATTCAAGCTCTGAGCAGACAATATATCCCGAGGCCATTCCTCCATCCAACGCGCTGCTGAATGAAAGACAGAAGCTTGCAAAGTGACGAACACCATGAAATAGCCCTGTAATGAACAATTGCTCTCATATGGGAAGGCGTGTTCAGTCAGGAACAGCCATTAGACCCGTCTCTCTCTGTTCACTCCTAATCGATTAGTACAGTCTGCAAAGCATTGATCAGCGGTTTGCTTTCAAGTGTTGCGATGGTGGAAAGGTTTAGAAAATACAGATTTAAGGGCACCGAACAGGTTTAGAAAGAGGAAAGCTGAAATCTACATATTGTGGTTCTGAGCTAACAGGTCATAATGTTGAAAACTGTGAAAAACACGGATTGTGATTTGATTAGAATTTCCACATTTCATTCCTTTCTTGTACTGTCTGTATTAAATCTTTTTCAAAATCATATCATCTTATCCTTAATGTTTTTGTTAGGCCATTTGAGACCTCAGGCTCTTTATAAAAGCTCAAGAAACATACTAAAAAAACAACATGTTTAGTGTAAAAACACCAAATATGGAAGCTATTCTGTCACTCTCATCAACTGTTCAAATAGAGGGAAAGGTTAGCATTGCATACTTTTCTATAGCTTAATTATACATAAAGCAATTGTTGGAGCCTAAGCAATGAGGAAACAAAGCCAATGTCAACAAAACACAAGGGTCAGCAATGCTTCTCGGAGGTGCTGCCATAGATTTTAATCTCCAAATGGACCAATTAATCATTTGATTCACTAACTGAAACAACTGTGCTCCAGCTGTTTAAATACTATCTTTAAGTTCTCTGATGAAGAGATTGAAGCTCAGGAATTTAGAACATGGAAATGATCTGACTGACTGACTGACTGAGTGACATATTGTACATGTACTGGAGATATATGTCAAATGTTTTGCCCTTGTGGTGTTCTGTGTGTTGCTATTGGCCGGATGGAACCCGACATGCAGCACATATGACTTCACTTACACAGACATGCAGGTGTACAGGCCTGTGGTATTTAATTTCTGCGGATTGTAATAGGTTATATGTGTCGATGTGGCTGTGTGATGATCTGCTTCATTTCACAAATATATATAAATGAGAGTACATGTGACTTTAAGTGCACAGCGCAAGCCGATACCTGCATATATACTGCACAGTACGCCTATATACAGTATACCTGTGTGTGTGCATTGTGTCGTATGCTCTGCAGTGACCGTCACTGTTTCTCAGTGTTTGTCATTCTGTCTGTCTGTGTTTGTCCTGCTTGCCTCCATGTACACTCAGCCTCTAATTAACTTAATAAAGTGTAGCAATTTTGACATTTAGAGGCCTAATTTGCTCCACAGTAGCGGACCGGCTGACCGGCGTTGCAGATAACGCAGACTGACAGGATCAGAGAAAAGTCTGTTTATCTGGGGAATTAAAGGGTAAAAAGAGGCCTGGCTTAGTGATAGGTGCTCTCCTGTGTGGTGTGTGTGTGTGTGTGAAGGGAGAACTTCTGTGCTTGCATGTGTGTGAACTCAGGTTTGTGCACATTTGCTTGTGTGTTTCTGTGTGTGTGTAAGTGAGAGACAGGCTCAGTTATTACTTAAATGGCTTATGGTATAGTCTGACGCAGGGAGTCGGCTTGTTTAGGCCTATCACCGTTGTCCAGCTAAAATGTTGAACTTGTGACCTTTGCCTCAGGTTTCTGCAGGCTTGCTGGTGGCGCTTCACATGCGCCGTGTTCTGTCTTTGCAAATCTCCCTCTTAATAAAGCTATCAGATTTACCGAAAGACAGAGAGACAGAGACGCACGCACAGCAGTGCTCTGTTTGCAGATACAGCCAAAGACAATCTTCCCATCTACCTGGGGGGACCTGCTAGCACCAGCGCTCGCGGCTATACACATCCTCCATCAAAACATCACTGACAGAGAAGTCAAGTCGCTCTCTCTTTCCCCTCCCGCCGCCTCCGACCCGTAACCCATTTATCTTGAGATAACTTTGTCAGATTGTCAACCAAACTCTCCGGTGGGAGCCAAGCCCAAAGCCTATTACTGGGGAATCAGCGCAGGCCGAGGCTGGTCACTGCTAAACGGATACTCCCTCCGAGCTCTCGCCGCTTCGGCTGCATTATTGGGGCTGCTGTTCCCACATCCGCTCAAGACAGCCAGTTAGGCAGCCGGTAATCAGGTTGCTGAAGTCCCACACTATTCGAAGCGGCGTTGGTTTATTGATTACATAAACAAAGACTGGTTATCAGTGAGCAGATGTAATGCTTGTAAAAATGTGAGTATAACTGCATTCAGTGTTGTTGACCTCTGGTGTCACTCACTCCTGTTCTTCCTTCCTGCCTTCCCTCTGGCTGTTAGGAATGAAATGTGTGCACTTACTGAATAACCAAAACACTTAATTTAAGTGGGAGCTGTGTTGGGTGGCAGCAGCAGTATCACAGAGATGCGCTTGAGCGTGTGTGTTGTGTGTGTGTGTGTGCGCATGTTTTCTTCAACCCCGATGCTTTGTGACATGTCGCCCAGGACACTGTGCTATTCCCGGCCAGGAGACCTTGGGTTCATGAATAATTTGCCACCGTTAATCTTGAGCGGTCTTGATTTATTCTGGGATGCCTTTGAAGCGCCAACATGCTGAGGGCTTTGCAGGGACGGCTACCAAACTAAGGAGACTAACAACAGCAATAAAGGGAACTGAAAGAGGGAGAGACACTGTGAGAGGGGAATGAGGGGAATCTATTCTCCTTAGAAAGTTGCTGCTCTGTTTTCAGAGATTTTTTTTTAAAAGATAAGACTCCAAGGCTTTTCACACAGAGAGGGAGTTATTTATTATATAATAGCCAAGAGTGAAATGCTGTTATATCACTGACTTTGCAATAAGGTGAAGTTAGTATGACTTATTGATTTGGCATCTCACTTAAGTTCTCCTGGCTGACTTGACTCGAACATTTCCATACACACACCAGAAAATCTAAAGTGAAAATATCCTGGTGTTGACAGTATGGATAGTTGTGTCAGTGGACTTTACTACACTGATGAACTGTCGGGTTAGGTGCTGCCAACTGATGGCAAAGTTTGAGTTGGCTCACCAACCAGGAAAACAGTTTTCACAGGTTTGAACTGAAGAAAAATGTCAACTTGTGGGGAATGTTCAACAAAGGAAATGGATCTTACTTTTCTGAGTGAATGTAACCAAAACAAAAAAAAAAAAAGTGAAAACATGCTAAAAAGGTGCCTAACAAGCTCTTCTCTTTGCCATGTTTACTTTTTGGTGGCGTCAATAACAAGGACTTCCATGTTGGTCCACATTAGCTGTACTCTCTTTATCCTGTAGAAGGCCGAGGGGAGCTGGACTCTGTCCCATCTGACTTTGGGTGACAGCTCTGAACCGGTCACCAAATATCCCAGAGTAACAAAAACGAGACAGACAATGATGCAGTCTTCACCTATGGCCATTTTAGAAACACCCATTAACCTGCTATGCATGTCTTTGGACTGGCACAAGGAGAACATGCAAACTCCACACAGAAAGGCCACAGTGACCAATAAGTTTCAACCTGTGAGGCGACAGTCATCACCAGTGCATCACTGTGCCGTGGTAATCTACATTTAGAGCCAAATTGCAGAAAAGGATAGCGCTATATTTACCTTTAAAATAACAATGGCAGCTGAGTGTCTGCAATGAAAAGATAGTCAAAACTTGAAATGTTATAGATGCTGTGTGTTTCCTTGCTAACCAGGAGCTAGCTTTCAGTCGGAACAATAATACCTCTTTCAGGCGTGCATTGTTTCTGTGTAATCTAATGGCAAGAGAACATTTTGGCTTAATGTCTAGATGAGCAACACCAAAGTCACCTTTCTGTAAAAAGTTGTTCAGGCACTCTCACTCGGTTAATAACTTTTCGCCTTCAACGTGGCACAATCTGAAATGCATTCTTTCACTTTAACTGATGGGCACCAAAAGCATCAGTACTTTGAGACTCGTGAAATGATTTGGAGGAGACTTTTTTCCACATTTCAGCACCTAATATTCATGCAAAAACACTACAGAGAACACAAAAGACACAGTTTGTGTGCCAGAATCGAAACACACCATTACCACTTACTTTGCACAATAATAAGACTCCAAGTCCTCCCTCTGAGGGGAATATCATTGAACTGATGGCCAGCAAGGATGCTAATTAAGCTGCTGTGTTTTCTGGCACATCACACAAAATCCAAAATGACAGACAATGGGAATTTTACAATGCTGTCACGAACATCTTTTTAAGAAACGATACGCAGATTTCATCGATAAATGAAACAAAGAGGCCTAAAAGAAACACACACACAACCACACACACTGCACAGACTGCTCTATCTGATGTTGACCTTGGGATAACAGGCTTGTAAGTGCAGTTTGGATTGCTGTTCCTTTAGTTCACCGAAGGTCGCTGGTGCTCTGACACCAACCAACTCAGCCTTTAGAAAATGTTTGGAGTTAAATTGCTAATCATTTGCTCAGGAAATAACAGCAGCATTTGTTATGAAATATTACTCTTGATCAGTTATCGTGAGCTTGGTGTTGCAAGTTAGGTTTGTTATTTGAATTTTAAAAAAAAAGTAGCTGGCGTTAAGCTTAGATTAAGTCTATTTATTGTGAAGCCGCTGCTCTTTTTCCTGCTCCCGGCTGTCTGTCTTTCTCCATCTGTTTGCTTCTCTCTGCAGATGAGATGTGTAGTAATGGAGGCTGTTGTGAAGCAGTTCTTTCAGTTTTGGTAAACAGTATTTCAGCGAGTTATACTCCTGCTAGCTTTACATAGAGGACAAATCGAGAGACAGAGAAACACATAGATAGACATGGGTGTAGAGTGAGAGTGAAGGACATGTCATCCCCCCTATAGACATCTGTGTGACACCCCAGTTTAGCAGTGTAATGACCCGGCACTAACAACTTTCATTTGACTCGATCGGGGTCAGTGTCAGCTACTGTATTCTGAACCACTGGACACAAATACAGACAGGTGTACTATCATTAATAAAGTAAAATATCAGTGATTACACGGTCTTTTGGAGTTAAAAATGATATTTCCTCTACTCACTAACACACACATTTTCCAGCCTGGTGAATAGTATTTAGAGTAATCAAGTGAATGCCAACTGAAATGAATGAGGACCTGAATGTCTGATTCTTGAAGAAAAACAACATTGTTTTGCTGGTCTAATTGCTGGATAGATGCTCATGGCTACTTGGAATTACTACTCGAATGAAAACGATTACAAACAACCCTTTTGACAAATAAAGTGACCTCCTCTTGAAACGAAGCTTCCATGTGCGTTACTGCTGACCCGGGTTAACATGGTGTGCGTGTGTGCCGATGTTGTACGCTGTTAGGGTACGCAGCGCGGTCCCAGGTGCTCTCCTCCTTGTTTTGGGACAAAACCCCTGAAGGCCGTGACGAGATGGCCTGTTGTTTGGGCTGGGGGGCTGAGCACTGAGATTTATTCAATAGGATCCAATGGTGTTTACTGACTAAACCTGAGGCAAAACTTGGTAAACTGTTTGCTGGACTAGATTCAAACACTGATGTTGTGTGCATTCATGGTTTTCAAACATGTCTTCAAGAGGGAACTACTTTTGGTTTCTGACAGCGCACAACTTATTTTTGCACGCAGACAAAGCCAATAAGTGTGGTCTTGGTATCCTGTTAAAACTTCTTACATGCTGTCCAAATCTTCTAAAGCAGGCTACATAAAATAATATAAAAAACATGTGAGTGGCCCCAAAAGATAAGATAAGATAAGATAATCCTTTATTACTCCCCTTGTCCGGGGAAATTTCCCATGTTACAGCAGCATGTATCATACAGTAGAGCAACAATAAGCAACAATAAACAACAATATAATGATAATCATAATAATGATCACACTTATATTGAATATATACAAACTTTAACTGTGCACCTGTCACACTGAAAATAAGCAAAGCACTCGGAGAGTGCAGTACTCTGGTAAGACTGCTCAGTCTTCGTATCTTTTCCGACAGCTGAAATTTCGGAAAAATTTGTGACAGACATCACAGCACTATAGAATATGGCCATTTAATATAGAAGTACGCATTAACAAAATGACCTTGAGCATAGGCTTGTGTTATGCATGTGTAGATTATGTAGGGATACCGAATCACGTGACCTAAACATGTAGCGGTCGGTGGGAATTGATGGGACTTGGAAACACCTTCACAATTAAATCAGTTGTTCTTTGTATGATTTCCGATGGGTAAGTCTCGATTAGTCCACAGTGGTCGAGTTGTAGTAGGATCGCAATCATGTGATCATGAGCAGGCAGCTGACGTAGCGTTCACTTGTTGTCATAGCTACAGTGATGCCGTGCTGCTATCTCACAATGATGCAGAAATCTTTAACAATTCCATGGATCTAGACTATATGCTGCATCACTGACAAATTCTAATCAGCTGTTCCTTGTGTCATTTCTAAACTTCACTAAGAATTTCATCCAAATCCGTTTTTGAGTCATGTTGCACACAGACAAACAGACAGACAAACGTATGCCAATCGTCACATAACTCCACCGTTCGTTGGCAGAGTAAGAATCTGTATCAGTAAAAGCCACATTAATAAAGCATCCAACTGAGACACAGTTAATGTTAAAGGACTTCTTAGACATTTTGGGTAATGCACTTCTCCTCTGTCTTGCCTAAAGCTGCAATAAGATCAATAGCACTTTCATGTCTGTATGCTAAACATTAGGCGAGAGCCAGCAGTTGATTAGGTTAGCATGCAGACTGGAAACAGAGGCAACAAGCTAGCCCTGTTCAGTTTATAGGTTAAAATAAATATATAAATACCAGCACCTTATATTTCACTTTTTTTTTTTACACTCAGTAAGCAATAAGCATTACTGTACATTCATTTGAGAGATTTTTATGTGTTGGAAGACAGCTTTCGATCTTAATTTTAATCAAAGATAATGGTCTTCAGGCTGTAGCTTCATATTTAATGGACATAAGAGTGTTTTTTTTCCAGTTCACTTCTGTCAAGAAAGTGAATAAACAGTCCCCCCCCACATGAAATCCTTTACCTTTTTGTTTCTGTGTTTTTTTCTTCTCTTTTTGTGTGTATGGTGTTATTTCGTCTCATAACAAACTGCACCTGTTCATGTGTGTAAGCTGAGCACAGCTACAGACTTTCTACACGAAAAGTCAATGCAGTTGCGATAAAGGTGCGCCATTGTCGCTGCGGTTGTGACGCTTTCAAATGCCATCAGTACAAGTGCTGAGAAAAATAATACCAGTATTTTTCTTTCACTTTCAGTCCATTGTGGTAGATACAGCATAAACTAATGAAATCGCTCAGAGTAAGTGTTTTTGTGAGTTGACCTCAGTGAGAGGAAAGTCACTGTACATGGTACATTACTGATTTTTAACTTTAGGGACACTGTGACTGTTTTGGAGTCGCCCTGAGGGATCTCAGCTTATAAACATAAACACACAAGCATTTCGGGTTTGTGTGTTTGCTAATTTCCTATCTGCATTATCCACTTATAGACAGACGAATAACTGAGATGTCTATCACCCCGGATATAAATTCTCTTCCTAGAAACACTTAACCAGGATGTCTAGTTTATTAGTCAATGTCAAACAAAGTTAAAGCTCTTTTTTTATTACTTGCTATCCGCAGGTAATTCTGCAGTACTGTTGACTGAGATGAGAAAAAAACATTTTAGTCAAGCACTATTTGGGTATACGTTAAGAGGTTAATAGACAGAAAAACCTCAATATATATATGCAGATGATTGATTTCCCCCTTGTTGGATAAAGACAGGATTATTAGGATAATACTGGCTGTCTATCTTTGGCAGTTCAGGCTTGTATTTTTCCAATCTACCCCACTATTGCTCATTTATCAGACTGGCCACCATGTTAGTATCAGTTTAATGATGTCTTATTTGGCAATGTGAGCTGTTTGTGCACCCTGTGAATCAAATATGATCCAGTGCTGCCGTCTATGCAATGAGGCAGAGAGTAACAAACAGTAATAATGATAACATTGACGTGCTTTAGAAGCAATAAAGCAATAACGGACCAGGAAAATCCTACATATTATCCAACATGACCTGTCTGAAGACAACCAGACTATGTGTGCAGTGGCCATGACTAAGTGAACACAAATCATCGGAGAAAAAAAAAATGAAATGGCGATGCATTATATCGATTTCTTTTTTGGGGCTCTTTTGTTTTGAAGGCGAGCGGTAACTGACCGAGACAGCCCCATCATTACCCCGGCGAGACGGAGCAGGGAGGCTCCATCTCACCTTCCCAGCCAACTTGAGCTGGGGACGGACTCGGGAAGGGGGGAGGGTGGGTGGGAGGACGGAGGAGTAGCGTAACGGGTAGCCTGCCTGTCATCTCTGTCTCGTCCGCGCTTGCCAATCTCACTAACTATACTCTCCCGTGGCCCAGGCTCGATCTTTCTCTCTCCGTCTCGCTCGCTGGCCGGGTTTCCTACCAGTGCTGACAACCCACATATAATTAAGAGCCATGAATGCAGTGCTACCTATGAGTGGAGCTGACAGCGAGAGGCCTACCTATAGCTCCTCTCCTCCTCCTTCCTCTCGTTTCCGACTCCTCTGCACCCGCTTAGCAGCAGCTCAGTGGAGCTGTGGGCAGGCTAAGGGACGGTCGGGGAACCCACTGGCCCTAATTGACGGTCTCTTATTCTGGGGAGGGTGGGTCTGGGTGGGCGTGTGGAGGCGTAGGGGTGGCTGTCCTTGGATTAGGGGGTGGTTGGATATCTAGACATCCCCCCTTTTTTCCTGTCACCGTCACCCCACCCCCTGTTATCTGCTCCTGGCCTGCTTCTCTGGCACAGTTACGACTCAGTTTCACTATTTCAATCCCCATTTTTGTGTCTTTAAAGGCTGGAGGACAAAGATTTGGGGACCTCATGATGCAGCGCTCTTGGAAGTAACACTGCAAAAGGTGCTGCATCTTAATATAGAACCCTAAAAAGAGGGTTACTTAGCGTTGTGTAACACGCTTCATGGAATCCAGACTTGATTATCCCGTCCACAGAAAATGAGTGGCAGTGATTACCTGAGAGACAAAAAGGCAGGAATTGACACGTAGGCTATAAAGATGGACGGAGATAAGGAAAGAGAGTGACGGGGGGCACTCCTAGTCCCGGGAGATCATGTTTATTGTAGACATTGGAGTATACGTGTCAACGCTGAAGCCTTGATAATCGCAGAACATCTCCCTGCTCCGCTCGGTCCGCTCACACCCCAGTGTTGCTAATGTGCCGACCAGCGAGCGAACAGGGGGAGTCAGGAAGATATAGAAGGGGTGGGGGGTGTTTCAGTCGTGAGCCGTCGAGTGATTAGAGCAATTACTCGTCAAGGATCTGTCACAGCCAATCACATCTGTCCTTTTATGTCTCAGCGGAGCCAGGCAAGGGGGTGACCCAGACCTGCCTGCGTCAGATCGACTGCAGCCTTCACTGAGGGTGTGGGTGTGTTGCAAGTGATAATAGGGTTACACAGCCTCTCTATGCCTTGACACAGTCCAGGTTATTATCTGTTACTAATGATTTTACTGTGGTGGGGTAGGAGTGGTGTTGCTATGCAGTGTGTGGTTAGCTGGGGTGGAGACAAGGTGTGCACTTGAAAGTGTACCCACAAGACATTTGTTGATGAACTTAATGTGAGGGTTACTGCTGCGCTGAGTTTCCACGCAATAAAATATACCACATAATATGAAATATCGGAGCATGAACTGTGCATGTGTTGCGGCATGAGGACACACTACCTTCACAGCATTATTCCTCAAATTGCACTTTATCCCCTCTGTGTGTCATCTCTCGTTTTCCTCCTCTGACTTCTTTGTTGATTTGCTGCAGCCAAATTTTGTCTCCTGATCTTCCTTATCTGTTCAGCGCAGAACAGTCACACTGATACTTTTGTTTTTCAGGAGCCAAATCCATTCTGGGCAATTGGAAGAGACACACTTTTTTTTTTATGCCTTTTGCACCACAACGACTCCTTCGCAGTTTTGCTCAAGTCTGCTGGTACCTAAACAGCATGTTGTTTGTCATTTAGGAAACAATGTGATCTTGGTTGCATTTGGTTAACATTACGTGTCAGACAACAACAAGACTCTGTTTCCTTGAGTATTAGTGAAGCTGTTTTTTTGTAATCATAATACAAGCCAAATTACTTCCAGTTTACATGAAATATTGTAAAAGTGTGTCACCAGTTAGATGTTAAAAGAGCTAATGTAGCCAAATCTTACTATGCTCACTGATATGTCATTGAAAAATACATAGAAAAGTCCTTTAACTTAGTAGCAATTACATATATTATCACCACACGTTCACCATCAGACTATATTCTGTTCTCCCTTCCTTCCACTGCGCTTCTTCCCCCTTTGGTTTTCACTCTCCATCCTTCCCTCCTCTGCTGCCTGTTTGACTCTGCTAAATTCAGAGCTGTGACAGTAAATGAAGGCTTTTGGCAGCGCAGCACTGTTATGGAGGACTTACTGGCCCTGTGGATCCCCTGCTGCGAGAACCCTGGCAGCACAGCTCTGAGATCGCTGCAGATGACCCGTGTTGTTGCCGAGCCTCCTGTGCTTGTGTGTTTGTGCGCGTGCTTCCGTCTTGTTGTTGCCTGTGCGCTTCTCAGTCCTTCCTGACCTCTTCCTGTTGCGAGCGCTGCAAGTGTACAAACATGTTATTTCAGTGTTGGGTTCGAAAGTGCCTCTAAGGTCGACCAGATCACACTTCTCTGACTATTTATTTCCTGTTGCATCTTTCCAGATACCTAGTCACAGATGAGTACAGCAGCTTAGAGAGCAGTATTTGTAATTATGCCAAATCTCACAATTTACTGGTAATACTTTAAAGCACCGTTACGGCATATATGAATAACAGGTAGGCTGTTGAAAGGACTTGAACGATTCTTTAGAGCGCATCGTTCACATGAAAGACCTTGAATGGATATTATACATTTAAATTAACACGATTGTTTGACATGTTGACAGTTGTATTCACGTGTTTTGTGTTGTTGTGCTTTTAAATACATATATCCCTGCAATGGTTATGAATGTGCAAGCTTGTGTGAGTTTCCTGACCGCCTCCTTTGAGATCTGATCATTCAGTAGCTCGATGTGAAATGTTCACGCTCTGGTATGTTTTAACTGATTGTAAATTCATGAGTGTTACAGTCTTACTATGAGCTTACATGTACAATGTGGGTGTTGGGGTTCTGATTCACAAGCATGAATCATTTCAGGTTATATATATATATATACATACATATACAGATATCTGGTGCCCCATGTTCTGTAAATAGGGGTGATTATGAGTGATTATCCTCAAAAAGCTCTGCGTATAGTACATCCATCCATTCTCTATACACCGCTTTATCCTCATTAGGGTCGTGGGGGGTGTTGGAGCCTATCCTAGCTGACTTGGGCGAAGGCAGGGGACACTCTGGACAGGTCGCCAGTCTGTTGCAGGGCTACATACAGAAAAACAGTCACACTCAGATTCACACATAAGGGCAATTTAGAGTGATCAGTTAACCTCAGCATATTTTTGGACTGTGGGAGGAAGCCGGAGTACCCGGAGAAAACCCACACATGCACATGGAGAACATGCAAACTCCATGCAGAAAGATCCCTGGCACAGCCCGGGGTTTAAACCAGGGATCTTCTTGCTGCAGGGTGAAAGTGCTAACCACTTACGCCACTGTGCAGCCCTGCATGTAGTACATGTATGTCATATTTGTGTGATTATGTATGTGCATAAATACAAGGATTACTTGTGCGCTGTAGTAGGCCTTTGCGATTTCAAGTATGGGCACGTTGCCATTTTCTTCAACCCTGAACTTTCTTTTGTTTTATGATCACGGCAAGATCAGAGACAAAATAGGATGTGACAATATTTGCTTGATGTATTTAGCTACGTACTGAATGTCGTTTGTTATATGGACTGTGCTTTTAATTAATGCCTTAAATGTAGTAATTTGTTCTTCTACAGATGTGTCTGTTTGTTAAGTGGGCTAATCTCCCTTAGCCTTTTAGAGAAGCGACCACTAAGAATAGCAAACAGTGACAATCTGCCAGAAACTGTGACTGGCTGGGGCTGGGAATGTATGCTCCAGGCGTTTTCCAGCCCTATCTCAAAACCTTACATCATCTATTATTCTCCCGCTCATATTGATATGTAATTTTTTCTTTTATCCGTGCACAAATTCAAGACGACAGACGCAGAAGAGCAAAGAAGAACAAAAGAACTCAATATGTAATTTCCTCTCCGTCCCTCCTTGACTCCAAACAGACACACACATATTTTTTTGCAAGTGTTATTTTTTATCGTTCTCTATCTTTGCTATGATTGTTTTTGAAGTTGAAGTCAGATATATTGTTTGTGATGTCTCCATGCAGTCCGGCTGTCACCAGCCCCCAATGTCTACATTCTAGATATTATTTCTGGCTGTCCGTACTCCATCTTGGGGCACAATGGAGCCTCTTTCATTTTCTGTGTCATAATGCGATAGCACAAATTTCCCTGCAAGGCATCACACTATTGGAAAAGCGAATAACATATGTTGTGTCTCAAACTCACCCTTCTTCCCCTTATCCCACTGGTGCAGATGACCAGTGAGTCTGCCAGTGCCAAGGGCTGAGGACGAAGGAGGAAGGCAGGAGGAAGAAGAGAGTGTTCTGGAAACATGTCACATAGACTATCATTCATCTCCACTGTGAGGAGCAAAATAATATGAATTCTCCCTATCAAAACCCAGAAGAGGGGCCATAATGCATTAAATTCAGAGTACCTACACTACCAAACAAGGCTCTGTAATGTGTTGCCCGTATGTTTTATTGATATTGGAGGAGAATAGTCTGCGCTGCCTTGAGGAACCTTCACAAAGCAGATTATCTTTTCCTTGGCATGTACTCTGACTTGGTGCTGCTTTCCAAGAGTGTGTGTTTGTATCTCTGTGTTTTTTTTCTCTTCTTTTTTTATATTGTATCATGTTTCACTAGGTGGCTTGGCCATGCTAATCTTTCACTCAACACCAAGCTTGCAGGGCATGCTGGCAGCTTTGTTATGGAGGGGGAAAAAAAACAGATGAGGATAAATAAGCACAAAACCAGAAGAAGTACATACCTCAAGCAGCATATCCTTATGGCTGGCCCACTCTAATGCGAGTAGTGTTTCCATACACATCTGTGAAATGGATAGGGACAGCTTTGACAGCCAGGTAACTTCAGATGGTGGCTTATCTATCCCTTGATTGGAAGACGAGGGAGGGTTATTAAAGCGAGATAAAGAGAAAGTGAAATGGAGAGCGAGCGAACGAGCCAGTGAGTGGGAAAAGAAGGAGAGTTGGTGAAAGTGAGAGTGGGTTCAGATGAGGCGAGAGAAATGATGAAAAGAGTAGCCACTTGGTCCTTTGAGACTCTTTTTCTTCCCTTGCTGCCAAATTAGCCCAATTAGTCAAAGTGGCCTCTGTTCAGGCTGCTGTCAAACCCCAACACCATACAGCAGCGCCAGCGGTCATTCTCGCTCATTTAAGTCAAGCTTTTGACTCTCTCCTCTGCCTCCTCTCCTGAGCCACCTGCACATGTCTCTTCTGAATGATTACTGTAAGTGTGTGTGTGAAGTGAGAGATTCTCTGTGCGTGTTTGCATGTGTTTGTGGAGAAAGCTTGAAAGGGAGACGTTCTCTTTAAATCAATCCCAGCCTCGCCAGCATGGTGCCTAGCGTGTCCTTCTTGTAGCTGCAGCTTCCAAAGCTGAGGTGTGAGAATTTTTTTCATTCCTCAGGTAAAATCTACCAAGTCTCTTTAAAGCGCGCCGTCGCCGTAACTCTTTTATCTTCAAACGTCTGAAGAACCCAACTTTTACACCGTGCAAAGGAAGATGAGGGTGTTGAGGACGAGTAAAGTCTAGGAAAAATGCCCTGAGCGCGGATGCACGTATGCACTGATTCGGCAACACAATAACAAAGCTTCACCAAAAAAACAAACCACCGCAAATTACATTAAATGTTCAGTCCTATCATGCTAAAACACTAAAAGCTCCTGCAAAAAATGATGGGTACCTTCACCCTACAGCATCTCCCGCGACATCATTCTGTCACCAGCAACACAAATGCCCCTAAAAAACAGTCAACCCTTGTTCCCAAGATGAAGGAATCACTTATAACTCAATAGCCACAGTCGTCTTTCATTTAAAATCTCCAGAATCGGGAGGAAAAACTGGTCTCTGATAATCACCTGCCCACGGGCCTTGGGAGAACAGAGGAAGGAGAAGAAATGGAGGAGAGATGGAAGCAGATATAACGATGGATGAGAGCGATAGGCTTAATTGGGCGACCTTGTTGCATGAACAAACACACCTTAAGCCACATGGATGGTGGCGGCGAGGCGGAGGAAGTCGCTAAGCGAGCCAACGTGCGCGCATTCATCTCTTTAATTTACCTTCGCCAGTGTCGTATTTCACCCTGGGCCCTGTCACTGGGAAGCCAAACACACTTCTGACCGGCTGAAACGAAGGAGTAGAGTGTGTTTACCTGCGCGAGCGTGTGTGTATCTAAGAATTTGTCAAGGCTCGGAGGCCGTCTAATGTATGACAAATACACACTGTGCCACATAGACGCTCCTACCCAAAGAAGCAGAACTCGCCTAAGGACACTAGATCTGCTTTGTCTGCAGCACAATAAAAAGCTGAATGAGTTAGAGCTGAAAGTGGATAATGGCATCTTCATACAATGAAACATATTACGCTTTGTGTTTTTACACATGCCACATTTGTTTTCCTTTTACACTGTGTCTTTGATTTATTGTGTCAAGTGTGATCAATGTTTCTACTGGATTTTCATGTTTGGTGTGTTTTAGATCACTGCTGCACATTTCATGCTAAAGATCAAAGCACTTTGATGGATCCATATGTCTATTTACTGTAAATAGCAACACAGTTTTCCCAGTTGCATTTCTGTAATCAGTTTCCATCAAGTTTGTTCTTGTCTAAAGACGTGTCATCGTTCAGTGCTAATGATGATCCTGTTGGATTTGTGTCAAAACCTGTTTACAAAAATGATTTGAACCGGACTGACAGGATATACGTATATTTTCTCAAAAGGAATAAAAGTGTGCACACAAATTTTCACCCCTTTGTAAAGGTAAGTAATGGAATTCATGATTGACTGTCCATCAGTTTGAGCTGTGGTTGGCTGTTTGGATTTGAGCCTCCCTCGGATGCTTTAATGTGACTTGATGAGAGGGGAATGCGAGGAGGAGCAGCCTTGTAATACCCTCCTATTTCACTGAAAGGGTACTCCAATAATTCATCCCCACTCTCATGAAGATGTATGAATATATGTCGATGTGAATAACATGACCCCAAAACCCCTTTCCACATAACACTTCACTCAAGTGACCTAATTGTCTGAGTGAGGTCTATATTATCTGCCTCCTCCCATTGTCCTCTCCCCTCTTTTTGAACCCCCTCTTTCTTCTTCTTCTTCTGTTACTTCTAATTCCATTCCCAGCATCTCATGTCCTTCTCTTTACTTCATCCATCAGCTTCAAGCCTCTCTTCTGTCATCACCTTGTTGAGTTCACTGTTCAGCCAGCTCAATGTTAAGCGGCATGAAGAAACACCGTAAAGTGTGTGTGTGTGTGTGTGTGTGTGTGTGAAGCCCATATTATCCTTGTTGGATATCTGTGTTTTATTCATGTCCGACCATTGAAGCTCATGACCTTTGACCTCAGAACAGTGCCCTCTGAATTTAGGCACTGGTTTTAACAGGATTTTTGATTGAAAGCTTTAAAACTTGGTTTAAAAGAAAAACAAATTCAAACATTTGCGCTCATGAAGTACAACAATCATATTTTGCTGATTTTGACTGCGGAGGACTTTATATTTATTGGTTTTAAAGTATTTTTCCATAAAACAAATAAATGAGCTTCTATTGCAGAAATTCCAACATCTGTCTTGAGACTGAAAATCCTTAAAGACATGCAAGCACACAGTCAGTGTATTGAAGGTCCTCTTCATTGCTCTGGTTGACGCACATAGTATACATTTGCTTTATATCAATTTGTAGACACAGACATTGGATCAGGTGCACAGCGGCTTGGTGGATAGCACTTTTACCTTGCAGCTAGAAGATCTCCAATTCGTGTCCCTGCCTTCCCGGGATCTTTCTGCATGGAGTTTGCATGTTCTCTTTGTACGTGTGGCTTCCTTCCACAGTCCAAAAACATGCTGAGGTTAATTGGTAACTCTAAATTGTCCATAGGTGAGACTGGTGACCTGTCCAGCCCCCTGCGACCCTAATGAGGACTAAGTGATGTATAGATAATGGATGGATGGATGGACAATGGATCATAATAACTTATTGATTTTGTACATTTTTATCTGTATGAATGATGTGGTGTATTTTGTAGATGACTGCATATCAACTGATTCTGCTCTGTGAAGGGAAACATGTTTAATTTGACTTTTTCACTGTTTGTTCTCATTAAAATCCTGGGGCGGCATGGCTCAGTGGGTAGAGTGGCCGTTTTGTAACTGGAAGTTTGCTGGTTCGATCCTCGGCCCGTTGAGCTCATGTTGAGGTGTCCCTGAGCAAGACACTGAACCCCTAATTGCTCCTGATGGGTTGTGGTTAGCGCCTTGCATGACAGCTCCTGCCATCAGTGTGTGAATGTGATGTATCATGTAAAGCGCTTTGGATAAAAGTGCCATAGAAAATACAACCATTTAAAATGTTCTGTCTCGATATATATTGTTTGTGATAGATTCCTGCTTGGTCTGCAACTAATCTCTGACTCAGTCTGAAGAGCATGGCTACATTTTCCATAATCTAGCCAAACTGCCTCCCCTAGTGTGCTGCCACTAGGCAAAAGAATTTAAAAATGGACAGCTATGGCTATTTAGACTCATTTGTGCCACAGTGTATGTTAGTATCTGCTAAATGTGCTATACATGTTAAAAATAGGCATTTTTTTTCCCCTTGAATTCAACAGTATGAATGTGGGGGTTATGTCCACACAACTACATTTTTGTTTGGAAACACATGACTCCCATGACATTTATCCCTGATTTCCACCCTGATCTGCCATTTCAGACCTCTAAAACAGAAACTTTTGGAAATTGTGGTGACACAGTTTTCATTTAAAACTCTTGGACTTCATTTTAACCTGGATGAGCAGAAACAGACACTTTTGGAAACAATGACGGAGACATAAACATTTGCTTTCTGTCTTTCCCTGATTTGTCACACTCCTATCACGTGACTGTGTTCCACAAGGAAACAAACCCATCATGAGGTCCGACAATGGTTAATTCAACATGGATGTCACATTTCAAACATTGCTGACCTTATTGTCGTTGCTAGCAGTTGTTGTGCGTTTGAGGAAAACTCTGGTCTTACTTTTCGTTCATATTTAAATTATCACCTGCATGCTTAGTGTGCATAAATCTGAGAGTGATGTATTTTATTTGTACATGTAAAGTGACTAAATGTAATACGGTGCACCAGTCTTGTGTTCGTCCCAAAGCAACTTTGCAAACACAGAAAAATATTCCTCCACTCGCTATGTTCCACGCCACATCTTCAGCATTAGACAACACATTTCCAATATGCTGTTTTGTCTCCAGGGCAGTGAAACGTTGTGCTAAGGACAATGTCAGCTGCCACGGAACAGACAGAAACAACAATAAAAATATTTGGACAACAAGCAGAAGTTGAAAACGACAGAGAAACATCTTTTGACACCACCGTCTTTCATTACCAAACATAATGAAGTAATATATTCATGTTCTCCATATCAATCTGCTCTACTCCCATTTTGCTTAGCTGGAGGGGATGGAGCGGACCACCTCTTAGGCCCTGCTGGCCACCTCTTAACCCCAGCTCTGGCGTATGTCAGGCTGCTCCAGGACCCGCCAGGCGCTTCCAAAAGCCCACCGACTAATTAGGCCCTCCGCATGGGTCTGATAAGACGAGCTCGCTAGCGATGGAGAATCGACACAGTCCTACTGAGCGGCCAAATGAGCCGGGCACGGAGACGGATGAACAGACAGATGGCTGCTGGCTGACTGGTGGGAAGGGGCCGTGCAGGGCTGTAGAGGAGACCCAGGGGCCACGGGGGCTGGGTAAAAGGGGTCGAGGCAACCGAGGTCTGGTGCCATCCAAATATGATGGAGGAGATTGAGATGCAAATAGGAGGGAAGTTACGGAGAGATAGATGGAGACGTGGATGGAGCAACATGACATCATCTGGGGGATGCTTCACAGGGTGGAGGGAGTAACTGTTGCCGTGGAAACTAGTGGTCATAGGTTCTTCTAATTAACCCTTTGTTTACTCTTCACATGATGTTGTTTACTAGTTTTACCTGAGGCGCCTTTGAGAACACAGGCCTCTGACTTTGGAGGCCTTTTGTTTCGTGTTACATCTTGACATGGGTAATTATAATTATTCACTGGAGACTAACATCGCCATAATCTAATGATGTATGGCACTTGCATCAAGCTGTAAAAGCTGTATGTGACTAGAATTAGTGTCCTTCCAGTTTTTTCTTGTTTTAAAAAAAAGGGAAAAAAGAAGCTAACCTTGCAGGCCATACCCAGGGAATACATGATACCGCCGCAAACACACACGTCCTGCTCGTGTGTTTTTTCCTCCAGAGGACATTTTCTTTGCCTCAGCAGATTTCCTCCAAGCCTCAAAGATCCCAGTGATGGAAAGATTCAGGTCTGTTTCTGTAGAGGTCTTTGTCTGTCAACCGGCCTGCAGATAAAAACACAAAGAGCATTAGCTAGGCATAAATCTATGTATGTATGTGTTTCTGTGTGTGCGTGACAGCTAACGTCCACCCTGGTGACATGCTTGCAGCGAGGCCCTCGGTCCTGCTTTGACAAGCCTTCAAGTGTGGGACAATTGAAAAGCACAAAGGTGTGTAAGTGCATGCGTATGAGTGCTTATGTGTCATTTCATGTGTCAGAAGGGCGACGCTTCGCACTTTCAAGGTTGCTGAAAGCTTCAGCGGTTCTCTGCAGTATTCCCCCCAGAATCTAAGAAGACAAACCCCCGCTGACATGCCCTTGGCAGAACGAAGCCACAGATTCAACCTGAGCAGCTAAAGAAGCAATGAAGAGGTGAAATTGTGTGTTCACATGTCATAGCTGGAAATGTCCGACCCAATATCAATTCAGCGGGATTGTGCAATGTTTTGTTAAATTGAAAATCTGCATTATTTCTCAAACAATGATTTGTATCTCTGAATTTAGAGGACACTCTTAAGTCACTTGTTTGCATTCTTGTTAAGAGTGAGATGAGAAGATCAGTTCCTCTCTCACATCTATCTGTTTCAAGGTTACTGTATTTATACCTAGGTAGATTTTCTGCAGAAAAAGGATTGCATTTGGCTTTCTATTACAAAACAGACACTGAACCTGACAGGCAGGTACTGACTTGTTTAACGTGTAATCTTGGAATTTTTGGCCGTTCAGGAAAGAAGAAATAATTGGTGCACTTTTGACCTTTTCAGTTAATAAGTTGAACTTGACAACAAACATGTTTTAACACTTACAGCATATACTGACCACATGTTTTTGGAGTTGTGTTTCTAGGCACTTAGTGAATGAGTATAAACTGTTTTTTTGCTCTGTTTTTGGTCTCCTCCACATTCTGAGACAACTATATATCATTCCAAAAAAGCTGTTCATTGGTTGGTTCCTAACTTTGTCTGCTGTTTGCAAGCTGATTAAAAGTGACACAATTACATCATATTACAGATAAATTTTAAAGGAGAATTGCAGATATGATACTACTGCAGGCTTGTCATTTTCAGCACTCACTACTTACATCACTCAGCCGTGACAATAAAACCAAATGCCTAACATCGTGCTGTGTGTCATGTTGTGCTGCTAAAACATATCTGACCCTCTGGAGCATGGACATCTGTGGTTTCTGGCAATGGTAAGCCTTTCGTAGTGCACATTAGTGCATCCCAATGCTTGATAGAATTGTTATCTGGGAAGTTGCAGATTAGGTCAGAGCTTTGCGTTCCTTTTTGTGTTCCTCAAACTGTTCCTGAGCAGTATTTGCAGTATGACATGCTGTATTGTCTTGGTTGTTGGGGCAGGGCCTTGTGGTTGCCATGTGGGAGGTGTGCTTGGTCTACAATGGTGATAATGTGGGTAGTACATGTCAAAGTAACATCCACATAAATGCCAGGATAAGGTTTGCCAGCAGAACATTGCATTTGTAACAAGCTGATCAGTGTTATTCACTTCACCTGTCAGTTGTTTTGATGTTGTGGCAGATTTGTTTAGGCATCAGAACTGTTTCTTCGTGAGAATTGAGCGGAAAGATGCTGATTTCTGTGTTAAGACAAATTTGCGTTTCTTGTAAGAAGTCAGTTCTGTCGGCGGTGTTTTATTTACTGAAGCATTTTTCAGTGTACAACTGCAAAGCCACGAGGCAGTGAGTGTGTTTGAAATGCACTTAAACCTCCCCATTAGAGGCTCTCAGTGCTACACCCACCCAAACAACCTGCAGGTCACATTTTCAGAAATAGAATAGGTTGAGTCTCTCTCAAATTTGACTCACAGAACAGATGTACATGCCCTTTTTTGGACGCTTTTATCCACAGTCCCTACAACACTGTGAGTATGGGTGGGCCCAGAGGGAATCAAACCATCTCTCTTTTTTTCTCTGTGCCTTTTTCTCTCCATCTTTCATCCTGAGGTGAGTGACTAAAGATCTGTATCGGCTTATGAATGATCAGAGTTCAGCGACTCAGCACTCTGTAACTTACAACAGAAGGAGGATACTCTGGGGAAATGATTTCAGGTGCTGCAGTTTGATAAATGTGCTCTACTAATAGTAACACATGAATGCACACTTTTACTTAAACGTCACTGAAGTTTATATTTTCTGGTGGCATGTATATATAGACATGTTATATATAGGTGTGCTTGTCTTGTAGGTGTACTGTGTGTGTGTGTGGCCCGTGTGTGTGTGTGTGTTGTGTGCATATGCTCCATTCCATCTCTCCCAGGAGACCTGCTGGTCCTGGCAGTTTAAATTGGAGCTGCTGAAAGGCCCTTGGCACAGATGCCACCAGGTCCGAGTCTTTTCCAGGCTTATCAGATCATGTTCCACTTTTGGGACGCTTGTTTTTCGTCTCCCTACCTTTCCACTTCTTCCCATCCAACAGGCTCTACCTGTCTCAGCACCAAAGCAGCTGCCAGGTATCCATCTCACAATCATTTTAAGTCCAGCCAGCATTCATTCTCCGCCTGGCCTGCCGTCTCTTGCAATTTGTGTCTCTCAAAGGCAGCTTGATTTCTAAGTAATGAACCTGATGCCAGCTATTCTTTCATGCTAAAGGACGTCTCTGGTTCCGGCTAATCGCTAGCCTCTAAAGGGTCTTTGTGGCCACCTGAGTGTACAAGTTGACTTTGAAAATCCCAAAAATACACTGTAATGGATCTTGACTAAACTTCTGATTCTAAGAAAGCGGATTTATGCCCAAACCACAGGCTGCATGACAAAACAGAAGTTAGTTGTTAAAAGTCTTATGGAAAATAGAATAGAAAAATAATAAAGGAAAGGCTGGGGCTCCAATTTGTGGCACGGATTTGAACGAACAGAATTCCGTAGCGGAAGATTAAGATTGTGACAGTCGTACAGCCTGAATATATTAAGATTTATTCACTACAAACAAGCTCAACATTTCAATTTCTCTGCTTTTCTCAGACTTTATGGTTACAAACTGACAGAAGTTTGACCTGTGGCGTGCTGTTGAGCAAAAACATCAATCTAAACCTAGTCCATCTCTGACAATGGGTAAGTGCTGCACATTTCATATAAATAAATACATACAGACACCAGTAAGTGCCCATAAAGATGCAAAAATGCAAAAAAACATTGCACATTAAGTACACAGTTGTTTGGAATTTTACCCTTGCCGCATATGAAAAATGAGCCTCGTGCATGAATTTACAATTCAGATGGGTTTCCTTAGGGATGCCCATTTAAGATGCATTGGTATAATATATTTGTTGTCTTTACTGCTCACCACTGCCATTGAACATCATTAGGTAATGCGCACTCACTGGTGGAAGGAGAGCTCATGTTTATCATCATTTACTTGGCAAGGAGTCGTTAGCCGGGGCCTTGGGTCGACTCTGTTGTGAACCGGGCATGGTGTATTACCACCACAACTGTGCTTCAGCCGGCTCTGTGTCTCCTGAGATCATCTATCATATCAGTTTTACATACTAAAGACCACGGAAGATGAATACCATTAGTAGCATGTTTAGCGAGGGGGGTATGTGTGAAGTGGGACAGGATGTCTGCATGTGTGTGTTATGTGCGTACGTGCTTCTCATAAACGTGACATGCTCGCATCTCATTTATAAGTCTGATGGAAACCGTAGAGTGGTAAATAAACAGAGAGAGTCTGGGCAGCCATGTTGGTTGAGGGAGCGACAAGTCCACACTGAGTGGATCCTTCCTGCCTGCTGTGAAGGATTATGAGAGTCATTTTCCAGGGTCTTGAAAAGAGGTCTATATGGAACTCAACAATCCTGGTTTTAACTCCATTATACATTTCCCTGTGGGGTGCAAAGAAATACCATCCATCATGTTTTGGAGGAAAAAGAGAATGAAGAAATGGCCATAACTTGTATTCTTGATCTTGTTTTTTTTCATGTTTTGCATCTTTTTTTTCAGCCTTACTTACATATTTTGTTGCATTCCCAAACTGTAACTTCTACTGAGAGGTGGAATTATCTGATCACAGTCTAGACAGGATGGAGAGACGGATAAGAACAAATACACACGGATGGATCCACGATGAAATAATAATGTTGCTTTCTATCTTTGCATTTGTACAGAGAAGCTGTTTATTTGCTTATGTTGTATTACGGTTATTGAGGTTAGTAAGCTACATACAAGGCAAACTCTGGAGTCTAACACTGCCCTCGAGCAAGCAACACACACACACAAAAAAAGCCTCTTTTTACCATTTTGTTTTTTCACAGGGGCAGGCTGGAAATACTTTCTGACTCTGGATAATGGAGAGACTCATTTGACATGGCACTACACGTTCAATAAGATTTCTTTCTCCCCCCTCCTCTACATTACTTTTTACACCACTTGTGTGGATAATTGAATTAGACGTTTAAGACTATTATGATACTGCAATTAGAGATTATTTAATTCCCTTTTATCAGCGGGCTCTTTAATTTAAGCAGCCCACTGTCATTGTGATCCAAACACAGAGAGAATGCCATTAGTGGGGCCTGCATCTCGTAATCCATAATATTTTTGGTAGCCACTAATTGCGCCATAAATTGCATTTTTATCCCCTTTATATGTTATGCTTTCCCACATTATTTGATTGTAGTAATGAATGTGTCTCCTCGGCTTATTTGAAAACTAAGCGAATTGAACTAGATGGAGCATAAAACAGAAAAAAAGGCACTTTTTTAATGTTATGCATGAATTAATCCTTGCCAGTTAATTGGAACCATTTTTAGCATTTCGGTAAATTTGCTTATTTGCTTTCTTGCCAAGATTTAGGAAAGAGAGGTGAAGATGCTCTTGTGGCTTTATGGAAAGAATGAACCTCCAGAAGCGTACATCTCTGCGATCTTGAAAAGAAATAATACCACGTTTAAAACAAGTAAAATTTGATTTAAATTGGGGTTCTGTGCAAATTAAGCAATAATGTATCACTAGCAGTTGGATTTAGTTGCTTTTAAGCAGAACCAGGAGAGCTATTTCCAGGTTAATATATAATTACGGGACTTTTTGTATCATAGTTGACATTTTTGCTGTTCTCAGGCCAAAAATCAACATGGCCGCCTACAACCAAACACCACGTGACATTTTTACAGAAAGATTCTTCTAAATATTATTATACAATTGAGTGAAATTGAAATTGAAAGTTATTTATAAAGATATTGTAGTAAACCTGTTGACATGCGATAAATCCACACTTGACTCACACACTACTTTATATTAAATAACTCAGAAAGCCTTGGAGTCTTGCCAGTCTTTTCTTCAGGAGGAAATGACATCATGAGGAGCAGGTCATGTGATCTGGAATTAACACACTTCCTTGAGAGGTGTTTTTGTTATTGGGAACTTAGTTGAAAGTGATTTCCAGTGATTTCTAGGTGCAAGTAGGTAGATTTAGTTACTTTTAGACAGAACCATAAAATATATTCCATGGCAGGACTCAGTTAAACTGACCAGCTGCTGGATATAGTGTCATATTTGCTGGACAAACACGTTTTCTCATTAACACTTTGCAAGAAAGCAATTAGGTTCAGAAATGTACAGACATGGTGTTACATTTTACTACAATATTAAAGTTTTCAATAGTGTGTCCAGCATGTTTGCACCAGAATCCTGTTTATCTCCTGAGAAGTAATTTAAAAAAAACCTTCACGGACTTTGTACCTCAGCTACATTTCAGTCCTTCTTCAGACAAACACAGTTTCTTTTTATTTCGTTCCCCCATGTCTCCCATCCCTCCTTCTTCTCTCCTTTCCCTCCTACTCTCTCCTGTTCCTGGGCCGCCACACAGCTTCTCCCACAGTGGGTAATGTGAATGGACTGAGTCTCCCGGGTGTCGCGGCCCCCTCTCTTGCCTCGCAGGCAAATCTGCAGCAGCCTCTCAGATGGGAGCAGCACACACGGAGTCTGCAGCAGTCTGTAGGGGCAAAGAACAGAACGATGTGAAAGGATGATGATGGGTTTCGTCTTGGACTTGGAGGATTGTATCGCCCGCCGCATGCAGAGCACAGCAGAGCAGGGAGCAGGCTGCCTGGCCAAGGCAGAGCGTTCTTGACAGTGCTTTGTTTTGAATCCACAAGGACTTGACATATGCCTCAAATCGTTTGCTCTCACCACGCTGCAGATCCATGCTCCGCCGTGATCGGAGACAGGGCCCTGCTGTCTGCCGCGGTGTGTGTGTGTCACTGCAAGTGTGTGTGCGCGCGTGTGTGTGCCGCATGTTTGACTTGTGTATGTGTGTGTGTTGGCGTGTTTGCAGTGTTTTGTGTGTGCTTGATGGGGAGCATAAACAGCAACATCCGACAGCGCTGTTGCCTGCTTCACCGCCTATCTGTCTTTGCTCAGTTTCCCTTCACGGGGCAGACTCCGCTCCTTAAAGTAAAACACAGTAAACAACCGCTTGACAAATAGAAACATCCAAATCAATAACCCTTGACCTTTATCAGTCTAACTGCTCGCCTTTAGAGCATTTGGAGTCTTCTACAATTCATTTCACCATGACTTCTTAGATATGAAGCAGACAGTTTATCCCCTGAGTCTATTTACCTAACATTGACAAGGTCTGTTCCAGTCATGTAGCACTGCTAAAAATATATCTGGTATACTAATTGATTTTCAGCTCAGTTACCATGTTAGTATGAACTCTGTGACACTCAGGATGTTGACATCTTTGTGGCAACTACTCTAAAAAAGCAAATAAGCACACAATGTGACCCTCGCCTGCTCTTAACAGTGAGCTTTTTTCACTATCTGTGTTTTAGGTCACAACAGTTTAAATAATTTGACAGTCTGCTGTTCATGAAATTGTAAAATTCTAATGTTTTGCTGCTGTCTAAAACCCTACATCAACCTAAAATCAATCCACACTCTTGGGCCTCTGTCACTGAGGGTACAATAGTTCTTGATATTTGACTCCGGTTTAAAATTCGATTAAAAAAAAATCAATTTCATGAGGACTAACTTCCTCCCGTTAAGATGCCTCGCAAAATTAAAATCATTCCTGTCCGTTAACGATTTTGAGAGAGACCAGAGAGTTCATGCTTTCATTTCCTCTCAAACTGCAGATCTTGCTATGAAGAAATCAGAGTAAAGAAACTGAATATTACCTCCCAGAAATATTAAAAATGCAAAAAACAGTCATAACATGGATACTAAGACACTAAAACATCACAAACCTGAATATTTACACACCAGAAACCTTAAAAACATGGGTATCAACACATCAAAACATTGAAAACCTGGAAAGTAATGTACCAGAAAATGAAAAACACGGATTTTAAAGTAGCACAACATCAAAAACCAGGATATTGATACAAACCTTGATATTAGCATACAGAAAAAGTTTTTTAAAAAAGGAAAAAGAAGAATATTAATGCACCAAAACATCAAAAACCTGGAAATTAACACACACCAACATTAAATACATGGATCTTAATGCAACAAAGCATCAAAAACCATGAATGAATGTACAAAAACATGACAAACCTGGATTTTAGGCAACAAAACATCAAATACCTGTATATTAATGTCTCAAAACATTAAAACCTTGATATTAATGCACACAGATGCCAAAGATCTAGATATCAACACAACAAAGTTGCCTTATGTCACTTGTAGCTGCTTCACAATTCAGCAGCGACACGCCTCTTTGGTACCTCTGTGTCCTGCTCACAGTTTCCAAGGAAAGTACAGAATAATATTTAAGATTTCTTGACTGTTTTCAAAGCATTGCATGAAGGGAAGCTGGGTTACTTCTTAAAACCTCTCAACCTCGTTTTCATCCCCATCGGAGCTGCAGATCAATCATTGTTTTTTTATTCCAGAAGTGATGGAGGCTTTGTGGGACTAGGTGTGGAGTAGATAGATCTCCTCTCTTTATTGATATCTTTTAAAACTCATCACTTTTCTTTAGCTTTTAAAGAGTCATCATGACATGAATGATCATGTTGCAGCTTTTTGTCTTATTTGTTCACAGTAAATTATGTGTTGTTTTTTGATGATTTTATCCATTCTGTGGTTTTACTGGACCTCTGTCTCACAAAAATTACTCTCCCGTACAACAGAACTGCATTTTCATCTATGTTTTGAAAGAAAAATATTTTATCTCAAAATAGTTTCCAGTTTAAAAGCGACTCTGAGTTTGCAACAGGACTTTTACCCTGGAGGCAGAGCTTCATGTTCTGTGTGGGAATATTCTCCTTTAACTTGGCCAGGTCGTTATTGTAATGCAGAACCTGTTCTCAACAAATTTATCTGGCAAAATAAAGGTTAAAATAAATAAACAAATATAGTTAAGGTTTGTTTTCTTTGCTGTCTGGTTAGATTTAGGAAAACTGGATTAAATTAAATCCTTTGACAACGTATTTGAAGTTTCTCCTCCATTCTGTGGGTTACCAGAGTGATTATAGCCACCTTTTTACTCTGCCAAGGAATGCAACAGAGTGATGTGATGATCAGCATACATTTGTCTGTCTGTCTGTCTGTCTGTCTGTCTTTCTGTCTTTCTGTCTGTCTGTCTGTCTGTCTGTCTGTCTGTCTGTCTGTCTGTCTGTCTGTCTGTCTGTGTGCAACATTACTCAAAAACAGACAAACAGATTTGGATGAAATTTTCAG
The DNA here is from genome assembly GCF_021347895.1 of Acanthochromis polyacanthus. NCBI lineage: Eukaryota > Metazoa > Chordata > Actinopteri > Pomacentridae > Acanthochromis > Acanthochromis polyacanthus. Next base: position 13,900,373 of record NC_067132.1, read on the forward strand.
GGAAGGTCAGAAATGACTCAACGACAAAGTAATGAGATTTTGCCATGGATTTGTTAAAAATTTCTGTATTATTGCAAGATCTTATTCGGTGCCGGAATTCGGTATCTGTACATAATGCACACATGCCCATGCTCACAGCAAGGTAATTATTGATTTATTTAGTTCGTTTGTGGGTAGATCTATACTAAATTGTGTGTTGCAAATTGAGGAATGAACAGCCTTGGCACAGTACTGCACTCTCTGAGTGCTTTTCTTGTTTAAGATAAGATAAACTTTATTGATCCCACTGTGAGGAAAGTTCACCATTGCAGCAGCCCAGAAGAAAGGGGTATAATGGCAATTTAAAATGATTTTATAGACAGAGTACAAAAATTACAGAGAAACATTACATGCAAAAAATGAGATTTCAAAAAGAATGTATACAAAAAGATGAGTTTGTAACAAATTATTACAGATACTTTACAGTAGCAGCATCAGTAAAATATATATGTAAAGAGAAAAGTGCAAAAGAGTAAATGTGGTAGATTAGTGAGTTACAAATAATCATATCTAACTGGTTGACTAAAAATAGTGACAGTAAAACAACAAAATAAATAGCAAAGATATGATAATAAGAAAAGTATATGCCACTAAAGTAATCTGGGAGCATGTAGGAATATGTTTTTTAGGAAACAGAGCTGTTCTGTCATTTATTTATTTCCTTTTACTTATTTCTGTGGTTTATTCTGATCATTCCTGACTTGAGTTCTCGCTCAAACTGTCTCATAATTTCATCTTTGTAAAGCACTTCTATCAGTAGATTGAACTTGATTGGACTTGTGTGTGTGTGTATTTAGGGAGACGATAACATGTCTGAGACATTTCTATCTGTGTGAATTCTTGCATGTATGTGTTATTTGTGCTGCATTAAAAACCAAGAGACTTTTGGGGAGCTGTTATAAAATAGGTCAATTCTCAGAGCTCCCGATTGCCAGACCATGGCCACAGCATTTCATGCTACATTAGGCTGCTTTTAAGACTTAATCTGCCTATATTAATGTTTTATGCTTAATTTCATGGAGGTGAGTACTGGCTGATGCTGCTTGGGCACCAGAACCGTTACCTGGAAGCTGCTGGTGACACTGAGTGATGCGGGTGAGCGGGCATGGTGCAGGTTAAATTCATCACTGCAGAGAGACATCAACCTGAATATGATGACATGTTTGCACTATATGTGTTGTTTAAGATACACTTTATTAAGTAAATGTGTGTTAGTTGCAAGGGAACAGGAATACTGTGGTGATAGAGACCAGATTTTTATAATGAGGCTGAAACGTTGTGAAATAATTCCTTGCCAAAGCGAGGAGGCCAAAGAAAAAGACAAAGGTAAACTGAGATTCAAGGTTGGTCACAGTTACATTGCTATCCTCGAAGGTTCTGCATGATCCAGACTTTATTTCAGGATAAACTTTGTCTTGCGTGTGAACAGAGCAGCTACGCTACAACGTGGCAAAACAACTTCTAAATTATGGTTTGACAGTTTCTTTAAAGATCCTAAGCATATGTTCCTTTGAAGGTGCTTAAAATAATGGCGTCGCTTAAGTAAAAAACATTTAACCTACATGCCGTGGAGTTTAGGTTCCTGCTGTCACTGTGTACTAAGGTGGTGTTGTGCAGCGCTGCATAATAAATGACTTTCTTTGCCCTGGAGCAAAGTGCTAATCAAGGCTGTCCCCTAACTCCAATCTAATTGTCCACATCCAGCTGATCAGGCATAGGAGGCCTTTTTACCGAGCACTTACTGAGATCATTGATTTGAGAAATGATCCAGTGGACTGTACTAACTCAGATATGATTGGGTGGGCATTTAATAGCATTCGGGGGATGGTCTTGTTGATGTCTGCTGCAGCGCTAATTGTGGCTAATTTACTGTGAAGCTTCTCCCAAGCTGCAGTTGTTGGGGGAGCACCCATAATGGTTTTTATGCCTGCTTTTTTATCAATGTAAGTAGGAGAGCGAGAGAGCAGAAGAAAAAAGGGGGAAGATTGGTGAGGTTTTGTGCAGGGGTTGAAGACACATCAAGCAAAATATTACTTGGTGTTGTATGCAGAGAAATTTTATATTTAAGAATGATTTCAGCAGCTGCTACCTGACATTAATTCTGTCTTTTATGAGCATATCTGACAACACCACAGTAATACTTTTCTTTATTTTTTAAACATTAAACATTCAGGTAATGGAAAACACCTAATAAGGAAGTCCATAGCGTGCCGTCATAGGTGACAATAACTTGAATGTTTACTCAAGCATGCGTCATAATGCATGCAAATGTTACGCAAACATCCCATGAATGGCCTTCTTGTTGGATACTTATTAATCTTCCCTCTGCCCACGCCATCAGCTTTAAGGCTGTCTAATGACTCGTAACGAAGGCAGTGCTCTCTTCTTAATGTGGGCCTACTGGGATCACCCCCATCCTCAGCACCAGGCTGTCCACTCATCACTTCCAAAGGACAGCCTTTCCCTCCCCTTTCAGAACCGACTAGTTATGCTACAGTCATCTTTCTTTGTCTGTTTCTCTCCCATTTATCCACCAATACCACATCTGTAGACCTTCGAAACACTGCAGCCGCTGAAAACTCGTTTCCATTGTCCGCCGTCGCGACTAAACCAACATTCCTCACCTGCCCTCCTGTCTGTGCCATTGTATCATATTCTAACTTTGTCTCAAACACCTCCTTTTCCTCTCACTTCCATCCATCCAAAAGAAGTCTTATTATTGCTTCAGTCGCTCTCCAGGCGAACTGTCACCTCTATGTTACCTCTGGGTTTGCCCCCACTCCAGGCCCTAGCTCTTTTCCAGGCCGCATTATTCCATTTAAACTTCAATCCTATTTACGGCCTATCCTTTCCCCTCGCCCGCCTGGGGCTATCAAACTATTCATCCAGCGGACTTCATGTCACCCGGCCCTGTCATAAAAGCCTCTGTTGGGATCTGTGCGCCGGAGACGTGTATGTTTGAGACGTATGAGTGTGTATGGTTGTGCAATCCCATTGTGTGCTCGTGTATGGTGGAAACAAAGGGCCTGTGTGATTATATGTGCACATTTGTGTTAGTAGAAATGAAGGAATTAGTGAGGGTGTGTGTTCATAACTTTGCAAACAAGAGCTGCTCATTCAGGTGCTGTTTCCTCCTCAACTTTACGGCAGGTGGCCTTTTGTGTTTCTACTATTTTGACAGACTAATGTTGCACTAAAGCAAAGCAGAACCTGCTTCTGTGGCAATATTTGGTTATCAGTCTCAAAACTTCACGTGTTGTCAAAAGTGCAGACACTCTGAAGAACTATTCATCGTATTTAGCAGGTATTACCAATTTTTCTGTCTTAATGAAAGCAACTCTGCTGACAGAAACTTGGTTCGGTGTTGAGTAGAAGAGAGACGTGAGGCAACAGACGACATGTTTGAGAGCAGAGAGCTGAGAGGGATTTAATGGAGGAAGAAACGGCGAGAGATGGAGGTGAGTCCAAAGGTTAAGAGAAAGAGGAGACTGACATGAGCAGATACAAGCAACAGAGAGAGTTTCAACATGAGCTGTCAACTTACGGCTGAACAGATTTTCCCCTTTGACTTCCTCTCTCATCCCAATTTGTGCCCTTGTGGAACCCCCTGCATCAGCAGAAAAGAGGAGCAGGGGAAGAGGTGGGATAAAAGATATGCCCATCACCGTCCTCTTCTCCCCTGGTTTTTGTTGTTGCTTGTTGTTGTTTTCTCCTTGCCTCTTACGTTGGTGTCTCCCACCAATTAATGTGGAGGATGCTCCTAATGGGCCGCTGCAGCGATGTTTCAGGCGAGGCTCTTTGGTGTGCCGAAGTGGAGGGGTGCAGCGTGGTACAGTGAGACAGGCAAGATGAGGGATAATGTGAGATAGATTGACAAGCACAAGAAGGCATTAGGCAAATGGCATCATTAAAAAGTGCAGTTACCTGAGCCAGGCTTCATGTGGCGTCAGATGAGAGGGAAAGTGAGAGAGGGAGAAAGAAGGGAAACACATTGGGGCTTTGCGCCTGAAGCTTTGCTGCTCTGGTAATTTTGATCTTCTTGCTCTTCTTCTCCTGTTTTAATATCCTCCACCACTTGACTTCAGGCTTGCTCATGAAGCAGAGACCAAAGGAGAGGTGCTGCGTTTGGGGCGTCCCTCTTTGATGCCATGTGTTCATATGTGTGCGTGTGTGTGAATGTGTGTGTGCACTGTGATGAAATGCGAAGATCCCAATGAAAGAGATTAAACTATTTAAACAAACAGATAAATAGATGAAAAGATTCATCAGCTCACATATTAGATGCTGAAGTTGAGGATGACGTAGCTAATAATCATGACCTCTGATGGAAGATTTAGGATTATGTATATGTATATATACATATGTATGGGTCATTCCAGAACTGGAGGACATCGGATGTCCCACCCATCAAATTTTAAATAATCCATGTACAAAATACTAAAACACTGAGTTGTTGTGTAAAGTTACTTCTGAGACCACATCTAAAAAAAAAAAAAAAACTAGGAGAAAAGAAGGTTTGAAAATGTTTTTAAAAATACCAAATAAGTCTGGAGTTCCCCCTAAAATGACATTTTTCTCTTCTCCCACCTCCCTGATGACCAAATTGAATCTCAAATAAAACCGTTGAAATGAAGCATAAATCTCCTTTTTGGTCGTATTTTTTTCATTGATGTCTATTGTAACTGTGGGAACATTTTTTTAATCAACATAATATTTTAAATACAAATTATTTTGCATGCACGCAACTCTGTTCACATAATCTTTTTAGCTAGTAGAAGAAGAAGAAAACAGTGAATCACATGATATGCTGGAATTAACATCATCAAACAGTTTTCTAAAAGAACGGGTAGAACAAAGCTATGTCCTCTCTTCTGCTATCATATTTTCAGAACATTGTCAGCCTTGATTGAATTTCTCACCCTACCTCATGTTATCAGGATATGACTAATTATTTATACTTTTTTACTTCCTTTTTTCCATCAGTCAGTTTGTCCTCCTAAATATCTAGTTTCTATTCCTGAGAAAACGCTAACATTAGCATGGATTAGCAATCCTGTTACTGTGATTAGAGGAGGGTTAGCAAACAACAAATAAAACATGGAATAAAAATTTTACCATTCATGCGTAAGCTGAGCCAATCAAGCCTTTGATAGTTTATCACCTGTTATTGATGAATATGGAGCAGAAAACTGTATATCTGTATATATATATATATATATATATATATATATATGTCTGTATATAATATATGTATGTATGTATTTCTGTATGTATAACTGTATGTATAAACCACTGACCATGCTTAAATTTCACTTGCTTACTTATGAAACTGACAAAACAATACAATCAAGAACGTTTATATGTGGCAAGCTGTGTGTATCTCCAGCCCATGGCAATCCTTGGTGAGTCTGTGCATACAGTGTGTGTGTGTGTGTGTGTGTGTGTGTGTGCCCATGTTTTTGCTATATTGTGGGGACCAAATGTCCCCACAACTGTAGGAAATCCGAAAACTATGTCACTTGTGGGGACCTCATTTTGGTCCCCACAAGTTTAAACAGTGTTTTCTTGGCCATGGTGTTGTTACTGAAAAAAGTAAAAGTGCAAAAACGTTTCTTTAGGGTTAGCCATTGTTTTGGTTAGGGTTTGGTTAAGGTTAGGGTTAGGGTAAGGGTTAGGGGTTAGATATGAATGGGAGTCAATGGTATGTCCCCACAATGATAGCAAGACACACACACGTGTGTGTGTGTGTGTGTGTGTGTGTGTGTGTGTGTGTGTGTGTGTGTGTGTGTGTGTGTGTTCTCTGCATGTATGACCGTCCTCTGTTGGTGCTCTTTGTAAATGGCAGCACAGGCAGCCAAGGAGAAAAGGGAATGTGAAATCATTTGACTGCAGAGATTCCTGCTGGGGTGCCTCTGGCAGCTATTCACACATACACACACATATGCGCACACACACACACACACACACACACACACACACACACACACACACACACACACACACACACACACACACACACACACACATATGCGCACACACACACACTCGTGCACACACACGTACACGCACTGTATTTTATGTTCAGACCACTGTGTTATTGAAATATTATCTCTCTAACCCAGTTTTCTTTACCAGTTCATAATATACACTACAGCAGCAGCTGGTGTAGAAACTCCATATCTTGCATAAAAAGGCCCACTGCAACAGGAATGACGGCACCTTATCTCGTTTTTCTCAATTGCCGTACAGACCAAAAGGCATATTAGAACATGTAAGTAGTGTAGTGCAGCGTGGTGTTAGACCCCTCCTTGTGCTTTCTAACTGATAAAAAAAAAAAGCTTTAACAGTGAAATGTTGCTCTAAGGTTTGAGCAGCAGGCTAGCATTTGATTTGTTATTTGATTTTACACAGGTGTTAAGTACTATTAAGTTGGTAAATGGCAGATACTTAAAATCTGAATGCTAACTGAAACAATATTGTTAAATGTACTGTCTGTTTGGCAGCCATGCTAGCAAAGCAATGTTGCACCAATTCACAAGATTTATAAAAACATTGGTGGTGATTCCTGAACTTTTCTCTAAATTCTATGATTAGATTGACTTAAGTCAGACAGAATGTGTTTTGTGCTATTTAGCAAATATTAGCATTCTAACATGCTAACCTCAGAATACAGAAATGGAACCACTGACAAGCAAGAATCAAAATTCCCAATCAGCTGGTTTTTGTCTCTTTCAGGCAAGTTTGCTCATTTGCGCACAAATAAAACAAGTGTCACAAGTTACCAATACTGATGTTGTGTGCACGAGGCCACATGTGTGTGAATGTGCTTTTCCTCGTGTGCATCTGTGTCAATTCCAGAGGTCCACACCTGCAGATGAAACAGTTTTCTCATTCCAAACACAAATTGGATTCCGGCGCTGAGCGCAGTCCAGGACAGGAGAAATGTTCCCTTCGTGATTGTCACAGACCGACAGCTTGCTTGTTCCCGGGTGCAATAGACCAATGAATGAATAATGAAATAAATAAAATCAATGCCTCGCGCATGTTTCAAATCCATAAACCTATCTAATCGGCTCGACGGAGAAATGGAAAGCAGTTGAGGCCTCACTTTCTCAGCGTTCCACCATTATGTAAATTGAAGCCAATCAAAGTGCCGCCATGGAGAAGCTTTGTAATAGAGCGTTGATTAGCTAGGCGGCTTTGAATCAGCCATAAAAAGAGTCATATAAATGGGTAAATTCAGCCTGGCATAATTTAGCCCAGTGAACTTAATTTCACTCTGAAGTCACACTGTGCTATACATATGAACATTATGGTAACCATCAAGTGAGAATTTATCTTTCATCTTTGACGTTATTAAAGGATTTGATGCTAATTCAGCTGTACTTTCACATCAGTGTAGCTGCATGACAAATAAATGTACGTTTGGCATTTTTAGGCAGATTTGATGAAGAGAGGACTTAAAAGCATTAATAAACACACATTAGTTACATGCTGGGACTTCTGCAAAACCATATATTGACCCTCAACTACTTATTGTCCTTGTTTAATCTGAGGCAAAATGTACTTAAGTGATGGAAACTATTCTCTTATGAAGGAGAAAAAGAGTTAATCGAAGGAGTAACAATAAATACATTTTCTTTCTTCCACCTCTTTCGCTCCTTGTACTCCAAACTCAGTTAAACACCCTCTCCTCTCTCTGCCCTTGTTTGTTTTTATCGTCCCTTCCAGAGTCAAAGATAGGTCTGGCCTGTTTGCGTGTCCTTGTGTGTCCCTCCGTCTCTGCCAAAGACATGTCCATGATTAGAAATAGGTGAGTGAGCACTTCCTCTAGTTGTGTCCCCTCTGACTTGCTGTTGTCCTATTTAGTGTTGTTAGCCAACGATATCGCTCTGGCGGTTCCCCTTGGTGACGGTAAACTGCTGTTTCTGCCGACCTTGTTGCACACCGAGCCTGGCTGCAGTTTATAGTGCGGTGTGCTGTGGACGCGCCGCTCTGTGTTTGTGTGTCTGTGTAGAGGAGGCACTGAGGTTACTGTATGTTTGGGCATGTGAGCATACAATACAGTGACACAGTAAAGTCCCAAACAGTGATGCGGCAATGCACCATGCAAGTGCACATTAACATGCTGTACAAGACAACTATTTTGTGTTATTTTGCTTAATCAAACAGCACAGTACCCCTATGAAGTGTACCCATATTAAACAATTATGCATTTTAAGGTTTTTATTTAATTCCAAGTTAATATTCAGGACAAGAAAGAGTGTGCTCATATATGTAGTGGAATGGAAAGTGAAGTTGTGGAAGCCTGGTTGGGGAAATGTATCAGAATTTAGTTCAGGAGACAAGTTCAGCTCCTGTCCCAGACCTGCAATTAACTTTAGTGAACTTCACCAACCTAGTTTCTGAGGTTTAAACCAGTTGTTTACTGCCTAAAACTAACAACGTTAACACGCCAAAACTGTGAGCTTTCCCAATCCTTTTACATTTCGGTCAAGCATACATTTTGTTGAAAGTAAGGATTTAAAATAACAGAAAAATCCTTATTGAAAATAACCAAACTAAACTTTTCAGCATGCCATACATGTGCATTTTGTTGTTGTGTGTTACTATAAAAAGAATCATTAAAATATTGCATAGTGTTTGTTTCTTACAGAGGAAAAGTTGGAAAATGCACTATAAATCCATCAGTTTAAGCCTCTTGTTGTCCTCTGGTCAAAAATGACTTGGCCACTACGTCTAATGGCACAGCAAACCCCCTAAATGACCTTTTTCAACTTGAAATTTGATGACTTTTCTGAAAGTGAAATTCTTATTATTGCTGTAGGTTTTGCACCAAGTAGCTAGGAGCAATGACTGAAAAATACATTTAAAGCTACTTTCTGCACATTTCTTGGACTTTCTTAGGATATATAAGTACTATCTCTTGCTAAACAAATAATGTTTAGACCTATGCAGTACCTGTAGCAGGAATAATAGTGATTAGAAACCTCTACTTTCGTAAAGAAAACAGTTATAATGTGTGAAGTATTAAAAACAAGTGTTGTCCACTTTCTGTTTCTTTCTGCCTCCTGAAGAGGGAAAACCCCAGACATTCACTAAGTATGTGATGCATGACAGGTGGATTTTTGTTTGAGAATTCAGTTAAGCTGCTCTATTTTAGAGGCTCAGGTGAGCGTACAGGATGTTAAGTCAACACGAGAGCTAAATGATTTGCTCTACAAACAAACTTTCTTCTTGACTGAATAGTGAAGAGAAAGAATAAAGCACAGTGACCCATTTACCCTTTTCCCAGTATGTCCCTACTGCTGTCCTATAGTGTCTGTGGCTTTTTCTAACCGCCAAATACAAGGTGAACTGAAACTCATTTGCACTGTTGAAAGCATTCAGTTTGTTTTGGAGAGTCTAAACAGGACTTCAGTTACTGAGAATAACCCATTTAGATGTTACAACTGCAGATTTCATTTGGAAAGAAGAAGAAGGAAGAAAATTGCATGTCGGCCACTCTAGGAACAAGTGGAACAATGTTGAAATTTGATCCTTTAATGAGTAATGCAACAGGTAATAGAAAATCATATTTTTCAGGATCTTTAGTAGATTGTAATCCTCTTTTATATATATATATATATATATATATATATATATATATATATATATATATATATATATATATATATACCTGCTTTCTTACAGTTTTGGAAGGATTCCTCTGCTCTACTGTAGCGGAGGCTGACAGGTAGGAGGGGCAGTGACAGTAGATATCTAGACCCTGCCTTTTTTCAACCTGCATCTGGAGAGCTTTGTCTCATTGTCTACACAAAGCCACTTTGTATGGATTGTGCATATCTACAGGCAGCACACCTTGCTGTACACATATCATTTGGTCTAGTGGCAACAGACCCAGCAGACAGAAACCACACTCTCAGAAAGGCACACACACACACACACACACACACACACACACACACACACACACACACACACACACACACACACACACACACATGCACACACACAAGCAGATACATATTTGCCTCCTGAGGTCCCCTCTCCCTTCTTTCATCTTTTATTCAAAAGTGCTGAGCAGTAGTAAAAAATTGGACAATCCAGTCAGAGGGAAAGAGCAAGGTGGTGTGTTTGTTTGTGTGTGTGTGTGTGTGTGTGTGAGCGTCTGTGTCTGTGGGTGGCAACGGTGCTGAAGACACATTTGCGTACTCATCTTTTTTTCTCTCTCCTCTCCGCCTGCTGTCGGCAGGGGGGCTCTCTAATCATGTTTTTAGTAGTATTTACTAATGTTTCATTCATTAAGCTTCAGCAGCCACAGGAGAGACATCATCCATCCGCCAAAGTGGAGGTTATTATCGCCTTAAATCATCTCACAGTGTACCTGTTTGGTTGGCTGTCACAGGCCGACGGAGGCCAGCCCCTGTTAGCCCCCGGGGGGAGAGAGCTGTCAGTCTGCCTCCCCCTGTGCCTCTCCCTCTGCTGTTCATATTCCCTCCTATTACTCTCCCCCTCTTGTTGCATCTTTCTTTCTTTCTTTCTTTCTTCCTTTTTCTTTCTTTCTTTCTTTCTTTCTTTCTTTCTTTCTTTCTTTCTTTCTTTCCTAATCACATAGCTGTCATATCAGCTCATTCTGCCGTTTAAAGTGGAGTTTAACTGCACTTGTAAAATACGAAATAACACGCCTCTAATTGGATAAAATTTGCTGCAAATTTTTCATCCCCTCCAAAAATACAAAATCTATTGAATAACTGTTTAATACCCTTCATTGAAAGACTACCCCAGACCTTCTTCCACAGTGTTTTCTGTCCAAGCATCAGGGCCAACAATTGTCCTTGCAGCACCAATATGCTTTGTCTCTGAATCTGCCCTCTAGCTAACACACACACATACATACAGTACACGTACACACACGTACTTTCCCCCTTTCTCTCCATCTTCATTCTGTTCGCTCTCATCCTCCCTCTCCTTCTTTCCTCTATTCATCTCTGCCTCCCTCTCCCTTTTCCTCTCCCTGCAATCCTTCACTTTTTGCTGCTCAGCACAGCAATTATCGCCCCACCTCGCTTTGCGGTGACCTCTGAGATGATTAAGTGAGATTACCTGTACAGTACTTGTGTGAGAAGCATGCTGTGAGACAGTTTGTCCGTGTGTGTGTGTGTGTGTGTGTGTGATACAGTAGCTACAGTCGTCTTTAGCCACAGGGCAGGTGAGCCCCTACAGTGTCTGTATGGCTGGCTGCTTACGGTATGTAACAGTGATTTGTAGCCTGCCACACAAACGCAGCGCTTATCATCTCGGGTCTTAATGAATAAATTAGAGAGAAAGCAACAACAAAGAATGACAAAGTAGAATAGAATCGTGTCTTGTGTTCAGCTAGCCCACACAGCTCATCATACAACACAGTCTGGATGCACTGAGATGCTCCAAAATGTGCTTAAAGTCTTGTAGAGTGTTGCCAGAAATGAATATGACACTTTAGACCTTCTCCATGTACAGACACAAATTATATACACTAAGAATAATTCAAAAGTCCTTCCACACACCCCAATTTAAAGGCCCATGCCTGCGCTTGGGCGATTGTTGGTTCCCCGCTTTCATTACAATATGCGTCTCATTAGGTGTCCGTTGCTCAGCACCACCTCCGGGTGGAACTTACACTAATGAGGACACTACATCTAACGAACATCCTCCTCCCTCTGTCCTTAATTACAGCGCCGTGCCTCTCCCCGAGCCAACACGGCACCCAGAATTGCAGCGAAGCCCCCGCTGAAACACAAGCGCCACAAAGCCTCTTCGTCCCCGAGAGCCGAAACAGAAGACACATGTCCGTGTCCGCTGTGCCGCCACGCCATGTTTGGAGGGTGTAGCAGCGAGGCTTTGCATGCGTGTCTTTGTGTAGGGAAGCGGGTGTTTGTTCATTACACGGTGAGCTGTGCCATTATTTGATATTAGTTGAAACAAGCTGTAGGCTCCTGGGTAGATTGGTGATTAAACATGCAGTTACAAGTCCATGTGTGACATGTGGTGCGTCACTGGATAATAGCTTAACAAGGAATATAATGACTGATACACTTTCTATTTACATACTGATGCAACCACTATGGGAAGGCATGTTTTTACTGTACAGTAAACCACATTTTCCTGTCTTTTTTTTTTTTTGTATTTTCAGGTTTGCACTTGAAGTTGAGCTCACAGCTGGCCTTCGAAAAGTAAAAAAGACGGTGTGGTAATCAATAAGTCTTTCCGCTGTGCATTGAAATGTTGTGACAACTGACAATAGCTTATGTAATGTGACACATCTGATCTTAGCAGGGATAAAACATGCCTTTGTAGAATGGCATAACTTTAGACAGAGCTTCATCACCCAGAGCTCCTGCTTTCTGTTTAATTTAAGAAAGAACACTGTCAATCAAATGCATACTGACACTTATATGACAGTGAAGGAGGTCGACTCAGAACAATATACCACGATGCTTAATAATACCTCCAGTAGAGACGTGACGATTCTGTCACTTTTTTCCCACCTTAACTTGATTTCTAGACGTGAGCTTTGATTTATTAAAATCAAAGTGTAATGCATGCCCGTTGACCTATATGCCGCACAAAAGCGCATTCACAGCTCCACTTTTCGTGACATTTCCCCGTATTTCTCCACAAATCAATGCAGTAATTTCAATTCTAGCCTTGCGATTTAATGAATCATTTAACTGTTTGCAGCTGCAAAGCCCTTGAAAGGATCAGATGCGGCTAATCCTCAGTAATAGGCATGAATTATGAACAGAGGATGTCCGACAGCAGCGTTATCTGTGGCCAAAATAACACGGCCTAATTGGTCATTTTGAGCACCTGAAGACTTCTAGGATCATTCCAAGTGGACATGCTTTGGGGCCTACATTTCCCACAAGCACCCAGGGCTATTATGTGCAGATTCACAACAATTTCTAAAGATTTGACCCATGGTCGTGGCTGTTGGCTCTTTCTCCCTCTCAGGCTTAGCGAAGATGTGAGGCCACTAATTAGGGCAAAGTGGAGATCCAAGTACGCCTCAAACTTTTGGACCCATTTTCATTTTCCTCTTTCTCTTCTTCCTCTCTGGGGACGTTCTCTCATGGCTGAATTAAGCCGGGCTGAGTTCAGCCGGCCATGTACAGTTAAATCCTTTCTGTGTCTTCATATCCCCCTCCGTTTATTGGTTTGTGGGCATAAAGCAGCCTGGGTTATTAAAGCATCCTTTTATTCCTTCTTCCATCCCTCCATCCTTGACTTCACTCTTCTCTCTCTCTCTCTCTATCTGGCTTTATTTCCTCTTCCTCACTCTCCTTTATTCCCTTTCTCTCACTTGGTTTCTGGTACCAAGGGCGCCCACAGCTTATAATAAAAGGCATAGGATTTTAAATTAGAAATTAATTTGGATAATTTGTCTCCAACGAGCACCCTCCTCCTGCCGCTCCTGCCAGAAATATGTTAATATATCATATTAAGTAATTTCTGGGCCCAGATACACATGCTTATGGAGAGAGAGAGTGAGAGCAAGAGAGAAAAAGAGAGAGAGAGAGCACTCATCAAGGTTGGATCTCTAATTAGTTAGGTTGGCTCTCTGAGCATGCTCAGTGCCGACCTTGCTAGAACCCTGCTGTCACCTTAGCACTGCTGCCACTTAGAGCACCTTGGAACCAGAGATGACAAGCTTAATATAGGAGAGGGAGGTAAGAGAGGAGGGGGAGAAAGAACTGGGAATAAAAAAAAGAGAGAAGAGTGAGGAGGGAAAATCGGTGTAGGAGGAGATTAGGAAACAGCATAACACATTTTAGTGACAGATCTCTACCTCAATAAGCAGAGAAGTCACTTTTAAGCATCATGTAGTGAGTTTTTGCTGTAGCTGGTTTTTAATTTGCCTCCTTCCTCATGTATGCACTGGCCCTCTGGTTGATCTATCCAAAGCAGCTAGGAGGGATCAGACTGACATATTAAGTGCATTCTGTAGGTTTGTGTATTTTTAACAACTGACATCAACTGTTGTCTCTTATAATGTGGGCCATAAAACAGAAACAATCAGCTAAACGACACCGCAGAGGTGAAAGGAACCGCAGCAACTTTACTTTACTGCAAGTGACATGTGATCCAGAGTTAACATAAAAATAATCAATATAGCTGCTACAATCGCAATTATGTGCAAACACAAGACAGTTTTTTTTGCTAAATAACCCAAATGTTTGAATAAAAAATGCCTGGAGAGACGTTTTTCAGTGTGGATGTCTAAGAGAGTTTTGGGTCACACACAAGAGTTGTGTTATCAAGACAATACTCGGTGAAACTTCTGCCTTTGTGAGTGTGCGTGTGTGTGTGTGAATGCTTCTTGTATCATCAAATAGACTCGTGTGTGTTTCAGTCACAAGTATATGAGCGTACTTCTGTGCTCTGGTGAACTGAATCCTTCCGTCGCTATACAGAGTGAGGAAAAAAAAGATGGACGTAATACGCTTTGCGACTGCTGCACACGCTGCGAAGTGAATGGGGAGAAAAATGTCATGGCAGCGACGGGGGTGGGAGTGTGCTGGGTGGAACTGCAGTGTGTGTGTGTGTGCATGTTTAAGCGACTACAACCTGAGATCAACTTCACATTAAGAAGTGCCCTGTGGGTAGTTTAACAATGAGAGAGCGGGCTGGCTGCGAAGAAATATGCATCGCAGTGAGACAGAGAGAGCGCTAAGGTGATAGACGCACATATCATGCTGTGCGTTTTGACCAAACACTGTTTAATCTGTTATGGATTTTCTTGCCCTCTCTCTGTCTCTCTCTATCTCTCACCCTGCATGCTTGACACTCTTTATGTGACTCTCCTCAGGTCTAGCGACTTGCCATGCCTCGTGGCCCGTGATTAAACAGTGTGGCATGATTCAAAGTCAAATCTACCTTCACCGTGCAGCGGGAAGCTGTCATCTCGCATGTTTTAGGAATCAAATTAGTTTCCAGAGGCCTCCCACCTCCCCTCGCCACCAAATCTTTGCACTTAGCGAAATGTTTTCAAGAGGCACCCAGAGGACTCTTACTGAAGAGCGAGAAATACGGCGTTCCCAATTACAAATTTTCTTTGAATCCTGAATTGTGGAAAGACAAACTGCAGTTAAAAGGGACTCCAAAGCATCTTTTGCATTATTAACAACCATGATGTAACCACAAAACAACTTTTAGAAGGGGGAGGGGGGCACACATAGACAATTAGGCAACCGTGGCTCATCATAAGAAAAAAAAGAAGAAAAAACAGTGCAGATAATGCATTTCACAAATGTTTAATTAGACCGTATTAATTAAAGGCTTTCCTCTTCCCTTTTCTCTTTCTTTTCTATCTTTTCCTCTCCCTTTCTTTCTCTCTTCCCTTCCCTCTTTCTTTTTGTGATAGATCTGCAGCGTGACCCCCAGTTAATTGAAACCCAGGAGACTCTTCTTGCATAAAATCAGATTTATCTATCCATAAAAGGATTTCGTTAAAAATAGTCCAAATCCAGTGGCTCACAACTAAAAGCCTGCAGCTACCGAGGCGAGCCTGGCTCCAACCCCTTTCGCCCTCTCTCAGTCGCCACGGTAAAACAAGTGCTGCCTACTGCTAACTAGCTGGGGACCCATTAATTAATTGCAGGAAAACACAGACATTATGTCTGTGGGGCACATTTTTTTTCTCCCCCAAAAGAAAGAAATGACTGTGTGTGTGTGTGTGTGTGTTGTCCCTCATCCACAGCTCTTCTGAACTGTCTCCAATGTCCCCCAGACTATAATAAGAGGAAAGTAATGATGGGCCATAGTGATAATGAAAAACCATGCATCAAACAAAACACACTGATTCTAGGAGACAGGTCAAATGAATAGGAAACAGAGTGGCAGAAAGATGGTCCAGTATTGCTGTTTTCCACCGAGGATGTGAAATATGTGTGCGACTGACAAACTCAATTTGTTTATTGGCAAATATTTAAAACCTTTAGCGATGATAATTCTTACCATAAGAACCCTAGGATGGAAGTGACAGCGTGTGGAGTGAGGAGCATGAGACGCCTGGCTGTTTATCAAAAGTGAAGAAGTTGTGTTTTAGTTCATGCATTCTGGTTCTCCTGGCTGTGGCCCCTGCATGCTTATTGCCACCGCAGTGGTCGTTTGGGACCAGCGGTGGCCCATGTCCAAATACCTCTGGATTTATAGCACCACGGTCTCCCCTTCTTCCTCCCCCATCGTGAAAGAGGTGCCGTTGCTTGGATCAGCGCCAGATAGAGATATCGGTGCTGCCACGCCCTCTTCAGTTATTTGGGAACCAGGGGAGGGATCAAAAGCCGGGTACCTAATTAAAGCGGACAGGGATTTTCAACAATTGCATAGAAGGAGTGAGGACGGCCTGCCTGGGGGGACTATTATTGATGCAACACCCTCAGGACAAGAGTCACATATGGGCCTCTCTGTCTGTAGGCTCTCCTTATTAATTCACTATCATTAGGCATATAGTGCCACCTCGCTCCTGTGCAACCGCCAACATAGTGGGAAACAGCGGCATGATTACAATCGTGACATGCTTGTGTGGAAAAATGTGTGTCTGCAAGCATGCATTTATGCATTTATTTGCATGCGTGTATCTTGTTTGGCTCCAAAGTGATACATGATGCGGCTGCGTTGTCCCTCCAATCAGTGCTTCCAGGCTCCCCCCTCTCTCCTTCTACAGGAAATTAATAGGCAGCTGCCACTGATGCGTTAAATTGCTTTGCGTTGGGCACTGCAGACAACTGGATTATTTATTCTTTATATTCTCCATATTAGAACAACTGCCTTCTGCTTTGCTATTGTTTTTAAATGAGGTCTTGTTTCCCAGTGTAGCGTTAAAAGATACTGTATGTAATTGTTTCAAAGCGCCACATGGTTGGAGGTTTGGTGTTCTGTTTTATGAGGTTTGATTGGAAATGTTTTATCTGTTTTATGAGTATCCCCTTTGAAATAAAATTTGAACTGAAATACTAGTTAAAACACAAACAAAAATGTGAAATAAAAGGTCAAATTTTGCTTGAAATTGGTGGCATGTCAAAGGTTTAGGGTTTAATCAACGACTGTAACACATCAGATGAACAGAGACAAAGAGCTCAAAAAAGAACATGTTTAAATGGGCTATTTAAATTTCATTGCGGCGTGTGCTGAGTCTGCTGGGTGTGGATTTACTGGCTGTATATTTATGTTCTTGTTGTTAACAAAATCGTTTCTTCTCATTGTCTGTCTGTAGCATCATCTGGAGAACCAACTGGTAAAAGGCGTCCTGCATCCAAACTTAACAATTTGGGGTCTAAAAATAAAGAATCCCATTTTATTCCAGGCCCGCTCTCACATAGCAGTGCTCTGACATGAACACTGATGGTTAAAAACGAGGATGTTTTAGGTACTGGTTGTCATGAAACATCCAACAGTCCTATGAGCCCTTCAACAACACACTGTGACATACACTGAGCAGGAGATCTGAATCTTTTTTTTTTTTTTTTACTGATGTTGACCTCTAATGTTTTGTTAACGGGCCCAAAAGAAGAGAGAACTTCCCTATAGAGACCAATAAACTCACAGCAGTGACTTAAAGCGACCAAAACAGTATTTAATCATATTTGATCCTCATCACACTGGACTAGATTCAAGAGACAAACTTACAGTGATGTTTAATGAGGCTTCAAACTCATTACAACGCTGAATTAGAATTACTGCCTTCTGGTTGTGCAGCATTCCTTCATCAACCAGTCAAATTCCACTTTACATCCATATCTGTCTGACCTTTGACCTTCTGGAAATAAGACGTCATCAATTCCTAATTTTAACCCGTTAAACAGTGGCGTGAAATTTTGTCATAACTAGCATATAAATCAGAGTAATAATTCTTCAATAGCCAGGAACTTTTGTGAGGTCACAGTGACCTTGCCCTTTGACCTTTCATCACCTGAATATAATCAGTATAAGTGAACATTTGTGGCAAATTTGAAGAAATCCCCTCTGGGCGTTCACGAGATATTGCGTTTGTGACAATGGGATGGATGGACTGTGAACATTATGCCTGCGGTCTCAGCTGTCACTGCCCCAAAGGCATGAAACAGGAAGACACATTCGCTAAAAATTGATTCCGTGTGAACAAAAACCATTTTCAAAATTGCTAGAGCTGAAGTGATGATCAAATATGGATAATTTACTCAATTTTTAAAATACTTTTTAAAGTAAAAAATATCAAAAATTCCGTTCAATTTCTCAGTTGTGGGGATGTGCTGCTTTTTTCAGCTGAATATCTTTAGATCTGGAACTGTTGATCCAAAAAATTAACAATTCTAAGATGTCACCTGGGGCTAAAAAAGACTGGGATGATCATATTTTATAGACCAAATGAATTAAAGAGCTGCTGAGGAAACAGATAACATTTGTCAGTGGTGAAAATAACCATAAGCTGCAGTCTCCAAGTCTCTATAAAGGACTATTAGTGTGTTTAAAATATACAATTCTGGGCAAATGTTATGACATTAAGTAGAAATACGCTGATATCACTATTCGTCTTACCACATACAAATACAGTCACATTGTTTACAGAGCACTCTGACATCAGTATTCAATTAAAACATAATTGTTTCATTTTCATCAGCTGTTCTTCGTTTTTGGACTCTAACAAAATAAAATTAGTCTAAAATGTCCCAATATTTCTCATCTGACTGATACTGCTTTGTCAACGCTTCTCTGAGCTAAAACACTCCTGTTACTTGACAGCTGAACAGTGATCTGACGTTTTCAGAAGAGCCCACATCATTAAATGTAGCTGGCCTTGCTGGTGTTCACATCCTGAAACTGTTTTGCATACAGAAAGACGTCCTAAAATCCACTGCAGTTGATGAATCTTGAATTGCCCTTGGAATTAATAAAGTATCTATCTATCTGTCTGTCTGTCTGTCTGTCTGTCTCTGTCTGTCTGTCTGTCTGTCTGTCTGTCTGTCTGTCTATCTATCTATCTATCTATCTATCTATCTATCTATCTATCTATCTATCTATCTATCTATGAGCAGCACTGAGCTGACATACCAGGCCTGAAACTCAGCTGCTCATCCATATGGTTTCTGTGACCTCTGTGAATCTCATATTTGGGCCCCAGTACACTGAGAAGATGACAAAATCTGGTATCATTGATAAGTGACAATGTTCTGGTCATCATGTCCCAAGCACTGGCTGCGAGCCTCCTGTTATATTTGCAGACTGTGGGTCATCTTTTGACATTTTGTCACGCTTCTCTGTTGTTTGCTGCAAATGTTGCTGTTGCTGTTTCCTGCTGTGAGTATGAATAAACTCCTTGACCTCTGCACTGTGTTGGTTTTTCCGATATTTTTTGTCATATTACTTGTATAGCTGGAGCTGTTTTTGAATTCTCTGGTTGGATTTAGAGGAGCATAGCTTGTAGGCTGCTTTATTTTGGCTTCATTCGTCAGCTGTTCAACTAACACTAAACTGCTGTAAAGTGGTGCTTTTGTTGTTGTGTTGGTATCAATGCATCACTAATATGAAGCGCTGTGCATATACATCTTTTAATAGTAATGGTTGAAAAACTAAACGTACTACCAGTATATCTATTACAGAGTTATATGTTTAGTAACAGTCATTAATACAGTCTTTCTCTCATTCTCAGTACCCATGAGGCTGTGCTCCTTTCTTTGTGTTCCTGCCATCTACTGAAGAAGGCCTGCTGTTTTATTTTGCAGTGGGGATCTTCTCTCCCCCCACCGGACCAATGTCAGTGGGAATCTCCTTCAAACCCCTGCTGCTGCCTGGGCTGGCATTGCCTCACGCTGCCTCCGCACATATGCATGTCATGTGGTGTCAGTGCCAAGGTGCGCTCTGACGTTATAGGGCCTGATGGTAGCATATTCCCTGCTGATAGCGATGATTGCTACACTCAGGTATAGCTCTGAGTTTGTGTGTGCGTCCTGTGAGCCCGCCCTTCACGTTATGGGTCCGTGCCCGAGCTGACTGGTTAGCCCCCTGCACCTACGTGAGTCCTCAGTGAGGATTCAGCCTGGCAGCTGCAGGTTTGTGAGGCCGCCGAGCCTCCTCCACTGTTCTCTATGCTCTATTTCACCAGGTTCACCATCCTCTTGCCCCCATTCCTTCCCCTTCTTACACTAACCCTCCTATTTTTCCATGTGGCTGAGCTTGGAACAGAACAGGGTGACTCACATGCTGTGGCTGGTGTACAGAGGATCGTTGCTCCGCTGCTCGATTTTTCATCTTCCAGTTCGATATAAATAAATGCCTGGTGGTTTGGGATGCAAAATGGTATCACTCCATACTCAACAATGCCAACACAAATGTAATGCTTTGGTTCCATCTCCACTTCAGTATCTGTCACTGAACCACAAGGGACATCACTAACTTGCTTTTCTCATTCTTGACTTTTCCTTTTTTGAGTAAAACTCAAATAACTAACTCATAAGATAGGAGGTAAAATGCAAAGATTATCAGTGCAGATGCAAAAAGAAAAAAAAAAATCTACAAAATGTATTCATATAAGGCCTTGGAGGAGTTTTTCCTCTAGTATTAAAAACAGCGCTGAGTAATATTCAAGTTAGCTGTGATTTAATATGACATTTAGTAGATTTTGCTGTAGCACACAGCGCAGGCCAGGCGACACCCATGGGAATCTCCTCTCCTGGTACACAGTTAACATTCTGCATTTGTCCGGCACTCTGTAATTTATTGGATCTCATCTGTCCGGGCTTTGATTTATATATTGATTTGAAAAATAAATAAAAGTGATAGGAACCTGCATTGGGGTGTAATGATGGACTGTGTCGACATGCAGGAGTAGGGATATGAAACATTGGGAGGAAATTAGATATTATGCCCCCAAGACAACTGCAGCCAGCAGCACATTCATTATTGGCTGGATATTTATTATTAAGAATTTCTCTTCATGAGTGACTGCTGCGGAATATTTCGACCCCGCTCGAGCAGCCAAAATGGTGTGTGTGCGAGCGTGTGTGTGTGTACAGTACAGTATGTGTTTGCATATGTGCTCCTGCACAAATGTTTGCTGCCATGTTGTCAGTAGATGATGACAACAAGAAGGCTGGGTTTGTCATGTGTTAAACTCTTTACAGTAACACACACACAGACCACACACACACACCGCACTACAAGCTCCTCAGCTGAAAAATACATGCAGCACATGCATAAAAAAGCCCTGATCTTGGTTATACAAAGCACCATCACACTCTCCAGCTCCATATTTCAACCTGACAGGACCACATTCGAGGAAACAGTGGGCTAGAAAAACACTAGACAGCTGTTAAAAACCAAAACTCCTTGCCAGGACTTCCACCACCGCTCTGCACCAATTTTAATCACAGCACAGTGAATTTCAAACAGCATTATAGAAAAGGGCTGCTGTCCAAGCCTCCAGAATTTTTATTTCATTTTTGTCCCCCCCCCTCCCACCTCTCCGCTCTAATCCACTTCAATTATGTTTCCTCCCATTTCTCCTGATCACTTTACAGCTCAGCAGCACCTGTGCTAATTGTAGCTGCGATGATTGCTGATATGTTTTGCATCCTTAAAGGAGTTTGAGAGGGGGACGACAGATAAACATCTAGCCCCGGGGCTTTTGGGAAGCATGGCTCAGCCTAGCAGATGGCCATCATATTATATGAGGAGAGCTTCGCAGAGGCTGAGGTACGGGTGGGTGGGGTGTAATGAGTCTGAGGTAGGAGGAGGAAGGAGAGAGGGAAGGAAAGGAGGGGAGATGGAGTGAAGGAAGGAAATAAAAGGGAAAAGGACAGATGGAATGAACATAGAAAAGATGGTGGCAGAAGGTAAAGAAGGTGGAAACGAGGAAAATGATATTGTGACCAAACGTCCTGTTTTCCCCAGACGTGTCCTGTTTTTATGCCCTGTCCTGCCTGTCCTGGTTTTTTAAATAAAGTGATGAAAATGTCCTGGTTTTCATTGTTTTTCACTGGGCCACTAAATTGAACTGAAACTAACACTTATTAAAATTAGTTTTTGCAAGTTTGTTAGAGCTATTTTTGTTAAAGGTGAATTGCTAATACGGCAGAGGTATTTTTTAGTTGTTTTTCCCCTAATACAGAAAAGACATTATTTCATTCCTTATTTTTGAAACTTGTCATAATAAAACATGTTGAGTAACCTCTGAGAAGCCTGTCTGAATTTGTGTCTTTGGTTATAGATAGTATTTGGTAATATAACAATTTTCTGTCCATACAGAGGGGGCATACGTTAAATGTACTGAAATTATAAGGCCTATTTGAGTAAACTTTGAGTATATTTGAGTATCTCATTGCTGGCCGAGTGTCCTGGTTTTTGGTAATCAAAACATGGTCTTTCTTGAAAAGGAAGTAAGAAGACATGAAACCCCTGTTGTCCTACTTGCCTTATAGAGATACATTTTTAAATATGAAAGAAAACTATTGAATCTTAGCCTATTTAAAATTGCTACCACAGTTAAATAGTTTGAAAATTAGGGAAATAATTTGCTCTTTTGCAAAGAGTTAGCCTGCACGGAAGGTTAGCTTAGCACAAAGACTGGAAACAGGGAAACAGCTAGCCTGGCTTAGTCCAAAAGTGATAATATAATATCCACCTATTGTATTAGGTGGAAAACTCACTAAATGTGAAAAGGAAACATGCTTTTTCCTGATGCCAAACCTTCAATAAGTTACAGCGCGTATTGAACAAATAGTGACAACAAAACAACTTGAAGGGCTAAACAATTAGTTTATCTGGTCTTTATGCACAGTTGCTAGTTGCCAAAAAAATCGTCACTAGTTAGTCTTCACTTTTTTCCTGAATTTGGGTTCAACATACAAAATATAAAATGTGTATTTGTTAGCTTAAGGTGCTATTTGCTTGATTTTATGCCCTTTAGAGAAAACTAGGTTAGCAGTTTTCTCATTTTCAGTCTTTAACTAGACTAACTAGCTACTGGCTTTAGCTTTATTCATACTACAAACAAAAGACTTGTATGATCTTCTTGTCTGTCTGCAAGAAAGCAAATAAGCATTTTTTCATGTCAAAATGTGACACTTAAAATGTTAAAATGCACACATTTTTTTGAAAAACATTGTTTCAACTCACTCAAATAATTGACTTTTATCATTTTATCTGGGTTAACTGATGATATTTAGCTATATAATTCCATATAACTGTGGTTCCATGCCTATTTGACAGTGATCGTGTGTGTGAAATAGAACCAGTGTGTTGGTACATGTCTCGGTGAGAGCGACTGCATATCCCTCACCTCGCCACCTGGCTGCCCCCACTGAACCGATTGCCCCCATAATGAATGGGCTGCCAGCCCTCCCTGCTGTGGCCGTCCGAGGTCTGACCACATATTATATAGCAACCTATCTGAAGTGGACCGCATATTATATAGCAGCCTATTTGCTGGAATGATGAGCTCCGGACACCTCCCATTATTTATTAGGAAAGGCCGCAGCCGTGAGAGACCTGAGGTTGGATGGCCTAGGTTACCAGGTGTGTGTTGGAAGTGGGGGTTGGATGAAGAAATGAGGGACAGAACAGCAGGAAGAAGCAGAAAAAGGTGAAGTAAAGACAAAGGAACAGCTCCCTAGATGAAGGCCTATTTGAATTTCTTTTAGCATAAATAAATTGTGACTTTGTTTCCTAAATGTTCTTTCATGTTAACGTCATGATTCAATCTTTAAACACATCCTGTTATAACAAATAGGACATTGTATTAATCATTCAAAGAAACATTTGCCATCACACAGCCATGCTAAAGACAAACCCTGTAAAGTCACCTATGATTACGACGCAAGCAAACAACATGTTTATCTAAAACGATAACAAAACAGCTGACTTCAGTGGATGGCAAATTCCTATGTGGCTTTGAAAAATGGCCAAAATCCTCCGTGTTCTAACAGGGGTCAGTCTGCTTTGTTAGGTGTGTTCTCCTGGTGCTAAAAGACAAATGATGTACTTTGCCTTGGGTCAACTGGGCTTTCCCATCCCATAATGACCTTTCAGGGAGCTGGAAGAGAGCAGCAGTTCCCATAGCGATGAAGCAGTACTGTACGCCGCACATCAAATGCGTGTAATGGCAAACTAATATTTTTAACGGTGCAACGCGACCTCTCAACCTCGAATGGACTGCTTCGCTGTTCATCCATCACACAAAAACAGTAAGACTTAAAAAGGCCCCTTGAACAAAATCTTTTCCCCATTTAGTGCCTGTGTGAAACCCAAATCTACAGCCAAACAAAAAAGCAACCAAAGTCAGTTTAGGTTTTCAACTGAGTTACGTGCTCTCAGTCTGTGCAACGCTTGCCATTTTGCTGTGGAATAAAAACTTAGCAGCCCTGTATGTGTGTGTGTGTGTGTGTGTGTGTGTGTGTGTGTGTGTGTGTGTGTGTGTGTGTGTGTGTGTGTGTGTGTGTGTGTGTGTGTGTGTAATGCTGCCAAAGGTTCCCTGGAGGAGAGAAGATCTCTGTCAGTTTGTCATCACACACAAGCTGCCAAATTTTATGAAATACCAAATTACTAATTGGCCCAGCGTTAGGTTTCCCGCCTGGAAGTGAGACTGTAATATCTGGGCCTCTATTAGGATCACAGAGAGAGCCACACTCAGCCCGTCTCCTGCTGAGCTGGCAAGTCTCTGTCATTTCACAGCTTGCCAGTGACACGCACATACAGACACACGAAATGATAATGAAGGACAAAAGACTTCTACTCTAATATTTCCAACATTTTCCTCGGCTACCTAAACGTTTCCTTGATCAGATTTTCGGTTGTGGTTGCGAGTGATGAAATAAAACACTCCATACAGCTTTGTAAGAGAATTCTTTTCTCACAGGGGTGACTCCAGTGAGAGGTGAACCTGCATGGTCAGCAGACACAACATCAGTGCTGGATTCCTGCTCCAAGGTTCTGTAGCATAAAGGATTCAAGATCCAAGCTTTCCAATCATTTCAGTAAATAATACAGCATTTATAGACTTTGCAGCTTTGCTACATTTACTGCAAAAACCACTGATCAGCCATGACTTTAAGATTACACTGTATGAATGGAATAAGAAATATGCATTTTAAGGGTTGTTCTCATCATATCTACTGCTGCACATCAAAGGAGCGTTTGCTAAGTGTACAATAAACAGTGAATAAGACTAGACAAGCACAGATCTCTTGGGAAATGACTATCTCTACGATGGATCGTGCATCCGGATTGAAACCAGATGAACAGTAATATTTATACTAAGAGCAGGGAATCTGTGAGAGGGATGTAATGTGTAAAAGACAGAACGGCAGCGGAATCCAGCATGCAAGCTCCAACTGTAACGCAACAGTGTAAATGCAGCACCGAGGGAAACACTGTCAGCGAGGACAGCGAAAAAACATAAAACTTGAGGAAGCGCTAGTGTGCTTGGAGCGGAACCAGGTGTGAGCATCATCATGTCATTATTTAGGGGGACTGAATTGGCATTTATTTGAGCGACACTCACGCATTCACAGGATGGATCCAAATGAATAGGACGGCCTGGGCACAGTGAAGGCTGCTGTTTATTTTCTGTCTAGCAGTGCTATCTTTTTTTCAGGACACCTAATCAAACACGCCTAAGGCCACTCGATGGATACACACACACACACGTACATTTTGGCAACATTTCAACTCTTCTCTCAAGCGGTGCAAAAGGAGAGGATAAGGGCTGGCTGACAAACCACACTCACACAAACACAAAACGCTGTACTTACTAAATACATACTTTATTGTAAAAAGAGCTGTACCCTTTCTCCCAAACATATGGTTAGCAAATTATGGCAGTTCATGATGTACAGTAGAGCAAATGACTTCGACCAAAATGGTATCATGTGTTCCCATATTTTTCATGAATTAAGATACAGTCAAATGTGAATTACCAATAAACTACGAAAAACACTTTTATAAAGACGATGATTAGGTAAAACAAAGTTTTGTTCCATTTTTCTGGCACATGCGGGGGCAAATATGCTTTTAATCGGTATGTATTTTTCAGTTAGGTTGGGTGACAATCACTTCAGACATGACACACATCAATACGTCTCTCTGTGCTCTCTCCTTCAAAATATTTCATTTTCGTTACAACCACTCAAGGGTTTTAAGTGTTTGCGTCAATTCCAGTGCAAAACTGTGCAATTTGGTTAGCGAAGGAGCTGCTTCCCTTCAGAGTCGTACATGTCCTCAGTGTTGTATTCCACGTTGAGAATGTTTCTGTGGGGCTCTGAGGCATTGCTTTACAAGATCCCACAAGGCTTTGATCCCCTTTTAAAACACAGTTACAGTTCCTTGCTTCAGATAGTGTAATATCAGGTAACCAGTGACATACTGGCAGACAGAGACGGATACGGCGACTCCCTCATTCATGGTTAAAACGTGTCAGCTGTCTGTAAGGCTGATTGGAGGTCAAACCCTGTATACCCATCCTTGGCTGGACGTTGGGAGTGATGTGACCCGGAGCTCAGGCACATGCTTCAGCATATCCCCTGAGAAATGAGGGCCGACACTCCACCTGAAGACTGAAGCAGTCTCCCTGCGCAAGACTTCCGCTACACTTGCGGGCGCGTCCTATACGTTTTGTGAGAGGAATCGGACTTTCTTTCCTGTCAGTAGCCGGCCTTTAAGGTCCTTGATGGAGGGAAGCTTCATTTTGTCTTTGTTTTTACTGTAAACATTCAAAAAGATGCCGAATAGCACCAGAAGGCCACCCCAGATGTACCTGGCAAGGAAAAGACGAAAAGGTTAGATGTTTTAAGGGGAGAAGCTAATTGCTCCTAATGTGAGAAATGGATCCACACAATGAAGAAGAGCAGGGTTGAACAGAGATTTTTCACTTAAAGACACCTAGCAGAGGTCAACATTTAGATGTGTGCCACTGTTTTGTGCATTTTCTGCATGTTTTACACTGTTCCACTGATACACAGGTAGAGTTAAAGCTGCAAGAAATGCAGCGATGTGCTGAAAGCAGCGAAGAAGTAAACTTCTAGCAAAGATAGATGTAAAATAAAAAAAGCTTTTCCAAATGTTATATAAAAAGAGAAGTGTATTTGTTAGACCTCAAGGATACACAGAGTCTGTTTTAATGAGCAACACTGAGTGAAACTTTGTGGACTACAAAATTCCACAGGGCACCTTTAAAAATGATACAACACAACATTTGTTTTTTGACAGTTCAACCGGAGTGTTTTATTGAAACTGTGCAGTTTCCTTCACTGTCAAATATTTTCATTTATGGTAGCATCATATTTTTATACAGTTTAGCACACCACATAATTGTATCGTAATTGATATGGTTAGAATTCATGAATTTGGTTCGTGCAGTCAATTTGGTGTCTGCTAAATCAGGTATTTACTGATTATTATACTACTAATAGAATTTGTTGGTTTAAAATCAGCAAACATGAAAGGGACGGACTCCAGTCACAGTGGAGGGCACACACCACTGGAGGGAGAATGAAGTTGGCCACGATCATACAGAAAAGATTTTTGTATCGAGAGACATCCACACCATGGCCATGTCGAAAGTCACGATGGAGAAACAGAGCAGGAGAGGTGCACAGAAAATGAGACTGTTTGACAGCACAGAGGAATCAGAGGCCAAGTTAGAGGGTGAACAACATGACAAGGAGTTAGAGCAGTGCAACAGTCTTGGTCTGAAAATGGACTGAGGACATGAAAATCAGGGGCAGGGGAGCCAAATCAAGATTTTTTTAGTCAAAGGAGAGGTCAGTGGTCACATTGTAGATTTAATTTAAGCTGGGAGGAAACTGCTTAAAGTCCAAAGGCTACAATACTTACTGAAAAGTGAAAGGTTTTGAGAAGAACATGAAGGAAAGTATGATAGTCATGGCCTTTCTCCCGGTGGTCACTGCAAAGGAATCAACACGTTCATCAGTGACAGGTCTGACAGCGGCATGGCGTCACTGTAACTATGACAACAAGTGAACACTAAGTCGGCTGCCTGCTGACGATCACATGATTGCGATCCTACTACAAATGCACCGCTGCAGACTTATCCATCAGAAATGATGCAACGATTGGCAGCCTTGGCAGAGTACTGTGCTTTATGAGCGCTTTACTCGTTTTAATTTAGACTGGTACACTGGCAGGAATGTAGCCGGACATGGAAGTAAAAACAGCACTCCGTTTATCCACACGTTTAAGTGCAATAACAGTAGTTTGTCCCCCAAATCAGTGAAGGATCATGATGAATAAAAATGAATCTCTTAATAACAATGAAAATAATTGCAATTGTCATTTTCGGCCAATTCCTGCCACTTTACCATCAATACAGTGATGGTGTGATGTTTTCCCTATTTGCTATTTGCTGTCAAGACTAACAACAGTACTATTCTAGAAATTGGAAAAAAGAAACCCTGACAGGACAGAATAGATATTCTTTTAACAGAAAAGAGAAGACATGATCTGGAAAACTGTGGCTCTGACCTGTCACTGCAACCAGGGCACCAAAGAGCTTGATTAAGGCCAGCACGAAGGAGATGCCAAAATAACCCGTTAGAGAGAAGAAGAATGCGTAACCGTATGTTATCACAGGATGCTGGAAGGAAGGAGATGATGACAGGAAAAAATAACTGCATATGAAAACATACTAATCGCAGAGCACTTGCAGTAACCAAATGAAGTGTGCACTGTGAGCCTTTAAGATGTCTTATGAATAAATGCAGCCTAATATTTAAAAGCAGCAGCCAGTCACACTTCAAGAGGTTATGAAGGATCACAAGTTTATTATTATACTGCACATAATAACTGATTAATTTGCATAACTTATAGACAAAATGGAACTTTTGCATTGTTTTTGCAACCACATGCATAAAGCAAATGTACATAGAGTAAACAATGTCTCCCACATTAACTGCTAAAGATGTGTTCTCATATTGTCTTAAGGTGTATTCACCTCTGAGCAGAATGCTACTGCTGGCCCCAGTCCGCCCACACACAGCAGGCCTGTCAGTATGTAGACAAACCCAATGGAGTACGAGTACAGCACCTGTCAGCACAACACCGTGAGATCAGTCAGTGACATCGCGCAGAGTTAGAACAATTATCATATTACTCACAGTCAGAACACAGGACATAAAAGTCTAATGACACAAACAAGCAGAGCGTCATATTCTGTATTTACCTTGAATGTGCAAACAGATCTAGTTGCCATTAGATTTCTACGCTTTGTTAAGGACAAGAATATTTAATCAGTTAGATTAGCACCGTACCATTTCTGAATTGGAGCCGTTATGGAGCTTCATGGCTTTCTCCTGCACATTTCCAATCGCAGCATCTGCACACAGCGCCAGGGAGATGAGGAGGACACCTGTATGCCACACACACACATGACCAAGAATGATTTAGGACATTGAAACCACAGTATAGGCAAACCCAATGTATTAGCTACAGGAATGCAAATAGACATTTGTCCATGATCGAGTAAGTTTCCAGCTATACTTTAAACAAAAAAAAAGGGAGAACATGTGACAGATGTGACCAGAACACACCACCAGTCAAAGTTTGGACACACTTTCTCATTCAATGATTTTTATGTAATTATTTTGTACATTTTAGATTATTACTGAAGACATCAAAACTACAAAAGAACACATTTAGAATTATGTTGTAACCAAAAAAAGCGTCAACCTGTGGTACTAATTGACAATGTAGAAGATAATACAAATAAATAAAAACCATTAAATGAGAAGGTGTGTCTAAACCTTTGACTGGTAGTGTATTTCACAATGTCCGGAGATGAACTTTCCTCTTGTAAGCCTAAAACTAACTGTACACCTTAATACTAATCTTCCATGTTTCAGAGACACAATTCAGCCTTTAATTCTATTAGTATTAGTCATTTAATAAACCACCTCCACTAAATGAGCACTCTGCGAACAATAACCACCAAGAATTTAGTGACTACAGATTTCTATTTCAGTTCTGATGAGACCAGATATCTTATTGATATTGCAACTTCCTCCAGTTTTCTGCCCAGACAGATAGAACTAATTGTACAGTTTTGATGCAAAACTAAACCAACACTTCTCTACTTGCTATACTATGCTGCAGCAATAACACTAGGGTTCTTCAGTGAAAACCACTGGAGCTTGCTGTTGGATCTCCAAGGACTTACCCGTGGCATTGAAGTTGGGGGCCACTTTGCTGTCAGCCAGGGTAAACCAGATGAGTCCCAGACTCATGCAGAGAGCAGCAGATACATCAGCCACATTATACCGTTTACCTGGAACACAAACACAAAGCAATGAATTACAGAATGTCTTTTTATCCGTAACCAAGAAATCATGGACCTTAAAGTTAAAATCTAAAGCTATTTTTTCTTTTTTTACAGGCACAAAGCTAAGGAAAAGTTTTACAAGCTATAGCAGCAAGAATTCTCAACTAAACTGTAAGGTACTTGCAAAACTTTAAAAACCTTTTACAACATCACAAATTCAGTAAACCAAACTGAGACACAGGGAGAATATTTTCCCTCAAGCGCAGCTTACAAAGAAATCTTTGAAAAGATGACCCACCTTTAATAAATAGAAAAAGTTGACATTGGACTCAGAAAATACTTAACTATTGAAAGTTTTTTTTTTTTCCCACAACGGGTATGCTTCACAATTCAAAGTTTCTGAGGTTGTGCATGTAACAACGCACAAGAAAAAGCCAGAGTGAAAAGGAAGAAGTAGGAAGAAAAAACAACAGGATGAAGGAGTTTTCCAAAAACAGGCTGACGGATAGATGCCTTCAGGTTGACAAGGGGACGCAACATCAGGTTGGCTGTGGTCGGCTTTGATTCCCCGATTCACCCTTTGAAGGTCTCACATCAGATGCAGCCCCACACCCCTCCCTCCCTCCATCCATCCATCCACCAATCCTTCCCTCTCTCCCACTTTCTTTCCTCTTTGCATTCTAAGTGAACGAATTCTGTTTTCCACTCGACCCCTTGAGGGACCGAGGTCCTCACATCTATCCATCTGGAGAGAGAGATGCAGGAAGGGGAAAAAGCGCACAAAACCCGTCTGACGTTCAGGACGCAGAACCTTGAGAAGGCCAGTGTGAGGATGAAAGGGCAGACAGAACTAAGAGCAGGGGGAATCTGCGAGTACCGCCGACTGGGCTCTGACGGCCGAAAACAACAAAAGTGGATAAAAAGAATGTGGTGAAAGTTGAAAGGTGGCTATTGCTTCAAAGGAGACGTGTGATGACTGGAATGAGGTGGAAAATGTGCCAGAGTCTACCTGACATGACTGATCACGGTTCAACTGTTCTGTGTTTAATAAGGATGATTTTTCTTTAAGCAATGATACAACACTCATCTTCATTATCTTCTGAATTAAAAATGCAAATTATTGAGTTTACTTGAGAGGTTTTTCTGAGGGGGAAAAAAAAAAAAATTAAACACTGAGCACTCATACCTACAGGGCTCTACGCTAACTTTTCCACTTCCACCAACTTTCTCACTCGGTCGCACCAGCACATGATTTGTTTGCAATGCATGCCCCGCTGTTTTTGAAAAAATATTCACATACAGACTACTATACCTCTAGAACACAGCAACAGCTTAATAGATTTTTGCACATTTAGCACAAGAAAAGCACTCAGAGAGCGCAGCACTCTGCCAAGGCTGTTCATTCCCCCCATAAGAAGTTCTCAGAAATGCAGCGTTTGTTTATTCATTGGTGATGATCACGAATCACAGCAACATAGGATGTGGTTATTTAATATAGATGTACCCACGAAAAAAATGACGTTGCTTTGAGCACAGGCGTGTGCTATGCATGTGGTATGTTATGTACAGACACCGAATCACGTGTCCTAAATATGTAGCAGGCGGCGGGAATTGATGGGACTCAGAAACACCTCCACAATTTATAATCATCATGAACTTGCACGCATGTGATCAGTCGAAATTTTGACATGCACACCCTTAAAAAAACAGAAAGGCTATATGTGTCCATTTTGGTCACATTCTGGAGCCTTGCTTTATATTTCTGGTCATGTAATTATCAGCTAAATTTACATATGTACTTTGAATTTGTCAGAATTATGTAAACTCGACCAATCACAATACAAGGAAAATGCAAAATATAAGATGCTGGAGAGCAGAAAAAAACAGACTTGGTAATCCAGATTTGATTCATGTTCAAACTATTTCAAAAAGTTAATTTAATGTTAAAATGATCAAAACAATCAAGCAAAAAAAAAAAAAAAAAAAAAACTATCGCTGACCTGTCACATGTAGGTCAATTAATTTCATAGAGTCGTAATGATGAAGTTTTTGTGCATCAGCAGAAACAAACCAAACAGTTTTATCGTGCAATGTACAATCTGTAAATAAACGATCAGATGAACGGCTAACCTTGTATAAACACTCCTCCGATCATGACGGGGATGAGTTTACAGCACTTGAAGATGACCTGTGTGGGGTAGTTCAAGTAGCCCAGTGAGGTATTGGACAGGCCCATTGTGCCCACTGTTAGAAAGGCTATGATCATGTAGGTCTTCCCTGGTATCCTGGAGGAGAGGAAGGCACGAATGAAATAAAGCTGCCGGCATGTCACCGATTCAATACAAAAACATCAGTAACAAAGCAGGTCGGTGTTACAAAGGAATGACAGCAATGAGGTTGAATATAGAACACCAGGAGCACAAAATGTTCTGTAGTTATACCTTCTGCGTTTGTCCTGTGTGAGTTGAAGCTCTACTAGTCCAAACATGGAGTAGAAGCCAAACTGGACCAGAGTGAGATACCAACCAAAAGGCTTGAATCCTTCCACGGAAAATATTAACTCCTACGTAGAGGGACAGAAAAACAGAACACTCTGTAACAGCTCTCTCTTCAGGTTTATTTCCCTGTGTTGTCTTTTTGTGTGTAACTACACAGACAAGAGCACATTTACAACAAATAATGGCATAAAGAGAGTGCAGAAAGTTTTTAAAAATGACTCCAAAATATTTTGCTAAGTGTGAGGGCGTGTTTTTCCCCCTCCCTTACCTGCAAGTACCCATAAATAAGGTAAAAGAGGAAGACTCCGGCCACACAGATGAAGAACTGTGTTGGTGCACTTAAGCTGCTCAGGTTGATTCCCAGAACCTTCAGCTCCTCCACAGACTTTATGTGGGGAGACATCACCTCCGTAGACGAGGGGATGGAGATGGAGATGTGCTTCCGTGAACTGTTGTAGCCCACCAGGCCATATTTGCTGCTCATTGTGTCTGTGGCTGCTGGGAGCTGTGGGGGATACAAAAAAAAAAAAGAAAAAAAAAAAGAGATTGAGGCTACAATCATAATGATGCCCTTCCTCCTTATCAAACACAGACAGCAGCTTTGATAAAAAGAGGGAGCAAGAGTTTAAAGAGGCACTACATCACTCTTGTTGATTAAAAATGCAGATTGGTAAAACTATCAAACTGTGTGCAGTTCAAAAAGTAGAATTAGGAAGCTGACCTAATAGAACAAAGTGACAAAGTTAAAAGTAAAAGATGGACAGGACAAACTTAGCCTGGAACTACGCTTTCATCACCACGTCATGTAAGACATTTACATAAGATAGTGATCATTCACAGGGTCAGTTTTATGATGACAATAAAACAATAACCACAGTGGCAGTGTCAACAAAAGTAAAGCCAACTTGTTACACCCAGGGAGTCATGCTGAACATAACAATGACAATCCCCTTTATTTAAATGGTATTTTTTAAAGCCTGAGATACAAGGTGCATCACAAAAACAAGCAAAGATAAAACATTAATAAGCAATCATCAAACATTAATACAAATTAAACTTCACAAAAACACATCATAAAGTATTGCACAAATGCTATTCTGTACAGGTAGATTCTTTAACGCTTTTTGCACTGAGGCACAGACTGAGTTGGTCCTTCAATAAGGGGAGCTTGTTCCACAGCACTGGGGCTAAAACAGTAAAAGTAAGGTCTGCTGTGGTTTTAAATCCTGGACCGGGGAACTTTTAACAGCCATTTTATGATTGGAGAGAATTCTGAGATGCAGAAAGGAGCCAGAACCTGGAGAGATTTAAAGGCAATCAACAGAATATTAAATTCAATGCTATAATAAAATGGCAAACCATTGTAATTTATCCAGGACTGGAATCATATAATCCCTGCATAGAGTGTTTGTGAGCATTCTCGCTGCTGTGTTTAAAAGCAATTGTAAACAGGCAAATGCTGCATTGCTTCAGCAAATAAATGATTTTCTGCAGTTGTTGCTCTATGTTTTTGGGTGGATGACTTTAGTTAAATATGCCAGCCATTGCTGGCAGTATTAAGCAAAAATGTGATCACAGTGTAAACACTTTGAAAAAATGACAGTCAGATTTGTAATGCAGTTTCTGTGACATTAGAAACATACTACCAGAAAACGTCAGAGTTACAAGCACATACCAATGTCATGCATTCTTGAATAGCTTTGTCTGTTATTGTGAACACGAGTGCTGTTTCTCTGTTCGTTTTTCTGCTCTGGTCACAGCCCTTCTTTAACTGTAGTCAGTTTATGTTGCGTGAGTGTTCAACAAGCATGGCATTACATTGTTTGTAGTTATTATGGGAAATGCAGGAGAAACACAACAACACAAGTGAATAGTCATGCTTATTAACGCTAGTCTCAACCTCAATAAATTATATTACTCCAAAACCTTTGAATTACATTTGCATAAGTATCCACCAAATTGTAGCTTTGAAGCGCCTTCTATGGGGAAAAAAAGATAACATATAGTCAATGCTGTATTTGGTGTTGTGTGGAAAAAGTCGGTCAAAAACTGACTGCAGGCTTAATGCAAAGTTATACTGCCCAGTTTTTATATGTTTAAAGCTGCTTTTTGGATTTAATGTGCAAATACATTAGTGCATTAGGAAAACAAGTGTGTCTTTAAGAAATCTAAATGTTTCCTTTAATCGATTAATTGTGACAAAGAAATGTTTGCAGTTTCTAAGTGTAATCCTGCAGAAAATTTAGGAATCATATAGGAAATGTTAGCGTAGTGTTTCCAATGATTAGGGCTGCATGTGTTTGGTGTCTTTAACATCCTTACTTAGGCTGTCATTAACAGGATTTATGGATGAGTTATGTGTAATAAAAATAAGAAATTCTCTTATCTGCAATCGTCTAGTGAGCTAGAGCTTTTAAATATAAGCCTCCTGGATGAAATCAGCTAGTTGTGTTGCACTGCTGACATTTCAGTCCCTATAAAAGGGGCAGCAGTCCTTTTTGGCAAGTAGAAAACATTACCATTACATGTGTCAAGATGGCTCGTCAAGGCTACTTCAAACGGTAAGAACAACTGCCATGGTTGAGGGCACAGAGCAGGTAAAATTATAAAAAGGCATACAAATAATTACTCCAGCGGATGATAAACAGTTTGTAGCAGATGATCAATATTTGGCACAACACCGCTAACGTTAGCTAGGCTATGTAGCAGCCGCTTTACTAACTTAAGTAGCTGCTGTCAATAGATTAGACAGCTTAGATTAAGCATCCAAAACGCGCTGATAATCCCAACAATTAATGCCATCCTATTACACCACCAGTATTAGCCATTTCTGTTGTCCACGACATGTTTTTCCCAGCCAAGCCACTAAGCTACAATAGCAAGCCTGTTACCTTCGACAACACTTCCGTGTTTCTTTACGTCTGCTTATCCTCTTTTTCAGAGGCAAAGCCGGTGAATATCATTCCCCTGGACGTGCCGGCTTCATCTTTCGTACGCTCCGCACCTTTTCACGTCTTTACTTTGCGGTGACAGACAGCCGAAGCGCGTTGAGCTGCGGGTTAGCCGTCTAAAAGCTACCCGCACTTGCTGCAGTGGCAGAAGGCAGCCAACAGCTTCCGCTACGCTGCGACCTTTGAACCGTGTTCCTATTGGCTGACTGGGAGCCACTGCAGCAGGTGACCGTCTCACCGGGTCCTCGCGCCAAACACACATGCAGTTTAAATCACGGAAAAGACATGTTAGTTCATGTTAGATAAAGCCAGGAATAGAAGAAGCAATTGGTTTAGTTATTGTGGTTCAAGATAAAACCGAGCAGGCTGCATGTCTACCTGTGTAACCTGTGTAGAGGAGTCCATGAGGAGTTGGTGAGTTTGCTGCCTGTTGTCACATATGTCACCTCAGACAAACACTAGTTGTTCTGGTTAATCCGGTTTAGTGGCTTCTTCGAGCAACAACCATGTCCTCATACCACTAGTATTCAAGAGGATCTAATTGTTGGACTCTCAAAAAATGAATGCAAACTTAACAGAATCCTCAAATTTTGCAACATATTTTGGCTTAATTTTTGGGGTACTTTCTTAGTTTAATATCATGCATTTTAACAATGTTTTTTAAAAATTCTTTACTTCTAATTTACAGATTTTTCCTGTTTGGTTAAATTACAGATAGTAAGTGGGAAAATGTGTATTTTTACAGATGCTAACTTGTTCCTCTACAACATTTTCACTACACCTTATATTTACTTTAGTTAAATACTCAAAAAATATATATTTTGAAAGATTTTTGCTGCGATTTGAAAGAAAAAGTATTTTTATTAGGGATTTAAATGTAGAAAAAATTTCCCTGCTTTGTTAAATTACAGATAAAATGTAGCAAAGTCCCTGAATAAAATTTTAATTTCTATGTTGACTGAAAAAAAAACCCCACACTGGCCATAACTATGAATACTGTCCACATCAAAAATCTGTATTAAAAAAATAGAAATAGTGATAAGCTCTTTAACAAATTATTCCAGTTTTTCATAATTTTAAACCTGATTTTTCTGGCACTGTTGCTGCCACATTATTACAAGTTTTTATTTTATTTTATGGGCTTTCTTTTGCATTTCTGTCTTGCTACTAAATCTGTTTTCTGTGAAACTGGAGTACCCGGAGAAACCAGGAGATTTGAACCTGTGGCTGTGCAAACCAGTGCACTACTATGCCACCCATGTTATAGATCAAACTACCCCAATGTAGCCCACCTGTATCCATTTATTAAACTAGTTACAACTTAAATTGTTATTTACATGTCAGTGCATCATTTATCATCATATGCTATAATGGAGCCAGACTGATGTATTGGTTCATCAGTATTAATAGCTACTATTGAACTATTACAGATATATTGATATCGGCATGTATGTTAATGTTTAACTTGGAGATGTGTCCTGGTGAGTTGCTCCATTGTTTGCCACACTTTCTATACATCAACCTATATATAAATAACCAAATTGTCTTACTCTCTAAAAATCTGCAACAGCATCTCCAGTTAATCAGCGTCAGCTCAAGTAATCTAGTATTGGTTGGGCTCTGTAATATAATGTTGTATATCATTGGTTTTGTCCATTCTGCTGTATGATGGAACACTTTCACTATTGATGTTTGTAGTCTAATTTTGCTGCAGTAGTGTTTCACTCTGCTAATATTTCTGGATTCTGGTACAGTTTTGAATGCAGGAAAAATTTACAAAGGAGTGTTTTTAGATTGTGGTGTTTAGACTTTTACTTGAAGCTCCCATATGCTGATAATCAATTTTTCTTGTGTTCTGTGGTTGATATAAACTTGGAGTAGTAAAATGAAAGCTGTTAAAAGATGGTGATGTTTACTTCTGCTAGTCCTCAAACACCCCCACAACTAGCTAGCATCTCAGCTTTACAAGTTAGTTAGAATTTGACCACAGTGCTTTGGTCAGTTGGGTAGGAATAGCTGGAACTGTTTGGTTTTAAGAGCAGAACAGCTCAGTTAGAGCAGCCCTAAAACCAGGTGTTATACAGACACGGTGAAATGACCCATCTTTGCAGTAGAAAAATCGAAAGACACACTGCAGAGACGAGTAAAAGTTTGATTAATTTGCAGAAAGGGTCACAATATGAGATCTTTGAGTACTTCTTTCTCCAGTAAAATATTTAAAGCCTTATAGATAGAAATACTGCCCGGTTCATTGTGAAACTGTGCAACAAATAATATCTTATCATCATGTTGAGGCACCATCCTAATACTGTTGCCATCTGTGTACCGTACATGATGATGGCTGTCCACGACACCTTCTTTCTCATCATTACCGTATTCCTCTCAGACTTCCCTCCTCTTCCACCTTTCACCTTCTGTCTTTCCCCATCAGCTCTCCTCTTCCTTCACCATGCTTTCATGTCCATATGAGCTGCCCTCCCCATTACAGTTCTTTCACTCTTTCCCTCCCCTTATTGCATTATTCTCTTCTTGGCTTCCTTACTTCTGCCTCTGTCTCTTAGCCATCTCATATACCTACCTCTCCCTCTTTAGCTTCTCCAGCATAAGTCGCAAAACTCTCTTTTGCCCCTTCATTCCCCTCCTCCAGCTTCTAGCCTTCCTTTCTCCCTGCTGTCCAATCTCAAATCCCTCCCTCTGCCTGCCTTGGTTCTC
The DNA here is from genome assembly GCF_021347895.1 of Acanthochromis polyacanthus. Lineage (NCBI taxonomy): Eukaryota > Metazoa > Chordata > Actinopteri > Pomacentridae > Acanthochromis > Acanthochromis polyacanthus. The sequence continues at coordinate 13,938,859 of NC_067132.1, forward strand.
CCTCTCTCTCTCTGTCCTCTTTCCCCAGCCAGAGGTTAATACACTCCAGGATGGCATTATTTCCTCCCCAGCCCTCCGACAATATAAAAATTCAGAATGGACAGCTCAATCCCTCTTCCATCTCAGATTTGATTGTAATGGTATTGCCTCCTGTCCCTGGGAGGCCCCTGCCGCCTCGCCAACCCGGCCTTTATGACACTAAATGGCCAGGCTACAATTTTTCCATCTATTCAAAAAATTCTGTTAATAACTCATTTGGAATGAGCCGTCGAGACTCCCTGGGCCGTCTGCGGCCAGGTCTCTCACCTCTCTGCTCATAGGGGTCACAACATCCAGAAAAAAAGATGCAGGGCTGAATCGCAAATGTAAAAGGTTAATTAATCTCTCAGAATTTACAATCCCCTTCCCCCATTCCCTGTGCACTCCAATTGACAGTCCCAAAGAGACAAAAATGTCATATTTACAACCTCGCATGGAGAAAGTGCTCAGCAATGCACAGCAGTCGAGCACAGGCGAAGGGCCTGTCCGACCACTTTTCCTTCTCCCCCGTCCAACTTTACAAGTGTAGCCATTCATCACGCGTGATGGATTTATGTAATAAAACCCATTTCCTTTTCCCATACGGTCCTATTAAATAATAAAATAATTATTTATTGATTATTCAAAAAGGTACATATGCGCGGGTAATGGCTTTGTACCACACCACTGGACCTGCAATAAATAAAGCAGGCGGTGAGAAGGCTTGAGAGAGACAGAGGAATAAAGCAGAGAGGGAGGAAGAAATGAAAGGGAATGAAATGACTCTTGAGCCAGTGAAATCTGGATCCAATATGGCCTCTTGCAGTATGGATCAGGGAGGACATTATTCTATCTTCAGGAGGCTCATATGAGAGTGAGACCTATGAATGGTTTCAATATTGTAAATGGACCATAGAAATCAGGACAGACAGCTGGGTCAGAGTCCTCGACAGAGTTGGAGATTTTAACATTTTTCAGATTGACACTACCATCCTTGAACTATACTATACTTTTCTTTCAAACAGGATTACAAAATGTTCTGCATTATCAGCTAAAGCATACAACGAATACCAGATAATAGAAAGTTGAGTTGGGAGTAGGCTCGGCTAAAAATGACGGTTTTATTAGGCTTCTAAAGTGTTTGCTTTGGAACTTATTGTTAGAAATAAAGCTCTTCCTGGCGTTCAGTAAACTGTCCAGCCGTGCATGAGTGATGACATTTGTTTTTCCTTCTTTAATCTCTTTTCAAGACAATACAGATCCACTCCTATAAACACTCTGCCCTGATAATGATCCTCCTTATTATTTATTATTCATCATCAGTATCATAAAAAGCCCCCCTATCCTCAGCCGTGGATCATTTCAAAAGAGACACTTTAATGTCAGCCAGATATTACATTTAGGGCTTCTTAATAACCCATTTGTGTTTGGTCTTATCCTCGGCTAAAGTGCACTCGCTCTCCGTTGTCTTTTTCCTGGGCTTGTCTCAAGCCTCCTGCATGCTACGGAAAACAGATGCTATCTCGGCTATATTACTTCTCAAAGCACTCATATCCTCTCCCATGTTATTTTCTTTGATCTGCTAGGCTTGCTGCTCTTACATTTTTCTCCCCCCACCACCCTCTCTCCTCCTCCTCCCCTCACGCCCTCCTCCCACCACCTCCCCTTTCTCTTCTTCTCTTCCCCCGACCCTCCATCCTCTCTGCCAGAGAGCCGAGACAGGCCGGCCAGACTGGTTCACGGTGGCTGTGGACGTTTGAAATTCAGCTCATCTGTTCTCTGTCATCAGAGGGCAAGAGGTGCATGGTGGGTCGGACCTCTTAGATTCTCCATTTAATATGCCTTCAGCATCAGAGGAGCGCTTCACGTCAGGGCTGAGTGTCAACTTACATTCGGTAAACAGTCCATTAAATTTAAAGCAGGAATCAAAACCGCACTTATAAGACTAGCGGCTCTATAAGCTTTCTATCTTTATCAAGAAATCCATTCCTTAAATGCTAAGTGACTGAATTTCACTCAACCCTAGTTCATTTGTGATATCAGTTTATTGATTTGTGAGCTGTTAGGAATAAACTCTGGCAGTTTTGATGATGGAGTAGTAATTTAGATTCTTTTGGATAGCAATACCAAAACAATTATTAGTTCCACCTTAATAAAGGTGTTGAGTCATTAAGTGCTTCAGGAAAGTGTGATAGACATTTGTCACTGTTTTCTTACATTCTGTTCAATTAATTAGAATAACTGACTAATTCTTAATGTTTTCTAGTATATTTACCCTAAATTAAAATAATCATTTTAATGTTTTGAGCTTTAGGAATTCATTTTGAGTGAAAGTAATGTTTCACAGAAGCAAGTTCGGAATTGCAGCTTGATGCATCATAGGTTGACATCTAAAAATGTTTGTGCCTCTAAAGTGTGTCTTATATAAGAATACGTTGTGTAGTTTCACCATATAACAGCCTCCATACATGCTCTAAACATTTAGGAACTGCACCTCCTTGTTAAACATTGTTTCTTTTTGTATGAAGTTTAAATGTAGAGGAAATCTGAGCCACTTGTCAGGTTTCAAAGCTTTTTTGTGTTCAACATTTTTACCTCTACAGCTGACAGTGTAGCGACTACAACATAGCATGAAACAGAGATGAAATGACTTGCATTAAAGGCGTTTAGCCAGAATCAAACATTTGCTGTTGTGAACCTCTGAGCCACCAGTTTGGTCGTACAAGTTGTTGATATCCAAAATCACTGCAGCTCTTTTCATGATTTTTAACTTTTTAATTGAAGTGTTGACTCTTATTTCTTTTAAAGAATTAAAGAAGGAATCAGAAAAGCATCATTGAAGTGAACTAAAAAATAAACCGTTTAAACCATTGCAAATTAATCAGGACGCTTTCATTCAAACACACACAGATTTGTTAAGCTGACTAGTGCACACACAGGTCATAAGGAGGAATAACGGAGTGAATAGGTGAATCTGAAGGCAGACACAGGAGACCAAGGAATCTTTGACTTTCTTATGAGCAGCCAGGAGGGGGAAGCATCCCTCTTTGCAAGTGTGCTTAGAAGAAAAGGAAAGAAAAAGTAATTAAGCAAACAATTTACCAGGAATTGTGTGTCTGCTTATCCAATCTACCATACTTGCTTTTGCACTAATACATACAGACAGAAAACGGGGGGGAAAAAAGATTGTTTTTTTGTCTCCTCAGAGTGACGGTAAATGACACACATGTTTCATTGCCCATTCATTTAACCTGCACTGTGCTTATGAAGAGAAAGGGATTGAGAAACAAATTACGTAGTGTCATTTAATTAGGAGTTTGGCTGTGAGCAATAATCCAGTTTTTTCTCATAACCTTTAACTACTTAATGGATTTGAGAAGCTATTACCTTTCAAGATTTCTGTTTTTAATTATTTGGAGTATTGTCACTGATATGAAATGTCAATCACACACCAGGAATAATGCTGTTTGTGACTGAATATTATTTACTTATGGATTGAAGCTGGAGGAGTTGTTCCCGCCGACACGTTTGCAGAAACAACAAAAATTGTGCAATATGCAAAATCCTGCTCCGTGGCCTGTTGGGCTTTTCACGTTCATTTATCCTTATGCACCCATTTACTAACGCAGCCCAATTCTAAATCCAAGAGAGGCCATTATTTACATAGATATTATAATTATGTTTATGATAACGGCAAGCCATGGTAAATCTCACAGTAATATTAGAAATGCGCCTATGTGAATCCAGGATTGGATTATAATAATGACTCAGTTTTAATATGTACAAACTCAATTTATAGTTTTCCTCCTTTGGCGATTATACTGTAGGTGTGCATGTGTAAAAATATAATCCATGCTGTGTGTGTGTTTGGATAAGTCCACAGTAGAGGAACTACCTCTCACCCTGATCACGTTTAGGCAACGCTGTGAAAGTAGCAGACAGAGTTTGTTTAGTTTCCCCTGGAGGACATTGCAGTTCTCTGCCAACAGTCCAACCCACGTACTGTGACACTAGGCCTGACTGTGTATACGAATATCGCCTTAAATACATGAGCCATGTGAGGTGCGCTTGATTTATTTCACCAGACACTCACAGGACCATAAGGGTACGAGTCCTGATCTTAAATCAACGCCGCTCCTGTGACAGCGTGCGGCATACCTGGGCCAAATGTACAATATGTGTACGTATTCTTTTTAGAATTCTTAAATAAATCAAAAATACACGTATTAGAAGCACCTGATACAGCTTGTCTGGAAGTTGATAGTTTCACTTGTGCTAATGTCTAGGAGGATAAATGAAACGCACCTCGAGCAGCTCAAATATTCACAGCCTTATTCAAATAGATGTTTTCACCCAGGTTTGACACGGCTCTTAGGCTGGCGTGTTGGCTCCTCAGACCCCCCATGGCACGGGGCATGTAATCATCCTGAAAGTCTCTCTGGGTGTCTGCACTCTCATAAAGCAGGAAAATGGATCGTGTGGCCCAGGAAGGGAAAATGAAAGAAAAGGAGAATGAAATTACAGACCTGGCTGACTGCACAAATCATGCATATCATGTTTTATGGCTTGCCAGAAGAATTCAACACCTGTGGATCACCGTAGCTATAATTGTACACGAACGCACCAGGATGGAGGTGGGAGGAGAGTTGTGGTTTGTGTGTCATTGAATATGTGAGTGAGAGTGTGTGTGCGCGCCCCGTAGATGTTTGTGTGATTGCAAGTATGTTTTTGTTGGCATGACTGGGTTTCAGAGACAGAGGTAAGATGATAAAAGAAAGTTACGGGAACGCCTGTTGTTCACTTCTTCAGTACATCCTGGGTGAGCCGCCCACAGCCCACACGGCTCGCTCACACAGGCTTCATTTAGCATTGTAATTACCCTGTTTATTTACCCTACATGCTTTTGGTGGTAAAACGGGGGCCAATTCATCAGATCAGGACAATTTGGTCTGGCTGTTGGCTTTGCCATTTACTTTAATTAAATGAGGCAATCAGTGAATCATAAATCACGGTCGGTGTGACCACTAGCTCTGTTTGAACCTGGTCGTCTTCTTTTTAAGGCGACACACCTTGTGAGAAAACTTACAATAGAAACCCGCAACTTTAACTTCTAAGAGGTAATCAACATTTTAACGGTTAGTTTTGTAATCCTAGTTTTTTATTATCACCCCACACGCATGTGTTTATGCAGATTTCTTTTTATAAATCTAAGTTTTTCCACAAGTTTTTTTTGACACTTTCCTCTAAAGTTCTGATGGATGCACAGGCAGGATGTATGAATGAAGGTGAAATCCCGAATAAGATGACAATATAGCCCATCCTCCCCCTCTCCTCGCCCTCCTCTCTGCTGTGGATGCTGATGCTTGAGTCAAATTGATTACACCACTCCATCTGCATCATGACTGGCCTCCTCCTGTGTTTGCCGCCTCTGCCTACAGCACAGAGTTAGTGTACAATTACATATAGTTTAATATATCTGCCTGAGCACCTTTAAATAAGCATCACAAGTCCACAAGGTGATTTGTCTTCCAGCCCCATTACTCCATTGTACATCTTGATAGCCAGGGATCGCTCCTAGCTATGTTTAAGCATTAAATAGTGTATTATTATTTCACATAAATCAAGCTGAGATGTGAGGGGGGTATTCATAAATTTTGCATTTCTCGCAGACAGTATTTTAAAGCCTCTCTCTCTCTCTCCGCCGCTCTGAATTTGGAGACTAAAGCAATTCTGCTCCCTGCACTTGATAGTACATTAAAGATGGGCATATCAGGGAGGTATATTCAAAACAACATGTAATGCAGTTTAGATTAAGTTTGAGTTGCTTTAACACATTAATCATTGCGCCGTTTCCATAATAAGTACCCTTGCTTTTGTCAGTGATGCAGCCAGACACATGCAGCATTGCCATCAGAGAACATTGTATTGTTATTGTCATGAATAATGTGGAAAAATAGTAATAAAGCCCATTCATCATAATACTTTCCGAGTTAACCGTGGCTACTGAATCTCTTATCTGTGCTCACCGATGAAAGGATAAATTAAATTTAAAGGTGAACGTTTGCCGTCAGCCTCCTTTTTCTCCCGGAGAAGTGCCCCCGAGCCCCCCCTTTGGATATTAGCCCTGTGTTTGTGCAAAACGTCTACTGAGGAAATGACTTCACTCAGGAAACTGGATGTCAGCTTTGCACACATGCAGGAGAGCTGCCAGTGTTGTAGTCAGGCCGACAACACGTTCTTCTCTCTGCTCGCTCTCCGCTTGAGTGTAAACCTACAAAAAGTGACAAAGGAGGAAATTGGACTCGCAGTTGTTTTGGTTACTCCAAGGACACCTCGCACATTCGTTTCAATTCCTTGTCTGTGGCCTGGTTTTCTGATTGGCGGTGACGTACAAGTCAGGGACTATGAGGTGTGAAGTGAAACCTGAGGATTTGTCAGAGCTAATGGAAGTATGATGTTATCTTATTTGTCACATGAACAATTTAAGAATACAAAGGTTCTGGATGGTCTTGGTCTAGGATCCAAACTTTACATACATGGAATTTTCCTTGTGTACGTAGTTTTGATCTTTAAAGTTTATGTCATCAATTACTTTGCCCATAATCTACTATTATATTTACATGCATGCTTCAGTGCATCACAGTGCAATAATTCCTAAATGAGAAACATATTTTGTTGGCAGCACTATAGTCCCCATTTCCATCTTTTTTACTCTGTCTGACGTGTATTCACATAAAAAGATACAGAGGACTGTATAAGTGTACCTAAGAAAAATAAAAAATATGGATGAGATGTCAAGCCAGTCATGTTGTAAAATTTATTCCGAACATTACCTCAACCATCCCGGTATTACAGAAACGGCATGAGTCACTGGAAATCATACGAAACGTAAATCAGCCTAAATTGTTTAAATAATGCAAAAGTCTCATAAGTTTGACTTTTGTGATTTCATGCTCACATCGCAACAGTACACCACAATTAAAGCTAATTTTCACTTTTAAAACATGCTTATCATTCTCGGCACATAATAATTATATGACCTGCTGGCCTGGGGGCTTCAGTGCTGCAACAAAGTCAGTAGAAAATCTTGTAAAAGTCATTGCAAATTGGAAATTGACTAGATGCCAGGACAGTAAGTTGAGGACTGAGGAGGGGGGGGAGAAGTGAGAAAAAAATGTCTTTGAACTAGTTTTTGCTTGCAGAAAATATCGCTCCTGGGTTGATATTCTTTCTGAAGTGTTTCATGGCAATGAGAATTAAGAAATAAAGCAGAGCGCCAAATGATTCAGTGAAAAGATGGCACACACCCACAGGTATTCTGTTCACATGACATCACCCTGTGTAAAATTGACAACTTCATGTTTTTTTAAGGCCTTTTTTTTTTTTTTTTTTTAAGTTGGTGGGCTTTCGGAGTTTATTAACTCTTTGCAAGAGAGACTGTGGTGAGAAAGCAGCAGCAGAATGGAAAAAAACAAAGAGCAAAAGAAGCATAAATCTGTCAGCTGTTGGTTTACTTGTCACATAGATAAATTTTCATTGATTAGAGATATTTCAAGTCGTTTGTTCTTGAGCACATCAGAGCCACATGAAGGTACAAGGGAACAAGATCTCGGTCTTTCTCCACCTCTCCCTTCATTCCTTGGCAGATCGTGTGTTCTGACCTTGACATGTGCAGGCTGGCTGCATGTTTCCCTCTCAGTGCACCCTCAGCTCAGCTCATGAACTGGAAACTTTGCTCCTGTCATCTTCCCCCCCCCCCTCGCTCTCCTTCTCATGATCACTCCAGCTTTCTCCAGCTTACACACACACATACTGACAACAATACCTGGGAGGATAAATGCTCAGTTAAATTGAATAAACATAATCCAGACATGCTCCATTCCTGCCTGTCTTTTATGGACAACTTGCGCAGGGATCCCTGATTCCATCAGCGAAGACGACGCTGAGATTAGATGTCAGCTGAAAGGCCACTGTCAGATAAAAGAGGACTCAGAGCTCTCTATTATGTGCCGAGAATTTTAATCAAACATCAGATAATCAGTGATTTTACTGAGCTGGTATCATAGTTTCACTTATCATTTGATGACAGATAGTATATAGTGCATACATTTGCACGAGTGTTTCCTTTGTCTTTTTCACACATTCCTTTTGCTTGCTTGTGTTTCCGAGGAAAGCAAATTACGCACTTTTCTCCCTGCTCACAGATTGCTGTGTTTATAGTGAAAATATTACACATCACCTGACTGCTGGCCCTTTTTCATCAGTGTGATGGTTCATTAAAGTGTTTCATCAGTGTCTGAAAATTACATACACGGAGTTAAGAGAGCAGGTCTCCCCCCCCCAGTACCCGTTTATGCTCCAGATGCTCCGATGCCCTCTCATGTTAAAACAAAGCTACCTGTCTATCATCTAACCATGAGTGCTCTGGGTGGGGCAGGATTCCAGTCTTTTGAAGTGAAGTTGTCATGGGAAATCTGTATCACCGGGGCTCAGTACAATCATAGGCGCAAGATTAATTGTTTGCGGTGCACCACTTCAAACATTTACTTTTTAGATCCTCCATTACGGGATGAACTCTCGCATCGCCCATCATCACCTGCGTACACACCTGCACACGCACACGCTCTGCAAAAAACAGTAAATACCATATGTTCAAATTCCTGCGCGGCTGTAAAAACACATGGTCTGATGTATGCAGGCACATGCGCTCAAGGCTTTACGAATCATCAAATGTCAATTCCCTTACAATGTGTATACATGCAGTAGCACATAAATTTGCAGATGTATAAAATGATAGTTAAATGTGTATTGACAAGTGACACCCCTCCTCCAAACACACGCACACATACAAGCGTGCATGACTCCAAACAGACTGCAGTAACACAACATTAAGCGGTTTTCTCTTCTCTGTTATCTCCAGCTTCCTTTTTGCCCTTTGGTTAAACATTCTCTTGGCATGCATGATCTCATTTAACTTTGATTTCCTCTTTTTCCAGGACGGCATCCTCGATGGTTCCAATTTCCAGCCCATTCCCCAATTTTCAACCCCAATGACAGACAACACACGCTGGAATGGCTGTTTAGCTAAAGAAGGGAATTGGTAAGTGATGATTTTAAATGCTGTTTAAGATAAAAAGGGGAGTTTGCAGCAGATAAGGATTTGCCTGGGTAGAGAGCAGGAAGCTCGGAGATACCGCATTGAATGTGCTGTTACAGTAGCTGCATACCACATGTGTGATTTATGTCGCTGAGCTTTAGAAAACGCTGCTGCAGGAAAGTTGTTTTTAATTTCTAAAAATAAGCTGGTGCTTTAAATTAAATATAAAATGTTTTCATAAAAATGTAGAATGCCTTTTTTTCTTTAGGAAAAGCATGATGTTTCCTAAAATAATTACCATGCTGAAATATGATATGATAAAATGTCTGGGTACTATGTAAATTATAATTTTAAAAAAAAATAAAAGTCCTAACTCTTAATTCTAAGTGTAAACATAATAATTAAGAGAGAGCTGAAAATAAATGCAGCAACCATACATTTTCATGCTTTGTGTTGTGTAAATAGTTTTGTTTGCCTAAGTTTTGCCATTTATAATTTGCAATTTTACTTTTTTTTTAAAACTTTCAATAATATTAAATAGAATGTTTTCCAATTTTCAATCAAGACTTTAAAAATGATGTGAATCTAGAATATTTAAACACCTAAAATTTGTGCGTCACCATCCGTAATCTTATTCTCATTGCGCCCGACATAATATTTACTTAATTTGTTCCTGATTAACCTCTGGAGGGTGGAGATTGTGTCCATCATAAAAAACTTTTTGTTGGCTGAAAAGAGCAGCTCATTGTCGAGCTTTAAGTGGTTTGTGTAATCCCCTATAATCTATACCATGAAGCCAAAGGATTCTGAAAATCTGTTTTCAGCACATTTTGAGTAGGAGCGAACCTGGGAATTCACTCTCTCGCTCTCTCTCTCTCTCTCTCTCTCTCTCCCCAACTCTGTCATGAAACAGAGCACCCCATTTCCATATCAATCGGATTAGTTCCAAGACCAGGGAAGTAGGAGTAATGTAAGTAACCGTACAAATTTAAATATAGGACATCAAAAACATTGTTAGGCATTCATTTATTTTTGAAGCAGCCCTGGCCCTCTGTTTGTCTCTGTGAAGATGAGATGAAAATGTATCTCTTCAATTTTATTTTCATTTTATTTTGAAAGGCGCTCAACGGCACCCGTATTTGAACGTTTCATGTGCACCGTGGCACCCCGCTGCTCTTGTATGCTTAACCTCTTTTGTGAAGCGAGTATGTCACATCAAGCAATGCACTTGTTCAGAATGCAACACCAAAACAATTTCAGGTGGGCAGCGTTCACACAGGCTTTTGAACGTTTCTGCAGGAGCGGACAGTAAAGTGTTTGGCTGTGGACTCCTGTCGTGCTGAAACCATTTTGTACTTCACAGTTATGCTTACACATTTCATTCGCCGTGGATGTAAACATATGTGTTTCAGCTGTGTATGTTTATTCTGTAGATAAAATAAAAAAAACACCGAACAATGTGAGTGTTTTATTACTGAAATTCTTCTTTATATTAAAACAGCAGCAATAAATCAAACAGGAGAAATGCAACTACATGCTGCACTTACACATTTTTAAATCCAAAGTTTTCTATAATTTCACATTTTCAGACATTATTTATTTGACTATACTTTGAAATTTATCAACTGTTTTGTGTATGTCACTGTATGTTTGGGGGGAAAAGTTTTGGTTGCATTAACTCACATGTGAGTTTTATCTTTTTTAATCTACAAATCAATACTTTTTCCGTATAAATACTAACAGAAATATCATAGGGATAAGTCATAAATAGTGGACATTTAGAAAGCTTGTTTTGAGCCAGAGAAATTGGGAGGCCGGTGTATGCGTGTGTGAGCGAGTCATGAAGAGATTATTCAGCAGTCCGTCCCGCTGACTGGCCAGTCCAGCCGGTAAAGTCGCTGTCTGGATGAGGAGACGGAGACGTGGATGCCTGCCTGCGCTTCCTCAGCCCTTCAAGACTTAGCCCGTCTCCCTGTAATTGAAAAGCTAGCTCGGCTGTGTTGTCTTGGGATTTGTCCCTTTATAATGCAGCTTCAAAACAGGAAAACCAATAGTGGGAATAGACCCCCGAATGTAATTAATTTTGTGGGGGCGGGGGGTAATGGGGGGAGGTGGGGGGTGGAGGGGGCAGTGGGGGTATTATTGCAGGAGGAAGAATTCTAATCAGTTGCAGATTCCTTCCTGTTTGGTTAGCGTGACCGTGGCCAATTACCAGTGAACTCTGTGTTACAGTTTCACTTCCTGTGCTACCCAGAGAATGGGCCGAGACCGACGACGCAGAGCCGAGTGGGACGGAGGGAGAGAGAGAGAGAGAGAGAGAGAAAGCAAGCAAGAGGGGAGAGGAGATAGAGATAGCGGGAGAAAGACAAAACAAGACGCATGAAGATGAGAATGCAGGAAAGTAAACAGAGGAGAGGAAGGGGGAAAAAAAAGACGAAATAAAGGGGAGGGTGAAATCTCTGGCCAGATCTAAGGTGCAGAGACATGAAGGCACATACGTCCTTTATCCACCTAATATAAGACATGACATGTGGTTTACAGAGGAAATGAAAGGATTTTTGGACCCGACTTCTCGTGCTGCTCTCAGGTAAAGACTCAAACTGCAGAGCAACAGACTGAACTCAAGTCACAAATGCAATAACGCATAACTCAATCATTGCAGTGATGCTATCGAAAGACACAATTTGGCATTGCTGTTTTCCCCTAAATTGAATCAAACCGCAGGACTAAACAACTGAATGACAATTGCTAGGGTGAACCTGAATTTGCATAAAGTGTCCCTTTTTTTTAGTGTGCAGAAGTAACTCAATATGCCATGGTACTTCCTGGGAAATTCTCCATGCTTATTAACCCAGATACTGCTTTCGCTAAAGGCTTGCCAAGCCAGTATTTTACACCATATTACAACTCCATGCAAGAAATGTCAGTCACAGTGTGTTCTCAGGTGTTTTGTTCACATGCAGGACTTTGGTATTTTTTACTGAATGTTCATTTACTTCACATGAGAAAATCTGCAAAAGCGTGAAATTCTGGTGGAAAGCCACAGACGTTGCCTTCACGACAGAGATTTCCGTTGACGATTGCGAACAAAATGAAGTGCCAAAATGGTTCCCTTTGGCTTGATTCCACTCTTTTCTTACTCTAGTTTGCTCCTCCAGAGGGGTCTGGTCCCATAGTCTCCCATCTGTAATAGTTTTTTGGCATATTACTCTCCTCGATCCACTCCCTCAATTCACGTCTGATATCATTGTTTAGAGGAGGGAGTGCACACGGGCACTGGGACATTAATTCATTCATTCTGGTGTGATTTCATAGGAGCCTTTACTGGAGACACAAAACATGGATTTGTTCATATTCACTGTTTTTTGATTGAAATAAATTTTGTCTTGTGTAAAATTGTATTGATTTTATATTAATATTAAGTAGATTAAATTGTGCCATTATTTTCTGGTCTTATTGTAAACATATATTCTACATGTTTTTTTCTATGTAACACATGCAGTATTCCACAATAGTCAACAGTGCCAACAATGACAATGATGATAGACAGAGTAAATACTTGGAGTCACACAAACAAATACACATAAGGAGTGATAAGATCAAACTCCTGTTTCTAGTAAAATTCAACAAATCCGTTTTGTATTCCCCAACAGTTGACATGACATTTATTACCATTTTCCAGCACAGTTGAGAACATCTCACGGGGCCCCTGCACTGTAGCAGTTACAAGTGGAATAAACTGCTTAGAAGATGTTCAAGGGATGATGCACATAACTGGCAATATGAATGTGAATTCCCTCGGAAGCCTATTTTGCACACACACACACACACACACACACACACACACACACACACACACACACACACACACACACACACACACACACACTCTCACGGTGAACAACATGAGAAATGGGCGAAGAGCCATACCATTCAGAGTGAACTGGAGGGTCCAAGTCACTAAACTAATCTGAGTACCATAGGATCCCACTTCCAGCTCCGTCTTCTGCTGCAGCTGCCTGGGATCATTTCACAAACACAAGGTATTCCTGGAAGAATTGATTCTGTTAGATAGTACATTGATCACACACATCGCCTGCGGACAGAAGATGGCTTTACAAGCAATAAGATGGGAGACAATTATATTATTTTAGTGAAATAAGACAGAGTACAAGCAGCGAGTGCCAATAGCCCAGGCAGGGGAGGGAGGCTCAGGCGGCCCCCTCTGTGGCTGCCTCGCTGTGTTTGTGCTCCATCCTCAAGTGGCACGGTAATCCACTAAACTTTCCTCCACCCGCTTCTCTCAATGCAATCAGGATGCGAAGGCTCACCAGTGATTGCGTTCATTTGTAAAAGCATCCAAGCCAAAATTGAACCCCAAGGCTGATAAACTATAAAGATGCTGATCAGATCGCGGCTAAGGAGTCCACACTTGAGGGCACGAGGTGTCAGGACTGGAGCCAAAAGAGCAATGACTCTGTATACCTCACTCGAAGCCAGGCGACTGCCCCGGAATACAAACAAGAGGAGAGAAAACACATAAAAACGACAACAAACTGCAGCGGGATTTTTCATCCCGCTGCATCTTTCAGAGGAGGAAGGTATTATCTGTTCAGCAGATTAGCAGCTCTTTTTCTGTGTTGTATTTTCTCTTTTTTATGGACTCTGTTGGTAAATGGAGTGCATTTATTGCTTGAGCTTTAGCAAATGCATTTTATTGATGAGCTCGGTGTGAATTTCATAATGCATCTCATGAAAAGCCCAAAAGAGATGCTGTTAAGGGGAGTCATATGTTTTCAACCTTGCAATGCAATATTATAACTTATTCATCAGAATGAAAAGAACACATAGTTCTGCTGCTCAAGTCCAATCTGTTTAGGCTTTATTGTATGCGCTGCCTATTGTCACCGCACTTAAAGAGTTGGTGCGACTTTTTGTCTGCTTTACAGCCATTTCTCACAGCTATTGCACAGTCTCGCACTAAATGAACAGTGTCATTACTTTAAACACACATATCTGCCTCTGCTAAAGCACAAAGATCGAGGACAGACAGGCCGAGAGAAAGAACAGGGAGGATCTGAGGATGTTTTTTCCTCTCCATCCTCGTGGCCCCAGTGCGTTAAATGTCAAAGAGCAGTCAGCGGGAGAGACTGATTCCAGGAGGCGATGTGAATGGGACGATTGAAGACCCGCTTTGATTGACAGCTCTTCCTCTCTTGCTCTGCCCTGAGGGTGATTGACAATGTGGTTCATCTCACATTTTGTGACTGAGCTAATCCAGTAAATTCCTACCAGACGCAGCACAACTCAGCAGAGACCTGCCGCTCCTTTCCCAGGTGGAGTTTTTATTTTATCTCTTCCTCCCCAAAATAAATATGTTTTTCCATCTGTGGCACTGAAAACAAACTGGGGAGGGGGGAGGACAGGGAGGGGGGGACTATAATTAAGTGTCAGTACATAATTAAGCGAGTTTAGAAAAGTGCTAGTTTTCGATGAATTAAAATGTAGACTAATTACATATGGGAATTAGCCTGCTGTTGTGCTAGTGATTAATATTGTCATAGGTTACTGTCTCAATATGCTGCCAGTTGGAAATGGGATCACCTTACTGGAACGATTGATCTCTTGCCAAGTTCAATAATTAATTGACTCAACAATCACTGACACGCAACTATCTCGCACGTCGTCCCTCATGCCCACAAGGTGCGCCACTCGTCCTCTCGACCTTGCACCTGTATTTTTGATGCGTGGCGGTTTCCCAGAAATGGCTTCCGCCGCACTGCAGCTGGCTTTTCAAAGAGGAACGAAACACACACACACACACAAACACGAGAAAGAATTAACTTACGAGACCTTCACCCCTGTTCTAGAGTGTATAAGCACGATCACAGTTGTGGTCGAAGGTTACCGCGGCGTTCTTCACAACCATGACCCACATTAACGCCGCTGCCCAATATGGAGAGGAAAGTGAGAAATATCTTCCATTAATCATCATTCCTAAATGATCGCTCAGTGAGGGTATGCATTTAAGCATGATTAATTGCAGACTGAGCCTAATCAAGCAATGAATTGCCTGCTTAACCTTTTGCAGGAGGTTGGCGTTAACCTCAAGTCAAAGCGGTGGACCCTATAGTGGTTAACTGTGTGAAGGAAAATTAAGAAGAGATAATAATGAGAGTCAGTGAGAGACCTCTTGTAATTGACAATCTGAAACTTCAAGTCCTCGCAAGAAATACATACTCATCAGTTCTTAATACACCAGGCCAAGGGTGTAATGGAGAATAAACTTCACTGCTCAATGACGTTAATGTGTTTTAAATACAATACCGACTTTGTTCCCGAATCCACAAACAAAGCAGTTTTCACAACTTGTAAGCTTTATTTTTCATGATTGATTTATGAACAAAACCAGTTAGGTGACACTGAAAAATGTTCTTGATTGCTGCAATGTTGATATTTTAGAAATCCAAACTTTCTCTCCGGGATGATTAAGTGCAGCATGCCATCAATGATTCTCTGTCTTCTTGCAGTTGGCTCCTGTTCTCTGTCTAAGCAGGAGCTCAGAAGACAATACCCCAGTGTGTGCAGATCAGGTGTTTGCTTTATAGGTATGATGAAAGCCTGGCCAACCAGTTGTGACAATGGTAAAGTGAGATAATAGCCCACCAAGATGACTTGTACAAGCATCAGGCTTCTATGGAGCATTGCACACTCTAAATGGTATGCTTTTGAAGTCAGAGGGACCTGGGGGTGTGGCAGATTTTCTCTCGTCCACCTCATCCAGTTGCATTATTAGGCCACTGTTTAAGCTCCGTCTTATGTCGTGTGAACATTTAATATTTATGACATTCAAACACACAAAATGTGACCAGATCCTTGAAAAGAGAATAAATATTGCATTAAAATATACCCCGTGATTCGACTCGTGCTTCAGAGCCAATACTCATTAGAGGCAAATATTTTGTTCACATACACAAATGAGCCCTCATAATTGCACGATTTTATGCACAATTCAAATTCAAATCATTCCTTCTTGACACAGCCAATACATCTGTCATGCGGCTCCTCATTTTTTTGTTGAATAATTAAAAAAAGAAATAGAGAAACATACTAATGAGAGAACCTTACTTGAGGGCTTTACCGCTCCACTGACTATCATATTAATGTATTCCTGTGTGAATTAAACGCATCATCAAACACCTAAGTTCCCTCCATATTTTCCTCTGAAGACAAGGGCTGGACACCGGTGTCTACCTTGCCCTCTGCAAAAATGAAGGGCATTCTTCATTATTACACCTCTTGTGATTACTTGTTAATAGCTATGTACTAAAGGTCCCCTGTTTAAATTGACAGAAACACTGGGAATTTGGCTTTTTATGAGAATGACATTGTTTCGGTCAATGATTAAGTCATTAAGATATGTTAAAGTGAATTTAAAGTGATATGTAGATTTATTGCTTCTTGCTGGCTTTGTCTTTCCCAACTGTGTGTTTGATGTGTGTACAGAAACAACTATCGGACAATCTGATCGGTTAATATTATTATTAAAAAGACAAAACAACTCCAGCTGGTGACAGTGGGATTTCTGTCTCTTTCTCATCTTTTCTTTCTCTTTGTGCCTGAAGCTCTGGTGACTTCCAGTGTAATCTGTGCCTGACCTTCCTACACCTCCTTAAACCTCTGCCTGTTCCTCCCTCCTTCCATTTATCCCTTCATCCCTGTCTTCCCCCTGCACTCACCACAGACTGACAGTTATCAGAGCTCCTTTCCCTCAGACTCTGACAGCTTGAACTGGATCATTAAGGCAAATTGGGAATGGGAGACTAAACTGAGCATGCAGTTATTTTAAAGACTGCTTTGTAACAGAGCAAACATGCCAGCTCATGCTCCATGTAATGACTTGTCCGGGGTTTGAGAAATATGTTAGATTTACTTGTCATAATAGAGCATTAGGGCTAAGTTAGCAAATGGTGAGAGTTTAGTGGGAAGTCACAGTAAGTTGATCAAAATTTCTAATAAGTAGCAAGAAGAAAATTAGGTTTTTAAAATTGTTGCACAGGTGCCAAGCAAAGGCACAGAAAGTACAAAGCAACAAAGCATGCAGTTAAGGTGGCACTGAAATGTTAGTTTGAATATTTTGAATAGATTTGCCTATAGCTGTTAGAGAGCAAAGCAGGCAATGTGTGATTGATCACGTCCCACAGGGGCGACAGCCAGCATGCCATTTATACACAACAAACGGTGTTGGCTGCACTAAACTAAGCTCACACAACCTATGCAGATAGCACAGTCTTTCATTTTAACATGTGCATGCTAAACCTGGCTGATAAACGATTTGCCTAGCAGCACTTCCGTCCATATTTTATCACGGCAGACAATGCTCGGTGGCGTTGCCAGACTTGGTGTATATCCAGTATTCAGGCAAAAAAGCTTCTCCTCAACCTCTCAACAGCTTGGCTCCCATAATTAACTTCCACAGGACTGATGGGAGCCTTAGTCAGAGGCAACAGGAATAGAATAAAACAAAATACAATGGAGCGGAATAGGTGGTGGAAGAAAACAAGATAAAACAAAGAGAGCACAGACTCACAGTATAGAGACAAAGATTACATTTGACAGACAGAGGTCTTGGGTCAGTCATGCTTGAAGCTTATTCCTTGTTGTTCAGATAACCTCCGTCATACAGCGAGCTCCTGTTGAGGGCAGAAATGGCTGAAAGGATTAATGAATGTTTATACTTAAAGCTCTGCAGTTGCTAAACACATCAAAAAGCTTTAAGCTGTGGCGCGCCGGCAACATTTTAAGCCAGTATTCTGAATATGGCAATTTTGCCAACAAATATAAGCGGGGTAGAATGTTAACTTTCATATCCAGAGGCTAGACTCTGGTAAATCTGGAGCTCCAGTAATGTTCCATTATTTTCAGTGAGACTGATTTCATTTTTGGAGAAGAGACTCCCAATTTGAACATCAAGTAAGCAGATGATGTCGTCGCAACCTGAAATAGCACGCTAGTTTTTTCACATTGATCATGTTACAGATTTATTTTAGATGTTCACCGCATTCATTTTTACTTTTTTACTGACTTAAAACACAATGTAGAAAAAAATGCAAACCACATACAATATCTTAAAAGGTTTCAAAAAAATAGAAAAGGAAAAATCAAATATCAAGTGGCCTTAAAAAGACAGTTTCACGTGTATATACAGAGACTTTCAAAGGCAGTTGTCTGATCGGTTCTTTGCACACACACGTTTAAAACACACACACACACATATGCACACACAGACATCAGCTTTCTCAGCTTCTGCTCTTCCTCAGTGTAATCGCAACCAGACAGATCATACGGAGGCCCCAGGTGACTTCCAGACTCGCTTCGATTGGACAGATCCCGCACGTGCTTTTTGTTAAAAGGGAACATTAATAGCTGGGTACGACCTCTGACCATCCCTTTAAATCATTAGCCGGCCAACTGATGGTTTCTATTTACCGTCCTCATAGGAGATCTTAAAGAGGAGAGGAAGACTTGTTATTTTGAGGATATGGTGGCGCTGGGGTTGATGTGCTGCATTCAATTTGTTTCTGGACTTTATAAAATCAAACAGTAGATACATTATTTAACTTAGATGTAAGGATAACATTTTAACTAAGCCTCTTTACTTATTGATCGACAACATTTTCATAGTCTCTTGACATAGATATTAAAAGATGCACTTAATACAGCCTGGTTGACTTGAAGAAGAAGCTGCTTGCATGACTTTACCCTTTTTAATGACACAATACAGCTATTCATTTGGTGCTAAAGATATCTGGGAAATGCAAGATGGTAATTTAGTCACTAGCTTCTATTTATTTTATTCTTTTATACAAGTATATACACATATACATATGTGCATATACTTGTATATATATAGTTCATAACAGGAGGGTTGATAGAGGGTTTATTAGAGAAAAAATTAGAATTTAAATGAAATTGTGAAAAAAGTTGCATTTTTAACTCACACTTACAAGTGTCAGCGTGTACGCCCACATGTGTCCATTTGTGTATATGTGTGTGTGTGTATAAATGAGATAGGAGGGTAGCTCCCATTCAGTAACCTATCACTTAAATCTGGCTGCGGGGCACAAAGTCCATTTGTCACGTCACGCTTTTGTTATCGCGCTGCTCTTCAGAGAAAACAAACAACAAAAAGCGCACAAAAGACCTCCACAGAAAAACGCTGCCTCATCCAGTGAGAGGTTTGCATTAGATATGATGGGGAGAGGAGGAGGAGGAGGAGGAGGAGGAGGAGGAGGAGGCTCTGCAGAGAAGTCGGCGGAGGGGGGAGAGATGTGTGATTAAATGTGTACGTGTTTGACTGTCGCTGTGAACGGCTGTGTTTGTGACTTTTCATAATGTGTGCGTTCGGGAGTGTGTGGAGCTGATGTGTGTTCGGAGGATACCCGGAGCCTTTGCCGTAGCGACCGGTGCCTAAATCATGTGTACAAGCTGTTTCCAATAAACTGTTAAATTTGATAAAGAGGTCTGGTATTATATTACAAAGCCCACAGGGCTCTCGGACCACTGCTATCATGAATACATTTTGCCTGATAATAATGCCGTGACTTCAATCGCTGCCACAGGAAAAACTGCTGCCCTCCTGGAAATCAAGTTGCGGGGCAGGGTGACACCTGTATAAATGGACAGGTGATGAGATTATAATATATTTATGCTTTCTGGGTTAGTGTTAAGGGACTTCTACAAGTGAGCGTGAGTAACACAAGGGACTGGAGGGGGTGACTTGGAGAGCCATGGGGGCACATCCTCTCACCTCACAGATCAGGCCTTTTATTCATGAGGGGGAGGCTGCACAGATATACAGTGGCATGTGGCCGTAAGTCATAGTGGCTGTTTTGAGGTATGCATGATACCAAAAGAGCATTTTGAGTTTAGAGGATTTGTAGTTTTTTTTCCCTTTCTTTTGGGAGGAAAACAAATCACAACATGAAAACTTGTGACTGAACATGAAAAGCCTGTGCACTATGAGAATCACAAGGTCAAATTTGATGAAATTTAGTACTCAGTGCATAAATATTGCACAATTGTTTTTGACAGACATCACTTTTGCCTGTTACTGTTGGGTTATTTATCCAAAATAAACTATATGATTGCTTTACATCTACTCGAACTCTTTTCATTGCTGATTTGTTAGTATTATGTGTATCATTTGCAGCTTTGTGATACTTTAAAGGGAGATCAGTTAAGATTTGACTGTAGTTTACTGAAATAATTAATGTAATTTTGCTCATTTTCCCAACTGTATTGCAAAAAATAACATTGGGACAAGGTCAAAATAACTCGTTCCCCAAAACTGGTTAAGTATTCGACCCAATAATCTGTAGTGTGTAAGATCAACATTTAAAGTAAACTGGTGAAGATAAATATTGGAGATCAAACCTCTCCAAAATTTTACACAGCTGGAAAAACATATACACCAAAACAAGAAAAAAAAAAAAAGACCCCTGCCGTCGAAGGATATTGAAAATTCATTACTGAGTTAGCAGCAGTGTTACTTGGTATTCCCGACTGCACCAGTCTGTCCCATATCTCTGGTCTCCATACAGTATCTAGGTAGCTAAGAAGGTAGGCAGGTGATGAATGTTCAGTAATTGTAAGAGTTCAGTGGTAAAAAGATTCAAATCCATGACAGTGAGAAATGGAAGAGAGCCCCCGGGGGAAATTTCAGGCTGTGAGGAAGTGCATCCAACCTGTCTAAATAACAGATCACACCTCAACTTGGTCACTTGCTCAGAACGTGCACTCTGATATTAGAAATGTGCCTTTATTGCAAATGAGTGCTGCTGTGCAACCCAGTATAGCGGCTTGATGTTGTTCTAAAATAGAAATACAGCATTGCATGCAGACGTTAGGTGTTTGGCATATGTACATTTCAGCAAATACTATATATATTTATATTTTTCCAAATGCATCTTTTAAAGGTTGGAGATGTGCTCAGTGTATATCATAAGCATACTTTTGAGATTAATGAATTATTGACTAGCTGTTGTGTGTTTGGGTGGGTGCACACGTCTCAGCATGCATACACTGGTAAGAGTTAGTGGTGCTTTTTGTGGGCATCATGCACATGAGTCTGTTTGTGGCGTATATAGATTGTGCATCGGTGTATTTGCATGACAACAGACTCACTTAAAAACTGCATGAAGTGTGTCTGACAATACTCTTGTTTCTCACAGGCCTTCGGCTATCAGTCAGGCTTGTAAAGACTGTTGTTCGACAACCACGTGACTCCACAACCCCGACTAAATCGTGGTCAAATAAAACTCTAACCACATTAATTTAAATCTTAACCAATAATCTGCACCTTATTTAAGACATGCAGTTTTAAACCACATCCCACCAGGCTCAAAACAAACACTCCGCTCATTACCAGCGAATGTCAGATTTGGCTGGCTTGCCTTTGATTCTAACTGGAGATTTTTATGACTCACTGTAAAAGTCAAAATGAAATGCAACAAAGAATGGATTTTGTTTGGCAAGGACCTAAATTAATAAACTGAGGCTGCTTTTTACGAGTGATTATGACTTCGCTGTGATGATTACTAACATTGTTAGCAAGGATTTTGTAAGACCAGAAGAAATATTTCTGTGTGTGTTCCCTTCACAGACAGATAAACATGTCTGTGTGTGGCTGCATGCTGATGTACATGGGTAGAATGCATTGCTTTTTCATGCATGTGCACATATCTTTTTTTTTTTCCCAGAATCCTCTGCAGGTCTCATAATCTGACTGTCATTATTTCATTCACCCTCTGTTTGACATCGCACCACTTAACAAGCCAAACCTCAGTCATGAAGCTGAACATGTCTTATCCCATCCAACATGAAATGCCAAACTGCAGTTCTGAAGCGAAACATTTTTGCAAGAGATCACTGACAACTGCGTATACACACATTAACTCAACCAGATCTTTCACCCAAGCAACCTCGGCGTCTAACAATTATCAAGCAGTCAAGCTTTTTCATGTAGCGGGCATCACTTCGTCTTCTCTGCTGGATTATTATCTGAAATTACCCATCAAGAATGGACAAAAGAACAAAATGCGTCATGCTATCAACAAGTGTCTGTCACTAACTTATCCAGCATCTCCATGTCTTATTCAATGAGTTTTCATTGGTGTTGTGTGATGCTGGAGATATTCTGACAATGAAAAATGAAGGCTGATGATAAATACCTTCAGTGGGTATGACACTTCCAACAAAGTTTTATAACTTCATCATCAAGGATGCCGCTTTGGTTGCAGCTACATTGCATAAATCATCAAGGATGCTTACACAGAACATTGCCTGCGGGTATTTTCCCAAAGCGTAAGGATGAAACTTTGCTAATAATATGGGAAGACTTCATCACTTAGTCACAGCAAAACTGCATAAGACATCAAGTGACAGGATGAAGATGTTTGATGCTAAAGTGTGATCACTGTTGTCAATACAGGACTGCACTTGTGGGCAACATACCACTCAGAGAGGACACAGATCTTCCAGCAGGATGAAATTGGAGAGACAGTGCAAAAACAAAAACCTACAAACCTATTGTACGTTGCCTCGAGATGTTGTCCATGTACAATAACTTTACAATAAACTAACAGCCCGAGTTTAATTTAGTGGTCACAGTCAAAATATAGCAAAGAAAACACCAGCGGCCGTCTGCCTCGCTGGAAGTGGGGCTCGTAAGGAGCTGACCTTAGCAAACAACAACAAATGAGCACTCTGTTGACTTCCTCCCAAGTTAAGCTGTAGAAATACAGACCGGACAACTGGTCTTAGCAGGACAATCACAGGGC
The DNA here is from genome assembly GCF_021347895.1 of Acanthochromis polyacanthus. Lineage (NCBI taxonomy): Eukaryota > Metazoa > Chordata > Actinopteri > Pomacentridae > Acanthochromis > Acanthochromis polyacanthus. The sequence goes on from NC_067132.1 coordinate 13,961,815, forward strand.
CCTCGCAATATTAATGACATAATTGCTGTGCAGAGACAGGGAGAGAAAGAGGGAGACTGCATTAAAGGCAGAAAGAAGTGAGTGTATGATGGAAACAAAAAAACAAAGGAAAAATAAAAATGATGCATAGAGGAGGGTTTTAGAAAGAAAGGAGATGGACTGACATCCCCTTCAGGGCCCTGTGAAAAGGACGTTTTTCTCTCTATTTTGGGTGGCTGGACCCTCCCTCATTGTTAATTGGAGTCCTCGGCTGTATCCCACTGTCCTGTACTCTTGTGGCGCCCCCCAAGGTGCAGGGAATTACCGTGTCTACCTCCCCTCCTCTATATTTAGGCCATTTAAGGTTGCACGGTTTTAAAAGGGAAAGTCAAAAGATGCCATTCTTTATGAATGTCTGAGGATATGAATAGGGTTGCAGCTCCTCTCCCTCCATCCCCTCAGGAGTTCACCTTTTCAAATATAACGAATGCCTCAATTAAAATCCCTTTCAAACACCATGCTTATTTTTTGATAACAATTGTCCGCCGCTCCCCTTTCGTTCCCCCTACCCCTGCTCTCCCCCCCCTTTTCTCCTCTCTCTGAGGAGGGGTGATGTAAAGGGACACGGAGGGCACATGATGCTTCTGTGTGCAGATATATGAAACCGGGGGAGAAAGGAAGAGACAAAGATAAACTTAGCAGAGCACGGGAGACAGAGAAAAAGAGAGAGAAACAGCGAGGGAGAGATTTATGTGTGTGCGAGCGAGAAGGAGGGGGTGTAGTTATGACGGTGGGATGGATGCGAGGCCTAGAATGATGTGAGCCAGCAGATGGCAGGGTAAGAACAGTAATATGGCTAGTTCCACTCTATGTCTGTAGCCAAACAGCAGGTCAGTGGGGAGTCCTCAGCCTACACACACAAACACACACACACATACACACACACACACACACACACACACACACACACACGAAAGCAAGCATGCTCAAAACAGAAGCAACACACACAAGTATATAGAAAACACATGCATGCATAGCCTCATCTCATAAACTTTTTTCCAGCAAGTGCATTCAAACACAATGAAGCACACACAAGCACATCATGTACCGACACATTAATGTTTACAGGGCCTGATGCTAATTTCTTACTGGATGCATTAAAAGCATATTAACTCACACATACACATGCATGCTGCAAACTTTTGCTTCATCTTTTACACATTTTATTTGTTTATGGTACTTTTTCCGTCATGGGACTCATTTGCAAATATTTACTTTAGTCAGAAATGTCATGTTTTGTTCTTTAAACAAAAAAAGTGACGTGTTCTTTTGAGCTGTTTGCTTCTGATAAGTACGTAAATCAGAATAGAGTCTTTTGCAAAGTGTTGTCAAAAAAGGGTTGCGGGTGGCGTGCCTTACGCAAGTTAAAACTCTAATGGTTACAAGACAGTTTGTCGCCATTTGAGGCTCAAAGGGAAATGAAACTAATGCTGAATAATGTGTTCTTAGGGCGTCATTAGCATCGGAATAGTGAAATGCATTAGGGCTCTATGGAAGATGGCTGGCTTTAATAAAAGACCACTTAAAGATGGCAAACAACAGCAAACAAGTAAATCTAAAAAACATGGACCTGCTCACTCGCTGAAAACCCATGAACATTATCAGCATCTGAGGAGCATGGTAGTGGAGATTAACTGCCTGGTGTTGTTTAGCTTAGATTCATCTTAGCTGCGTTCGATTAAGCTCTAGGGAGGAAACCAAAGGCAGACTTTTTCCATTCAGTAATATTGACTAATTAATAATTATGTCAGTGCCCCCCTCTCTCCCTCCCAACTTCTCCGGCTTTTGGTTACACGCTGGTCTGTGGCCATGATCACAACCCTGTCTTTCTGATGAAAACAATTCTGTTTACTGCGTCTCAAAAAAAAAAAAATGCAGCTCTCTGCATGCAAATGCACACAAACAAAATTAGACTCGCATAAATGATGGTTTACTGTACATGTTGCACGGGCTACAAGTGGAGCGCAGAGGGTATGAAACTGGATCAGTCGCTGTTAGAAACTAACAAGCGGGCTTGTTGCGGAGCCGAGTGTGGTTTTCATCGAGAGCTCCAGCTGTTTCGCATAGAAGGACATCAAGAGGCTCAAAGCTATCTGTGCCTTTGGTAAGAGGCAATATATTCGAACATTCCCCACTCTCTGTCTATATGTGTCTCTCTCTCGCCCCCTCTATCTGTTTGTGCTGGTCTCACCCTCTCTCTTTCTTTGCCAGTCTAAACCAATAATATATGATATCTTTATCTTGAGAGTCACGGTAATATCATATAGCACGCAGACATCCCCACTTGCCTTTTGGGCTTTTCTGCCTTTGACTCTGAGTGGATAGTCATCGTCAAGAGCGTCTCCTGACAATTTCCAAAATGCGATGTAATGGTTTGTTTATGATTATTTTCTGTAGAATTTGTCCCATTTCTTCTGACTGATGTTTATAGAAGAGTACACTGGTAAATTGGATGGCGAAATCCCCAGTGTTTATGTCCCTTACATATCCAACGCTATCCCCAGTAAATAAATCTCTCAGACTCCAATAAAATATGTTATTTCTTCCCTATGAATCATACAAGATGGCCGGGGTTCATTTCTGACCATACTGTGGTGGCTGCAGGCTCTGAGATTTTTCAGACGGAATTATAAGATATATAGAGTGGGACAGTGGTTGTTAAACTCTGTTAGGGAGGCCGCATTATCAAACAGTTAATCTACAACAAAAATGATTTTGTAAAATGATCTGGATGTGGTACATTGTGCTGCCTTTATTATATTTGACCCCTGTTATATTTATTCCCTCTTGGATCACAGCAATTTAAGCTACAATTCATAGTTTTTGTTTTATATTTCTTTGCAACATTTTGCCTTACATTATTTTTATTTTGTCTTCTAACTTTTCTAAAGTTATACCACCCTTTCTATGTAATTATATGATTAACAAAAGAAACAAAAGTATTGTATTACACCCCTGTGTTTCTGTCAAGCAGGGGCTTTGCATCCACACCTGCTTGTGTGTTGTTACCCCATCCCTTTTATTTACCCACTTCCACATCACTCACCTATCTTTTCTACGAGTCACTACCAGTGTTGGCCTAATATTATCCTGCAAAACCCAAACAGCGTTTCACTCCGCTGCTTTTCACCTTGTCAGGTCACAATGTAGCAGGCAAGTCGAGGCAGACCTCTATTTAAAGATGGTGAAAATGTTTGGGTGGCTCAACCCTTTCAAATTAAATGGATGGCATCCCAGGGAGGCCTATCAAAAATGATTAAAAAGGGTGGAAGACAGCATGTGTGTGAAGTGTCAAGACGAGTCGGCACAGGCTAGTCGACCTGCACCGAGAGCCAGGAAGCTTATTAGCATTTCAGCGCATAGCAACCTGCCTAGCCCCGAGCACTGATCTTAACACGGTCTGTCCAAAACCGCTCCGCTCTCTCCCTCCCTCTCTCTCCCTCTTTCTCTCTCTCCGCCGTTCCTCCTGCATGTGCAAAAAACATTCATGTCAAGTTGGTGGTTCACTCAAGTCAGGAATGTTTCTGTGTGTTAGCGTCAAATTGGAGCTGCAGCCTGACAGAGGGTGTTTGTACACAATGCTCTGAGAAGTTTAATGCCGTCCAAATACTGCGCGGGGAATTGCAAAGGTGATACCAAGTTCTCAGTTATCACTTCATGGCATCAGAGTGGAGTGTTGAAATAGATTAGAGCTGCGGTTTCCAACTTTCTGAGGTAGAAATTGAATTTGACTCAGGCTCATTAAAACGGTAAAATTCCTGTCATGTTTGGGCCCAGCAGAGATGTCTGTTTATTTTAGGAATAACAGGATATTCCTCTACGCGAAGCCAGTGTGTTTAAGGCGAATTTAAATTGCCGTCGCTGACTTTTACCTGTAAGTTTAGGGATTCATTTGGCAGATCTTTTCGGTCGCAGTGATCTGTCTGAGGCATAAAGTTTCAGTTTGATCAAATGCTGCAAGAGGGTTTCAGTTAGTATTTCAGCCAGTCACATGCTGTAGGCTAAAACCACTATCTGGACAAAAAGTGGCACTCTCTTTCATTTTTAATCTCTGTCATTCCTTTTTCTCATCTCACCGTCTTTGTCTGAGATGGTATTGACTTCACTGCTTGGGAAAAAGGAAAAAAAAAAAGATCAGCGCTGCAACCTCCATTTCCAGACATTTTTCAGACAAAGGAAGTAAAGCGCAAGTAATTGGTATGTTATAACCAGAGTGTATGAACTTGCCCAAATATACTTCCTCTCACTGGATGTTATTATAAAGATACCAATTGACTGCAGCGATTACTATAATCACGTTTAAGCAAAGTAATACTGTTCCAGTCAAATGTGAAGCATCATACCAAAAATGCAAAGCTTAAAGACAATCTTTATACCGCTACTGAGTCATTTTTAGAGCAGAACGGCAAAATGCAACACAGATATGCCCTCAGAAACATCACCAACCAGAGCAAAATCATGTACATAGTTTCAGCGGCTTCTATATAATTTTCCCCCTCTTTCTGCTTATGTCTCTTTTTTTGTCTTCTTAGCCAGTGAGAGCATCACAACAAGACCTTAATCAGTCACCGTGGCGTGCCGTGTTTCGATATCAAGCATTTCGTATGACTTTATCGACTCCGAGTTTTTATGCTCTTCTTCATCCTGACAGTATAAAGAATGGACTGACGACGTCCTTCTGAGATTGGAGGCCATTTTGTGGCTGAGCTCGGTGCTCAACTATGTGACTAATGGGAAGCCCTGGAGGACCTTCGGTGGTATCACTCAAAAAACAAAGTTTGAAACAGCGACTCGTGTTTGCAGATGCACTTTGGCAGCAAATATTTTACAACTTTACAGCGTTTTCTTCACAAGCAAGTGTCAGTTTTTGGTTTGAGTGAAAACAAATTCGTATTAAACTGTCATAATGTACGCCTGCATACAGTGGGTATCCTTTGTCCCCAGATAAGCTTGTCTCACTAAAGCGACCTTGGGAGGGGGAGCCTGCATGCCGTACCTTATAGCTCCCAGCTCTCCACGAGCCCCCACAGAGCATCTCAATGTCTCAAATTAAAGATAAGGTCTGCCTACTCTGTGTACAGTAGCTACCCTACCTTTGGCATGTGGTCGTTGCTAATTACTTTGAGCTGTTAAGGGAGACATATCTGGGGAGACAGGCAGGAGGGAGAGACCTACAAACCCAGTTTAAAAGAAGAATCTGATTTTCCCATTGCTCCCGATGGCTTTGTTTGACCTGTTGGGTTTGCATTGTTCTCTCTCGGACGATTCTAGGTTGGGTTATACCTGTTGTTTTTCTCTCAAAATCCCTGAGCTCTGTGGGACGGTGTTTGCAACTGCGTCTTAAATATTGCATCATGTGTAAATAAATGAGAGACAATGCGTGGAAATATGAAGGGGGATGTCCTGTTGATCATATGCTGTTGCGTGTGCCGCTCTATGCATGTGTGTGTTTGCTTGGTTGGAATAAATGCCTTAAGGAAGCTTCTGAAGTCTCTCCTGTGACCTGGCCCTGGTGTTAGTTAGTGGCCTGGGAGCACTCAGCTGTCATAAATAGGTGTAATTTGCTGGAAAACAATATCCGTGGCAAAACTTGCTCTGGGTTGTGATTATTGAAAAAAAAGACAGAAAAGGACAAATGGTGAAAGCAGCCATTTGTGAAAACAAAGCAACAGTGGCGTTAATCAGTTTAAAACTGTAAATTAGGTGGTATAAATCATCGTCCGGGCTGCAGCAAGCCATGGTGGTGGTGTCAGGGATCTGGTTTAGCGTGCTCGCTGCCTGGTAAACTGCTCCATTTAACTCCCCTCCGACTCCCACTGGCTCATTGCTAAATAAGGATATCAATTAGGCTAAAGCACTCAGCAAAGGCTCCCAAGTTAACCATCAGCCGAGGCATGAATGGATCTTTGGGGATATTGACTGCTGCGGCAATAGGTTTGTAAGTGGGCTGACCAAGGGGTAATTAAAGCAGCATTATCATGTTACGGCGTTTATGGTACTTCTGTGGCTCTATGCTGTCCATGCAAGCAGGGATGCAGGAAAGCGACTAGCAACAAGTCAGACAGTAGAGGAAGAAAAACAGATTTAGGTCCTGACTTCAGGTCAAGCTAGCTGCTTAGCCAAAGTCATCATTTCATTGTCTATTCTTGTAATATAGGTATTTAAATCAATGAAAAGGTCAGTTCTTGGTTTATACTGCATTTCATTCTGATGACCGACATGCTAAAACCTCACAAACAGTTCACAAAACCTCAGAAAATCAGATTCTTACCTGTGCAATTTCAAACAAAGCTAATAAATAATGCTGGTTCGACTGTAAATGTCAATTCTCTCCATTCAGTTACTATGTAAAAGAGTAATGTCTTTACATGATACGAAGAAAATTATCAGGAGTAAGCTCAAGGCTGCCTGCTATATGAGGTGGCCTTGATGTATGTGCAATTACAGCATAATTGCAGAGATAATTACTGTATGGGCAAGATTAATAACTTTATTAGCTAAAATGGTTCACTTTTAAAAGAGGGAAATGTATACGTTGGTCTTACGGATCTAAATTTGCTGAAAGTCAATTAACAGGCTGATTTTGTATCTCATTACTCACGTGTTTCACCTTGGAAAGGCACCTTGAGAAGCTAAATTTAAAATGTAAAAAAGGTCAGGAAGTCCCTCGTACAATTAAGCCAGGAGTTTCTAAAGAATTCCATCACATCGAGGAAATGACAAAGTGTCTATTTTGGCCAATCTAACAAGAAAGACCCACTACAAAATTAAATCTCGTTAACTGTCGCACCAGCCTCTTAAACATATCTCAGTTACCAGAGGAGTTAACTACACTTTGCTCTGACAGTTTTTTTTCTCCCTCTTTTCTCTTTCATGTTGCTTTTAACTGTTGTATTTGACAAGGGGACCGTGTTCTGAGAGCCCATGCTTTGAATGAGCAACAATCGGCCCTTAAGCTCCTTTGAAACAATAATAACTTCTCCTCTTTAATTTAGCCAACCTAGCCACGCTGCACCGTTGACAGGGCTAGATTTGTCTTATCAAGACCTATTAACCATTTCCATTTTCTTATTAAATGCATGCTGTATAATTTGTGATTTTTCCAACGTGATGTAATTATGATGTATCATTTCCCTCAAATAAAGGCCCTGTCCTCTCTTGGTGTTAATTTGAGCATGTGAACTTTATACTTTGAACTAATTGGTTGCTGTCGAAATCCCCTGAATGTGAGTAATTTGATCAGGTATTCCATAACCATTGTACAATTTAATTTGAGTAATTTAATTGGATTTGACTGCTCATTTCTGGGCCACTCTCCACTCAGTATCCAAGAACTGCAGAGCTGCAGAGGTATCCTGAGGCAAACACACACACTAGCTGCCACCGGTTTCTCACACCAACAGAGATGGGAACTTCCTGCTAGATAGCAAAACTGGACAGTAGACAACAGTTTTTTTTATATTTTTTATAAGATACTATGCATTTAATGTGGGTGACATTAAAGTGAAATAAAATCTAAGGTGAAGATCTGTAATTCTAAGTGATGTGTTGGTCAGCACAGACTATTATCCATCATATGTACGAGGTAATAAGAACTTAATATGTTTACACAAGCTATATTTTTCTCTATTTTACACTAAAGCAAGGGAATTGCTCTCCAGAAATTGCATTAGCGCAGGCATCTGTCCTTAGAGGGTCAGCCATCTTGTCTTACTGATAGCTGAGGCCTGGAGACTTGGAGGCGGCAGAGAGCAAAAGCAGCAGAGACAGGCTCCCCTGCCACCCTGATGTGCTGGGAAAACAGTGCAAGGACCATGCTGAGAGACAGAAAGGGAGCGAATGATAAAGAGAGGACGAAAGAGAAAGTGAGAGAGAGGAAGGAGAGAGAGAGAGAGAGAGAGAGAGAGAGAGAGGGAGAGATTAAGTGCACTGAGGAAGAGAGAGAATCACAAAATAGAGACACTGAGAGAGCGATGCCCATGGGCAAGACTGCCTCTGTCTTGCCTGGGCCCTCCTCCTAGTGCCAGAGACAGGGATGACGCTGCCACTCTGCATCAGCCTTATGTAGTATTCATAGCAGCAGGTCCTTCTAACACAATTTGTGACCTCCACCCTAGCAGAGGAATATTGGAGTTTAACAATGGGCGGCTCGGTAGGGAGCGGGCGCACTGAGACCCCGGCGAGCAACTTCCTCGTCTATTATTTCTCTTTTTATATATTGTGTAGAATGTGTCTTTTCTGGGAATTCCACAATAAAATGACTGTTATTTATCATTACCAACCTCTTTATCATTTAGTCAATAAAAGGCCTCTCACTTTCTCTCTCTCCTTCCCTCCATCGCGGTCTGGGAGTCAGATATCTGTATTAGTCCCCCCCTGCCTCGGGGCGAGCTGTGTCAAAAGCTAAATCATGATCAGCTATGGCTTTCTGGCTAAATTGTGTATGAAGGCCCCGGGCGGAAAAGGTGCACATGCTCATTATTGGAGACACAGAGAGAAAGAGAGTGAAGTTTGCACACACGCACTCCAGCACACGCACACATACACACACGAACACAACAAGGATAAATCGCAACACAACACATCTGCCAAGAGTACATAGGTCACAGGGATCCGTATAAATAGTTCAAGCAACACTTTGAATCATGGCAATTTATGAGTTTTTTACATTCAAATGAGCAGAGAACTTATCTGAAGATGTGTTGTGATGCTTTTACACTGAAATCATCATTAAAGTTACTGATAGCAAGTTAGCATAAACAGGGATGCTATGCTAAGTTAATCAGAAATCCTTATTTGTTTAAGTGCAAGCCAACTCTGCTATGAGTAGAATCACACAGTGACATGATCATATCTGTCTTAGAATGAACACTGGTAAGACATGCCCTCTTTCAAAAACAATAATGTAAGGTAAAGTGAAGATTGGTATAGTGACTTAACTTATATTTTGGCTTAACAAAAAAGTCTTTAATTGGGTAAAAACTACAACAACAAAAAAACAACCTACAACTTGGTAAGTTGTTCTTTGACAAATAAATCTTTAAAATTCTATGAAAAATGGGACTTTAAGGGGATGCTGACAAAATATCTTAACTTGCGCTTCCAAAAGTGTGATTATTCAAATCTGTGTCCTGTGTGTTTTTGTGATGTATGGATGTTGGTTTCATTTAAATGTCAAAGAGGAAACATTAGAATGGGGATGTTTAAGCGTCACACCATTTATTTTCTATATTCTGGCATTAGGTACTAATTTGTGACTTCTCTGGATTGATTTATGATGATAATGTATTTTTTTATGTGAAAAAAACCAAGCAAACACAAAATTCAGGCAGCAGGTGACAATTCAGAAATATAATCTACTATATAGTAGTGCTATATAGTTTTGGGTCACTTAGAAATGTCCATATTTTTGAAAGAAAAGCATTGTTTTCAATGAATATAACATAATACAGTCTAGACATTGTTAATGTGGTAAATAATTATTCTAGCTGGAAACGGCTGATTTTTAATGGAATATCTCCATAGGGCTACAGAGGAACATCTCCAGCAACCATCACTCCTGTGTGGTCTAATGCTACATTGTGTTAGCTAATGGTGTTGAAAGGCTGATGATTAGAAAACCCTTGTGCAATTATGTTAGCACGTGAATAAAAGTGTGAGTTTTCATTGAAAACATGAAATTGCCTGGGTGACCCCAAACTTTTGAGATCTATTCCTTTGCTTGTTTGTGTGGCTGTGGTGGTCTGAAAACTGTATGTCCAAGTTTTCCTGTGACCCGCTAAGGGGACTGTAGTTGAAAATTAGTCTTAAGCCAACATTGTGCATTATCCCTTGCAAATAAAATGAATAAAATAAATGAAGTTTAAATAGACTATGCCTTTAGCTGACCTTGTCCAAGCCAAAAAAACAAAAAACTAGGAGTATTTAGAATAGGAAATAAACGCATTCACCAAAATGTTGAATAAAAATATGAATAATTCTCTTATGACAGCATTGCTAAGTCTGCTAACTGACATTCCATGTGTTTAAAAAGCATTTAGAAAAAATGTGTCATGGGTTATGTAGTTACTTCTTGATCTGGTGCACTAAATTCCAGGTACTGGTTGCCAAGAATAGTGAAGACAAGACTGACTGATATCACTCTCTGTCTATGCTAATTACAAAGTGATAACCAGAAGGTGATTAGCTTAGCTTAGCATAAAAGTGTGTTCTCTTCAGGTTTAAAAAATGAGCCCACGAGCACATCTAAACCTCACAAATAGCATGTTTTATCTTGTTCTTAAGTGTGGACAAAAGCCAGAGTGTAATGATACAGTGGTTATGTACTATTACTGCTCCTTAAGCCTCTGGGCTTGAATAAGTTTCTAGTCATATTTGCTTGTGTCACATTTTTTACTTAATGTGAGCTTATTTTTGATTGCATTGTAAAGTACTGCACCTTTATAGAAGCAGCACAACAGTGAGAAGTAGTAGTGAAATCTTGAAAATCTCTTTTGTAAGGTTTAACAAAGTCATAATGCCACAATTAGTGAAAAAAAAGACAATTTAATTCCTTTGATTATTTAGTTCATGACAACTGGCGAAAAAAATGGCATCAACATGTCAATTTTTCTGTGTTCACAGGTGTTAGATACTTTACTATTTACATTTTCAAGTGCTCCTATTGTCTCTGTGTAGAGACAGCCTGCAGTTTAGCTGAAAATCTCTGTGAATTTTTGTAACATGACTGTTGGTCACAGTTTGTTTTTACTCTGCAAAGGAGTGCGGTGGAGTTATGTAACGATCGTTTGTCTGTTCGCAACATTACTCGAAAATAGAATAAGGGATGTGGATGAAATTTTCAGGGAAGAGCAGAAATGACACAAGGACCAAGCGATTACATTTTGGCAGTGATGCGGCTTATAGTTTGAATCCACGGATTTGTTAAAGCTTTCTGTATTGTTGTGAGATAGCAGCATGGCATCACTGTAACTATGAAAACCAGTGAACATTACATCAGCTGCCTGCTGAAGATCACATGATTACGATCCTACTACAGATCCACTGCTGCAGACTTATCGGGAATTAAACATTGGAAATCACACAACTGAAAAGCCTTGGCGGAGTACTGCAGTCTCTGAGTGCTTTTCTTGTTTTTAATTACTTTTGACGGAACCTGGTCAGCATAAACTGTTAATTTTTTGAGAATTCATAAATGAGACATGTAGAATGAAAAAGACATTCTATCAGGAGTAAGCTCAAGGATCTTCTATCTGCGTTGCCACGCAGATAGAAGATCCCCAGTTCAGGTCCCGGTTAGGCCACCTGGGCGCACCCGCACCCCTTTTGAGGATTAAGCGGTGTATAAATAATGGATGGATAGATGAACAAAATTATTACTTTTAAATATTACTGCTTTCCTCACATAATTAAAGTACTGTCGTAAAGTTGTAAATCCCATAATTTGTTGGGTTTTTACTGTTTCTGGCCCTGATAGTGTAATCTTAGCAATTAGTTAAAGATACCATCCTTTTCAAAACTCTCTTGTGGGTTTTGAGGTTCAGAGGATTAAAAATGATTGCTAAGCTAACTGCTTGCTTAGTTTAGTTAGTTTTAGCTATTTTAGATGTGAAATGATCATCTCACTCTTGGCACGAAAATGAGCAAGTATTTGACCCAAAATGTCAACCTTTCCCCTCAAATGCAATATATTACAGCAGCAATGTAGACTGAACTGACATGGCTGCTTCATATACACAAATGCAAATTTAATACAAATTTTCCACTTTTGATGTGACCTATCCAGCAGATTAAGTAGGCTATATAAATGAATGATGGGAAGCATCAACCGTGATTGCCTCTGTACATTTCGAGCTGGATAGCATCCGTTAGCTACCCCAGCACACAGGACTTGGTCTCCCCTTTAGGACATTATCACCTTGTCCAGTCCTCTGGAGGGCCCTGCTCTCCCCTGTGGACCCACACTTCCTGCTAGCGCTAATTAATTAAGAGGGCAGGTTGGCCACAGTGGAGAGCAGGCCCAGAGCTTTTTCATCTACCTGAAACTACCAGACAGGCCGCCTAGAGACTTATCACCTCCTCTCCCAATAATGCCACTGCAGAGCCTGTAGAAATCAGTGGAGATTTAGGAAAAGGTTGTCTACATATGAAAACTGTACTACAAGGGGAATTAGCTCTACCTTTTGTAACAAGACATCGTTTTTCAATTTCTTGCGAGCCCACTAACTGTCTACACTCGGTTGTCAATTGATTTAATAGATAACCAGCACATTTCCACTCTCTGTAATTTAATAGTAAGATAACAATACACACATCTTTGATCCATAGATCTCACTCTATGTGCTATAGATTAAGACAGCAGTAAACTGTATTACAATACACCACTTAACACCAGTGTACGGCCCTCCATCATAACATTTGCACATGGTTCTTGTACACAATGGAAATAAAGTGTCAGAGGGAAACAGAGCTGGGAAGCAAGTGGGGGAAATAATACGACCACATTTAATGAAAGGTTAAATTTTCATTTACTCACTATTGACTGAGCTGAAAGGGCCATTATTTATTGTATTGGCATGATGTGGCCCATTAGTGCTGTATTGGAATTGGTTTGGCTTCTTTCTCTCTCCCTTTCTCACTGACTCGCTGTTGTTCAGCATTGTGAGATCGCTCCGAGCTAAAGTGTGAGAAAAGACCTGTTTGTGTGTGTGTGTGTGTTTCCACATGTGTGTACGAGAGGAGACCCAGATGCAGGCTGATGTGCGCTCAAACTTTCCCCGCTGAATTCCTTTTGTTCATTTATCCATCGTCTGCATCTTCAAATATCGCTTGCTGATTCGGCCATCGATCTGTTGTTCTCACGATCTTACTGACACATCAATGACAATCTAATTCCGTTCAACGGATTTTATCGGTCGCTGTCTCTGCAAAGTGACAAGACACATTGCGGCCGCGCGTAACCTAATAAAACAGTGCTCTGCTCAATCCAGATTAAGTCACGAGACGGCGTGGCTCCAGAAACACACAGCACATTCATTTAGAGAGGCCTTCTAATTGGGCTTGTTGGAGAGGAGGCGAGAGGTGTGAATGTTGCTTTGTTTCAAGTCACGGAAAACCCTCCCGAAGACCATTTATTCATTTGTTTATTAGCATCCCGGTGTACACAAGACAGTGCTGCAATAATGAGGTGGCATCTACATAATTCCGCGTTTAACAAAAGCAGCCCGAGGCCAGACTTTAGTCAAATATTCAAACACCAGATCAGGTCAATAGCTTTGAGGTTAATAGGGTTGTAGACGTCTTGTCTGTTTTGAATTCCTGCATAGAAGCAGCGCAATTGAAAATCCGTGTCTGCGGGTCAGAGGAGTTTTTCCGTGCTACACTGCACTGTATGCTGCTCCAGAAGTCATTGTTTTAATCATTAATACAGCATGTCTAGCCGGAAATGACATCTGTAGTGACTATAGTGATCTATTGTGCAAGAAATTAGTTCAAAATATGCTAAAGACGCAGAGCATACATCAAAGAATCTGATACAGAACCTATAAATTCAGTCTTCCTATTGCAATAAATGCTACTTTACTCTGTGTATTCTTGATTTAGTCATACTTATATGCTTGTGTATGTGCTTCTTAACTGTATTTGGCTGTCAGTATTTTCAGTGTAGAACAAAATGCTGAAATGGATTTATTCACCTAAAAATATTTAAAGATCAACAAAAAAAACAACAAATATTAGTGTCTTAAGTTGTCTGTTCAGTCTCAAATGCCTGTCATATCCTGAGTTGCCCTTGTAACTTGTGTAGAACAGAGCAGGAACAGCTTGCTAATGTATGGAAACAAATGGAAAATCCAGGCAAAACTGAGTTTGCTGAAAGAGGCCGCCACTTGTCTCTCTATGCTAAAACATCTCCAAATGAATTTGGCAAAGATAAATTGATGTTAAAACGCTACATAGCATGTTGAAATAAAGATTAACCTCATGCTGGAACCAGCACTGCTGTGACCTGACCTTGGCAGTGAGAGTCTGGCCTCCTACACACAGTATTTCTGGGGCTTTATCTAGGAAAGCTAAATAAAAGTGCTCTGACAGAGGGCACCAGATGGCCTGGGCTTCAGACAGACTGGCATGGATGGACAGACTTCTCAGTGTCACGTTCACATAGACGTACACACACACACACCCATCCAAGCAGGTACATGTACACACACGTGCAAATACACACTTTCTCAACAGTGTCACAGAGGTCAGCGTGCTAAGTATGGCAGTGCCACTGTGAGTGCCATCTGGCAAACTGGGGTCAAGGTTACACGTTTGGGAGCAATGACCTGGAGCAACCGAGCTCACTTCCTGAACCCATGCTCTTTTTGGTGCAGATCAGATTGGATTTAGCAGTATTGCATGTAATAATTTGGGCTTATATTTGCAACAGCCTGCAACATACAAGCATGCGCCCCACTGCCGTGTGTGCACCGACACAGATCACACATACCTGCGTGCTCTTCAAATTTTACGACTCCATCATTTCCCTTTGACACGGTTTCTTTCCTCCTTTTTCCTAAACTCTACATAAACAGCATGGGGCTTTACTGCCTTGTTTTCTGTCTGTTGGCGCGCTGTGCCAGCATCCGACACCAGCTCCCTGCCACTTTCACAGGCTGTAAACATCTGGGCAAGGCCTTTCATCTGGTCAATGTGGCAAGGGGACCCAGGGGCTCTGGATTAGCGCCATGATAAAAACAGGCTCCCGCACTTGGTTTAGCATGCTTCAAGCTCGCCACTGTGACAAGCTGCGTTAAAAAAAGCCATAGGAGGAAAAAAAATTTACAGGCCAACACCACAAATTAATAGTTTCCTCCAGAAGGCAAACTTGGTCCAGAGTAAGCTCATTAATTTAGCATTAAAATGGCAAGAACTATTAGACACTATGCTGCTATTTTAGTGTTGTTCATGTTCCTGTGTATATTTTTACATCCTGTTTTATAGGACAACATGATTTTAAAAAAACAAAAACATTAGATTATTATCTACAAGGCAAATGTTCCAGACTACATGTAAACTCTGAGTTAATGCTAATATGATATACATCAGTTATTGCTCGTACGGGATCTCTAGACTGTAAAATTCAGTTTCTATCTAAAATTTTGAAACAATTTACTGTTTTTTTTCAATTTGTTTTGTTAAATTGCAGATCACGACTAGTGAATTGTTAATTAATCAAGAAAAATCTGTAATATGTGAAAAATAAAAGTAAAAAAATTGTAATTAATGTTCACATCAACTATTATATTCTTTAAAAAGGGTAATTGCACTTGAGCATTGCTTGACTGTAACATTCCATTATTTTTACTGTATTTAAATGAGGAAAAGTAATTTTACAAATGTTTACTGTTGAAAGAAAAATTATGCACTGTATACTAAGGACTAAAAATAATGAACCACTTTTTAATAGTTATTCAGCAAATTTTCTTGTTTTGTTAACTATGAATAAAATCTAAATAAAATACTTTTTATGTGGTTGTACCACATAAAAAGTATGAATATATAAACTGACTGTAAAACAAAAGGCCAAAACTGTAAGACAACAAAATCATTCATCAACATCTGACCTTAAAGTTCAGTTTTGAATGTATTTAAAGTTGTTTGCAGTTATTTCAAATAAAAATGAATAATATTAAGAATCACTTTTTGAACAATACTTTTACTGATTTTCCCTGTTTTGTAAATTACAGATAATATCCAAACTCCAGAGCAAAGTAATAATTTACATATTGACTGTTAAAAAAAGAACGACAAAAAAACAAATTAAACTAAACAGGCCCAAACTGTAAAGCATGTCCACATCAACAAATATTAATTTGTTCCTTTACGTCTGTCCATATAGCTACACAGTTTTAATGTATTCAAACATGCTAAAATCATTATTTTAAAGATATTTGTCATCAAATTAACAGTATTCTAGTGTGTTTTGTTTTACCCTATATTCTGGCACTTTGCTGTTAGATTTTCAGTCTTTCAATGTTTTTTTTTTCTCCCGTGTATTTTAAAAAATAGAGCAAGAGTCCTAAAGATGGAAGGCAAAAATGAAGAAGCGACAAGCAACAGAAGTGTCCAAACTGAAAACATTGCAAGCCCATGGCATGTATCGTAGCCTACAGAGCCGCTATCCAGCCCCTGGTCTTGTGTTTTAACTTCACTCTAAATCTTCCGATGTAAGGAATCAGTCAGCAGCGGTGTCATCACAGGAGATGATGTCATTCATCTATCTATCTATATATAGAGTCATATGGACACGGCTTTGTCTACAGTGTGTTTTATCTCATTGAAAGGGCAAGTGATTTTCTTTCACCGCTGTGTCAGGGTTGAGATGGACTGCAGTTCAACAACATTAATATTTAAGGAACCTCAGCAACTGGCCTCACCCTCATCTATTATTTGGGCGCTTTCTGACACTCACGGATTGTTGTCCCTGAGTGACACGCGGGCGGCGTCCAAATCTTGCCACATAAAGTGAAATTGCAGAGATGCTCATAGATGACAGAGAGAAGTGAGAGTGTATCTGTTCCCTCTGGAGTTAGTGCTGATTCCTTGTTTGATGAGCCTTTGACACCTGCAAATGTAAGTAAATTGCGTGGCATACATTTGTTACAAATGATCAAATACATTATGCAGTCTGGTTACCTAATTGTCCCTCTGGCTGGCTTGTATGATGACCAGATAATATTTTTTCTCTCTTGAGATTTGCCACATGGGAACATTTTGCCCTTTTTTTCCTGTCCCCTCCAATCCAGTTTGAAATGAAGTGCACATATACAGCATGTGTACACGGCTCTGAACAGCAGTACATCTCAATCTCACACACACACATGCAGACCCACATACCTGGAAATGATTTCAGGGACTCAGGGGACTGTGGCCCAGCCGACACCCCAGAGCTGACACTGAGAAGCAGCCCCGCTCCCCCTCCCAGCCCCATGTCCCTCCTCAACCCACCACCTCTGTGTCCTGTTTCCAGGGCCCCTAATGCATCCCCAGACCCCTACCAGAGCAGAGGCTCTACAACATGCTGGAGCAAATCAAGTATTGACCTGAAGCAGTTATGTGCTGTAGAACATTATATTCTCATCCGGGTGGCGTGGTGACTGTAAAGAACACTCTGTTTGCCGTGAAACATGGCTTTGCTTATGCACTCTGCTGCACGCCCAGGCGCCCACGACGCTCGTACATCAAGCACCGGCCTTGTCGCTTGCTTTATTGAGAGGGAAAACAAAGGGTTGAGCCGGTTGGAATCATTTTTTCTCAGGACGATTTTTCAAAACAGCACCAAAAGCTTTCCTTTTGGGGTTTCGGGGTGGCCGAGGAGGAGAGAACAGGCGATAAAATTGATGAATGGCAGATTGATGGATTTCCTTCCTCCGTTGAGGAGAAAAACAAGAGAGATGCACATAAGGTTTTTTTTATGTTTTGAGAGTTTGAGAAAGTTACTTGTGACTGATGAAGATGCTTGTGTGCACATTGCATGCACAAGTGGTCACAGTAGTAGTTTTAATAACAGTAGCAGCAGCGGTGCTTGTTGTTTTTTGAGTCAGTTGGACAAATGTCAGAGACTGGAGGACGTTATATTTGGTGTTGTCTAAATACTGACATTTGACTTTATATGAAGACATCATGGGAACACAGAATGTGGCATTCCTGCTCTGTAGCTTTGAAATTTAATCTCAAAACCTTAAGGGCACCCTGTATGATCCAAGACTTTATACAGATAAAATGTAAATTTTGTTTCAGTTTTATTTTTGTAGCCATATTAATATGTACTGTAGCGCACAAGACATACTTACATATTGTTCCAAATCTTGATGCATATTGGCAGTAGTACAAAACCATCAGTGACAGTGTAGATCAGGGATACTCAAGCTGCTTTGCCCAGGGGTCACTTCCGCAAATTACAAGAGGCCAGAGGCCAATTAATAAACACATCTTTTAAAATATTTGTTACGTAAAATGAATAAACATTAAAAAAACCCATACCATATGTATTTCAAATTACAAGAAACACAAGTTCATTTATCCAAATTCCCACAACCTATTGTGGGTAGATTAATACTGAAGATTAACTTTACACACACACACACACACACACACACACACACACACACACACACACACACACACACACACACACACACACACACACATGTTTGTTTTTCTATACCGGTGGGGACTTACCATTGATTCCCATTCATATCTAACTCCTAACCCTTACCCTAACCCTAACCTTAACCATCACCAAATCAATGCCTAACCCTAAACAAACATTTTTGCACTTTTACATTTTTTATTAACAACAATATGGCCAAGAAAACGGTGTTGCCACCCGTGGGGACCTCATTTTAGGTCCCCACCGTAAGACAAGTCCCCACCTTTATAGCAAATAGTCAGGTCAAAGAAGTCCCCACCGGTATAGCAGAAACAAGTACACACACACACACACACACACACACACACACACACACACACACACACACACACACACACACGTTTGTTTTTCTATACCGGTGGGGACTTACCATTGACTCCCATTCATATCTAACTCCTAACCCATACCCTTTACCTAACCTTAACCATCACCAAATCAATGCCTAACCCTAAACAAACGTTTTTGCACTTTTACATTTTTTATTAACAACAATATGGCCAAGAAAACGGTGTTGCCACCCGTGGGGACCTCATTTTAGGTCCCCAACGTAAGACAAGTCCCCACCTTTATAGCAAATAGTCAGGTCAAAGTCCCCACCTGTATAGCAGAAACAAGTACACACACACACACACACACACACACACACACACACACACATATATATATATATATATATATATATATATATATATATATATATATATATATATATATATATAAATGAATAAAAACCACTGAATGAGAAAGTGTGTCCAAACTTTTGACTGGTAGTCAATCTTTGCCATTTGTTTTATTGCTTAAATGTCACTTCTTTGCACTCAACCAATCATACAGTAATTAGATGCAGTGGGTCTTGTCACCCTGGTATCTCAGAGAGTGCAGCAGAAACATGTTGTCAAAAGGTCATATTTCAACCCAACTTTTTTTCTATACCTAGACAATTAATTTTGGAACCTATCGTCAAGCAAGCTTGTAACAAGTAGTTATAGATGTGACAGTGTTGATCAAAATGTGATATTTTTGTAAACCTAACCACATAGTTTTAGTGTCTAAGCCTAACCAAACTGAAAGTAAACAACAAATGTAAAGAGAATTTTCCAACTTTGTCACAGTCTTAAGTTGCCTTTAAAACATAAATGAGCACGCAGTTTAGTTCTTTAACTAACTTAAATTATGGGAGAAGTAGTCAATATCTCTGGGTTAGATCAGCCCTGTCTAGTATTAATTATCTTTTCAGGAAACTGATTTGTTTTCCTGGTTATGTTTCTCAAGAAACAAAACTACTGCAAAGATTATGTATAGTAAGAATGTTTTGAACGACATAGAAGTGGAGGTGAAGTAATGCTATAGGTTAAGTATTCACAAAAATGTCAAGACTTGTGCTTCATTTAGCAGCTAACTTTTGCATGAAAAACAAATAAAAAAATACTGTCTCTGGACATTTTGCTATGTTCAGCATTTATATTCGGTAACTTGGCAGATTTATCATAATATTCCCCTGTCGTGCTGACAAAAATAATGTAAGTGACATCATTTTCCCTCTAAAACACACTTGGTGTTACAAGTAAGTAGCATATAAATGTTATTTACTGGCGGCTGGTTGGAGATGATGCAAATTAGTATTTTAGTTTAGAATATGATTGAGAAAGTATACCTTTTTGTCTCATTTTAATGCACTTAGTAATGCAATACATTGCCAAATGAATGCTAAAATATTTCAAATCAATTGCGTTTTAATGAAAATATCATATCTAATCACAAAACCTCCATTCTTCACGCTGGCGTTCTTTCTCTGAGTCAATACGAGGCCTTAGACTTTAATAATGACCCATTAAACAATGTGCTTAGTAAATTGATCTGTGAAGAAACACGCAATCACCAACAGCCACTAATGAGTTCCCATTTGTCTCAGAGAGCAGAGAAGAGACAGCGTGAGCAGCCTTCATCCCTCTCTCTTCTCTTTGTTTCATCCATTTATTCCTTTTTTCCTGCTCTTTTTCTTCGTTTTTCTTTTCTTAAATTCTTTCCCATCCCAGAGCCCATCTGTCCATACCTCCTGCTATGTTACTCTCCCTCTCTCTCTCTCTCTCTCGCTCTCCCCCTCTCCCCCTCTTTCCCTCCTAAAGGACACAGGTGACTGAACCCATGACTGTCCTGCCGTCAGAGGATGATACATAACAGCTCAGCCTCAAATGACAAATCCAGCCGACACTGGGCCGAGAAGAGACATATTGATTTTTCAATGATTAATAAGTGGAAAATAATTGTGTTTCATTAAGATGGATGGAGTTTCATTTAGTCCTGTCTCCTCTTCTTCACTTCAGCACCAGGCAGGCAATCAAATCTGCCGCTACTGCAACCCGTTAGCCTGCTATGGCAACAAGGCCAGCCACATGTGTTTTTTTTTGTTGTTGTGTGTGTATGTGTGCTGCTGCTGAGTATTGGGAGAAGGAGAGCAATGTGAGAAGGAGATGAGAGTCTATCTCTCAATGGGCTACACATTTACCGGCAGCAATAGCGGGGTGAAATACACAGACCCCATGGAGAGCTCACATGCCGACCACAAGGACTCAACTTTTCATCCGCTGAATATTTCAACAACACTGATTATGTTTACATACATGGAGATTTCCTGTCTGAATAAGATTTTTCTGTCCCGCTTTTGGGTCTACACATTGACAATATCAACACTTGGTTAGAATAACCCTGGTTAGCTCATGCCCTTATTATGGGAAACTGGAAACATAAACCGTCGGTGGTGATGACTGGCCAAATGGCGGTTCCATAGAAATCAAAGAGCTTTTTGGTCGACTCACTCGGCATTTTGTGGTTATGTAGATCACAGAAGAGGAAGAGAGACCAATTTCCTCCCTGATAGTAGCTTTAACATACAGCAGAAGGCATTGCATTTACAAGGCATGCTGCCCTCTGAATGAGGGGCACAACTCAAGTGGAAAACTTCTCCGCTCAGTCTTACTTACAGGTTTTAACTACATATACTGAATTCAACAAGTCCAGGCATGCTGTATAATTATGGGAGATGTGGGAGATCACTAACTGAAGGAAAAGTAGATGCCACAGATCGAGGGAAATACTCTGGTTACAGAACAGATAAACTTGACTGATAAGCAGTTCCTGTGTAGGTTGTACGTGCAAACTCCCCGTGCATTGTGGACACGTTGTGCACGATACGGCGCCGTGCAGGTGATAAATGAACGCTGGCCACCAGCCAAGTGCGGCAAAGTTTGTTAGTTGCCTGTGAATCTGCCAACATTGTTGTGGGCTGTGTTGGTGGAAAATCAAAAACAAACATGGATGCAGTAAGAAGGATTGTATTTCATGGTTTTGCAGCTCTGTAATTGTGCAGACTGCAAAAATGATGCAGCGAACATCATCATGATTTCTATGAAATGATGATTGATATAGAGGTGAAAATCTGTGATGTCAAACATCACTAAGTAGTTTGATATGTTGGAAATGAGCACTGAACGCAGTCATTTTTATGATTTTTGCATAATTTTTCTAGGAGAGACACGACTGGCTGAGTTGAATACCTGATTAACATGTTTATTACAATCAATGATACTGACTTCAATTACTCATTTTTTTGTGCTACATCGATGACGACTTCTCCCAGAATATCGTTACTAGGCCAAGGAATGTAGCGGAGTTATGTGACGATTGGCGTATGTTTGTCTGTCCGTCTCTTATTCTGTCTGTGTGCAATATTACTCAAAAACAGACTAACGGACTTGGATTAAAGTTTCAGGGAAGGTCAGAAATGCCAAACGGACCACCTCATTAGATTTTGGCCTTGATGCAGCTTACCACGGATTTGTTAAAGATTACTGTGTCTCTGCAAGGTAGCAGCACAGCGTCACTATGACAACAAGTGAACACTACGTCAGCTGCCTGCTGACGATCACATGATTGTGATCCTATGAAAAATTTACCTCTCCAGACTTATCGAGACTTATCCATCAGAAATTGTGGGGGTGTTTCTGAGTCCCATCAATTCCCGCCGCCTGCTACATGCAATTCGGTATCTGTACATAACATACACATGCATAACATAAGCCTGTGCTCAGCACAAGGTCATTTTGTTTGTGGGTACATCTATATTGAATGGCCACATTCTATGTTGCCATGATTTCTGATCATCAACAAAATAATAAACAAATGCTGCATTTCTGATAATGCCATATGGGCGAATGAACAGCCTTGGTGGAGTACTGTGCTCTCTGAGTGCTTTTCTTGTTATTAACTGTGTTGCTCCTTTGCATGTAAACCGGGCCAATGAGGATTTTTAGGACAGTCACAACTAACTAGAGTGCTATAAAATATATTCAGGTCATTACTGGAGAGCTGCACTGGTGAATGAATATGTTGTGAGGACATTTAAACTGCAGACGACAGTGCTAAGGTAAATCGGTAAATGACAAACATGCAGGCAGACAGCTAGACTATACAAGATACCATTCTGAATATGCACACATAAATCATTTTAATAATTTCTACATGAACAGAAAAAAGACTCCCAATTAGACCAAAACAGTCCTCAAGTATGATACACTTTTATTTTAATGGAAGCAGGGATGTCGTGATAACAGATTTCCATTACATTAATATTGTAGCCAAAAAGAAGACATAATAATATATAGTATGTCAATTTTCAAAGAAATGTTTGTTTTAAAAATGCAATTAGAGAAAATAACTTTGTTTATTACGTCTGTTTTTGACAACTAAATTACACCCAAAATATGAGTGCAGGGAGGCGGCATTATCATAACTATAGTGAATGTTTTTTCTATGGCGGAATGTTAACCCTTCACTTACTGGCACTAGATTACTGATGATATTATCATATATATATATTATTAATCAGTGCCATAATATTGCTGCATCAGCAATATTATGGCACTATGATCAAGTGCCAGCGCATGTCCACTGAAAAAGGTGTGATAGTATTATTCGATAGGATGAAGCCCTACAAGCGAGGCCCTTGTTTTAAATGAAGGCATCAAGGAAATAGTAGGGGGAGGGGGCTTGTTGCAACCAGGTCTTCCATCCCAGCATCCCTGTGTATCACTTTAATGTTCATATAATGACATCCCCTCCAAGTTTGTGTCATGGGCCATCAACAATCATAATTGTAAAGTGATTCATTGAGTGATGTTGTCAACAGTGCTACTGTCAAGAGAAACTGATACCAGAGAAAGAGAATAGGGCCCTCTAATGAATATATCAATAACCAGTGACAGGTGAAGGAGTGCTCCTGACGAAATTTCAAATAAGCACTAACTCCTCTCCTGGATGCCTTCATTTGTTTTGCTGTGGAACACTCTGCCAGGGTGAACAAGTAAATAACACAATTAACAGCAAAAAATAATATAAAACAGTTCAATCATCGGTAGTGTATTTGTGAACCGAAACATAAAGTTTGATTATAAATTATAAATTGCCATCACTGTATTTCAAAATATATATGTACTCTTGCGGTTCCGTTCTTATAAATTAGATACTACTGAACTTGTTGTTTCAGAATATTTCACTTCATTATTTGCTCATATCAAGGACACCGTAAGTGGGAACCGCAAATTGCCGTAGACCGATTTGTCGTCTTTCTCCCCGTGTGAGTGTTTGTGTTTGTCTTTGTGTCTGTGTATAATCACCTACACACTTCACAGGGGAACACTAGCGATACATCACCCAAATGAGGTCCAGTCGAGGCCATGATCCATCACCCAGTGTCTCTAACAGCGAAGGTAATGAGAAAGGAACCTATGCAACATTGATGGGGCCTGGCTGCCGACAACACACGGACACTGGTATTGATGGCTGACTGAGGGAGTGACCATCTTATGAATGACCATTTGGGGTTATGAAATAGAAGAAGTGGCATGGATGCACATTTGAGGTTTTACACTGGAAACTCATTGCAGTAATTAGCGTGATCATATAAGTGTGTCCACACATAAAAGTGCAAGTATATGACTGTCCACACACACTCATCTCCTGCGTACACCTGTCATCCTCACCCAGTCTGGGGAATAAAAGCCTGGCCGAAATGCAATTAAAGGGGCACTGTGGTGCTCCATTGTCACATCACGCCGGGGCTACCTCTCTCTGCCTGCCGCATTAATAGGGTTTCAATTGCCAGCGCCCGCTTCTTAATGGCTGATTTATTTCATTTTAATACCCTTGTCAGGAGGTAAGGCCTCGACTGAGGGTCTCATAATAGGGGGAGCATTTCCCTCTTTCTCCAGCGGGAATGCTTGGCTCTAAGGATCTCCATTTGATATGTGGACGGCAACCCTTTCGACTGAGGTGGTGGGGGTGTGTAGAGGCTGGGGGATGGGATATTTGAATATAAGAAGTGTTAAATATAGTTATTCATAACTGCTAACTCACTGAAGATTACAATTGAATGGACTTATATTAATGTAGTAGTAATAATGTTGGTCAAAGTTGCACTGGAGAGTAATTAGGAAAAACCAGGATACTACATCATTAGTTAAAGGAAGGGAACATAAATTTTCTCTGACATAACATACATGTGCAGTGATATCTAAATGTAGAAACTGCTTTCCCAGTACCCCCATCTTTGTCTCCATCTCTCTGTGTCTTGAATTGTAGGACAATGGCAACCCTTTTCCCAAGAGAAACTCAATTGACTGGAACCTCTGTCATTTAACACACTATTAATTGACTAATGTGCATCACATCGCTATGCAGCATAGGTAGATGAGGACCATGGGGCCTTATCAGAGTGGATTATGGGAAATTAGCTGAAGCAGCGACAAAACAGGCACACTTCTGCCTTTTCTCAGCGTCACAAGAGCGCACAATCAGCTGTGGCAGAGCGGATGTTTCTGTTTGAGATTATTTGCACAAAGGCGATTATTCTAATCACTTAATTCCGGCATTATGAGAAATCTGCTCTGTTAAGCGTCATATTTCCATTTCCCCAGACAACTGTGTGCAGAGGAGACTTCATCAATATCATTACTCACTACATTGTTTTACTCAAACAACGCTTGTGTGATTAATGAATAGGCAAAAGACAGTGTACAGCCATAATTCTCACAAATCAATTGCTCATGCTAAGGAGGCCTGTGCTGCAGATCAGCCAGAATATAGTTAATCATACACTTTGAATGGGATGCATGGAGTCAGTCATTCAGTGTGTTGGTGCGATAATCAACACTAATGCATGCATTCATACAAACATGTGCTGCAGAACATACAGTTTTTTGTTCAACATGTCCATGTAATTGCATTATGTGCGTTACACGTTGCTTTTCTTGGATATCACACAATAAATGAAGGAGACAAATGCATGTAGCCTACATCATCTTTCCCCAACACACGCTGTTTACAGTATGTAGCCCCCAACTGTGAGCTGCAATCATGAATGTTGCCATTAGCATAAGAGGCTTTGAATCTGAATGGCTGTGTTGGCATGATCATCAAAGGACAGTTGTGATGATAAAGTAATCCCAACACTTTCAAAAGTTCGGTTAATTACACAGAAAGAAAGACCTGCTTATGTGAACGCGACGCGCACGTCTACATCACACACGCTGACATGGCCACACATCTTCTTACAAATAAACAAACGTTCAAAACATCGATAAAATCATTATTTCAATTATGCCCCTCGAGGTGTCAAATGAAGTATATCCTGATTATGGAACTGTGATCCATCCATCTGGGTTCACTCTGCATTCTGGCCTACCGGCTCTAATTAGCTTTCTGTCTATAGACTAATCTTTCATTCATCAATCGATTGATTTCCCTGTCTTCATTACGACAGGGGCTGACATTGTGTTGCTGAGTTGAAAGCAAAGATGGCCAATTCTGTGCAAAAGGTTAAACATGTTAAGCTTGGCAACTATCGGCCAGACAAGCCATTGTTTGGGGCAGGTTTATAAATGAATGTGTCACTTTCAGTTTTCTTGTTCTATTAGTGGATGGCCATTAATAAAGACATACAGCTGACAAAATGTATTGATTAACAGACCTGAGCTCAGTGAGTTTTCAAAGAGAAGAAAAATTCACTAAAAGTTGTTGCTTTGTTTCTACTGAAGCAATGCATTTACAGTTATGAGCTACCAACACTACTGCAAATGAATTGACAATAAATATGACAAATTAATTGCAGTTTTGGATAAGAAATAAAAAAGAAATGTATCGCTACGTTTTCTGTGCAATTACATTAATCGTTTAATTAAATCTACGTTAAAATGTCAGCTATCTGATGCCATATGTAAAACCGAATAATTCACCAAGAGACATCTGGTCCGCCTCTAAAATCAGAAATAAACCCCGGAGCTGGCAGGGCGGTGACCATGTTTGGCCATGTTTCCGCAATTCCACCAGTATTTCCGATACTCGTACTTTCATCCTTATGAAATCGCTTCGTAGCCACGTTCCACCCACTGATATGGTATCGTGCGACGCCAGTCACGGTCCAAAGCGGAGATTACCTACTTTTATTTAGAAGACGAGGAGTAAACTGTACTACAGCATCAACCTTTGCACAGAGCCTGCTGTGCCTGTCAACGGGAAAATAAACAGATGTGCTTTTTTTTGTTTATATATGCTCAGAATGATGGATTACAGCGCACAGATAGCGGTAATTATCGGAAAACCATTAACATTCCGACACTATCCATACCCTTAGACACACACTGTAACGTACTTTGGTCAGTGGATGTAGAATCTACAGCATAGAGGGAGCATATGCTGGGCGGAATAAACACTTGCTTAAATCCACTCGCCTTGTTCTTAGATTATCTTTATCCTATATTTATTTTTACTCTCATTTTCCCTGATTCCCTACGTCTCTCTTTTTTCTCCACACCAAGGTGTATAGGTTTACAGTAATGCAGAGCGTATGGGAACGGCAGTGGCATGCATTGTCCCCGTTTGACAGCGTCTCAATAGATAATCTCTGAGTGTCTTGGATTTTGTTCAATCTATTAACCATAATGGCATATATTTAGTGCTTTCTAACTTTGCCTTGGGCTTCTGTCACCCTAACACAGCATTGAAGGTGGCAGCATGTTAAAAGCAACGGAATAGCACGCTATCTGTTGTTTATGAGAACTGAAAAGCATTTTGTTTACATTGGAGAAGAGACAATTTATTTGTAATTCGCAGCAATAGAGGCATTAAAGCTTTCAGTCTGGTGAATGTAGGCGCTTTTCAAGACAAACTGATAAACCCTAATAGATGCAGTGGACAGCAGTGATTTGAATGTTCGGCACTACAATGGGCATTGACAAAGCAGTCTGCATGCGGGTCCCTCAACACTTGAGGATTCATGTACATCCAGGGATACACGAGTGGAGTCACATGACGTATAAGCTCAGTCCTATAGTATCATATTCTATCTGTTAACACCCACAGACACACACACAGGAATTTCATAGTTGTCTGTTCAGCTGACATGGTAGCACCAAAGATCAGAGGGAGAAAATATGATGATTTACTGTACATATATATACTCTGGCTGTAATGATGATAAGGTCATGGCTATCTGATGGATTAGTTTACTGAAATATTATACTGCTGTTATTCAATGATTGCTAGTCAAGTCCTAACAACAACCTGATATCAAGTGTACATATTTTAGTGTTGGAAGTACTCTCATAAAACAAAGAGTATAATAATTGTTAAAATAAATGATACATGTGTTTATTTAATTTTAAACTATGTAAATATTCTGTTTTAATTTAAGTCATTAAATGGCCAATTCTACATTTAACTTTTTTTTTTTTTTTAAAGAATGTGTAATGCACCTTTTGTAATGCTGGTAAAATCAAATTTAAGAAAACAGAATCTTAAAATAGTCACAGATGATGGCAAACACTATTCTGAGTCCATATATAATCAGTCAATACCAATTTAATTTCTTTTAACTTAAAAAGATTTTTTTTTAAATATAATATTTGCATGGCAAAACGGTGAAATAACATTTTCATTGGAAAAATACAAATTAATGAGGCTTTTAAATTTTATTTACTTAAATTAAAACACAATCAAATGACTGGAATGCCACTAAAACTCATTCAGGTTATTTTCAGCAAATTAAAGTGTAGAACTAATATTGCCTTAAAAACCTCCATATCATCACTCACCTTTCTGCACTGTATCACAATACGCAATTTAAAATGCTGTGATGATTTGTAGAGTTGGATAATATTCCATCCACACGGCAGTGACCATGTGGTTTTTGCCAAACAGTTCATATTAAGCAGTGAAACAATGGTGCAGTAGAAGTACAACTACATTTCCTACTAAAAGAGAACCAACAACTTTGACATGGACCCTAAATCCCCTCTTCAGTCACTGATTTAACCTCTTAAAACTAATTTTTGTGTGTCAGTCACGCATTTAGAAGCTTTATTACCATGTAAATAAACCTTTCCTGCCTTGAAATGGCCAAGCTGTAACTCTACACCTTTAGAATGTGTTGATTTGTGAAGTTCCCACCTCTGTCTACATCACCCTCCACATCGCTGCAGCTTGAGCACACCTGCTCATCTGTTCCTCTGCTCAAACACTGTACAACTCTATGCTGCATAATGCTATGTTATTAAAATGGATGTTATATAGCATTTAAGGCTTATTTTATTTCATAGTGTGTCTTCTAACATATAAAACACACCATATGGACATGTTAAAGTAAAAAATAAAAAAAAAACTTGATTTTTACCAGTGGGGGTCTTTAACAAAATGGTTTATCAATCTTAGTGGGAGGTCACTGCTTCTTAAAGAGACAGACATATTTAAATGAAACAATTTGTCATGTTTTATCTGAATCATATGAACAAACCTTCAATTAGATTTGATTTGGCCATAGACTACTTCACTGATTCATTAGTTTTTGTTTATAAGAGCTCAACTAGACTTTGGCTGTGTCCGAAATGGCATGCTAATGTACTACTCATACTAAGTGTGACGTCAAAATAAGTATGTAGTGCGTTCACATTAGATAGTATGAAAAGATTGAGTACGCGAGAAATACCCGGATGTATACTATTTCCTGAAAATTTTTAAGTATGCACGGTGATCACACTAGTCATACTCAACCGCCCCATAATGCTTTGCGAGCTATCCACCGAAATGCAAGCCTCCGCGGGATCTGTGGCCGGACCGGGGCCATTTTTTATTTTATGTGGTTAAGTAGTCATCCTAATCACCCCACAGATTTGAGAAATAGGCGTTTTCTGACCAACGTTTTAAATTTGTCAGACGCCTCACAACGTGCTACTGAATGCGAGCAGCTAGTTGCAGCAGCTCGCTTTGCATACAGAACAAGTAGCAGCTACCTCCAGTAGCCTGCAGCTACAATTGAAATGATTCGCATAATCTGGCTAATAACTGCATGAGGAGTGCCGGCTTGAAATTGCCACATTAATAATGCGACTGTTTGCGTAAAATCGACCTGAAGATGGCATTCAGCCGAGATATTTGATAGCCGTACTTCCGGATTTTGTCATTGGAGGTTTGAAATGCATTATGGGAAACGTAGTAGTATACTACAGTGTGAACGGTTGGCATTCTAATCATACTTATAGTACGTAGTATACAGTATATACTCATTGAGTATATAGTATGTAGTACGTTAGTATGCGATTTCGGACACAGCCTTTGTGTTCTGTTACTCTTTGCTTCACTAGAAGTTCCAGTGTAGCAGCAGGAAACACAGTCTTGTCTTCAGTTGCAGTGGTTAGTGGGTGGATAAGGAAATGAACCATCAAGATTTGCTCTAATCTTTCCTTCCCATCATGTTAAGTCCATAATAACAATAAGAACATGAAGGCAGGAGTCCAGTTTCCGATAACCTTACCATTTCCAGGTTACAGCAGGAGATAAGTACGGGAAGAGATCTAACACTTTGTGACTCATCTTAAACTTCAGTTACGTCACTGTCACTGAATGCAGTGTGAAAAAAATCCGTTTCTTTCTTGTGCTCACTCCTGCACTCCCCTTTTATGCTAATAGCGACGGTGTTGCATGATTAGTGGCAACTATTTACAGTAGAGACATTTGCTAATCAACCCATAGAGTTATGCTGCAGGTCTGGGAGCAATTATGTCCACACACAAGGCCCATATTTACAACACGCACACACATACAGTCACACACACCTATACAGAGCCAAGCATACTTTCACACACACGTACACACACAGTTAGAAACACATCAATTACCAGGCCCCGCGTTTTACATTTAATCTTCTTATTGGATCCTTGTTAATGTTAACCACTTCCTTCCCCTGCAGTTTATTTTGCTTTTGTGCATGTGGCCTCTGCTCTCAGCGAGTGTTCGTGGACCAGACCATCCATAACCTGCACAGACAGACAGACAGAGGGAGGGAGAGGCACACAGAGCAGCTGGCTTTTCCGAAAGCATCGCAGCATTTTAGCTGGAAACAAAAGTGATGAGCTCAATTTAAGGCGATTCGTGGCCATTTATTTCAACCTTTCACCTTAAAAACATGGCTCGGTAAGTGCACGCCGCAATTCCGCCTCTTCAAGCTGCTCTTATGTAAACACATGGTGTTCTAAAGTAGACGTTCAGTAACCAAAATGCTCATGCGTTTGTTTTTTGATGTTGCACCTGACCACAGTTTCACTGCCCGTAATGCTTTTACCACTGGGTTTATCTTTGTTACAGGAAAGTTGATGATGTTACCATGTAAAAATGACCGAGCTGCGGTACCCAGAAGTACCTTCCTAACAACATCTTTTCCCACTCTGACTCAGTGGAACAAATGATCCGTGAGATAAAAAGCTTATGTGAATAGTTAACCAGAATTGTGGTGAAGCCTGAATTGAGTCCAACGAACTTTCTCAAAACTGAACAGAACAGAACAGAACAGAACAGACAAAAAGGCCATGCTATATTTAATGTCCATTTCAGGAAAGTCTGAGGCAGCTTCAATGTTGATGGTACCAACACAGTTATTAACCAAACACCTGTGTGAACCAGATCTTGATAAATGGACAATAGATTAATGAATTTATAAACTGCATATGTAGAACCTATAAGATGTGGGATCTGTTGGGTGCATGAATGGAAGAATATTTCAATATGCTGCCAATTTGCAGGGCAAATGTCTTAACAAGGTTATGTTTTCAATTGTTCTGCCCCGTCAGGCAAAGAAATGTTAAAAGTACACTATGTAGATGTCTCACTAACTTCCTGACTTTACTGCCCTCGCTAACGTGCTCCCACATTCGGTGCACAGACGTTCCCACCGCTTATTAAAGAACCTGACCGCTTAACCCCTCCTTCTCCTCCACCGTGGTGCAACATTTTCCCTGTCTAATTACGTAATCAATGTCCTTTTAAAGGTATAAGCAAATTACCGTCATGGCGAGCTGCTGACCCTCTCCGCGAACCTTTGAGGCTTAGAAAAACGAGATTTGTACCAATCAGGGAGAGCTGACGCTCGACTTGGAGCTGCGGACAGAGAGTCAGGACCCCTAATTAGGACTCCTAACCCCATACTGACAGACAGATTTGTTTTTGCCTCACCCAGTGTTTGACCAAGATCTGCTGGGACCCCCAGATCAGCAGATATGCATCGAGAACTACCAGCATCCAACGATTGGCGTTCATTAACTGACTTGTTCAAACAAAACACAATCAAACCCCCGAAAGCTGCCTCAGTGCACAGTCCAAATAATAGAAATAATAGGTCTTTTCCTCTCAAGTTTTAACCCGCCAACACTCAAGGATATAACTCATACTGCAGGAATTATTAGCTGTAATTATGTTACAAATGCATTCAAACACAGATTAAAAAGAGTAGGGAGGACATTTGCTTTTAAGTAGAATAAATCCTGCCTTTTTCTAAACTTTGTATTTTAAAGTAAATTGCAGAACAACAACAGGGCAGGCTAAAGGAGGCACAGTGTCTACATGCTGATAATAATAATTGATCTGGTGCATTTCATTTCAGACATTTGGGAGGCTTGTTGGGTAAAGAGTGAATCCAGGCCATCAGTGCTTCCTATTAGGCATCTCTGGTATTTTCCAAACAGCTGCCTTTGATTATTCGCAGCAGGGGCTGCCACAATACTGCCATGAGATAGCATCAGCTGCCTCCAATGGTGCAGCCAGGGACAGGCAGCAAGGACAGGATGCAGATGCAAACTCATACACACACGCATGCCAAGTAAAGACAAAGGCCAAGTAGCAAAGAGGAGGAAGTAAAGGAGTAGGGGGAGATGGCCTGCAGTGGCTCTTCGGGGCTTCCTGTCTTTTTTTTGCCAGTCCCTCGAGGCCAAAGATTCTTCCCATGGCTGGTCACGCTCATCCAGACCATTTCACACAGAGTCCAAACCTTATTTGATGTCATACACAACCGCAAACCAGCCAGACCCATTTTCCCTTCCGCTTTTATTAAGCAGCTGAGAGATGCTTTTACGGAAAGTGGTCCTATTTGCACAGTCAACCCCCACTATGCAGACATGAAAACTTCATCATTTCAGATTTCAGCATTATTATCAATTACTGCATGTTTAAGACATTAAGCCATGATAGTCTTTTAAGAAGACACAGATGTCGCTGTGGGTTGTCTTCCATAAAATATAATCTGATTAGAGATAAGTTAAGGTGAGTTAGGAACAATAATATTGTGACTCATAACGTTTTCTTCAAATATCCACCTTAGCGTCAGCATAAACAACAATTTTTCGGAAACCGATAATCAATTACAGCATCAGATTATGGCAAACAATTTCCTTAATAACTCAAAATTGTGTTCTGGTCTGATTAAAATGCCAAAGTGAGGTATCCTAATGCCATCTGTTGAATAGGGCTAAATTGAAACTAGACTTGAAAATAGGAGTTGTGTGTGTGTTTGTGTGTGTTTGTGTGTGTTTGGGGGGGGGGTGCGTTGCTCTTGATGTCGACGTGATGCTCATAGCCTTTTCCATTTCGGATCAAACCGAGATGAAACTTCCCCCCGCTGCTTGCTTTACAGCAGGTGCTTCATGGTGTGTGCCTCTCTAAACTCAACCCCTTTTACCCACTGACATTTAGCAGACACACACATTTTGATCCCCCGCTGCCACGCTGCCAAATATTGAAAGGCAACGAGGAACATAAAGAGCACGTATTTACTTAGCGCTCGGCAATGACACTGCACAGGAGGTGGAGAAAGAGGAACAGAGTGACGGAGGGAGGTTAGGAGAGAAAAAAGTCAGCGGGGATGTATCTGTATCCATAGAAACCTCAATCAAAGCAGATTTGTGACCTCACGTTGTAGTAGTTTTTCAGAGGGTGAAAAGCACTTGAGTAGCACTCAACACTCCAACCATTAAGCCTCTCAGTTTGCGAGAGCCATTTGGCAAATAATCAGTTTGTTATTGGTCTTAAATAGTGCCTAATTAAAACAGTGACCTCAGCCAGGCACCCTCATCCTACACCTAACCTAAACAGGAAAAATCTCTTTAATTGCAGCTTGAAAAAAAAAAAAAGAAGAGAAGATTTTTTTTTTTTTTTTTTTTGAATGAAGCGGTGAGAGGTAATTGACCCTCTGTGAAACAAATGAATCCTCTGGGGAATCTGGCTCAAATGGATGTTTAAATGCAAACAGTAGTCGGTCCGCTCACAGCAAAGGGCCAGAACCATGCAGCCCCTCAGTCCCTGCTGAAATCCTCTAAAATCAAATCAAAGAATCTGACATTTTCACTAACCAGAGGCCCTGGCGCTGGTTCCGCTACAATAACAAATGGGCTAACAGGACAAATTGAAATGAAAGTTGTAAATGAAGCTCACGTTAAAATGGCTGAGATCAGAGAAAGGGAGGGATGCAGAGAAAGAGGCAGAGAGAGAAAGAGAGCTGAAGCCAGAGGAAGGCAGGCGAGCGAGAGAGAGAAGATTAGTGGTTAGGTGAAAATGTTTATTTTCACACTTCAAAGTTCCCAGCTCAGTGTGTGTGTTTAAGATCAACAGACCTTGTGATGAACAACCTGTTCCATGCTGGAAATACATTCTGTGAAACACAACAGTCCTCTGTAGAAACCCTGCAAAGCACTGACTGGGGAGTATTGAATTACAACTCTACTACGCTGTGAAGCAGCAAGAGAAATACACTCCTGCTCCCCTCTTTCAAAAGATGTCACTTTTATCTGCATGTCTCAACCTCGACACACAGACACAATTGGAGCCTTCTTTTTTTTTATCTCCTAAGAGGAAGAGTTCAGAAAGCTGCTGAATAAGTTCTACAACATGCTGAACCGCACCTCCACATCATGACTGGTTACCACAGTTTGCTGTGTGTGCAGCGTCTGTACAGCAGCGTCAACTGTAACCGCTTAATATGTGCTACTATTTCAGGGACATGTGCAGTCTATTTATTCTCCCTTTTTTTTAGTGACATTCTCAGTTGAGTCTTTTTTTTTAAGGTATTTTGTGTGTGTCATATTTCTACTGCTGGGCAAAGATTTTGCTTTCCATGACATGATGAAAAGAGACTAATTTTTAGCTCCTTATTTTGGTGTGATTTGAAAGATTTGAGTAAAATATCAAATGTTTTCCTTATGACAGCTGAAAATTTAAAAATGCAATAAGATATGTTTGGCAATTTAGGCCCATTTGTGGCTTAAATTATCATTACTCCAAATACGTGGACAGATGATATATTTAAATGTGTATAATCTGATTGTTGGCATTTAGACTTTATATTTGATGCTACATTTCTGCATATTTCCTTCGGTACTTTACATAGAATTCTGGTACACATATTGAAAAATATGCATTTAGGGCCCAGGCACAAAAATAAAGCAAAGTATAAGATAACACATCCTGTATCTGATCCTCATCCCTGCCTCTTGAAATCAGCCTTCAGGAAATCAGGATCAAATTTAACGTTTCTTCTGTGTCCAGCACAGACCTCGCCTCCAGTGTCCTCTGACATATGATTGAAGTCACAGTCGCCTGAGCCACCAAGGGTCCCTCTCTGTAAAAGCCCTCATTTTAAGTGCCAAGAGATGGCAGTATTTCACAGAATATGTGTCAGCCAGCGTAAAAGGTGGGGGATTATCAGGAGCCACTGCAGTGCTGGTTTACAGCTTCTTCTGTTTGAATTGGGGAAAAAAAAGAAAGAAAAAGAAGGTCTTATGAGAACTTGTAATGGAATATCTAAGGAGCATATTGTCATTCCAATCCTTGTTACATCTCTATATGTCTCTTTTTAATATTTACATCCCCTTGTTGGATTTAATACTGCTAGTGGCCCTCGGTTCCAGTGTGTGTTTAAAAGATAAAAGAGTGAGTTGTAAATGTTGATGAAGTAATATGCTGTATCCCAGTCAGTGTGTTTGTTAAAGCAGATGGAATTGTATCCTGTGTGCTGTGTTTACTGTCAGAGGAAAGAAAACTGTTTGTCCTGCTTTAATCAGACAGGACTGTGAACAAGCAATGGGATGAAATGTTTAATTTAGATAAAGAAACCCAAAAGTGACACAATAGTTCAAACTCCTTTTTTAAAAATAATACTGACGGATATCTGTTTTTATTTAATTTTAGTTTAAAATGCAGAATTCATAAGCCTCCTGTTCTCCATCCATTCCATTAACAGTGGTGCAATGTGATATTAGATTCACGCTCTTTGCTTATAAGTCAATATCATCCAGTCTGGCAACACACTTATTTATGCCCTTGAATGAGATGTTTGTGAACCATGTATTGAGAGGCAGCTGCTCAAATGTGAGGGGAGGAAATCAAATCTAAATAAACAAGTTGCACCAAATGTTTCATCAGCTGTCACGATGCGAAAAGAGGGTCACACAATGAGAAGAGAGACTTCCTCTTCCCTTGTCTCCCTGCATGCTTTTGGAAAGCCTGCCAAAGTTTTTTTTGTGCAAGTGTAACATTTTCACGGAGTCAGTATCTGGGAAAAAAAACAAAACAAAACAGAAAGATCCACATATTCAGCTTCTGGCAAGTTTAGCTTGTGTTGTATTGACGCTCTTCAGTTCATTCTTCTCTCTTTCTTCTTCTCTTCTCTTTATCTTTGCATAAATTTCCTGAATTTAACTGCTAAAGTATAAAACACGGTGTTTGGTTAGAGTAAAATATTTATCTTATTGATGAGAGGGAAAAATACAGCACAAAAACACGCTAAATTCTTATTTTTTTTTTGCTCTTTGGCTTGTGTGTTTGTGAATGAATGCCCCTTTCCACGTATACGGCACATGACATTGCATGTCTGCGTGCACACACCCACATAAAAGCCTCCACCAAATGGCATCCGTTGCAGTGTGATGTGTTCCCCTTTCTGTTTCCTTGTGCGCATCGGTGTATCTTCACGTGCGCGCGCATGCGTGCGTGCGACTGTGTGTTACAGTTTGTGGAGGGTAGAAGTCAGGCCTAGGCCTTTGTAATGAGCAGCCTGGGTTCTTTCTGGTTCAGCTGCTCCTCTCCCTTATTTCACGCTGCGCTGCTCTTCAACTCCAGTGGCCCAGCGACTACAGTCCTGCCTCCCTCTCTTCCTCCTCTCCTCTACACTCTCTCTCTTTCTTTACTCCACCTCTTTTTATTTCACTCTCTTCCCTCATCTTCTCCTCTTTCTTTTATTTCTCTTTGAATTGTTTATCTCCTTCCCTTTTCGTGCTATTTCACTCTCTCTGTGCTGCTGCATCTAAAAATCTCAAATGGGGAGCGGCGAGGGGAGAGAGGTAAAAGAGCATGCATGAATGGTCACTACTGCTCCATACCATTCATTCCAGTCAGCGCAGGGAACTGCCCTCCACCGCTCCGCCTCACCTTCCCCTTCTCCTCCACAGCCACCACCAGCTACAGGCCTCTGTGGAGCGAAGGGGGCCTGAGCTGCTGCTTTAGTGCAGAGTGGTTTTAACAAGATGTTCCTGCACAAACACACTCAGTGCACACATGTGTACAAACTGTAACCCCCTCTTCCTCTTCTGCTTTAAAAGCCTTCTTCTTTTTTCTTTCTATCTTCCACTCTCTCTTCCGTTTTGCTTCTTTTCTTTTCATTTCCATGACCTTGTGTCCAAGCGCAGTTTCAGCCACTCAGTCGCAGTGAAGGTATGGGGAAGAATGAGAAGGCTGTGTCCTCTCTATCCATCCAGTGCATTTGCCCACTGAAGCTTAGAGTACAGATGCAGTCAGTAAAGTGGCGCTTCCTCGCTGTAGTCCTGCATGCGCACACACACATTCAATGGCTGCATTGAGAAGATGAAGGCATGAACAAATATGGAGTGTTATTAGAATAGTAATAAAAGAGGGGGAAATGCGACTACGCCTTGACTTATTTTGCTTCTTTTGATGAGGGGGAAGAAAGGATGTTCCACAAAGGGTCCAATAAAAGCAGGCTTCCCCGACTGGAGGCAGAGCGACATGTTTTTGAACTCTGGGGGAAGAAGGCTTCCAGGCCACTCGTTTCAATAGGTGGGAATCTGTCAGTTTCTGAGGTAAAGGTGTGCTGTGGAATTTAAAGCTTTGTGAGTGACGTTTTGAGGTCAACTTCTAACAACTGTATAGTTTCTTTTACCTCTCTCTTTTTTTTATTAGCCGAGGCTGATGAATCCGTTAAACTTTTATCTGTGGCTGTCGATGGATACGCAGTAAAATCTGCTATTTTGATTGTTGGTTCTGGGTGGCAGTTAGCTCTTTGAAGACAATATGTTCAAGAAAATTCATTCTTTTTCCTTCTAATGACAGCTTTAGTGCGACAACTGAAAAAATACTTTTGCTTTTATTCTCATTTTTGTAACTCAAAGACTTAAGAAATCTGACACTGACAGCCAGTTTTGAAGGTACACAGGCAGAAAAATGCACCATTTTTGGCTTTTAAACACCAACAATTTTAGTAATAAGTATTTGTTTTAACACAAAAAAATGCACAAATAAGTCCAGAGATAATTTCTATAAACAATGTTAATCTTTAATAATTCATTTCACTGACACTAACAGTATAGCCAGTGACATTAATAATTTAATCTCAACAGTTTTGTCACTCCTTTGGTTACATTGTATTATAGCATAATGTGGTATGACAAGTATGAAAGCATGTGTGTAACAGTGTCTGTGCAAATGTGTCATCTAATTACAAACATTAATACGTTTTATTCAAACATGACTAGAAAAAAAACGGAGGCAAACTGTTAAATGAGCATTCTGACAGCACAGTATAATACTATTAATGATAATCCAACATTAGTGTAAGTTTAATTGCAGAAGTGCTGATCTTGCAGTGCTACATGCCAGAAGTCAGAAGCCTTATTTAGGTGCACAACTCTTCACACCTTGGCCTCTGTGACAGCAATCCTCAGAGAATGAATCAATTTACACCACACTATGGATATTAAAGCAGGTGATAAATATAATCGTCTCTGGCGATCACCTTCCAAAGTAGCCGTGTAACTGTTTTCAGCGGCGTGAAATCCTTTATCAAGCCGTCGCTGGTTGACAGAAACAATTATCCAGAGAGGGAGGTAAATGAATAAAATTAGCACTTGGAGCCCCCTTGCACATTTCTGCCTGTGGCTATCACCATGCGACGACTTCCCAAACTCTTATCATGAGCTTGGCACCAGAACGGCATGGGCTTTGTATCACACAGTAACCCTCACCCATTTCACAATGCCACTCCACAACACACACACACACACACACACACACCCAGACCATGTCCATGCTTGGTTTAATCACACCACTGTGTTCGGGCAGTGGCAGTAGTTCATAATGCGCTCATTTTTTGCTGTTGAGGATTCCAAACCAAAATACTGCGGTTACAGCGTATATGTGTGTTTGTAAGTGTATGTGTGTGTGTTCAACAGGCTTTAAGCGCTGAGGAACCTCGGTTCACATACTTGACATACATTTTTATTGCAACAGGAAACACTTAGGCCAAATGCTTGCATGTTCAGAGGTGACTTGCGGTTTTCAAACTGGGCATTCCTTTCCGATCTCTGCCTGGGAGCCGAGAGAAAGAGAGGAGGAGGTGGTGGTGGGGAAGAGAGAGAGACTATTAAATGAGGTCATAATTGTTTCCTCCCTCCCTTCCTTCACCCCTCCACACTCCCTTCCCCCAATCTTCACCCCCACCTCCTCCACTGGTCCCCTGCATAGTATTTCCTGTTAGGACGGCAACCAGACAGCCTTTATTTAGCCTGTGCTCATTTCCCTAAATTAATACCCCTCGCCCACATCTATGGCATGGGATCTTGTTTTGTGAACCTAATAAAAGTTTGGTAAATGCTCTGCAATTTGTTCCACTGGAAACAACCGAGCCTGGAGTGTCGGGCAAGGTGTTGTTAGCGAGGGCCTTGTTTTAGTGCTGCAGTTATCAGCAGGGAGGATGCAGAACACATTTTCCAAGGGCATTGACACATTTTGCAGAAGTCCCAGAACAGTGCAGCGTACCACATGGAATGGGTTTTGTCCCATCAGCCACCCTCTCTCCAGATTTTTGTTCCAGGTTTTGTACTTTCCATGGAGTATAGGTTCAACATATCAAATGATCAGTGAGAATCATATGATTGCAGTAGTCGCTGTTATGTTTAAAGAATTAGGTTATTCTGAAATTCGGCTGCCTCAAGTGATCCCTGGAACTCCCACAAGACTCCTGAGGGTCATTGGATCCCACTTCGCAACCCACTAAAATTACCATTATAGAAATAGACGGCACATATCTCTGCCAAGGGTGCACAATCCTTAAAATTTGTTAGTTTTAATAATGGGAAATGCTTAGAAACTCTGTCGGCATCTGGATTGTGGTTGTCATCAAATTGTCTCAGTGTCTCAGGTTTTGAGTAAATTCTTCAAAAATTACTTACCATTTGTGTCTTGGATCATGGCCTGCTGTTTCACCAAAAACAAACTAGTAAGACTATGACCATAAACCCTCTTGATTGGGATAATAAAGTAAGTGACTTGAGCATGTATGATTTCTTTCTCATGGCATTCTTTACGTTTTCTTCTAAGCATCTTGTTTTTTTAGGACAGTTTATAATGTGTCTGTTCAAATAGCATTAAATAGAACACATGGTATGGTTTTTATGGTGCGATTTAGAGCAGCGCAGTAAGTCTGTTGTCTCAGCTTCCACTCGAATGTGTTGAAAGTGCTACATCCCTTATAAGAGAGTGCCACTGGTTATCTTCTTAACTCTTCAGAAATCTAATTTCTCTCTGGGCAAGCATTTAAATGCCTAATGACTGATAAGTGCAGCATGGACTGCGTGTGTGTGGTTCCTCCTTCAGCTGGATTGAGATAAGAAACTTTGCTGAGCATTTTTTTTCTTCGTTTTCTTTTCCATTGGGGAGGGAGCGATAACTCCCCAGCTCTTCATTCGCTGCTTATTTGGCATCATTATGTGTAATCGGCCTAATAGAATATGTCAGTGGTAATATACAGAGGTTTGGCACGATGAAGCCACTTTCCTCCTTTTGGAGGAGGTAGCTGTTGCAGAACGACTCCCATCGCAGATGAATCTTTGGAGTAAATAGAGGGTTTCATGTTGCAAAATTAGAGTATTGATGCCATCCTACATGCCCTGTAGCCAGAGCGAAGAAAAGAGGAATGGTGAGAAAAGGAGAATGAGCAGCAGAGAGAAAGGAGTAAGCAGTATAGGATATCCAGGAAAAATACCATTGCTATGGCTAAGCCAGGAATAATGACTTTATTGAGTTTGACTGTGGCGCGTTCAAGTCTTGCATTCTTGAATGATTGACTTCTCTTTTAATGTTTTCTTTTCTTGTTATTATTTTCTCTTCCCCTGTAAGACATTCATCTTTGGACAGAGACATAAAAATAATGTTCCTCAGAGGCGATCAGGCAATTGACCTTGGGGATTTTTTTTCGGCATGCTTCAGTTCCAACAGAAATTGTACTTCACTAATTGTGTATAAAAATGTACTTTGAACTCAGCGGGGAATTTTTAACATGATTTTTGCCCACAACTGATGCCCCGGCACTCTTGGTTCATGATTTGTGTCACAGTTTTGAATATATACTTTTTATTCAGTTGTTTCATGTCCCCAGCACAAGTACAGTAGCTCATCAAAATCCAGCTCTGTTGCCATCTCCAAAGGCAATGCCTCTGCTTGAATAGTTTAAAGAGGAAAGTGCACTGTATTCAATTTACCCTTATTTTTTTTTATTGAAATTATATACGCATACACAAACACACACTCTGATCTCACCAGTGTCCGTGCGCCATCATGCACACGCTTCCCACACGCTCTCACATAAAAGCACAATGTGATGCCACACATCTTAACGCACCCGCTCAGTCCCCCGACGCACGCACATTCGCTCACACCCAGGCAGAGTCCCTAAACCATGACATCCAGGACCGTGCTATAATTACAAGGCAGATGAACACATGGCGACAAAGCGGTCTCGGGAGGGGAGCGGAGCAGAGCGGAGCGACAGAGGTAATGATCTCTGGAACAAAGAGGCAGACCTGGGAGAACAGGTTCAAGAGTCAGCCACAGGGCCACACGACACCACAGGCATGACCTTGGAGAACTTTCTGGAACACTCGAGACTCTCTCGCCTACTCTCCTGTGCGACGTTTGTCTTCGTGTTTATGTGCCAGTGTGTACCAGTTTGCTTGTGAGTCTGCTCGTGAGTGCGTACGTGTGAGCGGTTGTGTGTGAGCGGGTTGCGTTCAAAGGCAGACGTGTCCTCGGGGGAGGAAAACCCTAGAAATTGGTTATTGTATCACTGAGGCTATTTACCTATTTTGGGGATTAACATATTTAATTCCCCCTCTTAATCCCGTTGGAGTTAATGCCCTCGCATTTCCAATTATCTGACTAAGTGTAACGCAGAGGGAGTCAGGGCTTCTTCTCTTGCCTGTAACTGGGTTTAGCATGCAGGTCGCAGAGCTGTAGCTACAGTGTATGGTGTCTTCAAAGGCAACTTGTTTACTCAATGGTTTAATTGACTTACCAGACTGACTAACTTTGTGTCCTGACATTTTTTTAAATTCCAACTTTATTAAACCTGATAACAATGAGGTGCAGTAGAAGAATAAATTCTAATTTCCCAATGTCCTTCTGCTTTTGCAAAATAATGTGAGACACATTATAAAGAGCAGAGTTGCTGCTGTGGTGCAGAATGCAATATGCTGTTTGATGATGCTTCACGCTTTTATGTCCCCCTGAAAGAAACCTAAGCGTGTTTGAAAAACCCCGGCCTTCGTGATCACCTTCCTCACTTTATTTAAGGTAAATTAACAAGAACAGCAGCAGTGAATCTCATAATTCACTCATCTATGAGGTGATATTTTGTTATTCTGTTTGAATGTTGGAAAAAAAACGGGCCAATATCAAAGACATCTGTGAGATGTAACAGAGTAGTCTAATCAAAGATCACTTGAATTAATCCACATGCATTTGCAATTACAGCCTGACCTATAGCAGTGTGTGGTGCAGGATCATTTTCCCCTGCTTGTATGAATTTCCAGCACAAACACAAATCAAGCTTTAAATGCCAAAATGAGATACGCACCAACTGGAGAGAATTACAAATACTTCAAACACTGGGTGCAGACATGAAAGAGAATCTCAGGAGCATTTTTGAAGTTTCTTCTTTTCTGGAGATATTAAGTCAGTCAAGAAACGTATGAGGACAGAGCTTTAACACCGAGTGGTGACTAGCAGGTATTTTTCCTTTAAAATGCAGACAACCTTTGAGGAAAACTCTATAAATATCTTCCCAGTTCATCCCCTTTATTTCAAAGTGGCTTAAGTCAGATCAACTCTGTCTAAGTACAACAGACATTAAAGGCATTAGAGGAGATTTAATTTCCTACGACTTTGAACGCAGCATGCGCACATACAACCTCTCCCTCACCCCCCTCTAACCTCCCCCCTCTTAACATTTACGAAGAAATGCCCCCCTCCAGAAACTTGCGTCGGACTTGTGAAGTTGTCTTTTACGGCTGGGTCCCCCTGGATCTTTATCTGCCATTATGTGAAAAAAGATGAGCAAAACAAGTCACCAGCTAACTACGAAGCTATACCAAAGCAACACATACAGAAAACACGTAAGTCCAAGGCGTACGTAATCTACGTAACTAGGCCTGAGCCGGAAGATTTTTGATTGACAGGAAAGGGA
Source organism: Acanthochromis polyacanthus (assembly GCF_021347895.1). NCBI lineage: Eukaryota > Metazoa > Chordata > Actinopteri > Pomacentridae > Acanthochromis > Acanthochromis polyacanthus. Next base: position 14,005,170 of record NC_067132.1, read on the forward strand.
GCAAACCAAACGCCTCGGTCCGAGCGCGTTGATTGGCTGATGTTTTTCAGGTCCTGCCATGTCCACAGTTATTTTTTTTAATTTTTTATTCTTTTAGAGACCATACATACAAGTCCACTAAAAGTCAGTATATTCATTTTATGTGAATCAGACAAATTAAACAAAAAAAAACCATCCTCCATAATGCCTTTAATATAAACTAAAATCAACATACATGAATGTATAAAGTAAAACACTGAAATGCACACATGCAGACAGTGCATCTGCACATAAAGCCTTCTCTCAGGCTGTAGTCACATGGGTCAGTCTGCTCAGCGTCAGTTATCAGACCGGTGAAACAGAGAGAGTAAGGCCTTGAGGCTGCTCCGACTGACTTTTCTATCTCAGTTGCAAAAAATCCTCATAAATCACTATGTAAAGCTCACAAAATAGAGTATGGTAAGGATCAGAGGACTAAATATATATATATAAATAAATCAATAAATATATGTCTTTAATTCACATTACTCATGCTTTCACATGGAAGCACAATCTGTGTGTGTATATTGAAGCTGTTGTGTATGTCTCCTTCCCCACACATGTGATTGCACTTGCCCCAGCACTGCCTTCCAAATTCATCATCTCAGAAGGAGCAGGAGATGCATAAAGCACTTCCTATGTACAGTATGTGCCCCTTTTTATGCGTCACAGCCGCTGATGATGAGTGCATTCTTCATTAATCCCATAATTACACAAAGGCTGCACAGAGCAAAGTTGTAAACCTTTAAGATGTTTTCTTTACGCTCTCGCACATTCACCATAATTGCCGTGTGCCAGTTCCTGCATGCCGAGCGAACACGGACAGCATGTGCATCTGTCAAGTCCGATTAAAGTCCCGAAATTCTGCATCATTTAGGATCCATTTTGTTTAAAATATCCCAAGCGAAAAAGTGAAATGTCAAGCTTGATCTAAAACATGCTCATGCTGTCTTCAAAGGATTTTCTTTTTTTTTTTTTTACATCGACAAATCGTGGAAACAAGCAAAATTTAGAGACACTTGGTCTCAGCTATTATCAAAAGACTATTCAGTGCCATGGCCATTACCCATAAGCCCTCTATTGTGGAGGAAGATGATCCCTGTCATGGGACTCCAGTCCACTGGCACCATCTACAGAACTATGATCCTGCTAACAAAGCGTTAATGAATGCGTCAGATTCACGGATGTTACATTAAACGCCATGACATACCGGCTCATGGTATGTCGGTGTGATTCTCATGTGTGTGAGCTGCTGTCAATAAACAAAACAAAACAAAAAAAATCTCTAGTTTTCAGTTGTTTGGAGTATACTTTCACAGAAACATTACTGTAGGTCGAAAAAAAACAAAATAATCTGAAATTCACTCCGACTGACTATCAAAATTACTCTGCCTTTGGCAACAAAACCGTACATTTGCAACCTATGACTAACACTGTGCCGTCCAACAAGTGCACAACATATTTTGCTATTGCCACTGCTACTGTTTAATTCATTTAAAATTACACATGAGGTCATGTAAGGTTTTCCAAACAGCTACGCAGCCTCACCATCATCACATACATTCAAACAGCAGGAGAACCAGGATCCGTGCTTTTGGCAGTTGCGCGGTGAGATCATCTGAGATCTACCTTTCCAGTGCTTTGGAAAGGTCAGGAACATCATGCATTGTAATGGATGATATTATGTAAGAGAACAGTTTAAGGCAAATGGTACAGCGGCAAGTAAGCTATCAGAATATCGTGAGAAAAAGAAGAGGTCAGGGCATTGGCTGACGGCGGTAATTGGATTACTGCATGTACAAATGTTAAAACTGTCTTCGCTTCTACTTAAAATAACTTTTGGAAACTTGTTAATCTAAGTGAGAATACAAATTTGGGACTTTTATTTTCCCTGCATTTACTGAATTGGGCACTGTCAAAAAAAAAACTTAGTGAATAATTTCTGAAAAATGTCTAAATCGTATTTAAGGATGTCATTTTCAAATCCAACCACAACTTTTGATTGTTTCACCCCAAAAAAGGGAGAATGAGCAGCATTATTGGCAAGAAGACACACAACCGAGTCACTCTGGACAAATTCTCTTTTCTCCCCTCTTATAAAGATCTCTTTATCTGCCCTGTGGAGTGATGAGGCCAATCCAGAACTCTCCTCTCCATCAGCACTTGTTGTACTACAACCCACTCCTGATAAAGAAAAGCCTCAGTCTTTCATTCGACAAGTTTGGGTCTTCCTCCTCCTCCTCCTCCTCTTGCTCCTCTCCCCCTTCTCATACTCCGTTTGCTGGTGACAATCCGGTCATTATACCATCTTCGGCCTGTCTGCGAGCCCCCCTCCCCTACCTCACCCAAACTTCTGCGCTGCCCTCAGTCCTCTCCTATCACCCCTCCCGTCTCGCTGAGCTACTATGAGCTATATTACTTTGACCCCGGCCCATCAATCTGCTTCAATTGGATAATGATCTGTAATCACGTTCTTTCAGGGGAGTCTATAAAACGAGCCGGGGCCTCAGCACCCCTCCTGAGAGGGCTCCTTCTGTTCCCCCACCCCCCCCCCCACACACACACACACATTTGATCCAGGCGCTTCTCCTTTCAGCTTTCAGGCCCCCACTAAATACCCTCGCACATGGGCAGCCGCTGCAGCCGGCGGTGGGCCTTGTAAAGGGAGTGCAGTAAGGAGGCGGTGGTGGTGGTGGTGGTGGTGGTGTGTGTGTGTGTGTGTGCGGGGGGATTGATGGCTCCGCTGTTGATTTTTCATGGCTCTCGCTCTCCAATGGAAAGGGTCTAAGGGGGACAAGGTGGAGCCCAGCAGGAGGGAGAGGGGACACAGGGGAAGGCGAAGGAAGAAGAAGGGGTGTTTAAAACCAGGCTCAGTTCCTACCAAGACAGGGGCCCCCCGCCCCTCACATTAAAGCTGACCCTCCATTAGGTCGTTTTGTACGACAGGCTTGTAATCGATAGAGCCTTATAACTGAACAGGAGGAGCGGTGAGGGGTGGGGCCGGACGGCATTAGGGTGAGTGGAGGCCAGTCGGCGTCATGGGTGTCGAGGAAAGAGTAGGAGGAGAGGGATAAAGAGAGAGATTAGGATAAGGTTGATGGACAGGGAGAAAGAGGCAATGAATGAATAAGTAAATGAATGAAGTGGAATGGAAAGCAAATTAAGCCATGAGCTTCGCCTCCTCCCACCCTGTCTTAGGCGCTTTTTTTCCTCCTAAATTGGGTTTCAAGGCAAAAATAATCCTAACACGAGAAAAAAAAAGTTGAAAATCAAAATTGGACTTTGCAGATAAAAATCAAGAAAAAAAAAACATCTCCTTATAATGATCTGGTACCAAATTTCACTCTCTGTTTTTTCACCGACGTTCCCCTTCAGTTTGTTTGGAGAGGGAAATGACTTAATGTGTGTTACTGTATGAAATCTTAAGTGGTGTTATCACATGTGGAGATAAGATCTGACGGGGGAGAGCGAACACAAGGGGCTGTTTTCACAGCATATTGCACATTTCCAAGTCAAAACTGACCCAGCTTGCCACCTCAGTTAACAGTTATCAATTGTTCCGCGAGGCCTCCATTGTGACCGGTGGCACGGCAAGCTGAGTCCCCCTTCATGTAAAACACACGTACGCGTTTTGAGCACAGTTCAGGAGGCGAGTGGAGCAGCTTGACCGCAATTTAAAACGCCATCAGTTCAGCGGGGGCTTTTGTGTAATATCTTCTGCGCTCTTGAATATACATAAAAAGGCCGTGGAGTTTTAAGGGCCATACAATAAATTGATGAATGGAGTATTTTCTCTCCCTCTTCCTCGGTCCTCTATGAAGTGAGGGGCCCGTCTTGTATATCATTATTCCTTCCAGCCATTCTTTCGCAGGTTTAGGACTCTCACATGTGGAGCATATGTCTATTGAAAGGGTGGCACCACGCAAGGCAGGCACAGATGGAGTCACCCTCCCCGTCAATGGGCAGACAATGGAAAATGGAAATCAAAGTTAAAGGGGTGCATCCAGCCCCATTTAGCCCATACAAAAGGTGCTTGTAGGAGGCAGGGCATGCTGGATGAAGGGAGGGGAGGGTGCGACGGGGTGGAGGAACATGTCCCCGGCCACAAGGGTCCATCCTCAGCTGGCCTCTCCATCACTGAGGTGATAGAGACATGCTGACACTGCGCTAGACACCCCGGCCTCGCCACTTTTAACTCCCCGACGCTCTGCTTGATGGACTGTGCGGAGTGATAATTGAATTTGTGTATATTTGTTTTTAATGTCCGGGCTCAAAGCGCAGTTTCTCACCTAAAATTGCGTCTCACACTTTTGCAACGTTAAATAAAAAATGTAACAAAAAAATTGCCTCAGCTGGTTCATTTTAATTCACAATAGCAAAAAAAGAAAAAAAAATGCTGACCAAGCGAGGGATGGACGTATGAAAGAGCACAGCTTGAATGCATATAAAGTTTTACATTTACTGCAAACAGTTACTTTGGGGGATTTACAAGACGTCCTAAGAGAGTGCAGAAAAACAGCCTCAGTGCATTTAACGTCAGATAAAATGCACATGACCTGCTGATTTACTGTGGGATTGTTTTTATTTGTTCGAGGCTGAACATTGCAATGGTATAAACTATTCATATACTTTTAGAACTGACAGTAAGACAATAATGCTCACACACCATCGCTAAAATAACCACCAATAAAGGGTGTTTTCTCGACTTTTTCTGCAAAATCTCTTCTAAACGTTTAACGCTACATATGCAGCAGTCACAGTGTTGAAACAGATGTCTCTGTTTGTGTGTCTACTAGTATCCAACACAATATCTCCGACAACCTAATAGTAAATAAAAGCATTAATAGAGGAAGTAAAATAAACTGGAGGAGGAAGTGGCGAGCGGTCCATCCTGTTGTTGTGGTGGATGCTTGCTTTGAACGCAGCTCTGATGTGACCCATAAAACAGTGTGTGCTTTTTTAAGAGACAGTGATTTCACTCTCATTAAAGATAACTACACTCTACTGTACACAAGTGTACGATAACTGTGCGTTTAACAGTGCACTTACTGTCTCCTCTCCTGGCGTGTGCGCTCATTGCTGAAGCCCATCTGTGTACGGAGCAGGTGAATCTTAGTTACTTTAATTTTAATTTATATATCTTAAGATTGGTTTCTGCCTTTAGCTTACAAGTGAGATTCAAATGAGACACTTTTCATAGTGATGTTTTATATTAATTTATTGGCACAACAGCAGCAATAAAAATCACAGTTTTGAAAATTAGTTGCCAGATTGTCAGTATTTAAGATTTCATAAAACATACCTTTCTGTATAATCTAAATATCTGTGTTTTAGAAGCTTCTGTACGCCGCACCAAATTTTCCTGTTAAATTACAGTAAAACACTGGCAGCTGTAGTCAGCAGATTTTACTGTCTTTTTACAGTGTTTCTACTGCAGTTTACCTCAACAGAAAATGACTGTATAACTAATTACTATACAGTAGAATATGATGTTTGCGGTTCAACCCTTTAAGACCCACCGTCGTGCAAGTCCGCGGGGACATATTCTTGCATTTTTACGGACTGTTGTGCAAATTTTTTTGGAGTATTTTTAGTTGCTTTACATCAATATAACCCTTATTTGCCAAAATTTAATATAAATGTTTTGACTTATGTCTTAACATCTGCAATAAATTGCTTCAACATGCAATGAACCTAAAAAAATGAAAATCATTTTTGTTTTTTTTCACATATTTTTCAAAATACAGAAACTGCATAGCTGTATCCCTCAAATTTGTAAATGTACAAAAGTTACACAAAGTGTTTACAAAGATTTTTGTTCTGTGCACTTTATTGTGTATTTTTCAAACTTATCACCGCAACGAAAAAGCACTTTGAGACCTGGTGAATGGGTGAAATGTTAGTGTAACTCCCCAGATTTTTTATGCAAAAAGAACGATCGATCTGTCTTATCTGGGTTCAAATCTACCACCAATCAAGAATGAATTATGCAGTCGTAGCGCCAGTGCTACGCTGGGCTCTATAGGGTTACTATTGTGACTTAATTTTCCAATAATGTACTGGATGTGTGTAGTTGTGCCACTTTAAGAGAAATGGCAACAGTAGTTACTTGGAAAAAACACTTTCTTTTGAAAAAATGTTTCAGCAGTTAATTGCAGTCAAATGCTGTAAATGCAAAAATCTACAACACTGTTTAACATTAAAAAAAATGCATATATACCACTAAAACACCTAAGACTAAGGACAAAGGGTAAAGCAAGTGGCATTTTCATACACTGGGAATATTTATTTCACAATCAAAATCAGAAGTACTTCATTGATCCCTGAGCAGAAATTGCTTATGTTGCAGTTGCTCCAATTCAAAGTCAGAAATATAAACAGCACAAAATAAAGCTAAGTAGGAAAATATGTTCTAAAAACATAAATAAAATAGAAACACTATGTGCATAAATGTAAGACATGCGTTTTGTATGAAAGCACTTTTGGAAGCAGTAGTGTATTCCAAATTGTAGTCTTGTTAATATATTTTAAAATCAAAGGAAAAAAGGGTTAACTTAATGTTTTTTTTTTTTAAAAAGGAAAAAAGTTAATAACATTCTTAGCTGGGCTGCACAGTGGCTCAGTGGTTAGCAGCTGAAAGATCCCTGCTTCACATCCCGGCCTTCCCTGGATCTTTCTGCATGGAGTTTGCATGTTCTCCTTGTGCATGCATGGGTTTCCTCTGGGTGCTCTGGCTTCCCTCAACAGTCCTGAGATTAATTGGTAACTCTAAATTGTCCGTAGGTGTGAATGGGAGACTCGTCACACTGTTTGTATATGTATCCCTGTGATAGACTGGTGACCTGTCCAGGGTGTATCCTGCCTTCACCCTAAATCAGCTGGGATAGACTCCAGCCCCCTTTGACCCTAATAAGGTCTAAGCAGTGTAGAGATAATGGATAGATGGACATTCTTAGCTGTGTAAATCAAGTTGCTACTCTAAATGATGCTTTGTAATCCACTGTATTAAAACTTTTTGTTCCATTCAAACCACCCCTTTTCACAGTAGCCTGCTGTAAATCGTCATTTTTGTCTGCACTTTCCCACGAGACATCAGATTTTACAGTATATAGCCACATTTTGGTAAAAACATCACACACCTGCTAGATTCGGAAGAATTTAAAAAAAATGTATCAACCTTCATAAGCCTTTATAGTCACCAATCTGTTATTTGGTGCTGCTTTTTACAATTTCCTTTCTGATAATTGGGTCTACATGTATTGTGACTAAATGGCAATAATCCTCTGATCTTTTTGTGTCATGCAGTGCAGCTGAGAGAGGAGCTGTTGGCATCTGTGGTGGCTGGAAGATGGCTGTCCATAATGAACCCTGGTCCGACCTTTGACCTCCTACCCCCGACAGCATCACCAGCTGAGGGCTCACACAGAGGGACTGTTTGTGTGGTACGACACACACACACACACACACACACACACACACACACACACACACACACACACACACACACACACACACACACACACACACACACACACGTCCAAGCTGCCCTCCCATGCACATGGAGCGTCTGGGCATCATGTTTTCATGTTTTGAGCTTTTATTATCCTTATTAAACAGACACAGTATTTCTCTAAAGGATGAAACATTTCACTTAAAAACAAGAACATCTCCATCAAACTTTTTCTTGTGGATCTTTGCAAATACTTGAACTCTTTTCTGCTCTGCCCGGCTCTTATCGTTTCATCTGTAAGCCGGTTTTAGTATTCAGAATACTGAAATTCTTTCCAGCTGGAGAGAATTCACCTCAGACGGCCTTCTGTTTTCTCTCTGTAGTGTGGTGTATGTGCCCATCCAGGGGGCACGACATGGTTGCTGATGCGTAATAGCCTCTGACATAATTGTGCTGTCAATCTACAATATCTCTAATGCATGAATAACTCATGACTGCAAGTGTGATATCTGCTGTCTACGCCTCAAATCAGATTTCGGTTTCCGTTTTACATCTCTTTTGTATCTGTTTGAACTCATTTGCAACTGAATATGTCCATATCAGTAAAACACACAACACGTGTCTTGTCAATCCTATACGGTAATGTTATATTTTGCAATAAATACAGAGGAAAATGTATGTGTGCTGTTTGTGGACTGCACCCTGACAAGTATAACCACTGAAAATATTAATAATTCAATCTGATCTATTTTGTTTTTGGGTTAAAGTTGCTTAAATTAAGCTTTTAGGCGTGTAGTTAATGTAAGCTGTGCTATGCTTACAACTTTACATTGATAATAAGGAGTATTCTTGAAGCATAGATTTGCTTCTGTAGTTTATTCTCAGCTTTTCAAGGAACTAAATATACTATTCCCACTGTTTATTGTAATATAGAGAGCTGAAAAGGCATCGAATCTGAGACATGTTAGTCAAGAAACATTACTGGGGATGAATGTGCAAACTGTGTCGTACATTTGGTGATCTTTATGAGCTAGTTATGTCTTACACCACCACAATCCTGCCATATTGCGCCGCGCAGTCTGTCCTACATGTGATTTTTCCCCCTCTCGTTATTCTTCAGTGTTTCTCACGCTGCCAAGATTCTCTCTGCTGGGAACCTCGGCGCAGACACATGGCTGACTTACAGCGCACAAATGAGGCCCCATGTTCACTTGCACAGCCCGGCTTAGGTGAAGCTTCCTAAACAAGTGCCTCTACTTTCCTGCGGAATAGGCGTCCAATTATGGGAGGAGATTTATTTGAAGTAGACTGACCACTGAGCATCCGGGATGACCTTATAATTGTATGTTGTGCTTACACATGTATCTGCGTGAGTGCGCTTGTGTCTTCCACCTCATTGATCTCCCACGGACATTTCCAGAGCACAAACAAACATCCAGTGCTGTACTTGTATGAATTTTAGGGCAGCAGAGGATAAAACACTTCACGTGCTATTCTGTAATTTCTTTTTTATTGGATATTATAATTTTGAATGCAGTTTTTTTTAGCAGGAAAAATGTAACCGTGTCAAGATATTTTGTCAAATTTGACTGTAAAATGCAAATTAAATAGCACAGAAACACCTGAGAACACACACTCACACCTGCAATATGCCACGACTGTTGATGCCAAGCCTTTGCAATAATTCACTAATTGATCCAGCTTGTAGTGGGACCAGCCCGCCTCCTCTCAATGACTTCTCCAATCAATCCAGGCTGTTGTCCGAAATGACATGCCCCGTAACAAATTACAGCTAATGAAATAACCATCAGAATGTCATTACAGGGGCGGGCCCACGGTGTTATTGCTCAGCATGGCTCTACGTGTGCATGTGTGTGAAAGAAAGAGAGGCCGTGTGAATGTTCATGAGCAGGCGTGGTCGTGCCGTTCTTATCCCGGCCATTATTTAGCACCTGAGTCACTTTGTGTGACCGACAGGCCTGATGAAGCAACTCTGTCATCTGCCTTCATGGAAAAACATGATCTGACAAATCTCCAACCAGCTGCAATTTGTGAAAGCGATAATAGTCGGCACTGTCTTCTGGTAGAGAAGAAAAAAATGCTTTTCACATTTCAAATTTCCGTGCACTTTTGAGGCCTTGAAAGCCTGCATGATTTGTTTCAAAAACTTGGATCCGTATTTCCTGGAACTCGCTTGGTTTATTCCCATTACCAGAGCATTTGTTTGCAGCAAAAATCCCATTTAGCTTCCTCAGTCTCATGGACTGTCGATGTCCCTCTGACAAGAGACCACTGTGGCAGCCAGTGCTCTCCACGTGAGTCCAGCCATTCTCCTTCCACTCCGGAGCCAAATCTATCGCTTTTCTCCCACTGCCTTCCTCTTCCATCTCCTCCTCCACCACCTCTTTTGCCATTCCAGAGCTGACGGCAGATGGTGTTTTAATAAAGTCCAGTAGGAATAGGACTGTGAGTAAACAATGCAGCACATGCCAACTCAGTAATTGCTGGGCACTATTACAACCCCTGTGTCTGGCAAGGGAGGGAAGGATGAGAAGCAGAGCGGATAAAAAAAAAAAGAGAGAGAGAGGATGTGGCACTCACACAGTGAGAGGACAAATCAGGAATGAGGAAAAAAAATAAGAGAACAATTTAAAACCCGAAAAGGAAAATGCAAGAGATGTAGGGGAGCGAGGGGGTATGGAGGGGGCGGGCAGCGTTCACATATACACCTAGCAGCTGGAGCCAGAAAAGCGCAGCTGGTGAAGGTGCAGGGAGGCCATGGGGAGGAGGGGGCTGAGCAGAGCTGGGATGGGCTGGTCTAGGCTGTGCTGGGCTGGGCTGGTCTAGGCCAGTGGGTGCAGTGCTGGGCCTATAGCCTCCAGGCTATGGGATCCAAGCCCAGTCTCTGAGTCCCAGGCCCTGCTCTGTGGTCTCCACTGCTGACACAAGGCCAATGCAGTCCCCTGTCAAACCCCCAGTCAATGGTCAGACACATTCTGGAGGAGGTGGACTCAAGCAAGACCAAAGTTAAAGCTCCTGTTCCGTGCAGCTCTCACACCTCGGCTATTAATATACCAGCAGTAAAGATGGAATGATGAGCGTTTTAAGACATGATCTGAATTCTTTACTCTTTTACCTTTTTAAAATGTCCTGGCCCTTTAAAAGTAGCAAAGTGGATGTAGGACAAATACTCTCTAGTATATATAGTTAATATGTGGTGCATTGTACAAACAGAATTCCCTACACACACACATCTTGCCATTTGATCCCTTTTTCACTGAGCCTTCATCACATAAGAAAGAGGTCCTTGCAAGTCTGCAGAGAGCTTTCCCATGGTGCACCATTAGGCCTGTTGCCTCCAGGGGTGTCAATCAAAAACCGTCTCTCTGCAAGTCTGACAGCTCGGCTACTTTACGTCACACACCTGTTCGGCTCAGGTATTCTAAAGAAAAAAAAAGTGAAATGACAGATGCCAAAGAAATACAGGGAAAGACATCACACCTGTGAGCTCTTTAAACATATACAGCATATATAATGAAATCTCACAGTGTGGGATAGTTTCAGATATTCTAGAGATGTCTGAATGAGACGAAGAAACCTCAAATGGGAAAAAGGAAGACTTGGAGCACAGCAATAATATTTCACTTCCACCTGGGTCAAACTTGATGAAGCATCTCCCACAGCTATATAGTTAGTGGCTCTCATCTAAGACAATTAAAGAAAATGACTTTTATTTTAAAGCTGAGGTTAAATGACCAGTCTCCTTAACCTTGAAGTTCACCAGCCGCATGAATATTGAATGATTCTTAACCTTCTGTTCTAATGCTAATTGAAGCAGAGGGGGGATATTACATATTTGTAATTAGGGGCTGCTGGATAGGGTTTAAGCTCTGAGCCTCATTAGCTTAATCATGAGGACTCTATCAATTATGCAGGTGGAGGTATGGTGGTGATTTGAAAAAAAATCCGCTCTGCAGAAAACTTTTTTCCTCTTTTTTTTGTGCTTAGAGTAATTATATTGATAAATTCCTCTTGAAACTTGTCATTAATTCCAATCCCGGCGAGGGCACATTTTTCCTGAGGATGGGAATATGTGTGAATATATGAGAGTGTTGATGAGATTGACGCTAGGATTGCTGCATCTTCCGCTGATGGATAATCTCGGGCAAGGCCAAGCTATATGAAGCTAATCCATATGGAAGCTAACACAAACACAACGCCTCAGGACATCACCCAAATACAACATCAAACGGCCTCCTGACAGGTTTGCTGATGAGCACAAACAAGGCTTCATGTCGAAACACAACTTCTCCCCTATGACATCTTGAACTTCTGTCCAACCAAGTCTTCTCACATACTTTCAGGCCTTGAGAATTTGCCTTTTCTCCCTCAAGGCACCGAGGCAGCGAGACAGAAAGAGTGAAAGACAGAGAACTCGGCGGCTCAGAGAGAGTGAAATATGAGCTGCTCTCTCCTGCAACAAGATTAGTAAAGAAAAAGTCTTCACCATAAGGACACTCCCCACGGACCTTTGAGCACAAAGTCATATACAACCACATATCACTCCTATCCAGCTCTCCAAACTTCTGTCAGCTCTTACCTCAGACATCTTCCTTACATCCAGTTTGCCAGCAGGTGTTGGTTCACACCATTAATCTTGACTGAGAATGTGGGAGAGGAGCTGGAGATGGGGAAATCATGGGAGGTGGAAGAGGTGGGAAAGTGGGTCAGAGGACTTAGACCGAAGCGAAGGCAGCTGCCCCTACAGCACCTCGGTCTTCCTCCAGAAACCTCCACATCGCCTGTGCTCCCTCTCAGAGGTGTGGAGGTGACAGTTGGTGAGGGACCTTTGAGAGGCCTGCAGACTGGCTTTGGCGCAACCAGGTCTTGTATGCAGAGAAAAAAGAAGTTTCTAAGAATTGGAGCAGCATTTTGGAGAGCTCTCTTTGGCCATTTAACATGAAATGAGGAGACTGAAATCATCTTGAATGTGTGTATGCTTGTAAAGATTTGTAATGTTTGCTCACTGATGTTTTTGGGCCTTTTTTTATTCCCAACAGATACAACTAACAGATGCTTCTTCCCTCTTCTCTGGACCTTCTGACATTTGCCCGACCCTCATGCAAAGGCCATTCACATTTTCTCACATAGTATAGTTACACTAATATTTCACAGTTTCAGCTGTACACACTTATAGCATGTACATATGTCCAAAGATATAATATAGATGTGCAAAATTGTCATTTTTGTGCACATTTTGCTCTTATTTGAGATGATAATGAGCTTAAGTTCATGTGTGAGTGAAGAATGAATTAGAAAGCATTCCTTTGCTTTAAATTTACCACACTGATGCTACATTTCCTCTCTTTCTCTAAATGAACTCAAATAATACCATCTTTTAACACAAGAACAGTGTTTCCGGCATCAAGGGGTCTGGGAAATATATACCCATAAATGTATTAAAATATTGCTTTTTACACCCCATCTATCATGAGTGCAATTTCATGGGTCACCTTTTTAAAAATTAATTTCATTCTTTGACCTGTTACGAGTGGAAGCGCTAACATGGGTAGGCTCTGAGTTAAATTGCACTTGTGACTTCATGGATCACATTTTCAATTACCTCCGAACACTGCTTGGTAAGACGGAGGGAGAGAGAGAGAGGGAGAGAGAGAGAGCAGATCACGAAGCCGGCATGCGCCAACATCAACTTTATTTACTGGGACAAGTGGTATGGAAAAGTGAGATTTAATGAGCTATGTTAAACAGCAAGAAGGTAATGGAGTACAAGCAGAAATATCCAACAGACAATGACTGGTGGTGGATTGACTGCACACCCTCTGCTGTGGGAAATCTGAACCAGAATGAGCCCTAATGCAAGAATGATGTGACAAACACTTCTCAAAGTTTGCTAAACTCTGACATGTGCTCCTTATTTACTGACTTTTATTGCCAATATGATGATAGCAGGCAATATGATAATGACATGTTATCTGACCTCATCATCCTGTGTGTTTTGTTTGACAGCACTCTCTGTCTATTTACACTGGAATCAGTAATAGATTGCAACCTGCGCTGGGTGTACCCGGCTTTTTACCCATTGCATGCTGGCATAGACTCCCAATAGATCAGAGATGAACAGGAAAAAAAGATTTCCTTGTGAGCTGACTATTGGGCAACATGAAGTAATCTGGATAAACAGATGTACACACATGTGCTTGTACATACCACTTGAGTGGGTATTTTTTATTTTTTTGGTCAGTATTCCTAAAAAAACCCTCAGAGAACATACCATCTTTGACTCTGCTGTAAACACTGAGCTGAAAGAATACCCCGCATCCCTTCATCATGTGAAAAAGTGAAACAAACAAATGTTTTTTATGGTATAGTATGGCTGGTTTCTGTCATCCCACTGTGTGTCCTAAGCGGGGAAACTCAGTCTCAATGAAATCCAGATGGACATCAACATTTTTCTTTTGTGCATTTGTAAATATTAAGAGAAAAGACTCTAATTTATTGCGGATTACTGTCAGCGGGGGACATGTCCACATGTCCCAGCTCTAAGGTAAATATAAATATTAGCAATAGCACAGACTCAGTTTGTACCGGCGTTGTTTTTTCAAGGATTATGAGCTCTGCACAGGCTGTATAGTTACTCTGCATTGTCATAAGGTAAATCCACTAAAATTTCTATTATAGCGGCTAGAGTTCAGAAATGCTTCCATTAAGGTTATAAATTTTAAGCTTTGACTAAGGCTTTCCTGTCATCCCTTATACTGATATATTTGTAAAGATAACCCCGAGGACATTTCCATGTGATTAAATGCTGAACAGTGTCGGTTATTGAGGAGACAAAAGCTTAAGTCAAGAAACCACAAAAACAAAAAGCACCTCAGTCTATTATACAACCAGGAAACCCAGAACATTATATATCATATTTTATTGCTTAAGTGACCTAGTAGAAAAAGTAGAGGCTGCCAATTCAAACAAAGAATCATCTATTTATGGAAAACAAGCTGCTTCAGAGGTAAGCTAAAAGATATAGAGAGACAAGTTTTCCACCAATGAGGGTGCGAGACGGTGCCATATAATTGCAGGGCTCAATCAATGAAGTAAGCCGAAAAGCAAATGTTGACTTACCACGCAACCTTTCAACTAGTTAATTCCCCCCCTTTCTGCTTTCGGAAGAGGTGAAAACGTAGCTGCCTCTTTCCTGAGGGGGAACTGTCTTCACAGGCATTAGAGAAGAAAAAGGAAGAAAAGTCGCTCAGTGATAGATATGAGAGCGCATCTAGATCCCTTCATGCCATGTCAGCCACATCCTGAGGTGAAGAGGACACAATGAATGATTAAGTGGGAGTGCCGTGCAATTTTGTAATGACAGTGTTATCTCCCCTCGGTGGAAAAGTAACGTTTCCACGTATATGTGTGTTGAGCAAATAAAACAATCATTTTCATTAGTTCAAGCGAATAACCGTTTTAATGGTATACCCGCAAAGCCTGAAGGGTGAAATGAATTGCGTCACATTTTTACACTTTCTAAGGTTTTATTAGCAGCAGCCAGTTGTGTCATTTTGATCTTGAACGCCTTGGAAAAGAAAGACCCATGAAAAAGCAGCTGGAGTAAAACGCATTAGTGAATCAGGCATTCTTGTTCTAAATGTTTCTATATTTTATACATAGTGAGTAATGGCCTCCGTTTAATAATTTATTACCTAAAATAGAAGCTTAATGTTTTGGAAAGCAGCTCCTCAGTTGTTCCTAACCTTGTTTTGTTATCGTGGCATGGCTGTTGTCAATGCCAACCAAGCTACAGTGCGAGCTCAGAGGCTCTGCCATGTGGATGTAATTTCACCAGGATGATTTTTTTTTCTACCGCAAATCAAATAAAAGATTCAGCTTTGAGGGTAGAAAATAAACCCAGAACTGATCTGCATTACACCGAAACAAACAAGAGTGAAGTAAGAAAACGAGAGAGACAAAATCTGAATGTAATGGTTGTGGAGCCATACACATTTCCTTTGATTACAAGGTATTAGTGTCATCCATGGGCCCATTGGCAGGAAATGCTGGGCTGTTCACCACATTGGAACAAACACAAATGTCAATGTCTATTAATTCAGTTATAATCATATTTGAATGGATCTTCACTGCTCTGCCATATCTGTCTTTCTCCACGCAGTTTTGAATGAGTGCTCTCAGGGATTCTTGAATCATGGTGAAACCACACAACTGGATTGTGTTTGTTGAATATATGTTTAGAGGGAAAAGTTTCCTACAATGCTGATTATCCTGAATTGATAGGGCAGACAATGAAGGGAAAAAGGAAAATGGGTTTCACAAATCGCAATTCTAGAAACACTGAGAGCAATTTAATGTTACCGCATAAGGTAATCATCTTAACCAAGACATAGTTAGAGGTTACTTTACGTAATACGTTGGGTGTTAATGATTATATGATTATATATACACTGATCAGCCACAACATTAAAACCACTGACAGGTGAAGTGAGTGACATTGATTGTCTCATTATAATACAATGTTCTGCTGGGAAACCTTGGATCCTGACATTGATGTGGATGATACTTTGACATGTACCACCCACCATGATTTTATATAATAATTTTAGGGTCTGGGGTACACATAGTGACTACATTTGATGGCACTTCTACAGCACACAAACTCCCCAGGTTCCAATCACATCAAGCTTCCTTGGGATGCACTGGAATAAACCTGAACTCCAAACTCCTGACCCTCAACCCATGGGACCCAACGAAACCATTGACAAAACCGCCTTGCCAGACACCACAAGACACCCGCAGATGTCTTGTATTTATGTCCCTTTGGGTCAGGGAGTTTTTTACACAACATTGAAGGTGGTTTCAATGTTGTGGCTGATTATAATACTGGAGATGTGTTGATGGGGAGACGATAAGACAAAATATGTCTTTCACAATGCATACATAATACCCAAGTATCCCAACCTGATCTATAGACACACACAATAAACAACTATTCTCACTGTTTCATAACCACCAAAATGAGACACAAGCATGGAAACAAGCAGAGTAAAAATTTACCTCCTTATTTTTTAAATGTATGTAGGATTGAAGACAAGTGATGCAGATAACCATTTAATTTGAGACTGACTGCTTATAAAGATCCACTCCATTCCAAAATCTTGCACTCTGTAAGGTGTAGAATAAAAACTAACATCACCATAAAGTTACTGCATCAACTAGTTGTTGTGTAAAAGCACCACAGACTTTGGCCCTTGAGCAGTGTTTTAATTTCAAGAGGTCATTGTCTGGCCAGTGACTCCCATGCAGTCCAGATTTAATGCAACGTAAGTACATTCAAAAATTAACGTTGTTCTTCATGACCCAGGCCTGTAGTACCTGCATTATTCAAACAGTTCAGATCTTTATTTTCTTTTAGTGAGTCTTGCAAGGATGTTTGAGAAAAATATAACTGAAGCCCACAGCTGTTTCATAATGATTTTTTGCTCAACTTTTTTTTAATGTTGGTCTGAGATTCAATGCAAAAATCAAACCTTACTGCCTCTGCTGAGATTCCCAACGTTGTGAGGTCCCACTTGATTATAGCATTAATGTCAACCTCGAGGACAGAAGGCTCATTTGAAACATAGTTTCTATGTGTTCTGAGCAAAAAGGGCATGCCTTTAATATTAATGGCCTGTTACCTCAACGTTTGGCTGTTGGATGCTCTGATCAACAGTTCTCAGCTCCAACATTACACTAGGGGTAGCAGAAAGATGAAAAAAACTTGAGCGCTGAGTGTCAGAGTTGGTTGAGAAGGGACATTTTTCACATGACAAAATACCACTTTGCAAAATGGAGACCATGGGTGCAGTCACATAAGTGTTGCTCAGCAGTGTTGACAAATTATTTGAGTAGTGGCACACGATGCCACAAAGGCATTGCTGAGGCAGTGCAGCGTAGCCTCTGTGTAGCCTCCCACTCCCACCCATCCTCCCAATTAATCAGGCTTATCTTCACCTCCATCACCGCCGTCAGTCACACTGGAAAAACCCTCCACGGCAGATTGTGCATCATGGAGTGAGAGATGCACTATGAGCTCATACACATCTGTGTGCAGGGCCGGCATGTGTTTGCGTGAGGGTGTGTGTGTGTGCAGGCAGGCAAAGCATTAAACATCTGTCTCCACTCCATCCACCTAGCCGCACTCACTAATGAAGTATTTCTCAGCTCCTACCAAGGCTAAATGTTTAAGACTCTAACACTCAACAGCAGTCA
Organism: Acanthochromis polyacanthus; assembly: GCF_021347895.1. NCBI lineage: Eukaryota > Metazoa > Chordata > Actinopteri > Pomacentridae > Acanthochromis > Acanthochromis polyacanthus. Next base: position 14,022,916 of record NC_067132.1, read on the forward strand.
TGCTTAAGGGCCAGTGTGCAAAAAAAGTGGGTAAACAAAAACTGAAGACAGCCGTAGCCATTGTTGTGTCTGATCTCTAAAATTCTGCCTTTTTAATGTCCAAAAGGAGAAATCGTGCAGCATTTAAAATCCGACTGTTTCATTTGGTAAATGTAGAAGTAAGCAAAATGACTGTGACTAAGATCAGAAGCTGGGTAAAACATCAGTGTGTAATAAGCCAGAAAAACATATCTCACAGCTCACTGAAGCAATTGAGTTTAATTGTATTACATAGAACATGTAATTAGGCTTACACATTTTGTTACATTATTTTTTTTGGTGGTGAAAATTTGTCAGACACTGAATGGAAAATATACGTACACAGCATATGTGTGTGACAGTAATAATGTCCCCATTTTTAAAGACCGAATGTCTTGCAGTTTGCGCTTTATTACAGTTAACCTACTTTAAAGAAAGTGTTACTATGGACACATCCATCAGAATGAAAGTGTTCAAACTGCGGATACGAGCAGTAAAGTTTTTAAATGTGCACAACAGAACAAACTCAGTCCGTGATGCATATCTGAATGCGAATGAAATCAGTTTGACATTTAAACCAAATGAGATAAAGTACAAAAAATACTGTATGATCGGGAATTCTGACATTTCTTCTGCAAAAGCGCCATGGGACACTTCGCTCATCTGACAGTTTTATGGAATCTTTGTTTTGATAATCCTTGTATTGGTGATACCTGTCACAGCACACAGTAGTAACCACCGAGCCCCCTCAATCTCTCAGCTAAATCTCCCTGTCTACACAGCATTGGCCTCATGATAAGAAGGTGACACTGTCACTTCAGCCCACACACACACACACACGTGTACAAACACACACACAGCCTGATCACAAAAAATACACACACATATATGTACACACAAACAGCCTTGGAGGCGTGCAGTGTGCATAGGCGTTCAGCATCATGCTAATTTTCATTGTTGTGATAAAAATAAACAGGTCTGGGGAGCTGAATCTGAAGGCCCGAGGGTCACGGCGCGCTCGACTGACAACGGAGAGGGGAGGGGGGAGGGTGAGAGGTGGTGGCGTTGCAGGGCGGAGGATGGGGGGGGGTGGGGGGGGCTCAGACTGAATTACCTTGATCCACCACGACAGCCTCACATCACTGTCACCAGCCGGTTTGGAAGGGCTCGATGGGGCCGCGGTGCTAAGTTGGAGTAAGCCGACTGCGATGGATGTGTGTTGACAGTGCGCTGTATTCAAGGGCACATTGAAATGAGCGGGCGAAACGGGGGGAAAGTTTGCTAAGCCATGTGTGCCATAATTATCCCGGGCTCTCCTCGTGCCTCTTATCTGGTGGCTGGTGGTGATTGTCAGATGAGTGAGGAATCGACTGTGACATTATCTCCGTCTCACAATAGCCTCCGAATCTCACAATAGACAGGAGGTGTTATGTGGGTGCAATTTCGGCTGCATTTTCCTCTCCGAAGGCCATGTCACATCACTGTTTTATCAGCAATATAATAGTATTGTAAAGGTATTTTTTGACACTATAAAACACATTACTGTTTTATTTTTTATTATCATATATCTGGTGTGTTACTTATCATACTCATTTTTGCAGTTTTGATCAGTAATATCAAAGGTGAGCTTATGTAATGACAATAATTCAAAAAGCTGAAGCATTTTTTAAGTAATCACATCTAATTATTGAGCCTATTATTGCTCATAATTATTGCATCCTCCAGTCTGTGTGTTTCAAGCGTGCCTCTTGATTGTAACAGCTGAGGTGTTGCGTTTTTCACCCCAGGTGAGGTGCCACAGTCGAGCACTAGGTGGTGCTTGAACACAGCCCTCGCACACAGACACACACACACGGAAACACACGTGCATCTAAACACACACCTCTTCCCCCCCCTCTCTTTACACACACTATCATCAGCTCCCGTTCTATTCACTCTAAGAGAACAACAAAACACCCCCCAACCACTGCCCTCACACACACATTCAAATGCACGCACGCACGCACGCACGCACACACACACACACACAAAGAAGGCAAAAAAAAAAAAGAAATGATGCGAGGCTCAACTTACAGACCTCTTCTCTGTTCATTTGATATTCACCGGCTTCCCTTTCACCCCTCCCTCCTCACCTGTCACACACACAAACACTCGCGCACACTCGCTCTCAGATACACTTCCCTCTTACCTTACTCATCAAATCTCAGCTCCACGTGTCTCCAGCTATGATATCCATCTAATCATGTGGCCTTTTCTCCTCGCTTTCCTTTCAGGGCTACGGGGAAGATGTGGTAGCACGCTCAGCGTTTCAGGGGCAGGCGACCAGTTGCAACACAATACCTTTGACTTCACATAAATGCACACACACGCACAGTTTTTCCACCTAAAAATGATGCATGCATGCTTAGATACACAGCTTAAGTTCAACTCTCCTGGTGTATTTGGGTTCTTGTGTGAGGACGTAAATAAATGTTAACTGTAGACCAACAGACAACATCATCCTCTGGTGTTCTGCTGATGTAAGTATTTGTTGGGTAAACACTCAGAGATGTCATGAAGCAAGTTCAGGGTGCATCAAGTTGATTTTTTTTTAGCAGAAATTAAGTGTGCAGGAACTCCTGACCTTCCATTGACAGAATGTGAGACCAGCAGGTCAATCAGTGGGAAAATGCTTCATTTCAGTAAAAATGATCTGGTTGCTGACAGCAGCTTGAACTGATATTTTATAGATATTCTCAGATTTTGCACGGATATTTTAAAAATCCTTGACATTCTCTTCATTGTTGCTACTCTGAGTTTCCACAAATATTATATACGTTCTATCAGATTCACTGTAGAAGTCTTACAGTATGGAACACTGTCTCATTTAAGGTGCCTGTTATTAATTCACCAAGTAACTAACTGATCATTTAAAATCAAGTCAACACATGAAAATGAAAGTTGTTGAATAAGTACAGCTGAACTCCAATTCTGTCATGTATGTGTTTGTCCTTGTGTAGCGACAATATCACTTTTTTTTAGAGAACTCATCACTGCATCAAATAGGTCTAAAGGTCTAATGTCTGTACAGTATGTGTGTGCGTGCTTGCATGTGTGTGGCTGGTGCCCATAGCAACAGTGTGACTGTACCAATGGGAGTGATTGTTCGAGCCCCTGTGTGGCCCTTTTCTAATGCCAACCAGCAAGTGTTTAGTGGTGTGTGTTGTCTGAACCAGGGGCTACATAGGGACAGCCTGTTCCTGTATGTGCGTGTGTGGATCTGTGTTTATCTCGCTGCTGTCTACATGTGTCCATGTAGTATGTTGTGAGACTGAGCGCATGTATCTGCACATGTGTGTTTGCTTCACGTTTGCTGTGTCCTGTGTGCGCTCATCGGTGGGTCTATGGGGCAGCTGCGTGAGCATTCCTGTTGACGTTAAGCAGCTAAACAGTACCAGCTTGCTGGGCTCTTAACCTCCCCTCTCAGAGAGAGAACCTAATGAAGTCCTGAAAGGCTTCCTGACTCCCTCATCTGGCTTTGTTTAGGCCCCGCTCTCCCTCCCTTTGCTTGAGGAAAGCCATTAACCCATTGAGAAGACAGTCACACAGACCCTGGAAGACAGGCCCGCACTGTTGAAAAACACTGTAGAAGACCCTCGCTGTGTCCTGAATAGTATTTTTAAGGTGGCTGTGAGGACCTGAAGGTCCATCTTGGCAAATGGACTTCTTAAAGAGCTTTGATAGTCTTGGGCCGATCTGAACATCAAGACATGCAATGTGGAAAATTTGAGTAATAACAAGACTCTTAATTAGTTTCTGCACTGCAGTGAGGATTAACCCAAACAATGATAAACAGAGGTATCACAAAATGCCTGTTAAATATTATGCACTCACTGCACAAAGAGGAGTGAATAATGTACTGGTTTTATTACAATTAGAGGATTTACTTAGAATTTTGTGATGAAACGCATCATTACAAACAAGTACAAAAATTATAACTCTTTAAATACTATTTCAGACTCTGAAAATCATGCCAAAAAAGTTACAGATTACCCCCCAATTTTTTTTTTTTTACAGTGTGGCTAACGGTGAGTCCATATCCGTTTCAAATGAATGCTCCATCCACAAGCAGGAAACAGAGCATCTAAGATTATCAGCATCTACCACCACAGATGACAGGACAAGCAGGAGAAAGAAAGCTATGGGCAGAGATAGATGGATGGAAGGAATAAAAGAAATTGGAGGGATCATTCTCTCTTTCTGAGATTTCCACCCCCCTTCTCGTTTTTGCACACATGTAATAGCACTTCATTTTAATTTTATAGTTTGTGTATACTCAATAGAGGAAAATTGTTTCTACGTGGTTATGCCAGTCTATTGAGAGCAAGGCAAGTGAAATGGAAGGGGGGGTTATGCATGGCAAATAAAAAACTGCGGCAGTTAAAATTGAATTTGTATTCACCAGGAAGTGGGTTAACCCAGTTAAAAGTCAGGGAATCCAATAGCACAGGCTGATATGTGGTGTCGAGACAATCTCCTTTGGGGAGCTAAGGCGCTTGGCTCATATGCTGCCTACCCGGGCTCAGAGCATGTTTTCAGGTAATAATAATACATCATATTGCTTAACGGCATATTTATGTAAGAACTCGGCGAGAGGAGGCATCTGGAGTGCCTTGGTGTTGTTCTTTGAAATCACCTCCTTCAGATATGTGCCACTCGCAGTTGTTATGTTTTCTCTTCCTTATCAGTTTTGCAGAAATGGAAAATTCTATTACAGAGCGTATTTGGTTTGTCACAGTCAGATGCCTTCTCCTCAGGTTGCATTTTGTGGGGGGCGCAGGCATTTTTCCCAAGATTTCTCCTTTTTAAGAGACAGCGGAGCTGCGTCTGTGTGCACGTGTGGCTCCACCACCACCCGCTTCTTTGTATGCTAAAGAAGAAAGACATGTTTTCATTTTTGAAAAAAGAAGAGTTAAAAAAAACAACAAAAAAACACATGGAGTGGGAAAATGACAAATCTCCCAGTCTTTGTTATTGGAATATATTGACTGCCCTTGGTTCATTGACTTTTTATTACAGGAGGTAGCACAACTGTCAGCAAATAGGGAAAAATTTGTTTCAGCCATTTGCTTTGGAACATTTGAAGCTTATAATTTTTGTACTCCATGCACTCATTGTGTGCACAGTTTTTTGTGTGTGTCAGCAGCAAGCATGTTTTTGCTCTGTGTGTGTGTGCGTGGATTTGAGTGTAGGAGGTGCAGCTGTAAGCAGTGATGATAGTGCGCACAATGAAAATGAGGAGGAAGAGGAAGAAATGGAGACAGAGAGAAAGATAGAAGGAGGGAGGGGTAGACTAAGGCAGAAAGAGAAAGCCAGACAGAGAGGTGGTTTCGGTCTACCAGGAACACACAGCTCTAGCCGCCAGCAGTGTGTCAGTGGTGGTCCCCTCATCCAGTCTGCTGCAGCATCTGCCAGTGAGGCACCAGGCTGAGCAAGACCCAGATCCTTCCACGGCCCCATCTCAGGACCAGAAGCCCCATCAACTGCCTTCTCCTCCAGGCCCAGCTGTCTTCTTCTGCTGCTCTTCCCACCCCGTACCTCTCTGTCTTCACACCAAACCATGTTAGCAACCCTGAAACAGAACCCTCGGGCCTGTATCTATTCTTTTCATGCATCCTCAGCAGCGGCTCCATCCCCTCGTATTCCTCTGCCACACAACCCACCTCAGCCCCTCAAGACCCCCTAACCTCATATCTCTCCTCCAGCCTCTTTCAGTCCATATGCCAATTCACTTCACTTTACGTTCACGTGGGACAGCGCGGAAGTCTATTCCATGAGTGTGCTAAAGTCAGAATACATGAATAGTATCACAAATTACGGTTGTGTAGAAAATTTTGGCACTGGAAACACTCTGCTTTTCTAAGCAGCAGGTGGTAGATCTTTGCTGGGGAATTTATGACTCACACTATGTGATACCTTCTTACAGTGCTGTCTAAATAGCCTCGTAACATTTAAGAAGGTATTATTTATCAATAGAGACATCCAACTACAGGAACAGAAAGTCATGAAAGTTGTGGACACACTATCTGACAGATACTAATGACATGGAGGCACTAAGCAAAACTGTGCACTTAAAGTTTAAGACATCATTTGGAGACTACAGTATGACTATATTCAATGCGTTCTTAGATTTTTTTAGACATCAAATATAAGCAGTGATTTTTTTTCTTGGTGTTACATCAGCCACACACCATTGTTATTCCAAGCTACTGTCCTGCTTGTCATTAGACCATAAAAAGCAAGAATGATTGACCTGTTAGTTAATTTATAACACGTCAGATCACCTCGAAGGCACTCTGATATGTGTTCTTCCAGGTTTTGACCTACTGCTTCAACTTCTTTTCTCTATTCCACCTTCATCTCTATACAGTCGCCCCAATCACCTCAACACCCTCCTCTTATCTTAGTTTTACTTTTCTAACATTAAAAGTGCCCAAAAGCAAATGCAGCAGCAAATATCTGTTATTAAAGTGTGTCCATAATAAGAGCAAAAATAACAGCAAAGGAAATCTTGTCTTCTGTCTTTTCTTTACAATCTCAGCCCCTTTTTTTCCAGGTCCCTCAACCTTTAACCCCAGGTCTGACCCGTTCCTCTCTCTTTCTGTAGTTCTCAGCCATTATTCCCTGCCTTTATCCCCATTCGCTTCCCATTACCCAGCCACAACCATTCTCCTCAAGCCATATCCCCATTTAAAGCCCTTTCTCTTTCCCTGCTGGGGCTGGAGAGGGGCCGAAGCTGCAGCATCTCCCCATCCGTTAGCCAGGAGCCAGAGATCCCAGCCAGAGATGCCATCTGATACAAGTCTATCATAATGAAGGTCCAGCATGGGGCTAAATGAGTTTCCACCTCAGCCGCGCAAGGGGCTAATGACAAAACAGCCTCCCTGTGCTCCTTGGCCTGCCGCTAGCTTTAATCAGGGCATATGGCACTTGCCTAAACTGCTTGCCTATGAGGAGAGAAGAGGAGAGGAGAGGAGAGGAGAGGAGAGGAGAGGAGAGGAGAGGAGAGGAGTTGGGAGAAAATAAAAAGGAGGCCTTTGAGAAACCTCTGTGGAGATGAAGAAAAGGCAAATAGAAGGAGCAATAGGAGAGGATATGTGATTGCAACAAAATCTGGCTAGTTAAAAAAGTTCTATTTTCATTGCAAAACGACACTGTAAAAAGTCCAGTTGTACAAATGCAGAGTGGATGGCAGGGCTTTTCATCTTTTGGGTTATTATAGAAGTCAAGTTCTCGTAGACAGGCCTATGTGGCTGCCTAATACAGGGTGGAAATCACTAATAGCTTTCATAGATTTATATTAATTTGCAGGATTTCATGTGCCTTAAATGGCAGATGATCAACAAGGGAAAACAAAAGTGTATTAGTGCCCCGGTGGCATTAAAAGAGTGTGGAAGGGGGTGGGAGCTTAACAAATAGGCTACTCCATTTTCATAGCCCACTTTATGGCTCCCCAACCTATCCAAATTAGCTTAAAGGATTGATAATTCTTCACTAATATAAAACTGTTACTGAGCCCCTAAACTGTGACTTGCCCTTTTTAGGTTTTGTCAAACACAAAATAGAGGGCTTGGTTGTGGAAATTAAATTGAAATCGCATAACAAGGCTTCCTTTTAATTTGATTAATTCTTTGTTGTTGTTTTAGATCCCTTGCGAAGACACCCATGACGTTTCGAGGTTATTTGTTCCACTGTCTAATGACAATTTTCTTGCACAATAACACCAGTTAAAGAGGCGCCTCAGAGCGAGTTTTTTTTTTTTTTTTGCCTTGAAATCACATACAAGGCTAAGCCAAAGGGGGACTAATAAACCTCACCCTTAATTCCACTGTGAGGCTACTGCTGTGACTGCTCACACTATAACTTCCCTACAGCCCTAATTGTATAGAGAGGGATGATCAAAACTTCATTTCGCCCGCTTGGCTCGGCATTGGAGGCATTTGAAGCAACAGTCATTTTTTAAAACTAAAGAGGTAAAAGAGGCCATATCGAACAGAGTGACTGATGACATCTCAATTTCCAATCTCACTCCCATTAAAGTTGCACAGAATTGAATAGATGGAGCTGAAGATGTTTTTACACCCCGAGAAGATCTTTAATCATTTCAGATGATGATTCACTGTGTACACAAAGCAGGTCATTCTATTCCAGTCTCTGTGAAAATGTATTAATTCTCAAAATGCACCTGAGCGCTTTGGAAATTTGGTTGCATTTTAAGCTGGTGTGCTGTAGGATGTGTTTTGGCAGCGGAAAAAAAAAACCCAGTCAGGCTGTACCAGGCTGTACTCAGCATGGAGAAAATGAACCTCTGAAACCCATGCTGACAGTTTTGGACCCTACTGTTCCTGATTTCAACAGCACCATAACCAGTCTTGGCATCCAACAAGCCCCCAGTACAAATTAGCCAGCTGTCAGCAGGGTGCAAGGATTGCTTTTCCATGACAGGAAAAAGATAGAGGAAGGCTCAGTTTATCTGGGCAAAGGCCTTCATAGACAGTTTCTTGGACTTCCCACTGAAGCCTCCAGTTGTTTCTCCTGCTCTCCTTTTCCTGCGCTGCAATGCATCTCTTCCTCAATCTCTCACTCACACAATCCTTCCTTACTCCAAACAGTGTCGCCCAGGTTTCCCCTCAGAGCGGGGTGATTGCTTGCAGCTGGGGTGCATTGAGAACATTTTAATATTATGCAGAAGATTAGAGCAAACTAACTACATTATTCTCCAATTACACTCATTTCATCCAACTGATGTCTTTATATCCTTCCCCTCGCCTCGATTAGCCTAATGTGAAAATGGAAGGGGGGAATGCGCTTAGGACTGTACCGATTGTTCCTCGGTTGCCTATTATTTCAGCGCGCCATTAAAAGGGAGGCGTCTTTTATAGTGACTGTAAATAAAACGATTAGGGGCAGATCCAGCCGGGTGCTGAGGAAGATTTCATTTCGGGGATCTGCTTATCAACGTTCTTGGAAGGTTTGGAAGGATTGCGAGGGCTACCTTCCCCCACCTTCATCCGACAATGGCTCTCTGTCTCCCTCTGAATCCGCATTACAGTAGCAAATCTCACACTTGCTTTGCATCCTTGTCATAAAATAAATAAATCAATTACATTCCCGCACACATGCACGGCTTCCATCACAACACGACTTCAAATCGTTTCGTCTCACATGCCTGTAAGCCTGCTTAATATCCCGCCAAGCATGCCCAAATTATTAGAAAGTACATGAGTGACAATTGTCAGCCAATGTTGGTGATCCTCACGTGCGAATATGAAAATGCTGTCTGCCTAAATGTGGAAAAGAAAAAGCTCCCTCACTTCATAAACCCCTTGCCGAGCAAGAAGCTTTTTGAATTGTGGGTGTTCTACACAAAGCGAACGCGGAAGACAACATTGAGAAAGACCTCAAACCAGAGAGCTCCTCTAGCACTGTTATCTCAAGGCTTTGATTTCTGCGTATGCAACAAGTCCATAAGCCGTGCTTAGAAGCATGCTGCTTCTTTATGAAATTATTCAAGGACTTTTGGAGTGCTCTAGCCTTTCATCATACACACGCGACTGGAAACTCAATATATTAATCGTTCATCAGGAATTATTCCACATCAGTTTATACAGTAAAATTGCCTTCAGCATGGATAATGTTTGGTCGAAGAATATGAAATGTAATGATGGACCTTATGGAATAAATGCGGTATATCATAAAATATAGAAATGTTTAGAAAATATGGAAGAAAACTGGTTTATGAAACCCAAACTGTTGTTCTTGGAAAGTTTCTAAAGCTTCTTCAAGGACAAACAAAACTCATGTATATTGTTCATTTTTTTAAAATTAGCATAAGCTTTTGTCCAAAGCATTTTACTTTTAATTCACATACATTTGGAGAAATATGTAGCTCACTGTTTTATTTAGGAAAACTTGTGTCAATTTGTAATATATGGCCAACCAACACAAGCTAAAAGGCCAACTAAACCTTTTTTTTTCATTTCCATGTCTCCTGAAAAGCCTCATTTGCAGGACTGTATCTGTCATTATCCTGTTGACTATCTAACAGATAAGAGAGAATGATTTAGAAAGTCCCTTCACTTAGAGGCATATTGGTGCAGCACAACTTCACACGCCATCTTGGTGTCATTTTATTGTACACCTGCACAGAAATGGAAGAAATAGTTTGGATATGAGAAATAGGAAAGATAGAAGTGAATGGAAGTAGTCTAAAAAGTCTCTTGCATTTCACAGCTTGACTAGTATTTGAAGAAACATTTTCAAATTTAATTAAATGAATTCTGGTTTGCACGGTAGTGATATGGGCTTGACCACACATGTGTCTCGTAAGACTATGCATAGATCTTGTTATTATTACATCAACTCATTACATGCTGTGCTACATATTAAGCATTGCTGTGACATTACATTGAAACCCCTTTCGGCTACACTGAGGCACCCTTGTAATGTTTGTTTTTCTTTCTTTCTTCCCCTCCTCTCTCATTCCTTCTCTCTCTCCTTTAGTTTCTTGGATTGACTTCCCTTTTGTGCTGGATAGCAGGGACGCACAGTGTTGGTTTCAGTTGTACGGCGACTGTTTCATAGCTCGCAGCGTGTTTGTCTATGGTGGCATTCCTCAATTCCATTCAGCACACAAGAGGATCCCCTCGGGCCGGGCATATCCCAGCATCCTCTGCTCCTCCACCGTCCCAGTGATGGAACCGACAAACATCTGATCTCTTACCCAAACACACTAGTGGGTCCGCATATGCACAAATGAAGAGACGCACAGGCAAGCACAGTGACACACATTTTCTCATGAACAGTTAGACACTAGCGCACCACAAACCACCATCTCCACACTCAATGCCTGCTCCTATCGCATTGCAGTAAATCCAGTTAAGAAGGTCTGCGGGGAGAGAAAATAAGAGATACGGTTACCAGGTCGGGAAAGGTTTGACCTAAGCTGTGTCATCATGTACCAATGCTATTGTCTGATGAAATGTTTGAATATGACAGATCCACAAAGCCTTTTAGCGTGTCAGTGGTGGTAATTTATTACAGTGAAATTTCCCACTTACGACATCTGGAACAGTGTGTGTGTGTGTGTCTCTCTCAGACATTTTTCTTTGTGTAATGCAGAAAAGCCTTTGAATAAACATGACACTTAAAATCCCCTTTTGAGCCCAAATAAGAAAAATTGCCAAAGTTGGTTCAGGACCTTGTTTGGATTTGGTGGCCTTTTCAGTCCAATTCAGTCTGAGGTAGCGATAAAAAACAGACAAACACCACTTCTCTGTGCAGCTGAAGGTTATGTTTTATTGTTGGGGAGATGGCTTCTTGAAAGCCTTGACAGATCATTTTGTTTACCTAGAGTAAAATTACTCTGACCATAATTCCCTTTGGATCTGGAGCAAAGTCTGATGCTTTGACCTTTTGCAAATGAATCTGAGCAAACTTGAGCACTTCAGGTAATTACACAGCAAAACTGCTTTGACAGGACCTATCTGGACTGAATTACTAACTGCGTATCGGGGCAAAACAAGGCCGTTTAGGCTCGCCGTCTACTGTCTAAGCAGTGCGATGCTACAGTCCTCTGCAAGAGCGAAATATCGTAGCTATAAAGCTTGTCTGTAAAATGGAGTGGATGACAGCTGGAGGGGACTGAGGAGTTTTACTCATTCCTTCTGTATGAGCCATTATGAAGGAAGGAAAGACAGAGAGAAAGAGAACAAAATCAGCCAAGGAGGAAACAGAGAGGACAGCAGAAAAGAGGAGATAAAAAGACAGAAATGGTAAAATGGATATCAGTTCATCCTCTGTGCGAGCTATGAGTTTAAGAGGCCCTCACAGCCAGATCTGTGGAGCTGCACAACCATGTGGATTCCTACAGAGCCCATGTAGTGGAACCAGAATCACTGTTACCACGTACAGAGCAGGAAGCGCCTCAGTGGATAAGCCTTAAAACAGGAACTTATCGTTCACAGTGTATGACCTGCTGCCTCAGGGGCACCTCCACTGACCAGAGACAACATTTATCTTCAGAATCTCATGAAGTGTTGGGAGAGAACGTCTGTTTTTTATAGGATGGATGCAAACACCATTAAAATTTTGCATCTTTCCTCTACCGTAACAACCACACTTGAAGTCATATCACTGAGCAGTAACACAGTGGTTTAATAATGCACAGACACTGTATTTAACAGAAGTACTGCCACTTTGGAATACAAGTACTCAAATAGAAGTGTTAGTAGTCAAGAATCAGTTCTATTATCTGCTGAAAAAACCTACTTTAGTGAGTAGGTTTGTCAAGAAAAAGTTAATATAAACTAGGGTCTTACCTCACTTTTTAGATTTGATGCTGCTATGACAGACATCCTCTCAACAACAGAGCGCCTCGTCAGGTAAAGAACAGCACGTTGTCATCTTTTAGCAAATAGCAAATGTACTACAGCCAAGATCTCTCAAGTGAGATCACAACATTCTCACATGAATGCTACATTAATATTGTACTCCATTAAGACGTTTTCAGTTGCATTCTTTGTGAGTTGCCGCCTTTATTGCATTATGTTGTAATGCTTTAACCTTATTTTCTGTGATCAGACACATAATTTTGTCAAAATTATACCTGACATGTTTCGACGGAGCCTTCCGTCTTCGTCAGAGGTGTCACTAGGTGGTGTGTGACGTAGTTAAAAAGCTATAAGTTCCTGTTTTTAACTACGTCACATGCCACCTAGTGACACCTCTGATGAAGATGGAAGGCTCCATCGAAACATGTCAGGTATAATTTTGACAAAATTACGTGTCTGCTCACAGAAAATAAGGTTAAAGCATTATAGTAACTTTAGACACTATGAACTTCATTGGATGCATTATGTTGTGTTCTAGAAATGAATCAGGACATCATTTACCAGTAATGACTTACTGATACAGCTGCAAAAATGCACAGATTGACAACAGGAGTATGTAGTTGAAGCATGATAAATGTGATACTATATATACTACTGTTCAAAAGTTTGGGGTCACCCAGACAATTTCTTGTTTTCCGTGAAAACTCACACGTATATTCATGTGCTAACATAACTGCACAAGGGTTTTCTAATCATCTATTAGCCTTTCAACACCATTAAGCTAACACAACATAGCATTAGAACACAGGAGTGATGGTTGCTGGAAATGTTCCTCTGTACCCCATTGAGATATTCCATTAAAAATTATAGTCATTCACCACATTAAGGAATGTCTAGACTGGATTTCTGATTAATGTAATGTTAGCTTCCTTGAAAAAAATAAAATAGAAATTTAAAAATAGTGACATTTCTAAGTGACCCCAAACTTTTGAACAGCAGTGTCTGTTCTCAAATTTATTAGCATGAACATAGGAAACACACTTGCTGCTCGCTGTCAGTTCAGTCTCAGTTCATTTATGTGATATACTGACCTCCGACCAGCTAAAACCTGCCACGCTCGGAGCTGTGGAGAGTTAATATTAGCTGCTAGCGTTCTTTGACAGCCCAAAAGAAAACAGTGAGGCCTCAAATGAGAGGCTCATCTAAATCTCCCGCTGTAACTTCAGCCTTTATTCTGCTTTGAACAAAGTCAGGAGGGGGGTGTGGCTGCGGTATGATAACACAGCACCAGCAGACCTGGGATCAGATTGGCAGATGAGCCTCTTAACATTATGCACATGAATGCACAAAGAAATGTGACGAATGTATCCAAATGTGAGGTGGAATTTAAAAAATTAAACATTGTGTTACCTTGCAATAAGACTTGCAATACTTTACATTATTCCACAATACCTTTGTGTTCTTTTTCGATAAGTTTTGCATTCCTCCTGAACCTAATGAGCACTTGATTTGTTGGTCCAGTCCTGTTATAATCTACTGACAGTTAAGGGAAACACTCTGCAGACACAAGACGTGATGTGGCACTTTACGTAATGCATTTAGTGCTCATTACTCATTTTAAAAGGCCGATCTCAGACAATATGCAGCTGCTGGTTGTGAGCACAGCTGTAGCTGCTCTGCCTGGCTGTGACGGATGTTGTTGGATTTCAGCTGCTGCTCTGATTCAGCATAAGGCACAATGGATATCCAGATCCAGGTGTATAACCATTCCAACCTACAGTGCTTCTTTGTTACCAATAGATCACACTGAGTTCAGGAATACAGTAACTTCAGTACAATACTATTATATAAACTCAGTATAATATTATACAGGCTCCGTAACTCTCATTTTGAGAAGAAAGAAAAAAGAATAAGACATTAAAATACATTAAATGGAGTAAATGCAACTTTTACTGCCCGGCTTAGTAAATATGTAAACTTCTCTAACTTTGTATGTGATGATTAGTTTGCTTGACACATATTTAAACGAGGAGAGTGAACAAATTTTGGACAGACTGTCCTCAGAACTAAGACTATTTTTGATCTTTGTTGCCTTCAGGTGGAGTGGTTAAACATTTTACTCAAGCAAAAGTATTGTGATTTCATTAAAAACAAATAGTTCATTGCTCAGCTCTGGAACTTCTAGTGTTAAAGTACAAAATGAATTCCTGAAAAACCTGCTTGAGTAGCAAGAAATTGCTAAAAGCCAAAAATAGACACCTTTTCCCAGTAGGAGTTAAGGAGGTAATGCTTCATTGTGAATTACCTGTTAATTACAAACGTATTCACTTCATTCCCTTTTTTAGCTGTTTGCAGGAGTAGTTGGAGCTCTGCAGCATGTTACATTATATGCGTATCATGTGAACCATGTCAGCGTTAACACAACAGATGCACTTTGCAGTCTCTGTTTGGTGTCAGCACCGTTCTCTGGTGCGCTGACCTCAGAGCATTCACTCACTCTTTCACTGCACCCTGCATTGTGCCCTTTTAGTACGAGCTGCCAACGCTGTTTCAAAGGCAAATTCTGACAGCCGAAAAACATAATCATCTGAATCTCAAGCTGTAGCTTCACCTATTATTCTGCTGTGAACAGATTAACGATGAGGTGTGGCTGTGATACAAGAACAAGTGCCAGCTGACCGCGGATCACCATCCTCTTGACCAAATGTACTTGAATGCATCATATAACTAGAAAAGCACTCAGAGACCGCAGACCTCCGCCAAGGATATTGACATTCCAATGGAACATTGTATTCACATACATTTATGTACGATTTAGAAATTGAAGTATTGTATTGTATTTTCATGGAAACATAAGACATATATTTTCATGAACAATTTTATTCCATTCTTAAATAATCAACAGGGAGAGAGGAAAACAGGAAACCCATGCAGTAAAGGATCATGAGCTGGAATTGAACCTGTGTCTCTGACACAGTTCTATTTACAGTTCTGTTTCATCGCCTTCTTAACCAGTTGAGCTATATGGACACCTTGTTCCAATTTGTTGGATGACATACTAACCTATGATGTTTTTGTCATATTTTGGACCACATACTAAACCACATACTAAAAAATTCAAAGTGATCCAGAATCCAGGATCCTTTCCGGATTGCCACCAAAATCAAATCAGCTCTTCCTCTGACCATAATCTACATCCCCTGAAAATTTCATCTGAATCTTCCCAGGCGTTTTTGAGTTATCTTGTTAACAGACAGACAGACAGACGGACAGACGGACAGACAGACGGACACACAAACGCCGGGTGTCACATAACCTCCTTGGCGGAGGTAATAAACAGTACAAGTAGCTGATGAATGTATACAAATGTAACAGAACATTTTTCCTTGAATTTATTTATATTTAAAGCAAATGAAAAGCTGCAATAAAATTACTACAACAAGTAAACTCTACTTAAGTACATGTAACGTCGTAAATGTAACTTGAACTCCGCCAAGGCTGCTCAGTTGTTGCATCATTTCCGATGACTGGAATCTTGAAAAAAATTGTGGCAGAAATTACGACAACATAGAATGTGGCCATTTAATATAGATGTACCCACAAACAAAATGACCTTGTGAGAGATTATTGGAAAAGTTAGTGTTCCAAACTTCATCTTTTTTTTGACAAATACTGCAGTGTAGATTAACAATGAAATATGTCCTAAGCGGTGACTCTTATCCACTCTTTTCTTCTACCAGTTTATCCGCAGGTAAATACAAGACTGTGGCCTCTTAAACTGTATAACATGAATATTACTGTCAAAATACTCTTGATGTTTGACAATGACCAAACAGACAGGAAAGATTCCAAACCCTATTTAACCTGAACGCTTCAGTCACACTTGAAATAATGGGTTTGTGAGATACCTATCAGAGGTGACCTAACCAGAAGACACAGTTACACCCTATCAGTCACAGCGTAATGATATGTTGTCCTGGAAATGCGTAGTGGATGGCATACAGTAAAGTGGTTGTTTTGCTATATCCTGAAGAACGAGTGTGCTTAGATGTACCTAGATAAAATCACTGAGCTCTCCTCTCCTCTCCTCTCCTCTCCTCTCCTCTCCTCTCCTCTCCTCTCCTCTCCTCTCCTCTCCTCTCCTCTCCTCTCCTCTCCTCTCCTCTCCTCTCCTCTCCTCTCCTCTCCTCTCCTCTCCTCGTTAGATGAATTGAAAACAGATCATATTTCCACAGGTGGCTGTGAGACGAACTTACCTTGGAATGCTGAGCGACATAAATCTCTGTAATTGCATGGTATCGATCAGATAACTGAAGCTGCAACTGGTGAGGGAGACGCCCTTTTTTTCCTTTGCTTCATACCATTTCTCATGCTTTTATCTGACATAGAGAAGGGACTGTTAATCACCGCACGTACACACACAGGCACATGCACGTTCTCTCCCACACAGAACCCCGTCTAGCAGAGCTGCTGACACTTCTATGGAAAAAGTGAGGATGTCAAAGATGCACTTAGAATGTGTTTTGACTGTTCTGACTTTGACTGCATATATTGAAAGTATTCCCGGAGACTCGGAGAGGCCCGTGACATCAGTGTCCTGTAATTGATGGGACAATGTCAAGACTTTTAAAATCTGTAAACTTCTGCAGCTTGACTGCACAGTATGATGACTTGACTGGGGAAGGAGAGACAAGCCTTTTCATCCAGACTGACTTCCATGACATGTGCTCTGCTGTCTTCTCTTGCGTGTCTTCACTCAACTGTACAGAACAAGGCCTAAATCCTGAAAAATTAATCCAGCCACATGAAGCATCTCGGGCATCGTGGGGCTGTTTGTCTACATGTCTGTGTTTACATTTGGAGGACATACATGGAAGCCACATACGGTATCTCTTTGGGATTCTTCTCATGGAGGGCGCACCCTTTGAGCTTTCTTGAACTGATTAACCATCAGTGTTGCTGTAGCTGTTCAATATATCAAAGACAACATAGCAAAATGCACACATTCTCTACCCTTTCTCCTACAGGTAAGAGTTTGTCGATATTGGAGCTCTGAATTCTTCCATACCATTTGATTTCTGGTCATGTTCTTTTAGATTCTTCCTCTTATAGTTTGTCTCAACAGTTTAATCCCCACCTCTGGAAACACATGTCCTTCCTGGTCTCTATTAAGTTTTGTTTGCTTGCATTTTTTTCCCACCAGCCTCCTCTCATCATCCCAACTGTTGGAGAAAAAAAAAAAAGAAGACCCATAAAAGGTGAGGGCTGCAATAAAACATCGTATTCCAGTGCAATTATATGAATTCAAGCCAAAGCAAATGATAAAAGTCTTGACCACAAGCTATATACAACACATGACCTGTGTACGGAAACTGTTCCTGCATTCACATACGTGTACCAGAGTCTGCATTCATTGTAAACAAAGTGAGATAGTTCTTCCACTTCTCTCTTCTGAACTCCAAAACCTCAAGTTGCCAAGAGTGACATCACCAGCCCCAGACACAGATCCATGTCTGCCCTCAGGGCCTGGGGCGGAGGGAAGGGAAGAAGGTGGGATGGGAGGCGGAGAAAGAGGAGTTGGGGGTTTTAAGGTCGGGCTGGCGGAGGGGTGGGATTGTAGGTCTCCTTTTTATGCCAGGTGTGCTTTTCACACAAACACGCGCATCCTCTCGCCTTCCACCGCAGTGTCGGCGATGTGGTGAAAAATGACAAGGCCAGACACTGGAGCCGGCATGACAGAGAGCTGCAGTGGAGGGTTCCCACACGTCTCACAGTGGTGGGATGAACATAAACTCAAACTGTGGAACTCCGGCAGTACTTCTCCAGTTTATATACTGAAGTTTTATGGCACAATTGGTATCAGAAACTAGTGAATTTATGTGCTGCAGCTGCGCAAACTGTTAGATATGAGATGGTTTACTCACAAGTCAGAAAAGTTTGTGAGGATTTTTGTGATGAAACCAGATTACACATAAATTCCAAAACATGTAAACTGCATAGCAATGTCTAATCTCATGTGTTTTTATTAGGCTTACAGGTTATTTGCTCTTAGATAGTTTTATACAAAGTCTGTAAGATCAGTACACTCACAGATAATTGTAACTCATTGAATTAATGTTTGCATGGGAACCATTATCTTAAGTTGACAGAAGCTATTAGAATCAGCATCAGAAATTTTTTACTACCAAGTAGGTTTTTTACATACAAAGAGTTTGATTCAGTGTCTTAGTGCACAGCAGTAAACAGTAACACTTTGATTAAAACGTGTTGCTAGTTGTCATTAAGTTTTACAAGATGAATAAGAAACTATTTTCAAATTAGCAGTAAGTGTAGTCAAGGGTTTGTAAATCACAAAAAGTAGCAGGAAGATTTCCTGTTTGCAGGAATGTGCAAATTAGTCACCTGAGAATATACAAAGCTACATAGTATATAGTGTAAACAACACCTTGAAATGTGTAAGAGGATAATAATAATCCTATTTAAGCTGTATGTTAATGTAGTAATAGAGTCGACGTCTATAGTGTGTGGAGAGGGGCAATGTCACTGGGAGTCTCTGGCCTTGTTCAAGAGGAACACTGCTGCAGGAGAAAAAAATAACACGCATAAAAAGGTATATACGCTATCGTTCAAAAGTTTGGGGTCATCCAGGCAAAGCTCATACTTTTTTTCATGTGCTAACGAAACTGCACAAGGGTTTTCTAATCATCAATTAGCATTTAAACATTAGCTAACACAATGTAGCATTAGAACACGGGAGTGATGGTTGCTGGAAATGCTCCTCTGTACCCCTATGGAGATATTTCATTAAAAATCAGCCGTTTCCGACTAGAATAGTCATTTACCACATTAAGAATGTCGAGACTGGATTTATGATTAATTTAATGTTATCTGCATTGGAAAAAAAACAACTTTTCTTTCAAAAATAATGACATTTCTAAGTAACCCCAAACTTTTGAACGGTAGTGTTTATGCTTGAATATATGTTTATATATATATATATATATATATATATATATATATATATTCTTTAAATGTTCCCTGTGAGAGCTGGTCATCTGGTATGTCTCTTGAGCTGCACCAACATTAAATCAGGAGCAGAACATGTGACCGGCTGCAGCTCGTGCTAATGAACAGGCTACACTTTGAAAGGACAAACATCCCTGGGTAACCATGCCATTGCTTCCCTGCCATTAATTACTGCTCAGCCGGTGTGTATAAGCTACTAAAGATTATCTAAGGATACAGCAGATTATCTCCGGATGTGAGCTCTTTGGGAAACATAAATATTCTACCTCTTCTTTCCTCTTTTTCATTCAGCCCACTGCTTTGTCTGTGGAACCAGGGGTTCTTCACATGGTGTCCATTATGGTTAAGTAGAAAAAAAATAAGATGACCGCTTAAGACCACCATGGCAGTTTTTTATACTGTCAGCGCAATTTACATTTGCCTCTTTATTTCTTTCTTTTCATTGATTTTTTGCAGATCTGGAATTTAAATTCCCCATGCTTGTAAACATGGGCATGCAAACATCCAGAATCGGATGATTCTTTGTTTGGAGAAAATTAAATAGAAAATGTCTTCATGACAGTCGTACAAATTCAACCCATTCTACCCATCCCAACTGAATGTCATTTGTATCTTTTTGTGTTTGGATTTTGTCTCGGTTTACTGACATAACCTTAATGTGGACAGTTTTCCTTTTACAATGGCTCAACTCAAAAGACTTTCATTTAGGCAGCCTAATGAAAGAGTGTGTTAAAAGCTTAGCTATAGCTGCCTATAGTAATAAATGGACAGTATTGAATGTACTGAGCTCATTTTAGTGTTATTTTAATGGAGCAAACTAACAGTGTGCTAACACTCTGTAATATACAGGCATGAACTTTTGCTAGAGCAATTCAGCTGCTTTAGACTTATATTTCTGATTGTAATTCAGAGACAAATATTGAAATTTTACTTGACTATATTTACTTTACGAGTTATTTTTAGATGCAGGTTTTACCTAAAACCTTCTAAACTGCAGCTCCAACTATTCTGATGCTCACAAAAACCAACAAGAACAAAAAACAGATTTCCATAGATCAGAAACTATGGAAAAGGAAAAGGACAATACCTGACACTTCACAGGACTCATTTGGATAACTTTTTCAGGCACAGAGAGGCAGAATAGTCTGATATTTCATAAAAAAAACTGAGAAAAATCTGAAAAAGTGCTTTTCTTCTTTCAGAACCATAATCACATCACGACCATCAGATTTGTCTTGTTGAGAATCAGTACACTCAGCTAACTTCAGTAGATGAGGTCCTTCTTCATAAGCTAAAACAGTAAAATACTACTCATACTCACTTTTATTGACAATGGACAAGTGTAAGATGTGCTAACATGTCTGTTTGGGGTAATTTTTCTGCTTTTGATTAGATACTTGAAGTATGTTTTGCTCAGGATACTAATGCAGGATTTAAGTAAGTTTTACATGATCATATTAGTACTTTTGTAAGGGATCTGAATAATCCTCCGCTGCCCTACAGTTACTGTGATGAAAAAGAGTCAACAGTCACCATCTGCATGGTATCTTTAGAAACAGAAATCACAAAAATGTGCCAGCAAAGAGTGCCAGTGTTTCAGCTTGCACTCTAATATTCCACCGGTATTCCTAAAATGACAATATTCCCACTTTGATAAAAGTTATTTTAATAGAATATTCCATTTGGATATTTTGAAGTAGACCTTATTCGAGATGACACGTGGGATAATCCAGTATTGTTCAGGTTGTAGGAGCAGTCTTTGGGCATATATGGAGCTCATTCAAGATGTGCATCTCAGCTGGGGCTTTACTGCAGTTTACAGTAAACACCCTCTTGCTTGTTTATAGTCATCTCTGTGCGTTGTACACAAACTGAAAATCAGTTTGCAAGACTGGGGGAAAAATGAACAGAAGGAGAAACACACTTATTTTCAGTCACTGTTAAAGGCCCTGTCACACTCTAGCTTATAGAGCCAGCGTCTGAGGAACGTATGGACTTTTTGGGAATACGCTGACATATGTTGAAACACGCTAGGGGTACACTAGAATACGTTTCTAGTACGCCGGAGTACGTCGCTGTACGCTGATGTACGCTGACGGCCAAAAAATTTTTTGAACATACACAAAAATTTTCAGCGTATGCCGACGTATGAATTTTACGCTCCTCATACGTTTCTTATATGCTGAACACGCTAGAGGTACGCTGAAGGTACGTTACTCATACGTCGAGTACGCTTCTCATACGTTGAAATTGAGTGGGGCAGGACACCTAGCGTTAGAGGAGCGTATAATGAACGTGTGTCTGACGTGTGTCTAACGAATGGCTAACGTTATGATGGTAGTTCTAACGACAGTCTAACGTACTCAACTTATGCCTAACATGTTCTGAGCGTACAGCCAACTTATCCCATGCATATTACATGCGTATTTCCAGCGTATGGGGGGTATATAAAGTCTCACATTTCCAAATCTGTATCAGTTTGTACCAGCAGTTCAGAGATGGAGGTTGCTGTGCTGCAACATCACCAAGATTTGTTACAGTTGGCAGGTGAGTATGCTAGACACAGAAGAAGAAGGCGTAGAATGAGAGGTGCAATCTGGGTGAAACCTTGGATTGGAAGGCGGCGTCGATTTGACCTTTATAACCAGCTTATAGTTGAATTGAGAAATGAAGATCAGAGAGCCTTCAGGAACTTCCTACGCATGCCTCCAGAAATGTATGATGAACTGCTGGACAGGGTTGGTCCCAACATCACCAGCTGTGTACGCTCCTCATACGTTAGGCTGATGTTCCGTATACGTTTCTCATACGTCGGAGGTACGCTGATATACGTTACTCATACGTCGGTATACATCCAACTCAAATACACATCACATCACATCCGCTCACATACGCTGACATACGCTATGCGTACGCTACTCATATGCTGACGGTACGCTAGGCTCACGTTACTCTAACGGTCATTAACCGAAAATCGAACGCATACGCTGAAAAGTTGTGCGTATAAACAATTTTTCGAAATATTCGATACGTTCCTCAGACACTGGCTCTATACGCTAGAGTGTGACAGGGCCCTAAGGACTTGGATATCGTGAAGTATTTTGAACTCTGCAAATATTAAATCTCAGAAATTTCCAAGTAGATGGTTAAAGGATTGAAAGAGAGAGGCTGTGTTTCCATGGTCAAACAAAGCAGCCACTGATGGAAAACTTTGTACAAATCCTATTTTTATGCAAAATATCAATGGCAGAATGGTTCAAGACCTTCCACTTACAGTTTCATGTGATATGTGACATGTTCATTGGAGGAAATGTAGGCAAAAACCTGAATATTTTGTGCGCCCAAACTTGTTGAGTATCTCTCTTGACACTGGGCTGACCTTGTTGGGTAATGTTATATATATATATATTTTTTTTTTCTCTCTCATATTACCTTTGAACAACAGTATGCTATACTACAGATTACATAAGCCAAGACAACAACTGACAGAAAGAGCTAATTTTAACCATTTATATTACTACTTGTGTAATATCACAAGACTATATAGTGTGGATTTGTTTCTACAATGTTTGTTCCATAATTATTACAAAATCTCAGTTATTACTTCATCTTTAAATGTTTTTAATTTTGCTCATTGTGCTTGATTGTGCCGTTTCTTGATTTAGCTCTCTATATTTGTTGTTTTGTGAGTCAACCCGGTCTTTTATCTCTGAAGTAAACACAAGTACTAATGAGAAAACAACAAAGCTAGAGAAAGAATAACCATCTGGAACCAGAAAAGTGCCCAATTCCTGGTAATCCATGTGCTTTAGATTGTATATTTATTAAGTCCGGATGGGCGCACATGTCCTAAAGTGAAAAACTGAAAGCCTTTGCTTGCAGGGACTCTGTCAGTTACAAAAGAACTGTTCCTTTGTACATTTCTTTCAGACTTTTAAAGTTCACATGCACAGATTCATTAATGCTGTAATTTGCCAGATATATTGATTTCCAAATGTCACTTGTTTGTTATTTGGTGTTGATCATCACATTTTGCTTCTTGTCAGAATGGCCCTTTGAAAATGCACAACTAACAATAAATAATTTAAGCCACGGAGATTAAATGAACAATTATCAATGTTAACAATTTCCCTCCAAACTTTATTCTGCTTTGCTTGCTGTGCAGGCATATTCAAGTACTCATGTTTTTCTGTTATTGCTGAGTTAGAATTACTGCACCCATCCTATAGCTAATCCATTTACATGGAAAAGTGAATCTCAGCATGAGCTCATCAACTAAACATCCCCTCTAAACAAATGGTGAGGCAACTGGCTTTTTGCTTTATCTTGAACAAAAGGCGTCTATGGTTACATCTTCTTGGTTACAGAAACATGACACAGTGTTTTTACTCCAACACTTTCGACTGATTCCAGATTGCCTCCCCCAAGGGACTCCAGTGTAATTTGGTAATTTGTCTACAGCTACCTTTTAGCATTTTTACAACTTTCCGAAGGCATGCAGTTGTACAAAAGGCCAGTGTGGCATCACTATACAGTACAAAAAGTCTCTTGGTGACTTATTCATGCCCATGGTGCATCAGTGTGGAGTTACAGTAACACTGAGCAGGTTGGGTTGCAGAGATAATGACAGCCAATGGTCTTTTTGGTTGCCCTCATGTTCAAGGAATTCCCCCGTTCTGAGGCTTTTTGTTAAAGTGTCAGTGAATTGGTGTCACCTTTGGATACTGTAAGAACATACTGTATTGAAATGTATGGAAATTACCAAGATAATTATGTGAAATTATGTAAGTGAGTATCAAATGTAATAATCTCTTAAATGCAATTCATACATGTCAGCTTTAGGTTTGCTTTTTATATTGCTATCTAGTAGATGAACCTCTATAAAACCTGGGGGAGAAATAAAATCAGAACATCACAAAACATCTGGTCTCATCTCAGTCCATCAGCCACATGGGCACAAGCGGGTTGGGTGGAGGGGAAGACCACAGGACACAGCGACGAGCTAGTGCTCTGCCTATTACCGACCATGAGACTCCATTCGACTGATACGTCCTGTCACCCTTCTATACAAATCTCCCTGATATCCGCTACACGCACGCTTACACTGTGAGGCAGGCGGCGGCCTGAACTTGCTCTGTCACTCTGCCATACCCGGATTCCTACAGAGGAGAGAAGGGGCCCCCACGGGGACCATAATCGCTAAAGCAAAGGGTCATCCATCAAGTCAGGCTCAGTGGGGACATTAGGGGAAAAGGCAGAGGAGGGACGAACAACATAGGGGAGGGAGAAGTAACGGGGAGAGACAGAAAGAGACAGTGGGAGGGGGAGACTGAGAAAGAAACAGATTGAAATACAATGAAGAGGGAGTAAGAGGCCGAGCTGGGCTCTGTGTTTGTTTAGGGTCTGTCTCTGTCATTGTGTCGCCGTGGTAGAGGGGTTACTGGGGTGCCTCTTGGACACTGGGGGCTGCCGTGCTCCGCTGATGGCCCTGCGACTGAGCATATGTCACAAGTCTAGCGCGAACGAGGGCGCTGCCTCTGCTGGGGCACACGTCATTAGCACCATCTGTGACAGTACCCATGAGGGCCTGGTACACGCAAATACACTGGTTTTTGTTTTTTTTCTGGAAGGGGGTTGGAAAGTAAGGGAGGAAGGGGCACTACTTGTATATGTGTGTATCCTATTTCTACCAGGGTCACTGCTACTCAACTACACCTTGTATTGATGGAGCTAAGGGGAGGAAAAAAATCTGAAACGGACCCAAGATACCAGCGTGTGAGTGAGAGTGTGAAGCTGAAGGGACTGTGATGAGGGCTGCATGTGTTCATTTATGTATGTGTGTGACTGCAGATCAACGTGGTGCCTTGCATATGTACCAGTGAGTCTGGGATGCCAGTATGGCAATGATTACAGCTCTTTGGGAGGGAGGGTAAGACAGGCCCAGAGTCCGTTTGCTGCATTCGTGTTGAGTCCAGATAGAGGAAATGCTGCAATAATAAGAACAGGAAGGGTAAATGGCCTATCAAACACACCCCTCTCTGACCTCCCCTGAGCCCGGCCGACCAGGATGAAAGATCCAGGCACTTTCTTCTCCTTAATGGTTTCCTCGGTAATCAGCGCAGCGGAAGTGCTCCAGTCCGGGGTGATTAGCCAGGGCTAGGATTCCTTAATCGCTCCAACCCCGTTCTCATGCTTTGAAAAAAAAAGAGAGGAGGGAGTGAGAAGGAGGAAAGAGGAAGCAAGGGTGATAACGGGGCCGTGTGTTTAAAGAGAAAGAGAAGGGGGAGAGATGTTTGGATACAAGAAGAATTGGGAGGGCCACAAGCTGAGAAGTCAGAGTTGATATTATTATGTGGTGTGGATGGCTTAAGATTCCTCAAAGACACCCAGAAAAAGAGAAGATTTATCTATGTAAATTCAAGCTAGTCGGGAGAGATCGCGCAGGTTTCTTTAACTCAGTAAGGTCAAAGACTAAAGCAGTTAATCACTGGGAAAACAGCCATTCATGAGGTGATTGCTAATCTGCCTGAAACATGACCTCCCAGACAGTGATGACTCATGGCATGCCATGCTCACCATATTTATCCAGGATGTGTTTCATTTGCACCTCTGTTCTTAATCCATTAACAGTGTTTTCACGAAGACGACGTGATTTGAAATCCCTTATAATGTTTGCTGTGTAGGGATTTGCTTTCATCACTGGCTATAGCTACCAATTGAAACAATAATTAAAAACTCAGCCATGCCAACGACTAATACCATTAGACCTTTAAAATACTCTACACCCGTCTATTCCTTTACTAATGACATGGCTCTTCTTTTTCAGCGTATAGTCTTACAGCCACTCCAGCAGAGAAAAGGGTGGTAAATTTCTCAGACAGTAAAATGAGAGCCTATCTGTGGGCTGCTGGTGACTGATGATGGGGTCAGAGCATTTAGCCCAACCACAGAAATGGCAGACTGCATGAGTCACTGTTACAGGCAGCATTCTCTCTGTTCCCACAGGTTGCTACCTTAAAACCAAAGTCTTGGGCTTGAGCATTTTCCTCATATTTGTTCAGAACAAGCATCTCAGATCAACTTAACACAAGCACTTGGATTGGAAGATTCCAAGAAAGTCAGCAATATAATCAGTGTTTTTGTTTTATATTGCCTCAATAATAAAACGTTACTCATTTTTTTCATATTCTTGCCAGCAGAGAAGATTAGAAAATGACATGATCTGAAGTTTCAAGACAGTTATGACTGTATTTTCAGACTGAAGGTACAGATTTTTGGTCATGTCCATACAAAAGAAGAGAGTCTTTTGATGTTTACAAAACAGTTTTATTCTTTCAAAAAGCCTCTGAAATAACTATCTGACATTCTGAAAGAGGCACAGTTTTTGGGCTGGTGAGACAGTCACAAAGGCCTTCAAATAATAATGAAATCACAAAAGGGATTGTTGATTGATAAGTTGATTAAATAAAGATTCAATATGAGACGGTAATAAATTAGTACTTTAGTTTACAATTACCAGAATCTTGGAAGAAGAAACACTCCTACAGAGAGCATGTAGACCACCTGACAGCTTCCTAACCTGACTTGGTTATCTTATGTCAGAAATCAAAGAGCTTCAGTGCCACAGCAGGAGTTTCTGTCAGAAGCCACATTCCTATTGCAGTGATACTCCTATCTGCTTTCCTTTGCTAATATTCCCTTCTTGTTTTATGCACCATTTGTCAACAATGACATTTTACAGTGGCAACATTCTTCAAACATACCTACAAACACCCAACCCGGTTTGACAGTACGTGGATTTGTTTTCATTCAGGAATTCCCCTCCTGAGCCCTGATGCTGCTTTCTAAGTTCCCACCAAGTCAAACCTGTCCATGCCTCATATTGTCCTCCCTACTATTTTTCAGCGATCACATTACAATAGTTGCTTTGCAAAATGTCTTTGGTAACACGAACCTGCTTACAAACAGGTATCGTATAGACTTTATGTCCGCTAATGTGCATGACAATCGGTGACCCCACCTGGGCTTTTGTCTTAGCTGCTGCAGAGATTTGGCGTCTCATGGTGCAACGTCTCACGTGTCGACCTTTAAAATTCCCCCGTCTATACTTTTACGACGGCTTTCTACAGAAATATGCACGCAAAACACGGACAAACAAGTGCACACCTACCCACCCATGCACACACTATCATGATTGCAGAGCATTTGAACTGCCATTAAAGGATTGCTTTCACTCTTGTCTTTACGATGTTTTAGTCCTGGGGGCTGAGCAGGTGTGTGTCTCTTAATACATTACTCTCATACCTGCACACACCACAAGCTCTTGACCTCAACCTACACCCCCACCGCACCCCATTCCTTTGCGAACAATACCCAAACTGCTTAAATGAACTTGTCACATTCAATCATCCTAATCTTGGGTTTACGTATTACAAAATTTCCAAAAGTGCCCCAAAGCTGACAGGTGAGCAGATGATGTGAAAGGTTCAGGTGGAGGTACAAATATCTATTAGGCTGCCCACATATTTTTTCCAAAAGAGTTTTAACTTCTTTGGTGACAAAACGTACAAGTTTCCACCTGGTGCAGCGCAGAGTGTCCTTTGAACTGCATAGTCGCTAAGGAGTATGACTGCCTGAGCTGTAAAAATCCCATGGTGCTGCGACCCTTCGCCACCACAGTGGATGAAAGAAAGATGCAGTCGGAGAGCAAGATGACAGACACGCAGAAGACTGTACAAAACAGATGAGACAGAACAAAAGATAGTAGACAGAGAGATAAGAAGGGAGCGCTCGACAGGCAGACACACCAGGCATTTCTGTCTCACCGTCCTGTAGTCAGTGAGCTGTCAGCGATCCTCCCTGCCTGCTCTATGGGTACAGCCCCGCGAGCGATGGGATTTCAAATAGCCTTATAAATCAAGAGTTATGTTATGTCACCCTGCCACTGCCATTAGCACACAGAAGAGAAAACCACCACTGTTTTTTTTCTTCTGCAGCACATAGGGTTTATATTACTGTGTGCATCCCCTACTGAACCATTAATACTCTACATCGGGCTCGTTCTCAGGTCGTAACTGAAATTTGAGAAATTTATCCTTATCGTGGGTCCAAATCTCAAGAAAACTTATTGGAGCTTTTGTCGTCAGGGGACCCACGAGAAACCTGCCCCTGACCTATTTTGATTCCCAACCTGTAGGCTGAGAAATGCTCTCCTCTTCCCTTAACAATTACTAAAGACATACCCTTGAGCAAGGCACTTGACCTCCAATAACTTGCACCGAAACTGCTCATTGGTTGATCGTACGACACTGAAATCTACAGGGCAGTGTAAATCACAGGTGTGAAATATGCAACTACATTTATAATTTCTGCAGAACAGGAGAAAAAAGAACAAAACATCTTATAATAGTATAGATCAAGGCCCGTCTGTGTAAAACTATTTAAAAAAAAAATCATGTCAGCATCTTTAAACCTTTGTTTGATTAAGTGACTCACTCACTGTTCTGTGCCAGAGTGATGCTGTTTCCAAACAGCTTATCTTAATGATAGACAGATGGCAAAGAAATTCATTGCTACACCACTGTGCTTTGTGTCACCTTGAAAACTTTATTTCATGCCCTGTACGACCCTCTGCACCTGCTGCAAAACAGTTTTTTCCCTGCAAAGCAACTCATCCATACTACGTGTAAGTCACGGTTGCTGGGGTTAAATATAGGAATCGTGCATAGAGGGGTAATCAGGAGTTCTCATCGCAGGATCCCCCGAGACTGATTCCCGGCGTGTGACATGGCTGTCAAAACACTGACGGATTGTTTTACCAACACACTCGCACAAACACGCCTCCGTGTGCGTGCACACACACACGCAGCTGAACGTGAACACATGCTTGCGAGCGCACACATGCACACAAAATCACATTGACAGATTGTTTTATCAACTCCATGGGCTTGACTGACATCTATTCTCCTGGGTATCCTCAGAGCTCCCTGCTTTACGAGGTAAATACCATCATACGATTCTGCTCTGCAAGTTTTGTTATTTAATAAAGACTTTTTTTCCTTTGGCAACTGCTATTTCCATGCA
This sequence comes from Acanthochromis polyacanthus, assembly GCF_021347895.1. Classification (NCBI taxonomy): domain Eukaryota; kingdom Metazoa; phylum Chordata; class Actinopteri; family Pomacentridae; genus Acanthochromis; species Acanthochromis polyacanthus. Next base: position 14,052,414 of record NC_067132.1, read on the forward strand.
TGGATTACAAGTAAATATATATAATACTCCTTAAAATACACCTCGCTTATGATTTTGCTTAACATATATGACATTTCTGCTCATGGAGCACACTTTCTTAGCATGAATGGAAACCAGACTTGCAAAGGTGAAGCAGCCAGGTGCCCTGTTGGGTTCTGTCTGCCATTCCATTAGCCAAATATGAGCTTTTGAACATGTCAAAAATCCAATAACCCTATTAAACACATTGACATATGACAGTTAATTCTGCTGCCGTATGTCACTATGGAGAATGTATTGGTTAAATGCTTCCTGGGACAGATGCTACTTTTAGGCTAATCAGTAGTAATTGATGATCCAATTGGGTTAGAGTGGCCTTGCTCTGGCCAGTGTCTTTTGCCTGAAGCTGTCAGGGGGATGGGCAGGAGAACGGACAGACTGAGACACTCCATCATGCTAGCTTTGCCAGTGCTTCATAAACTGTGTCTGGATCGCAGCAGGAAGGAACAGAGCACCTTGTACCAACATGATGACAATTTGTGGAGACGCTGTACGACACTGTGGCAGGTAACATCCTCTAAACATTGTCTGTGGTATTCTAGTAAAAGACATGTAGATGTTGAAGAAGAATCTGCTCACTAACTTTTGTCACAAGCTATCTATGGTTCAATGCTTTTAGCTGTTTTAACTGGGTAAGCATCATTAGAATTACAGAAGTAAAGTGACCAACATTCAGTGTAAAACTTCACTTTTTAACACATCTCAGTTGAACCATTTATTTCAGGTTTATTCCATCACTCTTCATGGAAAAATGAAATAGAGTTTACTGTCCATAGTTTCATAGAAACTATTTGAATTATAGCACTTATAGTTAAGAGGTAAAGTGACATTATTAAACTTACTCTGAATGCAATATAGCACATTTACTCGGTGGTTAGCACCGTCGCCTAGCAGCTAGAAGATCCCCAATTCGCGTCCTGGTCTGGGATCTTTTTGCATGGAGTTGGCATGTTCTTCCTGTGCATGCATGGGTTTTCTCTGGGTACTCTGGCTTTCTCCAAAAAACATGCCCAACTTTATTGATGACTCTAAATTGTCTGTAGGTGTGAATGTGAGTGTGATTGTTTGTCTCTATGTGTAGCCCTGACAGACTGGTGACCTGTCCAGGGTGTCCTTATGACCCTATTGAGGATTAAGCAGTGTATAAATAATGGATTGACGAATGCAGTATAATATATAATAATATATGCTGAAACATAGAGGAATAGAACAGAATGTGTTTTATTGTCATTCTACAGTGTACAACGAGAATGGAGAGCTTCTCCTTCTCAGTGCAAACAGAAGGTGCAAGATAAAAGTCTTAGAAATCTTAAAGATAGTGCAAACAGTCTCTATTTACAAATATACAATATAAATAGCAGAGTGAATATTGAGGTAGTAATGTTATCACAAATAGAAAAGACTTAGTAGGCCACTGAACTCACTCATAACATTCAGGTTTGCACAATATGCAACTGGATCCCTGCACTTTTCATCAGTTCTTACAGGTTTAATGACTTTGGAAATCATTTTTCTCCTAATGACATCGAATCATTTTTTTCTGTTTCTGTTTTAATTAGTGGATTTTAAAAATACCAAAGTATTGGGCTCCTCTGGGACCCCAGTAAAAAGCACCCAATTCTGCCTCTTTAGCTTTTATAGAGGGAACTATTTATTGAGTTCATGTTTGCCATGGGTCCTAATTTAAAGAATTTCACACTATCAAGGAACACAGAGGCACTTTGTGAATCATTTTGAAATACACAGATGCAGAGTAGTAAAGCGCCACTGTGAACTGTACTTAACAGCTGCCGTTTGTAATAAAGAAAAATATGTAATTTTATTTTACACAACATGACTTTCATGTAATAATAATTATCTTCCTTTATTCAGATGCCATTAATTACATGAGGAATAAGTGGAAATTTTGCTGTAATGATTGTTTCTTTCATTCTTCTTTAAGTTAATTCTTGGGGTCCCTCAGTACTACAGTAAGCAGTTTGTGTATGCTAATACAGGAGGACAGCAGTGTCACACTAAAATAGCTACACTGGTCAACCACACAAAACAAATACACACAATATACACAAGAAATGTATACAATTGCAAAATGCCAATGCTTTTTCTTGCCCATTCCTTTATATCGGTCTACATTTACAGCACTTGACTTGCAAGTTTCTTATGATTCACACATATAAAGATACTTTCTTTTTCGTACTATTCTTACATTTTCAGTCCTTTTTTACTTTTGTTTGCAGTTACCATTTAATTTTCTTAATTCCACAAAACCTACTTGGTTATGTTTGGTCACCTATACTACCTTGTTACATTTAGGAAAAGATGGTTTCTGTTAAATTTCACTGTGGCATATTGGTGTGAATCAAAGCAGGGCTGGATCTTTACTCTACTCACTGGAACATCAATATGTATGATCATTTCTGGATTAAACTTTTAATAAGAAAAAGGCAAAATGTCTTGTTGTATTTCCTCAAAAGGTCCACCATTTCCCTTGAAACCCTTCATAACTTCAGCAGTGATGAGCACCTGTTAATTCATTGCCCTGTGTGAAAAATGTAAACTGAAACTACATTTCCTGTCATGTTTTCTGCATCATTATTATACCGACTGATTTCTTGCTTGTCCATAATATGTATTCATGCTTTCTTAAAACACCTTCTTTCTAGCTTTACACCTGCACTGCTTATCCATTGCTGTCCATTTCTCATTTGATTATTTCATACGTCCAAACCAGTAACATTTGACCTGTGATCATTATGGGAAACAGGAATATTACTGCACATAAAAAATAAAATTCCATTTCTTAATACAAGTGAAGCTCGTTTTACTTCAGTTTACTGTAATAGACATCATAAATAACATAAGAAAAGAAACAATAAAGCAGCAATTTTCAAGTTTTAACAGCAACGATGATGATTGCGGTGGACAGACAGCTCATACTGTACAACGCACTGACAAATCAGGCTTATTGGAGCATGTTTACCACCAGCAGTGAAACAGTGCAACCAGTGAAAATCCCTCAAGACTGTCCTAAATGAATAATCTGTAAATTAGGACATGAAAAAACCCTCTAATGATGCCCAGCAAATCATTTGACGTCTGAGCCTGTCATGTTTTGGAATGGCCTTCAGACTTTACTTTGTTGCATTATACATCAACCCTTACCCTAAATATTACATTTGCAATCCAGGGGCGAAGATTTTCAATTGTGGGGGGTCGGATGGTTGATTTCTATGCTTTAGCAATTCGATATCACAGCATTTGAGAGTTATCATCGCAATGGCCATAAGCTCCGGAGCAATTCATAATTGTGTTTTCTCATCTCATATTGCAGCGGCTGAAGTTTTTTTTTACTTTTTTATTTATTTTCTCTGCACACACACACACACACACACACACACACACACACACACACACACACACACACAATTCCCTCCCCCCACACAAACAAACAAATACACACACACACACACACATAATCACACATATGTCTCACTCAAGCACTTTTTTTTGATGATACGTTAAATGGCGTAAAGTTGCATCTCGCTCGTCGTGCACATATATGCATGTGAGTGTGTGTGCATCCATGTGTGTGTGTTTGAAGCTGGTCCCTCCACCTGTGCTGGTTGGGAGTTAATCCGGTTAGGTCCCAGTCTCGTCTCCGTGGCTGAGCGGTGTGGTTGAAGCTCCATTGTGCCCCGCGGGGGCTTGGGCCCAACGCCTTGGCTTAAGCGTGGCGCGGTAAGGAGATGAGGCCGGCTCGGCCCTCGTTACAGAAATTAGATGGATCAGGGAGTAAACATAGCCATCTTTTTTATATGATCCCAGGCTCAGAGCAGACAGAGAGCGGAGAAGATGGAGGGGAGGGAGGGGAGGGAGGAAGAGAAGGCGAGATTCCTACTCTAATTACTTCATGGGTCACTGCTCCTGCAGGCAGATGTCAAAATCCAACACTTTCTGATGTGAGGAGAGCACTGGAGAATGGGAGGGTTAGAGTGAGGAGAGAGAGCAAGGGTAGCATTAGGGAAACGGGAGAGCAATAAAGACAGGAACAGGGTTGAGATAGAGAAAGAGAAAGAAAGACGAAGAAAGAGCTATAGGAGAGAATAGCATGGTGAAATGGAGAGTGGATAACAAAGATAAAGCAGGGTGAGGAGGATAAAAGAGGGAGAGTGAATGGATGAAAGGAGAAAGTGGGGGGGGTGCAGAGAGGCAAGGAAGGAGGTGAAGGGAGGTAGGAGGCGATGGAGGACGGATTGAGGGGGTGTAACACGTTGTCAGGAAAGTGGGAGAATGCGGTGGTGATGACACAGATTGGTTGTGGAGTGGCGGTGACCTGGGATGGCCTGTGTCTGGCGGAGAGGTAGCAGACAAATACATGGCCCTTCAGATTCACCACATGCCCCCTGGCTCCCTGAGAAACCACTGACACCCAAATGAAACGACAAACTGGCACTGCACGTCAGGAGTTATGCTATGCCCTTTATGTATCAGAGGGGTAATGCGCCATGTCAAAATTCCAAATGATCTCCAGCTTCCAGGAGAAACTAGTGGTCAGCTAGTTTACCAGATACCAAATGTGGGAATGTGTTCTGTCAGCCTCTGAGTCTTCCTAGATAGCTACACTCTGCCGATGAGTCAAAGGCCAAAAAGTGTATTTTCTCTCAGGTTTTATGTATTGACAGTACGGGTGTAACGAAATGGTCAACTAACGAAACGATACGGAAATACGAAACAGGGCTCACGATACAAAATAAAGATTAAAGAAATCCCTAACAGTAGGATGTTATGCAAAAATCTCATTTTCTTTATTTTCTACCTTATGCAGACATACAAAAAATAATGCTGCATCAGTACAAATAAAATGCTCTTTGAAAAAACTAAGTTATATTTTTTTCCCTTATTTATCCCTTATTTCGACTGCAGTGCAAATACAAACATAAAATCTCAATTAAAAAAGTACTTTGTTGTTGTAACAATCAGGATAACTAACTTCTTGAATGAAAAGGAAAACAAATAGCAAGTCCTAGGAGCTGCAGTCTAGACCTATAAATGCCTGAACTGTGAACTAGTTGTACTCGCCGCAGTATACGGCGAACTGGTAGCGGCACATATTTTGCACAAGGTTTTTGTTTTATCCGCAATCTTCTCACCTTTCTCTCGTCGTTTACATAGGAAGCCACAACCGATATATTTGACGAAGGAGCATCAGCTAATTCCTTCAACCTCATCTTCCTCCGTTTTGAAGCGAGTGTTTTGCTACGAGGCGAGGAGGGTCAAAAGTCATCAGTGTCAAGTGGTGCGTGGTGCCCCTTCGCACTTTTATTTCGTGCGTCTTTGAATTTTATTTTGTCATTTTATTTGTATTGCCTCCTACACCCCTAATTGACAGTGATCCAGTTTAACATAGACTGACTGAGGCACTGTAACTATGGGGGTCAAGCTTTTATTTTCCAGTTTTCCTTCAAAATACTGTATTTTAAAGTGACTAGAAACTGCCTGTGCTTCTTTGTTTTGTTTTTGTCACAAGCTGTAAATACACCAGCCGTGGATAACAATTCTGCTAACCACACGCCACTCAAATCTCCATCTTGCACAGATCCTGGGTATTTAAGAAAAAGCCCTGGTATTCACCAAGTATGTATGTCAAGTATTACAATTCATTTCATGTAAAACTGAGGCTGCGATGATATCTTCGAAAGCAAACACTGAATTTTTGCCATCAAAGAGAAGCAACGGACTTCTAACGACGTGGGCTATTATTGTTCTGATGTGATACATTGATACTTTGGCGCCAAGAAATCTCAAAAGCAGCTGGATAGAAACTGCAAAACCTGTTCAGTTGGCCGTCAAACAAGTACTAAGCTGTACAATGATGTCCCTCCATACCCATTTATCCCTCCGTTTGCTTTTGAAAGCAAAATGTATCCTTTACAACTCAATCTCTAGGCCTCTATGTATCAAGTCTGTCAACATCCAAACTGTGCCACGGTTTTAAGGGAGGAGAAACAAAGATATCAGTCTAAGGCAAACATGCTGCTCTTGCAAACACCTCCACACTGTGAAGAGAAAGCAGGTATTATTGCAGGTGTTTAGGAATTGAAGGAAATCTTGAATAAACAGTAAATCTAAGGCCTCTTTTATGGTCGGTTTCCTTGTCATTTCATCATGTCTGGGTTAACATTTTGTTATATTTTTAGGATGACAGATAGTCTGTGAACCAGTTTCTTCAGTCTTGTGCCCATGACATTGTCCGCTTCCATTTCGTCAATGAGAATAAACTTTTTATGACCTTGTATGACGCGTAGAGAACAGCTTGTACGAGCGCTGCTGATTCATGAATTTTTTTCTTTACACCACATACTGTATACATTCATTGTTTTGGTTTTCAGTGCAAAAACCACAGTGAGAGAGAAGTTAAACCAAAACCACGGCACAGTGAGCCGCATGAAAAGCAGCAATTACAAAAACTACTGTAAAGGCAGTTTACTGTTCGTGAGGGAAGTTGTTTGGAGGTTTGATTTGGCTCATTAATGTTAACATCATCT